>NW_027507787.1:133222241-134466607 GCF_037356315.1 Lithobates pipiens | reverse complement strand
GACTGTAATAATGAATGGAAGGCTTGTGTCATTTCCACAGTGTACACTACTTGTTTGGGGGCAGTTGCTGCAGTAGAGGGGTGCAAGATTGAATCATAAAAAGAACAATCTGTGATCCATTGCCTGCAGTAGACAATAGAGCCAATAAAAGAAAGGAGCACTGCCTTATCTTTAGGTGGGCTGAGACAGGTCAGAGTCTTGACACTTTCAGGGGAAACTTGCCTAGTCCTGTCTGAAATAATACATCCTAGGTATTCCACCCTCTCTCTGCACCACTGGATCTTTTTATGAGATGCCAAGTGGCCTTTAAGAGACAAGTGAGTCATCAGGCTTTCAGAGTCTTCTGCACACTGTGCCCCGCTCTCACTACATAACAGTAGGTCATCTACATATTGCAGGAGAACTGATCCCTGTGGGGGCCCCCAGTCATCCAGGGTTACCTTTAACACCATGGAAAATGCTGTAGGATGGTCCACAAATCCCTGAGGAAGACGGGCCCAAGCCAATTGGCCCAAGCCCCAGACAAAGGCAAAGATCTTTTGGAAATCCTCATGAACATAAATGCTAAAGAAAGCATTGGACAAGTCTAGTACCATATACATTTTGGAGGAAGCAGGGACAAAAATTCCAGTGATATCTGAAACTAGTGGTGGAAGTGGTTAAATACATTTGTTCACCCCCCTTAAATCCTGTACTAGCCTCCACTCCCCATTGGCTTTCCTTACCGGGTTAATGTGGGTGTTCCAGGGGCTGATAACAGTTTTGAGAATGCCCCTTTGTATGTATGTGGTAATCTGTGGTTCTATACCCTGTACTTTGACCATATGAAGGTGATACTGTTTCTGAAAGAAGGGTGTAATGTTAGGTTTGAAAGTCGGGACATAGGGAGTACATTTGACATGTCCTACATCAGTCTTGGACTTTGCCCATATTGAGTGAGTCTCTAGAGGCGCCGGTATGGTCATATAGTAAAATGTCAAATCCCTTCTTTTTGGCATTGTCAGGTCACATGTGGCTGATTTAGCAGTCATTCCCCCTTGTGTGTCAAATTTAATGCTTATCCTTAATGAGGACATAAGGTCCCTTCCCATTAGACATAAAGGGCAATCAGTGAGGATGGCAAAACTTTGCTTGGTTAAGGGTCTATCCTGCAAGTCTGACACCTGAAGTGGTTCAGTTATTTTGTGTGTAACATCTGTCCCATTTATTCCCATAGAGCAGCCCTCGGTACAGTTCTCAGTGATAAAATGGAGGTCATAAAGACAGCTGGTACTAGCCCCCGTGTCCACTAGGAAACAAACCACCCATCCCTCGACTTTGAGGACTATCTGTGGAATTGTCTTCCAGTGAGAAGAGAAAAAGTGCATTACCAATGAGGGAATCTGCTCCGGGCACCCCTATGGCTGTTGATGAAAGGGGCTGTGGGGGTTGTTATTATTATACCCTGGCCAGTCCATGTGTATCAGGTCTATAGTGTTCCTGGGCTCTCTGGGAGGCTGGGCGTTGGCTGCGGGCCGCCTGTCCAACTGTGTTTGGCAGCCTGGTGGTGGCTGATTTTGGGTATATTGTTGAGGGGGTCTAGTTTGCTGTGTCTGGTAAATGGGGGAGTTATGTTGATATCTCCCTCTGGAGGCTCCCCCGCCCCTCCTTTGGAACCTGCCCCATGCACCTCTCCTGTGCGGGCATTCTGATTTCCAATGGGAAAGATCCCCGTAGTGAAAACATCCCTGATCCGGGTACCCGAAGGCGGGGAGGATGGGGGTGGGGGTCCCTGAGGTCTGGGCAAACAAACCACCTTTGGTATTAAAAAATTTGGAGGAGGCCCTTTTCTTTACATCCTCTACAAACTGTGGAGGGGTCACAGGATTGACCAGTTTCATTACTTGGGTCACCTTTGGATCCCCATTATTCATGGCTGTACTAACAAAAAGTTGTGGACTATCTACATTGCAGGCTAGATAGCTCTTAAAAAGCCGGAATACAAAAGAATAAAAATCCTCTCCTGTCTTCTGCTTACATGAAATTAAGTCATGTATAGGCATTTCTGGTTTATAGGCGTTTCTCCATGATGCAAGGAGATTGTTCCAAAATGAGGTTCAATCTTCCCCAGTCTCATACAATTTACTAGCGGTGACCCATTTTGATACAGTTATTTCTGCCGAGCTTTCGGGGTCTACGGTACTTATTATGACTTCTAAGTCTTCTGGTGACATACGTGCCCCTTCACAGTATCTCTTAAGGAAATTAACCACCGCATGGGGGTCTTTCCTAGGTTTGGGACAAGTTTCTTTAAATTTCCCTTACAATACCCCTTGAAATTTTCTAAATTTTGTCATGTTACAACCAAAAAGGTAAATGTATTTTATTGGGATTTTATGTGATAGACCAACACAAAGTGTCATATAATTGTGAAGTGGAAGGAAAATGGTATTCAAAATTTTATACAAATAAATATGTAAAAACAGCCCTCAAATTTTCCTCACTCACCTACCCGCATTTTGCCAGTGGAAAATGAAGGCTGGCGAGGAGCTGGGCTGCCTGGGAGTGGGGGTGCAAGCCCCGCCAGTGGGTGGGGTTGATCAAGAGCTGTTCTCCCAGCGATTGCCCCGGGAGAAGAGAGCATGGAAGAGGAGAGCTGCGGTATCACAGAGCGTGGATAGATTACTGTAACAGCTTACATTACAATTGCCTCCGCTGTGCTCACCGTTACACAAAGCCCCACCTCCTCCTGATTGGGGATGGGCGAACAGTTTGGCCCAAGCATAAGTTCAGGCCGAACTTTCGATGTTCGGACATTTGGCGAACATCCGAACAAACGGGTCGCTCGACCATTTGTTTGCCCCCCCCGAACTGACCACAATGCATTGCGGCACTGAACAGTTCATTGCAACCCCCGATTGGCTGAAGCAGTGAAAGCTTCAGCCAATCAGGGCACAGAGCACTGCCAGAGTCATGATTGGAAACTATCATCATGACTTTATTCAATCATGGCTCATTCCCACCCCACGGTATAAGAGTATTCTTTTAATGGTAGCCATTTTCATTGAGAGAGATAGAATATCACTCCGTTCAGTGCTATTAGTTAGTTTTTTGTGCTATACTGTACTTTTTACTTCAATTATCAGTATAGAATATTTGTTTAGTGTCAGTCTAGGGACAGTGTGCAAGGAGGAGCATCATTCAGCTTTGCATAGTGTGCAGCTAAAGTAGGGACAGCTCAGAGAGTTTCACTGTATTGTAGTGAGACTGTGTCATTCATACATACATTAGTGTGGAGTAGGGAGCTCAGATAGTTTTAGTGTAGTGTAGTGAGACCGTGTCAGTAATTTTTACATTAGTGTATAGCTAGAGTAGGGACAGTTCAGATAACGTCAGTGTAGTGATGATTGAAAATCCTGATCAGGTCTTACTAATGAATTGTACAGGGGTAAAATGATATCTCTCTCTCTCTCTGGAGTCCATACTTCTCTTAATACAAGAAAGGACTTTGCTTGATTTGGAAACCACAGCTTGGCATTGCATGCTATTCTTGAGCTTATGATCTACCAAAACCCCCAGATCCTTCTCCATCATTGATTCCCCCAGTTGTACTCCCCCTAGTATGTATGATGCATGCATATTCTTAGCCCCCTAAGTGCATAACTTTACATTTATCAACATTAGACCTCATCTGCCACACAGTCGCCCAATTAGACAGTACATTGAGGTTGGCTAAATTGGAGAAATCCTGTAAGGACGTTATTCCACTGCATAGCTTAGTGTCGTCTGCAAAGACAGAAATGTTACTTTTAATCCCAGACCCAATATCATTTAAAAAAGATATTAAAAAGTAAGGGTCCCAGAACTGAACCTTGGGGTACACCACTGATAACCTTAGACCATTCAGAGTAAGAATTATTAACCCCTACTGTCTTTTAGCCAGTTTTCTATCCATTTACAAACTGATATTTCCAAGCCTGTAGACTTTACCTTACACATGAGTCGTGTCTTAGGAACTGTGTCAAACGCATTTGCAAAATCCAAGTATACCACATCCACCGCCACCCCACTGTCCAAGATTTTACTTACCTCTGAATAAAAAGAAATCAGGTTTGTTTGACAACTTCTGTCTTTCATGAATCCATGCAGTCTGTTGCTTGAAGTATTTTTTTCCAGCAAGAACTTGTCTATGTGGTCTTTTATTAAACTCTCCAGTATCTTCCCGACTATAGAAGTTCAACTAACAGGTCTATAGTTACTTGGTAATGACTTTGTTCCCTTTTTAAATATAGGCACCACATTGGCCCTACATCAACCCAGTGGTACTATTCCCATCATTATTGAGTCCCTAAAAATGAGATACAATGGCTTTGAAATTACAGAGCTTAATTCTTCTAGGATCCGTATTTAATAAATTTGCCTTCTCTTTGTCCCCAGTAGGGATGAGCCGAACACCCCCCTGTTCGGTTCGCACCAGAACCTGCGAACAGACCTAAACTTCGTGTGAACTTTAGAATCCTATTAAAGTCTATGGGACTCGAACGTTCACAATCTAAAGTGCTCATTTTAAAGGGTAATATGCAGGTTACTGTCCTAAAAAGTGTTTGGGGACCTGGGTCCTGCCCCAGGGGACATGGATCAATGCAAAAAAAAGTTTTAAAAACGTCAGTTTTTTCAGGAGCAGTGATTTTAATAATGATTAAAGTGAAACAATAAAGGTGTAATATTCCTTTAAATTTCGTAGCTGGGGGGTATCTATAGTATGCCTGTGAAGGGGCGCATGTTTCTGGTGCTTAGAACTGTCCCTGCACAAAGTGTCATTTGTGCAGGAAAAAAAGTCTTTTAAAATCACTTGCGGCTAAATTGTCGGGTCTCCGTAATACAGAGAACACTCAATGAGTGTTCTCTGTATTAGCCGACAATTCATTCATTCATTGATTAAAAAAAAAAAAAAAGCGTGGGGGTTCCCCTAAATTAAATTACCAGGCCCTTCAGGTCTGACATGGATATTAAGGGGAACCCCGTGTCAAATTAAAAAAAAAATTGACGTGGGGGTCCCCCCAAATATCCATACCAGACCCTTCAGGTCTGATATGGATATTAAGGGGAACCCCGCATCAAATTTAAAAAAAAAATTGACGTGGGGGTCCCCCTAAAAATCCATATCAGACCCTTTATCCGAGCACGCAACCTGGCAGGCCGCAGGAAAAGAGGGGGGGACGAGAGAGCGGCCCCCCTCCCTCCTGAACTGTACCAGGCCACATACCCTCAACATTGGGAGGATGCTTTGGGGGTCTGTGACCCCTCAAAGCACCATGTCCCCATGTTGATAAGGACAAGGGCCTCATCCTCACAACCCTGGCCATTGGTTGTGAGGGTCTGCGGGCGGGGGGCTTATCAGAATCTGGAAGCCCCCTTTAACAAGGGGACCCCCAGATCCCGCCCCCCCCTGTTTGAAATGGTAAGGGGGTACAAAAGTACCCCTACCATATCACAAAGAAAGTGTCAAAATGGTTAAATAAGACAAACACACTTTTGAAAAATTCCTTTATTAAAAATGAAAAAAATAAAAAAAAGATTCCAGCGGTGCTAATCCACTCTTGCTATCCAACGACGGATCTCCGGGGTCCAGCGATGGATGATCATATCCAGCGACGGGGGATCTCTCAGTCCAGCGCTGTCCATACATCCTTCTTCTGTCTCCACTCCGGAGACACTGCAGAGAGCCCAGCGCTGACGTTTCTTATATTAGGAGGGCGGGGCCACCCGTCACCCCTGGCTCCCTTCACCAGCGTCAGAGGGGGCGGGATCAGGTGATGGGTGGCCCCGCCCTCCTAATATAAGAAACGTCAGCGCTGGGCTCTCTGCAGTGTCTCCGGAGTGGAGACAGAAGAAGGATGTATGGACAGCGCTGGACTGAGAGATCCCCCGTCGCTGGATATGATCATCCATCGCTGGACCCCGGAGATCCGTCGCTGGATAGCAAGAGTGGATTAGCACCGCTGGAATCTTTTTTTTATTTTTTTCATTTTTAATAAAGGAATTTTTCAAGTGTTTGTCTTATTTAACCATTTTGACACTTTCTTTGTGAAATGGTAGGGGTACTTTTGTACCCCCTTACCATTTCAAACAGGGGGGGGCTGGGATCTGGGGGTCCCCTTGTTAAAGGGGGCTTCCAGATTCTGATAAGCCCCCCGCCCGCAGACCCTCACAACCAACGGCCAGGGTTGTGAGGATGAGGCCCTTGTCCTCATCAACATGGGGACAAGGTGCTTTGAGGGGTCACAGACCCCCAAAGCATCCTCCCAATGTTGAGGGTATGTGGCCTGGTACGGTTCTGGAGGGAGGGGGGCCGCTCTCTCGTCCCCCCCTCTTTTCCTGCGGCCTGCCAGGTTGCGTGCTCGGATAAAGGGTCTGATATGGATTTTTAGGGGTACCCTCACGTCAATTTTTTTTTCTAATTTGATGCGGGGTTCCCCTTAATATCCATATCAGACCTGAAGGATCTGGTATGGATATTTGGGGGGACCTCCATGTCAATTTTTTTTTTTTATTTGACACGGGGTTCCCCTTAATATCCATGTCAGACCTGAAGGGCCTGGTAATTTAATTTAGGGGAACCCCCACGCTTTTTTTTTTTTTTTTTTTTTTAATCAATGAATGAATGAATTGTCGGCTAATACAGAGAACACTCATTGAGTGTTCTCTGTATTACGGAGACCCGACAATTTAGCCGCAAGTGATTTTAAAAGACTTTTTTTCCTGCACAAATGACACTTTGTGCAGGGACAGTTCTAAGCACCAGAAACATGCGCCCCTTCACAGGCATACTATAGATACCCCCCAGCTACGAAATTTAAAGGAATATTACACTTTTATTGTTTCACTTTAATCATTATTAAAATCACTGCTCCTGAAAAAACGGCCGTTTTTAAAACTTTTTTTTGCATTGATCCATGTCCCCTGGGGCAGGACCCAGGTCCCCAAACACTTTTTAGGACAGTAGCCTGCATATTACCCTTTAAAATGAGCACTTTAGATTTCTCCCATAGACTTGTATAGGGTGTTCCGGCTTTTCGAATTTGCTGCGAACAGCCCAAATTGTTCACTGTTCGCTGAACAGGCGAACAGGCAATGTTCGAGTCGAACATGAGTTCGACTCGAACTCGAAGCTCATCCCTAGTCCCCAGTCACCCACTCTAGATTATTTTGTAAAGGGCCTACATACGCAGACCTGACCTTTTTACTATTAATATATTTGAAGAATTGTTTGGGGTTTGTCCTATTATCTTTTGCAATCTGTCGTTCGTTTTGAGTTTTTGCGTCCTTGATTTCCTTTTCTACATATTCTGTTATATTCTTTGTAACATTTAAACGACACTAGTTTGCCTTCATTTTTATATTTTTAAAAGCTCTTTTCTTATTGTTTATAGCTTTTTTAACTTTGGCTGTGAGCCACATAGGTTTTTTTTTTCACAGTCACTTTTTTATCTTTCCCGTATGTGTTTTTTTGCTTACAGCTAACATCAAATGAAACCATGTTATGGTCACTGCTACCAAGATGTTCCTTTATATGAACATTAATAATAAGCTCGGCATGGTTTGAGATTACCAGGTCCAACAGAGCATCATTCCTAGCTGGGGCCTCAATAAACTGGTCCATACAATTGTGTGCATTACTGCAAGATTAATGCCATATATTGCTGTGCGTCACTGTAGGTTTGGTGTATTATTGCAATATATTATAGTGTATGCATGGAGTGTGTCTGTTTAGTGTGAGTACTCAAATTAAAGTGCACCAAATACCACTTTACACTGATTAAAGTGCATCTATGTACAGATTTCTTCTTTATATTTGCTTATACACACCGCACCCTGCCTCTCAATAATTTCTGTGAGGACAACAAGGAGAGGCAGATGGTCCCTTGGCACTGTGAGGGGGCCAGCAACAACTGTCCATAGGCAAAGGTGGATGTGATGGTCAATCCTCAGGCAGGGCATAATTTTCTCTGTTTAGTGAGTTTGCTCATGCTATCCAGCCACAGCATGCAGAGGAGGTGGTGGATTGGCTTGGTAAACCTTCCCCATCCTCCTCATCCTCTGTCACGCAAGCAGAGACAAGTGTGCAGTCCCCTACAGTTGCCACAGTGGATAAACCTGCCTCCTTGTCCACATCTATTCCTGCCATAGCCCCAACATCAGCCATTGAAGAGTCAGCTGATTTATTTGACCACAGCATCAGCCACTTGCCCCTTGATGATGCAAAGCCATTACTGGATTCAGATGTTGGTTTTGTGGTTGAGGATGACAGGAACATGAGCCTAGAGAGAGGGAGGAACACTGGTAGACAAATTGGCATTCATGTTCCCCAAGCCGCAGTGTATTGCCAAGATGTCTCCAGTGGTAATGATGAAGATGGAGGAGATAATGATGGTAATGATGAGGTCACTGATGTGACTTGGGAGCCAGATAGAGCAGAGGAGGAAATTGAAGGTGAGGCGGCACAACCTCAAGGAGGCCAACATCAAGAAAGAGTAGGGAGCAGCCACCCTATTCCAATACATTCTGCAGCTGTTATCTCCCGGCCCACTCCCTAAAGCTTAGCTGTCTGGGCCTTTTTCAGCACATCTGCAGCAGATCACACTGTTGCTATCTGCAAACGGTGTCCCAGGCACATCAAATGTGGCAAAAACACCAGCCATTTGTGTACCACATGCTTAACAAGGCATTTAATATCCAACCACTCAGCCCATTGGCAAGAGCACCTAAAAGCCACACAAAAAGGGCACAAATCTGTCCCTCCTCCTTACCCACTTCAGTCTGCCCCTGCTATACCTAGTCATTACCTCTCAGCAGCCCCCACTGACAGGGATGATGGTATAGCACAGATCAGTGGAGGCAGGTGCAGGTCCTAGCAGCACATCTGCCAGCAGCACACCACCAGCTGCAGACTGTAGCCGGCAAATTTCTCTGCCCTTCTGGTTTTGTTACTGATCATAGAACACGTCTGTCCACAGACTCTGTGGACCATTTGACTTTTATAAAAATGAATCAGTCCTGGATTACCAGCTATGAACCCCTGATGCCTATGTCACTAATTAAGTCTTTTTGGGATGTGGAATCTCTGCAGGACTTCGAGGCTGCCTAGCTTCAAGGGTGTTCAATCATTTCATCTGGAAGAATGTTTTTTGATATAGGTTTCATGGGCACAATTAACACCCGAAGACCAATTTTTTTCAGCACCTGTTTGACAAGAGCATATCATTGCAATATTTTTTGCCTTCATCAAGAGAACCTCTATAGGGTTATGGTGGGGAGGCACCCCTGACAACCAAAGAATATTTTTCTGCACAGGTGCATATCATTGCAAGGCCAATTCTTGCTTTCATCAAGAGTACCTCTATAGCAGTGGTCATCAACCCTGTCCTCAGGGCCCACAAACAGGCCAGGTTTTATGTATTACCTTGGGGAGATGCAGACTAGAATACTGAAATCACTGAGCAGCAAATTATATCACCTTTGATGTATTTCAGTTATCTTGCAAACCTGGCCTGTTAGTGGGCCCTGAGGACAAAGTTGATGACCACTGCTCTATAGGGTTACGGTGGGAAGGCGCCAAAGACACCCAAAGACCAATTTTTACACACCCATTACTTCTATCCAAAGTGACACCAGAATGTATCCAAAATAATTCTAATCCTGTTCCCAGTGCCCTACATTGTGGCCTCATCATACACACTGGCTCCCCAGCTGTTGCTGAGCAAAATAAAGGCAGCTTGCAGGGAAAATTAAATTTTTTGACTTTATAAATGCAATTATCGCTGCAGCAGATTCTTACCATGGTACAGATCTGCCAATTTACATGTAGACTAAGAGGACACACCAGGCACTATATTGTAAGAAATTTTTCATTTTTATGCTTTCACTTTACAAATCAAAAAATCACTGCTCATATAAAAATTATATTTTTCACAAACTTTTTTTAATTGATACATGTCCCCCAGAGCAGGACCCGGACTCCTATAAACAATGTATGCCCAATTACTTGCATATGAGCCTTCAAGATGGGCACTTTTTTTTTTTTTTTGATGTTCAGGTACCATTGATGTTAATGGGGTTCGTTATTTGGAAAGTTTGGTGCGAACCGAACAGGGGTCTGTTCAACTCATCCCTACTCCTGACCCTGCGCCTATGATAGACAGAATTCAGGTCCAATTCTGGGGTACTAGGAGGAGGCGGGGCTGTGTATGGCGGTAAGCAGAGCGGAGGCAATTGTAATGTAAGCGGTTCCGGCATGCTATCCTGCTCTATGATCCCGCGGCTCTCCTTTTCCTCCAGTGAACAAACAGCATCATGAAGGCCAAGGAACACACCAGACAGGTTAGGGATAAACTTGCGGAGAAGTTTAAAACAGGGTTAGGTTATACAAAAATATCCCAAGGTTTGAACACCTCACAGAGCACTGTTCAATACATCATCCGAAAATAGAAATAGTATGGCACATCTGCAAAAATACCATGACATGGCTGTCCACCTAAACTGACAGGCCGGGCAAGGAGAACGTTAATCAGAGAAGCAGCCAAGAGGCCCATGGTAACTCTGGAGGAGCTGCAGAGATCCACAACTCAGGTGGGAGAATCTTTCCACAGGACAACTATTAGTCAAGCATTCCACAAATCTGGCCTTTATGGAAGAAGCAAGAAGAAAGCTATAAAAAGTCCTGTTTTCAGTTTGCAAGAAACAATGTTTGGAAAAAAGCAAACAAAAGGCGCTCTGGTCAGATGAGACCAACATTTAACTTTTTTGACCAAAAGGAAAATTCTGTGTGTGGTGGAAAACTAACACTGCACATCATCCTGAACACACACTACCCACTGTGAAACATGGTGGCGGCAGCATAATCTTGTGGAGATGCTTTTCTTCAGCAGGGACAGGGAAGCTGGGCAGAGTTGATGGGAAGATGGATGGAGCCAAATACAGGGCAATCCTAGAAAAAAACCTGTTAGAGTCTGCAAAAGCCCCGAGACCCCGGGGTGGAGGTTCATCTTCCAGCAGGACAATGGCCCTAAACATACAGCAGGAGCTACAATGGAATGGTTTAGATGAAAGCATATTTATGTGTTAGAATGGCCCAGTGAAAGTCCAGACCTAAATCCATTCTGTGCCAAGACTTGAAAATTTGCTGTTCACAGATGCTCTTCTTGCAGTCTGAAAAACCTTGAGCAAAGAAGAATGGGCAAAAATTTCACTCTCTAGATGTGGCTAGCTGGTAGAGACATACCCAAAAAGTCTTGCAGCTGTAATTGCAGCAAAGGGTGGTTCTACAAAATATAGACTTATTTACAGTATTTGTAAAAAAAAATGAAATCCATTTATCATTTCTTTCCACTTCACAATTTATGTGCCACTTTGTGTTGATCTATCACAAAAAACTATAAAATACATTTATGTTTTTGGTAGTGACATGACACAATGTAGAAAATTTCAAAGGGTATGAATACTTTATCAAGGCACTGTACAAGTGCAGGAGAACTTGATCGGGAACATTTTAGTTATACTTCCTATATCATTTTTCATGCAAAACCAAATGCAGGAGCCTTTGGCAAACATTTCTGGTAAATAACAGCTCATAGAAACAAAAGAGTGTCATCTCCCAAGTGATGTTCAGGAGACCCTTGCCCTTTGTTTTCATTTTAGCAGTGGGGACAAGGAGTTTGTCATAAGCACTCTGACTTCAGTCCTGGCTTTCAAAAGATTCATGTACCTGCTTTTGAATCTTGCACAAACATTCATGTGGCACTCTTTATGATTTCCACACAGGGTGCTCATTTTCCCATATTTACAGTGCCTTGAAAAAGTATTCATATACCTTGAAATATTCCACATCTGTCATGTTACAATCAAAAACATAAATGTATTTTATTGGGATTTTTTTGTGATAGACCAACACAAAGTGGCACATAATTGTGAAGTGGAAGGAAAATGAAAAATGTTTTTACAAATAATTATGTGAAAAGTGTGACATGTATTCGTATTCAGCACTCCTGAGTCAATACTTTATAGAACCACCTGTCACTGCAATTACAGCTGCAAGTCTTTTTGAGGTTGTCTCTACCAGCTTTGCACATCGAGAGAGTGAAATATTTGCCCATTCTTCTTTGCAAAATAGCTCAAGCTCTGTTAAATTGGATGGAGAGCGTCTGTAAATAACATTTTTTAAGTCTTGCACAGATTCTCAATTGGATTTAGGTCTGAACTTTGACTGGGCCATTTAATACATGATTATGCTTTGACCTAAACCATTCCATTGTATCTCTGGCTGTATGTTTAGGGTCATTGTCCTGCTGGAAGGTGAACCTCCACCCCGATCTCAAGTCTTTTTTTTGCAGACTCTAACAGGGTTTCTTCTAAGATTGCCCTGTATTTGGCTCCATCCATCTTCCTATCAACTCTTACCAGCTTCCCTGTCCCTACTGGAGAAAAGCATTCCCACAACCATGTTTCACGGTGGGGATGGTGTGTGCCACACATAGCGTTTTGCTTTTAGGCCAAAAAGTAAAATTTTGGTCTCATCTGACCAGAGCATCTTCTTCCACATGTTTGCTGTGTCCCCCACATGGCTTCTTGCAAACTGGCAAACAGGACTTCTTATGGCTTTCTTTCATATATACAGCAGTGGGAGCTGTATTTTTTTCATGCATTGTATACATAAATATTTTTTTTTCTTGCTTGTTGGAATTTTGGGATAGGAATGCATCCCCAATAGGGCACACACACAAACAAATCTGAAAGGAAGTTTTACTATTCCATAGTCTATCTCAAAAGTTTAAAACATAAAAGACATATGTCCATGAGGTCTCTCATTTACGCTGACTCTACCAGGTAAGAGTGATACTGATACAGGTTTGACTTACTGTACAACTGTGTTTTTTTCATAGTAGAGACTCTCACTATCTGCTGTAATGTTTCCCCCCAAGGGCCGTTAACAATGTACTCAGGTCTCCTACAGTTGTAAAGACACTGCCAGTCACTTAAACACATTCCCACACACATCAACAGTTAGTGTAGGGGATATTGTTTTAGTATTTATTGCTGAAGAACTTCAAAAGGAGAAGGCTTTAGGGTCAAAGGATATGCCAAAATGATCAATAAATATAATGGAAGGACACACTGCTCACTAATTTTCTTTATAGCAGCCTTTCCTGGAGGTAACAGGACAGTATATCTAAGACTAAGATCTAAGAACAGCCCCAGTCCATAAAACATCCTCTGGCACTTAAGTTTTCCTCTGGCACTTTCACACCCAGAAATCCCACAAGTTCTTTACATGCTGGGTGGCAGCCCACTCTGGGACACGGAGGTAACAGGACAGTCTATCTAAGACTAAGATCTAAGAACAGCCCCAGTCCATAAAACATCCTCTGGCACTTAAGTTTTCCTCTGGCACTTTCACACCCAGAAATCCCACAAGTTCTTTACATGCTGGGTGGCAGCCCACTCTGGGACACGGTAAGTACAGGTAGATCTTTAGTGAGGGAGATAAAAAGATCCCTATCCAGACCAAGATCTCAAGACAATGCCCTACCAGCAAACTGTTCTTTAGCAATCTTCTCTAAATGCTCAGCCCAGCTCCTGCTGAGGCCTAGATTGCAATATCTTGTCTTAGTAGATATCTCTCAGGCACAGCAACCACCAGTAAACTGGAACTATCCCTGAAGAAAAAAATAACCCTCTGCTCAGGCCTCCTGCAAATTTACCACCTCCCCAGCCACCTTTTTGCACCGTCAAGCAATGTGAAAAAAACAAGAAAAATCAGCCACAACAGATTTTTTTTTCCAGCAGAACTATTTTTATTTTTTTTAATTGTTTATTTAACAAGTTTTACAAATGATACAAAGTAACACGTTATTATCACAGACGATTTAGGTAATGCAGATGTACACTGTCATTGAGATACATTTACAGTTGGCATGATGAGATAAAAGAAAAACACAGAAAAAAGTTTGTGAGGTTGCATAGATAATGAGAGAGTTATCACAGATATTGTTATTTATTATCACATGTACAATATGGTTTTCACAATAGATATTTTCTATATCTATCAGAGACATCCTTAGATTAGTAGTATGAGGCCATAAATAACTGTTGCAATGGGATCAGTAGAGAGAATTGAGGAGTATTGCATAATTCAATTGTCTGTCATAGTGGAATAGAACTGTGTTTTGGAACTATATTCGGAATCATCCCATGCCTGCCATATTTGTGAAAAATTATGTATTGAAACATCAATTACGACAGTTAGATGTTCCATTCTACGAATATCTGTTAAAATGGAAAGGGTTTGTGTGAGAGTGGGAAGGGTAGCGGAGAGCCAGAGCTTGGGGATAGTTCTCTTAGCAGCCAATAGTATGTAAGACATCAGTTTTCGTTTGGGTTTATGAATGCCTGGAAAGGGTAGACCTACTAAATAGTGCTTAGGGTTCAGGGGAATATGGACCTCCAACAATTTCTCTAGAAGTATTTGGATCTGAACCCAAAATTGGGTAATTAAGGGACATTCCCAGAATATATGAAAGTGTGAACCCACAGCTTTGTTGCATCTCTAGCACAGTTTTGAGACCGTCGGATTATATGTATGTAAGTGTTCTGGAGTTATATACCAGAATAATAAGACTTTATATGTGGTTTCCTTGTGTGTGACACAGCAGGACATTTTGGAGGTGGATTCCCAGATACTATCCCAATCTAGCAGGGATATATCATGTTGGAGTATCTGAGACCATCTCTTCATGTAACAGTGGGTATCTACTTTTAAAGGATTAGTTTCATGTAGGATCTTATATATGGTGGAGATTAATTGGGGCTCATAGGGACCTTTGGCACATAGCATTTCAATGTCTGATGGTTTTTCCCAGGGAAAGAGAAGATACTTGGTGGTGAAGAAATGCCTGAATTGCAGATAGGAGTATAGTAGTGTTGTTGGGATCTGGTGTTGTTTTTGCAAATCTACAAATGATAGTAGTTGTCTCGTAACTGGGTTGACAAGATGTCTCAGCTGAAAAATATCGGCCCTGGTCCAATGTAGCATTTGATCATAGGACAGGCTATCAGGGATGTCTGGATTAAAGAGAACATTTATAAGTGGTGAGCATGGAGAAGATATGGAGTATCGGCTAGAGCATCTCTTCCAAATTTCTAATGTAAAAAGCATTGAAGCCAGACACAAACCTCTCAGCTGGGGCATGTATTTGTCACTAGATGGCCATAGCATGTAACATGGATGAACCAGTGAGGTAATACTCATTTCGATCTCGGACCATCTGTTTGGGGCATTTCTGTTAGTCCAGGAAGTGAGGATTCTTAGATGTGAAGCATAGTAGTACTTAATAAAATTGGGAGCTCCTAAGCCTCCCCTGTTTTTACGTTCCATGACCACTGATCCCGCTACCGATGGGAGGAATTGAGACTTCTCCTTTGAATTGCCTTAAATTGTGACATAGGTATAGCCACTGGGAGTGTCTCGAACAGGTACAGTAACTTAGGGAGTATTGACATTTTAAGAATGTTTACAAGAGGGAGGTGGAAAGAGCAGTCCATTGTGTCAGAAGGCGATTCATTTCTTTAAAGAAGGAAGGGAATTTGGCCTGGTATAATGTGGAATATGATTTCAGTGAAGAGGGACACCAATGGTAATTATAATTTTGTTGAAGTATGAATTGTTGAGGGGGCGTGATATTAATGGGCAGGGCTTCCGTCTTGGCAGAGTTAATTTTGGAGCCTGAAATAGCATTAAAAGCCATGAGGATGTTGTGAAGATGAGTTAGAGATGTGTGTAGATGTGTGAGTGGCAGAAGAACATCGTCTGCAAATAAGGATAATTTGTATTCTCTTTGTCTTAAATGTACTCCGGTAACATCTGGGCTAATGCATATGGCAGCTGCCAAGGGTTCTAAGCTGAGGACAAAAAATAGGGGTGACAGTGGGCAACCTTGTTTTGTTCCATTACTTAGAGAAAATGTTGGGGATAGATGGGATGCAAGTTGTAACTGAGAAGTGGGGTGAGAATAAGGATTGGAGGGCATGAATAAAGGGTCCAGAGAATCCGTATTTTGCCAAGTTTGAAAACATAAAGGGCCAACAGAGACGATCGAATGCTTTCTGAGCATCTAGACTGAGTATTAAGGCAGGGTTTTGGTTAGTAAATCTATGAGGTCTATCGTGCACCGGGTGTTATCTCCCATGTGCCTTGTTGGGATAAAACCCACCTGGTCTTTATGTATTAGTGACGGTAAGGGTATTGAGAGTCTATTTTAAAACATGTAAACAGTGCTGTACAAAAAATATATTAAATGTCCATAATCTATGGAAGACAATCCGAAAAGGTGCAGGTGGATAGATGTAGATGGATAGATCTGATATTCAGTAATCCCTTCACCACATAAAAGGATGGCCTCTCACCTCCAACCTTCGACCTAAAAGGTCACTATGCAGTAAACGATCGTCAGGATCCACACATCTTACGACCATCAATCTATTGCCAATCACTATAATGTGAACGAACGGTGAAGCAAACAGGTCCTTGTATCATGGAAATATCAGGATCTGAAGTTTCAAAAGGTCATGTGTAAAAAAGAGAACATATGATCTAGTGCTCTCTGTATTGCATTTTGTAATAATAAAAAATGAACGGAATTGCACTTACAAACTATCACACTCAAGCCAAGTGCTAGGCATCCAGACAACAATGTATATCAATCCAATGTGATGGCTGCGGGTAATGTCGTGTGCAACACCTGACCCCTCGTACGCGTTACATTTGTAGACTGGACTTCCTCAGCGCAGGGCAGGGGATATGTTGAAGATGCATGGTTACCGGAAGTAGGTTTCGACTTTTGGCTAAAGTGATAGGGGATAAATCACTAAAGATCTGTATTTTGGAGCCTTTAAAATCGATGCGATTTTTGTTGCGTGTGGCTATAGTAAGAGATTCCTTACTCTCATAGTAGTGAAAGCGGATTATTACATCCCTTGGGTTCTATCCTGGAGGTGGCTTTGGGGCAAGAGATCTATGGGCCCTGTCCATGCGCCAGTCAATGTCCAGAATGTGTGGGGCTATGGTGACGAATAGACCCAAAAAGTAGGCCCTCAGCTCCTTGTCATTGACTGTTTCAGGGACTCCATGGATCCTCAGGTTTTGACGGAGTTCCCTATTCTCCAAATCTTCCTGCTGTAGCTGGATCTGGGAGGCAGTATGTTTGAGGGCTGTGTTATCCTCTTCCAGGACATGCACATATTGTACTATCTCATCAAATTTGCTTTCCAGGGTATCTGTACATGCCCCAAGCAAGTTCCAGTGCTAGCTTTCCCACAGCTGCTGTAATGTTATGTGTCAGATCATGTAACATGCCTTGCAGTTTTGAGTCCTATACTGCCACGGTGACTGAGCCATTATGGTCTGTCCCCAGGGAGAGAGGGCTGGAATGCGGGTTACCTGGTGGTACTGGAGTGTGTTCCGCAAAGCTCATTGGGTCCGCCGGATTACTCAAGGCCAGGGATTGCGGCCTATACAGGAAGCGTTCCATGGGCTGTGAGGGCCGGAACGAAGAAGACAGATTAAAGCCTTGATAGATGTGTTTTTGCAATCCAGTTTTCCCCATGTGATTCCCGGGGGGTTCCGGGAGCATTTGGGATGGATCCTGTGTCTTAGTAATCTGCAAAAGCGGTGCAGGATCGCTCGGTGAGGGAACGGTGACAGGAGCTACTCCATTAAGCGTCCGCCATCTTGCCTGCCGCGAATGCGCCCAGAAGTAATTTTTCTTGGCCAGTGGCACATATTCAGATGCAGGTTGCCCCCTGTCTTGGACAAAGTTCAGTTCTTTTTTTTTTTTTTCCCATAAACAATTTTTATTCAAGAAATATGCAGACATACAAGTAATGCACATGCAGTTGTATTCCAAAGTACAGTGTACAAAAGGTTATTAACAGTGATATAAGAAAACTGGTTAACAAAAGAAAACACAAACATGTTGCTTGTAAGGCATGCTAATAAAAAAAACCATTCTGGGAGCTGGACCTAAGTCTAAGGCCCCTGCTTAATTAGAGTGTCAATAGTTGCGCAAACCAAAGATAACACACACACAACACCACACACACCCAAAAAAAAAAAAAAAAAAAAAAAAAAGGGGGGGGGGGGGGGGAGGGATACGGACCAATAAATGAGGAGGGGAGGAGTAGGGAGGGGGGAAGTTTTCTCTCAACTCTGCGCTCCCCGCATCCCGCCGAACCCGACGGAAAGCCATGGTTGGAGCTCCGGACAACGGGAGAGGGGGGTGTTTCCACTCCAACTACCCTCTCCCAGGGCCCTTAGATTCCTAGAAGGGCAGGTTTAATCCATGCCAACTTTCCATTTTATGAGGGTGGGCCCTCTCTGAGAGTTTTATAAGCCTGAGAGTATTTGAATGACAACCAAGGGTGCCAAGTCAATGCGTAGGAGGACATTTTATCTAACGCTGTATGTATGATTTCTTCCATAGCTGCTGTCTGATTGATACGATTTGTCCATTCCGAAAGAGTCGGGATGGAAGTGGTTCGCCAATGCTTAGGGATACATAGTCTGGCTGCGTTAATCAAATGAATAGCTACGGAGGACTTGTAGTGCTTTTTGGGAATTTCTGTAAGGTGGAGCAGATACTGGGCAGGGTCAAATTCTAGTGGAAGCTCTGAGATCATTGACGTAACTTCGTGGATTTTTTTCCAGAATGGCTGGATTGTGGGGCAAAACCACCAGATGTGGATCAGGGTGCCACACTCCTGACCGCAACGCCAACAATGCTCTGGAATGGTGGGTGAGATCCTATGTAATAAATCCGGAGTTCTGTACCACCGCGTCCTCAGTTTGTAGCCGTTCTCCTGTATGGTGGCGTTAATTGTACCCTTATGGAGGAAGAAATTAATTTTTTCCCACGAATCATCCAGAATCTCTCTGCCAAGGCTCCTCTCCCAGAATCTCCTTTCCCGCTGTAGGCTCTTTGGAATGGGCCCCTGGAGGGAGCCATATAAAATAGAGATAACATGTCTCTGGGGGGAGGAACCCGAGCAGAGCGACTCCAGAGTCGTAGGCATTCTGGTAAACCCACTTTTCTTTTTCGGATCGTCTAAAAAATGCTTGATTTGGAGGTAAGACCAAAATGGAAAGGAGCCCGATTTGGAGATCCCTGCCAGATCCACTCTGCTCATAAACCTGTTTCTGCAAAAGAAGTGTTTGGCAAGTATCTCCTCAAAGGGCCATTCCTTCTCAAGGAAGTTTCTGTCCAAGCCCGGGGCAAAGTCTGGATTATTGCACAGGGGAGTGATGGGGGAAAGTTGGGCGGAAACATTGTATTTGGAACAAGCTTTTTTGAAGACCTCAAGTGTAGGGGCAATAAGGGGATGTGTTGGGACCCCGCTCAGAGTGGTGGTCTTCATAGTCCAGGGAAGAGAACGGAGGTCCGCATTGGCAATCAGGTTCTCTAACCCCACCCATTGTTTACAGCTACTATGAATCTTCCAGTCCACAATACGGGCTAAATGTGTAGCCCAATAATAACGGTGTAGGTCAGGTAGACCAATGCCCCCCACATTTTTCGCGCAAGTCAATGTGTCCCAGCTGATCCTAGCCCTATTCCCCCTCCAAATAAAGGAACGGCAAATGGATTTGTACGTAATGAAAAAGGAAGGGGGGATGTGAATCGGTATTGTTTGTAATTTGTACAAGAGTCGGGGCAGGACCGTCATTTTAAAAATGGATGCGCGTCCAAACCAAGATATGTGTGGCTTATCCCACCTTTGTGTGTTTAACTTAAGTCGACTGATTTCTGACGGGAAATTTTTGTTATAGAGTTGGGTGAGATCAGATGGTAGTTGAATGCCTAGATATTGAATCGCGTCAGAATTCCATGAAAAGGGAAAGTTGAGCTGACATTGTTTGACCGTGTCTAGTGATAGAGAAACATTAAGTGCGTACGATTTCTTATAGTTGATCTTAAGATTCGAAATCGATTGGAAGTGTTGCAGTTCTTGAAGCAGGTTAGGTAGGGACGTGACGGGGGAAGTGAGGGAGAAAAGCATATCGTCTGCAAACGCAGCAATCTTGAATTCCTGGTCGTGTACTTTTACACCTTTAATGTTTGGGTTGGCCCGGATGCAGCGCAAAAATGTCTCTAGTGAAAGCACGTATAACAAGGGGGACAGTGGGCACCCCTGTCTCGTCCCGTTGTGTATGGAGAAGGCGTCCGACAGGTGGTTGTTTACCTTGACCCGAGCATGGGGATTGGCGTATAAGGCCATAATGCGGGCTCTCATCAGTGGGCCTACCCCAATTGAGTCCAGGACTGATGCCATATAGTCCCACACTACCCTGTCAAACGCCTTCTCCGCATCTAGAGCCAGGAAGAAGCCCTCCTGTCCCGAGATCTTCAGCCAGTGGTGCAGGTTAATCGCCTTGATGGTGTTGTCCCTGGCTTCGCGTCCAGGGACAAACCCAACTTGATCCAGGCCAACCCAACCTGGGACCAGGTGTGCTAAACGTGTGGCCAGAATTTTTGCGTAGATTTTGACGTCTACGTTTAATAGGAAGATTGGGCGGTAGCTGGCTACCTCAGCCGGATTTTTGTCCTCCTTGGGGATTACTACAACATATGCTTCCAAAAGCCTGGCTGAGTCGCATGGGCTGGTGGAAAGTGTGTGAAATGCTTTGGTGAATTTTGGGGCAAGAACTTCCGCGAACGTTTTGTAATAAAGGGCTGAGAAGCCGTCCGGGCCAGGTGATTTACCCGGTTTAGCGGTTTTCAAAGCCTCCAGGAATTCCTCACATCTAATGGGGGCTTCCAAGGCCTCACGATCTGTGGCTGACAGGGCATTCGGGCTGTGTGCATTTAGGAAATCCCTGATGGTTTTCTCCCGTAACCCTGGTTGCGATTGGGGAAGACCAGGAGGCTTTAAGTTGTATAAGTCACTATAGAATAATTGAAATTGACTAGCGATATCTTCATTTTTCCTATGGGTTGTACCCAACCTATCTGTGATGTGGTGCACTGTAAACATTGTTTTACGTTGTTGGGTAGCCCTGGCTAAAAGCTTCCCCGGTTTATTACCGTGTTCGTAAAACAGCTTTTGTGTTAGGTTATTCCGCCGTGTTGTCACTCTATTCAACTCTTCTAAAAGAGCCATTCGCGCTTCCGCCAATTCCTGTGCAACCTCTAGCGCCAGAGAGCGCTTGTGTTTAATTTCCAGTTTATGGATTTTGGAGGACAGGGACCGGATCAAGGTTTGGTGGGCTTTTTTTTTCCGAGCCGCGATAGCCAGCAACCGCCCCCGGATCACGCATTTGTGGGCCTCCCACTGTGTCATAGGGGACGTTTCCGGGGTGTCATTGTCTGAGAAAAAGTTCCGAATGGAATCTCCTATTTCCGTTAGATCCTCTAGGTCTGCTAGAGTGGACACATTCAGTCTCCACAGCTTGGTGGTTTTATATGATTCTGGGAAGGACAAGGTTAGGGTGATGGGGTGATGGTCTGACAGGACCATACTTTCGATCGTGGCCTGCTGGAGAAAAGATAAATCTGTTTGAGATACAAACAGGTAGTCGAGCCTCGAATACCTGTTGTGTGGAGCCGAATAAAAGGTGTAATCGCGATCTGATGGGTGTAACGTTCTCCAAGAATCATGTAACGCTAGAGATGTCAGCTGCATCTTGATCTGCCGTAAGGCCGAGGTGTCAACAAGAGGGTCTATGGGAATATTAAAATCTCCCCCTAGGACTACCAGGCCTGATTGGAAGAGGGGCAATTTAGATGCTATATCTTTCATGAAAGTGACCTGCTTGGTGTTTGGACAGTATATGTTAGCTAACGTGAGCGGTTTATTTTGCCAAACGCCTTTTAGAAACAGGAATCTCCCTTCTCGGTCTATCAAATGGTCTTCGATTGTCATTGGGAAGGATTTAGACAAGAGGATTGAGACCCCTTTTGATCTAGCCCCAGGGTTGGTTGAGTGGAAGGCTACAGGAAAACGGCTATTCGAGAAATGGGGTACAGAGCCTTGTTGGAAGTGTGTTTCTTGTACAAATAATACTTGTGATCTTAATTTATGTGCTTCCGAAAGCACGTTGCTGCGTTTACATGGGTTGTTAAGGCCCTTCGCATTGAATGAGCACACCTTCAGAGATAAATGCGTTACGTTCTCTATTTAATCTGCCATGATATAAGAGTTAGTTCGTTGATAATACGTTACCTCGAATGGGCAGGTTGTGGACGGGGGGAGAGGAGGGCGAGAGAAGAGAGAAGGGAGGAGAGAAAAGGATCACAAGAAACAAGAACAAAAAAAAAAAAAAACACACACACCGCACAAACGCACAACGGTACCCAAGTACCTGAGCTCATAGGCTCAATCCGCCGGAGGTGGCTGTAGAGCCTGCCACTCCACCTAAGGTAGGGAATAGGGAAGGGGCAGGACGGATGACCGGGGGGGGGGGTACAGTAGAGGGTAAGCCGGCAGAGGTCAAAGAGGACCTGCCTCTCTGGTGTGGGGTCAGGGGCTGGGCACTAAACTCTGGAATCGCTGCAGCGAACCGGGAAGTTCGGCTATAAGAAAGTTGGAAGGTGAGGTAGAGGGTAGGGCTAAAAAGCCCGTTCATGGGTCAGAAAGGATGGTCCGGGAGGACTGAGGGTGCCTAGGGGAACCAAACAATAAGACATTATCCTACAATTGACAAGAAGAACGTAGTTAAGGCATCTGACAAACTCAAGACATATACATAACATATTGCATAACAGGAAGCTAGCAATCTCACTACCGTTGTTATGATCTATAATAGCATGTCGTGTGGAAACTGTGGTCCGTAACCCCCCCACACATTATGTGACCATCAAATTTGTTATTTAACCTCAAGACAGGTATCCGGAGATCACAAACCAAAGATCTAACCTCTACCAGGCGTAAACCAGGGAAACCCCGCTGGCTTACAGAAACCTGGCAGAGGTTACCCAAACTGCAGGACCGACATAACCCAAATATATTGAAACGGGGCACTAGGCCCATGAACCTACAAAACAGCAAAAACCAAATAAAGGCTAAGTGGTCCCCGAGGGCTCAGAGATCGGAAAGCAGAACCCCCTAAATGCATAGTAAAGTCCACGTGGTCCATCGTCTACTGGGCAACCAGCATGGTCCAATTGGAGCCTGCGAAATCTAAAGTCAGCTCTTAACCAAGGATTCACATCTCCAGAGCAAAGTGGGGTGGAAAGAGGGAAACAAAAAAAACTAAAAAAAACGACACCCCCCCACCCAGCAGCAAAGAAACAGAAGTCCTGTTGATCAGCTCGAGGAAAATGACCGCTGTTGTGGAACTTCAGGCTGTATGATACCACCTCAAGAGGGGCGTCTAATTGTAGGGAGGAAACTATAGTCAACAATGAGGAAACAGACCGCAAACAACCTCTTCACGTGACTCGCTGTAGGTGCGGGACCAGGTGCCAAGCAACAGTCTGGGCGCAATCAGGTCACCAAAATGCAAAAAAAAATAAAAATAAAAAATAAAAATAAAAAAAAGGGGGGAGAGGATCAGAAGAGAACGGTAGTGGATAGCAAAGGGCAAGCTTAACCATACCAACGTGCAATGTCACATTCAGAGGTAACCATGAGCTTGCCAAAAAGAACTGGGTGCAATAGTAATGAAAAAAAAGCAGGTCCTCACCCAGCGCTCATCCTGAGCGACTCAATCTGCCATTTTCCTGCGGATGGACGAGGGGAGCCCCCCCGGGCTACGGTCAGCAATGTCGTCCAGACCTCTGTGGGAAGAAGCAGAGGATGATCTACGACGCCTGTGTCTGTTCCGATGAGAGCGGGGAGTGAGGTCCCGTGGAATCTGGATCCAGGGATCCGGTCTGATCAGGATGCTGTACCATTCGGGCACTTCCACTCTAGGGATCCCAAGGGTGTCACAGAAAGCAGTAAGGTCCGCCGGAGTACGCAGAGAGGCTGTGCGATTCCCAGCTGTCGCTTGTAAGCAGAAAGGGAACTTCCATCGATATGCAATGTGTCTGTCTCTCAGTACGGTGAGGAGGGGGCGGAGTTCCCTTCTGTGCTGCAAAGTAATGCCCGACAAGTCTTGGTAGATTTGGACATGAGCACCCTCATGTAGGATCTGACCTTGCGTGCGTGCCTGGCGAAGGATGTCTTCTTTTTGGTTAAAGCTAACTAGGCAGAAAATCATATCCCTGGGGGGGTCCCCTTCACGGCCCCTTGGACGCAGGGCTCTGTGGCATCTCTCCATTTCCACCGGAGCGTCCGGTGGTCTCCCCAGGAGTGTGTTGCAAATTGCCCATACAGCTTGCTGGAGATGGGGGCTTTCAATTGATTCCGGGATACCCCTGAACCTCAAATTGTGTCTCCGCCCCCTGTTATCTAAGTCCTCGAGGTGCCTGTGCATATCAAGGATGATCTGCTCCTGTGCCCCTGAAGTAAATGGTACCTGTTGAATGGCTGCTCCATGTGCTGCCGTCACAGCTTCCACCTGCTCAATCCTGGTGACCATCCCTTTCACCTCTGCCTTAAGGTCCGTGATTGCCGCTGCAAGTGTGGCTTTAATGTCCATCGCTACCGTTTGGAGGTCTGCCAAGCTGAGGGAGGAAGCCGGTGTTGTAAAATTTCATGCGACCCGTGATTTTCGCTCACCCCGTCACTTCCGGTGAGGCTACGTCATTCGCACAGCTGACGGCGGGCCTTTACTGCGCATGTGTCAATCCCCTGCCCTTAACAGCGCATGCGCTGTAGATTTATTCTCACGGTGGAGAAAAATTATAGCCTCGAGTGGGCGGAGACTTGCGGGTGGGCGGGCGGAGCTGAACAGATGCTCAGGACGTCAGCAGCAGCCCCGCCCACCCTAATAACATGCCTCTGAATATTAAGTGGTGGTGAAAAATCATACTCAAGTGGGCGGAGATTTTCTCCAGGCGGAGGCTTCAGGAAAATGTCTCCGGAATCAGGGACAGGTGTGAATAGAGACGAGTCCTGGAAGATGCTGATAAAAGGGACATTGGTGGAATGGAAGGGGTTTGGAGAGGAGGTGGGCAGAGGAGCTGTTTTGGTCTAAAGCAGCAAAAGAATCACAACTCCCAGCAGGTGAGGGGGGGCTGAGTTCTGGAGCTTGTGGGCTTTGCTGGGACTTTGTAGTTCAGTTCTAGGTGGAGGAAGGATACACAGAGCATGCTGGGATATGTAGTGCTCCGGTGTGGGGGAGGGGACATGCTGGGATATGTAGTGCTCCGGTGTGGGGGGACGGGACATGCTGCGATATGTAGTGCTCTGGTGTGGGGGAGGGGGACATGCTGGGATATGTAGTGCTCTGGTGTGGGGGAGGGGACATGCTGGGATATGTAGTGCTCCGGTGTGGGGGAGGGGACATGCTGGGATATGTAATGCTCCGGTGTGGGGGGACGGGACATGCTGCGATATGTAGTGCTCCGGTGTGGGGGAGGGGACATGCTGGGATATGTAGTGCTCTGGTGTGGGGGAGGGGACATGCTGGGATAGGTAGTGCTCTGGTGTGTGTGTGTGTGTGTGTGTGTGTGTGTGTGGGGGGGGGGGGGGGGACATGCTGGGATATGTAGTACTCCTCCAGTGTGGGGGATAATGTATAGATTGATGTCGGTGTCCCCGTCTCATCTCCTTCCTGTCTCCTCTCTCAGGCACCATGCTGTACGAAATCTCCAGGATCATCCAGGGCGGCGCTGCCGTCTGCCGCCACGCCTCCACCGCCGCCGCCGCCAGGGTAGAGCATGAACACCTATTCCCTGTGAGTACTGATTGGTTGGGGGAGGGGTTAACCGCCTGGAGTGTCCCCAGTGGGGGAGGGGCATGCCACCTAATGTGCGCGCTCTGCTGCCGGACGGAGCCCCATAGACACTATGCCTCTCTGGATATAAATTTGGATACATTTGTAGCCATTCGGATGTATCTGAATCTCGGAGATGAAATGGTAACACATTTTTGTTGAAATTTAATTTACGTTCATCGTTTTCTCACCCATTCCAAATTATTTATGTACGACTTGGATTCGGATCGTTTGGGGGGAGGGGGAGAAACAAAAAGGTCAACCGATTCGAATCCTGTGTCAAGAAATAGCTGGTTGCTAAAGGGGGGGGGTGGCCGCCGCCGCCTCCTTAACAACCAATGAGTCATCAGCTGTCAGCGGGCTTCCCTACTGGCTGAAATGTAAAACACCCCACCCCCTTTGTGACATCAACAGCCCAGCGTTACCTGGTTGGTGATGTCACAGGGGCGGGGCCACCCCTTAGCCATGTAAGAACCGTCGGACATTCAACAGCGTGGAGCGTTCGAAAGGGGTTTTTATTTATTTTAAAATTTTTTGGGGTGGAAAGGGTAGGGGTACTACGTACCTCATACTCATTCACATAGTTGGAGGTAGTGTGGGATCTGGGGGGGACTCCTTTGTTTTTTTGCTAATACCCCCCCCCCCCTTTCCTTGCCTGCCCCCCGGTCTGCATCGGATAAGGGCCTGGGGGGGACTTTTTATTTACTATTTTTGATCTATGTACACCATACTCATTCACATAGGTGGGTAGGGCGGGATCTGGGGTCCCCCCCCCACAACCACCAGCCAGGGTTGTTGGAAAGAGGCCCTTGTCCCCATCAGCATGGTGCTTAGGGCAGGGCCCTGGTATGGTGACCTGGTATGGTTTGGGGTGGGGGGGCACTTGCTCATACACCCCCCCTTCCCCCTTTCCTGGGTTGCATGCTTGGATAAAGGTCCGGACCCCTATGCTTTTTTTTTTTTTTTTTATTCCTCTTCCCCATCGGGGGGGGGGGGGGGGGGGCTGGTGCCCATGCAGGGTTGGTTGTTGGGGGGGGGGGGGGGGTTTGTTTTTTTTTCCAGGATTTTCTATTGCCAGCACTCATTTGTTTTTACGTTTCAGCTGTCAGTGGGGAATCCCGCTGACAGCCAACGAGTCGTCGGTTGCTAAGGACGTGGCGGACGGCGCCCCCAGCCCGATCCTTAGCAACCAGCTATTTCTTCACACAGAATTTGAATCATTGATCGTGTGGTGTTTGTGTTTTGGGTTTTGTTTTGTATTGTTTTTTGTTTTTTTTATTTTTTGTTTTTTACGAGTTCAAATTGTTTTTCAAAAAATTGTGGAATCCGTCAGAAAATGAATAAACAAAATTAAAATTTTTAACTAAAATTCTGAAACCAAAATTTGGTAACGTAAGAAATTTGAATGTTCTGCACACACCTCTAGTGCCGCTCACACCCTGACCGCGGGACGGTGATCGCTGTCAGTGGGATGTGATCCCAAACATCTGCTTCCTATAGGCTGAATATCCACCAAAGACTCCACCCAGAATGTCTTCTTTTTAACCCTCCCAATCATAGAAAAGCCAAAGCGAAGGGCACAGGTCTGACATCTGTTTATTTATTTATTTTTAAATCTGCAGGCCGCCCTCCAACCGCGGGACTACGCCGTGCCCAACCCCACCTGGAACCCCGAAACCAAGAGGCTGTACGAGGAGCTGAGCCGAGACCCGAGCTGGAGGAGACTTCCCTCCTACGAGGAGTTCGCTGGCAGCAGATCGAGTACAAGAATAAGAATAGTGTTTGGCTGTGGTGGGGGATGACATTAGAGTGTAAGCTCCTCTGGTGACCTCTGACCTCCTCCTGTACAGGTATGAGCCTGGAGGCCGACGGGGAAACTCGTTTCTTCACCAGGAACCTGGACCAGGAAGGAATCGGCTTCGAGTATTGTATGTTCTATAACGAGGCGGAGAAGAGGACAGTCTGCATATTCCAGCCCGGGCCCTATCTGGGGGGCCTCGCAGGGTGAGCGTTATTTTCTTTTTTTTTTTTTCTTTTTTTTTTTCTTCGCAGAGCCTACCCTAACCAGAATCCTTTGGTTCCTCGGGCTCTCCTTGTTCTCCTTCCACCTCTCGCGTCCCCTCTTGCCTTCTTCTAGGTACACACACGGGGGCTGCATCGCCACCATCGTAGACTCCACCGTGGGGGCGGGAATTGTAAACAGCATCGGACCGGCTATGACCGCCAACCTGAACCTCGACTATCGGAGGTAAGCGCCCAGGGGGGAGAAGAGGACCTACCTGACACTACATGGTTGTCAGGAGATTGTACAATCGATGGCCGGCGGTGATGATGTGGTAGTGACAGGGGAAGAATAATATTGGGGAGACTCTCGCGGGGGGGGGGGGGGGGGGTAGGAGTTGTTGATGTTCTGAAGCTGTGATAGCAGAGAGGTGTAATGAGGTTCTCTTTGTGTCTGTAGTCCGATTCCTCTGGGATCCACAGTCCTCATAGACAGCCGAGTGGAGAAGGTCGACGGTCAGAAAGTCTACACCAGATGCCAGGTCCGCAGTCATGACAGCGCTGTGCTTCACAGCGAGGCCACCGGTGAGGACTACTGCTGGGAAATCTTCATTCTGTAACTCCATTCCTTCCTCTCTTGTCTCTCCTGTCACTCATCTGTGGTTTCTGATCTGTCGCTCCTGTCATTGCTCTTCTGTCCCTCCTCCTCTGCCATTCCTGTTTCTTGTCTGCTGTTCCTGACTCTGCTCCTTTGTTGCTCCTCTGCCGGTGCTGGCGTTGCTCCGCTGCCATTCCTGTTTCTTGTCTGCTGTTCCTGTTGCTGCCCCTCTGCCATTCCTGACATTGCTCCTCTGTCCCTTCTTGTTGCTGCTCCTCTCTCCTTCTTGTCTGCCGTTCCTCTGTTGCTGCTCCTCCTCTGTCTCTCCTGTCATTGCTCCCGACGTTGCTCCTCTGCTGTTCCTCTTCATTGTCTGCTGTTCCTGACGTTGCTTCTCTGCCGTTTCTGTTATTGCTCCTCTCTTCCTCTGTCATTCCTGGTGTTGCTCCTCTGTTGTTGCTCCTCTGTCCCTGCTGTTGCTGCTCCTCTCTCCCTCCTTCTCTGCCGTTCCTAGCATTGCTCCTCTGCCATTCCTCTTGTTTCTTGTCTGTTGTTCCTGTCGCTGCTCGTCTGCCGTTCCGGTCGTTGCCAATCCTGTCATTGCTCCTCTGCCATTCCTTTTTGTTTGTTTCTTGTCTGCTGGTCCTGACACTGCTCCTTTGTTGCTCCTCTGCTGTTCCTGTTGCTGCTCCTCTGCCATTCCTGACATTGCTCCTCTGTCCCTCCTTGTTGCTGCTCCTCTCCTTCTTCTCTGCCATTCCTCTGTTGCTGCTCCGCCTCTGTCTCTCCTGTCATTGCTCCCGACGTTGCTCCTCTGCTGTTCCTCTTCATTGTCTGCTGTTCCTGACGTTGCTTCTCTGCCGTTTCTGTCATTGCTCCTCTCTCTCCCTCCTCTGCCATTCCTGGTGCTGCTCCTCTCTCCCTCTTTCCCGTTCCTGGCTTTGCTCCTCTGCCATTCCTCTTGTTTCTTGTCTGCTGTTCCTGTCGCTGCTCCTCTGCCGTTCCTGTTGCTGCTCCTCTTTCCTTCTCTGCCATTCCTAGCGTTGCTCCTCTGCCACTCCTGTTTCTTTGTCTGCTGTTCCTGTCACTGCTCCTCTCTCCCTCCTCTGCCATCCCTGTTGTCTGCTGATCCTGTTGCTGCTCCTCTCTCCCTCCTTCTCTGCCATTCCGGTTTCTTGTCTGCTGTTTCTGTTGCTGCTCCTCTCTCATTCCTCCTCCTCCTCCCTCCTCTGCCTTTTCTGTTGCTCTTGTTGTTGTTCTGACAATTTACACTTTTTTTTTTCTCTCCTCCAGCTTTGTACGTTATGTTGAAGTCAGGAGAATCTGAAGCCCGACTATAATTTGCACATCTCAGACCTCAGGAAATGTTACAGATTCTGTTGGTTGGCAGCTGCACTTTGTACTGTAATGTATCCTGTCTGTCACTAGAGGGCAGCAGATCCCGTACCATAGAAACCCTCCTGGGAGAACTTTTTTATAATGTACTCACCGCTCTCTTGGATTGATCTTTTGTAGCGGTCCCTTTTTTCTAGGTGCAATGACCTCAAACCCGCCCCCACCATGTACCCGTTTTTGTACAGCCCTGTTCTTTGACTCCTCCCAACCAAATGTAATTAATAATCGTTCATAATTATTGTATGTGACGTTTATTTAAACTGAATAAATACAGAAAATATTTTCACAGCATTTCAAGTGTTGCAAATACCTTCATTGTATCTTCTTCATCCTGGGGACCGTTCCTCCTCTCGCTTCATCCTCGGGACCGTTCCTCCTCTCGCTTCATCCTGGGGACCGTTCCTCCTCTCCTCATCCTGGGGAACATAACTCCTTTTGCCTCTTCGAGGGAACCATTCATCCTCTCTCCTCATGCTGGGAACCATTCCTCCTCTCTTCTCACCCTGAGGACCATTCCTACTCCTCATGCTGGGGACCATTCCTCCTCTCCTCTTCTCACCCTGAGGACCATTCCTACTCCTCATCCTGGACACCATTCCTCATCTCTCCTCATCCTGGACACCATTCCTCCTCTCTCCTCATCCTGGAGACAATTCCTCCTCTCTCCTCATCCTGGAGACAATTCCTCCTCTCTCCTCATCCTGGAGACAATTCCTCCTCTCTCCTCATCCTGGAGACAATTCCTCCTCTCTCCTCATCCTGGAGACAATTCCTCCTCTCTCCTCATCCGGGAGACAATTCCTCCTCTCTCCTCATCCGGGAGACAATTCCTCCTCTCTCCTCATCCGGGAGACAATTCCTCCTCTCTCCTCATCCTGGAGACAATTCCTCCTCTCTCCTCATCCTGGAGACAATTCCTCCTCTCTCCTCATCCTGGAGACAATTCCTCCTCTCTCCTCATCCTGGAGACAATTCCTCCTCTCTCCTCATCCTGGAGACAATTCCTCCTCTCTCCTCATCCTGGAGACAATTCCTCCTCTCTCCTCATCCTGGAGACAATTCCTCCTCTCTCCTCATCCTGGAGACAATTCCTCCTCTCTCCTCATCCTGGAGACAATTCCTCCTCTCTCCTCATCCTGGAGACAAGGATCCTGGATGAGGAGAGAGGAGGAAGGGTCCCCCAGGATGAGGAGAGAGGAGGAAGGGTCCCCCAGGATGAGGAGAGAGGAGGAAGGGTCCCCCAGGATGAGGAGAGAGGAGGAAGGGTCCCCCAGGATGAGGAGAGAGGAGGAAGGGTCCCCCAGGATGAGGAGAGAGGAGGAATGATCTCCAGGATGAATAGAGACAAGAAAGGGTCTCCAGGATGAGGAGGGAGAGGAGGGATGGTCCCCAGGATTAAGAGAGGTATCTCCCCAGCTGGACACAGACACCAGTTCAACCTAACAATGGTTATCCCCATCTTGTCCATGCCATGTACAATCACCCCCCATCCTCTCCATGCCATGTACAATCACCCCCCATCCTCTCCATGCCATGCGCCATCATCCCCCATCCTCTCCATGCCATGTGCCATCTGTTATCCCCCATCCTCTTCATGCCATGTGTCATCATCCCCCATCCTCTCCATGCCATGTGTCATCACCCCCCATCCTTTTCTTTGTTCTTCTCCTGTTAGACACATCCTGAGCCCGGAAGTCCCATCTTCTCCCCATACCTGAAACTAGACAAGAGAAGTTGGCATTGTCCTCCACCTGAGGCTGGGGACCCCTGAGTTGGTGGACACTTTGGGGGGGGGGGCAGCCTTGTATATGGGGATTCCACCATTCTATGGATCGGGGGCCCCTGTATATTGTTCTCTGCAGCCTTGTCAGCCGGTCCCAGCCACATTGCTACCCATTAATAGACGCTCACAGACCAGCACCTGGTAGAGACGTGGCAGGAGGGACTCCTAAGGGTGAGTGATGGCATGTAAACCTGCAAGACCTAGTGAACCCCTAGAAGAGTGAGTGTGGCTCCACCCACCATATTCTGGGGTCACCGATGAGTCCGGACTCCATATTCTGGGGTGTGGGGTCACCAGTGAGATCAGCCTCCATATTCCAGGATCACCAGTAAGCCCGGCCTCCATATTCTGGAATGTGGGGTCACCAGTGAGATCAGCCTGCATATTTTGGGGTCACTGATGAGTCCGGACTCCATATTCTGCACTGTGGGGTCACCGCTGGAGCCAGCCTCCATATTCTGGGGTGTGGGGTCACTGGCCTCCATATTCTGGGGTGTGGGGTCACCGGTGGAGCCGGCCCCCATATTCTGCACTATGGGGTCACCGGTGTAGCCGGCCTCCATATTCTGGGGTGTGGGGTCACTGGCCTCCATATTCTGGTGTGTGGGGTCACCGGTGTAGCCGGCCTCCATATTCTGGGGTGTGGGGTCACTGGCCTCCATATTCTGGTGTGTGGGGTCACCGGTGTAGCCGGCCTCCATATTCTGGTGTGTGGGGTCACCGGTGTAGCCGGCCTCCATATTCTGGGGTGTGGGGTCACCGGCCTCCATATTCTGCACTGTGGGGTCACCGGCCCCCATATTCTGCACTATGGGGTCAGCGCTGGAGCCGGCCTCCATATTCTGGGGTGTGGGGTCACCGGCCCCCATATTCTGCACTGTGGGGTCACCGCTGGAGCCGGCCTCCATATTCTGGGGTGTGGGGTCACTGGCCTCCATATTCTGGTGTGTGGGGTCACCGGTGTAGCCGGCCTCCATATTCTGGGGTGTGGGGTCACTGGCCTCCATATTCTGGGGTGTGGGGTCACCGGTGTAGCCGGCCTCCATATTCTGGGGTGTGGGGTCACTGGCCTCCATATTCTGGTGTGTGGGGTCACCGGTGTAGCCGGCCTCCATATTCTGGGGTGTGGGGTCACTGGCCTCCATATTCTGGGGTGTGGGGTCACCGGTGGAGCTGGCCTCCATATTCTGGGGTGTGGGGTCACTGGCCTCCATATTCTGGGGTGTGGGGTCACCGGCCTCCATATTCTGCACTGTGGGGTCACCGGCCCCCATATTGTGCACTGTGGGGTCACCGCTGGAGCCGGCCTCCATATTCTGGGGTATGGGGTCACTGGCCTCCATATTCTGGGGTGTGGGGTCACTGGCCTCCATATTCTGGGGTGTGGGGTCACTGGCCTCCATATTCTGGGGTGTGGGGTCACCGGCCTCCATATTCTGCACTGTGGGGTCACCGGCCCCCATATTGTGCACTGTGGGGTCACCGCTGGAGCCGGCCTCCATATTCTGGGGTATGGGGTCACTGGCCTCCATATTCTGGGGTGTGGGGTCACTGGCCTCCATATTCTGGGGTGTGGGGTCACCGGCCTCCATATTCTGCACTGTGGGGTCACCGGCCCCCATATTGTGCACTGTGGGGTCACCGCTGGAGCCGGCCTCCATATTCTGGGGTATGGGGTCACTGGCCTCCATATTCTGGGGTGTGGGGTCACCGGCCTCCATATTCTGGGGTGTGGGGTCACCGGCCTCCATATTCTGCACTGTGGGGTCACCGGCCCCCATATTGTGCACTGTGGGGTCACCGCTGGAGCCGGCCTCCATATTCTGGGGTATGGGGTCACTGGCCTCCATATTCTGGGGTGTGGGGTCACCGGCCTCCATATTCTGGGGTGTGGGGTCACCAGCCTCCATATTCTGCACTGTGGGGTCACATATTATAAGATCAAAAACAGGCAGTGGTAAAAAAAAAAAAAAAAAATCTTATAGTAAGTGCATATAGTGGCTCTCCTACTATGTATATTCATTGTGGCCAAAATTGGTGTGTTTCTTGCGTAGGACCGCTGAGCCTTGTTGTTCACAGCTTGAAGCCATGATTTTTCTTCACCAGTGAAGAAAATCTTGGGGTGGGCGGGGACGTTCTCACCATCTGTTCAGCTCCGCCCGCCCACCCGCAAGTCTCCGCCCACTCGAGGCTATAATTTTTCTCCACCGTGAGCATAAATCTACAGCGCATGCGCTGTTAAGGGCAGGGGATTGACACATGCGCAGTAAAGGCCCGCCGTCAGCTGTGCGAATGACGTAGCCTCACCGGAAGTGACGGGGTGAGCGAAAATCACGGGTCGCATGAAATTTTACAACACCGGGAGTTTATCCTGGGACACCTCAGGGATCCCCCGGGCCTCTTGCACGCCGTTGGAGAGGGCTCCTCCCGCCGCCATGTGCGCAGCCTGAGACTCGCCATGCTGTGTCCGGAACAGCTCGGGAATCGTGCGGTTTAGCTGCGAGCACGAATCCGGTTGCGAGCGGGGGACTGGTGTGGAGTTCCCCGCCATCCCTTCCGACCTGTTTGCCAGCCTCAACGCTGATGGGAAAGTGCTAGCCGAGGACCTGTTCGCCGGAGCTCTGAGATCAGGCTGCCATCACCGTTCGGTGCCAAGCCACGCCCCCCAAAGTTCAGTTCTTAATTCCAAACTCCTTGCTGGCCAGCAAACTGTTAAATCTATATGTTAGGACACAGTAACAGATGTGGAAACAAACATAAAGCTCATCTGTAAAAATGAGGGTCAGTGACCTGTATCATATTGCCATCAGGACTCCAATTATTTGCAAACTACACTTGGGGGTTGATCTACTAAAACTGGAGCGCACAAAATCTGGTGTAGCCTTACATGGTAGCCAATCAGTTTCTAACTTCAGTTTGATCAGTTAAGCTGTGACAAAAAATAACTGGAAGCTGGTTTCCATGTAGAGCTGCACCAGATGTTGCACTCTCCATTTTTATTAAATGAACCCTTTGGTCTCTGTGTCCAGTCTTTAACCTTGAAAAACACATCATCCTAGGCTCCAAACTGTTCTTGACATGCAAAAAAGTTTTCACAATTCAGAAAAGTGTGAATTCTTGCATGGCTTTGAGAGGTTCACATACTCCCATACTCCCTCATTGCACTAGCCCTGGCTATATTCTTTTTTCTTTTCCATAACATGTTTTTCTTTGTAGTCTGAACAAATGAGGTAGCTCTGTCACATTTCCTTTCCCAGGTGCGACACAGGACTCAAGAGATTTTTTTATCAGCTCCTGGTGTGCCAGATTCTGAGCAGTAGCCTGTGTGAAAATTGGTGGAGGTGAAAGATCAGTCTCAAACTCTCCATACGATTGATCCAGGCACTCTGAGCACTTGTTAACAGCTGAGTGACTGATTTCTATTTTCTTTCTTCTCAATTTTGGCTGCATTTACAGCCGGCATGAGATTGGCACCATTCTGTTTCCTTCAAACAAAGACAAAGTGTTTGGAACTGATGCCACCACTGACATATATAGAGTGATTAAACGATTGAAGAAAAAACATGAAGATCTTAAATTACGTGGACAAACACTATCCGAGTATCACTATCCTGAGGGCTTCCATATCATGAAACAACCAATAATTGGTCGCCATAAAAGGGAGTTCTGTGAGCGATGGTGTAAGATGTCAACACAAAATTCACTTAACTACATGTTAAAAGTGCAATTGTGCCAAATAAACAGGGAACTGATCACATTTGAACTTTCCACCCAGGATAAAGACAAACAAAAGGGCACACCCAAAAAAAAGCATTGGACACTTTGGACATTTTTAACCAAACAGAACTTGTCAGATATACCAAATTAATATTTTCTCTAATGTCTTGAATTAACAACAGTTGAATTGGCTATATTTGAGCATATGGTTGTGCCACATCCAGTATTATAGAAAAAGAACAAAATCCCCTATTGGTGGACTTTAAAGGCACAAAAGATTGTTAGCAAAATTAATCTAGTATGAAAATGTATTCAATATAAAGAGTACAAAACATGTTAAAAAACACATAAAAAATGTAATACAACAGATATACAGTGCTGTCATGATATCATAATATAAATAGTACAACAGTAATTCTTGCACTGACGCGTTTCAGAGTATATGTGTATCTCTCCTTCTTCAAGGGTGTAATTGAGCAAGAATATATAATATGCTAGAATGGATTATTTGAGAAAAATAACATAACATAAGTAAACAAGTACAAAGCACTGTAATAACGTATGTATATAAAGCGAGACAACAGAAAAACACAGGATGGAAAATTAATGGGGAAAAAATTCACTCACATATAGTGAAATGACAGCCCTTGCAGGCTTAAAATCATATGGATGCAAAAAGATACTCTCAGTGAGCTTAAGCCAAAAATGGCGTGCCTCAAAGAAAGGGAGGTGCCTGGCCCAAAGTTGCTGATCCAGCTCCCCCCACACACACTAACCGACCCAGAAAGGGGGGGGGGGAGCCAGAGGACACACCGAGGCCAAAAAGGAGGAAAAGACCCTGAAATTATGAAATGAGTCCGTGAGTATATGATTTATATATATATATATATATATATATATATATATATATATATATATATATATATATATATATATATATATATATATATATTTATAAATTATTTTTCATTTTAAATAATAGTTAATTATTTGATTCCTAAGAGATTAAAAAACCTCAAAAGGTGTATATAAAAAATTAAATTTAGATAAGAGACTTTAAAAACATAATACCTGTAGAAGGTGCAAAAGGAACTTTGCTGTACAAGGAAGATTTTAATTGTTGTTGTAGAGAGCACAGTCACCCCAACTGTAAAAAAAAGCTAAGAAAAACGTAAATAAAAAAAAAACATCAAATTAAAATAAATGTGAATAAATAACTAAATAAGTTAATAAATAGAATAACCCGTGAAAGAAAAAAATATTAAATTAAATATAAATAAAGAACAAAATAAATAGATAAATAAAATGGATAATCAAAGTAATGAGCAAATGTGTTAAAGAGAAGAAATACAAAAGTTCCTTCCCAGCAAAGTGCAGGTAAACACAGAAGCCAAAAAATCCTACCAGAAAATACATAAATGAGTTTGTCAAAAACCTTAAAAGATCAGCAACATTCTCTGTGAGGTCCAAATGGAGGACTTCAGCTGCTGAGACAAAATATAAGCAAGTGAGTAACACACTACCAAACCAAATTCCATAGGGAAAGAGTCCAACATCCCCATACGGGCTTGATAAAATATAATAAAACATTCAGGCAAAAGTTTTCTAGTTTCTTACTCTACTTTGTCTGCTACATTGTAGACAGTAGGGGGTGTAAAAATAAAACCTCAAAACTTCTAGTAAGAACTCTCCTATAAAAATGATTTCCTCTGTTACTCTCTGTAGATTCTGCACTCTGTTCTTACAAACTACTTCTGATAACACTTTTTTACTGTGGCCTTTGCAGTAGCATTTGCCACTGGACATCCAGAAAACATGTCCATACAAACAAAATGCATACTCGTAAGATCCTGACTTGGGCATCTGGATATATCTTTTTGTTATCTCTGGAAGGGATGTTCAGCTTTTGGTAACACCTTTGTTAACAGGTAAAACAAGAAGTGGTATGTTATAAAAACAAACTGTGGTGAACCCTGGCTCTATCCCATGTTCATTTACTAAGGCAGCCATAACTGCTTGTGACTGATGACACGGTCCATGTGTCAAGCTGAAGGGAAAAGAGTGTCTGGCAGACATAAATGATCACCTTTTCCAAAGTCTTGTTTTGTAAGAAGTTGTCCTCTGTGGACCACTTGTTCTTCTCGTTCTGGGGTCCTTAAAGTTGAATTATTAATCCCAGCTATACTGGGCCAGAACTAGGGTGGAATCTGTGAGTTGCACAGACCCAGCAAGTGTCCGGGGCTGTAAATGCAGCATCCTTAGAGTCGCATGGTCTGCTTCCATATGTGAGTTTTACTGTTAGTATGGCTACCTCAGCAAGAACCTGGAAGGCTGAAAACAGCCAATCAAATTAACTTGGAGTGCTTGATTGGTTTACCTGCCGAAGTAAAAACAAACTTCTGGCCCTTCAAATGGAACCAAAAACTCTCTCTATCTCAACTATCTATATGAATATACTCTTTTTATAGCTCACAGGTTTTGCTAAAACATGGAGCTCTGCTTCTTGAGCTGGGGAAAAAAGATTCAATGACTGAATACAGAGTATCCTTCTGGGTGATAAACTTCATCCTCAGTATAAAACCGGGAATAACACTACAAAAAAGTAAATACTTGGGTCTTCAGGGAGTGTGTCCTGTACTGGGCTCACAGCAGCTGATTCCTACGTCATCAATTTAACACATGTGGTTTTTCTTTGTCTCCAGCCTCCTCCAATAGAGACAATAAGGTGGCTGGATTCAGATGTACACATTTTTCATTGTTAGATTTGTACATCAACAAAACAAATTCATATTTTGAACCTTTCATTAGACAAACATTTAGTTAGCTATATATTTGCTGTGCAGAATGTCCGACCATTACAAATTAAATATTTGACCAAAATAATGTCTGTAACTTTGTCTAATAGCAACTTTGCATAAAGCTACAGCTCTGATATATCGGGGTGAACCCTTCATTACTGGGTCCAGCTTGCATAAATATAACAATGGCTTGTTTTCTATCATGCTGTTTGTGTAAGAAATCCAGTTTCATGTTTCAAAAAGACAACTTTTTCTTGGCAATATTATAATAAACTATAACAATAGCCTGTGGTCATGCAGAGATGCCCATAAATCCAAAATATTCTTCTACTTATACCCACTGCACTTACAAGGAAAAGGGGCGCATCATTTCACAATCCACACATTCTGCTTTGGATTTGAAAAATAAAAATACATAAAAACAAAAGGACCAACAATATTTATGATGGACCAGAAAGCACTCGGCCATCAAAAACTATAAACCAACTGGCTGCAGGCGGCATCTATCCTAACAGGGTGTGTGGACTTGATGTGATGGGTCTGTTATATTTACATTTTATTTATTATTACTCTCACATCATGGACCGCACATCAAGTTATTATCAGACTTTAAGATTTCATTTTTGTAGAAAAACTTCTTATGTATCCCATCCATCTTGGCTTTGTTAAACATTATTGCAGCTGTATTCAAATTAACAACCTCATCTTAATATTTTTTTTTTTCCACTCAATAAATGTAAAATTACAAAATTGTTATCTTAATCTAAACTAATCCAATTTTTACCAATTTCCCCATTAACCTGGATTTCATTTCCAACCAAAGGCTGTTTCAATATATCTATATTTATTAATACAATTGTTGAACTCTTATTAGAAATTAATACTCATATGATAATTTCAATATCACACACTAAAATATATGCACAGATAAATGTCCTTAAAGGGGGACATATTACTTTATTTTACTCAATTTCTCTCTTTTTTTTTAATTCCACTATCACAGGATATTCAATTTGTGTAAGACACGGTTAAAGTGGAGGGCCGGTTATAAAAAAAAAAAAAAAAAAATCAGCAGCTGCAAACACTGCAGCTGCTGACTTAATAAACACACTCACCTGTCCAGGGCGCCCGCGATGTCGGCCGCCCGAGGCCGACCCGTCCCTCGGCTCTCGGGTCCCGGCGCCGCCATCCCTTGTAAGGGAAACAGGCAGCGGAGCCTTATGGCTTCACTGCCCGTTTCCTACTGCGCATGCGCGAGTCCCGCAGCTACTGCGCATGCGCGAGTCCCGCAGCGCTTTCTGAATGGGACGCGCTGTGTTCTGGAACACACAGTTCCCAGAACACAGCGCGACTCATTACCCAGAAGACGCCGCGACGAAGACAGAAGACAGAAGATCTCCGCGGAGGAGGAAGAGGAAGATTAGGAGAAAGTGCCTAGCAACAGGCATTTCTGGTAAGTAAAAAAAAAATTTTTTTTCATTTTTTTTTTTTTTAGATTTTTTGTAATTTTTAACATTTTTTTGTTTTTCAGGGTGGCCCTCCCCTTTAAATGTAACCTTAATTTTGCCATGTTTGGAAAGCAGATTAAAAAATACTTGTGATCACATTGTTTATCATTAGATTTGTTAACCCGGGACATTTTGTTATAAATGTTTTATCTAAAAAACTGAAATTGGCATGGTGTCCTTCCAGCTTATCACCAACCTCTCATCCAAGCCACATTCTTTCAGGAGAGCACAAAGGAGGGGGATCACACAAGCGATAGAACTAAAGGTTCCAGCATTCACAAACATACACAAATATATCTCTAAAATTGCTTACATTATTCCCATTTGTACACAACACATGCATATCATTCTCTCACTTTATTTTAACGCTTCTTAATACTTCCTTGCTTAAACTTCTGCTTTCTTTATTTTGTTCTGATATCCTTTGCATCCAATGTATTGTAATACCTTACTTCACATACTGTACCTTCTATGATCAGACGGGCAGCCATAGTGCTCATCCCATCTTCCCTCTCTGACAACATATAAAGCATTCTGTTTTAACTCTCATTACTGTTTCTTGACTTTACTAGTTGTAGTGTCTGACCCCAAATTCATCCCACAACTTAACATCAAAAAGTCCCTTTCTGTCTAGTGTTAATTGTCACCCTTGATCCATCCTGCTCACGTAGATAGCTGTTTCTCTAGCTGTATACTTTGCATGATTCTTTGTCCCTGTGGACTTTGGTGGTAACCCAGTTACCCTTTGTGGATCACTGTCCACTTTAACCATTAATCTAGGGGCTCAGTATAGGCGGAACCACACCTTCGGTTCATATATAGCGCTCCTCTTGCCCTGGGCATTTTTGAGGGTCTCTTACCCTTCATTCCCTTACTTAATTTAATGCCAATAATGACTGGCCAGTCTTCCTATGTGTGCCTATACCCTCTTGCCTCTAAACTACTTTATCTAGCAGATGTACTACATATACCTGTGAACAGCACTATTCTTCCCTTTCTTATTTCTAACACTCCGATGGACAGTAGACAGTGACAACATAACATATAACCACCAATCAATACAGTTCGATTAAGGGGAGTAAAATAGGTACCCTTTGTTCTGAAAATGCCTTACCGATCAAGGAAGTCTGATAACTCAAATGTAAGCAAAAGGCTTACTTCAGCTGGCTGATTATCAGAAATTCCCGGATCATCTCAAGCTCCTCGTTTTGGATACTCAGGGTCACCTGGTAACCCCTGCTGGCCAAGCTCGCCACCTGAAATGGATATTCTATAGATAGGCAACTACTATCCTCATATTGATTAGTGGTTCCAAATTAATAACTACTGTAGTAGGGAACAGACACAAAAGATACGCTCAGCATCTTTCCAAATAACCGTTCTCCTTTATTATGATGCATTTGAAGGTTTTTATACACATGATTATGTAGGTATCACATTAATATTACAATTGTACATTTATGGTAACAAGGCGCGTTACATAATCAGGCTAATTCTAATCAGGACTCGAAAGAATGCAAAACATGTACTGAAAACATTATTAGTGCTCTGTGCACAGTGAGGGCATTGTGCAATACATATAAAGTAGAATACAATTATATACAGAACCAACAAATTTCCATTACACCCACAAACCAGAATGGAGGAGGGGGGAGGGAAATAACTGGAGCAGGAAAAGGGCAAAAATGGAAGAGCATATTAAATTGCAGGCAAGCAAAAAACAAATCGGAGAACATACACAGCTGAAAGACTCGATTGAGTATGATTATGCATGTTAGAACTATACAATCAAAAGTAGTTTGTGCAGAATTTAAATTAAACAATGCAAAAACAATATGCAGCAAATGAAAAAAAATACAATATTATATAATAAAAATATACAATCAAAAGTAAAGTAAATACAAAATCTTGTTCCAACAATATAGAAAATGAAATATGAAAGAGCACAAAAAAAATAAAATAAAAAAGAGATATGCGTATTGGCACATAGATGTAATTGATAAGCGTGATTAAGTGATTTCAAACCCATATAACCCTTCATAAAAGGTAATTGGAGACAGAAGAATAACGTCACTCTATGGCAGAAAAATAAATACATAAGATAATAAAGAAACTCTGAGAGCCAATGAAAACCAAATAACAGGGAATCTGCATCCTTCATCAGGGTGTGTATATGTAAACACAGAGCAATCAATTAACCATTTAGGAAAAAGTGGCCTTCCTGGGCAATTACTTCTCCATTCCTTTCAATTTGTATATCCATCTTAACTCTAGTTGGAGGAGAACTTTGTTCCAGTCTCCTCCCCTAGGGTTGAGGTGTACACGATCGAGAATAAACAATTTGCTCTTGGGGAATTTGCCTTGGTGTACAGTTTTGGTATGGCGCCCCAATGGGAGATCTGGATTGCATACCTGCATGCTATGTAAATGCCTGCAGACTCTCCTCCAAAATTCAAGCTTGGTTTTGCCAATGTGAAAACAGCTGCAGTCGCAAATAAGCATATACACAACTCCAAAAGTCCTACAATTTGCGAAATGTTTTGCATGGAATACCTGACCATTTGGCAGAGTGGGATATTTTTTCGGTAAGCGTGAACCTGTAATAATTGCAGGTTCCGCATATGAAGGTTCCCTTATATTTGCAATGATCTTTCTGGTTTCCCCCTCTAAATTCAGTGCTGACAAATCTATCTTTCATGGTGAGATATGTAAAATGTAAACAGGGGCTTGTTAGGGACAAGTGGTCCTAAAAGTGGGTGGAGTGAAAGCATATGCCAGTATTTCTCCACAATATTTTTTACTTTGTGTTGCTAGTTTGTAAATCTAGTAATTATTCGTAGGGAGTTAGCATTATTTTTAGATGTTTTTGAATGTAGCAGGTCATGTCTCGATAGTTTAGATGCCTGTTGGTAGGATCTCTTCAGAGAGGCATGGGAATAGCCTCTCAGAAGTAAGTGATCACTTAGTTTATCAGCCTCTACTTGAAAAATGGCATCATCTGTACAGTTACTTTGGACCCTAAGGTACTGACCATATGGTATAGAGTCAATGAGAGTTTTAGGGTGGAAACTTGTGGCATGCAATATTGCATTACCAGAAGTGGGTTTCCTGTATAATTTACTGAGAAGGGCCCTTCCCTCTACTCTATAGACCTCCACATCCAGAAACGTGACACATTCTTTGTGATGGGACATGGTGAAAGCTGAGGTTAAAATCGTTCTTATTCATCCTAGAGAGACAATTCAAAAATATGGCTTGACATCCATCCCAGATAATAAAGATATCATCAAAGTAACGGTACCACCCCAAAATGTGGTCCGTATACATAGACAACTCCTCATCCGCAAGGAACATATTCTCCCACTCCCCCAGGTACAAGTTGGCATACGATGGGGCACAGCATGTCCCCATCACGACCCCCTGCACCTAGAGGTAGTGGGAGCCATTGAACACAGACGTGTTCAAGGATGAATTCCAGTAATGAAATGATAAATTCACCATAAGCTGGATCTGGATCTCCATCCCTTTGCCGAACATGCTTGATAGCTGCTATACCCTTGCTGTGTGGGATAGAGCTATAAAGTGCTTCAATGTCTACTGTAGCCAAAGTGATGTCATCAGGAACACGTAGACTATCTAGGATCTGTAAGAAATGTGAAGTGTCCCTTATGAAAGAAGGTAAAGCCATCACAAAAAGGTTTTAAACACTCTTCAATCAGCCTACTAGCATTCTCACTAATAGACCCTACCCCAGAGATGATGGGTCTGCCTGGAGGATTCTCTTCGTTTTTATGGACTTTTGGCAGTGCATAAAAAGTGGGCTCTCGAGGAAAATCATTTGTAATATAGCTTCATAGTTGCTTAGTGAGTGTGTTATTGGAGAAAGCAGTGTCGACAAGGATATAAAAATACCTATTAAACTTCTCAATGATACTGCTCGGCATCCGGCGGTACCAATTCGGATTTTTCAGTATTTGATTACACATATTCATGTATTTTGCGTTGTCCAATATGTAAATGTTCCCACCCTTATCAGAGGCTTTAATAGTAATTGATTTGTTATTTGATAGCTGTTCTAATGTGGACATTTCATTTTTGCTTAGATTCATAGGGTTCTTGGTGTCAGTCTTGAGTTTCTCTAGATTCCTATTAACTAAATTAAGATTTTTTATTTTTTTTATTTACATTTTTTAGTTTTTAGTTTTTTTACAGTTGTAGTGACTGTGCTCTCTACAACAATTAAAATCATCCTTGTACAGCAAAGTTCCTTTTGTACCCTCTGCAGGTATTATGTTTGGAGAAATATATTATATAAACAATCAATATTTACTTTTAAATGTTCTTATATAAATTTAATTAAAATTTTCTTTTTTATATACACCTATGGAGGTTTTTTTAATCTCTTAGGAAACAAATAATTAAATATTATTTGAAATTAAAAATAACACAGTGAGTATATGATTTTTTTTATATGTGTGTGTATATATATATATATATATATATATATATATATATATATATATATATATATACACATATAAAAAAAGTCATATACTCACTGACTCATTTCATAATTTCAGGGTCTTTTCCTCCTTTTTGGCCTCAGTGGGTCCTCTGCCCCCCCCCCCCCTTTCCGAGACGGGTGTGGGGGGAGCTGGGTCAGCAACTTTGGGCCAGGCACCTCCCTTCTTTTGAGGCACGCCATTTTTGGCTTAAGCAAACAGCATAATGTACTAGTATGCAGCGCATACTAGTACATTATGATAAACTTACCTACAAACTGAGCCTTCCAGCAATGTGCTGTTAGGGCTTTCCCCCACCCCGGCACTTCCAAATTCACCTGGTCTACCTACCGGGTTTCACATCTTCGGCTGCTTGAATGGTTGGGCCGATGTGACGTCAGTCACGCACATTCATGCGGGAGTCACATCACTACTGCATATAAATGTGCATTTGCAGCTCAGATCTCATTACTCAGTGGAACACAGGAGTGGAATGTATGACAGAAGAGATCTCTAGGGTCTCGTCTCTTATAAAAAAATCTGCCTATCAGCAGGTTTTGACATTACTGACTTTACTAGCAATTTAAAAGTCTGGTCACCTTGCCTGACATTAAGTGGGATTAAACTAGCATGCATACTTTTTACCTATAGGTAAGCCTATTAAAAGCCTTACCTATAGGTACTGTATATATCTCCTAAACTGACATCTATCTATCGCTTTAAGTGGAAATGGCCCAAGTTCTTGCTTTGTGCACAGAACATTTTCTGAATTAATAATCCCAATAAAGGCAGCATCCCCCTGTATTATCATTATCCACATATTTTTATATGATAATATAAATCCATTGTTGCTCTCAATGTTAATTTCCCACACCATCAGATAATATACTTTTTATTTAAGATAAAATTGGGCATATATGGAAGGAAAAAAAAATCTGAGTATCAAATGCAAGTATCTAAACATGCATAGCATGTACTTGATACTGTTGGGAACTGTCTCCCACAGGACTTCTAGCATTCATTGCCATAGCAACAGTTTTGAATATGATCATCTCTAAGGTTTCCTTGTGGCGTTCACAATAATGCATTGAATATGAGATATTATGATAACTGTAAATACTGCAATAAACAGCAGTGGCACTGGTGAAATTGTAAGACAGTAGATAAATGCTGGTGCCACTGTGCCCATTTCTTTTCAGAATAGAAATAACAAAAATGAATGTAAAAATGGTAAAAGCATCATTTTCTGTCCTAGATATACTCTTAGAAAGATATGAGCCTCAGTGTAAAATGTAAGTATGTTCTCAGGGTCAGTGCTGCTGCATATATTAAGTACAATCCTGTCATCTATTATGGCCTTGTACACAAAAAGATTTTCCTTTTAATCACGTCTCATAATGTTATGAAGTATTTACCGTATATACTCGAGTATAGGCCGACCCGAATATAAGCCGAGGCCCCCAATTTACCCCCAAAAAAACTGGCAAACTTATTGACTCGTGTATAAGCCGAGGGTGAGACATGCCTGTCCATCCCTGTGTGTGTGTCCGTCCATCCCTGTGTGTCCGTCCATCCCTGTGTGTCCGTCCATCCATCCCTGTGTGTGTGTGTGTGTCCATCCATCCATCCATCCCTGTGTGTGTGTGTCTCCATCCATCCATCCATCCATCCCTGTGTGTGTGTGTCTCCATCCATCCATCCATCCATCCATCCCTGTGTGTGTGTGTCTCCATCCATCCATCCATCCCTGTGTGTGTGTGTATCCATCCATCCCTGTGTGTGTGTGTGTCTCCATCCATCCATGTGTGTGTGTGTGTGTGTGTGTGTGTGTGTGTGTGTGTGTGTGTGTGTGTGTGTGTGTGTGTGTGTGTGTGTGTGTGTGTGTGTGTGTGTGTGTGTGTGTCCAGCCTACCTGTGTCCCGAGCCTTTGTCCCGAGCCTCCGTCCCGTGTCGTGCCTTGCCTTGCCTTGCCTTCGTCCCGTCCCCGCCCCGTCCTGTCCCGTGCCGTGCCGTGCCTTGCCTTGCCTCCGTCCCGTGCCCTCTTCGTCGGCGGCCATTGTAAAATTCAAAAGCCGCGCCTCCTCCTTCGCCTGTGATAGGCGGAACACTGAATTTCCCAGCAGCCTGTGTTCTGCCTATCACGGACGTCGTATCATCCTCGTCCGTAGTACGAGGATGAGAAGATGCCCGTGATAGGCGGAACACAGGCTGCTGGGAAATTCAGTGTTCCGCCTATCACAGGCGAAGGCGGAGCCGGAGGCGCGGCTTTTGAATCAGAATGGCCGCTGTCTGTCTGCTCGACACGCTGATCGAGCGGGCAGACAGCGATGACTCGAGTATAAGCCGAGGGGGGCACTTTCAGCCTCAAAAAAGAGGCTGAAAATCTCGGCTTATACTCGAGTATATACGGTAAATGATGTCTCTTGAAAAAAACATATGGGCATAAATGCCTTCACTACCTAATTATCAAGCTGATTAGGTCATATTATTATTATTATTATTATTATTATTATTATTATTATTATACAGGATGTATATAGCGGCAACAGTTTACGCAGCACTTTACAATATAAAAGGAATCAATACAGTTACAATACAATAAAACACAAGAAGATTAAGAGGGCCCTGCTCAGAAGATCTTACAATCTAATAGGGTGGGGCAGGTGGTACAAAAGGTTGTAACTTTGAGGAATGAGCTTATGGAAGAGGTAGGAGATTAGTTGGAGACGTGATAGGCTTTCCTGGAGAGATGCATTTTCAGGGATCGCCTGAAGGTAGCAAGAATAGGGGATAGCCAGATCAGTGGAGGTAGCAAGTTCCAGAGGATGGGAGAGGCTCTGGAGAAATCCTGGAGATGCGCATGAGAGGAGGAGACGAGAGAGCTTGAGAGTAGGAGGTCTTGAGAAGAGCGGAGAGGACAATTTGGGTGATATTTGGAGACAAGATTGGTGATGTAGCTCAGGGCAGAGTTGTGAATGGCTTTGCATGTTGTGGTTAGTATTTTGAATTTTATTCACTGTGTGATTGGGAGCCAGTGTAGGGATTGGAGGAGAGGGTTGGCAGACACTGAGCTGTTGGTAAGGTGGATAAGTCTGGCAGCAGCATTCATGATAGACTGAAGAGGGGATAGTGTAGAGAAAAAACACTGTGCTACCACAAAGAAAACAGCAGCTACCCTCTAACAAACAAAGTCAAACAAAATATAAAAAACCACAGTGTAGCTCTAGAGTTATGTAAACAATTCATGTGCATGAAAAAATACAAAATAAATACTGGAGGAATATATAGTCCCACAGCTAATGTGCAATATAGGGAGAATTAATCTTTATATCATAGATACTGATAAAGGACTTCTATCAGTTCTTCCAACAAGAAACTGTCCTCTTATCGTGTTGGATATGAAGATAGGAAGAAAAATCTTCTCATAAGAAATCCCAAAGTATAAAGAGGAAAAAAGATGAAACCAGCAACAGCAATCAATTTGACTGAAGCAATGTCTGTGAACAATCTTCTATAAAAATAAGATGGATACTCTTACCAATAGTGTTGGACCCACTTGTCATACAACACTGGGTCATTAAGGATTGTAATCACAGCAGGTTACAATCAGGCATTAACTGGATGAATCCTGGTGCACGATCCTTATTTCATCGTCCTGGACCTCAGATGGAGATGGGCACTCCCGACAATAGCTATCTGGTGGTCTCCAAGTTCCAGAGAAGGCGATGTTTTGAGGACAACGCGCCTGTCAAAGACCTATTGTGTCGAAACACGTCGGGAAGCATTTCTTATATCCCCACATTGCTTTTATATATTTTATTTTGTGATTACTTTTTATTTTTCAGTCATTTGTACATCGTACTTTTTTCAATAAACCTACTGGTTTGATCTGCACCATCCGGAGCCCCTTTTTCCTTTTTACATATATTATTTGTATGAGCTCCATTTGAATATCTGTTTCTGGATATACATTGTCCTCAAAACATCGCCTTCTCTGGAACTTGGAGACCACTAGATAGCGATTGTCGGGAGTGCTTGAGGGATATTTATTATAGCAAACAGTAAAAAATAATGCTTTTTTTTCAAAATTGACGCTCTTTTTTTGTTTATGGTACAATAAATAAAAACTGCAGAGGTGATCAAATACCACCAAAAGAAAGATCTATTTGTGGGGGCATCTTGCCTGTGGCCAATTATGGCTCTCCTCACTGCCGGCTCTGTGATTGGCCAAGCAAGCGGGGCCACAGTGCATGCTTGGCCAATCATGAGCCAGCAATGCACTGCGATGGTGTAGTGCATTGTGGGCCATTCGTACCACACTAATTTGGTGCGAACGGTCCACAAAGTTCTTAATTTGCCGAACAGACGAACGGCCGATGTTGGAGTCAAACACCGAGCTCATCCCTACTCATCCTCTCTTTTTTGAATATTGGTACCGTGTGGTATCTTTGCCAATCAGCTGGTACCAATCCTGTCAGAAGCCTGTCCATAATGATTAGAAATAGCAGTCTGGCTATAACCTGACTGAGTTCTTTAAGGACTCTCAGGGGTAAGCCATATTGTCCTGGTGATGTATTTATGTTAAGAGAGAAAGAGGTTTGTAAGGGAATTGAATGTGAGGGACTGCCAACATTCTTGATTATAGAAAGAGAGAATATGAAACTGGTACGATAGGAGCTTCCCCCTTGGACTTTAAAAGCAGAAAGGAGAAGAGAAGTATATAAAAGTAAACCAAGTGCCACTTTTATTGAAATACAAAAATTCTATTTTACCATCAAAAAACAGTCATCTCTTAAAAAAAAAAAAAAAAAAAGTAAACCAATTGAATTAAATATATATATATCAAACCCAAGGCTGATAATCTAGGCACTGCCAGAGTCAAGCTGAGGTTAGTCCATGAAGATTTGTATGATGGTATAAAGAGGACTATATCTCACTGTTTTTATATTTCCTCCTTGTTATTCCAATGAAGGCTGTATGTAAGTACCTTCTGACCCAACATATTGTATAAATGTACTATATGATACTACTTGTTTCTATATATTACTGCTCATATATTATGCATTATATTTATGTTGCAGATAAAGATAAAGTCACCAAAAGTGCATCTCCCCAATAAAAATTTCCAAAACATGTTGGGATGCATCATACAAATCTTCATGGACTGACCTCAGCTTGACTCTGCCAGTTATGTCATGAGATATGTTATTTTTGCTCGTAGACTGCCTGAAGGTGCTACTTCAATTTTGGTCCTCTGTATGTGGCCAGGCTGTGTAAAAGTCTCACACACGTGGTGTCGCTATACTTGGAAAGAGTAGCAGAATGTATTCTGGGGTGTAATTTGTTGTATGCATATGCTGTGTGTGAGAAATAACCTGATAATATGACAATTCTGTAAAAAAAAAAAAAAAAAAAAATAATCTTCATGTTGCAAAGAATTGTGGAAAAAAAATGACAACTTAAAAAAACTCACCATGCTACTTACGTAATACCTTGGAATGTCTGCTTTCTAAAAAGGGGTAATTTTGGGGGGTATTTGTACTTTCCTGACTTGTTAGTGTCTCAAGAAAGGAAATATACCTGATGTACTGAAGGATCAGATGTGATCAATTTTCAGTGATTGGCACCATAGTTTGTAGACTCTATAACTTTCACAAATAATATACACTAATTTGGGTTATTTTTACCAACGATATGTAGCAGTATAAATTTTGGCCATAATTTATGAAGAAAAATGACTAATTAGCAAAATTTTATGACAGAAAAAGGAAAGGGCATTTTTTTTCTTTTTTTTTTAGATTTATAGCACAAAAAAAAAAAAAAACACTAGTGATTAAATACCACTAAAAGAAAGCTCTATTTGTGTGGAAAAAATATGTTTCATATGGGTACAGTGTTGCAGGACTGAGTGATAGTCATTCAAACTGGGAGAGCACTGAAAGCTGAAAATTGGTCTGGACAGGAAGGGGGTGTATGTGCCTTGTTTTGAAGTGGTTAATCATCTCTAATTATCATTTGGATTTTCACATGGTAGCTCGTAAGATTTTGTTTGCTTTTTAAAATACAGTTACATTTTTGGTTGTAACATGACAAAATGTGGAAAATTTCAAAGGGGTATGAATCATTTGTCATGACACTTTAATCCCCACTGGGTTTTTTATTTAGTAAAAAAAGAGCACTTTTTTTTTTTTAAGAAAACACTTTTTTTATTCTCTTTAATAAAATTTTGCAAATAAATATTTTTTTTTGCATTCCACTTCAAATTTTATTCGGAGGATTTAAGATTACAAAGATAATATGACAGTTTGAATGACAGCAATGGGTCTTTAGAAACATGTGACCCAGTGTCGTAGATAAAAGTTATGAACTTATAACAGCTATGTAATGATGCTTCAAGTACTAGGTATCATTAGTAGAAGGGTGGGGAAGGAGAGGGTGGAGCGAAATGCCATGGAGCTTAGCAGAATGACAGTTTAGTTGAAGGCAGCAAGAAGAGAAAAGCAAATTTAATATTTACTTTCATGGTATACCGGTAAACATATTACATAAGGTAATCTAAATTAATACTCTTATTAACACACAATTGGAATTCTCGTCGGAAAAAGCTCTGATGGTTTTCCCGACGGAATTCGGCTCAAGCTGTCTTGCCTACCCACAGTCACATCACATTCCGATCGTTTATTACGCGGTGATGTACAACACGTATGACGGGACTAGAAAAAGGAAGTTCAATAGCCAGTAGCCAATAGCTTCTGTCTCGTAGTTGAATCTGAGCATGCGTGATTTTTGGCGTGTCGGAATTGCATACACACGATCGGAATTACCGATAGAAAGTTTTTCCGTCGGGAAAATTGAGAACATGCTATCAATTTTTTGCTGGCGGAAATTCGGACAGCTAAATTCCGATGGAGCATATACACGGTCGCATTTTCCGATGAAAAGCTCTCATCTGTCTTTTTCTGGCCAGAATTACGATCGTGTGTACACAGCATTAGGGGGTGATAATGTCTGCAGAGTAATTAGTCCAAGCAGAGACGGTAAAAGGGGGCGGAAGGGGCAGAAGGGGGGATGCCCTCGGCAGTGCAATTTATTGGGGGTGGGGGGGCGCAGTGAAGTGTCCTCAGGGCCGGTGCTACTGATAACATTAAAGAGAGACAAAACCACGCTATGGTAATAGAGATACTAGACTGAACAAGGTATATCTATCTGTCTCAAGCTGCACAGGCTCGTCAGCCCAAACGTCCACCTTTTCTTCTTCCTCTAGTATACAAGTTGCTGCAGTAGAGCCGGTGATTGCAGGCCAGTGTGTCCTCCCCTCATGTGTTCTGACTAAGAGGTTAGGAAGAAGAAAAGGTGGACGTTTGGGCTGACGAGCCTGTGCAGCTTGAGACAGATATGCACTCCTGGCCCTTGTGGGCTTAGGGATTCGGTGAGTGGGGACCTGAAGGGGTGAGCACAGAAGTCACCGAATTATCTGTATGAGCACCAGTCACTATAAAGATCTACCTGTTTGAAGACTTATAGTACATACAACAATTTCTGCCAAGTGGACTTTATTTCTCAAGGACTTTATATGATAGTCACAGACTTAATGCACACTTAGTGCTTTTTTATGTGTATTTTGAGGTTACTGTATTTTTGCACTTTTTGCACTTTTTGTCATCCTTTGCATTTTTTAGGATTTTTTCACATTTTGTGAGTATTTTTCTGCATTTTTTGGATTTTTTTGCATTTTTTTTGGTACTATTCGTATTGGCTAAACACTATTATTATTATTATTATTATTATTTTAACACATATTACATCCTTTCCTGTTCTTTTATATTTTGGTCACACATGTGGTACACTTATCTCAGTTTTTGCACTATTGCATTACTTTGCACATGCTTATATTTGCACATTATTTAATATTTTTTTTTATATTTTGCACATTTGGTCTTCCTCGGTGTACTACAATTGTAGGTGTACACACGCCACATATTGCATAACTGTCTAGATGATATATGATATTGTACTGTAGAACCTTTGTCTAGTTGGTCCAGTGCCCTCTATTAAGATAGGGCCCTTCACAATTTATACGGTTAAATGTTGATAAGTGTCACTATCTAACTAGATATCTATACATCTTTATATATCTTTTATTTATCATTTTGATTACTTATTACCTTATATTGGTGTTCTTTGAGCTTGGCTCTATATTCAGTTCCTAATGGATGGTAGATTTTGATCATGGCTCTATATGTGATATTACACGTAGCCTGACCTCTTTAACTTCATTAGTATACCCAGAGATGTATGCTGGCATACACACTTAGTAGAGAGCAGCAGATAACCCATCTAGGCCTAAGAACATAAAATTTTAATATAGGGACCCCAATTCTGGCCCATTTATACATATAGAGTGACCACCTTTGCTTGTCTGTTCTTTGGCACTGATATGTGCCATTTTTCTCCTCTCTCTTATTTATGGAATATTAGCAACTAGGAGCTAATAATAACCTAGACTATTCTAGTTATCTAGGATATATCTGCCTACAAATACATTCATTACAGGTAGTGCCTGGGTCCCTCATTATATATATTTTTATAACAGCTACTGATAAAAAAACTAGGCACTGCCGCCTAGGGCTCAGCCATGGCCGCTGGCTTCTCTATTCTCCGCCAGATGACATCTTCCAAGCAGGAGCAGACTGACCATAATAAACATCTGTGCAGAGTGTGCGGTGGCACCGCCCCGGCCAGGATGCAGCTCATAGTCAGTGCAGATAATCAGATCGCTCAAGAAAGGGAGGTGGGATCAGGAGACCAGTGAGCGGTTATGATCCTTCTGCCTTCCCCTCCCGGCTGCTCAATGTCATTTCGCTCCTCCCCAGGAGTTACTTCGGCACCTCCGCCCCTCCCTTCCTATCCGGCTCTGATTCTGTAGCTCACCCCCAAGTATTCCTGGCCCCTCCCTCGGCTCACCCGGGCACCTCGGCTCCGCCCCTCCCCGGTCCGATTCTGAGTATGGAGCTCGCTCCATACTCCTGACTCCTCCACCGGCTCACCCCAGTGCCTCAGCTTCTCCCCTCCCTCCCAGTATGGTTCCTGAGTATGGAACTCACCCCCAGGTATTCATGGCTCCTCCCCCGACACCCCAGCTCCACCCTTCCCTCCCTGGGTCGGCTCCCGAGTGTTCCTGAGTGTGCTCTCCTGCCCCAGCAGCACATCTGACCCGGGGTCCCATCAATCTCCAGGACCAATCAGGCTCTCCCAGGATCTTCTTCTGCCTTATTCTCTAGTACCCAGGATGAAGAAGAACCAGGAGCTGCTCCAGGCTGTCAAGACAGAGGACTTGGGCAACATAGTGCAGAAGCTGCTGCAGTGACCCCAAGGCAGGTAAAGCCTAGAGCGGGGGTTGATCAGGACAGGCTGGGGGCAGAGCTGGACTAACCATTTGGTCACTTCAACACTGCCTGGGGTTATACTGGGGGGATTTACTCTTAGGTATGTGTTAACCACTTCAACTCCAGAAGGTTTTACCCCTTTAACCACTTGCCGACCGCCGCACGACGATGTACGTCGACAGAATGGCACGGGCAGGCATATGGGCGTACATGTACGTCCCTGCCTTCCCGCGGGTGGGGGGCCCGATCGGGCCCCCCCCGGTGCCAGCGGCGGTCGGATTCCATGCAGGAGCGATCCGGAAGGAGGGGGCGGCCATTCATTCATGGCCACCCCCTCGCGATCGCTCCTGACGAATGGAATTGCAGCATGACATCACTTCCTCTCCTGTAATGTAAACACAGGCAGAGGAAGTGATGTAATCTCTCCTCCGTGTCGGTATTTTTCGTTCCCGGCACCAAGGAGAGAGGATCGGTGAGTTGCACAAACACTATACAGTAGAACACGCCAGGCACACTTTCACCCCCCTTCACCCCCGATCACCCCCCCAATCACCCCTGCACCCCCAGTCACAGTGACACCAATTGCATTTTTTTAATTTTTTTATTGTTGCATTGGTGTCATTTGTGACTGCAATAACTGTTAGGGCAGTTAGGGTTAGCCCCCTTTAGCTCTAGGGTACCCCCCTAACCCCCCCAATAAAGGTTTAACCCTGTGATCACCCCCCGTCGCCAGTGTCACTAAGGCTGGGTTCACATTTCAGCGGTTTATGAGAACGGATGTGATTCGCACCGCACTGCAGTGCAAATCACATCCAATCTCTGTGCGATGCGAGTTCAGCCATACAGATAGTATGGCTGAATTCGCATTGCACCCACTGCAAACTCGCACAGGACCCTTTTTTTGGTCCGCAGCAGAATCGGATCGCATGGGTGTTCACACCATGCGATCCGATTCCTGTCCGAGTTTGCAGATCGCACTGCGATATGCGAACTGATCTGGGGGTGTCATTAACATTTCACTGACACTCCCTGCAGTTCGCATAGGGCAGTGTGAACTGCCGCCAGGAGGCATGCGAAGCGGGAACCCGCCGCGGATTCGCGGCGCTCCCGCATCGCTCCAGTATGAACCAAGCCTAATAAGCGATAGTTTTTCTGATCGCTGTATTAGTGTCACAGGTGACGCTAGTTAGGCAGGTAGGTATTTAGGTTCACCACAGCTTTTTATAGCACCAGGGACCCCCATATACTACCGCATAAAGCCCCCTGATTGCCCCCTAGTTAACCCTTTCACCAGTAATCACCATATAACTGTTAGGCCTCATGCACACGAGACGCAGTTAAACGCATGTTCAGATGCAGTTGGACACTTTTTTCAACTGCCCCTGAACTCATTCAATGTTATCCTATGTGTCCATGCACACAGTCTCGTTTTTTGCCGTTTTTATGCAGTTGCGTTTAACCTCGTTTTTCCAGAAGCAAAAAAATGGGTTCAGACGCAAAAATTTCCAAGTTTCAGACGCAAAACGCGGCTAAACGCGGCTGAACGCGACACCCGCGTTTAGCCGCGTTTGCGTTTATATGCGTTTTTAAAGGAACCCAATTATTCGGACCTGAAAACTCAGAAATATGATCTGAGAATGACATTTTATGACCCGAATTTGGGGGCCCATATCTTGGGGCCACTTATTGCCAGGAACCCCAAATTTGGTATGCAGACACTGTGGATCTGGCACTACAACATAACCAAATTTGGGGTTCCTATCACAAAGTGACCCTGAGATAGGCGGCCCCAAAGTCGGTTCGCAAAATGTCATGCACTTTTCTGCATCAGAGAATGACATTTTGTGACCAGAATTTGGGGACCCATATCTTGGGGCCAATTATTGCCAGCAACCCCAATGTCATGTCATGCACTTTTCTGCATCAGATACATGGCCTCAAAGTCAACTGTGACCATCTGCGGCAATGTAATTTGGTCATTAGGGTTGGGTGTTATGGTAAGTGGTTATCTGTTAGGGTTAGAGTTATTGTTTAGGATTAAGGGTTGGATTAGGGTTAGGGTTGTTTAGGGTTAGTGTAAGGGATAGGGTTAGCTGTTAGGGGTAGGGTTAGTGTTAGGGTTAGTGGCTAGTGTTAGGATGAATGGTTAGGGTTAGGATTCTGGATATTTTAATAAGGCATTAAAAAATATTATACTACCATATACAGCAGCAAAGAATTAAAATATATTAATCAATACATATTTCACAATAAAAATATATGTATGTGCAGCTGCGTACCTACCCCGACAAGTTTTTTAATTTTAGCCGGATGTCCATTGTCACATTTGATCTGCTCTTAGAAAAAGTACGACCTGGTCTGACATTCGTGGACACCAATATGAGAAACAGTGTGTCACCAGAGGAACTGCTGTTGGTAACGATCAGGTATGTGTATATATGTATAAAATATATTTATCTATAGATGTACAGATGAATTTTTTTCTCTGTCCTTTAAAATAATGTCTATTTATAGCAAATTATCCAATTTTTTTAAATATCTAAAATTTTCTTGTGGCAATTTTTAACATGTTAAAAATATATTAAAAAATTGGCCAAATAAGCTTAAAACAATTATAAAAAATCTAATTAACATAGATTTGCTTTTAAATAAAACAATTTGAAACTAGAAAAAATAATAAAAACATATATTAAGATTAAAAAATAAATAATTAACTATTTTAATATTGTTTTATATTAGAAATAATGAAAACATGTTAAAAATTGCCACAAGAAAATGTATATATTTAAAAAAATTGGATAATTTGCTATAAATAGACATAATTTTTTTTTAAAAATTTTGTGAAATATGTATTGATTAATATATTTTAATTCTTTGCTGCTGTATATGGTAGTATAATATTTTTATAAACGCGCGTTTCAGCTTTTTTGAGCAGGGTTTTCACCTGCGTCTCGTGTGCATGAGGCCTTGGTGACGCTGGTTGATTAGTTATTTTTTTATAGTTTCAGGGCACCCGCCATTTATTACCTAATAAAGGTTTAACCCCCTGATCACCCGGCGGGTGATATAAGTTTGAGGGTCAGATAAGGTCTGCGTCGCCCCAGGCAGCGTCAGGTTAGTGCCAGTACCGCTAACACCCACGCGCAAAGCATACACCTCCCTTAGTAATATAGTATCTGATCAGATCTATATTAGCGTCGCCAGCAGTTTAGGTTTCCCAAAACGCATTGTTAGCGGGATCAGCCCAGATACCTGCTAGCACCTGCATTTAGCCCCTCCGCCAAGCCCAGCCCAGCCCACCCAAGTGCAGTATCGATCGATCACTGTCACTTACAAAACACAACGCACATAACTGCAGCGTTCGCAGAGTCAGGCCTGATCCCTGCGATCGCTAACCATTTTTTTTGTAGCGTTTTGATACAGTCGCTGACAGCCTAGGTGCTTTTTTACCTGTGAGTCTCACTAGTGTACCCCTAAATTTAGGGGTGTCTACTTTCCAAAATGAGGTCATTTGGGGGGGTTTGTGTTATTTTGGCATTTTATGGCCTTCAAAACTGCGATAGGTAGTGAGGAGTGAAATCAAAAATTTACACCCTTAGAAATCCTGAAAGCGGTGCTTGGATTTCGGGGCCCCGTACGCGGCTAGGCTCCCAAAAAGTCCCACACATGTGGTATCCCCGTACTCAGGAGAAGCAGCAGAATTTATTTTGGGGTGTCATTTCACATATTCCCATGGCATGTGTGAGCAATATATCATTTAGTGACAACTTTGTGAAAAAAAAAAAAGTTTGTAATATTCCCACAACTTGTGGCAAAATATAAAATATTCCACGGACTCAACATGCCTCTCAGCAAATTGCTTGGGGTGTCTACTTTCTAAAATGGGGTCATTTGGTGGGGGGGGGGTTTTGTGCCATCTTGGCATTTTATGGCCTTCAAAACTGTAATAGGTGGTGAGGAGTGAAATCAAAAATTTACGCCCTTAGAAAGCCTGAAGGCGGTTCTTGGCTTTCAGGGCCCCGTACGCAGCTAGGCTCCCAAAAAATCCCACACATGTGGTATCCCCATACTCAGGAGAAGCAGCAGAATTTATTTTGGGGTGTCATTTCACATATGCCCATGGCATGTGTGAGCAATATATCATTTAGTGACAACTTTGTGAAAAAATAAATAAATAAATAAAAGTATGTAATTTTCCCGCAACTTGTGGCAAAATATAAAATATTCCATGGACTCAACATGCCTCTCAGTAAATAGCTTGGGGTGTCTACTTTCTAAAATTGGGTCATTTGTGGGGGTTTTGTGCCATCTTGGCATTTTATGGCCTTCAAAACTGTGATAGGTAGTGAGGAGTGAAATTACAAATGTATGCCTTTAGAAATCCTGAAGGCGGTGCTTGGATTTCGGGGCCCCGTACACGGCTAGGCTTCCAAAAAGCCGACCACATGTGGTATCCCCGTACTCAGGAGAAGCAGCAGAATGTATTTTGGGGTACAATTCCACATATAACCATGGCATGTGTGAGCAATATATCTTTTAGTGACAACTTTGTGTAAAAAAAAAAAAAATGCCTCTTATCAATTTCCTTAGGGTGTCTACTTTCCAAAATGGGGTCATTTGGGGGGGTTTTGTACTGCCCTGCCATTTTAGCACCTCAAGAAATGAGATAGGCAGTCATAAACTAAAAGCTGCGTAAATTCCAGAAAATGTACCTTAGTTTGTAGATGTGACAACTTTTGCGCAAACCAATAAATATACAGTTATTGACTTTTTTTTTACCAAAGACAAAATTTTGGGGGTTACCCCAAAATCCATACCAGACCCCTATCTGAGGAAAGGGGGTGGGGAAGAGCGAGCACCCCCGAGCCTTACCAGGCCGCATGCCCTCAATATGGGGGTATGGGTGCTTTTGTGAAGGGGCACCCTGCTGATAAGGACTGCGGGCGGGGGGCTTATCGGAATCCGGGAGCCCCCTTTAATAAGGGGGCCCCCAGATCCCGGCCCCCACCCTATGTGAATGAGTATGGGATGCATAGTACCCCTACCCATTCACCTGGGGAAAAAAGTGTCAGTAAAAAAATACACAACACAGGTTTTTCAAAGTAATTTATTAGGCAGCTCCGGGGGTCTTCTTCCAACTTCGGTGGTCTTCTCCCCAGGCTCCTCCGCTATCTTCTTCCAGCTCTTTTACTAGAGGAAGAGCCCGGCTTTCTCCTTTGTCGTTGTCGCCGGGGGTCTTCTTCTGACTCCTTCGCGCTCTCCGGTTCTTCTCTGTGCTCTCCGTCCCCTTCTCCTGCTCTCAGGCATCTTCTTATGGGTTCCTCTGCAATCTTCTTCCAGCTCTTTTACTAGTGGAGGAGCCCGGCCTCCCCTGTCCTTCTTCCCTCTTTTCTCTTCTTTCTTCTTCTGAAGTTGACACGACGCTCTCTCCCACTGTAATGCCGTGTGAGTGATGCGCGATCACTTATATAGACATAGGGCATGGTCACTGGGCCCCCTTATGACGTCAGGTCCCAGGGCATGCTGATGAGATTGACACAATATCATGGGCACCTACTGTAAAAGGGAAGTTCAATAGCCAGTGCACAACCCTTTGGGCTCCTTCTGCTAATCTCGTGTTTATCTTGTGTTAGTAGAAGTTTGGTGTGAGACGATTTGCGCTTTTCAGCCTCGTGCTTTTCAGTTCGTTTTTGCTTTTTAGTTTGTGGGTTTGTATCTGTTCTTCCGTTCATGTTATCAGTTTGTACCTGTCTTTCAGTGCATTCTATTTATAGTTTGCTTCTGTTTTTCAGTGCATTGTTGTCTGCTCGTTTCTGATTTTCAGATCGGTCTTCTCAGGTCTTTTCTGATTTTCTGTGCATTCTGTCAATTTGTTCTGTGCAGCAGATGGTTTTTCTAGCCATGTTGCAGTTACGTTCTCATCCGAGATCTTGTGCCGTTGTTGGGCTTGATGTTGGAGTTCTTGCTTTGACCCAAGTCCAGTCCATGAACAGGGGGAGGAGGAGTTCATGGACCAAGAATTGGTTACTTAATCGTGACCAATTCTGTCATATGCTTTTTCTGCGGGAGCTTCAGGAGAATAATCAAGAGGATTTCAGGAATTATCTCTGGATGAAGGGCCCCATTTTTCACCATCTGTTGGCCTTGTTTACCCCCTATATTACCAAGCAGGACACCTGCATGCAGCAAGCCATCACTCCTGAGCAAAGGCTAGTCGCCACCTTGTGGTACTTGGCGATAGGGAGAAGTCTCCAGAATATTACATTTACAACTGACGATCTCCCCCCAGGCTCTGGAAATCATTATTCCAGAGACCTATTCTGCCATCATTCAGGTCCTGCAAAAGGACTATATTAAAGGTAAGTTTTATCCCTTAACATCACATTCTATGAATTTAATGTTTGCTAATGTATTGTATTTATTTCATCATTCCATAATTACCATGATTGTAATATGCTGTAAATGTCCTCTCTGTCCTCATGCATGCTGGAAGCTTTTAATGCATTTTTTGTCCTTCATGCATATTTGCCTTCACTAACCTCCCCAGCATGCTATCCTGGGCTCATACACACCTAGCCCAGTCACTTAACAATGTATTTTGTCAGCTCCATAATAGTGCTTACCCTAAACACCCCCTAAAATGTGTAAAATTTTTCTTGTTGTCTTTAAATTCAGGCAGAGTGCAAGAGGCTATTTGGAACCCTCCCCCCCAATCGCTAAGTCAACCAATACCAATACTCTATCTGCTGACTTCGCCAAACCCATGCACACTATACCTACCTCTTTTGTGTTCATATTTATGGATGAATTCACCAAAGCATGTAGTGCCAGTGCTTGCCTGAATACTTTCAAATGGTACTGTTTGAAGTTTTGTTCTCCTATTATTATCTTGTGTTAGGACCTGGGCTTGAACCTGGGACCTCTGGTGTGTCTGGCAGTGACTCTGCTTGCTGAGCCACCTGGAATGCTGGACAGTTCCTTGGACAGTTCCTTGGACAGTTCCTTGGACAATTCCTTTAGTGATCATGTCTTGAATCTTGTTTGCCTTGAACCTTGAACCCTTTGCTCCTCCCATGAACTTCCTATATAAGCCATGTCTCTGCACTTCCTCCTTGCCAGAATATTGTGCCTTTACCAGCCAATATCTTGCTTCTATCTCTCCTGCTGCCGACCGTATCCTTGCTACCTTTCGTTACCGACATTTGGCTTGCTCCTGGACTACGCTTCTGCTGAATCCCAACCTGCAACTATTGGTTACCGACTTTTGGCTTGTTTCTCAACTACGCTTCTGCTTGATCTCTACCTGCTATATCTGCTACCAGACCCCCGGCTTGCTCACCTCCTGGTGGGGCTATCCTGAGGACCGCGACCTGGCACTAACACGCAGCCAAGCCCATCTCCACCTTTGGGAGCTCTGGTGAATACCGGTTAGTGCTTAGACCCCGCACCTCAGGTGAACCCGTGCCATCAGCCAGGGTGACCTGTGTGAATATCTGCTCTGCTGCTATAGCTATTGGTCTCTGAGCCTGACTCCAGATCGTGACATCTTGATAGATAATTGCAGAATGTTAAAATGTGCTTCAATTTGGACAGTGTGTGTTCATAATTTTGGATTATGACACTTCTTGCTTGTCCAGTGGGCTGCCTCCCCCCCCCACCCTAAATTTTTTACAATGGGCAATCAGAGGGGTCAGAAATATGATAAGTGTACCTTATACTTTTGTCTTTAAATACTTATTTAAAATAAATGTTATACTCATGTTGGCCAAGAATGTTTGTGTTTAATCTGCTTGCAATGTTATGTGCAAAAGTAAGACTTACGAGTTTCTCTATGTGGACATGGGGAAGAATGGCCATATGTCGGATGGTGAAGTCATTGCACAGACTGAATTTTACAGACGGCTCCAGAATGGCAGCTTGAGTTTGCCACCTCTCAGCAGATACCATGGCAGGCCTCCCATTGTGTTTGTGACAGATGAGGCATTTGTGCTGGGGGATCATCTGATGTGGCCATTCCCCATGAGGACCCTCACCCTGGAGCAGAGGGTTTTTAACTACCAGCTGGCTAGAAGAGTGGTGAGAATGCCTTTGGTATAAAGACCACCCAGTTCCGACTATTCCTCATGTCCATACATATGACCGAATACAAACTGAACTATAGTATTCTGTGCTGCTGCATTCTACATACATTTCTGTGAAAGAATGCAACCAACTATGTGGCCTCAGTTGCGACTGAGGCTGACTCACCAGCAGAAACCTTGACGGCGCTTGAACCTGGCCTTCCTGGCTTGCCCCCCAAAGCACCCACAAAGTACAGCAAAGCTATATGGAGTACTTTGCAGGTAGGGGGGCAATTGATATGCCAAAGAATGTTTAAAAGCTCTTTGAAATAAATTTGTTGCGAAAAACTGAACTCAAATTTCATTTGATTAACTGCTTGTGTTTTTTTATCTGTCTCCTAGGTTCTCCAATTACTTTTTTTTTGTTTTACCATTTTTATCAATAGTGCAAACATAACTTATTTGATACATGAGGTGACAATCTCTTCTTCAGCTAACTATTATGTTGTGCTGTGGGTCTGCTACACACACACAATGTTATTGTTGTTAATGTATGTAATGCAATAATGATAAAAATAATCATCCTTTTCAACTCCATGAATTAATTACTTGGGGTGCCTAAACTGGCCTGATTATAGGAAATTTTAGAGCACAGTGGTGGGTGCAAATCCACTTTGCACTACAAGCGCACTTGAAATTGTACTGAAACTGCACTTGTAGGGCAAGTGGATTTGCATTTAGTAAATAACCCCCATTGTCACTGTAACTACCCCAACTTACAAAAAAAAACTGGTATTGAGCATTGAAAGAAGAAGCCACACATTGTTGAGTATAAAACATTTTACTCCAAGCACATTCACATGTGTGTTATAAAAGTTTTTTTTTTTTTTTAACAAACCAACATCTTTAGTGTATAACATGTATGTTTGACGGTAGATACTTACAAATTTCAACTATGATAAAGTGAAGGCCATATGAGACAGTAGTATGTCTAAACTGTGTTGATTTTGCCTTCATCAGATGGGGTGATCTCACCCCTGTAAAAGCCACATTTTGAAGATGCACACAAATTGGGACTCAAAATGTGGATTTCCATCATGATCCCATGTCTAAAATGTGTATATTTCCCCTACATCTATTTTGATAAAGACACAAAACACACAGTTGGAGTTACAGTGGTGTGAAAAAGTGTTTGCCCCCTTCCTCATTTCCTGTTCCTTTGCATGTTTGTCACACTTAAGTGTTTCGGAACATCAAACCAATTTAAACAATAGTCAAGGACAACACAAGTAAACACAAAATGCAATTTGTAAATGAAGGTGTTTATTATTAAAGGTGAAAAAAAATCCAAACCATCATGGCCCTGTGTGAAAAAGTGATTGCCCCCCTTGTTAAAACATACTATAACTGTGGTTGTCCACACCTGAGTTAAATTTCTCTAGCCACACCCAGGCCTGATTATTGCCACACCTGTTCACAATCAAGGCATCACTTAAATAGGAGCTGGGGGGGCGTGGCCAGCCGCGGACGAGTGCGGACGTGTAGAGACAGAGCTCCGGGACGGTGACTGCTATCCGCCGCCATCCGGAGCTCGAACGACGGGAACAAGCGCCCATCCTACACGGGGCTGCTGTACAGGCCATTAGGCGACTCCTCGCGGGGTTGTTTGGAGGCCGGGAAGGCTGTGGAGCTGCGGAAACCGCGAGGCATAGGGACGGCCGGGCGCCATCTTGCGGCCTATGGGCAGGCCGCATCGCGCCACGCGCCATCAACGAATACCGGAGCCTCCGCATTACATCCCCGCGGATCCGTGACCCACCAACTGAAGGGGACTCTGCACAAGCGTAAAACGCAGCCGACAGGCCCCTCTCTACACCCGGGGAGACGGAGTAGGCCGCAGCAGACTCCCACGGGCGCCATCTTGGGGCCTATGAACCGGCCGTTCCGACCAGACCTCCACCGCTGGGCACCTTGAGCTACAGGCATCACACATCAGCAGACCCTGAACACCCGGTGACCGCTGTTGAGGAACCCCAGGACACAACCAGGACCCGTTGAAAAACCAGCCACGACTTGGGCCTTCAACCTGGGCACACAGTAAGTGATACAGAGCCCATCTCACCCCCCCCCACCCTCACAGACAACGTTGCCCAGCACCCGGTTCCCCCTGTCATCCCTCCCTACAAGCCCTGGGTCATTTGGGGAACAAGAGCCACCAGTGGGACAACAAGAACCAGCAGGCCTATTGAAAGAACACCAGCAGCCATATTGCTACACCCTGCTTACTCACCACACTCCTAAACCCACCTGCAATAGACTGACCTGGCTCACCGGGATACAAAAGTACACCTGTAAGGACTGTACATAGGAGACACCCCCCTCCATTGCTATCCTGCCACATATTTTCAGATCTGGCAACAGGGGCAGAGGCCTGGTGTATAGCCTATATGCTATTGATGTAAAACAACCCTGGTGACCTGGGGACCTGAGAAGTGAAAACGGATCATCTTGACTATGTCTACACACTCACGGAGAAGTACACATACCCATACCCTGCGCTCTCTGGGGACCCCACAGGGCAAACTATCATCCGCAAACCTGAGCAAATTTAAATACTCGGGCAGCGGTAAACATTCCAAACAGACACCCCCGCAGGACAAAGGTATCATAGAAGACATGGAGGACGACGAGGTCTCTCTACCTGCCTCTGAAGACTCTACTGCTGGGGCCAATAAGACTGACCACCTGCTCACCTATGCGGCCATGACTGACATTGCGGCCGACATTAAAAGCTCCTTCACAGCTGCCATAACGGACATTAAAACCGAAATTCTACGCCTAACGGAACAACTGGCGATAACTGACCGGGCAGGGAAGAGAAGAGACAGAGCCCTGATAAGATTGGATGACATCGCAGCCACACATTCCCAACACCTGATTGACATGAATCGACAAATTGAAGATTTAGACAATCGAGGACGTAGAAATAACATCAGAATCAGAGGAGTACCTGAGACTGTCTCCCAAGAACAAATTAAGCCGACTCTCACAGCCATATTCAATACCCTCATGGAAAGGCCGGAACAATCCCCTATTGATTTTGACAGGGCGCATAGGGCCCTCAGGCCTAGGGCACAAGATGGAAACCCCCCGAGGGACATCATTTGCTGTCTACCCAACTACTGCCTGAAGGAAGACATTCTTCAAAAGGCCAGGGCCAGAGAGCGGATTGTACATGAAGACGCGGTGATTCAACTCTTCCAAGATCTGTCGCCAATTACACTCAAAAACAGGAGAGCCCTGAAGCCACTCCTGGAAGTACTACGGCACAAAGGAATTAGTTATAGATGGAAGTTCCCGTTCGCGCTCCAAGCAAACTTCCTGGGGAAACAACACTTACTCAAAGTACCAGGGGACCTCAACAAATTTTGTGATGAGCTTCAGATTGAAACCGTAGAGCTCCCAGAGTGGTATGCCGAGTTCCGCCCATCTCCAGAAGTGAACAATCCGCAATTCTCGCCGGGACCGTCACATACGCAGTCGCCCTGCCAACCTGGTAGACACCGCAGGAACCCGGACAGAAACAGTTTCGAGCCCCCATACCCCTCCAGAAATGCCAGAAGCCCAAGAGGGAGAGACGCAAGGGACTATTGACCTGATGGGGCTGCCCATAAGTTCGGTCCCTGCAACCCGTGTTCTGTTGCCACCCATTGAACATTGTGACCACCCGATTGCCTACGGACGATGTGCACAATCTTAATGTGAACACTGCACTCATGTGTAAATTACACGCAGTATACCACTAGTCAGAGTGACCTACGACCGCACCTGGTCTTCTGCTTCCAATTGAACTGTAAGTACCAAATGCCACGCCAGCTGCTGTCTCCCCGGTGCAGCCTGGCAGGGTGTGTACCTGACACGGTCAACCGGATTCCTCTTACAGCTTCCTGATCTTTATACAGGCCACTCTGATCCTGCCTTAGTGGAGACTTAAGATGTATACTCGGGACTGCAGCTGCACCGTATTGAGTGTATATCTCGGGCCTACACTCCTGGTCAATTGGTTCAATGGGTTCGTTGGTTTGTTGAAGGGTTAAACTACTTACTGTTTATTGTTACATTTCGGGTTGCAGACTGTTATGATACCATTCTAGGCTGACAGATGTGCATGTCTCAACCACCTTTGACCTGAATTACTCCTGCCTGAGCTTGTTATAATAATTTTTCTTTTAGGTCCATTACCTTAGGCGATTTTATACGTTCTTCATGGTTATGTACTGTTGATAAAGGTTTTTTCTTTACATTAACGGTTAATTTGGGCAATGTCCATGTGCAATGTCATTACCCCAAGCGATGCCACCTGCAGCTAATACTTTTTACCAACTTAACCTTACGTCTGATCCCAGACACCCTAATCTCAATGGGGGAAACTCCCCCCCAGCCTGAACTCTTTGGTCCTCAGGTCCCATCGGACCTTTCTATAGGGTTAACTACTTCTAATATCACACTGCGCTGCTACACAGCGCAACTTATACAACTACCTGCTAATACACCTCCCGCTACCCCGACAGGGGAAGTACCACCGTACTTTGGAGCGAGCCAGACGCTGGTCTGACCCGTTCCATAAAGTGGGCAGATCGATCTGCCCCACCAAACCACCCTACCTGTTCCATTCCCCTCCCCTACCTACCCTTATCCCCTATTTACATAGTCACCCCCTTACTTCTACAATACCCCTACCCGTTTACACCTCACGATAACAGTGGGTCCAGATTATATTGGCTGACTACTGTGTCCCCTCAAAACATATCACGCTAGCAGTCACACCTTCACCATGGCGTACGCTTTCCTGGGAAAAGCTCCTACCATTATCTCCCATAATGTGAACGGTCTAAATGTACCCAAAAAGAGGTCTAAACTATTGAGGGAACTTAAAAAAGCCCGGCCTTCAGTTGTCTTCCTACAAGAAACCCATTTTAAAAGCAGTAATATTCCTAGGCTCACTGATAACGCCTTTACCACAGTATATCACGCCACCAACTCCCTGGCCAAAACTAAAGGAGTATCCACCCTCTTCCACAAAGACGCTCCCTTTGTGCTGAAGCAACAATTGGCCGATCCCGAGGGGCGTTTCTTATTCCTCAAAGGCTCATGGGAAGGGTCCCCTATAACCTTCGCTAATGTTTACTTCCCTAACACCTCCCACATATCTTTCTGCGATAAAATTGTAGGGGAACTCAAATGGTTTGCTGAAGGATGCATCCTCCTTGGAGGAGATTTTAATGTCCCTCTTGCACCCCTGAAAGACACCTCCACAGGACACACGCAAGTGCCGTATAGAACACTCAAAAGAATAAAAGCCCTCCTGCAATCACTAACACTAGTGGATTCTTGGAGATCCATGCACCCCACAGGCAGGGACTATTCCTTTTTCTCCGCACCACACAAAAAATATTCGAGAATAGATATGATATTCATTTCGCAAAGGGACCTTGGTAACCTACTCTCAGCGGAAATAGGCATTATGGCCCTCTCCGACCATGCACCTACGGCGGTCACACTGCAGCTAAAAGCGCCATGCAAGTCTGTATTTAACTGGAGACTGAACTCCAACCTACTCACTGATCCAATTATAAAAGAAGACATACTACACGCCATCAACACCTATTTTGTTCACAACATTGACACTGACACAACCCCCCTGAATAATTGGGAAGCACACAGATCTGTAATTAGAGGCGAACTTATTAAATGGGGTGCCAGGAAAAAGAGGGAAAGGGAAAATGAAATTAACAAACTCTCCCAGCAAATAGCAAACCTTGAATTGCAACACAAACAATCCCAATCACTCAAAGTAGAAAGTCAATTAACTCAACACAGGACCGCCCTAAGACTCCTGTTAGACATGAAACTTAAACGCTCCCTGTTTTTTAAGAAAAGTATTTTTTACGAACACGGAGACAAGAGTGGTAAACAACTAGCCAAAGCTCTAAAAGACGCCACGCTGGCGAACCATATCCACGCGTTAAAAGATAGGAAAGGCATTTTGAAACACAACCCGGAAGAAATAGCACGTATATTCCATAACTATTATTCTGAACTGTATAATCTCCCAGCCCAACACAGACCGCCTCACCTTACACACACGAAACGGGACAATATACATGATTTTCTACGGAATAGCGGACTCCCGTCACTGACAGTGGAGGATACAAACGCACTTGAGGACCCCATAACTGCCACTGAAATCTCAAACGCGATTACAGACCTGAAAACAGGGAAGAGCCCCGGTCCCGACGGCTTCACATCACAATATTATAAAACTTACACTGCTGCCCTAATAAAGCCCCTCCGTTCAGCCTTTAATTTCTTGGCAAAAAACAAACATGACTCCCAATCCTTCCTCATGGCACACATAGCTGTGATTCCTAAGCCCAACAAAGAACACACGGACTGCGCAAACTTTCGACCCAGCTCACTCCTCAACATAGACCTAAAACTCCTTGCCAAAATACTGGCCAATAGACTAAAACCCCTTTTAGCGAACATGATCGGCCCTGAACAAGTGGGGTTCATGCCGGGGAGGGAGGCCCGTGACAACACCATTAAGGCCCTGAACTTGATACATTTTGCACGCAAATCCGGAACCAAGGGCATGCTGCTCTCTACCGATGCCGAGAAGGCCTTTGATAGGGTCTCCTGGGAATACATGCTGGCTACATGCTCGCACATTGGCCTTGGAGGAAACATGTTGTCATGGATCTCAGCTCTCTATCGGAACCCCCAGGCCAAAATCAAAATTAACAATATTCTCTCAGAACCCATATCCATTCATAACGGTACACGCCAAGGCTGCCCCCTGTCACCACTTCTCTTTATTCTGACCCTGGAACCCTTAATTAGAACTATTAACCTAAACAAGGACATACAGGGATTTACACTAAAAGATAGAGAATATAAAATTGCTGCTTATGCCGATGATCTCCTATTCTTTCTCACCAACCCTCACATCTCAATACCCAACCTACACAAAGTATTTCAAACATTTGGTTACATATCCAACTTTAAAATAAACCAGTCTAAATCGGAAGCCCTAAACCTCACCCTACCACAGAACCTCCTTGAAAATTTACAAACCAATCACCCCTATAAATGGGAACGGGGCGCCCTTAAATATCTGGGTATAAATTTATCCAGTGACATTGAAAAATTATATGATGCAAACTATAAACCCCTACTTGCCACGATCAAAAGAGACCTCCTTAAGTGGAATGCAAAAATGTTTTCCTGGTTTAGAAGGGCCGCCATTTTAAAGATGACGGTACTCCCTAAACTTCTGTATGTATTTAACGCCCTACCAATTAAAATACCGGAACTCTTCTTTAAAACATTACACCAAATTCAAAGGCGATTTTTGTGGGCCGATAAGAAACCTAGAATCCAATTCCGACATTTAACACTGGCTAAAGGAGATGGGGGTATAGGTTTGCCCGACTTCAAAAAGTACCACCAGGCTACCCATGTCACAAGAGTTATAGACTGGCATTGCCATGGCCTGAATAAGGATTGGGTCCAAATAGAAAACAACTTGGCGGGTCGCGGCATCCTCTACCTCCCATGGTCGTTTCATGCCAGACAGCCCAAACTTATAGATCACCCACTAATTGAAACAACAATTAAGATCTGGCAAACACTGGTAAAGTCACAAAAGATCGCAACATATCCAGGTCCCCTGACGCCACTCGCGAATTCATTCCAGGCCTGCACCATAATCTACCACAAAACTTCCTAGTGCATACATGTATATCAGGTACACAAGTTAAGTCATTCGAAACTTTGACCGAGGAGGTGGGGGAGCTGTTTCCTGGAAGTTGGTTCTACATCCAATTGCAGGATTTCCTGGTAAATAACAAATACAAAAAGCAATTCCGCCTTCCATTGACTCAGATTGAGAATATATGTTTACAGAGATCACCGATAATGAACACCACATCTCTTGCATACTCATTGCTAATTCAAGCATCACAAGCTGACAAAAACAAATTCAAAACAAAGTGGGAACGTGATCTCCAGACTAGCATATCTGAGGAGCAATGGAATAAGGCATGCGTGTTGGCACACAAGTGCTCCTTAAGCTCCAAATACCAGGAAATATCCTACAAAATTTTAACTCAATGGTATATTACGCCACAGCGAACCAGGAGATGGTCTCCCTCCACCTCAGACTTGTGCTGGAGATGTAAGACTCACAAAGGTACCTTTCTGCACATATGGTGGGAATGCCCGCTAATACAAGCCTATTGGGATGCGATCAAATCCTGGATAAAACACATAACAGAAACTCGCCTAGAATTGAACGCGGCTATGTGCCTGATCAATCTGGTCCCCACCAATCTAAGCCGCTACAAAAAATCATTGTCCAGACACTTACTCACGGCCGCTAAAACACTGATACCAATACATTGGAAAACAACCAAAACACCGAGCATTGCAGACTGGTTAGACAGAGTGCAATACATCTACAAGATGGAGGAGATTGTGGCTACCAAACATGAAAACAGCACGAACTTTATTAAAACATGGCAGCCATGGCTGATCTTCACACTCTCCCCTGAATTCCACACGCTTAGAGATTAAACTTTTTAGCATATGTTGATCATTATCACGGTGGGAGCAAAGCTTAAACAGTCATAGAACCTTTCTAATTAATGGAGCTATGAATGATAGTGATGGGATGATCACACCCCACACCCCCCTCTCCTTCCCCCTACCTCCCCCCCTCCCCACACCCTTCATATCGTTCTCAACTGTCCCCAAACTTCATACACTACTTTACGTCTTCAATTGTGTCCTTACCCCAACCTAGCCGCTAACAGAATCTGAACACAGTGGAGATGTACTTATATGTTATGTTTTGTTGTTTACAGTTTGATTGCAATGATATATGTATTCAGACATTGACTGTAAACCTGATCTTATTTTCAATAAAATCTTTGATTGAGAAAAAAAAAATAAATAGGAGCTGCTTGACACAGTTAGGTCCACCATGAGATCCTTAAAAGCTACACATCATGCCGAGACCCAAAGAAATTCAGGAACAATTGAGAAAGAAAGTAATTGAGATCTATCAGTCTGGAAAGGGTTATAAAGCCATTTCCAAAGCTTTGGGAATCCAGCGAACCACAGTGAGAGCCATTATCCACAAATGGCGAAGACATGGAACAGTGGTGAACCTTCCCAGGAGTGGCCGGCCGCCCAAAATTACCCCAAGAGCGCAGCGACGACTCATCCAAGAGGTCACAAAAGACCCCACAACAACGTCCAAGGAACTGAAGGCCTCACTTGCCTCAGTTAAGGTCAGCGTTCATGCCTCCACCATCAGGAAAAGACTGGGCAAAAATGGCCTGCATGGCAGAGTTCCAAGGAGAAAACCACTGCTGAGCAAAAAGAACATCAAAGCTCGTCTCAATTTCTCCACAACACATCTTGATGATCCCCAAGACTTTTGGGACAACATTCTGTGGACCGATGAGACAAAAGTGGAACTCTTTGGAAGGTGTGTGTCCAAGTATATCTGGCGTAGAAGGAACACTGCATTTCATAAAAAGAACATTATACCAACAGTAAAATATGGTGGTGGTAGTGTGATGGTCTGGGGCTGTTTTGCTGCTTCAGGACCTGGAAGACTTGCCGTGATAAAAGGAACTATGAATTCTGCTGTCTACCAAGAGATCCTGAAGGAGAATGTCCGACCATCTGTTCGTGTACTCAAGCTGAAACGAACTTGGGTTCTGCAGCAGGACAATGATCCTAAACACACCAGCAAGTCCACCACCGAATGGCTGAAGAAAAACAAAATGAAGACTTTGGAGTGGCCTAGCCAAAGTCCTGACCTGAATCCTATTGAGATGTTATGGTATGACCTTAAAAAGGCCGTTCATGCTCGAAAACCCTCTAATGTAACTGAATTAGGACAATTCTGCAAAGATGAGTGGGCCAAAATTCCTCCAGGACGCTGTAAAAGCCTCATTGCACGTTATCGCAAACGCTTGGTTGCAGTTGTTGCTGCTAAGGGTGGCCCAACCAGTTATTAGGTTTAGGGGGCAATCACTTTTTCACACAGGGCCATGATGGTTTGGATTTTTTTTCACCTTTAATAATAAACACCTTCATTTACAAATTGCATTTTGTGTTTACTTGTGTTGTCCTTGACTATTGTTTAAATTGGTTTGATGTTCCGAAACACTTAAGTGTGACAAACATGCAAAGGAACAGGAAATGAGGAAGGGGTCAAACACTTTTTCACACCACTGTATTTAAGAAAGGGAAATCCACTTTGCACTACAAGTGCAAACTACAAGTGCCAAGTACACTTGAAATTGCACTGAAAATGCATTTGGAAGTGCAGTCGCTGTAAATTTGAGGAGTAGATCTGAAATAAGGGGAAGCTCTGCTGATTTTATCATCAAATCATGTGCAAGCTAAAATGCTGCTTTTTATTTTCCTTGCATGCCCCCCTCGGATTTACAGTGACTGCATTTGCAAGTGCATTTGTAGTGCAAAGTGGATTTTCCTTTCGTAAATAACCCTCATTGTGTCAACATGTGTTATCTCCCATCATGGGCTATCAATGTATGAGTTTTGGGGGTTAAACCCCTTCCTTGCAACTAGAGGAAGGGGTTGCACCCCTAAAATATGTCCATTGATACTCCATGATGTGAGCTAGGACATGTTGACACACTGGTCCTTATTTCAGAAAGGACAATCCACTTTGCCCTACAAGTGCACTTGCATTGCACTTGTAGTGCAAATTGGTTTGGCTTTTTTTAAATAAGCCCCAGTGTGTCAACAGGTGCTAGCTCGCATTGTGAGGGATAAATGGACATGTTTTGCGGGTGCAACCCCTTCCTCTCATCTACTTTAGTTGCGAGGAAGGGGTTGCACCCACAAAACGCTTGATATCCCATGATGGCAGCAAGCACATGTTGACACACTGTGTACATCTTAAAAATGTGGCTTTGCAATTACTTTAAAATTTTTATAAAAAGATAAACAATAATGACAATAGATTTTGGCTAAAACATCAATGATGTTGGTCAGTCGTTTTTCAACATCATTGATGTTTTGCTTGACCTAAATCCTGATTGCACACCATTATTTTGCTGATGAGGGCTTGTGCACTTGCACTGTTGAATTGAGTTTCTTCTTCCACAACATCCACATCACCTAAAAATAAAAAAAACACACCATGTATTTGTAGCACTAACCCCCGAAGGAGCTGCTGGTTTTATTCGGGCTTATCGTTACCTCACCTGCTCGCCCATGTTCGTCTTAGGTGGGGTCCTGTTGGAAAGTAGCCCAAATGATGATAAATCCGACACTTAATCCTTTTTGAATATTTATTTAGGGATAACACCAAAGAAAGACAAAAGACACAGTCCTTCAATAGAGGTTTAGAGGATAAAGGGGAGTTCAGGCACCTAGTAATTGCGGGTTAGAGGTATTTGTCAGATTCAGAGGACAAACAGCTCCACAGACTGGATCCAGTAGTCGCCGGATAGGCCTCTCTCACTTGACCTAGCAGCAGATGAGATTCTCAACAAAGTCTCTGCCACAGACTTGTCAAGTGAACTTAGAGATTTTTAGAGTCTTAGGAAGAACTACCATACAGTACCAGATTCTTTCAGCCGACCCGGCGATACTGTAAGGATATTGATCTGGGTTGCGTCCTTCAACTGAGTTTCTAGACTCCTCCAGAGACACCAGTCTTGCGCTTGGTCCTCCACCTGAGAAGTCCTCCCCTGGATCCTCCAGTTTTCTTGGCTTCTCACCGCAGGTGAGACAGCACAGGACCACCCCTGGATCAGCAGGCCCCAAGATATTCTTGGGCCTACACTCTCAGTTGCTAAGCTTCGGGCCAGCTGCCCCCAAGGTGCAGATCGATATGGCACAGGCCCCAGGAGGGCCATGAGGTCAGAAAAGTGGACCCCAAGACAGGGTCCCAGAAACAGATCCAAAAAAATGGTGTCGGTACCTTAAATACCCTCTCCCAGAATGCACAGCAGGGAAACCACACCCACTGAACTAATTCTGAGCAAGAGATGGCATTCAATGCATCCAGCCTGCTGCTGGATGTTACTGCCATCAGAGGAACAACCCTGGATATCGTGGAAGCTGCTCCTTCTACCACCACTCACCTTCCTGCATCTACTCAGAGGAAGGTGGGATACGTGAAAGCCTCCCGTGGCCGCGGTCGAGGCCTACCTCAGAAATTGCCTACACCGTATCCGGAGAAAGTGATCGCTCACAAGAAATCCACTACAGGAATGAAAACTCTGGGGAAAATGTACCTGGTGTGACTCTTTGTCCGATATATCTGGGGACAATCTGGGGATATATCTGGGGACGATGACCTGTTTGAAACCATGTCCCAAGAGATGTTGTGGGCAAACGCTGACGATGTTGCCACAATGTGTAATGTGTCTGGATGGCTAACCTTGAATTCGGGGAGTGAATTGCCTCTGGCAGGAACCCCAGTGACCATTAGTGAGACTGTGTCCAAAGATAATACCTTAGTCGGGTCAAAAGAATTGCCTGCCTATGCCATGGTACAGAAGTCACCTAACTCATGTGTGCCTCCTGGATTGGGAAGTGCTCGATCCCTGCCTAGAGTCGCCCGCTCACAGCTGCTGCTGAATAAACGGGTAGCTACCGAGTATGGGCTGGAATTTCCCTACGTACCTAAGGAAATAATGCAAGAGATTGAACAGCATAGAGAACGTTGGTATGCAGATGATGTTTGGGACTATTTGAAAGTGCAAAACCTTTTAGGAAGCCAGGATGTTCCCCAACTATGGATGATCGTTTCACCGGGTGTCTTCAACACTGGAGTTATGGGAGACACATTCATGCGGACAAAATAATTATTTGCCAGCCGGGAAATAACAACTGTGGATGCCAAGGGGAAAAGCCATAACTTTGCCAGATCCCCGTTTCTATTGCTGATCTATCACCTTGACCTTTTTCTTTAAGTGCCAATTCTTATGAAGGAACTCTCTTTCTTTTAAAAACGCAAAGACTGTGGGATTAGCTAGATAGCACTTGGGTTCTTAGAAAGAGACTTTGGGTTAAGACTATCTACCAGCCACAGTACTTGTATAAAGGACTTGTTCTTCAATGCTTTCACCACTAAATGGTGGAGGTTTGCGCAACAGGTTGGTCTTTTGCACTTAGACACACAGTAAATATATTGGAAAGAAAGTGTCATTTCATTTTCTTTCTAAATGGGGCTTTACTTCTTATAGTCACACATTTTGTATGCTTCTGTTTTTTTGCTTGTGTGTTTTGTTTCAGGAAAGCAACAAAATCTTCTATCAAGCTGCTGGATAGTGGATGGTTTAGAAAATGGGAGTTATGTTTTATGTAACCTGTTTGAGTGTTTGTTTTACCTTCCCTTTTCCCTTTCCTGTCCAAGTTTTGAGTTCAGGTAGCAGACTTTCAGGACTGAAAGTCTTTATTTTTCTAGACAATGGAGACCTCGTCCACACCCACCGATGTTGACAGCGACACCTACGGTCAAGTGTGAATCAGTGCAACCCAACTGGACTGGTACAGAAACCAGAACTTTTAGAGAATTAGTCTGAGCCAAACTAGAGCTTCAGACAACTAAATAGAAATAAAAAAAACAATAGAGTTTGCCCATCAGGAGCAGGGCGCTACATATTATAAATATGCAGTCATACATCTATTAACTGAAGCTGTGATCTCAGACACAAACCTGTTGTGGTCACCATTTCGACCACTTCCTGAACCTCAAAATCCACAGCCTCAGGTTTTGTGCTGGATTGTTCCCCTTCTTCAGGAGGTGTGGGGTTCCTGGTGTCCTCAGATGTCCCCATTCTTTTCTCCCCTATGTGAACAAAAAAAAAGTATACTTAGCAGACAGATATTTGAGGCGAGAAATATTAAATATGAAACATTGCTTGGAAGTGTTGTCTAGTTGTCTGTTTTGGCAGAGTTGTAAGCTGAATACATGATTTTTTTCCCTTTCAAAAGCTGGAATACTTACCTGTTTTCACACATGGAGAGACCCCTAGTATCCACTGGAGCACCTGCATGGGACACCATAAAAAGCTTTTAATGGTGTCCCACACTAGTGCTCCTGCATCCAGAAGTGTAAACAGCTGCTGAGTGTCCTCTCCCTACACTGAATCAAGTTTGCATTTCATTATAGTTAAAACACAATGTTAGACAACAATGTAATGAACTTATTTTAATAAAAATAGGCATGAACAAATGTAGTTAACCTGCATCTGGCAAAAACATTGTATTAGTGGTGGAACGAATGATGTTCAATATGAACGATTACTGCACATGTACCAGCACGAAAGTAATATTAGGAACACACGACAAATACTTACTTTTTGGAAGCACTTTCCTGATCCTTCTATACTGAGTGTGCTCCCTTCAGGTCTGACCAGCGTTTCCTCAATTGCTCCTTGGATCGTCGTACTCCAAAATTCCTGCGCAGACTTCTCACAACTTTAGTCATGATCTTGGCCTTTCTCACATTAGGGTTTCTGTATGGTCCATACTTCCCATCATAGTCTGCCCTCTTCAAGATGTCAACCATCTCCACCATCTCTACAAAGAACATATTTGAGGCCTTATATCTCGTCCTGGATCTGTAACTGCCTTGCTCTGGGCTTTCCTCGTCTCCTGCAGGCGCCTGCTGTATCTCCTCCATGTGCTCTCCCTCTGCCTAAAAGAAGAGGCAGGGAATACAGTAGAAAGAAGGACAGGGGCAGAGTTTCTCGCATGAGCAGTGTATATAAAGCCTAACACACTGGCGTCATACGTATGATCTGTGAGTGGAGGACGGAGGATCGTAAGCGTCAATCGTTCAAACAAAGGTACAATTGTAACTTGGAGCATCAGTGATTAGTTGCCTATACTGCTTATAGATTGAGGTCTATATTGGGAGAAGATTAGGAGAGTTTGGTCTGACATCAGGGTTTGTCTTGTGTTGTGTCTTGCAGCTAAAAGGGTGGATAAATTCACTGACCCGGATTTCCTGCCCAAATTCCTTGACATTTACAGGGAGCAGCCATGCAGAGAATACTCTAACAAGCAAAAGAGGAAGGCAGCGCTGGAGAAACTGTTGGAATTGGTGAAGCTGGTATGTCCCACGGCAGACATCAACTATATGAAGGCCAAAATTGGTACCCCGAGGAGAACATATAATAGGGAGCACAAGAAGGTCCAGGATTCCATGAGATCCAGAGCAACAGCAGATGATGTATATGTCCCCAGGCTGTGGTACTGCGACAGACTGCGTTTTTTGGCAGACCAGTGTGAACGCAGGCCATCACTATCTACACTTCCTTCCACATCAGCTGAGACTCCTGAAGTTCGACCTTGTCCATCCACCCAGGAAGAAGATGTGTAGAAGCCTAGCTTGAGCCAAGTATAGCATTGTTCAACATATTTCTTGTCAAAAATTGAATGATGTTAACTAGATGCTATTATTGATCACTAATTTTGGATTTAACAAAGTGGTTTACATATCAATAGACAATAGTTGCCAAAAATGATTGGGACAAGAATGAAAAATGCTGGGGTCAGAATGATAGTCTTTTCTATTTGTTAACATTCAATTTGCAACAGTCATGAGCTCAAAATTGTGTGTGATTGATGACCAAAAAACTAAAAATATGTATCATTTTCATACATAGGAGGAGGCCATGGAAAACAGCCTAACGGAATCCCAGGTTCCTCCCCTCCGTCCTCCAACTGAAAGGACCAAGGAGAGGAACCTGCTTTAATTCGCCAGGCTACTGCTATACTTACAATGACACCTGGTGGCCCCGAGTCATTTGGAGGTGTGACAGCAAGTAAACTCAAACACATGGAGGGCCAGCGCCTGATCTGTGAGGAAATCATTATTCAGGCACTAAACAAGGGCACAAGGGGCCAATTCACAAACCACCTGTGTGAGTTTGACCTTACTCCTCCACCACCTCCAGCAACATCACCAACACCACAGCCACCCAACCCACCACTGCAGCATGGAAGGAAGCTTGGAAGGAAGTGTTGAGAGTGATGACCTGGGTTTGGTGTGGTCTGGCAAAAGACGCAGGCTGTTGTAAGATCACAGCCTCGGGACATGTATGTCATCTGATGCTCCCGATCTCTCGGAGTCCTGGACCATATTGTGCTCCCTAATAACTTGTGTACACACAATCAGACTTTCTGACAACAAAAGTTTTGTTGCCAGAAAATTTGAGAGCCTTCTATAAAACATTTGTTGGTCGAAAATCTGACAGAAAATGTTCAATAGCGCATACACGGTTGGACTTTTTTCGACAACAAGCTCACATCCAACATTTCCTGTCAGAAAATCCAATCGTGTGTATGCGGCATAAGAATTTCTGTGCAGTTATCCAATGAGTAAGGCAACTGGGGAATTGAAGTGGGGCTTTTGTAGCGTAATGCTAAGTCGTGACATAAGTTGAGAAGTTGAGGATTTGTTCCCATTTGGCCATTGAGGGTAGTTTGATGTGATTTTGTGTGAAATTCTGCATTTTGTAGAAGTGTGAAATCAGTTTATCAGTGTATGAGTTTTTTTCAAAAAAGCTTAGAATGTCAGCGGTAAGGGTATAGTCTGACCACGTAATTACTTGTAGAGCATGGCGTATTCAGAGAAATTTGTAGAAATCACAATTGGGAATATGGAATTGCGAGTGTAGGTCTTGAAATGTTTGCAAGGTATCCTCATATAAGTCCTCAATTTTTGAGATTCCAGCAGTTGACCATGTAGAGATGGAAAAGTCTACGCATATAAGTTCCAGGGAGGAGAGAGGAAGGAACTTCAGAGTTTGTGATGTTAGTCCTCTGGCAGGTTGGCTGCATGATTTACAGACTTTGATTGTGGCATTTACCATGTTGGGAAAGGAATGAAGCAGGGTGTAGCGCATCCAGATAGCAGCAGGAAGTGCTCTGGTGGGGTGCTCTACAGAAGTCTCTTCAATTTGGACCCATGAGGTGCGTTCCGATAGGGACCACCAATGTTTAGCTTGGCTTAGAAGGGTGGTTTTGTAGTATTGCTTAATGTCTGGTACTCCCAATCCAGCTTTGGATCTTGCTGTGCACATAGTGGAATGTTTTATTCTGGGATATTTGTTATCCAATATGAAGATGTTGATGACACTTTGTAGCGTGGACTAGTTGAGCGGATAGTATGTGTACAGGGAGAGTGCGCAGAAAGTATAACACATGAGGCATTAGTAACATTTTTGTCAGTGCAATTTTCCCAGCCCAGGAAGCTCTGGTTGAGCATAGAGAGGAGCTGAGATTTTGTAGTTTACTGAGTAAGGCTTCATAGTTTATATGAAGGATGTTGTTGGAAGGGGTTGTCAATTGTGTTCCTAAATAAGAAATGGTGTGAGATAAAGCCCAGGGGAACACGTGTGTGAGACAGTTTTTTGTGGTTCGGTCTAGGCCTATTCCAGTCAGGGAGGACTTGGTGTAATTTACTTTATAAAGGGATTTATGACCAAAAAGCATTAGTAGATCATGCAGGGCTGGGAGGGATTGGAGGGGGTTTGTCATGGCTACAATAACATTGTCTGCATACAGACCTTTTTTGTGTGCAACATCTCCGACTTGTATGCCAGAAATGCAAGGGTGCATTCTGATGGCTTCCAACAGAGGTTCCATTATGAGGGCAAATATTAGTGGGGAAAGGGGGCAGCCCTGACGAGTGCCATCGGTAATCTCAAACCGATTGGATGTTATTGCTGAGGCCCAGACTTTAGCTGTGGGGCAGGAGTAGAATTCTAGGAGTGCTGAGTATACGTTCCCTGTGAATCCAAATTTTTGGAGAACTGCTCCAGAGGACTGCTCCAGAGGACCAGTGTACTCTGTAAAACACCTTCTCTGAGTCCAATGATAGGAGTAGATATGACATTTATAAATCTTCTGATACCATCAGGGGCTTGTCGGTGTGACCAACCTGGCCTTTGTGTACTGGTTTGAGAATAAATGAAGATATGCATGTGGCTATGATTTTTGCATACATTTTAAAACCTTCAGGAGGGACATAGGACGGTAATTGGCAGGATGATCACGAGGTTTACCAGGTTTTGGAATGGTGATAAGTGCCTCAAGTGACTTCTTAGGGATGTCACCAGTGTGCATTATGTAGTTAACCACTTGACCACTGGGCACTTAAACACCCTTAATAACCGCAAAGGTAGTGATGCGCAGCACAATGACAGGAAGTTTAGCCTAAGTGGCTAGTAAGCTTTATGGGCACTAAAAATATTAGGTGATATATATACTATGGCATAAAGTGAAATTATATGTGTAAAACAGTATGCGTGTTTTATGAGGGGATGATGGGGGACCCTCACCACCACTAGAAAAACGACGTCCTATACACTGCAATGCAACCTTCGGCCGTGTAAACCCTTCTGAGCATGCGCGATACTTAGTCCGTCCAACTTGCCTACACACGAGCGGACTGTCCGCTGAAACCAAGTTTGGACGGACAAAACCAAATTTGAACGGACTGTCTTACGGAAATTCCGTAAGACTTTGTTCGTCAGACTGTCCGCTGAAACAGTCCGCTGAAGACCACACACGAGCGGACTGTCCGCTGAAACACTGTTCAGCGGACTAAGTTGGGCGAACAGTCCGCCCGTGTGTACGCGGCCTAAGAGGCTAGTAAGCTTTATGGGCACTAAAAATATTAGGTGATATATATATACTATCGCATAAAGTGAAATTATATGTGTAAAACAGTATGCGTGTTTTATGAGGGGATGATGGGGGACCCTCACCACTTATAACATTATGACATCCAGGATAAAAATCAAATATAGATGCAAACATACAAAAAGAAAACAATCGCAGTATTTTAAAACTAGTGATTCCCAATGCGATTTGTTATAGCTGACAAAATCGCATAAAGTGCCAGTGCCAAAGAATAACAAATCTGTGCAAATATCCTCTACACCATAAAATAATTAAAACAATGTAATTAAAGCAGTAAACAACTCAATAAATCAATTGTGCAGAAAGTGGTTAATTATAACTGACAAAATCGCATAAAGTGCCAGTGCCAAAAATAAGTCCGTGCAGATATCCTCTACACCATGAGCTAATTAAAACAATATAAATGCAGCAGTAAACAGCTCAATAATTCAATTGTGCAAAGAGTGAAAAAATAAAAATCCAAATAAACGCATAAAAGTGTTGGTGCTGAGGGAATAAGTGCAAAATCCCTCTAGAATAATATGAAACTTGTGCACAATACCTAAAATATATGCCAAAATATAACAATAAAAAATATATAAAAGATGAAAAATACATATGTCGGAAAATGTCCGTTATACTTGTGCGACAACCAGTGGCGATTATATCAAAGAATCGCATATAGTGCTAGTGTCTAAATACATGTGCACTATATAAAAAGCAATGTAATCGGTGATAATAGTAGTGATGGTGAATATATCCCTCGTGGTCCTGTGTGGTCAGAATATGGGTGTCCCCTTACCTTACAGCTGTAAGGTACCAGCATGTAATATGTATATCATCAGGGTCCCTGGTATTCTTTATCCTTTGAGGTCCTGTTGTGGTGTCCCCAGATCCTGGCGTCAGTATCCTGCCTATTGCGCTGTGTTGGTCCCTTTAAGTAATCACTCAGCAGCATTCAGCGTGGGGGGTACCTCAGCAATTGGTGTGTATGTAAGGGGTTAAAAAGATGAGGAGGAAGGGAGCCCCATAGTGTAGTAATTTTTTAACCATATAGTATTTTATTAAGGTAAATAATCAGGTACTCACAAATAAAGCAAGTTTTGAATACAGTGTATAAACGAGCCTCGAGCTCGATTTGCGTCACTTCCGGTAGCGTCCCGACGCGTGTTCGTTACGGTCACGTGACTTCATCAGGGGATGACTAGTGCTGAAGGAAGTGTCTTTAAATAGAAGCAATAATTAATCATTTGGCGGCCATTTTGGGGAAGACCCGGAAGTGTGCCGGCGGCCATTTTGCGGTCTACATGGTCGCCGGAAGTGTACGAGCGGACATTTTTTTGGTTATTCCGCCGTGTTTATCCTATCTATGGCCGGAAATGGATGTGAGGCCATTTTTCGGAGGTGTCTCCAGCGGAGCACATCCGAATTTGCATAGGGATGTCGCCGCCCCCTCGTCCGCAGTGATTAGAGTTCTCTATTGCGGATGCCCTATTGTAAAGCAGGGGGAGACATTTAAAATATGCAGTACGGGCTACAGGCTGGACACAGAATTATAAGTACCAGACACAGGGACAGATTTACAATAGGGCATCCGCAATAGAGAACTCTAATCACTGCGGACGAGGGGGCGGCGACATCCCTATGCAAATTCGGATGTGCTCCGCTGAAGACACCTCCGAAAAATGGCCTCACATCCATTTCCGGCCATAGATAGGATAAACACGGCGGAATAACCAAAAAAATGGCCGCTCGTACACTTCCGGCGACCATGTAGACCGCAAAATGGCCGCCGGCACACTTCCGGGTCTTCCCCAAAATGGCCGCCAAATGATTAATTATTGCTTCTATTTAAAGACACTTCCTTCAGCACTAGTCATCCCCTGATGAAGTCACGTGACCGTGACGAACACGCATCGGGACGCTACCGGAAGTGACGCAAATCGAGCTCGAGGCTCGTTTATACACTGTATTGAAAACTTGCTTTATTTGTGAGTACCTGATTATTTACCTTAATAAAATACTATATGGTTAAAAAATTACTACACTATGGGGCTCCCTTCCTCCTCATCTTTTTAACCCCTTACATACACACCAATTGCTGAGGTACCCCCCACGCTGAATGCTGTTGAGTGATTACTTAAAGGGACCAACACAGCGCAATAGGCAGGATACTGACGCCAGGATCTGGGGACACCACAACAGGACCTCAAAGGATAAAGAATACCAGGGACCCTGATGATATACATATTACATGCTGTTACCTTACAGCTGTAAGGTAAGGGTACACCCATATTCTGACCACACAGGACCACGAGGGATATATTCACCATCACTACTATTATCACTGATTACATTGCTTTTTATATAGTGCACATGTATTTAGACACTAGCACTATATGCGATTCTTTGATATAATCGCCACTGGTTGTCGCACAAGTATAACGGACATTTTCCGACATATGTATTTTTCATCTTTTATATATTTTTTATTGTGATATTTTGGCATATATTTTAGGTATTGTGCACAAGTTTCATATTATTCTAGAGGGATTTTGCACTTATTCCCTGAGCACCAACACTTTTATGCGTTTATTTGGATTTTTATTTTTTCACTCTTTGCACAATTGAATTATTGAGCTGTTTACTGCTGCATTTATATTGTTTTAATTAGCTCATGGTGTAGAGGATATCTGCACGGACTTATTTTTGGCACTGGCACTTTATGCGATTTTGTCAGTTATAATTAACCACTTTCTGCACAATTGATTTATTGAGTTGTTTACTGCTTTATTTACATTGTTTTAATTATTTTATGGTGTAGAGGATATTTGCACAGATTTGTTATTCTTTGGCACTGGCACTTTATGCGATTCTGTCAGCTATAACAAATCGCATTGGGAATCACTAGTTTTAAAATACTGCGATTGTTTTCTTTTTGTATGTTTGCATCTATATTTGATTTTTATCCTGGATGTCATAATGTTATAAGTGGTGAGGGTCCCCCATCATCCCCTCATAAAACACGCATACTGTTTTACACATATAATTTCACTTTATGCGATAGTATATATATATCACCTAATATTTTTAGTGCCCATAAAGCTTACTAGCCTCTTAGGCCGCGTACACACGGGCGGACTGTTCGCCCAACTTAGTCCGCTGAACAGTGTTTCAGCGGACAGTCCGCTCGTGTGTGGGCTTCAGCGGACTGTTTCAGCGGACAGTCTGACGAACAAAGTCTTACGGAATTTTCGTAAGACAGTCCGTTCAAACTTGGTTTTGTCCGTCCAAACTTGGTTTCAGCGGACAGTCCGCTCGTGTGTAGGCAAGTTGGACGGACTAAGTATCGCGCATGCTCAGAAAGGGTTTACACGGCCGAAGGTTGCATTGCAGTGTATAGGACGTCGTTTTTCTAGTCCCGTCGTACGTGCTGTACACGTCATCACGCACGTTTTCAGTGGACTGTTCGTTCATCGTGTGTGGTCAAGTCCGTTCATGCTAATCTTGAACGGACTGTTTGTCGGATTGTTTGACGAACTTAGTTGGGCGAACAGTCCGCCTATGTGTACGCGGCCTTAGGCTAAACTTCCTGTCATAGTACTGCGCATCACTACCTTTGCCATTTTCTACTCCTTCACTGGGGTTCAAGTACCCCACTTCAGTGTGTGCAGCAGTACAAACGCTCTATGTTTCCCTGATTAGACGCAGGAATAACCTTTTTTACTTACCCTTAATAACCAGACCAATTTTCAGCTTTTGGTGCTCTCACATTTTGAATGACAATTACTCAGTCATGCAACACTGTACCCATATGAAATTTTTGTCCTTTTTTTCACACAAATAGAGCTTTCTTTTGGTGGTATTTAATCACCTCTCAGTTTTTATTTTTTGTGCTATAAAAGAAAAAAGACCGAAAATTCTGTGAAAAAATGAATTTTTCTTCATTTCTGTTATAAAATTTAGCAGATTAGTAATTTTTCTTCATAAATTTTGGCCAGAATTTATACCACTACATATCTTTGGTAAAAATAAGTACAAATTGGTGGATATTATTTGGTCTTTGTGAAAGTTATAGAGTCCACAAGCTATGGTGCCAAAATTGATCACACCTGAAGTACTGACGGCCTATTTCAATTCTTGAGACCCTAACATGCCAGAAAAGTACAAATACCCCCCAAATGACCCCTTTTTGGAAAGAAGACATTCCAAGGTATTTAGTAAGAGGCATGATGAGTTTTTTGAAGTTGTCATTTTTTTCCCACAATTCTTTGCAAAATCAAGATTTTTTTTCCTTTTTTTTCCCACAAAATTGTCATATTATCAGTTTATTTTTCACACACAGCATATGCATACCACAAATTACACCCCAAAACACATTCTGCTATTACTCCCGAGTACGGCGATACCACATGTGTGAGACTTTTACACAGCGTGGCCACATACAGAGGCCCAACATGCAGGGAGCACCATCAGGCGTTCTGGAGCACCCAGGACAATTCTGACATTTCTCTCCTACATGTAAAAATAATCATTTATTTGCTAGAAAATTACACAGAACCTCAAAACATTATATATTTTTTTTTAGCAAAGACCCTAGAGAATACAATGGTGGTCGTTGCAATTTTTATCTCGCACGGTATTTGCACAGCAATTTTTCGAACGCGTTTTTTGGGGGGAAAAACAGTTTTGTGCTTAAAAAAAACAGTAAAGTTAGCCCAATTTTTGCATAAAGTGAAAGATGAAGTTATGCTGAGTAAATAGATATCAAACATGTGACTCTTCAAAATTGCACATGCTCGTGGAATGGCGCCAAACGTCGCTACTTAAAAAACCCCATAGGTGACGCTTTAAATTTTTTTTTACTGGTTACATGTTTTGAGTTACAGAGGAGGTCTAGGGCTAGAATTATTGCTCTCGCTCTAACGTTCATGGCGATACCTCACATGTGTGGTTTGAACACCGTTTTCATATGTGGGCGGGGCTTACATATGTGTTCGCTTCTGCAGGCGAGCACATGGGGACAGGGGCGCTTTAAATTTTATTTTATTTTTTTAATTGTTCATTTTACTTTATTTATTTTAGTTTGAAATTTTTTTCCCCAAAAATAATTTTTTGATCACTTTTATTCTTATTACAAGGAATGTAAACATGCCTTGTAATAGGAATATGGGATGACAGGTCCTCTTTACAGTGAAATCTGGGGGTCAATAAGACCCCACATCTCACCTCTAGGCTGGGAAGCCTGAAATAAATGAAAAAAAAAAGATTCTGGCTTTGATCGTATTGGCGAGTTGGTAGAAGCACCGGAGGGCGGTGAGGGGTGGGGGGGGGGCGTCTATGGCTGGGTATTGCAGTGTATCACCGAGTATGGCTGGGTATGGCAATTTATGGCGGGGTATTTTAGAGTATTGGCGGGCTATTGGCGGGTATTGGAGAGTATTGGCGTGGTATTGGAGAGTATTGGCGTGGTATTGGAGAGTATTGGGGGTATTGCAGAGTATTGGCGAGTATTGCAGAGTATTGGCGGGTATTGGGGGTATTGCTGAGTATTGGGGGGTATTGCAGAGTATTGGGGGGTATTGCAGAGTATTGGGGGGTACTGCAGAGTAATGGCAGGATACTGCAGAGTAATGGGGGGTACTTCAGAATAATGGCAGGGTACTGCAGAGTAATGGCAGGGTATTGCAGAGTAATGGCAGGGAATTGAGGGGTTAAATTTCGGTGAGCAGTGATGTGGGCACTGCAGATGCAGCCCACAGCACTGCTGACACCGATCTCTTTCCCCTCCGCTGTACCGATCGGTACAGAGAGGGGAGGGAGGAACCGGCGTCATAAGATGACGCCGGTTTGTTTACAAGTGATCACTCCGTCATTTGACGGAGCGATCACGTGGTAAACGCCCACGACAAACGGCTGTTTACCATGATCCGTGATGACCCGGGTCCAGAGGAGGTCACGTATGCTCTCGTGTGCGTGCCCCAGGGGGCGCGCAAGAGCAGAATTCTGGGAGGCCGTTAATTAAAGGCCTCTCCGAGTTAAACAACCGCCCTGAAGCTGTTAATCGGCTATGGGCGGTTGTTAAGTGGTTAAAGAACTTGGTTAGATGGGATGCCAGAAGGTGAGCGAATGTTTTGAAATATTCGTTGCAATATCCATCTGGTCCAGGGGCCTTGTGTAGAGGTAGTGATTATATTTCTTTTAGCACTTCAGCTTCCAAGAATGTCTCGTTAAGCTATTCTAGTTGGTCTGAGGTAATTGTAGGGAATCAAGGAATTGTGATATTTGGAAGCTGGGTCAGGATCTGAGGAAGAGACTTTTAAGTTGATTAAGGATGCGTAGTAGTGACTAAAGTGGTTTGCTGTGTCTTTAGGGTTGTCAACTCTTTGCCCTTTAGCTGTCCGCATAAAAGGTATTTTTGGGCAAATGAGAGCCAAATGCGTACCAATCTGCTTTTAAGCGTTTAATATGATAGTTGAATGAAAGAATGTGATTCTTTCCTAAGGTCGCATAGACGGGTTGTGTCTGTGTCGTTGGATGATAATTTGTTGGATTGTTCTAATTTTCGAATTTGGTCAATGTATTTATTAACTGTCTCAGTTCACGTTCGCTTCTCTCTGGCTCTGAGTTTGATAAAAACTCACCTTATATAGGATTTATGTGCATTCCACAGTAATGAGTCTTTTGTTACAGAACCAGCATTGCAGTTGAAGTAGGTTTCTATATCTAGTCTAATCTCCTCCTGACACATGGATTGAGAATGAATGCATGTTTTCATGTGCCAGAAAGTGTGTTTTGCATGGTTGCCACTAAGTGCAAGGATAATGGTTACTGGTGCATGGTCAGACCACATTATTAGGCCTATTTTAGCCTTAGACCCCATACACACTATTAGATTTTCTGCAGATTTTTGTCTTCAGATTTACCAAAATCATGTAGTACAAGGGCCTGCCTGATTGCATACAAATTGAAACTCAAGGTTTGACCACATATTATATGGTTTTGGTAAACCTGAAGACAAAAATCTTTCACACACATGAGGGAAGAGAGGACCGTCTACTTCCTCAGCGACCATAGTTGTCAATTGTTTGGTCAGCTACATCATTAACCACTTGAGACCCGCGCTATAGCCGAATGACGGCTACAGCACAGACCTCCTTTGCCGGGACTACGTCTATTGATGTCGTCCCGTGCACGAGCGGCCTGCGCGCCCCCTGAGGGGCGCACGCGGCGCGCTCTGTGATCGGCGAGTCTACGAGACTCGCCTGACCACTGATCCGAGCAAGGGGTCGATCCCGACCCCTTATCACGTGATCAGCTGCCAGCCAATGACAGCTGATCATGTGATACAATGGAGCCGGTAGCCGGAGCCATTCACCGGCGGCCGTGATCGGGACATCAGTCCCGATCACGGCCAGCCCTGCCAGTGCCCACCTGCCCCCTGCCAGTGCCCACCTGCCCCCTGCCAGTGCCCACCTCATTAAAAAATAAGTGCCCCCCGTCAGTGCCACCCAGCAGTGCCCACAGTGCCACCCAGCAGTGCGACCCAGCAGTGCCCACAGTGCCACCCAGCAGTGCCCACAATCTGCCTCAACAAAGGTGCTGCACCCCAGTGCCACATATCCGTGCCCATCAGTGTCATCTACCAGTGCCCATCAGTGCCCAGCAGTGCCGCCCATCAGTGCCCAGCAGTGCCACCTATCAGAGCCACCTATCAGTGCCACCTATCAGTGCCCATCAGTCCCATCTATCAGTGGTACCTATCAGTGCCCCTTAGTGCCACCCATCCGTGCCATCTTATCTGTGCCCATCTTTGCCCATCAGTGCTGCCTTATCTGTGCCTATTAGTGCTGCCTTAACTATGCCTATCAGTGCCAACCAGTGCAGCCTATCAGTGCCCACCAATGCAGCCTATCAGTGCCCACCAGTGCAGCCTATCAGTGCCGCCTCATCAGCGCACTTCAATGAAGGAAAAAAATGACCCGTTTGCAAAATTTTATAACAAACTATTAAACATGATTTTTTTTTTTGCATCTTTTTTGTTTGTTTAGCAAAAAATAAAACTCTCAGCTGTAATTAAATACCACCAAAAGAAAGCTCTATTTGTGGGAAAAAAATGATAAAAATTTCATTTGGGTACAGTGTTGTATGCCCGCGCAATTGTCATTCAAAGTGCATCAGCGCTGAAAGCTGAAAATTGGTCTGGGCAGGAGGGGGGTTTAAGTGCCCAGTAAGCAAGTGGTTAAAACCTCCACATTATACGTTCTTTTGGACAATTTGCTCATAATTCGCTTGAAACATTTTTTGTGATTAGTGTTGGGTGCATAGATATTCGCAATCATCAATGGTGTATTGTCAAAGATGCCATCTAAGATAATATATCTGCCTGATAGGTCAGCATCAAGGTGTTAAAGTTGGAAGGAGATAGAGTCCCGAATGGCGAACATTACACCCTGCACTTTTTTAGTTGCGTGTGCATGGAATGTGTGATAGTATGACCGATGAAGACATGGGGGAGCTTTACCATGCATAAAGTGCATCTCTTTCAGGCACAATATGTCCATTCTCTGGGATAAGGCTTCTTGCCACAGTCTAGATCAGGAGTCTACAAACTTTCTAAACAAAGGGCCAGTTTACTGTCCTTCAGACTTCAGGATGGCCAGACTTTGGTCAGTGGGAGTAGAAAAGGTGCCAAAGTCAGTGGGAACAAATAATGTCCCATTGTTAGTTTCAGTGGGAGAAATTGCACCCCATTATTGGTGTAAATGGGAGGAATTGTGCCCCATTATTGGTGTCATTGAGAGGAATTGTGCCATATCATTGATGTAATTGGGCCCCATTGTTTGTGTCATTGGAAGGAATTGTGCCCCCTTTTGTTGGTGTCAGTGGGTTAAATTGTGCCCCATCATTGGTGTCATTGGGAGCAAATGTGCCCCATTCATAGGCGTCAGTGAGTGTAATTATGCCCCATTGTTGGTATCAGTGGATGAAATAGTGCCCCAAAGGGGCCCATCTAGACCCTGGGTCATAGTTTGGAGACCACTGGACTAGATCATTTAAAAAGGGAATTAAGGCCTTTTGCATTAATGGTAGTGATACAGTAATTTGCATGTTGTTGGTGATGAGGCGTGGATGCAGAGAAGAGCCACTAGAACAGTTTTAATGCACTTCTGGGTATGAATAGATAGGGAGGGGGAGATGAGTATGGCAATACCACATGTGTGAGACTTTTTCACAGCCTGGCCACATAGAGAGGCCCAACATGCAGGGAGCACCATCAGGTTTTCTAGGAGTATAAATTACACATCCAATCTCATTCCTACCTATCACATTTTTGAAGGTCCTGGAGTACCAGGACAGTGGAATTGCGCACAAATTGACCCAATTTTGGAAAAAAAACACCCAACATATATTCTATTCTATGAGGCATGGGCTGTAGATGGGTACTCGGGTACTCTGATGGGCTGCAGATAGGTACTCGGGTACTCTGATGGGCTGCAGATAGAAACTCGGGTACTCTGATGGGCTGCAGATAGAAACTCGGGTACTCTGCTGTTAAAACGTAGGAAAAAAAAATTAAATGACATGCAACTGTCAAACAGAAAAATTAAGCCTTGGGTAGACAGTCCAAGGTATTTAGGTATTTAAGAGGTATGGTGTGTTTTTTAAACAAGATTGTCATAATCACAAGTTATTTCTCATACACATCATATGCATGCTTCCAATTACATCCCAAAATACATTCTGCTGCACCTTCTGAGTATGGCGATACCACATGTGTGAGACTTTTTCACAGCCTGGCCACATGGAGAGGCCTAACATACAGGGAGCACCATCAGGTGTTCTAGGAGCATAAATTAAACATCTAATTTAATTCCTACCTATCATACTTTTAAAGGTCCTGGAGCACCAGGACAGTGGAATTAGACACAAATTGACCCCATTTTGGAAAGAAAACACTCCAATACTGCAGATAGGTACTCGGGTACTCTGATGGGCTGAAGACAGGTACTCGGGTACTCTGATGGGCTGATGACAGATACTCGGGTACTCTGATGGGCTGGAGAGAGGTACTCAGGTACCCTGATGGGCTGAAGAGAGGTACTCGGGTACTCTGATGGGCTGAAGACAGACACTTGGGTACTCTGATGGGCTGGTGACAGATACTTGGGTACTCTGATGAGCTGCAGGAGGGAGGGAGTGTTCCTGTTGGCATCATTTTACAATTCACTAGTAGGGAAGTGATTCAAATCCAAACCAGTCCCAAAGGGTCCCCCCATGGCATTTTTTTCCCTAATTTTTTTAAATGTACTTTATTTTTCTACAATTCTTTTTTTTAAATTCAGCTCTCAACAGGGAAGCCTTAACAATCTATTGACTGTACGCTCCATGAGCGAAAATCCTGCTAAGTGCCCAGAAAGTTTGTACAATTAAATCACTCTTGTTTATTAATAAAAAATAAAAAGGTAAATAGAGTAAGCATAGTGAAAGCATAGCCAAAGTCCAGTAACTGGATTGAGTAGTCAGCCAGGCCAGAGCTCAGTAACCAAATCAGATAATCAGCTAGGCCAGAAATCAGGGTTCTAAGTAGAAGAACAGCAAGCAGGATAAGGAGCCAGAAGGGATGTCAGCAAGCCAGTCTTTAAAAAAGGAACACAGGAGATGGTTTCCTGTGATGTGACCAAGGCGAAGGCAGAGATGAAGTGAGCTGGACAGCTTTAGGTAGGCAGGTCAGAGCAGACGAGCAGAATCAGGAACAGCTGGGTAACTGTGGAGAGAGATGATATCTGGCAATTAGTGGTGCCTGAACACTGGAACCCCTCACAGTTACTCTTGCTGGGTGCAGGTACGGGCCCTTCTTTTAAAAGTTTAAAAAAAAATTCAATTACATGCGCCTGTCAAACAGGAGCAGAATTAGGCCTTGGGAGCTGGTGGTGCCTTAAATCAAAAATATTGCATAGGCAGCCTTCAAGGGAACCCAGATCCCTAGAAAATTCAATCAGTTACTTCAGCATCAGTGGTGTCACGTTCCTTATGGTTGAGCCCAATATGCAGGGAGTGGCTTCTCGTATACCTCTGGCTTGAAAACACCTGATAGAGCAGACAGGGGCTTGGGAGTACAAAGGGGCACAATTGTCTGACAGGTAATCTGATGTAGGGGCTGGTCTGGACTTCTGATGCAACTGTGAGGAATTGGCAGCAGGTAACAGGCTGGAGCAGGGACCAGGCAGGAAGCAGGAGCAGACTGGAAGCTGGATACAGCAGACAGTAGGGAGGTGTTCTGTAGTTCAAGACACAAGCAGGTGCAGGCAGGCCAGGTCATGCACTGGCAGGAATATCAGGTATAAGAGCAGATGTCAAAGAGGAGTCAGGGTACTAGCCGGGTCGGTAACAGGCAGACAGCAAACGGACCAAGGGAGAAGCAGAAGAGATGTCAGGACAAGGCGGGATTGGAGAATGGCAGCAGACAGGAATGGTCAAGAACAAGCCAGGTAACAGGAATCAGGTAAGTAGTACAAACAAGCAGCAAGAGTCTCAGGAAAAGCTATAGACAGGACAGCAAGGAAGTAAGGTATCAGTTTCCTTTAAATAGTACTTCTTGGCACCAAGAGCTGTCACGAAGTGCGTGCGCCATAATTTGCATTTTTTTGCACACACGCCGGATGGCTCTTTTCATGGGAACCCTGCAAACAAGTATTCTTCTGCCATTCTGATGGGAAGCCTTTCTTGATAAGGGGCTTGATGGCTGCTGTTAATCCACGACTGATTCATTTTGATAAATGTGAGCCGGTCAATGAAGCCTGTGGACAGATGCACTCTTTTATCCATCACAAAACCTTCAGAAGCACTGAATGTCTGTTCGCAAAGCATGCTAGATGCAGGACAGACCAGTAGCTTGATTGCATATTGAGCAAGTTCTGGCAAGTGGTCCATCCTCAAGACCCAGTAACCCAGTGGATGCTCAATTGGAAATGTCTCCAAGTCTGCTCTTGCCTCTAGATAATCCTGCACTTTATGATGCAGACACTGCCGATGGTTGCCTAAACCTAACAGTCCTGGGTTCTGAGGACTTGAAAAATGTTTAAATTCATTGGTCAGCCGGCCGCCTTCTCCACTGCTCTTCTTCTGACCGAACAAAACTTCACAAACATGTTGTCCAGGAAATGGTAACCTCTCAGTGTCTGGAAAGGTGTTACACAAATTTTTCTTCAAGGTGTCCTGAATATGAGATTATGTTTTTCCGATATTCTGTCAAGTAACCGCACATGCGCAAACATCTTTTTCTGATATTTTCTGCTGTTTTCCGATGTGGCCGCTGCCGTTCGTAAGTAGGAGTCGTTCGCAAGTCGGAGATTCATAATTCGGGGACCTCCTGTAGTGCATAGCTAGAATAGGGATAGTTCAGATAGCGTCAACTGACAGTTTAACGCCATATATTTCTGTGCGTCACTATACGTTTGGCGCATTATATTGCAGTATATTATAGTGTATCCGTGGAGTGTGTCTGTGTAGTGTGAGTAATTAAATTAAAGTGTACCAAACACTGCTTGACATTGATTAAAATGCATCTACATAAAGATTTCAACTTCTTCTGTACATTTGCTTATAAGCACCGCCCCCTCCCTCCCAATAATGTCCGAGGACAACAAGGAGAGACAGACATTTCCTTGACACTGTAAGGCGGCCAGCAACAAATGTGTCCACAGGAAAAGGGCATCATTTCCTCAGTTTAGTGAATCCCCATGCTATCCAGCCACAGCATGCAGAGGAGGTGGTGGATTGGCTTGAGACAAGTGTGCAATCCCCTGCAGCTGCCAGAGTGGATAAACCTGCCTCCTTGTCCACATCTATTCCTGCCATAGCCCCAACATCAGCCATAGAGGAGTCAGCTGAGTTATTTTACCACAGCGTCAGCCACTTGCCCTTTGATGATGCCCAGCCACTACTGGATTCAGCTGTTGGTTCTGAGGTTGAGGATGACAGGCACATGAGCCTAGAGAGAGGGAGGAACACTGGTAGATAGGGATGAGCTTCGTGTTCGAGACGAACATACGTTCGACTCGAACATCGGCTGTTCGCCCGTTCGGTGAATTCCGAACATTATGGGCCGTTCGCGCCAAATTCGTGTGGCGCTCACGGCCCACGGTGATGGCGCAGTGCATTGCTGGCTCATGATTGGCCAAGCATGCACTGTGACCCATGCTTGGCCAATCACAGCGCCGGCAGCGAGGAGAGCCATGATTGGCCACAGGCAGGATGCCTGTGGCCAATCATAGCTCAGGCTGTGTAGTACATGCCCCACACTATATAAGGCTGCCCGCGCGGCGGCCTTGTGTAGTGTGTTGGCGTCTGAAGCAGTTAGTGGGTGTTCTGTGTACCTTCAACACAGTATACACCGATCGTTATCGGCCGATTTTTCGATCTTGCTCTTCTGTAGTGGTTGTTGTCTGCATGCCCTAACCGTAGTATACACCGCTATATTCACCTCACCTATATAGCTAGCGATATATCTATATTTTATAATAGAGCTTGCAGTCAGTGTTAGGAGCTTGTGCGTGCTGTCTGCGTGCTCTGTACCCAGTACACACCGCTATATCCACCTACATAGCTCTTCTCTATTTGAGCCATCTGCCATCTGCAGGAGTTATTGGAAGTTGTGTGTGCCTCCAGCACAGCACAGTATACATCTGTATTTACCCTTTATTGCTGGTGTTCTATAATAAAGGCATCTGCAGGAGTTAGTGGGTGTTGTGTGCCTCCACCTGTATCTACCCTTTATTGCTGTTCTCTAATAGAGCCATCTGCAGGGCTTAGTGGGTGTTGTGTGCCTCCAGTACAGTATACCCCTTTATCTACCCTTTATTGCTGGTGTTCTATAATAAAGGCATCTGCAGGAGTTAGTGGGTGTTGTGTGCCTCCAGCACAATAGACACTACCCAATTGCTGTTTTACCCAACTCCCTTCAGGCCATTACCATGTCTGGAAGGCCAGCAAGGAGAGGCAGACAGGCGCGAGCCGATAAAAGAGGGCAAGCAGGCTCTGTGTCTAGAGACAACAGTGCTGGTCGTGGACGCGGTGCATCGTCATCAGCACGTGGCCATGGGACACGCTTGTCCTTCTTTTCGGCAGCTGGACATGTTGAGCCGCAACATGCCAACGACTTGGTAGAGTGGATGACCAAGCCCTCTTCATCCTCTTCATCCTCTCTCACCCAGTCTCAGGGTACTAGCAAAGCAGCTGCCAAGGCATTGTCTTCCCTCGTCTCAACAGTGACTCCTTCCCTAGACCCACCACGTCCTCCTGAGGAGTCTCCTGAACTCTTTGAGCACAGTGTTGGGTACATGCTCCAGGAGGATGCCCAGTGTTTTGTAGGCTCTGATGATGACACTCAGTTAGAGGAAGGCAGTAGCGTGAATGCAGAGAGAGGGGATGCTCAAGAAGGACAGCAATCTGGCAGTCATATTCCACAAGCTGCAGCATACTGCCAGGTTTGCTACAGCGATGACGAGGGAGGGGATGATGAGGGCACTGACTCCACGTGGGTGCCTGGTAGGAGAGAGGAGGAGGAGGAGGCACATGTCCAACGAGGCAGGATGCCCTCCGGGGGCCAGCTTAGGGGCAGCACACCGACTGAATCACACCGCAGAGCTCCGCCTGTGCAGGACGCTGCCTCTGCGCGTTATTCTAAAAGTTCTTTGGTGTGGGCCTTTTTTGAGACGAGTGCATCAGATCGCACCGTTGCTATTTGCAACATATGTCTCAAGCGTATCTCGCGTGGCCAAAACATCAGCAGCTTGGGCACCACATGCTTGACCAGACATATGTTGACCTGCCATGCAGCTCGTTGGCAAGCATACCTCAAAGACCCACACCAAAGAACAAAGCGGACCTCGCCTTGCTCCTCATCAGCTGGCATCTCCAACCCCACTAGACCTTCAGTCCTCTCTGAAACCTGCTCTGAGAGGAATGAAGGTGTAGAATTAGGTGTGTCACAGCCAAGTGCTTCCGGCCACTCTGCTAGCAGTACACCCACATCCGATTATAGCAGGCAAATGTCCCTGCCCCAGCTGCTGGACCGGCGAAAGAAGTTCACTCCCAGCCATCCACATGCCCACCGGTTGAATGCTAGCTTGGCTAAATTGCTAGCACTTCAACTGCTGCCTTTTCAGTTGGTAGACTCGGCCCCCTTCCGTGAGTTTGTACAATGTGCGGTTCCTCAGTGGCAGGTCCCCAAACGCCACTTTTTCTCACGGAAGGCGATTCCGGCTCTCTACCGGCATGTGGAAGGCAATGTCCTTGCCTCGCTGGACAGGGCGGTAAGGTGCATATTACCGCTGACTCATGGTCCAGCAGGCATGGACAGGGACGTTACCTGTCTTTCACGGCCCATTGGGTCACTCTTCTGGCAGCTGGGAAGGATGCAGGACAAGTTGCAGTAGTGTTGGAGGTTGTTCCGCCACCACGCCTCCAAAATGCTACTATTGGTTGTGACACACCTCTCTCCTCCACCCCCTCCTCTTCTTCTTCCTCCATGGCCTCTTCCAGTGCTCTGTCCTCAGAACCAGCGGTGCTCCGTAGGCGTTCCAGGGGCTACGCAAGTACGCAGGCAAAAAGATGCCATGCCGTGCTTGCGCTGGTTTGTTTGGGGGACAGGAGCCACACTGGGGCGGATGTTTTGTCAGCTCTGCAGGGGCAGGCCGAGAGGTGGTTGACGCCACGCCAGCTTAAGCCAGGAATGGTGGTTTGCGACAATGGCACCAACCTCCTCTCCGCCCTCCGACAGGGACAAATGACCCATGTGCCCTGTGTAGCTCACGTCCTTAACCTGGTGGTGCAGCGGTTCTTGGGCAGGTACCCGGGCTTACAGGATGTCCTGAAGCAGGCCAGGAAAGTCTGTGTGCATTTCCGCCGAGCATTTAATGCCTGTGCTCGGCTGGCTGAGCTCCAAAAGGAGTTGAACCTGCCCAAGAACCGCCTTATATGTGACATGCCCACCAGGTGGAACTCAACGTTGGCCATGCTACAGCAGCTGCACACGCAGCAGAGGGCCATCAATGAGTACCTGTGCGACTACGGCACCAGGACAGGGTCAGGGGAGCTCGGTTTTTTCTCACCACGCCAGTGGGGCATGATCAGGGATGCATGCACTGTCCTGTCACCGTTTGAGGAGGCCACAAGGATGGTGAGCAGTGACAGTGCATGCATCAGTGACATTGTACCTCTTGTCCACCTCTTGGAGCATACGCTGCGTGGAATAATGGACAGGGCACTTGAGGCAGAATAGAGGCAGGAAGAGGAGGACTTTCTTGCCTCTCAAGGCCCCCTTTATCCAGACAGTGTTCCTGCTGTGCCACCCATCACACAGGAAGAGGATGAGGAGGAGGAAGAGGAGGAGGAGGATGATTGTGTCAGCATGGAGGTGGAGGCTGGCACTCAGCATCAGCAGCAGCAGCAGTCTTGTAGGGATGATTTACAGTCCCAAGAAACCCGTGGACTTGTACGTGGCTGGGAGGAGGTAGCTGCGGATCATGTTGTCCTTAGTGACCCAGAGGACTCCGGACCGAATGCCTCAGCTAACCTACGCTGCATGGCCTCCCTGATCCTGCAAAGCCTGCATGAGGATCCTCGTATTCTTCGGATCAAGGAGAGGGACCATTACTGGCTGGCCACTCTCCTTGATCCACGGTACAAGGGTAAGTTTGCCGACCTTATCTTGCCATCGCAGAGGGAGCAGAGGATGAGACATGTCCGGGAGGCCTTGCAGAAAGGTCTGTGCAACGCGTTCCCAGAGACTGGGAGGTTACAAACTCCTGGTCCTGGACAACGTGTTGCTGAGGCATCGGTCAGAAGGAGCGGTGGAGAAGGTGGCCGTCTGACTGATGCTTTCAGACAATTTTTTAGTCCGCAGCCCCAAGGTATGATCGGTTCCAGCAACCATCGCCAGCGTCTGATTTACATGGTGCAGGAATACCTAGGGGCAAGGTCAGACTTGGACACCTTTCCCACCGAAAATCCTCTGGCTTACTGTGTCTTGAGGATGGATCACTGGCCAGAGCTTGCACAGTATGCAATTGAGCTACTGGCCTGTCCTGCATCCAGCGTTCTTTCGGAACGCACCTTCAGTGCTGCTGGTGGCTTTGTTACCGATCACAGGGTGCGCCTGTCCACTGAATCAGTTGATCGACTGACCTTCATCAAGATGAATCAGTCTTGGATAACCCACAGCTACCAAGCACCTGAAGCTGATGTAACCGAATAATTTTTTTTGAAATATCTCATCCCTTCAAGACTGCCTATGCTGATGCCGAGTGACTGTCCTGTTATGTTGATTGTCTATCCTCTTCCTCCTCCGCTGATATGTTGGAAGAACATTTCTGGTTCTGGGTGATGCCATCAGCCCAATTTTTCTGCCCGTTTAACAGGGGCCTTTAATTACAATTTTTGATGCAATTCTTTGCAGCAGGGCTAATTCCTGGAATAAAACTAGAGTATATGGGAGAGGTTGCAGTGTGGTGGCACCAGCACCAGTGCCTAAGGCCCAATTTTTCTGCCCCTGTTTAACAGGGGCGTTTAATTACAATTTTTGATGCAATGCTTTGCAGCAGGGCTAATTCCTGCAATAAAACTAGAGTATATGGGAGAGGTTGCAGTGTGGTGGCACCAGCACCAGTGCCTAAGGCCCAATTTTTCTGTTTAATTACAATTTGTTATATAATATTTCACAGGAGGGCCCGTTCCTGTGCCCACCCAGAGTAAATGTGAGGACTTATAGTGTTGTGGCACCAGCACCACAACCACCAAAGGTCAATTTTTCTACCACTGTTCAACAATGGCATGTAATTACAATTCTTGATATAATCGTTCACAGCAGGGCGCTCCAGCGCCCACCAAGAGTCACTTTGAGGGCTTACAATGTTGTGGCAAAACCAACACCTTGTTCCGCCATTTCTGCAGAGCATATAGGGCAGGCCCCTACTTTCAAACATCCAACTTACAAACATCTCCTACTTGCAAACAGAAGGAGACAACAGGAAGTGAGATGAAAAAAGATGGACGACAAAAATTATACAGGGGTGATAACCCTTCCCTATGTTTTCCAAAAAGCTTAAAAATAGTTTTTTTGACTGGAGCTACACTTTAAAAATGTACCAGTTGAAAATTACAAACAGATTCAACTTAAGACAACAAACGTACACAGTCCCTGTCTTGTTTGCACCGCCTGTATACTGCTGTTCTGAGTACATAGGGCCTGGGGGCCACACACACATTTCCTTTTTTTATATTTCAATAATTTTTATTGAAGTTAGTAATAATACAGGAAACAAAAAAAGTAAAGTAAAAGAGAGATACAGTGCTAACATTACTTGCAGTAGCTATACAGTCCACAGTAGGTGCATTGACTAGCCAACAAATTTTAGGACTGGATATAATACTAAGGTATAACAGTAGTAAAAGTAAATATCAGTCCTCAGGGACTAACCTCTTTCCAGACACCCCATATAGGATCTCACTGTGTCCAGGATTGAGGATCAGCCTCCTATCAACATGTAGTTAGGAGGGTAGCAGTAAAAATTATCCCTGAGGTTGTAATTGAACAGTTCAAATCACATAAAACTGATTTTAAGAAGAAACAGATAAAATATCCAATCACCCAGGATGAAGCAAACATAACATCAAATAACAGATATCTTAAGTGCACCCGGATGTGGGTAGGCATCAAACATAGGGAGCTACGAGCTTGGTAGTGGAAGATAAAAAAAACAAAAAAAACCCCAAAAAAACAAAAACAAAGGGGAGGGGGGGGGTTTCTCTTCCTTTTCCTCCTCCCATCTCTCTCCCCCCTCCCCATCGGGGGGGGGGGGGGGGAGAGGTCCAGGAAGACGATAAAGTAAGGGTTAGAAGAGTGGGTAAGGAAGCCTTTGCCGAGTCGTAATTATCAGATAAGTAAGGGTTGGGAATTATTGAACCACTCTGTCCACACTTTCGCAGTTTTGGGTAGGTGTCCCTCTGCAGTGGCATACATACATTCATACATCCCATGCAGGTGAGTGGTTCTTACAACGTCAGCGCAGGAAATCAGGGCGGGGGATTTCCAATTTCGGGTCACTGTTAATCTTGCCGCTAGGCAAATATGCGTTACTATGCATCTAAGCCCGTGAGGGTAATGCTCAATGTTTTTTAAAGGGTATAGCGCCAATCCTATTCCCCCCCCCCCTCCCCATTTCATTTTATTCCTTCCCACCGGGTAGGAATTTGAATAGGGGCTGCTCTTACCCAAACTACAATCCATAGCGCGACCTAAAAAACCCCCTTACTTTAATGCTCAATGCCAATGGTGAATAAAGCTAGAGCAGGGTTTGGTAGGGTAACAATGTGCATGATTTCTGATATGAGATTAAATACATCTGTCCAAAAAGGGACAGGACCAGAGGATATGATAAAGGGTTCCTGGGAGGCCACATTGTCTCCAACAGGTTGAGTCTGTAGTTTTATAGTATGTGTGGAGTTGGGTTGGGGTGAGGTACCCCCTAAGATTAATTTTGTACGTGAGTTCCCAGAGATTAGCAGATTTGGTCGCTGAATTAACAGCTTTTATGGCAAGTGACCATTGGTGCCATGAGTATGAGGTGTCCATGTCTTGTTCCCATTGTACCATGGGGGGTAGTTTGGCAAAGGACGTCTTTTCGTTAAGTGTGGCATAGAACAGGGAGATACCTTTGGCTGATGTATTATTACCTTTGAGATATTGCCAGGTTGGCCGCGGTATATGTATGTGGAGATGGGGATTTCGTATTAGGCAGTGGGTTATTTGGAAATATTTAAAATAGTCGCGGGGGGGAAGATTAAATTCCTGTTGCAAGGAGGCAAAGGGTTTTAGGAAACCATCTTTATAAAGGTCCGCTATGTGTGTGATCCCAGTGTCTTTTCAAGAGTGCAGATGCATGTCAGAGATCAGTAGGCCAATTATATCAATTGGTAGAGGAACATTGCAATTAATGATGTTCGTGCGTGTGTGTTTGACCAAATAGCTGAATGCCGTCACTGATGCTCTTATGGGAGGGGAGAGGAGGGTATAATTTGCCCTTATTTTAGGTGCAGAGAGAAGTCACGTTTGTAAGTTTTTACCAGGTATTTGGCAGGTTTCTATGGAGCTCCAATGATTGTTGGGGTCAGGATTAAACCATTCTTTGAGTTGTGGCTAGTAGTATGGCTGCGTTATAGTAGTCCCTAATATTAATATAACCCATACCTCCCACCGCCTTGTGTTTCAATAGGGTATTGTATGCTATTCTAGCTTTTTTTCCTTGCCATACAAATTTCCTGAGTAATGTTTGGGTTTGTGTGAAGAAAGGTGTAGGTATGGGGATTGGTAGTGCTCTAAACAGATACAGTAGCCGGGGAAGTTGGAGCATTTTAAATGCTGCTAGTCTACCTGAACTTGTGAGCATCAATTTAGATAATTTATCTAGTTCTAATGGGAGTTGATTGAGAAAGGGGGTGAAATTGGCCTTGAATAAGTCTTTAGGACGAGAGGTGAGAGTGATACCTAGGTAGGTCAGAGAGTCAGCGGCCCACGCATAATGGTAATGGTCTTTCCGGGACAGACACTGTTGTTCTGGCAAGAGTAAGGGAAGTGCATAAGACTTAGAAACATTCACTTTATAATATGAAACAAGGCTGAATTCATCAAGTACCTGTTGTACCGAAGCCAGGGAGGAAGTGGGATGAGTCAGAGAAAAAATGACATCATCAGCAAAAAGGCTGATTTTGTGGTCTGTATTGCCAATGTTAATACCAAAAATGTTGGGATGGGATCTAATTTTAGCAGCCAGGGGTTCGATCATTAGGTCAAAGATCAAGGGTGACAGGGGGCATCCTTGGCGGGTGCCGTTTGTAATATGAAATGAAGTCGATAACATTGAGGAACAGTAAACTTGGGCCGAAGGGTTAGAGTAAAGGGCTAGAATAGCTGAGAGGATATGGTTTTGAAATCCAAATTTCTCTAAGGTCAATTTTAAGTAATGCCAGTGAATCGAATGCCTTCTCCGCATCCAATGAAAGAAGCAGAGAAGGCACTCAATGGGCCACTGCGTGATGGACAAGATTGATCATGCGCCGGGTAGCATCTAAGGTTTGGCGACCTTTAACAAAGCCCGATTGGTCAGGATGGATCAACATTGGCAATATGTCATTCAGTCTCCTTGCAATAACTTTAGCGTACAGTTTCATATCATGGTTCAATAGTGAGATGGGACGAAAATTTTGAGTTAGATTAGGTTCCTTTACTGGCTTTGGTATCGTTACAATTAACGCTTTCAACATCTCTTGTGGAAAGGAGGCAGAGGAGGCAGCAGAATTAAACAGGGGTGTCATGTGTGCAGTAAGGGTTGGACTAAATTGCTTGTAGCGCCTAGAGGCGATTCAGTTCGCATTGTGCGCTATATAAGTATTTCATTCATTCATTCATTCATTGTAGTACTCTCCCACAAAACCGTCCGGGCCAGGTGCTTTGCCATTAGGTAGAGTTTGGATAGCGGATTGAATTTCTGTTTGCGTGAAAGGGGCATTGAGTACCTCCAGTTGTTGTGTAGTCAGGTGGGGGAGGTTCACTGAGTCTAAGAAGGCTTGTATCTGCGAATGAGTGGGTTGGGTTTGGTTGGGATCAGTTTTCAGATTATATAGTTTGCTGTAATAAACGCTAAAGGCATTAGCAATGTCTTGTGTGTTAGTCAGTTTGGAGTTAGAGTCGGGATGGTGGATATAAGGAATGGGAGATTTAGTGATATGGCCTTTAATTTGGTGAGAGAGTAGTTTGTCAGATTTGTTACCTGCAGCGTAAAATGTCATTTTGTGTCTCCTTTGGATTTTGTCATGGTTCTCTAGTAAAAGAGCCCTAAGCTCCAGTCTTAGTGATATTAGTTCAGATCTAAGTGTCTGGGTAGGTTGGGTTTTGTTAAGCAAATCAACAGTTTGGATACGCGTAAGAAGGGTGTCCATCCGCTGCCTCCTTTGCCTACCGTCCCTAGCCCCAAGTTGAATAAAAATTCCCGGCATAAATGCTATATGCGAGGCCCACAGAATATGTGGATCTGCAACAGAGTCTTTGTTACGAATGAAATATTCCTCTAATTCATCTTTCAGTATTTGAGCATAGGGTTCCGATTGTAAAATCCTGGAATTCATTCTCCAAAGATACGCTGGTGAGTGCTTGATTTTGTCTTCCAAGGTTATACTCACAGGGGAGTGGTCTGACCATGTAGTTAGATGTATGGTAGAAGAGGATATGTTTTGAAGAGTCCAGGGGTCTGTTAAAAAGAGGTCAATTCGGGAGTAGGAGTTATGACCTGGGGAAAAGTACGTATAGGCCCTCTCTTCTGCGTGTTGACATCTCCAGATATCTAGAAGTCGTAAATCGCTCAACAGAGGATTCAGCGCTAGTCTATTCCTCTTGGGCTGGAAGGTCGAATCCAGGTCAGGATCAGGAGTGCTATTGAAATCTCCACACCATAGTGTAGCTCCTTGTTTTTGTGCTTCAACTTTTTTATATAGCTTACGTAAAAAACGAGTTTGGTGTGTATTAGGCGCATAAACAGTAATAAAACTATAGGGAGCACCATTGATGGTACAAGACAAAATTATATAGCGACCATCAGGGTCTGCAGTGCAATGGACAAGTTGAAATGCTAGAGTGTTTTTGAAGGCTATAAGTACCCCTTTCCTTTTTTTTTCCGCGTTGGTGGGGAAGATATTGCTGAATTCTCTGTGAGTGCATACAGGGGGATTGCTTGCTTGAAAGTACGTTTCTTGTACGCATAGAATGTCACACTTGGTGTATTTGGTTAATGTCCACAGAGATCGTCTCTTGGCAGGGTGGTTAAGGCCCTTTGCGTTGATTGTGACAATCGTGATAGGCATGTGGGGTGCGCGAGTGACAAAAAAAAAAAAAAAAAGAACTGATAAAGTTGTTACCTTGGAAGGCGGTGGCCTAGAGGGATCCAAAATTTCAGTTAGCTGTGATGGAGGCAGGGGTAGATCCAGAATAGGCACGTCCAGTCAAGTGGATTGAGGCTCCCTGGGTGCTGTGTATGGTAGAGAGACAAGTAGGGAAGGAAGAGAAGTAAGGAAGGGGGAGAGACAAAAATACAATAACAAAAAAAATAAAATAAAAAAAACACACAATCGTAGCTGGGCGGACCAAAAAGCAGAGAGATTTGCAAGTGGTCTTAGCTTTGAGGTACTAAAAACCGTAAACTGTAAAAAGTGTTTCTGTTGAGGATACACCTCAGCGCTACAGCGCCTAGAAACACTGAACTGGGGTAACGAGTCTTAAGACCTGGCGTGAGCAGATGGCATCACCAAACGGCAAATAGAGTGCATGGGCCCATTCCTTAGGCCGCGTACACACGCGGGGACTGTTCGCTCAACTTTGTCCGTCAAACAGTTTCAGCGGACAGTCCGCTCAAAATTAGCATGGACGGACTTGGCCACACACGACGAACGAACAGTCCGCTGAAACCGTGCGCGATGACGTGAACGGCACGTACGACGGGACTAGAAAACGACGTCCTATACACTGCAATGCAAACTTTGGCGTGTAAATCCTTTCTGAGCATGCGTGAAACTTAGTTTGACGAACAAGCCTACACACGAGGGGACTGTTCGCTGAAACAAAGTTTCAGCGGACAGTTTTTCGGAATTTCCGAAAAACTTTGTTCAGCAGACTGTCCGCTGAAACTGTCCGCTGAAAGCCCACACACGAGCGGACTGTCCGCCGAAACACTGTTCAGCGGACAAAGTTGAGCGAACAGTCCCCGTGTGTGTACGCGGCCTTAATGTTAAAGGGAAGCATTATTTTGGCTCCTGGGTGGCAGAGGTTGGGCTATTATAGAGCCCGTATTACTTTGATCCATAGGCGCTTCGTCAGGGGAAGCAGGGATGATGCCCCATCTCTGTAATAGATGTAATCCTTGTTGCAGAGACGTTACTACATATTTCTTCCCTTCGCGGTGGATGGTCAACTTGGCTGGTGCTATCCACTGGTATTGGAGCTGGTGGTTGCGTAGGGCTTTGGTGATTGTATTAAGCTGCCTCCTTCTGCTTAGAGTATGCTGTGAGAGGTCAGCGTAGATTTGGAGACGATTGTACGGGTCTGGTAAATTTTCCATCCCCGCACCTTGTGCATGAACTGCTCCTTAATGTGATAGAAATGCACTCTAAGGATGACATCTCTAGGCACAGCGTCTGGTAAAAATGCGGGTTTTGGTAACCTGTGAATGTGATCAATGACAAGCTCAATATTTTTTGCCTCAGGGAGCACTGTTTTAATAAGACCTTTCACATAGGCAGGTAACTCAGTATTTTGGACAGATTCCGGGACCCCTCGGATTTTAAAGTTATTACGTCTGGCCCTGTCCTCTAAATCCGCCATTTTGTCCTTTATCCAAGTAATATCCTGAGTTTGCGCCTCCTGAGTATCAATAATGTAATTTACTGTGCCTGTGATATCACCTACAGTAACTTCCATTTGCGTGATCCTGTCATCCATTGCTCCTATTTTACTGCCAAAACTGTGCATGAGGGAGAGCATGTCTGACTGCAGCGAGCTCCTAAGAGACATGAGCATGTCCTTTAAGGTTGTGTCTATGACAGTCTGCCCAATGGTAGGGAATGCTGCTATGGCATCAGGCTGTTGGTTCTGCTGAGGGAAGGCCTGAGGCATCCCACTAGCGGGATCTCTGCACTGGGCCGTGCCTGTGTTGTCCAGGCGCATTTTAGCCTTAGCTGGGCTTTGGGCTGTGGGTGTCCCTGGGGGTGAGAGGGAAGGATCCCCCTGTTTACCAGAGGATGTGTCGCCAGGCATGATTCTCCCCCTCCGTGATTTGCGGCCTCTGCCTGTATGCTCCGTGAGTCCGCGCCGGCGCCATTTTGGTTCTTCCTCGCGGACGGCTGGTACATGAAAGCTGTTCATTTGCGGGGAAGCCGATCATCCTTGCGCTTCAGCGACATCGCCGTGAGGTGGAGCGGGTGTTCCCTCAGGATGCCAGGAGCTGGAGAGGCGGTTTGGGTTCACCAAATGTCGCTGCGGATGCCGTAGGTGTGGAGAGCGCTCTCCTCAAGCTGCCATCTTAGTCACGCGCCAGCCACGCCCCCGCATTTCCTTTATTTAATATGGGTACGGGGTTCCCCTTAATATGCGTACAAGACCCAAAGGGGCTGGTAATGGGCAGGGAGGGCTACCCATGCCATTTTTCGCAATGATTTTTAACCATATTGCAGGAACCAGATATAACATTAAAACCGCAAGCAGTTTTAAATTATGTTATTTCCGTTTAATGTCATTTTGTGCAGGGACTGTTCTAAACATGGGAAACACGTGACTCTTCACAGGCATACTACAGACACCCCCAGGCACGATATTTAAAGGAATATTTCACTTTTTTTTTCACTTTAATCATCATTAAAATCAGTGCTCCCGCCAAAACAGCCATTTTTATAAACATTTTAGGCATTGACCCATGTCCCCTGGGGCAGGAGAGAGGTCCCCAACCCCTTTTTAGGACAGTATCTTGCATATTAGCCGTTAAAATTAGCACTTTTAATTTCGAACGTTCGAGTCCCATAGACTTCAATGGGGTTCTAAAGTTCGTACGAATTTGGGGTCCGTTCGAAAGTTCTGGTGCGAACCGAACCGGGGGGGGGGGGGTGTTCGGCTCATCCCTACTGGTAGACAAATTTGCATTCATGTTCCCCAAGCATATTGCCAAGTTGTCTCCTGTGGTAATGATGAAGATGGAGGAGATGGAGATGATGATGAGGTCACTAAAGTGACTTGGGTGTCAGATAGAGCAGAGAAGTAAACTGAAGAAGAGGCGGCACAACCCCAAGGAGGCCGACCTCAAGAAAGAGTAGAGAGCAGCCACTCTATTCCATCACATTCTGCAGCTGTTATCTCCCAGTCCACCCCCAAAGCTCAGCTGTCTGTCTTTTTTAGCACATATGAATCAGATCGCACTGTTGCTATCTGCAAACTGTGTCTCAGGCCCATCAAACGTGGCAAAAACTGGCCTAACAAGGCATTTAACATCCAACCACTCAGCCCATTGGCAAGAACACTGGAAAACAACACAAAAGGGGCACAAATCTGTCCCTCCTCCTCCTCCTCTTCCTTACCCACTTCAGTCTGCCCCTTTGATACCAAGTCATTATCTTTCAACAGCCTTCTCTGATAGGAATAATGGTATAGCACAGGGTGTCCCACGTCCTAGCAGCATATCTGCCAGCAGCACAACACCAGCTGTAGACTGTAGCTGAAACATTTCTCAGCCCCATCTGCTGCAGCACAAAACAAAAAAACAGTCCCTGCCACCCACATGCCCAGTGTCTGAATGCAAGCTTGTCAAAGCTGTTGGCTCTTCAACTTCTGCCTTTCAGCCTGGCGGATTCTGCCCCCTTCTGATAATTTGCACAATATGCTGTACCACAATAGCAGGTTCCTAGTCACTACTACTTTTCATGTAAGGCTGTTCCATCTCTCTACCATCACTTGAAAGGGATTTTTCTGGCATCGTTGGGCAAGGTAGTCAGCTATAAAATCCACCTTACTGCTGACACGTGGTCCAGCAAGCATGGGCAGGGATGATATATTGCATTCACAGCACACTGGGTAAGGCTGCTTTCCACCTTGAAAGGATGCAGGACAGGGCATGGTACTGCAGCTTGTTGTGCCCCCACATCTCCATACAGCTGGTGGTGATGATGCCAGACCTGGAAGCTCTACCCCCTCTTCCTCCTCCGCCACCTCCATGTCATCCTTTGCAGAATTATCCTATGGACATCAGGTACCCCCTAAGCGTTTAAAGGGCTATTCCCAGAGCCAGGCTAAAAAGTGCAATGCAGTGCTTCAGCTGGTGTGTTTCGGGGACAGGAACCACACTGGAACAGAGATTCTTGCAGCTCTGCAGGGATAGGCCTAGAGTTGGTTCACCCCACGCTAGCTGGAGGCAGGAATGGTGGTGTCCGATAATGGCTTAAACCTCCTGTACGCTCTTAGACAGGGAAGGTTCACACATGTTCCATGCCTGGCACATGTCCTAAAGTTGGTGGTGCAGCATTTCCTAAGTATTTACCCAGGGTTGCAAGATATACTAAAACAGGCCAGAAGAGTCTGTAGCCATTTCAGGCGGTCATTCACAGCCAGTGCTCGGTTGGCTGAAATTCAGCGGGAATTCTACCTGCCCGTTAACCGCCTGATTTATCACATACCCACCACGTGCAACTCAACTTTGGGAATGCTTCAGTGGCTATACATGCAACAGAGGGCCGTCAATGAGTGTCTGTACCAGTATGGCGCGATGATAGGCTCAGGCTGCCTCGACTTTTTTTCCCCATGTCAATGGCTGATCATTAAGGATGCACGCACTGTATTGTTATCATTTGAGGAGGCTACAAGGATGGTGAGCAGTGACAGTGCATGCATCAGTGACACAATCACTGTTGTGTTTCTGCTAGAGCAGACTCTGCATGGCATTATGGACAGGGCACTGGAGGCAGAGCAACAGGAGGAAGAGGAGTACTTCCTTTCCCCTCAAGGCCCACTTTATCCATACAAAATCATTCCTATGTCACAGAACACACAGGAGGAGAAAGGGGAGGAGGATGAGGAGGAGGATTCTGGCACTTTCATAGGCTTTGAAAAAGTGGAAGACATACGTCAATCTGTAAACAATGTCTTTCCAACCCCAGGACCTTTGGGAGTAGTACGTGACTGGGAGGAAGATGTTGTTGTTCCTAGTGAAATACATTGTGGCTTCATCATACAGAATGGCTCCCCAAGCTGTTGCTTACAAAATAAAGAAAGCTTCAGGGAAAATGTAATTTTTTGGGCTTTATAAATGCAATTATTGCTGCAGCAGCTTCTATACACAGTATGGATGTGCCACTTCACAGGTGGACTAAGAGGACCCCACAGGCACAATATTGAAAGGAAGTTTTCATTTTTATGCTTTTACTTTAAGCATCAATAAATCAGTGCTCATTTATAAATGACGTTTTTTATTGATACATGTCCCCTAGGGCAGTACTCTGACCCCCATAACCATTGTATGTCCAATTACTTGCATATAAACCTTCAAAATGGGCATAGTTTTTTCACGTTCATGTCCCATAGGCTTCAATGGGGTTCGTTATTTGCTTCTGAAATTTCACGTTTGAAAGTTCTGGTGCGGACCAAACATGGTGCCCATCCCATGTAAGCAGCCTTATATAGTTTGAGGGGTTTATAGAGTCAAAAATATAAAATGCAGAGGTGATCAAATACCACCAAAAGAAAGCTCTATTTATGGGGGAAAAAATTGACATCAGTTTTATTTGGATTCAGCGTAGCATGACCACACAATTGTCAGCTAAATTAACACAGTGCCATATCACAAAAAATGGCCTGGCCAGGAAGGGGGGGTTAATCTTCCGGAGGTCTAGTGGTTAAAAAAGGGTACAAATTATCTCATCTTAGGGCCAAATTGTTACTTTTCAACAAGTTACAAAATTCAGCTAATGTTCCCAAAAGTATACAAAAAAATAATATTCTCAGCATCTTGTCTAAGAGCAACAAGATCCTGAGATCATTCTGGTATTGATGCAGCTGCTAATGCTAGGTGAACTTTGTAGCAAAGATTGGGAGTAACTGTTTAACCTTTTGGATGCAGGTGCTGTGCAAACTGTTTGGGATTTAAAGGTCTGGGATGGATTCGTATCACACACAGGGAAACAAAACCTATGACTTTTTTTTAAAAGTACACTCATTTCAAGTGGTTGTAAACCCTGATAAAAATAAATAAATGCAAGACAAAGGTATGAGCTAGTATGTATAAAGAATAGTGAGGGTCCCTCATGCTATCTATATAAAAATGATAAACTAGGTAATTGCAGCTATATCTGGAGTGTGTACCTTGCACTCATGTGAATAAATAGTAAATGGGAGTAGATAAGTGCAACTAAAAATAAACTGGTCAAATGGATCACTAACAGTGCAAAAAAACAAATATGTGCAAATAGATACTGTGCAAAAAACTGTGCAAAAACCACAAATGTGTGCAAAATTGCAAATATTCTGTGAGGAATAACAGTGTTGCGCCAAACGTGTTGGTCTTGCACAACAAACAAATGATATATTCCTATAAGGTAAATGACAGTTCTAAATACTGTGCAAAAGAGCAAAAGAATATACTGTGCAGTAAACAATGTGCAAAGACGCTGTGCAAAAAAAGGGGAAGACCACAGATTGTCCAAAAATCCTTTGACGATAAATGCAGTGAATACTGTGATAAATGCTATGCCAAAATCGCAATAATCATGAACAGTATAAACGTGCGGTTTTTCTGTGCAATGAAGTATAATCTATAATGCTGTGTATTTAAACAATAAACCTGTGTGCCTATGTTAAAACAATGCTGCGTAAATCATATGTATAACCTATAACCATAAACTATAGCAGTTCTCTGTGAATATACTGTCAGTTCTAATGCGTGTGTACCCACCATACACACAGGGAAATAAAACAAAAGTCCATGCACTGTGTCTGGTATAGACAGAGGAAAATGCAGCAACACTTAAACCAGAATCCTCAATGACATTCTCCAATGAATGTTCTTCGGGCGTGTCACTCAATCCTCCCCATGCTCTTACCTCTATACAGCAGAAAATCAGCTTATCTCAGTCAAAGGGCAAGGTAATCAACACCGATCCCTGATAATAGTGGATGTTCCTTTACATCTTATGAATCAAATAAAACAGTGCAATTGCGGTGTTCACAAATAGCGATCATGTATGGGGAATAGAGGAAAGGTTACCATAGCGTAACACTAATACAATCTTTATTAAGAGTAGCCAAATGGACACTTACAATTTAAAAATGAGTAGAGTGGCAGATATATAAAATAGTGTGGCTTTGCAGGCACCTCTTACATTACTTTTGGTCTTACTATGTTGGTAAGCATTGCGACACCCCACGCGTCTTCATCAGAAGAACCATCGAATATCATCGAATACTAGCTTATTATGAACTACTTACCTTAGAACAATGCTATTGCAGCAGTCCCAGCAGTGACCGGTGATGTTATCCCTGGGTTTGCGGACTCCTGCTCTGTGATTGGCCAGAGTGGCGATTACATCACTCCTGCACATGCGCACTGTAGCTGCCAGTGATGGCACAGCAGCTGAGGCAGCTGCACAAGCAAGCTGTTTCTTCAGTGCACATGTGTCGTTGATGTTGGCAAATGCGGATACAGTTAATATCTCCTAAACTGTGCAAGTTTAGGAGAAATTCATGTTATCTACAGGTAAGCCTTATTATAGGCTTACCTGTAGGTAAAAGTGGTTGTACAGGGTTTACAGGATGGTCAATGGCAAGGCTTTTTTCAGGATCTTTGTGCTTACTTTGAGCACTTTGAGAATTGTTTGTACCTTTCTGTTATGCCTGTCCTGCATGGGTGTAATTACTCGCAATGAATTTTATTGGTACTGTATGACAGGAGAGGGTTTATCCTAGTTGCGTTTAAATAATTTAAATTACCTTGGATACACAATATGGTGAAAGCAGTGCTATGTAACAGAAATTGCTTTTTATGAGTATATTTCTGTAAGCCCACTCAATTAATGAAACTAACTAATTTGCTCTAGTTTTAAAAAATAATTAATAATTCTACAACCCAAGATTGCTGTCTAAATTTGCTTCTATGCTACCCTAGTATCTTTTCCTAACAAGATTCAGTTGTAATTTATAACCTCTCTAATCCAATGTCTGCTTATTTGCTACTTGATAACACAAATTAATCTGTTTTATACAGCTACACATTTATTAATTTGTATGACAAAGCAATTGTCCACTTCATAACTCAAAAACCATTTATTTTACATCATGTTTTGTTTCCACTGAAAGTCATTACTTAGCTCTGTTTTTAATAGGTGCTACTGAAATATTAATTTAGGATCAAAGCTAAGGGTAACCAATGTGTGTCAGGCAGACTGGAAATCCTCAGTGATACATCTGAGAGTCTTCTTTTGCAAGACAGATGTGCAGTTCAGTGGTTACATGATTAATAATGGGTACTATTTTTCATAGTTTTAGTGCCTATATAATAATGAAACTTGGTAATTAGTTTACAATAACATTAGCATTATATTTTTGATAACTTATGTTAGCACTTCATGGTCAGTGTCCATAGTTCTTGGTTGGCTAAAGACAAAATAATGCAAATTAAATGAAAAAGATTGTTCTCATGCCTCTTTTGTAGTCAGAGTTTACTGCATCCAGTTTTAGTGGTACTATCACACCTACCCTTAACATTGGTGGTAAGGCAATATTGCTAGTTGCTTCACCTATAGAAGCCCCCTTTCAGATAAGGCAAGGAGGTTTATCAGTACTCTGTTTTTCCCAGGTCTTATAAACAATGCTTATAGTGCCTTGCCACTATGCCAGAGCAGGTGTGAACTAAGCACAGTGAAGTACTTGTAGTTGGCAGACAGGCATAGTGGTCCAGTGACATTTTGGATTCGGAGCAGGCAGAGATCAAAGAGTAGTCAGGGTCAGATTCATAGTCAAAAGGCAGGCTGAATTTCTGCGCATAGTCAAAATCCAATCCATGATAATCGACAAGGGAATCAAAACTAACTTGCAGAGCAGAGCTCAGGTGAAGATGAAGGTCAAGGCACTGGAACAAGGCAGGGAAACAGGGAGATTGAAGCACATGTCATTAACACTATCACAAGCATGTTACTGAGGGCTTGGTAGGCTTGTCTAGCAATGCTACTGCAGGTGGACCAGTGTTGCCAACCTCCCAGATTGAATTTTACTGACACGACACCCAAAATTTCCTGCACAGCCAAGTTTTTCTTGGCATTTCCAAAGGTTACAACATTACAGTTTTAAGTGCACATTTTTGTATTTAGGCTACAAACAAGTACAATATGCAATTAGCAATGTGATTTAAGGTAGCTATTAGGGCAAAAAACATATGTCTTATTATATTTTGATATAGTAAGTAACTCAGGGACAGGACTCAGGAGGGCAAGCAATTAGAATAGGAAGGCACACACACATGCAGGTGACTCTTGGTCCCTTCAGTCTAAACAGCACTGACAGTCCCACTCCTGACCTGCCTGCAGACCTACACATGGGCTCTGGTCACTCTGCTTGGCTCCCTTGCACCATGACATCACATGACATGCTCAGGCACTGCCTCCACCAGAGCCGTCTGATCACACTGTAGCAGGGGCTCGGATGGTCTTGGCTGGCTCTGGACCGAGCCGAACATCACAGCCATATTTTTTACTGGCAACTTTTTCCTTTTACTGTCATTTACTGTCAGGAGAAAATTGCCTGTTTTTTACATGACAGGTACTGTATTTTACAGGAGTTTTTTGACCATTTGATCACAAAAAAAAAAAAAAAAAAAAATCTGCCTTTCATTATAAACCATTACTGTATATCTGTAGCAGAAATACAATGTCTTGCAAAAGTATTCATACCCTTGACATTTTCCACATTTTGTCATGTTACAGCCAAAACTGTAAATGTATTTTTTATATCCTCAATATCTGTTCAAAGGAGATTAAAGTAAAAAGAATAGCCAGGATTAAAAACATGGATAAACATGGGTAATGACCTCCATTTGCCAAAAGGGGATTTGGATGGGACCCGGATGGCCAATTAGTGATCCACTAAGGTCGGTCAGAACCAACAAATAGGGATAATCACTAGTGATGGACGAACTTCCGACGGGACGTTTTGTGAACGCAAACCGTGAACGCGGCCAAAAGTTCGCGAACGGCAAAGTTTTGCGCGGACCCCGTTGACTTTAATGGCAGGCGAACCTTAAAAACCTACAGGTCATATTTTCAGCCACAATATACTTACTAGCTGTGCACACATAGTCCCATCACATGGACACTGACATAACAAAAGTATTAAGTGAATCTGTGATCAACAACGACAAGCATTCTTTTTTTATCTGAGAAATTTTGACAATTCAGGAGCGCATGAAGTCCATAGAGGAGAGGCAAAGTCAGGGCAGGCTATGAAGGGGGTGCAGGAGATGATCAGTGCTACAGTCAGGACAGCGCAGTCCTGTGCCAGTGTCCCAGTGTGCCAACCTGTGCTTGAGCCCCTCCCTCTGCCCGGACCTTACCCCCACCTATGCAGGGCTTCAGTGCGGTGGTCCGGAGGTGCCAGTCCAGTGCTGATCCTCAGCCATGGTGCTGGCACTGCCTGCTGATTGGCTTCTCCGCTGCTATCTCCCTCACTGTCTGAAACCAGAACCGCAATAGAGACTGAGCACTGACAACAGTACCGTGATAGAGAGCACTGACACCAGCACCGAGATAGAGAGCACTGACACCAGCACCGAGATAGAGAACACTGACACCAGCATCGAGATAGAGAGCACTGACACCAGCATCGAGATAGAGAGCACTGACACCAGCACCGAGATAGAGAGCACTGACACCACACCAGCACCATGATAGAGAGAACTGACACCAGCACCAAGATAGAGAGCATTGACACCAGCACCGTGATAGAGATCACTGACACCAGCACCGTGATAGAGAGCACTGACACCAGCACCGAGATAGAGAGAACTGACACCAGCATCGAGATAGAGAGCACTGACACCACACCAGCACTGTGATAGAGAGCACTGACACCAGCACTGTAATAGAGCACTGACACCACACCAGCACTGAGATAGAGAGAGAGCACTGACACCACACCAGCACCGAGCTAGAGAGAGAGCACTGACACCAGCACCGAGATAGAGAGAGAGCACTGACACCAGCAGCAAGATGGAGAGCACTGACACCAGCACCATGATAGAGAGCACTGACACCAGCACTGAGATAGAGAGCACTGACACCAGCACTGTGATAGAGAGCACTGACACTGGCACCGAGATAGAGAGCACTGACACCACACCAGCACCGTGGTAGTGAGCACTGACACCAGCACCGTGATAGAGAGCACTGACACCAGCACTGTGATAGAGAGCACTGACACCAGCACCATGATAGAGAGCACTGACACCAGCACCGTGATAGAGAGCACCGGCACCAGCACTGTGATAGAGAGCACTGACACCAGCGCCGAGAGAGAGCACTGGCACCAGCACTGAGATAGAAAGCACTGACCTCACACCAGCACCGTGATAGAGAGCACGGACACCAGCACCGTGATAGAGAGCACTGACACCAGCACCGTGATAGAGAGCACTGACACCAGCACCGAGATAGAGAGCATTGACACCAGCATCGAGATAGAGAGCACTGACACCAGCATCGAGATAGAGAGCACTGACACCACACCAGCACCGTGATAGAGAGCACTGACACCAGCACTGTGATAGAGAGCACTGACACCAGCACCGAGATAGAGAGCACTGACACCACATCAGCACCATGATAGAGAGCACTGACACCACATCAGCACCGTGATAGAGAGCAATGACAAAACACCAGCACCGTGATAGAGAGCACTGACACCACACCATCACCGTAATAGAGAGCACTGACACCACACCAGCACCGAGATAGAGAGCACTGACACCACACCAGCACTGAGATAGAGAGCATTGAAACCACACCAGCACCGTGATAGAGAGCACTGACACCAGCACCATGATAGTGAGCACTGACACCACACCAGCACCGTGATAGAGAGCACTGACACCACACCAGCCCCGAGATAGAGAGGGAGCACTGACACCAGCACCGAGATAGAGAGAGAGAGAGCACTGACACCACACCAGCACCGAGATAGAGAGCACTGACAGCAGCACTGACACCAGCAACTCGTTGCAGGACCCAAAAATATGACACCGCTCAACCTCTTCAAACAGGCGAGTACGGGCATATAGTACGTTGTGCTTTTTTGTACAAGGAAGTGAGCCAAAGGTAGACAAAAGGTCCGTGTGCTCAATTAAATAAATCGTTTATAGAGTTATGCATATACATGGTCTACTGGTCACGTGTTGAATTCCTCCGAGATCCATGCCTCATTCATTTTTATAAATGTGAGGTAGTCAACACTGTCGTGAACTAGGCGAGTGCGCTTATCGGTCACGATCCCCCCTGCTGCGCTGAACGTCCTTTCGGACAGGACACTGGACGAGGGGCAAGCCAACAGTTCCATTGCAAATTGGGCAAGCTCTGGCCAGAGGTCAAGCCTGCCCATCCAGTAGTCCAGGGGTTCATCATCCTCAGAGCATCCACATCGGCCGTTAACCCGATGTAGTCGGACACCTAACGTTCTAGGCATTCCCTGATGCTGGATACGGATGAGACCTGTCGATGGGTCGGCTGAAAGAATGACCTCATATCAGAAGTCACCAACACATCTTCAAACCGCCCTCTTCTTGCAGGCGCTGTTGGATTGGTACCCGCAACTCCTTCTCTGGGTTTGGGAATTGCTCCTCTGCCAGCGCACGCAAAAGCAGAATGCAGCATTGCTCGAAACAAGGCCTAGAAGTGCTCCATTCTGACAGTCCTCTGTGACAGTGGTAACATTTCTGCCATTTTGTGTTTGTACCGGGGGTCCCAGTACTGGTCCTTGACCCTTATGCTTTTTATACGGGGGTCCCTGTTAAAACACTGGAGCATGAAGGCCCCCATTTGCACTAAACTGGAAGCGGTGTGGTGGCCTGGCTCCTGCTCATCATTCAGGATAATGTAGTCCTCCTCGTTCTCTTCTACCCATCCACACACAACAACAGGGATCCCAGAAAGGTTTAAATCATGCTCTTTTTGCTCCTCCTCATCCGCCCCGGCACCATCCTCCTCTGACTCCTCTTCAGGCTCCTGTTGTTGACTTGTCTCAGCTAGAGTAGCCCCCCGGGAATTCATCCAGCATTGCGACTTCCTCATCTTCCTGCTCCTGCTCCTCCATGGCTTGATCAATGACACGACACAATGCACGTTCCATAAGGAAGGGATAAGGTACCATGTCACTGATGGCACGATGGCTGCGACTGACCAGTTTGGTGATCTCATCAAATGGCTGCAGAAGTCTGCATGCGTCGCGCATGAGCAGCCACTGGCACGGTGAAAAAAAACCCCCAGCTCCCCAGAACCTGTTCTGCAGCAGAGTTCATACAGGTAGTCGTTAACTGCACGTTTCTGCTGGAGCAGCCTATCAAGCATATAGAAGGTTGAGTTCCATTACGTCGGGCAATCGCAAATAAGACATCTGACCGGCAGATTGTGTGGCCGCTGAATGTTAGCAAGGCGAGCCATGGCCATGTAAGATCTTCTGAAATGGGCCAAGATTTTCCTTGCCTGCCGCAAGATGTCCTGGACCCCAGGGTATTGGACAATGAATCGCTGCACGACCAAGTTTAAGACGTGTGCCATTCATGGAACGTGTGTAATTTTGCCCTGTTTCAATGTACTAAGCAGACTGGCACCATTGTCACACACTACTTTACCAACTGTCAAATTGAGCGGTGTTAGCCACTGATCTGCCTATGAATGCAAAGCTGAAAGGAGTGCAGGGCCAGTGTGGCTCTTGGCTTCCAGGCACAACAGACACAGCACAGCATGGCATGGCAACGTCTCACCTGGCATGTCGAATAGGTTCTAGGGAGCTTGGGCGGTGCAGCGGAAGAGATGCTAGCAGCAGAAAAGGAGGAGTCAGCCAAGGAGGAGAGGGAGGAGGATGGAGGAGGAGGAGAAGAAGAGGAAGGTCTGCATGCAATCCGTGGCGGTAAAACCAAATCTACACGGGTGCCATGGATTACATGCTTGACGGCCTTCAGAAGGTTCACCCAGTGGGCAGTAAAAGTTATATACCTTCCCTTCCTGTGCTTGCTAGACCACGTGTCTGTGGTCAGATGTATCTTGGCACCGACACTGTGTGCCAGAGATACATTCACTTGCTGCTGAACATGGTCATATAGCTCTGGGATGCCCTTCTGTGAGAAATACTTCCTTCCTGGAACCAAAGGAAAAGGTCTGGTGTCCCCAGTGACACACTTCCATCCCTGTAATATATAACAAACAACAAAGGATTCGCCCTGGGACTTTAAATAAAGTGGGTACTGTTTCCGCCAGTAAACATAACAGTAGTAAATATAATATATGGTTTATTCAAGTACAATTGTTTACATGGATAAATAACATCAACAGTTGCCAATATAAAATATATAAACAAGGAGTATTGGTACATAAATGTAGAAGTAGTACATGGTACACGGGCATCATACTACCCGACTAGTTTCGTGAGATCCAGCTCGCTCTTCAGGGGTGGATGTGTGTAACAATGTACCTAAGATGAACAAAAATATATATGTTTGGCAATATAGCACAGTATTAGTTATAACAGCGCAGGGTAGGAGGGATTGTAGGCCCCCCCATACTTACCACTGAGCTTGGCCATGGCTCCAGGTGTGCAGCCTCGAGACGGCAGCAGCGTATGCCTCCCCTGGGAGCTGAGGGGGCAGGATCCAATGGGACCCCATCCAGGGCCAAACGGAGAGCAGGCATGGCAAAGGTGTAGTGATGTATCCCTAGGGTCCTCATTGGTCGATAAAACGTATAGGCTGTGAACATAAGTATGTTTGTCAGGCATCTGAAGTAGTAGAGTAAAATCAATAGATATTGGTATAAAGATATGTATGCATGTATGCATGAATGAAAGGCCTGAGCCAAAAGTTGTAGGGCCATGAAGATGGTTAGAAACCTAGGACAACAGAGGGGTACTACCAGGTGACAAAGAGAGGGGGGAAAGAGGTGAGCTACAATTGTGTGGGTGGTGATGTATCCCTAGGAACCTCATTAGTCTATAAAGCGTATAAGCTATAAACAAATATGTTTATCAGGCATCTAATGTAGTAAAGTAAGATCAATGAGTATAAGCATAAAGATATGTATAGCCAAGTAAAGCCTGAATCAAGGATGGTAGGGACATGGAGATGGTGGAAACCATAGGGTAGCAAGGGGGTACTCGCAGGTGACAAGGTAAGAAAAGAAAAAAAGAAAGATGGACTCGTGTGGAAAAATCATCAGTATCCAAAAAAAATATACCGTATATACTCGAGTATAGGCCGACCCGAATATAAGCCGAGGCCCCCAATTTACCCCCAAAAAACTGGAAAACTTATTGACTCGTGTATAAGCCGAGGGTGAGACATGGCTGTCCATCCCTGTGTGTCCGTCCATCCCTGTGTGTGTGTCCGTCCATCCATCCCTGTGTGTGTGTCCATCCATCCATCCATCCATCCATCCCTGTGTGTGTGTCCGTCCATCCATCCCTGTGTGTGTATCCATCCATCCATCCATCCCTGTGTGTGTGTGTGTGTGTGTGTGTGTGTATTCATCCATCCATCCATCCCTGTGTGTGTGTGTGTGTGTGTGTGTGTATCCATCCATCCATCCATCCATCCCTGTGTGTGTGTGTGTGTGTGTGTGTGTGTATCCATCCATCCATCCATCCATCCCTGTGTGTGTGTGTGTGTGTGTATCCATCCATCCATCCCTGTGTGTGTGTGTGTGTGTGTGTGTGTGTGTGTGTGTGTGTGTGTGTGTGTGTGTGTCCGTGCAGCCTTGTGTGTGTGTCCAGCCTACCTGTGTCCCAAGCCTCCGTCCCGAGCCGCCGTCGTCCCGAGCCTCCTCTGTCCCGTGCCTCCTCTGTCCCGTGCCTCCTCTGTCCCGTGCCTCCTCTGTCCCGTGCCTCCTCCGTTCCGTGCCTCCTCCGTCCCGTGTCGTGCCGATGGATCGCCGCTCTTCTCGGCGGCCATTCTACAATTCAAAAGCCGCGCCTCCGTCCTCCGCCTGTGATAGGCGGAACACTCAATTTCCCAGCAGCCTGTGTTCCGCCTATCACGGACATCCTCTCATACTCGTCCGTAGTATGAGAATGAACGGATGTCCGTGATAGGCGGAACACTGACTGCTGGGAAATTCAGTGTTCCGCCTATCACAGGCGGAGGCGGAGAAGGAGGCGCGGCTTTTGAATTTTAATGTCCGCCGTCTGTCTGCTCGATACGCTGATCGAGCAGTCAGACAGCGGTGACTCGAGTATAAGCCGAGGGGGCACTTTCAGCCTCAAAAAAGAGGCTGAAAATCTCGGCTTATACTCGAGTATATACGGTAAATAAATAAATAAGAATAAGTGCTCGTAAGATAAACAATGTGTGAGATATGCAAGTGTGCCTAAATAAGGTAAGTATCAAAAAGGTGAATATGGTAAGTACCTGAGTCAGGTGAATATCCTAAGTATAAAAGTAATGATACACAGCAAGCAATCTCCACAGCTGTGTGTGTCCTCAGTGAAGAGTGAAATGAAATCCAAGCCATGCCTGACCTCCAATTTAACCCTGGAAGGCCCCAACAGACTCCGCCCCCAACACCATGTGTAGATGGCTGACATGTGAGTGCAGGAGGCACCCACTGTCATAGGAAGGCACGCAAATGCAAGCGTACCCCCATGCCATCTGATGATATAGTGCGTCCAGCTATGCCGACGTCTGCAAAATCGCAGACGCCATGCTTCTGAAGCCTAAACATGGTGCCGATGTGTAGGTGTCCCCATCCGCCAGAAAGCAGATGGGGACAGCAGGAGACATAATCTCCACCATCTCCATGTCCCTACCATCCTTGATTCAGGCTTTACTTGGCTATACATATCTTTATGCTTATACTCATTGATCTTACTTTACTACTTTAGATGCCTGATAAACATATTTGTTTATAGCTTATACGCTTTATGGATTAATGAGGTTCCTAGGGATACATCACCACCCACACAATTGTAGTTCACCTCTTTCCCCCCTCTCTTTGTCACCTGGTAGTACCCCTCTGTTGTCCTAGGTTTCTAACCATCTTCATGGCCCTACAACTTTTGGCTCAGGCCTTTCATTCATGCATACATGCATACATATCTTTATACCAATATCTATTGATTTTACTCTACTACTTCAGATGCCTGACAAACATACTTATGTTCACAGCCTATACGTTTTATCGACCAATGAGGACCCTAGGGATACATCACTACACCTTTGCCATGCCTGCTCTCCGTTTGGCCCTGGATGGGGTCCCATTGGATCCTGCCCCCTCAGCTCCCAGGGGAGGCTACGCTGCTGCCGTCTCGAGGCTGCACACCTGGAGCCATGGCCAAGCTCAGTGGTAAGTATGGGGGGGGCCTACAACCCCTCCTACCCTGCGCTGTTATAACTAATACTGTGTTATATTGCCAAACATATATATTTTTGTTCATCTTAGGTACATTGTTACACACATCCACCCCTGAAGAGCGAGCTGGATCTCACGAAACTAGTCGGGTAGTATGATGCCCGTGTACCATGTACTACTTCTACATTTATGTACCAATACTCCTTGTTTATATATTTTATATTGGCAACCGTTGATGTTATTTATCCATGTAAACAATTGTACTTGAATAAACCATATATTATATTTACTACTGTTATGTTTACTGGCGGAAACAGTACCCACTTCATTTAAAGTCCCAGGGCGAATCCTTTGTTGTTTGTCCTTCCTGGAACCTTCCATTGTGGTGTTCCAATGGCCACAAATTTTCAAAAGGCCTCCGAGTCCACCAGTTTATATGGCAGTAGTTGGCAGACTATCAGTTCTGACAAGCCAGCCGTCAACCGTTGGGAAAGAGGGTTATCTGGAGTCATCATTTTTTTACGCACAAACATTTGGCCCATGGAAGCCTGCCTTTTTGCAGAAAAATGCGAGGATGGCGTGATGGAAGGTGGAGTGGAGGACAATTGTGAGGAGAGAGGAGAAGGAGAAGTAGAAGACGAGGCTGGACGGTGAGAGCCTGGAGTGTGGCTTTGTGTGTTCCGTTGCTCCCACTGGGCTCAGTGATGGCAGATCATGTGCTTTCTTAAGGCGGTTGTCCCTAGGTGAGTGTTGGGCTTACCGCGACTTATGCGTTGACTGCAAAGATTGCAGATGGCAATACTATATACTTGATGCCTCGCTCCTGATACATTAGCAGTCTGCTTTGTCCCTCCTGTGCAATCTAAGTTGCGCCTGCTTCTCATCCCTATTTGCTGGTCCATATCTTCCTCTGAACTCCCCTCCTCTTCCTCTCTTGTGGGCACCCACGTGACATCACTAGTCACCTTCCCCACCGCTATAATTAGAGCTCTCGGAGTAGGCAGCAACACCGGGGACCAACCTTCTCCTTGGGCTGATCTGGGTACTGTCGTCAGACTGCTGAGTGGCTGTTGTTGCTACCTCCTCTTCCTGATCCAATGCCAAGAATGGCTGCACATTGGAAATGTCTTGTGATGGATCGGAAAATAATTCTTGTGACTCAAGCGGAAGGTATATGGTGGTAGTGGTGTTGGTGGTAGTGTCTTTGGAGGTGCACACAGCAGAGAGTGAAGAGGGTGCAGATCAAGAGGATGAGGAGGGTGCAGAAGAGTAAGGCTGAGTGAGCCACTCAAACAGGTCTGGTGCGTCCTTTTACGTAATCGCACGCACCTTCTGCAATTTGCAACTTTGGCTCAAGTCTGTTGCTCCTGCCCTGCCCTACCCCTACCACCCCTGTGGAAGGGTCTGCCTCTTCCTCTGCCTGTCATTTTTTAAATGACCCTGTGACAAAAGTCTCTAGAGAAGTGCAGTATGTATGTGGAAGAAGGTATATAACACCCCGCTTCAATCTGTCGTTTTTGGGGGCCACTTGTCTATCACATCAGTTATAATACTTTTTTTTAATTGCGTTTGTCACTATTTGTAGTATTTCTGCAGAACCGCTCAGCAGTCACAATGCTGCACAGTGGAAATGCAATATACAATGCTTTCTATATGTGCAAGTATTTTATACGTGTATTACACCCTTATATACTGCACACCAAATAGTACACCTATACCAGTCCTTAAAAGGACCTTTGTGGACCTAGTAGCTAGTGATTTGCAGACTGTCCCTACACTGATGTAAGACAGCTGCAGAATCGGTCAGCAGTCAAGTATAATAGGCTTTGTATATTTGAAAGAAAGTATATTATACGTGTACAACCCTATATACTGTACACCTATACCAGTCCTTAAAAAGACCTTTGCCGACCTAATAGTAATAGCTAGTGATTAAACTGACTGTCCCTGCTCCACACAGTGCCCTGTCCCTATACTGACAAAAGACAGCTGCAGAATCGGTCAGCAGTGCACTCAGCAGTCAGCAGCACAGCAGTCAGCAGCAGTGCACCAGAACCCTATATACTGTACACCTATACCAGTCCTTAAAAGGACTTTTGTGGACCTAATAGCTAGTGATTTGTGTCACTACAGTCTGTCCCTGCTCCACACAGCAACCTCTCCCTACACTGACAAAAGACAGAATGTAAAATGGCCACCAGATCAGGTCTATTTATAAGGTAGGGGGAATGTCCAATTGTCCATGTGCTTAAATGTTTCATTTGGCTGTCCTGCACCCATGATGAATGTGTCATGGGTCAAAGTTCTTTCACAATGTAAACACATATGTCCGCCATGCAAACCGCAAGGCCATCCATAATAATCACAAATCACTGATTGGATATAAAAACACTGCTAATAAGCCAACATATTTTTGGGCCATAAACTATATAAATGGCACTTTAAAGCAGCTACAAAAAGTGTAGCTGCTGACTTTTAATAATCACTTATCTGTCCCATGGTCCAGCAATACGGGTGCGTGAGGCCACGCTCCTCTACCCTTCCTCTCTGCAGAACCAGCATTCTAACTGTGGGTGCCCGGCTGTGGCTTCACAGCCAGGCCCACACTGCGCATGTGTGAGCTACGCTGCATGCTGTGAATGACTGGGCAATCTTTTGGGACCTATGACGTGTCCCAGATGATTGCAGGGAGGGAAGGTGGACAGGTGGACAGGGGAGGAAGTGGGAGCAGGATGCCTGTAAAAATGGGGTACCCGCCCCCCCACACAATGTGGCATGTCAGGGGATCACCAACACTTAAAGCGGAAGTTCCATTTTTAGGTGGCCTACCCTCCAGTAGACATGGGCGCCATCAATAAATTTGTTTCGTTCTGTTCCGTTACAGTCTTCTGTCGCCGCCGTCGCCGCCGCCGTCGCCTTCCGTTCTTCTTCTTCTTCTTCTTCTCCAGGAGATGTTGCCTCGACGATCTCTCCGGCCGGAATGCCAGGGACGCACTGCGCGGCCACTTATATAGGGGCGGTGTCACATGGCTTTATGTCACATGGGTTGGTCACATGGGTTGATGTCACATGGGGACTATGACATCGTAAGGGGGCGGGATCACCATGTGACACCAACCCATGTGACATAAAGCCATGTGACACCGCCCCATTGTCCCTATATAAGTGGCCGCGCAGTGCGTCCCTGGTATTCCGGCCGGAGAGATCGTCGAGGCAACATCTCCTGGAGAAGAAGAAGAAGAAGAAGAAGAAGAACGGAAGGCGGCGGCGACAGAAGACCGGGCCACCGCCTGTAAAAGAGCTATAAGAAGGCGTGGTGGCCCGGCAGAAGAACCGAAGAGGGGGACAAGACCCCCGAAGTCGGGAGAAGAGGCCGGCGGCGAGGAAGAAAGCCGGACTCCTCCGCTAGCAAAAGAGCTACAAGAAGATAGCAGAGGAGTCCGGCGAGAAGACCCCCGAAGACAGAAGACCCCCGGAGCTGTGCAATAAAGTATTTTATCTCGTGTGTTGTGTTTTTTTTTGTACTTTTATTTTACAGGTGAATGGGTAGGGGTACATTGTACCCCATACTCATTCACATAGGGTGGGGGGCCGGTATCCGGGGGCCCCCTTATTAAAGGGGGCTCCCGGATTCCGATAAGCCCCCCCGCCCGCAGACCCCGACAACCAACGGCCAGGGTTGTCGGGAAGAGGCCCTTGTCCTCATCAACATGGGGACAAGGTGCTTTGGGGTGGGGGGGGCGCGCGGCGTTGGGGTTCCCCTTTAAGTCCATACCAGGCGGTGGGGCCAGCGACGTCTCCTTCGCGGGCCCCGCCTACCTGGATACCCGCTCGAAATGAGCGGACTTTTCTCCGGGCGGGAAAAGTCCGCTCATTTCAAAAGTACAGCGGACTGGCACACACACGGGCGGATTGTCCGCCGAAATGCGAGTCCGACGGACAGTATTACGGAAATTCCGAAATACTTAGTCCGCCAGACTGCACGCTGAAAAAGTCCGCTGAAGCCCACACACGAGCGGACTGTCCGCTGAAATGTGTTTCGGCGGACTAAGTAGGCCAGACAGTCCACCCGTGTGTACGCGGCTTTAAAGAAGAAAGCAACTGTAGACCTTCAGACATATAAAAAATCCTCTATGTGACCAGAGGCTGCAGGGTTGCTTAGCATAATGAAATTCTGTGCAACAATAAGAAAGGACTTACCTAACATCCACAGAGTGCTGGAAGAGCAAGCTGGTGTAATGGCTGAAGGGCAAATGCAAAACACAAACAGTGAGTCTGTGTACATAAAGAAAATATATACATGAGATTTGTATGAGAGAAAAAAAAAGAAGGATTATAATGGGGAATTGAATGCATGGGGTGATGCAACCCAGATTCAATTTCCATCCCACCTGACTGAAACTCTAAAAAGGGTCTGAAGTGCCATGCCCCATTAAGGCCAGGGTGCTGTGGCATTTAAAGTGAAAATCCACCTTAGTTCAAGTTGGAGGAGGCGCTTGTTCCAGTCGCCTCCTTGTAAACCAGGGGCGATACGGTCCAATATCAAAGATTGAATTCTGGGAAATTTGCCATTGTGAGCTTGTATAATGTGGCGGCCAAGAGGTAACTCTGGGTTGCAGGATTTCTCTTCCCAGTGGACAGTGTACCTGACCTAACAATTGGGATAGATCAAGATGATTTATTAGTTTGGGTGACTGGTTGTCATCTAGTGGCAAAATTAGGTCATCAAGTATTTCTGAGTCTGTGGGGTTGGGTATAGAGGTTACACTTTTACCTTTATCTTTGTAATTATATAGGGTCTTTAGAATTAGTTTTCTGGCAAAAAGTATATTTTTAACTCTGCCAGTTTGTCCATGTTTTGAGTTGGAGAAAAACTCAAACCTTTTGACTGACTGACATTATGCAATAGTACTGTTGCCATTCAAAGTCCCATTTATGAGGGTTTCTGTTCCACGTACTGGATGTATGTTTAGGGTCGTTGTCCTGGAAAGTAAACCTCCACCCCAGTCTCAAGTCTTTTGCAGACTCTAAAAGGTTTTCTTATAGGATTGCCTTGTATTTGGCTCCATCCATCTCCCTATCAACTCTGACCAGTTTCCCTGTACCTGCTGAAGAAAAGCATTCTACAACATGATGCTGTCACCAACATGTTTCACGGTGGGAATGGTGTTTTCAAGGTGATGTGCAGTTTTAGTTTTCTTCCACACATAGCGTTTTGCTTTTGGGCCAAAAAGTTAAATTTTGGTCTCATCGGACAGAACACCTTCTTCCACATATTTGCTGTGTCCCCCCACATGGCTTCTCACAAACTGTGAATGGGACTTCTCATGGCTTTCTTCTTGCCACTCTTTTATAAAGGCTAAATTTGTGGCATGCATGACTAATAGTTGTACTGTGGACATATTCTCCCACCTGAGCTTTGGATCTCTGCAGCTCCTCCAGAGTTACCATGGACTTCGTAAAGACATATCATATGAGAAAAAACATATTAGATTATAAGTCTATATAGCAGATTAATGCTCTTCATGCTCTGCCTGTCAGTTTAGGTGAACGGCCATGTCTTAGTAGGTTTGCAGTTGTGCCATACTCTTTTTTTTTATTTTCAGATAATGGATTAAACGGTGCTCTGTGAGATGTTCACAGATGCTTTTTGTTCACAGAACAGGGCTTCAAAGAACAGCTGCATTTCTACTGAGATTAAATTACACACAGATGGACTCTATTTACTAATTAGGTGACTTCTGAAGGCAATTGGTTCCACTAGATTTTAGTTAGGGGTATCAGAGTAAATGGTGCTAAATACAAATATATACCACACTTTTAAGATATTTATTTGTGAAAAAATAAATTGAAAACCACTTATCATTTTTCTTCCACTTTGTGTTGATCTATCACATAAAATCCCAATAAAATACATATACATTTTTGGTTATAACATGGCAAATGTGGAACATTTCAAAGGGTAGGAATACTTTTTCAGGGCACTGTATTATTGTTTGCCAATGGTGTGGCATGATACTTTAAGGATATGTTTGTGGCTTGGAAGATAAGGTCACAGTGATAACTATAATCACACTTTATTTTTGGTCTGAGTTCCCTATGAGATTGAGCAGACCTGCTAATAACTTCTATCTTGAAGCTATGTAATGATATGTTAATATTCACCTTTCAGAATTTTAGTTCTGGAATACGTTTTTGAAAAGATAAGATTATAATAAGATTATGTTTTGGGCATATTTTAAATTAATTTATAGTCGGGGTTGAATTTCCATACTTTAAATGTTTGTTCTTGTTTCTAACATTCTGTTTGTGCAGCAAATTCTTTAATGTTTTTCAGTCTTGTCCTATATACAGTCTATTTAAAACAATTTGCTCTAAAAAGTCTTGACTATACGTAAACCAGACAATTAGATTTGGAGCTATATTCACATTTTACATGGGTAAAGAGATATCACAGTTATCAAATTGTGTGTCTGTAAAATATGTTTATGAAGAATCTCTGGCACTTACTCTTTTGCAAATGCAGCATTTTTTGTTTTACATTTATCAGAAACATTTGCAGTTGTTCTTTTCTTGACATATTCAGTAGTGACAGCTTACTCTGAAGAGTATTTATGGGTCCCAGATCATACCTCCCTTAGCAGCTCTTTGGAGGATTGATAGCTTATGCTTTCTGTTTGCTGGTTTTCTTTATAATAATATACAGTATTTTTATTACCAAATGCTAAAAATTACATCTGATGATTGGAACCAACCAATTCAAGCATATTGACAGTCTAGACAGTCTATTGAGTTGTAGTTACCATAAACGAAGGTATCCAAAGTTACAGTATTAAAAATTCACTCCTCTCCAAAGCTAAAAATCTTGAGGGACATTAATGCAAACTGTATGTAAATCAAAAAGCTAAAATTTATCATTATTGTACATTGCAGTTTACCAGTCTGGTAGTGGTTACATTAGTTATTAATTTTTTTAGGCATTTTCCGCTTTCTTTTCACCTGCTAATCCTACAAATAACTTGTCACACACACCTACTTCATGCTCCAGATCTTTCCCTATGTGTGCTGTCATTGGCTTCTTGTTTTCTCTGATGTTGCAGCCAATCACAAAGGGATGCTGTCTTAAAATGGGATAGCATGTGGGTTGCTCATTGTTCAAGCAATGCATCCACATGCTAGCTGCCGGACTCCCTAGTTCCCAAGCATATTCTCAAGTGCCTCCCAGTGTTATCTTCATGATCTTCTTGACCCCGGTGTTACTAGTGTCCGTCCAGCCTGTACCCAGCTCCTGTGTGTCTCAGTGACCCCAGCATTCTGAGCCCACGTACACACGGTCGGAGATTTTGCCAACCAAATCCGTTTTTGCCTGTCGGATTTAGTCAGACGGATTGTGTCCGAAACTGTTGCATACATTCACGGTCGAGCCAAGTTGGCGAAAAATCCGATCTTTCAGAACGTGATGGCGTAATTTCGTTACGATGGGACTACATTCAGGCTAGTAGCCAATAGCTTTGATGTAGGAATTTGATCTGAGCATGCGTGGCACTTGGTCCGATGAAAATGCTCTACACACGATCGGATTAGGTCCGTCCGGCCCAGTTGGTCGGGAAATATTTCCAACATGTTGGAAAATTGGGTCGGACAGAGATTCGGACAGAATCAGTCCGATGCATACCACACACAGTCGGATTATCTGACGACACGGTCCGATAAGACTCATTCCGACAGATTCTCCGACCGTGTGTACAAGGGCATAGATACATGGTCAAGGTAAGGTTGAATAAAGACACCAGTCCATCCAGTTCAACCCGAGTGTGTTTATATGTTTATGTCACTATTATTTTCCATACCCCTGTATATTGCATTCACTAAGAAAGAAATATAAATATATATATATATATATATATATATATATTTATATATTTATTTATTTATCTACACTCCTAGCTGGCACCACTAACTGTGGAAGGGAGTTCTACATTATTACCACTCTAAGCCCTTGTACACACGGTCAGAGATTCCGACGGAATGTGTCCGATCGGACCGTATTGTCGGATAATCCGACTGTTTGTTTGGTCTCCATCGGACTGTTTCCGTTGGAATATCCGACGGACCAAGTTTTCCAACTTGTCTATAAAATTTTCCGACAACATGCTCTGATCGGACATACTCCCATCATGTGTAGCCTACTCCGACAGAAAAAGTGCCACGCATGCTCAGATCAAATTTCTAAACCAAAGCTATTGCCTACTAGCCTGAACGTAGTCCCGTCCTAACGAAATAATGTCATCACATTATGTACAATCAGATTTCTGACAACTTTGTCCGACCGTGTGTATGCAATAGTTTCGGACAAAATCCAACGGATTTGGTTGTCAGAATGTCCGACCGTGTGTACAAGGGCTAACAGTAAAGAATCCCTTATGCAGTTTACAATTGAACCCCCTCTTGTCTGACTTCATTCCAACTTCAGCTTTAGAAATCTTACATTAATTTATTTCCTCTCAATGCTAGTGACCTATTTAAAGATTTGTATATTGAGATCAATCTTCACTTAAGCACATCTTTTCAAGGATGAACAAGTTTATGTTTTGTAGCAGTTCCCCATAACTTATTAGATTGTTTCTCTTCTCTGGACTCTCTTTAGTTCAAGGACATCTTTCCTGAGGATTGGGGATCAAAACTGGACTGCATACTCAAGATTTGGCAGAACCAGAGTTTTGTAATATTGTATAATTATAGTTTTATCTCTTTACATAGTGATAAAAAAAGTTATTGGTTAGAGAGGAGCTGGATGGAGTAGAGGTTCCATTTTGTCCACAAATGGGCTTTAATTTAAATTGTTTGTACTGCTACTAATTAACCCTAATGCCATGTATAGACAATCGGAATTTCTGACAACCAAACCGTGGATTTTTTTCTGATGGATGTTGGCTCAAACTTGTCTTGCATGCACACGGTCGCACAAATGTTTTCGGAAATTCCGATCAGCAGGAACACGCTGATGTACAACGGCACTATAAATAGAAAGTTCAATAGCCTTTGGGCTCCTTCTGCTATTCCCATGTTAGTAGAAGTTTGGTGAGAGACAATTCATGCTTTTCAGATCGTTACTGCTCTTCAGTGTTTTCTTGTGGGTTTGTATCTGTTCTTCAGTGCATTCTTGTCTGCTCATTTCTGATTTTCAGATCGTCTTCTCAGGTTCTTTCTGATTTTCAGTGTGTTCTGTTAGTTCGTTCTGACCAGCCGACCGTTTTCAAGCCATGTTGCGGGTGCGTACTCGATGTAGAGTCCGTGCTGTGCAGGGGGCTTGGTGTTGGGGTTCTTACTTTGAGCCAAGCCCAATCCATGAACAGGGCAAGGAGGAGTTTATGGACGAATAATTGGTTTCTCCAGCTTGACCAATTCTCTCACATGCCTTTGTTGCGTGAGATCCAGGAGAATAATCCTGATGATTTCACAAATTATCTCCGGGTGACGGACTCCATTTTTCACTTGCTGTTGGATTTGCTGTCCCTTTATATTATGAATCAGGATTCCTGCATGCGGAAAGCCATCTCTCCCGAACAAAGGCTCATCTCCACCTTGCGGTACTTGGTGATGGGGAGAAGTCTGCAGGACATCAAGTTCTCGACAGGCATCTCCCCCCAGGCTCTGGGAATCATTATTCTAAAGACCTGTTCTGCCATCATACAGGTCCTACAGAAGGACTAAATTAGGGTAAGTTGTCTCCTTTAACATCACAATGTATAATGTTTGCTAATGTATTGTATTTATTTCATCATTCCATAATTACCATGATTGTAAAATGCTGTGAGTGTCATCCTGCATGCTGGAAGCTTTTAAAGTTCCTTTTTTGTCCTTCATGCAAATTTGCCTTCACTAACCTCCCCAGCATGCTATTCTGGGCCCATACACACCTAGCCTAGTCACTTAACAATGTTTTTTCTCAGCTCCATTGTAGTTGCTTACCTGTCAAGAAGGACGTTCTGATCACCCGGCTATTCCCAGAAATCGTACCTGCAGAATCTCCAGCAGAAGAGCCAAGTGGCGCACACTAGTGCATGTTAACGCAGGTAGGGCGCACGCAGGTGGGCGCACGCAGGTGGGCGCACGCAGGTGCGCGAGGGCGCATATGGACGCACGCGGGTGCGCACTAACGCTGTCGGGCGCACGTGGGTGCGCGATAATACTGTCGGGCGCACGCGGGTGAGTGCTAACGCTATTGGGCGCACACGGGTGCGTGCTAATGCTAATGGGCACACGTGGGTGCGCGATATCACTGTCGGGCGCACGCGGGTGAGCGCTAACGCTATTGGGCGCATGCGGGTGCGCGCTAATGATAATGTGAGCGTGCGAACGTGCGCAAGTATGTGCGCATGCGCACAGGCGTGCGTGTGAGTGCATGCGGACACACAGTATGACGGATCTTGATGCCAAAGGGGCTATTTAAAGGGACCTGTCACCTTGCCTTCCTGCTGTCCGGTCTACAGCTTTCCTGAGAGACCCCTCTGCTATACCTTACTTGTAACCTGATACCTGTTACCCGGCTTGCCTCTGACTACCATCTGTTTGCCACCTGCCACCGACCCCGGCTTGTCTTGACTATTCTTCTGCCTGCTGCCTTGGTACCTATCCAGTCTGCCTGTGTATGACCCGGCTTGTCTCTGACTATGCCTTGCCTGCCACCTTGGTGCTGTTCCTGCCTACCAGCATCCAACTCAGCCTGCTTGAAGATCTGCTAGTGTCCTGATCTACAAGACACCATCCCCTCTGTTTTGGTGTTCCTTCTGCTCCTGCTCTCCACTGATCCCGGTTCCAGCCTGCATCTGGTTCCCCGTCTGCTTCTTGGAGTCCGGACCAGCCCTTGCATTTGTGACCTGTCAGGCACTTGTGCCCCTTCTGTGCTCCTGAACATCTGTCTGCTCTACCAGGAGTTCTTGAGCCAGAGGAATACGAGAAGCAGCTCCCTGCATCCATGGGCTCAACCATCAGGTACGTGAAATTACCCTAAAAAAATAAATAACATATGTGTCCAAATGTTAATTGTTGTCCTTAAATTCAGGCAGAGTGCAAGAGGCTCATTTTGAAACCTCGCGCCCCCCTCAACCGCTAAGTCAACCGATACCAATACTCTATCTGCTGACTTTGCCAAACATATGCACACTATACCTCTTTTGTGGTCATATTTATGGATGAATTCACCAAAACATGTAGTGCAAGTGCCTGTCTGAATTCTTCCAAATGGTACTGTTTAAAGTTTTGTTCTCCTATTATCTTGATAGGTAATTGCAGAATGTAAAAATGTCCTTTAATTTGGACAGTGTGTGTATTCATATTTTTGGATTATGACACTTCTTACCTGTTCAGTGGGCTGCCAATAGTGTAAGTAAGGAGGGGCTGGCCAAAGTAACACACGTTATTTATGCATTCAGCTCTCAATGAAGTGGAGAGGGTTACCTTTCCAAAACATCTACCCACCCCCCACCATAATATTTTTCCAATGGGCCACCAGAAGGGGTGAATAATCTGATAAGTTGTCCTTATACTTTTGCCTTTAAATACTAATTTCAATAAATGTTATACTTATGTTGGCCAAGAATGTTTGTGTCTAATCTGCTTGCAATGTTATGTGCAAAAGTACTAATTATTTTTTTCCTGTTTGACTCCACAGTTTCCTTCCAACCCACAGGAATGGCAGACTGTGGCTTCCCAGTTTCTCCACCATGGGACTTTCTCAATTGTGGTGGTGCTATCGATGGGAAGCACATTGGGGTCATCCCACCACCCAACTCAGGGTCATTCTACTATAATTGAGGGGTTTAGTAGTATTGTGATGTTGGTGGTGGTGACAGGCAATTATGAATTCATCTACCTGGATATTGGGAAGAACCGCAGTAACTCCGATGGGGGAGTGATCACCGGCATCTACAAAATGGCACCTTGGGGTAGCCACCTCTGGAGCAGAATGTTGCAGGCCTCAATTTCATGATTGTGGCAGATGAGGCCTTTGCTCTGGGGAAACATCTGATGAGGCAGTTCCCCATGAGGAACATGACCCCAGAGCAGAGGGTTTTTAATTAACGGCTGGCACGTGCCAGAAGAGTGGTTGAGAATGTCTTTGGCATAATGGCTAGCCGGTTCAGGCTTTTCCTTACATCCATCAACCTTGCTGAATACAAACTTAATCACATTCTGTTGAACTGCAATATTCTGCACAACTACCTTCGAAAGAATGCAGCCAGCTACCTGGCCTCAGTTGCGACTGAGGCTGACTTTTCAGCAGAATCTGTATCGATGACGGTGCTTGAAAGTGGCCATCCTGGCTTTCCCCCCCAAAGCGCCCACAAAGTCAGGCAAAACTATGTTGATTACTTCATGGGTAGGGGGGCAATTCATTTACAACAAAATCTTGCAGATGTTTAATGAAATGTTTGTGAAAAACTAAACTCCTATTTCATTTAACTTACTGTTTATGTTTCTTATCTGTCGCCTAGGTTCTCAAATGGCCTTTTCATTTTGGCCATTTTCTTCAATAGTGCAAACGTAACTTATTTGATAGCTAAAGAAAAGATCGTTACCTCATGTAACTATTATGTTGTGCTCTGGGTCTGCTACACACACACAATTTTATTGTTGTTTATGTATGTAATGCATTAATGATAAAAATAATCATCCTTCTCAACTCCATGAATTAATTACTTGGAGTCCCTAAAATGGCCTGATTTTGGCAAATTTTACAGCACAGTGGGGGTTATTTACTAAAGGCAAATCCACTTTGCACTACAAGTGCATTTGTAGTGCACTTGAAAGTGCACTGAGAGTTCACTTGTAGTGCAAAGTGGATTTGCCTTTAGTAAATAACCTCCATTGTCACTGTAACTACAATAACTTAAAAAATCAACTTGTATTGAGTATTTAAATAAGAAGCCACACATTGTTGAGCATAAAACATTTTACTTCAAGCACATTCACATGTGCATTATAAATGGCTTTGGAACAAACCATCATCTTGGTGTATAATGTATGTTTGACATAAATTTGCCTTTTTTGGGGCTAAACAGGCATGTTTAAAAACATAACATACACATCTCCAACTCAGGAACTTACAAAGTTCATCTTTGCTAAAGTGAAGGCCATATGAGACATTAGTATGTCAAAACTGTGTTGATTTTCCCTTCATCAGATGGGGTGCTCTCACCCCTCTAAAAGCCAAATATTGATATCTCTCATCGTAATCACGATGTATATATAATATATATATATATATATATATATATATATATATATATATATATATATATATATATATATGGCCTATGGCCCCTTATATACGTTGTGATTACGATGAGAGATATCAAGATAACTATGAATACAATTCTCAACGTTTTTTAGAGGAGAGATGTCAGAGACCACCAAGAAACCCAGATGGAGGAAACGGAGAAAGGAGATCCCCAAGACCGGAAACAAGAAAATCTCCCAAACCAGAAACAAGGAGAAAAGGAAGTGTAGAAAGACGGAGATGCAGAGTCGGGTGTAAAAAACAAAAGAAAAAGAGAATAAGAGGAAATGGTATAATTAACATCAGCAGCATTGAGTTAACACAGGAGGAAGTTAATTCTTTGGACAAACGACTAAAATTTGCTCCAAAGAAGAATTTTATTTTATAAGTTTAGTGCATATGTGGACCTACAGAAGTTTATAAGGAAACTAAATATAAAAAAAATACATGCTATCAAAACCTGGAGAAATGTCAAGAAATGAGACCAATAGGGACCGTTATGTACAAAGCACTTTAAAGAATAAATCGTTTATCAATCCACCACCTGGAAATGAAGGACACATTGATGTTTTTAAGAGAATGTTAATGATGTGGCAAGTGGACAAGATACAAATTGTGGCAGGCGACATGGCAGGTGACCTGGCAGGTGACGTGGCAAGTGGACAATCCACAACTTGTGGCAGGTGATGTGGTAAGTGACGTGGCAAGTGGACAATCCACAACTTGTGGCAGGTGACCTGGCAGGTGATGTGGCAGGTGATGTGGCAAGTGGACAATCCCCAACTTGTGGCAAGTGACGTGGCAAGTGACCTGGCAGGTGACGTGGCAAGTGGACAATCCACAACTTGTGGCAGGTGATGTGGCAAGTGACGTGGCAGGTGATATGGCAAGTGACATGGCAAGTGATGTGGCAAGTGGACAATCCACAACTTGTAGCAGCTGATGTGGCAGTTGACGTGGCAAGTGACGTGGCAAGTGGACAATCCACAACTTGTGGCAGGTGACGTGGTAAGTGACCTGGCAGGTGACATGGCAAGTGTACAATCCACAACTTGTGGCAGGTGATGTGGCAAGTGATGTGGCAGGTGATATGGTAAGTGACGCGGCAAGTGGACAATCCACAACTTGTGGCAGGTGACCTGGCAAGTGACGTGGCAAGTGACGTGGCACGTGGACAATCCACAACTTGTGGCAGGTGATGTGGCAGGCGACCTGGCAGGTGACGTGGCAAGTGACATGGCAAGTGGACAATCCACAACTTGTGGCAGGTGACGTGGCTAGTGACATGGCAGGTGACCTGGCAGGTGACAATCCACAACTTGTGGCAGGTGATGTGGCAAGTGACGTGGCAAGTGGACATCCACAACTTGTGGCAGGTGATGTGGCAGGTGATGTGGCAGGTGATGTGGCAAGTGGACAATTCACAACTTGTGGCAGGTGACGTGGCAAGGGACATGACAGGTGACCTGGCAGGTGACGTGGCAAGTGACGTGGCAAGTGGACAATCCACAACTTGTGGCAGGTGATGTGGCAAGTGACGTGGCAAGTGGACAATCCACAACTTGTGGCAGGTGACCTGGCAGGTGATGTGGCAGGTGATGTGGCAAGTGGACAATCCCCAACTTGTGGCAGGTGACGTGGCAAGTGACGTGGCAAGTGACCTGGCAGGTGACGTGGCAAGTGCACAATCCACAACTTGTGGCAGGTGATGTGGCAAGTGACGTGGCAGGTGATATGGCAAGTGGACAATCCACAACTTGTGGCAGGTGATGTGGCAGGCGACCTGGCAAGTGACATGGCAAGTGGACAATCCCCAACTTTTGGCAGGTGACATGGCAAGTGACATGGCAGGTGACCTGGCAGGTGACGTGGCAAGTGACATGGCAAGTGGACAATCCACAACTTGTGGAAAGTGATGTGACAGGTGATGCGGCAAATGGACAATCCACAACTTGTGGCAGGTGACGTGGCAAGTGACATGACAGGTGACCTGGCAGGTGACGTGGCAAGTGACGTGGCAAGTGGACAATCCACAACTTGTGGCAGGTGATGTGGCAAGTGACGTGGCAAGTGGACAATCCACAACATGTGGCAGGTGACCTGGCAGGTGATGTGGCAGGTGATGTGGCAAGTGGACAATCCCCAACTTGTGGCAGGTGACGTGGCAAGTGGACAATCCACAACATGTGGCAGGTGACCTGGCAGGTGATGTGGCAGGTGATGTGGCAAGTGGACAATCCCCAACTTGTGGCAGGTGACGTGGCAAGTGACGTGGTAAGTGACCTGGCAGGTGACGTGGCAAGTGGACAATCCACAACTTGTGGCAGGTGATGTGGCAAGTGACGTGGCAGGTGATATGGAAAGTGGACAATCCACAACTTGTGGCAGGTGATGTGGCAGGCGACCTGGCAGGTGACGTGGCAAGTGACATGGCAAGTGGACAATCCACAACTTTTGGCAGGTGACGTGGCAAGTGACCTGGCAGGTGACGTGGCAAGTGACATGGCAAGTGGACAATTCACAACTTGTGGCAGGTGATGTGGCAAGTGACGTGGCAGGTGATATGGCAAGTGGACAATCCACAACTTGTGGCAGGTGATGAGTTAACCCTTTCACCAGTGATCACCGTATAAGTGTTACGGGTGACGCTGGTTAGTTAGTTTGCTTTTTATAGCATCAGGGTACCCACCATTTATTACCCAATAAAGGTTTAACCCCCTGATCACCCGGCGGGTGATATCAATTAGGTTTTAGGATCAGATAGGGTCTGTGTTGCCCCAGGCAGCGCTAGGTTAGTGCCAGTATCGCTAACACCCACGCACAAAGCATACACCTCCCTAAAGCCCCATACATACTATCAGATTATCTGCTGAGTTTTTCCTTCAGATTTACCAAAACCATGTAGTAGAAGGGCCTGCCTGATTGCATACACATTGAAACTCCTAAGGTTTGTCCTCATATTATATGGTTTTGGTAAATCTGAAGGAAAAACGCAGATAATCTGATAGTGTGTATGGGGCTTTAGTGGTATAGTATCTGAACAGATCAATATCTGATCTGATCAGATCTATACTAGCGTCCCCAGCAGTTTAGGGTTCCAAAAAATGCATTGTTAGCGGGATCAGCCCAGATACCTGCTAGCACCTGCGTTTTGCCCCTCCGCCCAGCCCACCCAAGTGCAGTATCGATCGATCACTGTCACTTACAAAACACTAAACACATAACTGCAGTGTTCACAGAGTCACAGAGTCACAGAGTCAGGCCTGATCCCTGCGATCGCTAACAGTTTTTTTTTTGTAGCATTTTATATTTAAATCCTGAAGGCGGTGCTCAGTTTTCGGGGTCCCATATGCAGCAAGGCTCCCAAAAAAGTCCCCCACATGTGGTATCCCCGTACTCAGGAGAAGCAGCAGAATTTATTTTGGGGTATAATTCCACATATGCTCATAGCATGTGTGAGCAATATATCATTTAGTGACAATTTTGTGCAAAAAAAAAAGTTTGTAATATTCCCGCAACTTTTGGCAAAATATAAAATATTCCATGTACTCAACATGCCTCTCAGTAAATAGCTTGGGGTGTCTACTGTCTACTTTCCAAAATGGGGTCATTTGGGGGAGTTTTGTGCTATTTTGGCATTTTATAACCTTCAAAACTGTGATAGGTAGTGAGGAGTGAAATCAAAAATTTGCACCCTTAGAAATCCTGAAGGCAGTGATTGGTTTTTGGGGGTGCCGTACACGGCTAGGCTCCCAAAAAGTCCCACACATGTGGTATCCCCTAACGTTGCGATTCTCCCCAGAGGTCGACCTGTTTGCCTCCCCTTGCAACAAGAAACTGGCAAGGTATTATTCCAGGTTTCGAGATCCTCAGGCTTACGGAGTGGATGCACTGATGGATCGATTGTGGTTCAACAGAGCCTACGCCTTTCCTCCAACTCCTATTATTCTACAGTTCCTGCGGAGACTCAGATCAGAAGCAGTAGAAGTGATAGCTGTGATACCTTATTGGCCCAATGGATCATGGTTCCCACTACTAATGCTCCTCAGCGTCAGAGACCCGATTCCCGTACCTCTCAGACCCGATCTTCTATCCCAGGGCTCGAAGCTACATCCGTGTCTGGCCGATCTATGTCTGAGGGTCTGGTTTTTGAGAGGGGAAGGTTAGAGGCTCTGGGTTGCCCCAAGGAAGTAATTTCTACTCTCATGAGTGCAAGGAGGAAAAGTACCAACCAGGTGTATGATTTGGTCTAGATTCACAAGACACATGTCCTCCAGGTCTTGCTCTGACGGTAATCTGACGGTTCAGGATGTTTTGGGTTTCTTACAGTCCGGATTAGACATCTCCCTATCTGTCAGCGCTCTTCGTGTACAAGTCTCGGCAATCTCTGCCTTTTCTGGAGTTTCTTGGGCTAAACATCCTTTGGTTCAACAATTCTTTAAAGGAGCAATTTGACTTAGACCACAGAGGAAACCTAGATTCCCCAAGTGGGATTTACCGCTGGTTCTTGACTTCTTCTCACAACTGGACAGACCACTTTCAATCAAAGAATTGTCCCTAATGACATCTTTTTTGGTAGCCATATCTTCGGCAAAGAGAGTCTCTGAGATACAGTCTCTAGGGTCAAAGGAACCTTTCCTCACGTTCTTCCCTGACAGAGTGGTCCTAGTGCCAATGCTGGGGTTGAATCCAAAGGTTACCTCAGTCTTCCACGAAAATCAGGATATTACTCTTCCTACCTTTAATTCTGCTGGGAGTCAGGATCTTCATCCTCTCGACATGGGAGTTATTCTGAAATGATACTTGGAGGCAACAGCTTCTTTACGGCAATCGGATTATCTTTTTGTTCTTTTCCACGGTAAAAGCAAAGGCCTTAGGGCTTCGGTTAGATCCATCTCCACATGAGTGGTTCAGGCGATCCAGTGGGCTTATAAAGAGAAGGGCTTGGCTCCTCCTGAGGTGGTTACAGCACATTCCACAAGAAGTCTCTCTACTTCTTCGGCAGCTTTACGTCATGTGGCTCCTGAGGTTATCTGCAAAGCTGCCTCTTGGTCATCCATTCATACATTTATGGCTCATTATTGTGTTGAACCTGCTAGTTTATCTTCCGTTGATTTTGGTTTAAAGGTGCTGTCGGTTGACAGTGTTAAATAAATTTTTGTTCAGCATTTTTGCCCACTCGAGTGTGTTTGGCGAGTTATTTCCCACACATTGCTGCCATGGAATCAGGAAAATGGAAAATACTTACCGTAATTTTCCTTTCCTGATGGACTCCATGGCAGCAGGAGTTCCCTCCCAAAATGGCTGGAGTAGGCTAGTTACCGAACACGGCCATGGGCAGGGAGTAAAGATTTATGGGAGTAGTGTCCTATAGGGTAGTGGAGGCGGGACTTAACCCACACGTTGCTGCCATGGAGTCCATCATGAAAGGAAAATTACGGTAAGTATTTTGATAGGAATTTTCCATTTTTTTTTCAAAATTTTCAGTCTTTTTCCATTTACATCGTAAAAAATAAAAAATCGCAGAGGCAATCAAATACCATCAAAAGAAAGCTATATTTGTGGGAAGAAAAGGACGCAAATTTCATTTGGGTACAACATTGCATGACCGCGCAATTACCAGTTAAACAGTGCAGTGCGAAATTGTAAAAAGACCTCTGGTCCTTAGTCTGACAATTGGTCCGGGGCTTAAAAAAAAATATATATATATGTTATGTTCCTTATAAATGGCAATTTTTCCGAGGGGAAAAAAAACTCTATAAAAAAAAAAAAAAACTCTATACTAGGCTAGAAAAAAACTTCATAAACAATAGCTCATTCCAAGGTCCCATATACCCTTATCTTACTGCAAATAAAGAAAAGAAGAAGAAAGAAAAAAGGGGGATTCGTATAGGGAAAAAAAAGTTTCTATTTTTATTTGTGTTAGAGCCTCAGCCTGCATTTGGTTATTGCCCAAAAAATAATTTTTAGGGCTTTTCCCTTATATTGGGTTAAATAAATGGCATCAGGTAGCATCAAATATTTTAGTTAATAAAAAAAGCTTTTGAAAATGTGCTATCGTGAAAAAACACAACTGATGTTGCAACTTTTACATAAACAAATCATACAGCAAAGCCATAAAGTGACTCGTGCTTGTAAAAAATTGACTGGTGCTTTGTGTAAACCAACAGGACAAAAAAGGTGACTAGGTGCTCTTACAATAGTCCCATGAGCGAAAGACCAGCTTCTTAGGGAGAATTCCTTTTCATGCAAATGGCGTCCCACGGAGTGGACAGAGAGTGGCGATGGTGGATAGCGGGCAAGGCGCTCAAATCGAAGCACATCTGGTGATTCAATTTCACGGTGGGTCTAGGAGTGATGAATGGTAGAACTGGTAGGCTGAGGGATAATAAGGGGTCAAAGAAAAATAAAAATAAAACTTCAATGGGACTAGGGTCCCAGTGCAGATAGGGTGGGGTAGGTTGGATGGGTCAGAGAAGGACAAATGGAGGCTTACCTCGGCTGGAGTAATGATGCGTCAGTGTGGCATGAAGTCTCGGCCAGACTGACAGAGTGGGAGGCCAGCCTTAAAAAAGGAAGGGGGTGGGAGTGGCTAGGAGGCGGAGGGGGAGGGACAGCGACGCCCCCCGAGTCGGCGACGCAGGAGCCCGCCCCCTCCACACATTGTGTGCAGTAGATGGAAAGGGGGCGTGTCCCGATGCCGAGTTGAGGGAGGGGTGACTCCTCCTTAGAATCAGGATTGGCCACCCTGAGACACCAAACAGGAAGCCGCCACGAGAGGGATCTCGTCGTCGGCTTTCATCTGGGGAAAGTCACTTCCGGGTGCATGTGCCTAGCGTCATGATGTCAGAGCCAGCCACCGGCGGGGACCCGCACCTGCATCACCAGCTCGCAGCGCACAGAAGTGAGGAGGGAGGGGACAGGCAAATGTCCCTACCTCTCCACACGTGGAAGGGCCGCTGGTGCTGGGCAGCGCAATAGTGGCCCTTTGTGCGCTGGGTGGGGGAACCCACACCAGAGGGAGGGGCGGGGGCATGGATCAGTACCTCCGTGGTAACTTCTGTAGATGGTGTGGGACGTGATCTAAGAAGAGAGACCCCACAGGTAGACAAACAAGGCAGCAAAAGAAAGTCAAAACATGTCAGAGAATAAAAACGATGACAATATACACAAACAGTAGACCATACACATAAGGATTTTGTGGAACTGGTCTAAAGGGAAAAGCGATATTTAGAGTGATATTCACTAAAATATAGGTTAGAGATGTAAATATAAATTGAGTGTGGGGAATTAATGTGTGGGGGGTTCTTGAATGGGGGGGTTCTCATAGAACCCCCAGATGTGAAACCTTCCAAAAATGGTTTGAAGGAGATAGCCTCGTTGAGTCCGGGTGGCTTGGTGACATTTAAATTAAAAATCTATTTTTGTTCAAGTTGGAGCAATATTTTATTTGAGTCTCCCCCTCCGATGCCTTGATGTACCCGATCAAGTATTGTAAACGAAAATTTGGGGCAAATTTGGGGCTCTTCTCCAGAATTCCTGGATAGTTTTGCCTATTTAAAAGCTGTTGCATTCACATGTAAGCATGTATACTACACCGCTGGTAGAGCAATTGGCATAATGCTTAGGTGTGAAAGTGTCACCATTGGGTAATAAAATATTGCAGGCAGTGTTGAAGTATCTGCATTAATTGCAGCCTTTGCATGTGAATGTACCTTTGTATTTGCAGGGGTCAGTTTTACTGCCCTTGTATTCGCTGCATACAAGGCCGTCACGTAGGGAACATGCTCTCCTAAATGTGATAACAGGGGTAGCGGGCACAAAGGGATCCATCGTCAACTGTGCCAGTATTTTTTAACTGTTTGTTTGACCGTGCAATGCTGGTTGGAGAATGTGGTAATAATTGAAATCGGGTGCGTTTTTTTTTTTCCTAGTGGAGGGATTGTATAAGATATCAGTTCGGGTTCTACTGCACACTCTTTTATATGCTTTTTTAAGGCATTTGTGCGAGTAACCCCGCTCTAATAAACATATTCTTAGAGAGTCAGCTTCCTTTTTGAAGGTTGAATCATCAGTTCAGTTACGTCTAATGCGTAAATATTGACTGTACGGAATTGGATTGGATCAGAAAGGTGGGGGGGGAAGCTACTTGAATGAAGAATAGAGTTACCGACAGTGGGTTTCCTATATAGTTCTGTGGTGAGTGTACCATTTGAGTCTTTAATGATTGTGATATCAAGGAAAGTGATACTGTCCTTGTTCCAGTTCATGGTAAAAGAGAGGTTGAAATTATTGGAGTTGATCTGCTCCAAGAATTCTGGTAGCAGGTCAGTTGGGCCAATCCATACAAGGAAGACGTTATCGATATAGCGGAACCACATCAAGACGTTTTCCATGCATGGGGCCAGTGAAGATGACTGTTGTAGCATTTGCTCCCACTCACCCAGGTACAGGTTGGCATAGGAGGGTGCACAAGAGGTCCCCATAGCCACCCCCTGCACCTGGAGATAGTGTGAGCCATTGTAGGTGAAAAAATTGTGAGAGAGGATGAATTCTAAGGAGGCCAGAATGAAGCTATTGGTCTTGGGATCTAATTGACTGTTATGGGATAGTACGTGCCTGATGCATGTGAGGCCTTTCTCATGTGGGATAGAGCTGTATAAGGCCTCGACGTCTATAGCCACTAGTACAGACTTGGGGGGCATCCGTAACCCATCAAGATTTTGGAGTAGGTGTGGGGTATCTCTAATATGGCTGGGGATTTATCCACATAGAAGTCATTGTCCATGACTACAATATTTCCTCCTTTATCTGAGGGTTTGATGGTAATGGTAGGGTGATCCTTTAAAGAGGTGAGAGCTTCTCTTTCTGGTTTGGATAGGTTGTCATTATTTAGATTTAGATTGGAGGTTCAAATTTTGGATAGATCTTGAGTGACCAGTTTTACAAAAGCTTGTACATTAGGGTTAGTGTTCAAATTTGGGAACATACTAGATTTCTTTTTTAGTACTTGTGGTGGTGGAGTAGGGACATCCGATTGGTCGAAGCGACCAAGTAGATGCTCTAGGTTGATTTGATCAATTAGATCCGGGGTCTCATTTTCTTCGAGGAGCTCGACCAAGGTATCGAGAGCTTCCAGCTGAAATGGTTCAAAATTTGATTGAGCTGGTATGTCTTTGGTAAACATTTGTTTTAAAATAGGTTTTCGTGCAAACAGTTTGTCATGAACTAGAAGTGACCAGAACTGTGTGACTGCGACAGAGTGAACCAGACATAAATAGGTGAAAGTAAGTTTATTAAAGTAAATGCATATAAATGTGAATACAACACCAATACAAACTGAGTGAACAAACCAAACAACCCAACAGTGAAGATAAACAAACAAACCAGCATATAAAGCAAAAGGGAGTACCAGAATCGTAGTCAAGCCAGGCCAGGGTCATAAATAGGAGGTCAGCAGATGGGGGGACAAGGAGAAAGGGATCAGGTTGCAGGATAAGGTTCCAGGGATGCAGGAATAGATAGGATCAGGTACAACAGGTTCAGGATCGGTATCAGGTATCAGGTCAGGGCACAAGGACAATACCAAGGCAAGATGTGTGTGCACTGGCCGGGTATTTATACAATGACTGCTATCAGTCATGTGACGCCTGACTGCAGAAGGTAATACCTGCTCCACACTGCCAGGAACCCTCCGCCGGTGGACGCCAGTACTGCGGACCAAAGATTACATAATTCCAGCAGGGAAAAGCTCTTCTGACAGCTCCAAACTGCCAGGAGACACCTGCTGGTGGATCTTAGTACTGCACGCCAAATGATCGATATTGCCAGCGGAGGGAACCTTTCCTGACACAGTTGAATATCCTTAACTGTTTCAAAATGGTCCAAATTTTGGTTGGGGCAGAAGCTTAGTCCCTTAGCCAGGACCTGTAGTTGCAGTTTGGACAGGGTGTATGTGGACAGGTTTACAACATTCATAGTAGTGGGTTCAGAATCAATAACAGCAAAATTGAGATCTTACCTGATCCGGTAGTCATGAGGACTCAGGGATATGTAAGATCCCAGTGGTGCGGTCATCCCGAGGTGTATGGAGTGGAGGGGCTTTGGAACCTGTTAGAGAGATTCTAGGTAATAGGGTGTTAGAGTCTGGTTGGAACATAGAGTAGAGGGGTGGGATGACAGTGTTTGGAGCTGCATTATCATGACTGGCTGCATGCGAAGTTGTCAGGGAACTCACCATACGTATGCCCGTCCCCGTATAGCGACAGTTTCCCTTCGTTCCAGGCGGCATGCGCAGTGTCCCCGTCAGAGGCGTACGAATTCCAGGACGAACGGACGTATGCTAATCCGAACACGTGGACGTACGCCAATCTGAACACGTGGACGTACGCCAATCCGAACACGCGAAGACACCCGCGCAAACTGAACGGATGTACGTATTCACGCACGGACGGCCACTTCCACCAATCCTGGTTCACTCCCCTCTATATAAACAGGATCCTGGCCTGACATCAGTGCTGGATCGTCTTCAGCTACTCCTGTAGACCTGATCGTTGCTCCTGTGACCTTGCTCCTGTGACCTTGCTCCTGTGACCTTGCTCCTGTGACCTTGCTCCTGTGACCTTGCTCCCGTGATCCTTGTTCCTGTGACCCGTTCCTGACACCCGCTCTTTGGATACCCTGTGCTACTATCTCCTGGACTACCTTTGACCCCGGCTTGGACTTCGACTTTGGCTTGTCTCCTGAATCTGTACCTCGTTTGCTTGCACGTTGCCAGACCCTTGCTTGTTCCTGATTACGCACCTGCCTCCTGTTATTGTACCGCATTGCCTGCCAGTTGCCGACCTTGCCTGTTACAGACACGCAGTGCTTCCTGCACACCTGCTGATCTTCCGGTGCCTACCTACGTGACCAGTCAACATCTCTTCTACCGTGAGGACCCAGCATCTCCAAGGTCTGCTACTTCCACCTTCAGGCACCTGCACCCTTTCGTGTCCTCACGCTCCCTGTCCCCATCCTCAGGGGCGTGGAGACCGGAACCGTGCGAGAGGCCACCCTCAGCAGTCTGACTCCACTGTAAGGTACGTGACAGAAGTGCCCGATTCAGTGATATGTTTCTTTTGGGAGTTCCCCTGGGCATTGGACCCCTGGGAATTCCCTTTTGTTTTTTGTGATCTGTGTGAGGTGCGTAATCTTCTAGAGGTAGTGGAGGATGCTGAGGAGGCATCCGATAGATTTGGGTCATTGGTGGAGGTGGGAGGTTTGGGGTTGAAGCGATTGCGGTGGTTGGGGTTCTTCCACTGATAGGCTTTAGTCTCCTGGAAGTCCGTAGTGTCTCTTAAAAGTTTATTTTCTTTTTTGATTAGGATGTCACGATTAAATTGCTCAAGTTGATCATTGAGTTCTTTGTTAGACTGGTCGTAGGCCGTATGGGGCCGCGTACACACGCGCGGACTGTTCGCCCAACTTTGTCCGTCCAACAGTTTCGGCAAACAGTCCGCTCAAACTTAGCATGGACGGACATGACCACACACGACGGACGAACAGTTTGCTGAAACCGTGCGCGATGACGTGAACGGCACGTACGACGGGACGAAAAATACGACGTCCTATACACTGCATTATAGCTTTCGGCGTGAAAATCCTTTCTGAGCATGCGCGCAACTTTGTTTGACGAACAAGCCTACACACGAGCGGACTGTTCGCTGAAACAAGGTTTCAGCGGACAGTTTTACGGAATTTCCGAAAAACCTTGTCCGTCCAACTGTCCGCTGAAACTGTCCGCTGAAAGCCCACACACGAGCGGACTGTCCGCCCAAACACTGTTCAGCGGACAAAGTTGGGCGAACAGTCCGCGCGTGTGTACGCGGCCTGGGTCTTAAGGGTAGAAAGTTGTACATATAGGGGCTCAATTTATTTGTCTAATTCCTTAATGGTTTTCTGTATTCGTCAATTAAGAGAGACATCATTTTGTTGGAGCAAGTTGACAGGTTATCCTCCCAGTCTTTTTTAAAAGAGGGGGAAATGTTTCCCATAGTGGGGAGGATTTGTATTCTGAGGCTAAAGGGAATGATATTCTTGGCTCTGTATTGCTTGAATGAGTGGATATGCCAATGGTTAAGGGATTTCTTTTCTAATAGCTTTCTTAAATTAAAAAAGGCTGAAGCTAGTTCGGTATCTTTTTGTTCCTTATGTGTGAAATTCTTGTAGTGTCCTGACATGGCGTTCTCCCAATTTTTATTGGCATAATTGGTCATAATCAAAAAGAAAGAAAAATTTAGTAGTAATAGGAAGATAGTTAAGGGGTGATTGTGGACAAAAGAGCACTTGGTGAGGCTAGAGGGGTATTTACTACCCTGGATTAGTCAAAGAAGGGGAGTAAGTGCTGCAAATGGTCTAGAGATGGCCTGACCCACATCCCAGCTAATTGGTAGGTTCGAGAGGGGTGCCTCGGCGGGACTTTAGAGGGACAGGACAAGTACTTAGTAAGCAATGTATTACTTTAAAACAAAGGTTTTTATTTTACTTCAAGTGAAAAAGGTAGTAGTAATGTGGGCAGAGGCCCATGTAGTAGGAGGGGTATATTTGAGTGTGTGGATACAGAAAGCAAGACAGGATGCATATATACGATATATACAATAAGCACAAAGAGCAAAAAACACAGGTAATATATTCCTATTCCAGCGCGTTTCGAGTATTTCAAACTCTTCTTCAGGGCAATGGATCAGCAAAAATATAGTATAAATCTATAAAGAAAAAAATAAAAAAATAAGAATACATAGCTAATACAAAGGTTATAGTCACTGTGGCATACTAACATTGAGTAAAAAATAGTGTTGTACTGACCCTGTATCAGAAGCTCAATACGTCACAATTGCATCCATAAATATACATAGATAAAAACAATGGTAGACCTCAGGAGAACAGGAGGGGGCGCTGCCTTGTGTCTCCTCGCACCCAACGAAGGACCCAGGAGGTAGGAATCTGATCCTTAAAGTTGCTCCCACCCTAGATGGAAAGGCCCACAGCCTCAAGTGAAAGGTGGGGTTTCACTCAACAAAGGGCATCAGTGGGAGTCCCTCTCAGGACCCGCAGGGGTAATCTAGAAAAAGTATGTGTACATGTAATTAAATTATATGCTCAGGCAGGTCAGCATAAACTGTAATGACTGACCGGGTATTGCCAAAGCAATAATAATAGGGGAGTAAGATTACCTGGGGTGCCAATTAAAAAAATGGGGGTTGTTTTTCAACATATAGGCTGGCGTCCCACGGAGTGGACAGAAAGTGGCGATGGTGGATAGCGGGCAAGGTGTTCGAATCGAAGCACATCTGGTGATTTAATTTCACGGTGGGTCTAGGAGTGATGAATGGTAGAACTGGTAGGTTAAGGGATAATAAGTGGTGAAAGAAAAAGAAAAAATAAACTTCAATGGGACTAGGGTCCTAGTGCAGATAGGGTGGGGTAGGTTGGATGGGTCAGAGGAGGACAAATGGAGGCTTACCTCGGCTGGAGTAATGATGCGTCGGTGTGGCCTGAAGTCTTGGCCAGACTGTCAGGGTGGGAGGCCAGCCTTATAAAAGGAAGGAGGTGGGAGTGGCTAGGAGGTGGAGGGGGGAGGGACATCAACACCCCCGAGTCGGCGGCGCGGGAGCACCCCCTCTCCACACATTGTGTGCAGTAGATGGAAAAGGGACGTGTCCCGATGCCGAGTTGAGGGAGGGGTGAGCCCTAAGACACCACTGAGGAAGCCGCCGTGAGAGGGATCTCGCGGTCGGCTTCCATCTGGGGAAAGTCACTTCCGGGTGCATGTGCCTGGCGTCCTGACGTCAGAGCCAGCCGCCAGTGCCAGCGGCCCTTCCAAGTGTGGAGAGGCCGGGACATTTGCCTGTCCCCTCCCTCCCCACCCGCGGGTGCAGGTCCCCGACGGCGGTTGGCTGGCATGCTATGGCCAATCACAGCATTCTCTGCTAAGAGAGCCATAATTGGCCAAAGGCAGGGTGCCTTTAGCCAACCGTGGCTCAGGGGGACTAAATCCACACCACACACTATATAAAGCTTACACGGCAGCCGTGTGTAGTGTTGTTGGCATGGACAGAGACAGCTTGATTTAGATTAAGCAGGCAGGTTATTCAGTTAGTGCCAGTGTATTTGATATATACAGTATCTCACAAAAGTGAGTACACCCCTCACATTTTTGAATTTTTTTTTTTCATGTGACAACACTGAAGAAATTACACTTTGCTACAATGTAAAGTAGTGAATGTACAGCTTGTACAATGCTGCGTACGCACGACCAGACTTTCCGGCAGAAAAGGTCAGACGGTCCTCCCAACTGATTTTTGATGGAGTTACGATGGACTTCTGAGCGAACAGACTTGCCCAAACATGAACAGACTAAAGTCCATTTGAAAGTCTGTTCGTTTTGAACGTGATGACGTATGACGGGACTAGAAAAGGAAGTTCAATAGCCAGTAGCCAATAGCTGCCCTTGTGTCGTATATGGTCCGTCGGACCATCATACAGATGAACGGTTTTCCCGATAGGAATTGAGTCCGTTGGACAGATTTGAAACATTTTCTATTTCTAGATCCGTCTGATTTTTTTAAAGAAAAAAGATCGAATTATCTCACACACGATCGGACTATAGGACGGAATGATTCCGTCGGACCTAGTCTGCCGGAAAGTCTGGTCATGTGTATGCGGCATCACTGTAAATTTTCTTTCCCCTCAAATAATTCAACACACAGCCATTAATGTTTAAACCGCTGGCAACAAAAGTGAGTACACCCCTAAGTGAAAATGTCCAAATTGGGCCCAATTTTCAACTTTCCCTCCCCAGTGGCATGTGACTCGTTAGTGTTACAATGTCTCAGGTGTGAATGGGGAGCAGGTTTGTTAAATTTGGTGTTATCGCTCTCACTCTCTCATACTGGTCACTGGAAGTTCAACGTGGCACCTCATGGCAATGAACTCTCTGAGGATCTAACAAAAAATAATTGTTGCTCTATATGAAGATGGGCTAGGCTATAAGAAGATTGCCAAAACCCTGAAACTGAACTGCAGTACGGTGGCCAAGACCATACAGCTGCTTAACAGGACAGATTCCACTCAGAACAATCCTCGCCATGGTCGACAAAAGAAGTTGAGTGCACGTGCTCAACGTCATATTCAGAGGTTGCCTTTAGGAAATATATATAAGTGCTCTCAGCATTGCTGCAGAGGTTGAAGAAGTGGGGGGGTGGGGTCGGCCTGTCAATGCTCAGACAATATTCCGCACACTGCATCAAATTGGTCTGCATGGCTGTCACCCCAGATGGAAGCCTCTTCTAAAAATGATGTACAAGAAAGCCCGCAAGCAGTTTGCCAAAGACAAGCAGACTAAGGACATGGATTACTGGAACCATGTCCTGTGGTCTGATGAGACCAAGATAAACTTATTTGGTTTAGATGGTGTCAAGCGTGTGACCAGGTGAGAAGTACAAAAACAAGTGTGTCTTGCCTACAGTCAAGCATGGTGGTGGGAGTGTCATGGTCTGGGTCTGCATGAGTGCTGCCAGCACTGGGGAGCTACAGTTCATTGAGGGAACCATGAATACCAACATGTACTGTGACATACAGAAGCAGAGCATGATCCCCTCCCTTCCAAGACTTGGCCGCAGGCCAATATTCCAACATGATAACACACCTCCAAGATGACCACTGCCTTGCTAAAGAAGCTGAGGGTAAAGGTGATGGACTGGCCAAGCATGTCTCCAGACCTAAACCCTATTGAGCATCTGTGGGGCATCCTCAAACAGAAGGTGAAGGAACACAAGGTCTCTAACATCCACCAGCTCTGTGATGTCATCATGGAGGAGTGGAAGAGGACTCCAGGGGCAACCTGTGAAGCTTCAGTGAACTCCATGCCCAGGAGGGTTAAGGCAGTGCTGGAAAATAATGGTGGCCACACAAAATATTGACTCTTTGGGATGTACTCACTTTTGTTGCCAGCGGTTTAGACATTAATGGCTATGTGTTGAGTTTTTTTGAGGAGACAGTACATTTACACTGTTATACAAGCTGTACTCTCACTACTTTACATTGTAGAAAAGTGTAATTTCTTCAGTGTTGTCACATGAAAAGATATAATAAAATATTTACAAAAAAGTGAGAGGTGTACTCATTTTTGTGAGATACTGTATATACTATATGACCGGCCCTATATACCATGCAGAAAATTGGGCCTTAGGTGTTGGTGGTGCCAGAACACTGTAACCCCTCAGTTACTCTTGTTGGGCGCAGGAACAGACCCTGCTGTTAAACAATATATGAAAAATTGTAATCACATGCCCCTGTTAAACAGGTACATAAATATTGGGCCTTTGGTGGTGGTGGTGCTGATGGTGGTGGTGGTGCCACAACACTGTAAGCCCTCACAGTTACTCTTGGTGGGCACAGGAATGGGCCCTGCTGTGAAATATTAGATCAAGAATTTTAATCACATGCCCCTGTTAAACAGGGGCAGAAAATGTGGGCTTTTGGTGGTGGTGGTGGTGGTGCCACAACACTGTAAGCCCTCACAGTTACTGTTGGTGGGTGCAGGATCGGGCCCTGGTGTGAAATATTTTATCAAAATTTGTAATTGCAATACAGTGCAGCCATAGTGCAGTTGCTACTACTCTTCTGGTGGTGTACACAGTACACAATACAGTTTAGTGTGGTGTTGCAAAACAAAATATACACCATGCCTGGAAAGCCACCAAGGTGAGGCAAACGCTCACATGTCACAGTCAACAGTGCTGGTCATGGACATTGTGTATCCTCTGCAGGTGGCCGTGGGGCAAGCTTGCTCTTTTTTTCTGCTGCTGGCCGTTAGACATGTGCAATTTGTTTAGTTCTGAATTTGTTTTTTAACAATTTTGACAAATTTGTTAATTTCTGAATTTTCAATTTCTGATTTCCGAATTTCAAATTTAGAATTTCCTAATTTTCTAAATTCTGAAATTTCAAAAATTTGGAAATACCAAATTCAAATTTAGAAATTCGAAATTTAGTAATTCGGAAAATTAGGAATTTCAGAAATTCAAATTTCAGAAATTTGGAAATTGGAAATTCTGAAATTCGATATTCCGAAATTGGAAAATTTTCCGTAAATGGAAATTCAGGAAATTGGAAATTCAGAAATACGAAAATTAGGAATTAGGAAATTCAAAAATGTTGAAATTTGAAAATCCAAAATAAGAATGAAAATCAGAAAAATTGAAAACCCAAAAATCTGAAATAATAACTAATAATAAAATTATAGGTATTGGAATTTCCTTTCAAATTTGGCTGTTAGTGAAAGTAATGAGTACAAATGTATCCAAAGTTAAGAATTATCCAAAATAATGAATGCCTTATCTAAACGAATGGAACATCTACAACGATCTAAAATAATAAATAACAATAATAATAATAAAACCTTATTATTATTTATTATTAATTGGTTTCATTCCATTTGTTTAGATGTGGCATTTGTTATTTTGGATAATCCGTAACTTCAGATAAATTTGTATTTGTTACGTTCATTGACAGCCAAATTTGAAAGAAAATTCCAATAACTATAATTTAATAGTTATTATTAGTTAGTTATTATTTCGAATTTTACAGATTTTCTTTCCTTTTTTAGATTTTAAAATTTTGGGATTTTCTAATTTCTGAATTTCCACATTTTTGAATTCCGAAATTTGAAAATTTGGAAATTAGGAATTAAAAAATTTAAAAATTCGGATTTAGAAAATGAGAAAATTTGGAAATTCGAAAATTCCAAAAATTTGGAAATTTGAATATTTGGAAATTTGAAAATTTTAATATTTCGGAAATTCAGAAATTCGGAAATGTGAAAATCTGAATTTTCAGAATTTCCAAATTCCGAATTTTCAAATTTCCGAAAAAGGCAAAAATACGAATGAAATGAAAACGAAAACTAACATATATTTTGTCAGTGCACATGTCTACTAGCCGTGTTATTGAGCCAGAACATGCAGAAGAGTTGGTGGAGTGAATAACAAAGCCATCCTCATCCTCCCCATCCTCTGTCACCCAGGCTCAGATTAGTTTGCCTTCCAGCACAGCAGGATGTCCTCTAGGGGGCAGCTTAAGGGCAGCCACCTTACTGCATCACAACGCAGAGCTCTGCAGGTGCAGGACACAGCTGACTCCCCGCTTATTTTGAAAAGTTCCTTGGTATGAGCCTTTTGACACGTGTGCAGCCGATTGCACCATTGCTGTTTGCAACCCATGTCTGAAGCGGATCAAGCGTGGCTAGATCAGCGGCTGCTTCGGCACCACATGCTTGACCAGACACATGACGAGGACATGACAGTCCATTGACAACAGCATTTGAAAGAACCACATCAAAAAAGGCAAACTTCTCCTTGCCCCTCATCTGGGATCTCTAACACCACTATACATCCAGTCCTCTCAAAAATCTGCACTGAGAGGAATGAGGGTATAGCAATAGGTGTCCCAAGTATTTGCAGCCTATCTGCTATCAGTACACCACAATTTTAGCAGACAAATTTCCCTACCCCAGTTGCTAATCTGTAAAAAGAAATTTGGTCCCAGCCATCCACATACTGATCATATGAATGCTAGCTTGGCAAAATTGCAAGCACTGAAAGTGCTGCTTTTTCAGCTGGTAGACCCTGCCCCTTTTTGTGAATTTGTGGAATGTGCTGTACCTCAGTGGCAGGTTCCCAAATGCCGTTTCTTTTCACGGAAGGCCATTCCAGCTCTCTATCAACATGTGGATGGAAATGTTTTGGTCTCATTGGACAGGGGAGGGCAGCAGTAAGGTGCATATTACTGCTTACTCATGGTCTAGTAGGCATGGACAGGGACATTACCTTTCCTTCATGGTACACTGGGTAACTCTGCTGGCAGCTGGGAAGGATGCAGGACAGGGTTCAGTATGGTTGGAGCTACCCCAAAGCACCCACCCCATGTTGAGGGCATGTGGCCTGGTATGATTCAGGAGGGGAGGCGCTCTCTTGACACCCTCTTTTCCTGAGGCTTTCCAGGTTGCATGCTCAGATAAGGGTATGGCATGGATTTTTGGGGGGACCCATACACCATTTTTTTAATTTGGCACCGTATTCCCCTTAATTTCCATATCAGACCTGAAGGACCTGGTATGGATTTTAGGGGGACCCTCACGCAATTTTTTTAAAATTTTGATTTGGAGTTCCCCTTAATATTCATACCAGACCCAAAGGGCCTGGTGATGGAGGGGGGATCCCATGCTCTTTTTTTCAATTATCTGTATTTTGCTGTGGTATTGTTCTAAACACGAGAAACATTTGCAACTTTACAGGCATATTACAGACACCCCCCAGGCATGATATTTAAAAGAATATTTCATTTTTATTGTTTCACTTTAAGCATTAAAAAAAATCACTGCTCCCAAAAAAATGGTTGTTTTAAAAAAAGATTTGATACATGTCTCCTGGAGCAGGAACCAGGTCCCCAAACACTTTTTATGACAATAACGTGCATATAAGCCTTTAAAATTAGGACTTTTTATTTTTCATGTTAGTGTCCAATAGACTTTAACGGTGTTCTGGCGGCTTTCGAAATTTGCCGCAAACACTGAATATTGTTCGCTGTTCGATGGGCAGATGAACACTCAATGTTCGACTTGAACTTACATTCGACTTGAACCTTGGGTTCATCCCTAGACCCTACAATTTGTGATAACAAGGACAGGGATCATTACTGGCTGGCAACCCTTCTTGATCCACGTTACAAGTGTAAGGTTGCAGAACTCATCCTGCCTCTGCAGAGGGAGTAGAGGATGAAACATCTTCAGGAGGCTTTGAAGGAAGGTTTTTGCAACGCATTTCCAAACCCTGGGAGGTTACAATTTCCTGGTGCTGGACAACATGTTGCTGAGGCTTCTTTCAGTCAGAGGAAGAGAGGTGGAGAAGGTGGCTTTCTGACCGATGCCTTTAGACAATTTTTCAGTCCTCAGCACCAAGATCTGATCGGTTCAAGCTAAAATTGTCTGCATTACATGGTGCAGGAATATCTAGGGGCAAGAGCAGACTTGGAGACCTTTCCAACAGAGCATCCACTGGGTTACTGGGTCTTGAGGATGGACCACAGGCCAGAACTTGCTCAATATGTAATTGAGCTACTGGCCTGTCCTGCATCCAGCATTCTTTCTGAACGCACATTCAGTGCCGCTGGAGGGTTAGTAATGGATCATAGAGTGTGTCTGTCCACAGACTCCATTGATAGGCTCACATTCATAAATGCGTAGGGTGGCTTGAACGTGATAGGTAGGGATGGCTGAACTGTTCGCCCGGAGGTCGTTTTGCGGCGAATTTTGCGTGTTCGCGATTGGCCCGATCGGCGGACTATTGCCACTGTTCTCCCGGCGGACATATGTGTTTACAGTGTGAAAGAACTTTGACCCATGATGACACATCCATCATGGGGTACAGGACAGCCAATGGAGACATTTCAGCACATGGACAATTGGACATCCCCCCTAACTTATAAATAGACCTGATCTGGCGGCCATTTTACATTCTTTCTTGTGTCATTATAGGGAGAGGTTGCTGTGTGGAGAAGGGAGAGACTGCAGTGACACAAATCGCTAGCTATTAGGTCCACAAAAGTCCTTTTAAGGACTGGTATGGTATAGGTGTAGTACAGGATATAGGGTTGAGTGCACTGCTGTGCAAGTGATTGTTGCAGCAGCCTGTCTTTTGCCAGTGTAGAGAGGGACAGGATGCTGTGTGCAGCAGGGACAGTCAGTTAAATCATTAGCTGTTACTATTAGGTCCACAAAGGTCCTTTTAAGGACTGGTATTGGTGTACAGTATATAGGGTTCAGTGCACTGCTGTGCTTGTGATTGGAGCAGCCTGTCTTTTGTCAGTGCAGCAGGGACAGTCAGTTTAATCACTAGCTGTTACTATTAGGTCCACAAAGGTCCTTTTAAGGACTGGTATGGTATAGGTGTAGTACAGTATAGAGGGTTGTACAAGTATAATATACTTTCTTCCAAATATAGAAAGAATATTATACTTGACTGCTGCCCTATTCTGCAGTAGTCCTTTATCAGTGTAGGGACTGAGTTACAGTCTGCACATCACTAGCTACTCAGTTCACAAAGGTCCTTGTAAGGACTGGTATATCTGTACAATATATAGGGTTGTGGTGTACTGCTGCAGATTGCTGCCCTATTCTGCAGCGGTCCTTTATCAGTGTAGGGATTGAGTTACAGTCTGCACATCACTAGCTACTCGGTTCACAAAGGTCTTTGTAAGGACTGGTATAGGTGTACTATTTGGTGTGCAGTATATAGGTGTGTAATACACGTATCAAATACTTGCACATATAGAAAGCATAGTATAGTGCATTTCCACTGTGCAGCATTGTGACTGCTGAGCGGTTCTGCAGCGATACTACAGAGAGCGACAAACGCAATAAAAAAAAAGTATTATAACTGGTGTGATAGACCAGTGGCCCCCAAAAACAACAGATTGTATCAGGGTTTTATACCTTCTTCCACATACATACTTCACTTCTCTGGAGACTTTTTTCACAGGGTAATTTAAAAAATGACAGACAGAGGAAGAGGCAGGCCCTTCCGCAGGGGTGGTAGGGGTAGGGCAGGAGCAACAGACTTGAGCCAAAGTAGCAAATTGCAGAAGGTGCGTGCGATTACGTCAAAGGATGTGCCAGACTTGGTTGAGTGGCTCACTCAGCCTTACTCTTCTGCACCCTCCTCATCCTCTCGAGCTGCACCCTCTTCTTCACTCTCTGCTATGTGCACCCCCAAAGACACTACCACCAATTCCACCACCACCATATACCTTCCGTTTGAGTCACAGGAATTATTTTCTGATCCATATCAAGACATTTCCGATGCGCAGCCACTCTTGGCATTGGATCAGGAAGAGGAGGTAGCAACAACCGCCGCTCAGCAGTCTGACGACAGTACCCAGATCAGCCCAAGGAGGAGGTTGGTCCCCGGTGTTGCTGCGAGATCTCTAATTATAGCGGTGGGGAAGGTGACGTCGATGATGACGTGTCTAGTGATGTCACGTGGGTGCCCACAAGAGAGGAAGAGGAGGAGAGTTCAGAGGGAGATATGGACCAGCATATAGGGAGGAGAAGCAGGAAGAACTTAGATTGTACAGGAGGGACAAAGCAGAATCCGAATGTATCAGGAGCGAGGCATCAACCATGTACAGTCACATCTGGCTCTCCCAGGACTCCGGCAAGTGGCTCCGCAGTGTGGGCTTTTTTAATGTGTCCGCTAATGACAATAGTGTTGCCATCTGTGTCATGGTTATGCAGTGATCTTCCTGTGTTTGAATACCTTCCCCCATGTCTTCAGACTAAGAGGTCAGCCACTTCCACCTGGTGGTTTTTATAACCTCTCCTCTAAGCATGGCTCCACCCCAGGCCCTATCAGGGAGCCCTATATTAACCTGTGCACTGCAGGCCATGAGTGCTGATCAACCATTGTGTGTTCTTTGTGTGTTAGCTTCCTGTTTCCTGCCGTGTGCTCTGCTACTGGTTTCCGTTACCGACTTTGGCGTGTCTTGACTATCCTTGTTTGCCTGTGATCCTGACCTTTTGGCGTGTACCCGACTATTCTTGTCTGCTTGTGGCCCCGACCTTGGCTTTGTCCCTCACCATCCCTATCCTCCTGTTGCCTACTGTGGGTGAGAGCTGGGGGACCCTGGGGGTCGCGACCTGGAGCCAGTTGCAGCCAAGTCCATCCTCACCACTGGAGGCTCTGGTGAACACCTGCTGGCTCTTAGACTCCGCACCCCAGGGAATCTTACACTCTAACCCCAGTGGGATCTGTGCCCCGTCCGCAGCAGTCAGCCGTAGGGTCCACAACCTTGCGGTGCACTCCTGATCCTTCGGTGTGCACCTGTCACCTCGCCTCAAGGTGACCTGACAATCTGCAATCTTTGCAGTCAACGCATAAGTCGCGGTAAGCCCAACACTCACCTAGGGACAACTGCCTTAAGAAGGCACATGAGCTGCCATCACCAAGCCCAGTGGGAGCAACGGAACACACAAAGCCACACTCCAGGCTCTCACCATCCAGCTTCGTCTTCTACTTCTCCTTCTCCTCTCTCCTCACAATTGTCCTCCACTCCCCCTTCCATCACGCCATCCTCACGTTTTTCTGGAAAAAGGCAGGCTTCCGTGGGCCAAATGTTCAAGCGTAAAAAAATTATGACGCCGGATAACCCTCTTGCCCAACAGTTGACGGCTGGCTTGTCAGAACTCATAGCTCGCCAACTACTGCCATATAAACTGGTGGACTTGGAGGCCTTTCAATAATTTGTGGCCATTGGAACACCACAATGGATCCCAGGAAGGAAGTATTTCTCACAGAAGGGCATCCCAGAGCTATATGGCCATGTTTAGCGGCAAGTGAATGTATCTCTGGCACACAGTGTCGGTGCCAAGATACATCTGACCACAGACACGTGGTCTAGCAAACACGGGCAGGGAAGGTATATCACTTTTACTGCCCACTGGGTGAACCTTCTGATGGCTGTCAAGCATGAAACCCGTGGCACCCGTGTAGATTTGGTTTTACCGCCACGGATTGCATGCAGGCCTGACTCTTCTTCTCCTCCTCCTCCTACTCCATCCTCCTCCCTCTCCTCCTCGGCTGACTCCTCCTTTTCCACTGCTAGCGTCTCTTCCGCTGCGCCACCCAAGCTCCCCAGAACCTATTCGAAATGCCAGGTGAGACATTGCCATGCCGTGCTGCATCTGTTGTGCCTGGAAGCCAAGAGCCACACTGGCCCTGCACTCCTTTCAGCTTTGCGTTCACAGGCAGATCAGTGGCTAACACCACTCAATTTGACAGTTGGTAAAGTGGTGTGTGACAACGGTGCCAATCTGCTTAGCGCATTGAAACAGGGCAAAATTATGCACGTGCCATGCATGGCACACGTCTGCAGCGATTTGTTGTCAAATACCCTGGGGTCCAGGACATCTTGCAGCAGGCAAGGAAAATCTCGGCCCATTTCAGAGGATTTTACACGGCCATGGCTCGCCTTGCTGACATTCAGCGGCGACACAATCTGCCGGTCAGACGTCTTATTTGCGATTGCCCGACGCGATGGAACTCAACCTTCTATATGCTTGATAGGCTGGTCCAGCAGAAACGTACAGTTAACGTCTACCTGTATGAACTCTGCGGCAGAACAGGTTCTGGGGAGCTGTTTTTTTTTTCACCGCGCCAGTGGCTGCTCAAGCGCGAAGCATGGAGACTTCTGCGGCCATTTGATGAGATCACCAAACTGGTCAGTCGCAGCCATGGCGCCATCAGTGACATGGTACCTTATGCCTTCATTATGGAGCGTGCATTGCGTCATGTCATTTATTAAGCCATGGATGAGCAAGAGGGGGAAGATGAGGAAGTCGCAATGCTGGATGAATTCCCAGGGGGGACAAGTCAACAACAGGAGCCTGAAGAGGAGTCAGAGGAGGATGGTGCCGGGGCGGATGAGGAGGAGCAAGAAGAGCATGCTTTAAACCTTTCTGGGATCCCTGTTGTTGTGCGTGGATGGGGAGAGGAGAACGAGGAGGACGACATTATCCTGGATGATGAGCAGGAGCCTGGCCACCACACTGCTTCCAGTTTAGTGCAAATGGGGGCCTTCATGCTCCAGTGTTTTAACAGGGACCCCCGTATAAAAAGCATAGGGGTCAAGGACCAGTACTGGGTGGCAACGTACTTAGACCCCCGGTACAAACACAAAATGGCGGAAATGTTACCACCGTCACAGAGGGCTGTCAGAATGGAGCACTTCCAGGCCTTGCTTCGAGAAAGGCTGCATTCTGCTTTTTCGTGTGTGCTGGCAGAGGAGCAATTCCCACTCCCAGAGAAAGAGTTGCGGGTACCAATCCAACCGTGCCTGCAAGAAGAGGGCGGTTTGAAGATGTGTTGGTGACTTCTGATATGAGGTCATTCTTTCAGCCGACCCATCGACAGGTGTCATCCGGATCCAGCATCAGGGAACGCCTAGACCGACAGGTGTTCGACTACATCGGGTTAACGGCCGATGTGAATGCTCTGAGGATGATGAACCCCTGGACTACTGGATGGGCAGGCTTGACCTCTGGCCAGAGCTTGCCCGATTTGCAATGGAACTGTTGGCTTGCCCCTCGTCCAGTGTCCTGTCCGAAAGGACGTTCAGCGCAGCAGGGGGGATCGTGACCGATAAGCGCACTCGCCTAGCTCACGACAGTGTTGACTACCTCACATTTCTGAAAATGAATGAGGCATGGATCGCGGAGGAATTCAACACATGTGACCTGTAGACTATGTATATCTCTATAAACAATTTATTTAATCGAGCACACAGACCTTTTTTCTATATTTGGCTCACTTCCTTCTACAAAAAAAAACACTGTACTATATGCTCGTACCCGCCTGTTTTGAAGAGGTTGAGCTGTGTCATATTTTTGGGGCCCAGCAGCGAGTTGCTGGTATCAGTGCTGCTGTCAGTGCTCTCTATCTTGGTGCTGGTGTCAGTGCTCTATATCACATTGCTGGTGTCAGTGCACTCTATCACGGTGCTGGTGTCAGTGCTCTATATCACGGTGCTGGTGTCAGTGTTCTATATCACAGTGCTGTGTCAGTGCTCTATATCATGGTGCTGGTGTCAGTGCACTCTATCATGGTGCTGGGGTCAGTGCTCTATATCACGGTGCTGGTGTCAGTGTTCTATATCACAGTGCTGGTGTCAGTGCTCTATATCACGGTGCTGGTGTCAGTGTTCTATATCACAGTGCTGTGTCAGTGCTCTATATCATGGTGCTGGTGTCAGTGCACTCTATCATGGTGCTGGGGTCAGTGCTCTATATCACGGTGCTGGTGTCAGTGTTCTATATCACAGTGCTGGTGTCAGTGCTCTATATCACGGTGCTGGTGTCAGTGCTTTATATCACGGTGCTGGTGTCAGTGCTTTATATCACGGTGCTGGTGTCAGTGCACTCTATCTCAGTACTGGTCTCAGTGCTCTATATCACGGTGCTGGTGTCAGTGCTCTATATCACGGTGCTGGTGTCAGTGCTCTATACCACGGTGCTGGTGTCAGTGCTCTATATCACGGTGCTGGTGTCAGTGTTCTATATCACCGTGCTGGTGTCAGTGTTCTATATCATGGTGCTGGTGATCATCTTCTGCACCCTCTTCATAGCCTACCCTGACCTTTCCTCTCCTCCATTGCCTTCATGCGCTCCTGAGTCCTGAATTGTCAAAATTTCACATATAAAAAAAGAATGCTTGTAGTTGTCGATCCCAGATTCACTTTATACATGTGTTATGTCAGTGGCCATGTGGTGGGACTATGTGTGCACAGCAAGTAATTATTTTGTGGCTGAAAATATGACCTGTAGGTTTTCAAAGTTTGCCTGCCATTGAAGTCAATGGGGCCCGCTGCGAACTTTGCGGTTCGCAAACTTTCGTTTGCGTAACGTCCCGTCGGAAGTTCGTCCATCTCTAGTGATACGTCACTTCCGCAATTTGTAACACAGCTGGAACGCTAATGGCATCTCCAACACATGGTTGTGTTAAGCTGTTATGGAGATTTTATTTGTTTTTAGCTCAAGTTTTGATCAAATTTCAATTACTTCGCCATGGAAGCCCTTTTTTTTTAAATCCTTGGATGCCTGCTCGGATTGATGCTGTGATTATGAACATTTCCACATAGGGCTTTCCTACAAGCATTTATGAGTACTTGGAATAGGTTTCTTGGGATCCTAATTGAACATCTGTCTGCACCGGAGCTGTGACTGTGAGGTTTTCCATTCGCACCATTCACATGCATATATGACTACCTGTAATGCGTGTCATCGGATTCTGATGAGTAGGATGTGTGGCTGGTGATGGAAGATCTACCCCTTGCTGTCCGCCAAGAATTGGAAGATCCACATGCACATTTTTGGATTTTAGATTTGACTATTTTGATTTGAACACTTAATCAGATAATTTACACATACATTTTTACACATGTGTATATGATTGGGTTTGGTGACATTGGTCTATGCACTTTGGGTACTTGCACTTTAATTATTGTTTGCGAGAGTACGGTTATAATTAATTCACTTTTAAATTATTTTTGACTCATTTATTCACAACAAGCTGCTCCTATTATTAATATTACTATTGTATTTTCTGTTTACACGTCAGGGATCGTTTAGTGGGTGAATTCATCCCCCTGGTGTTCCATGATAAGATTTTATGGGTAGACATAGGAGCTACAGTCAATATGGGGTATAAGATCATGACACACTATGGCCTCTGGATCAAGCCTCCAAACCCAGGATAAGCATAGTCGAAGGCAGTGCAATGCTGAAACATCAATTATCTTAACATTTAGGTGAAACTCTACATGGTGGGCTTATCGGAATTTGGAAGCCCCCTTTAACAAGGGGACCCCAGTTCCTGCCCCCTTATTTGAAATGGTAGCGGGTACATTGTACCCCTACCATTTCACAAAGAAAGTGTAAAAATAGATTAAAAAAACACACAGACACCGTTGGCATAAGTCCTTTATTAACCTCCCTGGAGTTACGATTATTTCAGATTTTAGGTGCTGAAAGTGGTACCATTATTTTGCATGGAAATTTGGCGTTTTATATTGTAGGCCTGTAATTTTTAGAAATAATACACTTAAATCTGTCCAAACAAGAGTCTAATAGACATCCTGGGTATGATAAAATGTGAAATATGAAATCATAAATTATAATTATATATGTATATATATATATATATATATATATATATATATATATATACATATATATATATATATATATATATATATATATATATATATATATATATATAAATAACGATAAATAATTATAACAAATAATAATATAATAATAATAAAAATTATTCAATAATGTAATCAAATCAAAAACACTGAAATGTGCCGTGTTGCAGAATTGTTGCTGTCATTACTTTTATGCCCCGTACACACGAGCGGACTTAACTCCGAAGGAGTCTCCAACGGAGTTCCGCCGGAGTTCCGACAGAGTTCCGACAGAGTTCCGTGGAAACGGACTTGCCTACACATGATCCCACTAAAGTCCGCCCATCTGGTACGCGGTGACGTACACGAGGTCCGACGAGACTATAAAACGGAAGTTCAATACCAAGTGCGCCACCCTTTGGGCTCCTTCTGCTAATTTCGTGTTTATCTCGTGTTAGTAGAAGTTTGGTGAGAGACGATTCGCGTTTTTCAGACTCGTATTTTTCAGAACGTTTTTCACTGCTTTTCAGTTTGTGCTTGTGAGGTTTGTATCTGTTTTTTAGTGCGTGTAGTCAGTTCGTCTCTGTATTTTGCAGTGCGATCTACTGCGCTCGCTGACTTTCAGCTCGCTCTTCACAGGCCTTGCTGTTCTTCAGTGACTTCTGTTAAGTTCGTTCTGACAAGCCGACCGTTTTGAAGCCATGTTGCGTGTACGTACTCGTCGTCGAGTTGTAGTTCATTCTTCAACCCAAGAACAGTCCGTGGACGGGGTGTTGAGGAGTTCATGGACGAAGAATTGGTTGCTCCAGCGTGACCAGTTCTCGCACATGCCTTTGCTTCGTGAGATCCGGGAGAATAATCCTGATGATTTCAGGAATTATCTCCGGATGACGGACCCCGTTTTTCACCGTCTGCTGGCTTTGCTGACCCCTTATATCAGCAGGTAGGATACCTGCATGCGGCAAGCCATCACTCCGGAGCAGAGGCTCATCGCCACGTTGCGCTACTTGGCGACAGGGAGAAGCCTTCAGGACCTGAAGTTCTCGACAGGCATCTCCCCCCAGGCTCTGGGGATCATTATTCCAGAGACCTGTTCTGCCATCATACAGGTCCTGCAGGAGGACTATATTAAGGTAAGATTTATCATTTAACATCACATTTTATTGTCTTTAATGTTTGCTAATGCCTTGTATTTCTTTCCTCAATCTCTAATTACCATGATTGCAATATGCTGTGAATGTCCCCTTTGTCCTCATGCATGGTGTAATCTTTTAATGCTCCTTTTTTGTCTTTCATGCATATTTGCCTTCATTAAACCTCACCAACATGCTATGGTAGGCCCATATCCACCTAGTCTAGTCACTTAAAATGTCTTTTGTCAGCTCCATTGTATTGCTTTATCCTAAAACCAAACATTTAAAGATTATTCCAAATGGTCTGTGTCCCCTTAACTGAATCCCCCCCCCCCCCCCTTAATAGTATCCCAAATGGTCTGTGTGTCCTTTAACTGGATCCCCCCCCCCCCCCACTTAATATAATTCCAACGAGTCTGTGTGTCCTTAAATTAATGTTGAATTATATATTGTATTTTTAACCCACTTCAACCCTGGAATGATTTTCCCCCTTCCTGACCTTCAGCACTTTTTTGGGTGATTTGGCAGTGCGTTGTTTGAATTGACAATTGTGCGTCCTTGTAACATGGCTCCTCCTAGTAAATTATCTTCATTTTATTAGCACAAATAGATGTTTTATTTGGTTGTCTTTGATCACCTCTGCTTTTTGATTTTTGGTGATTAACCACCAACAAAACCAAAATGCATTTTTCAAAATATGCATTATTTTTCACTTTTCGCTCTAAGAAATATAGGCCCAAAAATATATCACCCTGATTTTTTTGGACATCATTTTATGCTGATACGTATTCTTAGTAAACAAATTTGTTCAAATGAATCGCAATAAGCGTTTGATTGTTTTGTGCAAAAGTTCTATCGTTTCGTAAATATGGTCTATTTGCTGGCATTTGTAAAATCTTGCCATTTTTGAAAATAGTAATAGCGGTGCTAACCAGTTTTTTGTTTTTTCTTGTGACTGCCACATTATGGCGGACACATTGGCCAATTTCCATACATTTTTGGGACCATTGTCATTAATACAGTGATCAATGCTGTAAAAAATTCTATTGATTACTGTAAAAATGTCACATGCAGTGAAGGTGTTATTAAGCACAAGGGGGCCAAGGAATGGTTTAAAGTGTGTTCTGGGTGAGTGTTTATTAACTGTCTGGGGGATGGGCTAGCAGTGACCTGACCCTGATCACTGCTCCCGATGACAGGGAGCAGACGATCGGTGTCCTGTGACTAGGCAGAAGCGGGAAATAAAGTTTGTGTTGTAATGTACAATGTTTAATGTGCAAAAGTACTTATTTTTGTTTTTTCTGCTTTGCCTCCCCAGTTTCCTTCATCGCCACAGGAATGGCAGACTGTGGCATCCCATTTTGCCACCCGTTGGGACTTTCCGGACTGCGGTGGTGCAATAGATGGGAAGCACGTCCACATTGTGCCACCACCCCATTCGGGGTCATACTTTTATAACTACAAGGGGTTTCACAGTATTGTGTTAATGGCGGTGGTGTCGGCACAGTATGAATTTCTGTATGTGGACGTGGGGAAGAATGGCCGTATGTCTGATGGAGGAGTCTTCGCCCAGACGGAGTTCTACCGCCGTCTACAGACAGGTGGACTGGGATTGCCACCTGATTCCGAGAATGTTGAAGAACTCCCCTTCGTCTTCATAGCTGATGAAGCTTTCGCTCTGGACGACCACGTCATGAGGCCATTCCCCCAAAGAACCCTCACCCCAGAGAGGAGGGTTTTCAACTACCGGCTGGCCAGAGCGAGAAGAGTTGTGGAAAATGCGTTTGGAATAATGGCCAGCCGGTTCCGTGTTTTTCTGACTCCTATTAACCTAGCCGAATACAAACTGAACCATGTAGTACTTACGTGCTGCATTTTGCATAACTTTTTAAATAAAAACTCTACAAATTATTTGTCAACAATAGTGCCTGAGGCTGGACTTGTTCCTGAATCTCTGACAGGCCTGGATACTGGCTGTACTGGCTTGGCCCCCCAAAGTGCCCGTGAAGTTCGTCAAAGATATGTCACTTATTTTAACGGTAGGGGGGCCATTGCAATGCCACAGAATCTTTAATTTTTAAAACCAGTAAAATAATAAAAGAACATCAAATCTGAATTTTGTTTTCTTGCTTGCTTTTAGTTTGTGCTGTCTCCTATGTTATCCTAGTGCACTTGTAGTGCCAAGTGTATTTTCATTAATTAAATAAGGCCCATTGTCACTGGATACACAAAATCACTTTTCACAAACTGGTATTGAGCATTGAAAGAATACGCCGCACATTGTTGATTGTTCCAAATTTTAATTTGGCCACATTCACATGTGCCATTGAATATTTATATATTTTTTTTGGGTTCATTTAACTTTCTTTGAAAAACATTTTTCTTTTCCTTTTTTTTTGAATTTTTTTAAAAACTTTCTTTTTTTTTTCTTTTTCTTAAAAAAATATGAAAAATGTAACAACAATCAGCCACAATATTGATAATTTAGGAAGTAACAATCTTTTAAGTAAAACAAGGGAAATGAAGAACATGATCGATATTATGGAGAAACGGATTATATTCTCCCCAAAATATCGATCATGTTCTTCATTTCCTGCTGCATATTGTCAATCCGATTCTTCATGAGATCCAGGCTAGTTCGCATGGCATCTATTTCCCCATTCCAGCACATTATCTGGCCAATCAGCCTTTGTGCGCTGTCACTGGAAAACGGGGCCCTTTCCACAACCAGAACATCACCTACAATAGATGGTAAAAATTGGGTCAAAAAATATGCAGTCATACATGGATTTCAACAAGCTGGGGTGTCAGACCCCTACTTCCTCCACCTCTCCTTCCTCAACCTCTCCTTCCTCGACATCCTCGGGGGGGGCACTGGTGCTTGGAAATGTGTCGCTTTCCACAACCAGAACATCACCTAAAATAGATGTAAAAACATGTGTTTTGAAATATGCAGGTATACATCGATTACCTGAAGCTGTGGTGTCAGACACTCACCTGGTGGGGTGCCCATCTCCTCTCCTTCCTCCACCTCTCCTTCCTCCACATGCACATCCACGGGGGGGATGGGGCTAACCTCACATTCATGCTGGCAAGGGTGGCGGTCCCTGGGATCCTGCTTTGTGAGTCTTTTCTCCCCTATGAGAAATTAACAAACAAAAAGGTATACTTTAGCACACAGATATTTAAGGCCAGAACTAGGAAGATGAAACCTTGATTAGAAGTGTTGTACAATTGTCGGTTTATGAAGAGATGCAAAATGTGAAGACATGATAAATCAATTCACTTTGCCAAAAACTACAATAATTTGCTTTTTGGGCCAAGTTTCACACCTGCCCAACCCCCCCCCCCCCCCAAGTATACCAAGGAACCCCGTGTGGTTTCCCCTAATAAATGTTCTCTGGTGTCCCACACTTTTGCTCATGAGTGCAGATGTGTTTTTACCCAGCTGCCAAGTGTCCTCTCCTTCAATTACACTGAATGTTCTTTTCTAGTCATTGTATTTTGAAACACATCTAAACCACAATGTCCTAATCTTTTTTTGGTTCCTAAAAATTACACAGCAAAAAAATGTGGATTAAACCCTGTATCATAAACGAGGTTTGCCACGAACAACTTACGAGGGTTTGTTAATAACGATACGATTATTACTGTATCCAACATGAAATCAGCAATTTTTTACATTGTACAAAGGTAAAGCATATGGATCAGTATGCAATAATCATAAAATAGGAACACACGACAAGTACTTACTTTTTTTAAGAACTTTCTTGATCCTTCTGTACTGATCCGGCTCCCTCAATTTAAGGTCGGACCACCGTTTCCTCAATTGGTCTTTTGACCGTCGTACCCCAAAACGATTGTGCAGGGTCTTAACTACTTTGGCCATGATTCTGGCCTTGCGCAAGTTTGGATGGGTGTATGGTCCATGCTTGCCATCATAATCCTTACTTCGCAAGATTGCCACCATCTCCACCATCTCTTCAAATGCCATATTTGAGGCCTTAAATCTCCTCTTTCCGGATTGGGACGTTTGTGGCTCCGGGGATTCGTGACTACTGGAGTCGTTAATATCAAGCACCTGTTGTGTTTCCGCCATGTTTCTCCTACTGCGCACCGTAGAGAAAAGGGGGCGGGAAATATTCTTGGAAAAGAACGTCATGGGCGGGCAACGCAGGCGTGGTTCTACGCGTACGCACTGTATATTACGCCAAAATGCACATGTCGTACGTACGTTATGTGCGCAGAAAACAAGAACTTGACTAAAAGAACGTCATGGGCGGGCAACGCAGGCGTAGTTCTACGCGTACGCACTGGATATTACGAAAAAATGCACATGTCGTATGTTCTTTCGTACGTTATGTGCGCAGAAAGGGACGGGAAAACAAAAACTTGACCAAAAGAACGTCATGGGCGGGCAACGCAGGCGTAGTTCTACGCGTACGCACTGGATATTACGAAAAAATGCACATGTCGTATGTTCTTTCGTACGTTATGTGTGCAGAAAGGGGCGGGAAAACAAAAACTTGACCAAAAGAACGTCATGGGCGGGCAACGCAGGCGTAGTTCTACGCGTGCGCACTGTATATAACGACAAAATCATACCATATTGTATTTCTGAATATTTGAATTTTCTTTTCCACAGAGTTTAATGTTTGCCCTGGGGCCAAAAGGCTACACAAATGTCACAAGTTTCTCCAGTGTTGCCTTCATTTTTTTTTTGTTGAACCAGAATAAATGGATATTTTATTTTGAAAATATAATTGCCTATGTGTTTTTTGGTCAAATACATTTCTAAAAGACAATGTGAAATTAACAAGGGACACTAACCTCCTTGAGGTTACAAAAAAAATAAAAATGTTATTGTGGTAACTTGTCACCAGAATAAAAATAAAAAGGTTATTGTGGTAATGAAAAACACAAAAAAAAATAAAGGTTTTTGGTGTTAACTTGACAGAATAATTAAATATGGAGATCACAAGAAAAAAATTGGTAAAGAATTATCCGAAAAATATGGAGAAAAAAAAAAAAAAATACCAAAAAAAAAAAAAACATTATTAATGAGATGGGGCTTTAAAATAAAAACAAGATCATTCATGAGATGAGGAGAAATAAGACAGAAATGTGTTTTGTGAGAACTCTGTGAGTGAATATGAGCAGCAAAGCAACGTTCTTCTAGCATTATAAATAAAGACTTCGTTCTTCTAGCATTATAAAGAAGATGCGCTACATTTAAACGAGCACAGAATTTGCAGCATGACGAATGTGCTACTTCCAATACGAACTGGAGTTTTACAAGACCGAGCACTTCCGTCTCGTACTTGCTTCAGAGCATGCGTCGTTTTAGGTCTGTCGGAACAGCATACAGACGAGCGGACTTCTACATCGGAACTGGGTCCGACGGAGTTCCGTCGGAAAAATTTGAAGCATGTTCCATTTTCTAAAGTCCGTCAGACTTTTGAGAATCAAAAGTCCGTTGCAGCCCACACACGATCGAGTAGTCTGACGGACTCGGTCCATCGGACTTTGGATGTTGAAAAGTCCGCTCGTGTGTACGGGCTTTAGTGTTTGATGATGAATTTCCCCACAAATCATTATCGGTCAATTCTGCGAGTGATTCTAATTTATTATCGCTGTTTTCTAACTGGTCTATAAGCACTTTTGATGTAAACGGACATTTTTTGGTTGCTATGGACAATCTCCAGTTTCCAGGCATAAAGAACAGTATTTATAATATAAAACTGTATGCAGGACACTGGACAAACCACTAGGGACAAAGGGGATGTGTAATTATTTGATACAGTACTGTAATCTTACAGATTACAGTATACTGTATTTTTTACTTTTTGAATTTGGCGCCGAACTTCGTCCCCATGCGTCGCAACGCTCGCAGGGAACAGAGCTGGGCGATGTGACAGATCGAGCGGAGGATGGCTCGCAGGTCACAGTGCGGGTAGACATCGTTGGATCCAGGGGACAAGGTAAGTAACCCCATCCATGGATCCAGCGATGCAGTCCCGAGTCTGGCTCGGGAATACCGCTTATGATATTTAAATCTTACCCCGAGCCTGACTCATGAATACCGCCAGGGAGGCTACAAATAAAATGAAAAAAAGATTCCAGCAGTGGTAATCCACTCTCTGCATCCTGTGATGGGTGATCTCCTCTCTGGGGTCTAGCAATGGATGATCTCTCCTCTCCAGCTCCAGGGTCCAATGATGATGTCCAGCGCAGCGCATCCTGTCTCCACCGGAGACACCGCGGGAATCCCGGCAGCCTGACAGGTCTCTTAGCTGAGGAGGGGGCCACCTGTCACATGACCCCGCCCCCCTCTGATGCAAGGGGAAACCTGGGCTTCCCCGTGACGTGTGGGTGACCCCGCCCCCCTCTGATGTAACGCAGGTTTCTCCTTGCTTCAGAGGGGGACAGGGTCACGTGACGGGTGGCCCCGTCCTCAGCTAAGAGACCTGTCAAGCTGGTGGGAGTCCTGCGGTGTCTACGGTGGAGACAGGATGCACTGCGCTGGACATCATCGTTGGACCTGGACCTGGAGAGGAGAAATCATCCATCGCTGGACCTCGGAGAGAAAATCACTCATTGCGGGATACGGAGAGTGCATTACCACCGCTGGAATCTGTTTCAATTATTTTTTTTTTTAAATAAAGGACTTATCGCAACGGTGTCTGTGTGTTTTTTTTTTTACAATTTTTTTACACTTTCTTTGTGAAATGGTAGGGGTACAATGTACCCATTACCATTTCAAACAAGGGGCAGGATCTGGGGTCCCCTTGTTAAAGGGGGCTTCCAGATTCCGATAAGCCCATCACCTGCAGACCCCCACCACTACTGGGCAAGGGTTGTGGGGATGAGGCCCTTGTCCATCAACATGGGGACATGGTGCTTTGAGGGGTCACAGACCCCTAAAGCATCCTCTCCATGTTGAGGGCATGTGGCCTGGTATGGTTCAGGAGGGGGGTGCTTTCTCGCCCCCCCTCTTTTTCTGCAGCCTGCCAGGTTATGTGCTCAGATAAAGGGTCTGGTATGGATTTTTGAGGGGAACTGCCCGTCATTTTATTTTAAAAATTTGACGCAGGGTTCCCCTTAATATCCATACCAGACCTGAAGGGCCTGGTAATTGAATTTGGGGGGACCCCCACACATTTTTTTTATCAATGAGTTTCAATGACTGTTCTCTGTATTACTGGGAGGCGACAATTCATTATAGCCATGAGTGCTTTTAAATCCTTCAGAAATTACAATTTGTGCAGGGACAGTTCTAAGCATGGGAAACAAGCGATACTTTACAGGCATACCATACACACCCCTAGGTAAGAAATGTAAAGGAATATTTCAGTTTAAGCATTATTAAAATCACTGCTCCCGAAAAAACTGCAGTTTTTAAAACTTTTTTTTGCATTGATACATGTCCCCTTAATATTCATACCAGACCCAAAGGGCCTGGTGATGGAGGGGGGATCCCATGCTCTTTTTTTCAAGTATCTGTATTTTGCTGTGGTACTGTTCTAAACACGAAAAAAATTTGCAACTTTACAGGCAAATTACAGACAAACCCCAGGCCTGATATTTAAAGGAATATTTCATTTTTATTGTTTCACTTTAAGCATTAAAAAATCACTGCTCCCAAAAAAATGGGTGTTTTTAAAAAAGATTTGATACATGTCTCCTGGAGCAGGACCCAGGTCCCCAAACACTTTTTATGACAATAACTTGCATATAAGCCTTTAAAATTAGCACTTTAGATTTTTCATGTTCGAGTCCCATACACTTTTACGGTGTTTGGATGTTCGAACTAATTTATTGCCTGTTCGCATGTTCTAATGCAAACCGAACTGGGAGATGTTCGGCTCATCCCTAGCGGCTAGCTTGATCCCTCTGGAAAGCATCTGGGGGTTCAGACAAATGTATAAGTTCACTGCTCTGTGGATCCCACTGGGGTGATAAGTGAGCCGGAGGGAAGCCTGATTCAATCCAGGAAAAAAAAACAAATTCCAGCAATCCCCCAGGTGAACTGAAATATTGTGTGATCCAAGGCATGAAGTTCAACATGGTTTATATCACCGCTTCATCACTTAGTAATTATGTGAAAGCCACTGTTCAATTCTCCTGACACTGTCAGGGGCACATTCTTTTATTGCTGTAAGATATGTAACATAGCACAATAGGTTCAACAGTGCCCTCGGGCATCCCCCCAGTTTCTCCTGAGGTTGCCACTGTGATCCCATCAGTTCCCTCAGAATGATCAAGAGCAAAAGACACAGAGTCAGTTAGAGGGAATGCGGCCCAAGGGTCTGGGAGCTAGAAGAGGGCCCCGCCCTGAGTATGGGGGCATGCCCCACCAGATTTTGCTAAGGCTTCCAACCGGGCTGCATGATCCCATGGAAGGAGGAGTTCTTTAGGCCCCTGAGGTGGATGTTTCAAAAATGGGGAAGGTCATTAGAGTGGCACAAAACTTGAGTAAGTATAATTCACGGTACCATGTGTCAGCGAGGATGTGGCAGGGATTCCAAACAGAAGCTTCTCCAGACCTGTTGAAGAATCGGGTTGATTCCCCATCCTGCACTCTCAGGTAAGGCATACTGGAAACAAGACACTGTAGTGTATGTCGGGGGCTTGCATTGCCGCCTTTACCTGGTCAAATGATTTCTGAAGCTTCTGTGTCTCCACTGAATAGTCGGGGAATATTAGTAGTTTGATGTTTTACCAGCAGTCGCTCCTGAGGATCTGTACTTCATCCAGGTGCTGCAGGATCAGTTTTCTGGGTAAGGTGTCATGAGGATCTGGATAAAACCAAGAAGCCCAGCGGAGCTTGGCAGGAAGCAGACACTCACATCGCCATCTTAGACAGTGTTGATTTTATTATATTATTGAGGTCTAGTATTCTCTTCTGATACTCCTGTGTTAGGAGTGTATTAAGATAAGTAGAACACTGTTGCAGTATTTTTTCTCATGTTTATTGGAAATCGGGTTTGATTTTTTAGAATTTTGAGGGGATAAAGGGGCAATAAGCCCTAATTAGAACCATTAGGACAAGAAATAGGTAGGTGTATAGTAACTGGGTCTGTCTAATCCAATGTAATAAAGAAAAAAGAGGACCTGGTACCACTGGTATGGTCTAACCCCTCAGGACTTTAATAGGCAGACCAAGTGAGTAAAATATCTACATTTTATTACGAAACATTTCATAAAAATGTATTACAATATAAAATGCATCAAATACAGACACATGTATTTGGGGATCACCATTTGATGTATGTAAAATAAGTTGCCCCTGGAGAATGATTGGGCTAGCAAAGTTTCATACTGGTGATAGCACCTCACATGTTTCAGACATCATAGTCCTTCTTCAGAGGTTTTTATGCCATTTGGGTCATAGGAATTCTATAATATAGATATACAATATAACATACATTAGTGGAGTATATACAAATTTCTCAAGTAAATATACATATAATGCCAGATATGGTTTATGACAATGTTTGGCCCATACTTACAAAAGATTCACAAGCAGATAAAGCACTAAGCCGGAGATGTGATGGTCAATAGCCTGCAAGTCACACAGCAGCACAGCCAAAAGAACCAATTCCAAAAAGTGGAGTGGAAACATCGGGGAGGAGACAGTGGATGCCTCAGCTATGAGGACCCCTGGGCATTGGAACATGGGTTCCTGCCTAAAACTGACCAGAAATCTAATAAGTGGTCTATATAAGGGACTCAGTACTTCAGTGTTGATCTGTATATATAGGAACAGAGGAGGTCTCAATTATAATTTGTCCATATTGGTAAAGTATCTTGGAATACGTCTGTATGTCTATAACTAACAGTGTCACCCCATTACAAACAGTGATGTATGGGCAACACCGGGGAAAATAGATGTAAAGTGTGCAGGAAGAGACCTCCTTGGGTACCATTAGACTTGTTTTTTTTTTTATATTCTTTATTTTTATTTTTCTTAAGTTATTCACACATCATTTTACAGATCTTGAGGGTGGAGTCGTATAGTGTGTTACAGAACTACCGACTCCTTACACCTCTCATCTTACAAAGTACATTTAAAAAGTACATCTCCTCCCTCCCCCCCCCCCCCGGGCAAAAAAAAAAAAAAAATCGGACGGAGCTGTGCCCCCCATTCTCCGCCCGTGTCCTTCCTCCTCCTCCTCTGTTCCCTACTCCTATTTGATCAGACATGACAGTTCCCACTCTCTATGAATGTCAGCCATTGTTGCCATTTCCCTTGGATTTCACTCTCTGGCTCCAGGGTTTTATTGATCGAATCTTCAATCAATCTACTCTGCTCCACCCTCTTCACCCACTCTAATATTGTCGGCCCCTGGGGGTCTCCCCAATGGATAGGAATTACGGCTTTGGCTGCGTTCAAGAGATAAGGGATAAGGGTAGCTTTATACTGTCTTACTCCCATGTCTGTATCGTGGAACAGGCAAGACCATGGACATTTCCTAATCCTCTTTCCAGTTATCAGATAAATATTTTCAATTATCTTATCCCAAAAGGGTCTTATTTTTGGGCAGTCCCACCAAATGTGTTTAAACGTGCCTTGTTCTTTACATTCCCTCCAACACATCAAATCCTCTCCCTTTCTTAATTTCTGCATTCTTATGGGTATCATATACCACCTCGCTATTAATTTATATGCCATTTCATATGTTCGTGAATCTTTCGCTAATGCATATGTCATTTTTAAAATTTTTCTTCTGTGTTCATCATTTCTAAGTGTCCCCAGTTCCCTTTCCCATTTCCCTAAGTATATAGGTAATTCCCCTTCTCCCTCACCTCTTAATACTTTGTATAATTTGGATATCCTTTTCACTATGCTTTGTGAGTCCTTAAATAATTTTTCTAGTGGCCTTAAATCATTCATTCCTCGTAGGGGCTGTGGAAGCCCTTGTATGAAATGTGCTAATTGGTTGTATCTCCATTTGTCTAGGGGTCTATTTCCCCATTGTTGGGTGATTTCCCTATATGTTAAGATCCTGTCTCCTATCATCACCTCTCCCAGTGTTACTTCTACTTTCTGTGCCCATCTACTATAAAACATCCGCTCTTCCATTCCTGGTAAAAAATATTTTGTGTCTAATAGTGACATTAAGGGGGAATTACATGTCCAGTTGTGTGACTTATTTATTTTGTCCCATGTTCTCAGTGTGTGCCTTGTAATTGTGCTAGTGCCTGTTCCTAGGTTCCTTACTTGGGTTGGTATCCAAATCATTTTTGTTAAATCTGTCCCACTTAATCTTATTTCCAACTCTGCCCAGTTCTTCCCCTCTAGGTTATGTATCCAATCTACTATCCTGGATAATATTATGGCTTCATAGTATTTTTTAAAGTCTGGTAGTCCCACTCCTCCCTTTTCCCTCTCCTTTACGAGGACCTTGTGAGCAATACGCGGTTTTTTGGGGTACCATATAAATGCGAGAACAAGAGATTTTAATTTTCTGAAAAAACTACTCGGGAGGGCGATGGGGAGCATTTGAAATGTATATAATACCGTCGGCAGTATGAACATTTTTATTATGTTCACTCTGCCTATCCACGATATTCTTTTATGTTTCATATTTTCCATTTGGGATTTGATTTTATTAAGCAGGGGTATATAATTTGCTTCATACAATTTCGTTTTTTTTGCCGTTAATTTAATCCCTAGGTAACTCAGTTCCCCTCCACTCCATTTAAAAGGTAGGCTTGCGGTTAAGTCTTTCTGAACTTCTTTGGATACATTCAAGTTTAATATTTCTGATTTAGATAAATTGATTTTAAAATTAGATATTCGACCATATTGTTCTATTTCCTTCACTATCATTGGTATTGATATTCTGGGGTGTGTCACATACAAGAGCAGGTCGTCCGCAAATGCGGACACCTTATACTCTTTCCCTCCTACTGCTATTCCTCGTATGTCCTGATTGCCCCGAATTGCTGCCAATAATGGCTCCAAGGCAATCACAAAAAGGATCGGGGACAGGGGGCATCCCTGTCTCGTCCCATTGAATAATTCAAGGGGGCGGGACAGGGAGCCATTCACCTTAATCCTAGCTGTCGGCTTTTTATACAATGCTTTTACCCTCTGCATCATTCTCTCACCCAGCCCCAAATGTTCCAGGGTCTCATTTATGAACTCCCAATCTGCTCTGTCAAATGCCTTCTCGGCATCCACCGACAAGAGCAGCGTGGGGGTCTCTCTTCTAATTGCTTCCTGTATCAACATTATTGACTTTAGAGCGTTATCCCTTCCCTCTCGTCCCCCGACAAAACCCACCTGATCGGTATGGATCCACTCGGGGAGGAGAGTTTTTAATCGTTCCGCCAAAATTTTCGCATAAAGCTTTACGTCTACATTCAATAATGAGATCGGCCTATAACTTTCCATCGCTGCTGGGTCCTTTCCTTCTTTTAAAATCAATGAGATGTGGGCAAGCAGGGCCTCTTCACGAAAGGTCCCCCCGTCCCCCACCTCATTAAAATAATCACAGAGCTTGGGTGCTAGGAAATTTTTAAATTTTTTGTAATACACGATGGAGTAGCCATCCGGTCCGGGACTTCCCCCCATAGCTGTTTCCTTAATTGCCCTTTCCACTTCCATTACTGAGATCGGGGTCTCTAATTCCTGCAGAGCCTCACTTGTCACTTTTAAGCTTTTAAGCTTCTCTAAATAATCCCTGGTCGTTTCTTTCCTTTTCTCCTTTCCCTCCCTTCTCCTACCTATATTATATAATGCACTGTAGTATGACTGGAAGTTCTCTGCAATATCCGATGTTGCGAACTTCATCTCCCCCTCCCTATCTCTAATCCTCGGTATATAGGTCCTATTCTTCTGTTCTTTTACTCTTCTGGCTAGCCACTTACTTGACTTATTGCCCCACAGATGTCTCTCCCTATTTATTCTATGGAAAGCTGTCCTCCTCTCTTGTTCAAGATATTCTTCCAATTCTCTTTTTTTTTTTGTAGTTCCTGTGATTCCTGGAGCCCTCTGGGTCTGGTAGTTTGTTCTAACTCCTTAATCTCCTTATATAGCTGTCCCTTCGCCTTCTCCCTATCTTTCTTTTTCCCTGTACCGATTCCAATCAAGGTCCCCCTGATGACCGCCTTATGGGTCTCCCAGATAGTGGCCTTCGAGCATTCTCCTGTGTCATTCGTCTCGTAGAAATCACTTAATTCCTGCAAGATTTTTACACTTACATCTTGTTCGAGGATGAGTGAGTCATTTAATTTCCACGCACTTCCTGTCCCCATCTGACCCTGTATATCTAGTTGGATTCTTACCGGGGCATGGTCGGACAGAGTGATTGGCTTAATTTCTGCTTTTTTTAAAATGGCTACCAATTGTTGTCCTACAAAAATATAGTCTAATCTTGTAAAGGTTTTATGTACTGAGGAGAAGTGGGTATAGTCCCGATCTTTCTGATGAGTAATCCTCCAACTATCATGTAGCTGAGCGTTGGTAAATGCTTTATTTATTTTCCTGTACCGATGCTCTGCCCTCCGTAAACCACCCCCTGAGGAGTCCAGCCTAGGATCCAGGCACCAGTTTAAATCACCAGCTAAAATTACCATACCCATTCTAAAATCTTCTAATTTGCTTAATACTCTCAGCAGAAATTTCTCTTGATTACTATTTGGTGCATACACATTAACAATCGTACATTTCATATTTCCCAATTTGCCCTTTAAGAATAGGTATCTCCCCTCTGGGTCGGTCAATCGGTCTTCAATCTCAAATCTTACTGATTTTTCAAAGCCAATCGCTACTCCTCTGGAGTGCGCTGATGTGGAATCTCCATAGAACCACATTGGAAATTGGTGCGATGATAAATTTATCCCTGAGCTACTAGTAATATATGTTTCTTGAAGGCATATAACTTTTCCCCCCATAAATTGTAGTTCTTTATTGATTTTGTACCTTTTTTCACTTGTGTTTAATCCCCTTACATTGTATGTTATCACGTTAATAAGAACCATTGGTATCTATTATTTTATTTCATCGCTTCCCACACACCGACCCAGAGTGAGCCCACCCATTCCAGCGGACCAGGAGGACACGAAGGACAAAAAAAAACAAAAAAAAACAAAAAAACCCCTCCACTACTCAACGCCCCAAACCCCCCTCCCACCTCCCTCCCTCTCCCCCAACTCTGCCACTGCAGGCGTTGGTAGGGGGTCTCTCCCCCCCGTTGTATGTACATGAACCTGACCCTGTCTCTCTGACAGAGTCTATACTTCATGTTTCCTTGGGGGTTCATACCTGGTAGTACCTACCCAATAACGACGGTTCCCCCCCTCCCACCTCCTCCCCTCCCTTCCCACTGGACCCCTCGTGCCCTCAACATTGCTGTCCCCTGTATCTGTTGTCTTCCTCTCCATCATTCCTCTCTTTAGTTCTCCTTCTCTGCCATCTTAGCTTTCTTTGGGGGGAGTGAGTATCTATCTCCTCCTGCCAACCAGGTAGCAGAGGGGGAGTGATCTCTAGGTTCTCACAAAACCCTCTTAGGTCCTCCGGAAAGCGAAGCACCGCCGAACGGCCGTCTCTTCGCCCCCACAGACACGCTGGGAAACCCCACTGATATGAGATGCCCGCAGCGGTCATAACTTCCGTTAGGGGTTTTAGGAGTCTTCTTCTCCTCAGCGTTTCTGGGGCTAAATCTGAGAATACTCGCAGTTCTGTACCCTCAAAGGGGATCCCTGACACTGCCCTCAGTTTCTCCATTATTTGCCCCTTCTCCTCAACATAGTGAAACCTCACTATCACATCTCGTATTGCTTCCCTACTTACTCCTCCCCTGGCTGCCATCCTGTGAACCCTATCTAGTTTTATGTTCTCAGCTGGGTCCCTTTGTAATAATGGGTTAAGAACCTGCTGCACTATTTTACTCAGCTCTGCGGCGCCATACTTTTCAGGGATACCTTTAATACGAACGTTCTTCCTCCTACCCCTATTCTCCTGATCTTCTAGTTTGTAAAGGAGGGACCTATTTGTTCTCCGTAGGTTCTGAACCTGTTCTGCTATCTCCTCTATTCTCAACTCCTGGTTGTCCATTCTCTCTTCCACCTCCTCTACTCTCTCCAGAACTCTACCTATATCTGCCCGTACTCCCGCTATTTCTATCTTTAAGGCCGCTTCCATTTTTGCAAACATTTCTCCCAACATCTCTTTTATTGGGGCGGAATCCACTTGGGGGTTGGGTCGCAGGGTCTCTTCCTCAGGGATAGGTTCTCCCATTGCTCTCTCCCCCCCTTTCTCCCCTTGGCCTCTGTACGAACTTTGAGTTGTAGTACTTGTAATACTTGAGCTTATTTCTTTCATCCCCCCACTTCTACCCCCGTCTGCTTTTGCACCTTTACCTTCTTCTCCTAACTTCTGTCTACTCGGCCCTGACCTCCTTCCTCCTCCCTGTTTTGGACTTTCCTGCCCCTCCTCCAACATGCTGGTATTCACATTATTACATGCCATATATCTCTGTATCCCTCCGGGACTGGATATCGGGGGGGCACTTTTACCTGATTTTGTCTTCCCCCTCATTTTCCCACCCCCTTTGCTTACACAGAAATATACAGAAATGTCAATATACACCAGCGATATACTCAAGAGAAAAATACAGAAATATAGGTATAATATTCTTCCCCGTCAACCTATGTGGGCTGACGGAGTTGTCTCCTGGGGGGGTCTCTGGGCACGCCAGGAAGAGACTTAAAACCTTCTTACTCTTCTAAGGCAATAAATTGGAGAAGGGCACACAAAAATAAAAAATAAAAGGGGGGGGGGGCAAGGGGGTATATATATCCCACTCAGTCATACACTTGGAGAGAGTCACGCTGATCAACCAGCTACTAGGGGAGATAATCCTCTATTTCTTAAGGTCCTTTCAAGTGGACTCCTCCAGCCCCAAAATAGCCCTTATTTAACGTCAACCTATACTCTCCATACTTGCACCAGGATATACAAAAATGTCAAAATAAACTTTCCGTGTACTCAATGGAGATGTACGGAGATATAAAGGTAGTTTTCTTTCCAAACACTCGGGCTGGGATGATATAGTTATCTCCTGAAGAGATCGAATGGCACAGGTAGGTAGTCTATATCCAGGTGGATTAAGTCTTGGGGGTTGATATACAGAATGGTATCGGCTGACGTCTTGCTACTTCCTGAGAGGGGTTTAGTTCCTACTCGCTCTTCTGAGGCAATGTTTTGGTGGAGTAAACACAAAAGGGGATATGCGTATCTCATTCAGGACTTTTCCCCACTCTTGGAAAGAGGCCCTCTGGCCACCGATTGCTAAGCAGGATACCGACACTCAAACTCCACGCTGCCACAGTTCATGGGGAGCCACTTCCTTGTAGTTTTCTCTCAGCATTCAGGCAGGGGGGGTACCTTCATTCTTGGGAGGGGGTCTGATCAGGAAATCGTATATAGACCTTCTATGAATGTTCACCATCCACCATCCACCCATATATTTCCAGGACGGTCTATAGGATTTCAGAGTTAATCACAGTCCTTGTCTTACTTGCTTCGTGGCTGGAATACCTGTTGCACCTTACCACCTAAAGGGCTGTCATAATCTGAATCTCAGCAGGTTGTGGGACGACTAAAACCTTTTCCCTTCTTATTAGACAGTCCTGACAGTCCAGATCAGCCAATTTGCGTCATATCACTTCAGATCACCTGCAATCATCTCTATGTCAGCCTTTATTCAGTAAGCTCTTTATATAGCAGTTTACTCACTTCATATCAGGTTCCTGCTCCATCCCCCCTTCCCCATCCGGTACCTTTGCTCTCAGGCTCCGTCCCGCATTGCTTCCGGCTGCTGGGTCCTTGATTGACACTCGGTCTGTAGATGCTAACCGTTTGGGGTCCGACCAGCTGTTCACCGGGCCTTCTCCCTCCTTATCCCGTCTGCTAAGCTGTCGTGCTGTTCCTCCCCTCTGCTCTGGTCAGTCGCGGCTTCGGGTTACCGTGTCTCGGCTCTCTCTATAACGTTTGCCGTACAGCCCTTCGGGTCTTCCTCGTGTCCCAGCCTCGTTCTCGGACCCGGCGTCGGCGCTCCTCTCATACGTCGGCGCACGTCATAGGCTGCGTCTTCCCGCGGGGATCCAGTGGGTCGGTCGGAGGAAGGAGGCGGGTGCGGAGATCGTCCTCACTGCGCGCCTACGTCATGGTACTCCACCCCCCACTGCCGTCTGCACTCAACCTCCATCCTCCTCCATATTGTTAATCATCATCCCATTAGACTTGTTGATGACTGTGTGTGATGTGCCCACCAGACAATCCCGCTGCCTCACGAATGAGACCTAGGATGTTGGTGGACATATCTATATAGGGCCTTGATTGCCCCAATTGCTTGTCATTGTGATTGGAGTCAGGTGGTCAGCAGGTGAGGACAGCGGTGTCGGGTGATGGCATCAGGTGTTAATTGTGGGATCCCTCGGCGCAGCAACATGCGGAGTTATGTCCAAGGTCATCTCACCACCGGAAGGTATGTGGCCACATCCGTTTGTGCTCCAAGGTGGAAAGCAAACCATAACAGAGCCAGTGAAAATCATGGCTCCTAAGGCTGAATTGGTCCAGAGCAGCCCCCTAGAAAGGGGGTTGACAGGGGACATACATGCACAGTGTAGTGGGGAAAACAATGACACCCCCCAGAATGTAACCCCAAAAGAAGGTTGTTGGCCGCAGACGTGTTCCAAGGGATCCTCGTAGCTGAGGCATTCACTGTCTCCTCCCAGGTGTTTCCATTCCACTTTTTGACATCATTGGTTCCTTTGGCTGTGCTGCTGTGTGACTTGCAGGCTAGCCCACTCATTCTCTAGGGGCAACTTATTCTACATACAGATGCATGTATTTTGGTATCACCATTTGGTGTTTTTTTTTTTATTGTAATACATTTTATGACATTTTTGTAATAAAATGTACTTATTTTACTCACTTGGTCTATTAAAGTCCTGAGAGTTTAGACTGTGCCATTGGCACCAGGTCCTCTTTTTTCTTTAGTAATAATATGATACTAGCGTTTGGTGGAAGCATGACAGCTGATCTTAAATAATATTGTAAATAAATGATATAATGTAAAAACACTTATTTGTCAGAAAATGGAAACTGGGACACTAGAATTAATATTTTAGCACTGCTTGCTCCTTTTTATAATTGATAGAAACATTTTTTTTTTTTTATTACTTTAGCAGTCTGCATTTCTGTAAATCAACAGCAATACTTTAGATGAAAGAAGCTCATGCATGAGTTCAAAGGCTCTGCCATATGATGGGTATTCCCACTAGAGACAGATGAAATAGGTGGACTGGCAAGACTTTTTGTAATCTTCTAATGATTGCGGCTAAATTGAAAGCAATGTGTGCATCATACTTTTCCCTTTGGACACACAATAAGCAGAGCGTTTTTTCTATGAATGATTTTTTTTACACAGTATGTGAATACAAACTCGCTACATGTGCATTCATAATATCCTTTGTACTTTTATGTAAAAAAAAAAATATTAGATAAAAACAGTGAAGGTAACTATGACGGGAGTTGCTTTGGGTGGGGGGCACAGGAACCCAGAATCCCTTGGAGAGGTAGAGAAACCCTTGTTTCAGCTCCCCAGACCCCTCTTATGTATAAGTCACTCTGTGTCTATTAGGAGCAAAACTACTCGCGGCTATAATGAATTGTCGGTCCTGGTAATACACATAAAATTCATTGATAAAAATGGCATGGGATTCCCGAACCAAAAATGCGTGGGGGTCCCCCAAAATTCCATACCAAGCCCTTCAGGTCTGGTATGGATATTAAGGGGGACCTCATGCCAAAATCTTTAGGACAAATCAGCACAAGGCATCCCCCATCTAAAAAGGACCCCTAAACAAAGCCTCCTTATAGCCTGGCTCTTACACTCCCTAGGCTTGATAGACATTTGGAGAGAATTAAAACCTTCAGCAAAAGATTACACACACTTCTCAGCCTCACATAGGACGTATGCTAGAATAGACCACATCTTCATCCCCACTTCAGAGATCCACATAACATCCCATACCTCTGTCTGTGCGGTACTCATTAGTATCCCTCAAGATTACAGGAGCCCCATCCTCCATGGGACCTCATCCGTGGCGCCTTAATGAAACCACCCTGAACAACCTAGTACATTGTATCATGCTAGAAATAGAATTCCGCGAGTAGTTCCATATTAAGGATATAGCTGACATTTCTCCAAGCTCCCTATGGGGGGGGCGCATAAAGCGGTAATGAGGGGGACAATTATCCAGCTAGCCTCACAATTGAAGTATGAATGGCAGGTGGATGTTGCAAACCTAGAGAAGGAATTCAAATCAATTAGCAAGGCACACAAACACAAACCCACGCCTGATACTCTGACTAAACTGGAAACCGCTAGAATAGCTCTAAACTTGGATCTTACCTCTAGTGCAGAAAAACATTTAAGATGGATGTGTGGCCGGTTTTATCTCCAAACTGATAAAATTGGTCCACAACTCGCAGCCAAATTATTCCCTAAACATCGGATTTATTCCTTACCCAAAATTAAATCCCTGCCCGGATCCATGACTCAGAACCCCAAATGTATTCTAGAAGCCTTCCACTCATTCTACTCAAATCTTTATACCAATAACAGCCCTAGCACACCTCATAAATGAAATACCTATTTAGAAGACATTCCCCTTACTAAACTCTGAGATCCCCATTGCTCCCTATTAGACTCCCCTATCATAGAAGACGAAGTCTGAGAAGTCATTAAAGACCTCAATAAGTGCCCGGTCACAGGCCCAAATGGCTTTTCAACACACTACTATAAGACGTTTGTTGATGTCCTTTCTCCTTATCTGGTCCGATTCTTTAATTCCCTAAGCAAGGGCTCTCCCTTAGACTCTGCAGCAAATTTATCATATATTTCTCTGATCCCCAAACCTGGCAAAGACCCGAATGAAATAGATACTTACAGACAGATCTCATTAATAAAATAATGACTTGAGAATAATTGACTTGAAAATAATGACAAAAATTTCAAATTGACTAGCATCTGGGATTCATTCCGGAGAGACAGAGTCCGGACCAGATAAGGAGGGCGGTAGATGTTATCTCCCTCATGAAGTCGGGCTGGGATGGCGGGCCTCATCAGGAGGGCAACCTTCTATCCATAGACCTTCAAAAGGCATTCAACACTGTCTCCTGGCCCTACCTGTTCACTAGACTGGAAAGATGGGGCTTCAGTCCTAACTTCCTCAAAATCTTGGAGGCCCTCTACTCTCACCCCAAGACACGAGTCTTCAAGGGCACAACTCAAACCCCTTCCCTATTACAAAAGGAACAAGGCAGGGATGCCCCCTCTACCCTCTCCTGTTTACAATTGCCATAGAAACCCTAGCTATAGTGATCAGATGGCACCCGGACATTCACTGAGTCCAATGTGGTCAGTCGACCCATAAATGTGTACTATTTGCAGATGATGTCCTTCTATTCATGACATCACCTCTTCTTTCGACCCCTAATATTCTCCAGCTGTTCCGTCTGCTGTCTCTGGCCTTCAAGTTAATATGTCTAAATCTATATCCCTCAATGTGTCAACCCCCCCAACCCTGGTAGACAGACTATAAGTCACCTTCCCTTTTCTTGGAGCAATTCTTCCATTCCGTACTTGAGTATTCACCTTATGTCCTCTATAAATCTTCAATGCGATCAAGATGACCCTTTTGCTGAGAATTCTATGCCTATTCCGCTCCCTTCCTATCCCAGTCACCAAACTGCATATAAACAATCTACAGTCAGCAATAATTCCCTTTATCTTGAGTGGCCGAATTTCAGCCAGCAAAAGATTGAGAGCATGTTCTATAGTTGCTATCCGAAAATGCGTTCATGTTTATGCTATTCCGCCGCACAAAAACTCACGCATGCTCAGTTTCTACTACAAGATGGAAGCGATCAGTCTGGTAAAACTACCATTCGTAATGGACATAGCACATTTGTCATGCTGAATTTGTTTTAATAGTTTAATGCAACACATTCTCTTCTTCTTTACAATGCTAAAAGGGGGCGTGGCTTGGCCCTGGACTGTGATGGCCGCTTAATCACTGAGCTCTGGCAAACAGGTCCTCGGCTAACACTATCCCTTAAGCTTTGAGGCTGGCAAACGGGTCGAAAGGGATGGCGGGGAAGTCCACACCAGTGCTGCGCTCGCAGACGGAATCGTGCTCGCAGCTAAACCGCACAATCCCCAAGCTGTTTCGGACACAGCATGGAGAGTCACAGGCCGCGCACATGTCGGCGGTGGAGCTGCAGACAGCAGCGCGCAGGAGGCCCGAGGGATGCCAGAAACCTCCCAGGAGAAGTTCCCAAAGTCTTCCCTCAGCCTGGCAGATCTACAGATGGTGGCGATGGTTATAAAAGCCACCTTAGCGGCAACGATCACCGATCTCAAAGCGGAGGTGAAAGGGATGGTCACCAGGATTGAGCATGTGGAAGCAGTGACGGCATCCCATGGAGTGGCCATTCAACAGGTACAATATGTATCAGGGGCACAGGAGCAAATCATCCTCGATATGCACAGGCAGCTCAAGGATTTGGATTACAGAGGGCGGAGGCACAACTTGCGGTTCAGGGGTCTCCCAGAGACAATAGAAAGCCCCCATCTCCAGCAAGCTGTTTGGGCGATTTGTAATACTCTGTTGGGGAGACCGCCAGATGCCCCGGTAGAAATGGAGAGATGCCATAGAGCCCTACGTCCCAGGGGGTGAGAGGGGGACCCCCCCCCCCCAGAGATGTGATCTGCTGCTTAGTCAGTTTTAGCCAAAAGGGGGACATCCTTCGCCAGGCACACACACAGGGCCAGATTCTGCATGAAGGCACACATGTTCAAATATACCAAGATCTGTCGGCCATAACCTTACAGCACAGAAGGGAGCTCTGTCCCCTCCTCACTGTACTAAGGGACAGACACATAGCTTACCGCTGGAAGTTCCCCTTCTGCTTGCAGGCGACTGCAGGAAACTGCACGGCATCACTGCGCACTCCGGCAGATCTTTCGGCTTTCTGTGACACCCTTGGGATCCCTAGAGTAAAAGTGCCTGAATGGTACAGCAACCTAATCAGACCAGACCCATGGATCCAGACACCACGGGACCTCACTCCCCGTTCGCATCGCAACAGACACAGGTGCCGCAGATCATCATCCGCCTCCTCGCAAAGAGGTCTGGACGACATCACCGACCGCAGCCCTGGCGGGCTCCCCTCGTAGATTCGCAGGAAAATGGTGGAATGAGTCTCACAAGATGATCGCCGGGTGAGGAACCCTTCCCTGCATCGCACACAAACCCTTCAGACAAGCTCATGGTTTTCTTAGCTTGTGATCTGGTGACTTGTTAAGGTCAAAGTTGTACTTTACTGCCCACTATTGTGTTCTCCAGATTTAATTTTTTTTCTTTTTTTGTGTGGTCTTTATCCTCTCCTTTTTCATATTTTTAATTTTTTTATGTTTTGCCTACAAACCTGACTGCATCCAGATTATAGTGATTTGCTTTATCCCACTCCTCTGGTGGGATCTGCGGAGAGGGAGCTTAATGTATACAGCATCAGAGATGATTATGTACTCAATCCCTTGATCATGCTCCCAACTTATAGCCCACTGTTATGCAGCCCTAAACGTGACCCTCTGTCCGCACAACACCCACCAGGGTTTTTCCTTTATGTTGAATTATGAGTGTGGACTCTTGGCTGAGAGCAACCCATAGAGCCCACAGGCTACTACTGGCCCACTAAGGTCGCCCACTGGAAGAAGGAACATGTGGCCTCTACTACACTCCTAGGAGACGCTGCTTCCCGAACTCTGAATTTCAATTGGGTTCTTGGGCCAACGCTTGGTTAATGTTAACTTTTTTTTTCAAGATTAGGATCCCAATATGGCTCAAATGGGTTATGTTTGATTTCCAGCACAAGTGGCCTCTACCAAGTTTTGTACACTATTGGGTGTTCCCTAGCTCACTCTTGGTTGATGCAAGACTTGTGGTAGGTAAATTCCAGTGGTTTGACAAAAATACTAATGAGGTAAGGGGTGCTAATCACAGATTTTATGTGAACAGGGCCTATACGACATGATAACGGTAATGCTGATGTTAGAGTTCTGTTAAACTATGTGACCATTATATACTTTGAGTTTGACAGTTGTCTATGTTATGCTTGTTTGACAAATGAATGATGAAGTGTAATGGGTTGGTTTTCCACGGCACACCTAGACCAATCGAACCCCCGTTCCTGACCCACTAAGGGGCAATCTAGCCCTACCCATATCCTCACCACCCCCACGTTCTCAGAGCCGATGGTCCCAGTTTGCCGCAGCGACACCAGAGTCCAGTGCCTAACCCCTGTCCCCACTACAGAGAGGCAAGTTCCTCTTTGAACTCTGCCGGTCCTACCCCTGTAGTGCCCCCTTCCCAGACCCCCATCCTCCCCCCTTCCCAGTCCTCACATTAGGTGGAGTAGCGGGTCCTTCGGCCACCTCCAGCGGTTAGAGCCTACGGGCTCAGGTACTTTGGTACTGGTGTTCTAGTGTTGTTTCCCTCCCCCCTTTTTTTTTTCTTTTGGCGTGCAGTACTGAGGTCCACCAGCAAGTGTCTCCTGTCAGTTTTGAGCTGTCAGGAGAGCTTTTCCCTGCTGATGTTATATCATCTTTGGGCTGCAGTACTGGCGTTCACCAGCGGATGGATCCTGGCAGTATGGAGCAGGCAGCACCTCCTGCAATCAGGTGTCACTTGAGGCCAATCACAGGCCTATAAATAGCTGGCAAGCACTCATATGTTTGCCTTGGTATTGTCCTTGTGCCCTGACCTGCTGCTTGTGATCCTGAGCCTGATTCTGAACCTGTTCCTGCGCCCTGAACCTGTGACCCGTGGTTCTGATCCTGTTTCCCTGTCCTGTTACCCTGTCCCATCTGTTACCGTCATCCCTGTCCTGCAGTCTGATCCGTCCATCCTCTCCCTGTCCTGTGTTCCTTACCCCATCTGCTGATCTCCCCGTGTATGACCTTGGCCTGGCTTGTGTCTCTGATTCTGGTCTGCCCTTGTTTATCTACTGATCCTCTGTGCATGACCTTGGCCTGCCTATCGTTTACGATCCTGGTATTTCCCATTTATTGTACATATCTGTCTGTTGTTGTTTGGGGGTCTCTGTTGGTTGATTTATTGCACTGTGTGGTTGTATTTATATTATTCACTTTCCTTAATAAATCATTATATTTCACTTATACACATTTGGGTTTCCTCTGTTGCAGTCCACACAGTTCTGGTCTTATCTGATACATGATAATAACCCCAAGATACTGGTGGGCTAGACCACATAACATGGAAAGTAGAGTGCGTAACTCCTTTATCTTTGAAAGTATGCTCACTTAATGCAAAGGGCCTCAACAACCTGAGTAAACGCAGCAATGTGCTCTTAGAAGTGCATAAATTAAAAGCACACGTTTTATTTATACAGGAAACGCACTTCAAACAGGGTTCTATCCCGTGTTTCTCAAATAGCCGTTTTCCTGTAGTCTTCTATTCGGCCAACCCCGGGGCAAAATCAAAAGGGGGCTCAATCCTTTTATCTAAATCCTTCCCTATGACAATTGAAGACCAACTGATAGACCGAGATGGGAGATTCATATTTCTAAAAGGCGTTTGGCAAAATAGACCACTCACCTTAGCTAATATATACTGCCCTAACACCAAGCAAGTCACTTTCATTAAAGACATCGCATCTAAGCTGACCCTTTTCCAAACGGGCCTAGTAGTTCTGGGGGGCGATTTAAATATTCCCCTGGACCCTCTCATTGACACTTCCACGGGCACCTCAACCCTCCCCTTTTCGGCCCTACACCAGATCAAACCACAACTGACATCCCTAGCGTTACATGATTCTTGGAGAATGCTGCATTACACTTTCTATTAAGCTCCACACAATAGGTACTCGAGGCTTGACTACCTGTTTGTATCCCAAACCGACTTACCTTTTCTCCAGAAAGCCATGATTGAAAGTATGGTCCTGTCAGACCATCACCCCATCACCTTAATCCTAGTCTTCCCAGAAACACATAAGACTACTAAGCTGTGGAGATTGAATGCGTCCACGTTTGACAGAAATAGGCGATTCCATCTGGAACTTTTTCCTGGAAAATTATACTCCAGAGACGTCCCCCATGGTACAGTGGGAAGCACATAAATGTGTGATCCGGGGGCGACTGCTGGCTATCACGGCCAGGAAAAAGAAAGCCTCATCAAGCTTTAATTCAGACCCTGTCCTCCAAAATTCATAAACTTGAAACCAAACACAAGCGCTCTTTGGCGTTAGAAGTTGCGCAGGAACTGGCGGAAACGCGAGCGGCCCTGCTAGAGGAGTTAAACAGAGTGACATCACGGCGAAATAGTCTAACCCAAAAGCTGTTTTATGAGCAAGGCAATAAACCAGGGAAACTTCTAGCCAAGGCCACCCAACAACGCAAAGCAATGTATACGGTACACCAGATCACAGATAGAGCGGGTATATCCCATGTGAAAAATGAGGATATCGCTATACAGCCTTCTGGCCAGCCCGAGTCGCAACCAGAGGCACGGGAGGGCTCCATTAGGGAATTCTTGCGCACGTATAGCCCAAAAGCACTTGCAGTCACGGATCGCAAAGCCTTGGAAGAACCCATTACGAGCTCAGAATTCCTGGAGGCATTGAAATCTACTAAACCGGGCAAAACACCAGGTCTGGATGGCTTCACAGCCCTCTATTATAAAACATTGGCGGACTACCTTGCCCCGAAATTTACCAGAGCATTTAACTCGCTTTCAGCCAGGCTATTGGAAGCATACGTTGTTGTAATCCCTAAAGAGGGCAAAAACCCGGCTGAGGTAGCCAGCTACCGCCCAATCTCCCTACTGAACGTAGACGTCAAGCTCTACGCTAAAATTTTGGCCTCACATCTAGCACACCTAGTCCCGAGTTGGGTTGGCCTGGATCAGGTGGGGATTGTCCCTGGACGCGAAGCCAGGGACAACACTATTAAAGCGATCAATCTGCACCACTGGCTTGGGTCCTCGTGACAGGGGGGCTTTTTCCTGGCATTAGACACAGAGAAGGCGTTCGACAGGGTGGCATGGGACTATATGGCATCAGTCCTGGACTCAATCGGGGTTGGTCCAATCATGAAAGCCCGTATTATGGCCCTATATGCCAACCCCAGGGCACAAGTCAAAGTAAATAACCACCTGTCGGACGCCTTCTCCATACACAATGGGACGAGGCAGGGGTGCCCGTTGTCCCCCCTGTTGTATGTGCTTTCGCAGGAACCGTTTCTGCACTGTATCCGGGCCAATCCAAACATCAAAGGCATAAAAGTCCAAGACCGTGAATTCAAGATTGCTGCGTTCGCAGACGACATGCTTTTGTTCCTCACTTCCCCCATCACATCCCTACCTAATTTACTTCAAGTGCTGAAAAAATTCCAAACGATTTCAAATCTTAAGACCAACTACAAAAAATCTTATGCACTTAATGTCTCCCTAAAGCCTGACCCAGTCAAACAATGCCAACTCAGTTTTCCACTTACATGGAACCCCGACACGATTTAATACCTGAGCATTCAACTACCAGTGGATCTCACCCAACTTTATAATAAAAACTTTCCAACAGAAATCCAACAACTTAAACTAAACACACAGAGGTGGGATAAACCACACATATCATGGTTTGGACGCACGTCCATTTTCAAAATGACAGTCCTTCCCCGGCTTCTGTACAAATGACAAACTTTACCGATCCATATCCCCCCTTCCCTTTTCACCACATACAAATCCATTTGTCGCACCTTTCTTTGGAGGGGGAATAGAGCTAGGATTAGCTGGGACACATTGACTCGTGCGAAAAATGAAGGGGGTATTGGTCTACCTGACCTACACCACTACTACTGGGCCACACATCTAGCCCGTATAGTGGACTGGAAAATTCATGGTAGATGCAAAGATTGGGTAGGGTTGGAGAACCTGATTGCCAATTAAGACCTACGCTCCCTCCCTTGGACTACAAAAGCCACCACATCGAGCGCGGCCTTAACGCATCCCCTTATTGCTCCCACACTTGAGGTTTTCAAGAGAGCATGCTCTAAATATGCATCCTCAGCCCAGCTAAGCCCCATTACTCCCCTGTGTATCAAACCCAGAATTTGCCCCGGGGTTGGACAGAAATTTCCTTAAGAAGGAATGGCACTATGAGGAGATATCTGCCAAACACTTCTTTTGCAGAAACAGATTCTTGAGCAGAGAGGAACTGGTGGAAAATTCCAAGTCGAGTTCCTTTCAGCTCTGGTCTTACCTCCAAATCAAGCACTTTTTAGATGACCCAAAACGGAAAAGGGGGTTCACCAGAAAACCTATGATCCTGGAGTCGCTCTGCTCAATTTCCACCCCCTAGAGACATGTCATCTCTATTATATATAGATCCCTCCAGGGGCCCACCCACAAAAGCCTTTGCCGGGAAAGGAAGTACTGGGAAAGGAGCCTCAACAGAGTGATTGAGGAGGAATCGTGGGAAAAAAATTATTTCTTCCTCCATAAAGGTACAATTAACACTACAATACAGGAGAACGGCTATAAATTAAGAACACGGTGGTACAGAACACCGGACTTATTGCATAAGATCTCACCTAATATCTCTGATCAATGCTGGCCTGCAATTCAGCCATTCTGGAAAAGAATACATGAGGTTACGTCTAAAGCCGCGTACACACGGGCGGACTGTCTGGCCAACTAAGTCCGTCAGACAATCCGACGGACAGTCCGTCCTACTTTTGAATGAACGGACTTGACCACACACGATGAACAGACAGTCCGTTGAAAGCTTGCGCGATGACGTGTACAGCACGTACGACGGGACTAGAAATACGACGTCCAATACACTGCAATGCAACCTTCGGCCGTGTAAATCCTTTCTGAGCATGCACCATACTTAGTCCGTCCAACTTGCCTACTCACGAGCGGACTGTCCGCTGAAACCAAAGTTGGACGGACAATATTACGGAAATTCCGAAAGACTTAGTCCGCCAGACTGTCCGCTGAAAAAGTCAGCTGAAGCCCACACACGAGCGGACTGTCCGCTGAAATGTGTTTCAGCGGACTAAGTTGGACAGACAGTCCGCCCGTGTGTACGCGGCTTAACATTTCAGATCTCCCATTAGAATTTGGCCCTGCCCAGTATCTGCTCCACCTCACAGAGATTTCCAAAAAGCGTTACAAAATTTCGGTAGCCATTCATATGATTAACGCAGCCAGAATGTGCATCCCTAGACATTGGCGATCCACATCTATCCTGACCTTATCAGAATGGTTTAACCGGATCAATCAGACAGCAGCTATGGAAGAGATCATTCACACGGCACTAGATAATATGTCATCTTACGCAGTAACTTGGCATCCCTGGTTGTCCTTCAAATATTCTCAGGCTTATATCACCCTCAGAGAGGGCTGACCCACTTGAACTTGATAGTTGGAATGGGAAGATCCTACCCCCTTTAGGATTTGAATGGATTCGGGAGAGGGTTGCTGGAGTGGAACTCACCCCCCTCTCCCGATGTCTAGAGCGCCAGTCACCAGTATTATCAGGTACATAAAAACACCCCCCATCCTCCCCCCCTCCTTTTTTTTTTTTCTTTTTTTCCCTTTCCTATGATTTTATTTTATTTTTAAACTCTGCTGAAGGTGATCAACTACTGCCATGGTTCCAGGCACAGGTCCAGTTTTATCAGAATGGGTTGTCTATGAGCAATTCTTATTAGGTTTTCGGGTTACTTTTGTTAGTCAGATTCTATGCAATATTGTTAAAAGCATCTTGAACGCTGTGTTATGGAATACAATCGCCTGTTCATCTGTTGTATGTTTGCATATTCCTAAATAAAAATTGTTTATGAAAAAAACAAAAAAAAAAAACAACGCTAGAAGAATGAAGTTGTTTTGCTGCTCATATTCACACAGAGTTCTCACAAACTTCTTTCTTCATTATTTCTCCTGATCACATGAATAATCTTTTTTTTGTTTTTAAAGCCAGATCTCCATAATAATGTTTGGATTTTTTTTGTGTTTTTTATTTTTTTTAATCAAGAACTTTTTTTGGAATTATTTTCTAGTCATCGCCATCATTTTTTTTTGTGTCAAGTTTACACAAAACCATTATTATCTTGTTTTTTTTAAAGCTCAAGGAGGTTGGTTGGTGTCCCCTGTTAATATGACATTGTATTTTTGAAATGTATCTGTCTACTCACAAACTGTCCTATTTGAAGAAAAACACATAGGCAAGCATTTTCCCCAAACAATCTCCATTTATTCTGGCTGATAACAAATTAGAGAAGGTAACGCTGGAGAAACTGCTGGAATTTGTGAAGCCTTTCTGCCCCAGGGCACACATCAACTATTTGTCCATATAATGGGGAGGACAATCTGGTCTAGGACTCCCAGAAATCATGAACAGCAGCAGATGACATATATGTCCCCAGGCTGTGGTACTACAACAGCCTGCATCTTCTGTCAGACCAGACTGAACCCAGGCCATTACTTTCTTGTCTTGCTTGCAGCCTTCCCTGCAGCCTTCCTTGGAGGCTGTGGCTCTGGAGGTGGACTTGTGGCAAGAGGAGGAGGAGGATGGGCGAGCATACATAAGTGCATGTTATCACTTATTTGGCCATTCAACCCCTTAAGAATGGCCTCAAAAACAAATTTCTCACACCTGAGGCATTGGCCCTCCTCCATTTGCTGCAATTTAGCAGCTATATAGCAGCCATAGGCCTCTTCAGTGTGGGGGGGGGGGGGGGGGTGGCTTTTCAGGGCCACATTAGCATCCTTAATGAGGCCCAGTGCTGCCTCCTCTACGTTACTCCCCTTCCTGGCCCTTTTTGTTGGAAGGCGGAGGGGAGGCACCTGGGATTGGGTGAGGCTACAGGGCCCTGCCACCTCCTGGCTGACACTTACTCTTACCTCCTCCTGACTGCCACTTACCCCGCCACCTCCTGGCTGCCACTTACCCCTGCGTCCTCCTGTCTGCCACATTCCAGAGCCTCGTCCTGGCTGAGGTCTTCCTGTGTATGAAAAAGGGACATACTTTTAGTTTTTGGTTCCTCAATCACACCCAAATTTCAGCTCATGACTGTTGCAAATTGCATGTTAATAAATAGAAAAGACTATCATTCTGACCCCAGCATTTTTCATTCTTGTCACTTTCATTTTTGGCCCCTACTGTGAATTGATATGTCAAACACTTTTTGTTAAATCATTCATTTGTTAGCAAGAATATCATCCAGTTAACAACAATCATTTTTGGACAATAAATATGTTAAAAAATACTATACCTGGCTCCAGCTGGGCTCCTTAAATTCTTCCAGTGTGGAAGGCCCAGGTTGGTCCTCAGAAGCCTTAGCTGGGGTTGAGGGAAGGGTGGATGGAAGTGTAGAAAGGGATTCCCTGGCTTCCATCTGGTCTTCCATAAACTGCATCCTGATGTAGTACCACAGACTGGATACATACACATCTTCTGCTGCATCTCCTGATCTCATGGAAGCTTGGACCTTATTAAGCTCCTTCCTATATGTGCTTCTCAAGCTACTAATTTTCTTCTCCACAAACTCGATGTCTGCGTCTTCACATATTCCAGTAGTTTCTCCAGCTATGCCTTCCTAGCTGGTTTATTTCAATATAAGGGGTTTTTAACCTCCCACACATTTTGCATATCTCTGTATTTTTCTATGAAATGGCCCATGAATTCAGGGTCTTTGAATTGTTTCATGTTTGCTGCAAGACAAAACATAAGACAAAAACACAAAATATCAGCCTAAACTCTCCTAATCTTATCCCAATATAGGCCTCAATCTAGAATCAGTATAGGCCACTGATGTACCAAAGTTAAGATACCTTCGTTAGAACATTCGTCCTCCTTCCTCAGCACACCGAACGTATGTACAACACATGCGTCTTAACTTTATATACACTGCGCATGCGTGAAACTCCACCCGTGTCTCCCGCCCAGACGTTCTTTCTCAAAGATTCCCTGCCCCATCTCTTTCATCGCAGTGGGAGAGGAACATGGCGGAGTCACAGCAGGTGCTTACTACTAGTAGTAATGAGGAGGAAAGCCCAGAGGCCGAAACGTCTCGATCCAGGAGGAGGTTTAAGGCCTCCAATATGTCCTTTGAGGAGATAGTCGAGATGGTCCACATACTGAAGAGAGCTGACTATGATGGAAAGAATGGGCCTTACCCAAACCCCAATCTGAAAAAGGCCAAAATCATGATGAAAGTGGAAAAGAGTCTGTGGCGGAAATTTAGGATACGACGATCCAAGGAGAAATTAAGGAAATGCTGGTCAGACCTAAAATTAAGGGAGCAGGATCAGTACAGAAGGATAAAGAAAGTGCTTAAAAAAAGTAAGTACTTGTCGTGTGTTCCTATTATGATTATTAAGTTGCATGCTGCTCCATGTACTTTTCTTTACTGTTGTACAGTTTAAAATGGCTACTTTTGTGTTTGTGGGCACAGTAAGGATTTGTAGGAAACATTGTTTGCAAACAAAATATAATGTTTTTAGCTGATACAGGGTTAACTACATTTGGTCATGCTAATTTGTATTAAAAGAAGTTTAGGACATTGTTCTCTATATTCACCTCACCTATATAGCTAGTAGTAGTGATCTATCTTTTATAATAGAGCTTGCAGTCAGTAGTGTTAGGAGATACCCCTTTATCTCTGGTGTTCTATAATAAAGGCATCTGCAGGAGTTAGTGGGTGTTGTGTGCCTCCAGCACAATATACACTACCCAACTGCTGTTTTACCCAACTCCCTTCAGGCCATTACCATGTCTGGAAGGCCAGCAAGGAGAGGCAGACAGGCGCGAGCCGATAAAAGAGGGCAAGCAGGCTCTGTGTCTAGAGACAACAGTGCTGGTCGTGGACGCGGTGCATTGTCATCAGCACGTGGCCATGGGACATGCTTGTCCTTCTTTTCGGCAGCTGGACATGTTGAACCGCAACATGCCAACGACTTGGTAGAGTGGATGACCAAGCCCTCTTCATCCTCCTCATCCTCTCTCACCCAGTCTCAGGGTAGTAGCAAAGCAGCTGCCAACGCATCGTCTTCCCTCCTCTCAATGTCATCATCAGTGACTCCTTCCCTAGACCCACCACGTCCTCCTGAGGAGTCTCCTGAACTCTTTGAGCACAATGTTGGGCACATGCTCCAGGAGGATGCCCAGTGTTTTGTGGGCTCTGATGATGACACTCAGCTAGAGGAAGGCAGTAGCGTGAGCGCAGAGAGAGGGGATGCTCAAGAAGGACAGCAATCTGGCAGTCATGTTCCACAAGCTGCAGCATACTGCCAGGTTTGCTACAGCGATGAAGAGGGAGGGGATGATGAGGGCACTGACTCCACGTGGGTGCCTGGAAGGAGGGAGGAGGAGGAGGAGGAGGAGGCATATGTCCAACGAGGCAGGATGCCCTCCGGGGGCCAGCTTAGGGGCAGCACACCGACTGAATCACACCGCAGAGCTCCGCCTGTGCAGAGCGCTGCCTCTGCACGTTATTCTAAAAGTTCTTTGGTGTGGGCCTTTTTTGAGACGAGTGCATCAGATCGCACCGCTGCTATTTGCAACATATGTCTCAAGCGTATCTCACGTGGCCAAAACATCAGCCACTTGGGCACCACATGCTTGACCAGACATATGTTGACCTGCCATGCAGCTCGTTGGCAAGCGTACCTCAAAGACCCACACCAAAGAACAAAGTGGCCCTCTCCTTGCTCCTCATCAGCTGGCATCTCCAACCCCACTAGACCTTCAGTCCTCTCTGAAACCTGCTCTGAGAGGAATGAAGGTGTAGAATTAGGTGTGTCACAGCCAAGTGCTTCCGGGAACTCTGCTAGTGGTACACCCACGTCCGATTATAGCAGGCAAATGTCCCTGCCCAGCTGCTGGACCGGCGAAAGAAGTTCACTCCCAGCCATCCACATGCCCAGCGGTTCAATGCTAGCTTGGCTAAATTGCTAGCACTTCAACTGCTGCCTTTTCAGTTGGTAGACTCGGCCCCCTTCCGTGAGTTTGTACAATGTGCGGTTCCTCAGTGGCAGGTCCCCAAACACCACTTTTTCTCACGGAAGGCGATTCCGGCTCTCTACCGGCATGTGGAAGGCAATGTCCTTGCCTCGCTTGACAGGGCGGTCAGCGGTAAGGTGCATATTACCACTGACTCATGGTCCAGCATGCATGGACAGGGACGTTACCTGTCTTTCACGGCCCATTGGGTCACTCTTCTGGCAGCTGGGAAGGATGCAGGACAAGGTGCAGTAGTGTTGGAGGTTGTTCCGCCACCACGCCTCCAAAATGCTACTATTGGTTGTGACACACCTCTCTCCTCCACCCCCTCCTCTTCTTCTTCCTCCATGGCCTCTTCCAGTGCTCTGTCCTCAGAACCAGCGGTGCTCCGTAGGCGTTCCAGGGGCTACGCAAGTACGCAGGCAAAACGATGCCATGCCGTGCTTGCGCTGGTTTGTTTGGGGGACAGGAGTCACACTGGGGCGGATGTTTTGTCAGCTCTGCAGGGGCAGGCCGAGAGGTGGTTGACGCCACGCCAGCTTAAGCCAGGAATGGTGGTTTGCGACAATGGCACCAACCTCCTCTCCGCCCTCCGACAGGGACAACTGACCCATGTGCCCTGTGTAGCTCACGTCCTTAACCTGGTGGTGCAGCGGTTCTTGGGCAGGTACCCCGGCTTACAGGATGTCCTGAAGCAGGCCAGGAAAGTCTGTGTGCATTTCCGCCGATCATTTAATGCCTGTGCTCGGCTGGCTGAGCTCCAAAAGGAGTTGAACCTGCCCAAGAACCGCCTTATATGTGACATGCCCACCAGATGGAACTCAACATTGGCCATGCTGCAGCGGCTGCACACGCAGCAGAGGGCCATCAATGAGTACCTGTGCGACTACGGCACCAGGACAGGATCAGGGGAGCTCGGTTTTTTCTCACCACGCCAGTGGGGCATGATCAGGGATGCATGCACTGTCCTGTCACCGTTTGAGGAGGCCACAAGGATGGTGAGCAGTGACAGTGCATGCATCAGTGACACTGTACCTCTTGTCCACCTCTTGGAGCATACGCTGCGTGGAATAATGGACAGGGCACTTGAGGCAGAACAGAGGCAGGAAGAGGAGGACTTCCTTGCCTCTCAAGGCCCCCTTTATCCAGACAGTGTTCTTGCTGTGCCACCCATCACACAGGAAGAGGAGGAGGAGGATGATTGTGTCAGCATGGAGGTGGAGGCTGGCACTCAGCATCAGCATCAGCAGCAGCAGTCCTGTAGGGATGATTTACAGTCCCAAGAAACACGTGGACTTGTACGTGGCTGGGAGGAGGTAGCTGCGGATCATGTTGTCCTTAGTGACCCAGAGGACTCCGGACCGAATGCCTCAGCTAACCTACGCTGCATGGCCTCCCTGATCCTGCAAAGCCTGCGGAAGGATCCTCGTATTCTTCGGATCAAGGAGAGGGACCATTACTGGCTGGCCACTCTCCTTGATCCACGGTACAAGGGTAAGGTTGCCGACCTTATCCTGCCATCGCAGAGGGAGCAGAGGATGAGACATCTCCGGGAGGCCTTGCAGAAAGGTCTGTGCAACGCGTTCCCAGAGACTGGGAGGTTACAAACTCCTGGTCCTGGACAACGTGTTGCTGAGGCATCGGTCAGAAGGAGCGGTGGAGAAGGTGGCCGTCTGACTGATGCTTTCAGACAATTTTTTAGTCCGCAGCCCCAAGGTATGATTGGTTCCAGCACTCATCACCAGCGTCTGATTTACATGGTGCAGGAATACCTAGGGGCAAGGTCAGACTTGGACACCTTTCCCACCGAAAATCCTCTGGCTTACTGGGTCTTGAGGATGGATCACTGGCCAGAGCTTGCACAGTATGCAATTGAGCTACTGGCCTGTCCTGCATCCAGCGTTCTTTCGGAACGCACCTTCAGTGCTGCTGGTGGCTTTGTTACCGCTCACAGGGTGCGCCTGTCCACCGAATCAGTTGATCGACTGACCTTCATCAAGATGAATCAGTCTTGGATCACCCACAGCTACCAAGCACCTGAAGCTGATGTAACCGAATAATTTTTTTTTGAAATACCACATCCCTTCAAGACTGCCTATGCTGATGCTGAGTGACTGTCCTGTTATGTTGATTTTCTATCCTCTTCCTCCTCCGCTGATATGTTGGAAGAACATTTCTGGTTCTGGTTGATGCCATCAGCCCAATTTTTCTGCCCCTGTTTAACAGGGGCGTTTAAGTACAATTTTTGATGCAATGCTTTGCAGCAGGGCTAATTCCTGCAATCAAACAAGAGTATATGTGAGAGGTTGCAGTGTGGTGGCACCAGCACCAGTGCCTAAGGCCCAATTTTTCTGCCCCTGTTTAACAGGGGCGTTTAATTACAATTTTTGATGCAATGCTTTGCAGCAGGGCTAATTCCTGCATTAAAACTAGAGTATATGGCAGAGGTTGCAGTGTGGTGGCACCAGCAGCAGTGCCTAAGGCCCAATTTTTCTGCCCCTGTTTAACAGGGGCGTTTAAGTACAATTTTTGATGCAATGCTTTGCAGCAGGGCTAATTCCTGCAATAAAACTAGAGTATATGGGAGAGGTTGCAGTGTGGTGGCACCAGCACCAGTGCCTAAGGCCCAATTTTTCTGCCCCTGTTTAACAGGGGCGTTTAATTACAATTTTTGATGCAATGCTTTGCAGCAGGGCTAATTCCTGCAATAAAACTAGAGTATATGGGAGAGGTTGCAGTGTGGTGGCACCAGCACCGGTGCCTAAGGCCCAATTTTTCTGCCCCTGTTTAACAGGGGCGTTTAAGTACAATTTTTGATGCAATGCTTTGCAGCAGGGCTAATTCCTGCAATAAAACTAGAGTATATGGCAGAGGTTGCAGTGTGGTGGCACCAGCACCAGTGCCTAAGGCCCAATTTTTCTGCCCCTGTTTAACAGGGGCGTTTAAGTACAATTTTTGATGCAATGCTTTGCAGCAGGGCTAATTCCTGCAATAAAACTAGAGTATATGGAAGAGGTTGCAGTGTGGTGGCACCAGCAGCAGTGCCTAAGGCCAAATTTTTCTGCCCCTGTTTAATAGGGACATGTAATTACAATTCTTGATATAATATTTCACAGGAGGGCCCCTTCCTGTGCCCACCCAGAGTAACGGTGAGGACTTATAGTGTTGTGGCACCAGCACCACAACCACCAAAGGTCAATTTTTCTACCACTGTTCAACAATGGCATGTAATTACAATTCTTGATATAATCGTTCACAGCAGGGCGCTCCAGCGCCCACCAAGAGTCACTTTCAGGGCTTACAATGTTGTGGCAAAACCAACACCTTGTTCCGCCATTTCTGCAGAGCATATAGGGCAGGCCCCTACTTTCAAACATCCAACTTACAAACATCTCCTACTTGCAAACGGAAGGAGACAACAGCAAGATGAGATGAAAAAAGATGGACGAGAAAACAAATTATACAGGGGTGATAACCCTTCCCTATGTTTTCCAAAAAGCTTAAAAATAGTTTTTTTGACTGGAGCTACACTTTAAAAATGTACCAGTTGAAAATTACAAACAGATTCAACTTAACACAACAAACCTACACAGTCCCTGTCTTGTTTGCACCGCCTGTATACTGCTGTTCTGAGTATATAGGGCCTGGGGGCCACACGCATTTCCTTTTTTTAATATGGGTACAGGGTTCCCCTTAATATGCGTACAAGACCCAAATAGGCTGGTAATGGGCAGGGAGGGCTACCCATGCCATTTTTCTCAATGATTTTCAACCATATTGCAGGAACCAGATATAACATTAAAACCGCAAGCAGTTTTAAATGGTGTTATTTCCGTTTAATGTCATTTTGTGCCGGGACTGTTTTAAACACGGGAAACACGTGGCACTTCACAGGCATACTACAGACACCCCCCAGGCACCATATTTAAAGGAATATTTCACTTTTTTTTTCACTTTAATCGTCATTAAAATCAGTGCTCCCGCCAAAACGGCAGTTTTTAAAAACATTTTAGGCATTGACCCATGTCCCCTGGGGCAGGAGCCAGGTCCCCAAACCCTTTTTAGGACAGTATCTTGCATATTAGCCGTTAAAATTAGCACTTTTCATTTGGAACGTTCGAGTCCCATAGACTTCAATGGGGTTCCAACGTTCGTTCGAATTTGGGGTCCGTTCGAAAGTTCTGGTGCGAACCGAACCGGGGGGTGTTCGGCTCATCCCTAGTCAGAACTAACCGAACGCACTGAAAACAGCAAGGCCTGTGAAGAGCGAGCTGAAAATCAGAAATGAACAGACAAAAATGCATTGAAAACCAGATACAAATCCACAAGCACAAACTGAACAGCAGTAAAACGATCGGAATAAGCACGGGTCTGAAAAGTGTGAACCGTCTCTCCCCAAACTTCGACTAGCACGAGATTAACAGAAGGAGCCCAAAGGGTTGCACACTGGGTCTTGAACTACCTTTTTCTAGTCCCATCACATGTGTTGTATGTCACCACATTCTGAATTTGGTGTGACTGTGTGTATGCAAGACAGCTTGAGCAAAATCCCATCAGAATTCCGTTGGGAAAACCATCAGAGCTTTTTCCAAAATTCTGATCGCGTGTACGTGGCATAAGGACTTTGTCTCTGCCTGATCACACCCCCTGTTTACCTGTATATGACCCCAGCTTGTTTCAAGGACCCTGCTCCTGCTTCACCTGCTTGTCTACCCATGTACGAGCCCAGCTTGCAACACCAACTCCTCTTTAAGCGGTTATCAGCTGATCTCCAGTGTTGGATCCTTTGCTGGTCCTTTATTGAGTGCCCTGGATGATCCAAGCCACTGTACTCTGTTACAGCTCATTAAAGCCTTTCTGTTGCACTGCTGCTACAACCTCAAGTAGCCTTCAAGGAATCACCTGCTCAAGCCCTCCTCATCCTGCTGGCAACCCGTGCTTCTTTGAGCATTATAACCACTGTACCACCTTCAGGGGTATACTGCGCTCAGCCGCAAGGGGAGGCTCTCAGCATGTTGGCATCGGATAAGGTACGTGACAGTACAACCAATCATGTCTGAGGCCAAAAGAGTTGGTTCTCCACTCAAAGCCCTATGCCAGCAGGTCACCGCCCTTTACCCAGGCAGTACAAAGACTTCAAGAGGGCTATTTCCAATTAGAGAGACGTCTCCAACATCTGACTTTATCACCCACTCCTACAGACTTGGGGCTATCATCTGCCAGTGTGGTCTCAGCATACTCTTCACAAGAATGGGTCAACACAGGTCCTTCCGCAGTGATGACTCCCCCCAAACCAAGAGTTCCCACGCCTAAATGAGTCTGGGGTGATTGAAAAAAGTTCAGAGCTTTCAAGAACGCTTGCCTGCTGTACCTAGCTCTCCAATCCAGAACTTTTTCTGCAGAGACTGTAAAAGTGGGGTTCATTATTTCTTTAGGCTGAGGAACCCCAAGCATTGACCCATAACTTGCTCGTACAAAAGAGTCCTGTATTAAACTCTGTGGATAACTTTTTCAAATCTATGGCTAATCTTTATGATGACCCAAAGCATACAGCTATTTCTGAACCCATCTTACACATGCTGTTCCAAGAAAAATGTCCAGTTGAGGACTATACTGTGGACTTTCAAAAGTGGCCCGCTGACACCAGGTGGAGCAAGGCTGCTCTTAAATATCAATATTGCCATGGCCTCTCAGAGACTCTTAAAGATGAACTGGCCTGAGTTGAAACTCCTGCTACCTACAGTTTAATCCAATTGACCATCAAGCTTGATAGGCGCAATGCTCTGAGTGCTCCCAGACTTCCCGATCTACCTGAGTGCTACCTTAGCTTTCACCAATTCACCCTACTCTACCTTATCCTCCCTCTTCTACCATTCCTGAAAGTGAGCCCATGCAACTCAGACTGGTCCGCTCTCTATTGACTTCTGATGAGAAGCAACATCGTCGTCAGGCCAATCTTTGCCTATACTGTGGAGGAGCCGGCCATTTCTTACGGGATTGCCCTGTAAGACCCAGTAAATCACACCAACAACATCCAGTGAACTTTCAGATGGATAGCCCTTCCTCATCTCATCTTGTCCTCCCTGTCTCCCTACAGGTGGTGGAAGAGGAAGTCCAGTTCCAAGCCATCATTGATTCCGGGGGCTTGCAGCTGCTTCCTGGACTCCTCCCTTGCAAAGAGACTTTGTATCCCACTTCATAAGAGACAGAGCCTTAAAATCTGGCCGATGGCTCTTTACCCTGCTCAGGACCCATTACCCAAGAAACCAGGCCCATCCTCACCATTACAGATTCCAACCATCAGTAGTTCATATGCTTCAATATCATCTGCCCACCTATGTTTCCTATTATTCTAGGACTTTTGTGGCTACAGGCCCATAATCCACACATAAACTGGAGCAAGGAAAAAATATCCTTTTCTTCTGCTTACTGCTCACAGCATTGTCTGGTTCCAAGTGTTCATAACTTGGCCAACTGCCTGACTATTCAACCTGCATCCAATACACATCTGGATGTCCCTCCAGTATACCAAGAATTCATGGACATTTTTAATAAGACAAAAGCCAACAAGGTCCCACCTCATCGGCCTTATGATTGTCCAATTGAAAGATTACCCGGAGCCGAAATATTTCCCCTATCAGAAATTGAGTTGGAAGCATTGCATGCATACTGTATATCAACGAGAACCTTTAAAAAAAGGTTTCATCTGCCCTTCCTCATCCCCAGCCGAAGCTGGAATATTTTTTGTTGCGAGGAATGGTACCCTGAGACCCTGTGTGACATGAGTAAAAGACGGCTTTCAGAACACGGTTTGGTAATTTTAAGTACCGTGTCATGCCTTTCGACCTTTGCAACGCTCCAGCTACCTTTCAACATTTAGTAAATTACATCTTCTGGGAATATCTTGATAACTTTCTAATTGTCTATGACAATGTCTATGACATCCTCATCTTTTCATCCACATTGGAACGTCTTCAAACCGTGTAAAAAAGGTACTCACAACTAGAGATGGGCTTGCGGTTCACCCGGCGGTCGGTTCGCGGCGAACTTTGCTCGTTCGCAATTCGCCAAACCGGCGGATTCTGTCGCTGTTCGCGGCGGACATATGCGTTTACATTGTGAAGAACTTTGACCCATGACACATCCATCATGAGTACAGGACAGTCAACTGAGACATTTCAGCACATAGACATACCACCTACCTTATAAATAGACCTGATCTGGCGGCCATTTTACATTCTGTCTTTTGTCAGTGTAGGTAAAGGACGATGTGTGGAGCAGGGACAGTCAGTCTGATCACTAGCTGGCTAATTAGCTATTACAATTAGGTCCACAAAAGACCTTTTAAGGACTGGAATAGGTGTACAGTATATAGGGTTGTATTACACTTATAATATACTTTCTTTCAAATATAGAAATTATATTATGATGCACTGCTGACTGCTGTGCTGCTGAGTCCTGACCGACTTTGCAGCTGGCTTTTATCATTGTAGGGACTAAGGGACAGTTTGGTGTATGGAGCAGGGACAGTCTGCAAATCACTAGCTACTAGGTCCACAAAGGTCCTTTTAAGGACTGGCATAGGTGTACAGTATAGAGGGTTGTACATCTATAATATACTTTCTTTCAAATATAGAAAGTATATTATACTTCACTGCTGTGCTGCTGAGTGCTGACCGATTCTGCAGCTGTCTTTTATCAGTGTAGGGACTGAGGGACAGTTTGGTGTTTGGAGCAGGGACAGTCTGCAATTCACTAGCTACTAGGTCCACAAATGTTCTTTTAAGGACTGGTATAGGTGTACTATTTGGTGTGCAGTATATAGGGGTGTAATACACGCATAAAATACTTGCAAATATAGAAAGCATATTATAATGCATTTCCTGTGCAGAATTGTGACTGAAGAGCGGTTCTGCAGCGATACTACAAAGAGTGACAAACGCAATTAAAAAAAGTATTATAACTGGTGTGATAGACCAGTGGCCCCCCAAAACGACAGGGTGTTATATACCTTCTTCCACATACATACTGCATTTCTCTAGAGACTTGTGTCCCAGGGTCATTTAAAAAATGACAGGCAGAGGAAGAGGCAGGCCCTTCCGCAGGGGTGGTAGGGGTAGGGCAGGAGCAACAGGCTTGAGCCAAAGTGTCAAATTGCAGAAGGTGTGTTCGATTACGGCAAATGATGCACCAGACTTGGTTGAGTGGCTCACTCAGCCTTACTCTTCTGCACCCTCCTCATCCTCTCGATCTTCACCCTCTTCTTCACTCTCTGCTGTGTGCACCCCCAAAGACACTACCACACCACCACCACCACCATATACCCTCCGCTTGAGTCACAGGAATTATTTTCCGATCCATCACAAGACATTGCCGATGCGCAGCCACTCTTGGCATTGGATCAGGAAGAGGGGGTAACAACAACCACCACTCAGCAGTCTGATGACAGTACCCAGATCAGCCCAAGGAGGAGGTTGGTCCCCGGTGTTGCTGTCTACTCCGAGATCTCTAATTATAGCGGTGGTGAAGGTGACGACGATGATGACGTGTCTAGTGATGTCACGTGGGTGCCCACAAGAGAGGAAGAGGGGGGGAGTTTAGAGGGAGATATGGACCAGCAGATAGGGAGGAGAAGCAGGCAGAACTTAGATTGCACAAGAGGGACAAACCAAACTGATATGTATCAGGAGCGAGGCATCAACCATGTACGGTCACATCTGGTGCTCCCAGGACACCGGCACATGGCTCCGCAGTGTGGGCTTTTTTTAGCGTGTCCGCTGCTGAAAATAGTGTTGCCATCTGCAGCCTTTGCAGTCAACGCTTAAGTCGCAGTAAGCCCAACACTCACCTAGGGATGACCGCCTTAAAAAGGCACATGAGCTGCCATCACCGAGTCCAGTGGGAGCAACGGAACCCACAAAGCCACACTCCAGCCTCTCACCATCCAGCCTCATCTTCTACTTCTCCTTCTCCTCTCTCCTCACAATTGTCCTCCACTCCACCTTCCATCATGCCGTCCTCACGTTTTTCTGGAAAAAGGCAGGCTTCCGTGGGCCAAATGTTCGAGTGTAAAAAAAATGATGACGCCGGATAACCCTCTTGCCCAACGGTTGATGGCTGGCTTGTCAGATCTGATAGCCCGCCAACTACTGCCATATAAACTGGTGGACTTGGAGGCCTTTCGAAAATTTGTGGCCATTGGAACACCACAATGGAAGGTCCCAGGAAGAAAGTATTTCTCAAAGAAGGGCATCCCAGAGCTATATGGCCATGTATCTCTGGCACACAGTGTCGGTGCCAAGATACATCTGACCACAGACACGTGGTCTAGCAAACACGGGCAGGGAAGGTATATCACTTTTACTGCCCACTGGGTGAACCTTCTGATGGTCGTCAAGCATGTAACCCGTGGCACCCGTGTAGATTTGGTTTTACCGCCACGGATTGCATGCAGGCCTGCCTCTTCTTCTCCTCCTCCTACTCCATCCTCCTCCCTCTCCTCCTCGGCTGACTCCTCCTTTTCCACTGCTAGCGTCTCTTCCGCTGCGCTGCCCAAGCTCCCCAGAACCTATTCGACATGCCAGGTGAGACATTGCCATGCCGTGCTGCATCTGTTGTGCCTGGAAGCCAAGAGCCACACTGGCCCTGCACTCCTTTAAGCTTTGCGTTCACAGGCAGATCAGTGGCTAACACCACTCAATTTGACAGTTGGTAAAGTGGTGTGTGACAACGGTGCCAATCTGCTAAGCGCATTGAAACAGGGCAAAATGACACACGTGCCATGCATGGCACACGTCTTAAACTTGGTCGTGCAGTGATTCGTTATCAAATACCCTGGGGTCCAGGACATCTTGCGGCAGGCAAGGAAAATCTTGGCCCATTTCAGAAAATCTTATACGGCCATGGCTCGCCTTGCTGACATTCAGAGCGACACAATCTGCCAGTCAGACGTTTTATTTGTGATTTCCCCAACGCGATAGAACTCAACCTTCTATATGCTTGATAGGCTGCTCCAGCAGAAATGTGCAGTTAACGACTACCTGTACGAACTCTGCGGCAGAACAGGTTCTGGGGAGCTTGTTTTTTTTTCACTGCGCCAGTGGCTGCTCATGTGCAACGCATGCAGACTTCTACAGCCATTTGATGAGATCACCAAACTGGTCAGTCGCAGCCATAGCGCCATCAGTGACATGCCTTCTTTATGGAGCATGAATTGCGTTGTGTCATTGATCAAGCCATGGAGGAGCAGGAAGATGAGGAAGTCGCAATGCTGGATGAATTCCCAGGGGGCTACTCTATCTGAGACAGGTCAACAACAGGAGTCTAAAGAGGAGTCAGAGGAGGATGGTGCCGGGGTGGATGAGGAGGAGCAAGAAGAGCATGCTTTAAACCTTTCTGGTATCCCTGTTGTTGTCCGTGGATGGGGAGAGGAGAACGAGGAGGATGACATTTTCCTGGATGATGAGCAGGAGCCAGGCCACCACACCGCTTCCAGTTTAGTACAAATGGGGGCCTTCATGCTTCAGTGTTTTAACAGGGACTCCCTTATAAAAAGCATAAAGGTCAAGGACCAGTACTGGGTGGCAACGTACTTAGACCCCCGGTACAAACACAAAATGGCAGAAATGTTACCACCATCACAGAGGGCTGTCAGAATTTAGCATTTACAGGCCTTGCTTTGAGAAATGCTTCATTCTGCTTTTAGGTGCAATGGCAGAGGAGGAATTCCCACTCCCAGAGAAAGAGTTGCGGGTACCAATCCAACAGCGCCTGCGAGAAGAGTGCGGTTTGAAGATGTGTTGGTGACTTCTGATATGAGGTCATTCTTTTAGCCGACCCATCGACAGGTCTCATCCGGATCCAGCATCAGGGAATGCCTAGACCTACAGGTGTCTGACTACATCGGGTTAACGGGCGATGTGGACGCTCTGAGAAGTGATGAACCCCTGGACTACTGGGTTGGCAGGCTTGACCTCTGGCCAGAGCTTGCCCAATTTGCAATGGAACTGTTGGCTTGCCCCTCATCTAGTGTCCTGTTCGAAAGGACGTTCAGCGCAGCAGGGGGGATCGTGACAGATAAGTGCACTTGCCTAGCTCACGACAGTGTTAACTACCTCACATTTATAAAAATGAATGAGGCATGGATCTCAGAGGAATTCAACACATGTGACCAGTAGACCATGTATATGCATAACTCTATAAATGATTTATTTAATCGAGCATACAGACCTTTTTTCTACCTTTGGCTCACTTCCTTGTACAAAAAAAGCACACCGTACTATATGCCCGTACTCGCCTGTTTGAAGAGGTTGAGCGGTGTCATATTTTTGGGTCCCGCAGCGAGTTGTTGGTATCAGTGCTGGTGTCAGTGCTATCTATCTTGGTGCTGGTGTGGTGTCAGTGCTCTCTCTCTCTATCTCGGTGCTGGTGTCAGTGCTCTCTCTCTATCTCGGGGCTGATGTGGTCTCAGTGCTCTCTATCACGGTGCTGTTGTCAGTGCTCTCTATCACGGTGCTGGTGTCAGTGCTCTCTATCACGGTGCTGGTGTCAGTGCTCTCACGGTGCTGGTGTCAGTGCTCTCTATCACGGTGCTGGTGTCAGTGCTCTCACGGTGCTGGTGTCAGTGCTCTCTATCTCGGTGCTGGAGTCAGTGCTTTCTACCCTAGTGCTGGTGTCAGTGCTCTCTATCTCGGTGCTGGTGTCAGTGCTCTCTATCTCGGTGCTGGTGTCAGTGCTCAGTCTCTATCACGGTGCTGGTGTCAGTGCTCAGTCTCTATTGCGGTGCTGTTTTCAGACAGTGAGGGAGATAGCAGCGGAGAAGCCAATCAGCAGGCAGTGCAAGCACCATGGCTCAGGATCAGCACTGGACTGGCACCTCCAGACCACCGCAGTGGAGCCCTGCATAGGTGGGGGTAAGAGCCGAGCAGAGGGAGGGGCTCAAGCACAGGTTGGCACACTGGGACACTGGCACAGGACTGCGCTGCCCTGTCTGTGGCACTGATCATCTCCTGCACCCCCTTCATAGCCTGCCCTGACCTTGCCTCTCCTCCATGGCCTTCATGCGCTCCTGAATTGTTAAAATTTCACAGATAAAAAAAGAATGCTTGTCGTTGTCAATCCCAGATTCACTTAATACTTTTGTTATGTCAGTGTACATGGTGTGGGACTATGTGGGCACAGCTAGTAAGTATTTTGGGGCTGAAAATATGACCTGGAGGTTTTTAAGGTTTGCCTGCCATTAAAGTCAATGGGGTCCACGGCGAACCTTGCAGTTCACAAAACTTTTGGTCACATTCACAGTTCGTGTTCGCAAAACGTCCCGTCGGAAGTTCATCCATCACTACTCACAACTCTCAGAGAACAAGGACTATATGTAACAGCAGAAAAATGCTAGTTTGAAAAATCAGTTGTTCAGTTTCTTTGATTTGTTATCTCCACTGAGGGAATAGCAATGGACCCACAAAAGGTCAAGGCAATTCTGGAGTGGCCAGTCCCTGTAGACAAGAAGGGTTTCCATGATTCTAGGCTTTGACAACTTTTATTGAAGGTTTGTGAAGGGGTTTTCTGCAATCATTGCACCTGTTAGCCAGTTAACTCGGGTTTTACCAGTTGATTTGCCAGCAGGTCCAATTCCAGTGGACCCTAGAAGCCCAAATAGCCTTTGACAAATTAAAAAATCCGGCTCTACCTTATGTATTGGAAGTGGATACCTCAGAAATACCCACAGGAGCAATCTTGTCCCAGCATCAAGGGCCTAACACCCTCCTCCACCGTTTAGATTTTTCCTCACGAAAGATGACCCCACCAGAGAAGAAATATGACTTGGGTGATTGAGAATTATTAGCCATCAAATTTTCCCTGGAGTAATGGAGGTACTTGCTGGAAGGGGCTACTCATCTGAAAGTTGACAAGGGACACCAACATAGTTGTATCTTTGATCTTAAAAACTACAGGATAATGGTGTTGTGGTAACTTACCCAATTTAAAAAAAAAAAAGCATAATAATATTAATTTTGATATCACTAGAAAAAAAGCCATTGAAAATGTGTTTGCAATAACTCTATCATTATCACCAGCAAAGCAGCTTCATTATTATCCCATTAAAGAATAAATGTGCACTGCATTTCGAGATTTCATAATTTGCCACGTCATGAATGTTAATCCTCCATTATGAATGCTACTTTACAAGACTGACCGCTTCTGGCTCATCCTTGCTTCAGAGCATATGTGTTTGTACTTTGGAGCTTTGTTAAACAGACTTGTGTACACACGCAGGGAAAATCTGACAACAGGCATTTGTCCACAGACAATTTTAAAACCTGGTATCCAACATTTGTCCGTGGAAAATCCAACAACAGTTATCCAATGGAGCATACAAACGGTCAGATTTTCCGTCAACAGCTTGGCATCACACAATTCCGTTAGAAAATCTGATTGAGGCTTTAGAGTCTGCAAAAGACTTGAGACTGGGGCAGAGGTTAACATTCCAGCAGGAAAATGACTCTAACTAAACATACAGCCAGAGCTAGAATGGAATTGTTTAGATCAAAGCATATTGGCCCAGTCAAAGTCCAGACCTAAATCCAATTGAGAATCTGTGGCAAGACTTGAAAATTGCTGTTCACAGATGCTCACCATCCAATCTGACAGAGCTTGAGCTATTTTACAAAGAAGAATGTGCAAAAATGTTACACTCTGGATATGCAAATCTGGTAGAGACATACTTAAAAAGACTTGCAGCTGTAATTGCAGCAAAAGGTAGTTCTACAAAGTATTGACTCGGGGGGGGGGGGGGGGGGAGCGGAATACAAAGACAACCTTACAAGCTTACTTACTAACCAGCTCACAGACAACCAAATCAAGCTAACAGTATGTGCTAAAAGCATGGATTTTGTCTTCACTCATTTGCAAATGCATGAGAAGGCCACAGAGCCTCGCCATGGCACCCTGGTATCTGTTGCCCCTAACATTAATATATAAGTGTCTCCATGCTGGAAGCATGCATATTCTGATGGATAGATGAGAATAGGTGGACTGAAGGGGAGCCTACCCCTTCTTAAAGGTACAGGAGCACACTGAGCACCCAGCACGTAGCTCAATGGCTGCAAAGGTGTCAGTGCATTGCCTGACCAATATACAGTGATACAAAAACAGGCAATGCACTGACACCTTTTCAGCCATTGAGCTACATGCTGGGTGCTCAGTGGGCTCCTGTAACTTTAAGAAGGGTTGGGGTCCACTTCAGTCCACATTTCTACAATGTAAGGTAGTGAATGTACAGCTTGAATAACAATGTAAATTTAATGTCCCCTCAAAATAACTCAACCAACAGCTATTAATGTCTAAACCGCTGGCAACAAAAGTGAGTACACCCCTAGGTGAAAATGTCCAAATTGGGCCTAATTAGCCAATTTCTTTCCCCGGTGTGATGTGATTTGTTAGCCCTTGTACACACGGTCAGAGATTCCATCGGAATGTGTCCGATCGGAGCGTTTTGTCGGATATTCTGACTGTGTGTGGTCTGCATCAGACTGTTTCAGTCGGAAAATATCCGTCGGACCAAATTTTCCAACTTGCCGGAAATATTTTTCGACAAAATTCTCCGATCGGACATACTCCGATCATGTGTAGCCTACTCCGACGGACAAGGTGCCACGCATGCTCACATTCAAATTCCAACACGGAAGCGCTCGTTCGGGTAAAACTACTGCTCGTAATCGATATAGCACATTCGTCACGCTGTAATGTTAAAAATTCTTTCATGAAGCGCATTCTCTTGTTCTTTACAATGCTGTAAGAAGGAACTTCTTTTGATGCTCATAGTCACACACACTTCTCCCGAACATATTTCCTGACTCTTTTTTACTCATTTCGGCAATACAATTTTTGATTTCGTCACATCTACACAATTTTATATTTTGTTGATTTTTTTTGGCTGCATTTTTTTTTTCTAAACATCTCCTTTTTTGACAGTTTGCTCATTTTTTGGGGTGTGTTTTGTGTGTAAACTTACCACAACAACATTATTGTATTTTTGATATTTTGTTTTTCTTTTTTAATCTACAGGAGGTTGTTTAGTGTTGGTACCCCTTGTTATTCATGTCACTTTGTTTTTTTGAAATGTACCTGCCTGCTCACAAATAAACTGTCCTTTTGGAAGTAAAACACACACGCAAGTATTTCTTCAAACAAAAAAAAACTTTATTTAGGTGTCAGTAACAGATAAAGAGAGAGGCAGCGATGGAGAAACTGGGGAGATTAGCGAAGCCTTTGGCCCCCAGGGCCCACATCAACTATTTAAACGCCAAACTTGGTGGCCTGAGGAGTACATGTCTGAGGGAGAGAAGTCTGGTCCTGAAGTCCAAGAAACCCAGAACAACAGCAGATGACATCTATGTTCCCAGGCTGTGGTACTACAACAGGCTGCATGTTCTGTCAGACCAGACTGAACTTAGGTCATCACTCTCTGGTCTTCCTTCCACGCTTCCTTCCAGGTTGTGGCTGTGGTGCTGGAGGTGTGGCAGAAGGAGGAGGAGGAGGAGGAGGGGCATGGGCCAAACCGCACAAGTGTGTTTCTTGTGTCATTTGGCCCAACAGACCCTTGTTGAGGGTGTGTATAATAACCTCCTCACACAAGAGCTGTTGCCTCTGCTCCATTTTCTCAAGCGTGCATGCAACCAAGGCAGCAAAGGCCTCTTGGTAGGTGGATTTTGCTTGGAGGGCCGCTGATGCCTCACCAATCAGCCTCAGGGCCCACTCCTCCACATTCCCCCCCTTTCTCGCCCTTTTGCGTGGAAGGCGGAGGGGAGGGACCTGGCATTCTGTCAGGCTCCTCTGCCCGCCCACCGCCTGGCTGCCGCTTACCCCCGCCTCCTCCTGGCTGCCGCTTACCCCTGCCTCCTCCTGGCTGCTGCATTCCACACCCTCCTGTTCCTGGCTGAGGTCTTCCTGTGTATGAAAAAGGGACATAGTTTTAGTTTTTAGTTCATCAAACACACACAATTTTCACATCAACACTGTTGCAAACTGTTAACCAATAGAAAAGACTATCATTCTGTGCCCAGCATTTTTCTTTCTTGTCCCAAAGGTTTTGGCCACTACTGTCTATTGATATGTGAAACACTTTCTAAACTCAGCAATTAGTGAGCAAAAATCAAGTTAACATCATTCATTTATACTCCCAAAATATGTACAACAATACTATACCTGGCTCAAGCTGGGCTCCCCCAGTTCTTCCTGAGTGGAAGGCCCAGGTTGGGCGTTGGAAGACTCAGCAGGGGTGGAATGTAGCATAGGACACGTGGAAGGAAGAGTAGAGAGTGATTCTCTGACCTCAGCCTGGTCTGACAGAAACTGCATCCTGTCATAATACCACAGACTGGGGACATAAACCTCATCTGCTGCAGCTCCAGATTGCATGGACTTCAGCACCTTGGTCCTCTCCCCCCGAGTATTTACTCCTGAGGCCACCAATTTTCTTTTTTAAATAGTTGACGTCTGCCCTGGGGACCACCGGCTTCACAAACTCAACCAGTTTCTCCAGCGCTGCCTGCCTCTTTTGTCTGTTACTATATTGAGGGTGTGTTGGTTGCCACAGGCAGGGCATGTCTCTGTATTTATCGATGAACAGAGGGAGGAAGCCATGATCGTTGAAGCCGTCCATAATGTCTGCAAGACAGAACACAAGACAAACCCTAATGTCAGGCTAAACTCCATCTAGAAGCAGTATAGCCTAGTGATGTACCAAGTTAAAAATGTTACCTTCGTTTGCATGTTCGTCGCCTCAGCTTCTCCTTCTGTTCACAGATCATACGGACGACACACGCGTGTTGCGTTTTATATACAGTGCGCATGCATGAAACTCCACCCGCCCCTGACGTTCTTTCTAGACTATTCCCCGCCCCTTCGCTTTCGCGCATTGGGGAGAGCACATGGCGGACAGAACGCAGGTGCGCACTAATAATAGTTCCACTAACGAGGAGGAGGGTGAGGAAAGCCCGGAGCCTGAAACGTCCCAATACAGAAAGAGAAGATTTGAGGCCTCAAATATGTCTTTTGGAGAGATGTTGGAGATGGTGGACATATTGAACAGGACCGACTATGATGGGAAGTATGGACCTTACCCAAACTCAAATATCAGAAAGGCCAAGATCATGACTAAAGTTGTGAAGAGTCTTCAGAAGAATTTTGGGGTACGCCGATCCATAGATCAACTGAGAAAACGCTGGTCAGACCTGAAACTGAGGGAGCACGAGCAGTACATAAGGATCAAGCGTGTTCTTGAAAAAAGTAAGTAGTTGTCGTGTGTTCATATGATTATTCTTGCAAAACCAGAAGCAGAGGAGCAGGAGGAGGAGGAGGAGGAGGAAGGAGAGATCGTTGAAGTTGGACAAATTGTCACCACAAGTTTTTGATACACACCATTTGTTGTAAAAACCTTTTCTAAACACACATGTGAATGTGCTTGGATTAAAAAGTTAAATTATCATCAATGTGTGGCTTCCTTTTTCATTGCGCCAAAGATGTATTTGGAGTAAAATGCGCTGAGAAGGGGTGTTATTTACTAAAGGCAACTCCACTTTGCACTCCAAGTGCAGTTTCAGGTGTACTTTTGCAGTGCACTTGTAGTGCATAGTGGATGTGCTTTTAGTAAAAAAAAAAAAACACCCACAGTGATGTGTTAATTTGGACAATCATGCCATTTTCCTGCCATGGTGCTGAAAATGAGAACGATTTTGGTCAGTAATGCACTACATACATTAGTTACCAAAAAAGAAGGTGTGTGTGTAGCAGACCCACAACATAATAAGATTATCTGAAGAAGAGACTGTCCCCTCATCTCGCTCTGAACTTGGGTTTGCACTGTTGGTGAAAAAGACACAACAAGAAAAAAACAAAATTTACCTAGGAGACACCTAAAAGCAAGCCAAGCAGTAAATTAAGGAGTTTCAAAGAAAAATGTATTGAGAAAATGCCTCTCAGACATTGTCTGGCATATAAATGGCCCCCCTACCCACAAAGTAGTCCATGTATTGGGTTCTAACCTCACGGGCGCTTTGGGGAGGCAAGCCAGGATGAGCAGGTTCAAGGCCCGTGAGGTTATCATAATTTTCAAGCAAGTCTGCTTCTTGTTGGCCAACTGAGACCGCATAGTTCGCAGAAACTTTTTTAAGAAAATTGTGCAGAACACAGCACGCCAGCACTATGTGATTGAGTTTGTATTCCACCATGTGAATAGGCGTTAAAAAAAAGGCGGAACCGGCTGGCCAGTATACCAAAAGTGTTCTCCACCACTCTTCGGGCTCTGGACAGGCGAAATTAAAAATCCTCTGGTCTGGGGTGAGGGTCCTCATCGGGAAAGGCAGCATCAGATGGTTCGCCAGGGCAAACGCCTCATCCACGATGAAGACGAAGGGGAGTACTTCCTGATTCTCCTCTGGGGGTGGCAAGCCCAGACTGCCACTCTGGAGACACCAGTAGAGCTCCGTCCGGGAGAACACTCCACCATCCGACATCCGTCCATTTTGCCCCACGTCCACATACAAAAACTCAAATGTCGCAGACACCACCGCCAACACCACGATACTATGAAACCCCTTATAATTATAATAGTACGACCCCGAGTTGGGTGGTGGGACAATGCGGACGTGCTTCCCATCAATTGCTCCTCCACAATTGGGAAAGTCCCAACGACTGGCAAAGTGGGAGGCCACAGTCTGGCATTCCTGTGGCGTTGAAGGACACTGGAGTGAAACAAGAACCAAAATTAGTAATTTAAAAAATCAACATTGCAAGCAGATTAGATACAAACATTTTTGGCCAAGATTAGTATAACATTTTGGGAACTGAGTATTTAAAGCCTAAAGTCTAAGGTCCTCTTATGAGAGTCATCACCCCCCCCCCCAATCTGATGGGCCCTTGCTAAAAAATGAGGGGGGGGGGGTTTGAACAGGTAACCCTCTCCACTTGATTGAGAGCTGAATGCTTAAATAATGTGTGATACTTTGGGAAGCCCCTCCTTACTTACACTATTGGCAGCCCACCGGACAGGTAAGAAGTCTCATAATACCAAAAAGAAACCAAAATGGAAGCACATTTTGACATTCTGCTATCACATATCAAGATAATTAATAGGTGAAAAAAAAAAAAAGCATTTGAAAGTATTGAGGCAGGCCCTTGCACTACATGTTTGTGAATTCATCCATAAATGTGAGCATCATAAAGGTAGGTAGAGTGTGCTTTGGGTTTGGTAAAGTCATCAGATAGAGGTTTGCTATCAGCTGAGCTAGCAGTTGGGGGGGAGGGGGGTTCCTAATGAGTTTTGCACAACCAAAAAAATAAAAAAAAGTCACTCTGCATGAATTGAAGCACACACATCCCATTTGTAGACATTTTAGGGGGTGTTTAGGGGAAAGCAATACTATGGAGCTGACAAAAGACATTGGTAAGTGACTAGACTATAGTTTTATGGGCCAAGAAGAGCATGGTGGGGAAGTTAGTGAGGCAAATATGTATGAGGACAAAGGGGCAGAGTATATGAATTAGAGCATATTGCAATGATGGTAATTAGGGAATGAGGAAAGAAATGCAAGACATTAGCAATCATGAAATACATAGAATGTGATGTTAAAGGATAAAACTTACCTTCATATAGTCCTTCTGCAGGACCTGAATGATGGTAGAACAGGTCTCTGGTATAATGATCCCCAGAGCCTGGGGGGAGATGCCTGTAGAGAACTTGAGGTCCTGAAGGCTTCTCCCTGTCGCCAAGTAGCGCAACGTGGCGATGAGCCTCTGCTCCGGAGGTATCCGCAGGTATCCTGCCTGCTGATATAAGGGGTCAGCAAAGCCAGTAGATGGTGAAAAACGGGGTCCGTCATCCGGAGATAATTCCTGAAATCATCAGGATTATTCTCGCGGATCTCACGGAGCAAAGGCATGTGCGAGAACTGGTCACGCTGGCGCAACCAATTCTTGGTCCACAAACACCTCCCCTCCCTGTTCATGGACCGGGCTTGTGTCAAAGTGAGAACCCCAACATGAAGCCCCTGCACAGCACAAACTCTATGACGAGTACGTAGATGAAACATGGTTTCAAAACGGTCGGCTGGTCAGAACGGACAACAGAAAGCACCGATAAATAGCAATGCCTGAAAGAACTAAATGAATAGCAGAAGCAAGCAGACAATAAGAAATGCAAATCAAAGCGTACTACACCAAGATATAGTCCACAATGAGAAACAAATACTTACTGACTGCACGCACTGATTATCAGATACGCAAAGACAAGCAGAAACTGAAGAGCAGTAGCGATCTGAATCACTAATCTGAAAAGCGCGAATCGTCTCTCACCAAACTTCTACTAACACGCGATCAGCAGAAGGAGCCCAAAGGGTGCCGGACGTGGTGCTGAACTTCCCTTTTGTAGGCCCGCCGTACGCGGCTTACGTCACCGCGATCTTGGCAACTGGAAATTCTGACAACTTGGTCCGACCGTGTGTATGCAACATCACTTCCGGACCTGGTCTGGAATTAATCCGTCAGAATAACTCCGACAGATTTGGTCGTCGGAATCTCCGATTGTGTGTACAAGGGCTTAGTGTTCCAAGTTTTTAGGTGTGAATGGGGAGCAGGAATGTTAAATTTGGTGTTATCGCTCTCACTCTCTCATACTGGTCACTGGAAGTTCAACATGGCACCTCCTGGCAAAGAACTCTCTGAGGATCTGAAAAAAAAAATTGTTGCTCTACATAAAGATGGCCTAGGCTTTAAGAATATTGCCAAGACCCTGAAACTGAGCTGCAGCATAGTGGCCAAGACCACACAGCAGTTTAGAAGGATAGGTTCCACTCAGAACAGGCCTTGCCATGGTTGACCAAAGAAGTTAAGTGCCCGTTCTCAGCATCATATCCAGAGGGCTCACAGGATATCCTATATCCTGTGAGCCCAGGCCATCATGGGGGTTGACCATCACTCTTGCTAAGATAGGCTGGAAGAAACCTAAATTTTAGGTAGGTCTGCTCAACATTTTTTAATGTATGGGCAGGTGGAGAGGAACAGGAGGCTATGAGAGCATGATGCTTTAAGCCTTACCAGAAACTGCTCTTCTCATCTCTGCTCTTCTCACCTCATACAAGCAATCTCTAAGAAATTTCCCCCTACCCATATTTTATATTTTTATAACCAGACTTTTTCAAAATGGAAATAGGGGAGCTACCATGGTCTTGGAAAACCATTTTACTATTCAATTAGTAGGTAAAGATACAATTGTTCCTTAGATGTTTGTTTTTAGAGTTAAGTAACCCATAGCAAGCAATCAGAATTAATCTTCAGCAGAATTCATTTTGATTGAAACATGAAGATTAAACTTTTTTTTTTTTTTTTTTACAAATAGTCTTTTTCAGATGGACTGAAACTTAAAATTTGCTCTCTGACCTTGGTATTTAATTGGCAGGACATGTGGATTTGAAAATCTTTTGTCAATATTGCTGTCTGTCACCCTTCTTATTAGCTTGAGCTTTTGAAGAAAAGTGTCTCATATCCCTCATTAAAACTATAAAATATATTAGTGCCATACTGTCAAAGAACAAAAGTTATGTCTCAACAATGAGAAAAAATATTCAGCTAAAGTATTGAAAAATAGTATTTTCCTGTCATCATTTTAAGTATAACAACATTTTCAGTCTCTCAAGATATTTTATTAGTAGGCAAGACATATGATAGACAGACTGTTTATGGATTTGTTTCTGCCTGTTTAGCAGCAATAGTGATAGAGTTAGGAAAACTTATGGGAACCATAATATACAGTAGTGGCTGCTGTCTCGTTCTTGTTATGTTCTTTCATTGTAGTTGTGTATGCTCTGATGCACTTAGCACATGGCAATCTTACAGGTACATTGTCTAAAAGAACCAAAACTGAATCTCAATAAAGTTAGCAAGTTTCTTAAGTGCTAGGTAAGTAGACTGTTCTTTTCAAGTCCTTAGCTCTTGTATTAAATGACAAGAGAACCGCAAAAAGTACACATTTTGCTAAGTTGTTTCAGTTTTTATGAATATTTCTTGCATTGCAATAGAATTAACTTTTCTTTTCTGCTAATATTGTACTAGCAAATGTGTACCCATTGGTACCCATGTCAAATTGGGATGAAGTTTGTTAAAAAAAAGAGACATGGATGAGAGACAGGCAGAAAAATTATACTTCTATTTTTGTAGGTGAGAAAAAAAAACATGTGTACACTAATTCTGTAAAGGAAGAAGAAAAAAAAACAAAGGTTAGAGATAGAGCATTAACCACCACAATACAGGGCGCTTTCAGCACCTTCCTGCCCAAGCCATTTTTTAGCTTTCAGTTCTGTCACAATTTTAATAAAAATTGTGCGATCATGCTACACTGTAACCATGTGAAATTTTTAGAATTTTCTTCACACAAATAGAGCTTTATTTTGGTGGTATTTAATTGCTTCTGGGTTTTCTATTTTTTTCCTTAAAAAAAAAAAAAAAAGACATAAAACGTTGAAAAAAAAGTTTTTTCTTAGTTTCTGTAAATTTTGTAAATAAGTACTAAGCAATAAGTTTTCTCCTTCACTGATGGGCACTGATGAGGTGGCACTTATGGGCACTGATTGCTGGCACTTGTGGGTACTGATTACTGGCACTGGTGGGCATTAATTGCTGGTCCTGTGGGGAACTCATTGCTGGCACTGTGGGGGCTTTATTGTATTCAGGGCACTGATGAACATTGCCCTGATTACATACCTAGATTTCCTCTGTGAGGAGATGCCTCTGATCGGCTCTCCTCTTCTCACACTCTGTCAGTGTGGGACAAGGAGCATTGATTACCAGCATTTACATGTGGCCAGCTGTGATTGGACACAGCCGATCACATGGTTAGGAGCATACCTGCTGTTTTGGGGTTGCAGAAAGCATAGCTCTACTATGGCTCAAAGAGCGAGGAGGGACCCTTGGCATGCTCTGTATAGTGCATCTTCCATGATGGCAGTTGGAACTTGCAGTAATTTGATTTGAGTGATGACAGACCTTTATTACACAGCTGTACAGGCTAAGTCATGCACAGCTGGGTTCAATTCAAATAATTACAATATTAAAGGTGTACTCTTTCTAGAACAGGCAAGGTTAAGGATGGGTGGATTGGGATACTTGCAGTTATGGTGGTGAGAACAGGTGGTTTGAGGTGGTGGCAAATGCAGTGGTCAGGTGGGGGATGAAGGCACTTTGATGTATTGTGGGTATGATTTGAAATGGTGCATCGGGGGACAAGTGGTTAGGGCAGGGATGGGTGGCTGACAGGAAGATTGGTGAATACAAGGGTGAGTAGGTAGCGCTAAGAGTGATAAAGGCATTGGTGGGTGGGGGCAGAAGTGGTGATAGCAAGGGTGGATGGGAGGTAGCAAATAGTTGTGATGGCAGGGGAAGTGTGGTGAGGGTAGGTGGGAGTGTGCAGACTGGTGGAGTGGTTGGGAAAAGTGGTGAATGTAGGGGAAGAGTGTTATTATTTCAGGTACTTACAGTATATAGCACTGTCAATTTACGCAGTGCTTTACATATACATTGTACGTGTTAAGGGCAGTGGTGCATGGGGGAAAAAATGGTAAAGTCAGGGGTGCATAGGCAGTGGAAAAAGTGTTAAGAGTGGGTGGGGGAAAGTAGTAAGCGTGGAGGTGGTCAGGGCAAAAGCGGTAAGGAAGTTGGGAAAATGTGTGCAGAACTTAAGTTGTGTGCAGAGTCATCAGCTAGTGTGTAGCATCAAGTGGGGAGAGAGAGTGGGCATGCAGTGGAGTTTTAACGGGGAGCCCAAAATGGATGGGAGGGGTGAAGTGGTGGTAGGTGTAAGGAAGAATGTTAACAATGTGAGGGCTGCTGAGTGTTGAAGGAGAAGGGGAAATAATGAGTGCAGGGGTGAGTGAGGGTACAGGGACATGTGTGTGAATGGTAGGGGAGCTGCAAAGTGGTCTAAGCAGGTGGGGGGGACAAACTTTTGAACGGAAAAGATGCCCACTCATGTGCTGTAAAAAAAAAAATAAATTATATATCATTGGAGTTGCTTACACTTCCCAATTCTATATGTGATCACGAAAGGCTGCTATCAACATTAGTGGCATGCTCATTAGTGGTCAATCTGCATTGTCACTACTGTGCACTGTAGGTGCACAATATAGCTGCTATGTTTCTGATATTGCAATATGGAAAAGTGATATCAGGCATGCATGGTACTGGCAGTACAGACTGGCCACTATTGCACTGGATATCTGCACTATATTGTTATGTTAGAAACATAGCAGTGATATCCAATTCATGCACAATAGTGGCCACAATAATGGTCACAATATCACCGCAGCACAGACAAGATCCCACTCTCCTATTGTGTATATTTTATTGCACATGCGTGTCTATAGACTACATTCTACTCTGTAGGTGTTCATATATGCCATAAACAATGAAAAGTTGGACATATTGGGAAACACATTGCATATGCATGGCACAAAAGGTACTGGGAATCAAATTTTAATTTTTAATTTAATTTAATTTTGTACAAGGTCACCAATTTAATAGACAACATCCAAAGCCAAATGATGTGGTTGTTGTTTTAACAAAGCCTTTTCTAGTATAACATCATTAAAGAGGAAGTAAAGGGAAAAAAAAATAAAAATAAAAAAACACACCCTGCAAGGCAAAGGCATAATGAGCTAGTATGCATAGCATACTAGCTCATTATGAATAACTTACCTGAGAACGAAGCCCGCGAAGCGGTCCTCCGTCTTCCACTTCACCGCTGCCATGGATCCCGAAGCGACGGGATGCGCACGGGAGCCGACACTGGCGGCATATCGCCAAGATCTGCGGCCTGCCCAGTGCGCCTGCGCGCCGTAGACAGTGGTGGCTGTCTTTGGGTAAATATCTCCAAAACCATATAGGTTTAGGAGATATTTCTTGGACCTACAGGTAAGCCTTAATCTAGACTTACCTGTAGGTTAAAGTGGTTTGTAAGGGTTTACAACCACTTTAAACATGGTGTTAAAATATTACACTCAGTATTGAGAAGCTGAAAGTAGGCTTAACTGACCATTCCATCTGTAAAACTTTTTGCCCAGCTGGAATGCAATTCCTTGCCAAGCGATTAGCATGGTGCATATGGGCGGCACAGTGGTGTAGTGGTTAGCACTCTCACCTAGCAGTAAGAAGGGTTGCTGGTTCATATCCCAACCACACCACAACACTACCTGCCTGGAGTTTGCATGTTCTCCCTGTGCCTGCGTGGGTTTCCTCCGGGTACTCCGGTTTCCTCCCACAATCCAAAGACATGCTGGTAGGTTAATTGGCTTCTGTCCAAAATTGGCCCTAGTATATGAATGGGGACCTTGGATTGCGAGCTCCTTGAGGGTAGGGACCGATGTGAGTGTGCAATGTACAGGGATAGGAACAATTGTAGACACTCACTCAGGTTGAACTGGATGGACTGGTGTCTTTATTCAACCTTACTAACTATGAAACTATGAAACTATATGCCTTTGATTCCGGAATCACTAATTTGGAAAAAATATAACAATACATTTATAACATGCCTAGAGCATGTTTGTTCAGAGTCTGTGACTCAAAGGAAAAATGATCTTTAGAACCCAGCTTCAATTTTTGCTTAGGAGAGAGTGAAGTCTCCAGAACTCTATGCTTCAGGTCCCATTAACAGAAGCTGAAGGAGGGTGGGCCAGACACAAAAGTCAGGTTTGATCACCCAGAACCAGGAAAAGGACCAAAAACTGTAGTGTGGGACCTGGACACTGGCAGCCACACAGCGGATCTCAACAGGACAACACTGAATGTGATAGGGTTACGGGGTTCCCCGCCCACAGTGCTAAAATAAAAAAATAAACTCCTTATTTTGGATATTTGTTGAAAGTAATGACAATTACCTTCTCTTTTAGGAAGGGACGCATTACTTCAATATTGTACTTCCCCTGTATGGATTCCTTCCCATCTGCATCATTTATGGTTACTAGACATGTGCGATTCGTTTCGTACGAATCTCAAATTCGTACGAATTTCTCAAAATTCGTACGTTCGGGAGGATCCGAAATACGAATTGCCGTGTGTCCGAATTCTGTACGGAATACGAACTTTTGTATACAAATTCCGGATCTCAGTCATTATGCTTAATATGACTTGCAGAAGACTTCTGTGATAGAAGTCAATGTAAATTGCCTGAAGACATCAGTGAAGGACTGATGTCTTCGTGCCAGCTGTGGCACGCGTGCCATAGGTTCGCCATCACTGCCCTAGGGAATAAAATAGCGGTTGTTGCAATATTTTATGTGACGCGGTATTTGCGCAGCGGTCTTTCAAACGCAAGTTAGCCCTTTTTTTTCCGGTGGACCTCTAGGGAGCAGTGACATTAGCAGCGTGACATACAGCAATGACACCTGCACCGTGATAGAGAGCACTGACATCAGCAGCGTGACATACAGCAATGACACCAGCACCGTGATAAAGGGCTAACTTGCGTTTGAAAGACCTCTGCGCAAATACCACGTCAGATAAAAAATTGCAACAACCGCTATTTTATTCCATAGGGTCTCTGCTAAAAAAAATATATATAATTTTTGGGGCTTCTGAGTGATTTTCTAGCAGAAAATACTGGATTTTTACTTGTAAGCAACAAGTGTCAGAAAAGATTTAGTCTTTAAATGGTTAAACTGAAAACTTCTACACACTGAGTTCAGCCCATTGAAGAAGAAACATTGTATCATTTTGTTCTTTTCTTGGCAGCCTGCCCAGAGAGGATGAAAATCCTTCACTGATGTCTTCAGGCAACTTAATTGACTTCTATCACAGAAGTCTTCTGCAAGTCATAATAAGCATAATGAGCAATGTTTTTGCCTTTAAATTCATCGTAAAGAACGTTCGTACACGTTAACGACAATTCGTATTTCGTACGAAACAGAACGGAATTTCGGTCACGAAATACGAAGTACAAATTAATTTTATTACGAATCGAAACGGAACAGAACGAAACGAATTTATTGACGGCGCCCATGTCTAATGGTTACTCAGCAGGAAAATAGAATAGGGGGTATCTTCCTTTGCTGACTTAAAATTACATGGAAGGCTGCATATGGGCGCAAAGAGGCAAAATGCACAAACCATTTTGGCATGTGACACCAAAACTTTATGAATTTTTGCCTCCAGATTACCAGGATGAAGTGTTTTTTTTTTTTTTTTTTTTTTTTTTTAGATCAACATTATCCTGTAGATCTGCACCATAAATTTAAAGCAACAATAGGCATTTTGAAGGCAAATGCAATACTGTATGATATTTTAAAATACAACCGGAGCAATATTAGCTAATGTTGTAAGTTAAAACAGCATGATTTGTTTTAAATAAAGAAAGGGCAATCAAGAAGTTGCACATTTTCAAAGAAACCAACTTATTTAGCCAGTCGTTTTTATAATAATAGCTCTAATTATAATCCAGTGTAAATGAAGTAAGAGATGCAGAACCCATTGCAGATATAAACTATTGCAAAGCAGAAGTTCATTGTGCCCGTTATGGTGAGTAAACTTGCCATGCTAAATTTAATTAGAATGTCCTCTAATAAGCTGATCATTTTCATTTAATAACTTTGAATAAATAAAACAACTTTGGCATTTAGTTCTTGCAAAAAAAGACAATGTAAACACCTGCAGCACAGCAAGCAAAATAAGTCAGATGGAGTATCTCTGAAAATCAAAGTGAAATAAAAGATTGCAATGTTTAATTAAGTTTGTTTAGCAGAATTAGAAGCCTGGGACAGAACTATTGTAGTTCTGCCAGATTTATGAACTTCTTCACCGTGCAAAAAATAGAGTATTAAACTGCAGTACTAGCTGTCATACATCAACAGACTTTGCTGCCTTATTATTGATAATGCAGAAAAATGCCAATGTCATTACAGACTTGGAAAAGGCAGTGTCTGTATCCATGGCAATAAAAATGTGCAATTAATTGCTTTATTCTTGCTGCCACAGTATAAAGTGGGAAATGTATTTCATATCCTGTTTAGTATCTCCTTTTTAAAAAAAAATGTACACTGGCTTTTTTTTACAGTGACACGTTAGATGCTTCAATGCTGATAACAAGCTGTATATTTTTATATAAAACCACCGATGAGCTATATAGTATTTTAAAGTTTATATTTAGTTTAAAATTAATATTGCTTTTCACCTTATGTAGCATGTGTGCCAATGGAGATTGAGAGGTTCCAGAATGGATATTATGAGTAGAGAATATATATATATTTTTTTTTAATTTATATAATCTTTATTTATTTTCCATAATAATTTTTCCATTCATAAACTTTATACAGTTAAACACTCCTTTTTCCACATTAACATTTCCCTCCCCCTCTCCCCCCCCCCCCCCCCCCTCACGTACATAACAGGAAGAAGCAGTGGGCCCCTCATACCCAAACTATGACCGTGTTACTCTCTATACCACTAACTTCTTATCACCTATACCACATATTCTCTCTCTCCTTCTTCCCTCCAAACGTCATTCTCTCCAGTTCTTTATACTGTGTAACCCAACTTGTCTAACCATGGTTTCCACATTTTATTAAATTCCCTAAAATTCCCTCTCCTTACATATACTACTTTTTCCTTCCAGATCGTCTCTGTTATTAGTTGTCTCCACTCCGCTACCGATGGGGGGTTTTTTGCCTGCCACCTTTGCGCTATTAGCTTCCTTGCCTGGAACATACATCTCATTACTGCTTTATTTATACAGGCCGGCCCTCCTATTCCTTCATTCAGGCCCAATAGGCACATTCTGGGGTTCCCATCAACCGACACTCCAAATGTTTCATTCAAGTCAGCAATAACTTCTGACCAGTAACGGAACAGTTTAGGGCACCTCCAGAACATGTGCATCAGATCCCCTGTCGCCTGACATCTCGGGCAGCCATCATCTTCCCTTCGCCTAAACCTGTATAGCCTCTTCGGTGTATAATAGGCTCTATGTAGCAGCATTAGATGTGACACCCTCTGGGCTGGTGAGACAGATATCAAGTGTCCTCCCTCCAGTATCCTCATCCACTGCTCATCTGAGAATGTTCCTACTTCCTCCTCCCATTTTATTTTACTTTTAAGTTTATCTGGAGTTTCTATGCTCCCTTCACAAATATATGGATACATTTCTGCTATAAACCCTTTTGCACTATCTTCAGATTTTAATCTATTATAGATGGGGGATTTGCTCCACACTGGCCCCGATGTACCAAATTGTTTCGATAATGCGTGTCTGATTTGTAAATATTTATAAAATGAGTGTTTTGGTAGATCATATTCCATTCTCAGTGTATTAAATGTTTTTATTATACTTCCTTCATACAACTGGGCCAGTCTGTCAATCCCCCTACTTTCCCAATCTTTGTGCCTCTCTATCATTCCCATTTCCTGTAGGTTCAGATTATTCCATAATGGGGTTTCTTTGGTCATCCCTTCTAGACCCTTTATCGCTTTTACTGCCTTCCATACTTTTAGAGCGAGTTTTATTGTGGGCGTTCTATAGGGAAATGAGTTTGCCTCCAAGGCCTCTACTATGGTTTTATGAGGTGTCCCAGTAATCATTAACTTCCTATTTATATCTCCACTAAACTCATTGCTCGTCCCCAGATGTTGCAATTGTGCAGCTAAAAAGTAGCTTCTTGGGTGAGGTACTGCCATTCCTCCTTTCCTTGTCGGTAATTGCAGAATTTGTAGGCCTATTCTTGAGGTACCTCCGCTCCATATGAGTTCTCTAAATAGTGTTTCTATTTTTTTAAACCACTTTATATCTATCCATAACGGCACATTATGCAACAGATACAATAACTGTGGCATCCATAGCATTTTGATAAGATTGCATCTCCCTGCAACCGAAAGAGGGAGTTTCTTCCAGATTTCGATTTTATTTTTAAATTTAACTAGTAAGGGGGCGATATTATCACTTATATACCTTTTTGCATCACTTTGTATGTATATTCCTAAATATTTTATTTTCTCCACTACTTCTAACTGCGGGATTGTCGATATAGTTTGACTCTCCAGTGTATCTACAGGCATCAGAGATGATTTTTCCCAATTTATTGTTAATCCCGAGAAGCTGCTAAAATCCCCGAGGACTTTCATCCCCTGCCTGGTTGACTTCTCCACGTCCCCCAGATAGAGGAGAATATCATCGGCATATAGCGCGATCTTTTCTTCCCTCGCTTTTCTTTTAAAGCCTTCCATATCAGCATTAGATCTTATTGCAATGGCTAATGGTTCCATTGCAAGGGCAAAGATCAGGGGTGACAAAGGGCACCCCTGTCTTGTACCTCTTTCTAATAATATATTATCTGAATACTCGTTGTTAACCCTAATTCTAGCGCTAGGACCATTGTATAAGATTTTTATCCATTCAATGAATGAGGAGCCAAAGCCAAATTCTCTCAGAACTCGCCAGATGTATCTCCATTCAAGACTATCAAAGGCTTTGACTACATCCAAAGCCATAATTGCCCTTTTCCCTATGTTTTCCGTTGGTATCTGTAAATTAAGGTATAGTCTTCTAATATTCATGCTAGTTGATCTACCGGGGATAAATCCTGTCTGATCAGGATGTATTAATCTAGAAATAATTTTATTCAGTCTGGCCGCCAGTACCTTAGCTAGTATTTTTGCGTCCGTGCACAAAAGTGAGATAGGTCGGTAAGATTTAGTTTCCAACGGATCCTTCCCCTCCTTGTGCAGAACGATTATCGTTGCCTCCGTCATCGAGGTAGGCAATCTCCCTTCCTCCTTTACCCTATTTAACACTCTGAGAAACTCTGGAAGCAGTACTTTCCCATAGTATTTATAGGTTTCCAATGGAAGACCGTCTGGTCCTGGAGACTTCTGGTTAGCCATTGCTGTCACTGCAGATTGAATTTCTTCTAATGTTAATGGGGCTTCCATTGTCTCTCTCTCCTCCTCGGTAAGGGAAGGGACTTTAATATTTCCAAAAAACTTTTCCATCTCCTCGTCTCCCCTCATCCCCTGCGATCTGTACAGTTTTGCATAGTATGATCTAAAAGTATCTATAATCACTGAATTCTGAGTTGAGATTTCTCCCTTCTCTGTTCTGATCGCGGGGACGATGGATGGCGAGGAGTTGGTCTTCACTAGGTGTGCCAGCATCTTCCCGACACTTTCCCCCTCCCCAAACGCCACTTGTTTCTGGAATAGTCTTTTGTTCTCAGCTTTCCTGATAATCATTGCTTTATACTTCTGCTGTGTATCTAACCATACCTTTCGTTTCTCTGGGGAGGGATTTACTATATATTCTCTTTCTGCTCCTACTAACTCACTTTTAACGGTATTCTCCCATTCTCTAGATATTTTCTTAATTTTTGCCACCTGTTGAATAAGGATACCTCTGAGGTAGGCCTTTAATGCGTCCCATATTACTCCACTTGCAGCGGTATCCTTATTGAGCTCTATGAACTCTTCTAGCTGGGATAGTACTTTGCTTGCATCCCCAATAATCTCAAGCCATACTGGGTTCAGTTTCCATACTTTCGGGGGACTTCTCCTCTCTAAGTTAACCGATACCGTCACCAATGAGTGATCCGACACCCCCCTGGGTTGGTATACTATTTCCCTTACCACTTGGTTAGCTTCTTCGTTCCCCAACACTAAATCTATTCTTGAGAGTGAAGAGTAAGAACTTGAAAAACACGAATATTGTAGGAGGTCCGGATTCCGAACTCTCCACAAATCAAATAGTCCCCCTTCTTGCATAAACCTGGATAACCGACTCTCACCCTCTCTCTGCAAATTTGTCCCTGATGGGAACCTATCCTGATTTTTATTTATAACCTCGTTGAAATCTCCCACTGCTACTACTGGGATCCCAGATTTACCTACTATAAATTCCATTAGATTATATAAAACATCCAGTTTAAACGGGGGTGGAATATAAATATTTGCAATGACATACTCCCGATTTTCAATTACACAATGCAAAAATACATATCTCCCTTCTTTATCGATGCTGGTCTGCCGACAGTTAAACGCTACTTCTTTTCTTATCAACACAGCCACCCCTCTTGAATAAGAGGTGTGGACTGAGTGAAACTGAGTGGGAAATTTCCTGCTGTAGTTCTCCAACTTGGAGTCCTCAGTTAGATGCGTTTCCTGTAAGCAGACCAACCCGATATCACATTTTTCGAGGGCATCAAACACCGCTGCTTTTTTAACTGATGTACCCATCCCTCTAACGTTCCAGGAGCCAATATTCATAACTCTATCCTGCATACCTTTCCAGAAAACAGTAAAAAATGACAGGAAAAAGGGATTATCTCAATATTATAATTGATCTCATAGGGATGTTCTCTATGCCCCCTCTGAAAAAAAGTTGCGAGATGTGAGGGAACAAAAGGAGAGAAAAAAAGCCTACTCAAACTAAAATTCCTAATAACCTTGTGTATCCTTTTGAATATTGTGATACCATTCTGTCCCAAACTTCCCTTTAGTGAAAGAGAAAAGATAAACTTTTCATATATTCCCAACGTTATTTTTAATTTATCCTCTATTACTGTGCAATCTTTGCCCTTTTCCTGTCCAATATTTCCCTTTTTATTCCTTGTTCCTACTCCCCACCCCTCCCCATACCCTTCTGGGTTACCCCTAGGGGCTTTTCCTGTGACCGTTACAACCTCACCCATACCTTCAAACTCCCTTCTCTTCCCCACCCATTCACATACTACCTTATCCCCCCTCCCCCCCTCCCTAACCCAACTTCCCTTAAACCCAACCTGTGCCTCATTTTTTTTACCCTTCCTAATTTCATTCATGTAATCCTTTATACTGTGGGTGTCCCACCTCCCACCGTTGCATGTGTATATACATTGTGCCCGTAATTCAGGTGCATTGTACCCACTATATCTCCCCGTCCAAACCCACCCCCCCCCCCCCCCCCCAACGATCTCAGTCAGGGGTGAGGGGAAGAGAGAGCAGGAGGGAGCAAGGAGAGTAAAGGGATGGACAAACCAAAAAAAAAAACAGACTGGACAAAAAAAAAAAAAAAAAAAAAAAAAAAAAACAAAGGGGAGAGAGAAAAAAAAAAAAAGAAAAAAAAAGGAAAAACAGAGAAAAGGAGGAAGGGGGGAAGAGGCTTTCCTTCCTCCCCCCCTAACCCTTCACCTCCTTATCAACCGATCCCCCTTTTCCTCCACCCAAGCTGACACACCAGCAGGAGAATCAAAAAATAAAGTCTCTCCCAAGGCTGCAACTCGTAACCGGGCTGGGTACAGCAGAGCATATGTAACATCTAATTTCTGAAGTCTGCGCTTGGTTTCAGCGAACTCTGCTCTGCGCTTCTGTAAGTCCGGGGAGAAATCAGAATAAAATGAAACTTTGGCCCCTTTATAAGTGATACTACCCATTTCTCTGGCCTTTCGGAGCACAGCCGCTTTATCTTTATAATTCAAGAATTTCAGTAAGATGGATCTGGGTTGGCCCCCTCGGTTCAGGATTCTAGCCGGGACTCTATGCGCCCTTTCGATTGCGAACTGTTGGGAAAAAGTCTCTCTTCCAAAGGTTTCAACAAGCCAATTTTCCAGAAATATGATTGGATCAGGGCCTTCACATTTTTCCGGGAGACCTACCAGCCTCACATTGTCCCTCCGGAGCCTGTTCTCCATTTCATCCAATTTCCCTGCGAATTTCCCCATCTGTATTTTTAGGTCTTTGACCTCTTGATTCAATGGGTATACCTCATCTTCAATCTGAGATATTCTCCCCTCTGCTGCTGTTATCCTATCAGCCGTGTTTTGAAGATCTTGCCGCATCAAAGCTAGCTCCTCCTTAATGCCTCTTGTTTGTTCACATAGCTCTACTAGAGATTGTTTACACACATTAACCGCCCCCAACACCTCCTTTAATGTGGGTTCTCCTTCTCCATTAATCAAATGGTCCTGCATAGACACTGTTTCGGATCTCCCGACAGTACCCACCGTTTGTTTAACTGCGTTCTTTCCCCCTACCAGTCCTGATTGCCCTTGGCTCTTTCTATCTGTTGAGATTTTTACTTGAGCTCCCTTAGTTGGCGTATGTTCAGAAGTATGCGCATATTTTTCTAGTTTTGCTGCTGCTGATGTCCCTGTTGCCATGGCCTGGGAGCTCTTTTCCTTGTCTTTATCCTTAGCTGACCTTAAAGATTGCGTTCCAACATTCTCTTGACCTGCCAGCTCTTCCCCTCTCCTCCTTGCTGCCATAATTGATTCGGTATATAACCAAGGAACACAAAAAAATTAAAAAATAAAAAGGGGGGATTGCTCTCTTCTCCTCCAGGGAAAGAGGGAGAGAGGGGAGGGGGGTACTCACAACGCAGCCTCCGCAATGCCGTGGGGATCCACTTTAGTTATATAGCCTCCAAAAGCTCCGACAATTCCCACTGTCCAGCTAGGATCCCCCTCTCTTAATAACAAGAGCAACAAAAACAGGTGCGGCACATTTTTTTTTTTTTTTTTTAATATATATATATAAATATATATATATATATATATATATATATATATTGTGAGGGGTTAGCTCGGCAGCGGGTGTGTGTGACCCCCTGGATGGGTTCGCAACACAAAATCAGGCACAGCAGACAGCGTTGTAGGTGCAAAAAAACAAAAGATGCGGTTTATTTATGCTACATGCAGTGATACATATAACAGCCAAACAAAAATAAAACATGAAAATAAATCCTGGTCAGCTTGACCTCTAACTACACACTTAGATTCCCTGTCTAACAACTGAGAGCAGCCTTGTGCTGCCCCAGTCCCTGTCCCTGTTGTAGAGGTTTGCCACACAGGCGTTAACTCACCGCACAGAACAGAACAGAACAGAACAGAACAGATATCACACTCCCCCAGTCTATACAACACAAAAACTGATTCCAGGATGGAGCATCTCCCTAAGCATTCTGGGGTTTTTTGTAGAGGTCTTAATGAGCCCACTTACTTCAGCTGGGCTCATTAACTCTTCCCCTCTAATTGTAAAGGTCTGCATAAAGCCTGAATCTAGGGCACACATATTTCCCATCCTGGATACAACCAGGTGACTTTACCTGCCTGCTGCCACAATATATATATATATATATATATATATATATATATATATATATATATATGTATTTATTTATTTATTTTTTCTCTGGGTATTACATAGTTACATAGTAGGTGAGGTTGAAAAAAAGACACAAGTCCACCAAGTCCAACCTCTGTGTGTGATTATGTCAGTATTACATTGTATATCCCTGTATGTTGCAATCAATCAGGTGCTTATCTAATAGTTTTTTTAAACTATTGATGCTCCCCACTGAATTCCACATCCTTGCCGCTCTTACAGTAAAGAACCCTCTACGTAGTTTAAGGTTAAACCTCTTTTCTTCTAATTTTAATGAGTGGCCACATGTCTTGTTAAACTCCATTCCACAAAATTGTTTTATACCTATTGTGGGGTCACCACCAGTATGGTATTTATAAATTGAAATCATATCCCCTTTCAAGCGTCTCTTCTCCAGAGAAAATATGTTCAGAGCTCGCAACCTTTCCTCATAACTAATATCCTCCAGACCCTTACTAGCTTTGTTACCCTAATTTGTACTCGCTATATTTCCAGTACATCCGTCCTGAGCACTGGTGCCCAGAACTGGACAGCATACTCTAGGTGCAGCCAGACCAGAGTCTTGTACAGCGGGAGAATTATCATTTTATCTCTGGAGTTAAAGTGGATGTAAACACACTCTCATCCTTTCTAAACTACTGCAATAATGGTTATCTAGAAGGATATACAGGGTACATGCCTCCTGCATGTATACTTATCTGTCAAATGTCTCACCTCTGTCTGCTATGAAACCCGAAAAACTGCAGATTTTGTGGGTGGGTCTGTTTTCCAGGGCTCAGTGAGGGGAGTCATGATGTCAGTAGACTCCCCACCCACCTCTACACTCCCCTTATCAACATGCATTTTCTCCTGTGTATTTCTTACACTGAATTTCTGCTATGATCACTGTCATGTACCTGGTTGGAGTCTGAAGTAATGAGGTCGGCCTCCCTTGTATCTCCAACCTGGGTCCCACTGATGATGGGTACACAAGGACCCAAGGGAAAGGAGGAACACGAGTGCCTGCAGATGTAGCCACAGGAATAGCCGGGTTCGGAAGCAGCGGGCAGCAAGGTACCAAATCATCAGGCAGGAGCAGGGTCAATCAGGAAGCCGAAGTCAGGAGCCAGTAGTTAGAGATAGGATCCAGAGCCAGGTCAGGACAAGCCAAGGGTTCAGCAATGGGTATCAGTCAGGCAATGGCAGGAATAACAAGGAACAGGACTGGAATAGCTGTCAGTGTGCCCCTTAAATAAGTCCACTGGCGCCAACAGGAGCACAGATGTGCACCTACAAACACGCGCACATTGGCGCAAGCGCGTTTGCGCACCCACCTTTGACACAGTCTCTTGTGCGCATATGCGTGCACAAGTGCACCCGGAGTGCAACAGCAGTTCTCCTACATTGTCCCCTCCTTACAGGCAGCCTCTGGGTGCCCCTCAGGGGCTTCTTCTCTGGATGGCTTTGAAAAAATGCTCGTACCTTTCTCAGAACCAGGGCTGAACATTATATGAAAAGTGAAGCTCGTGGTCAGTAGGTGCTCAGCATCATTTGCGGGTGACGCTGACGTCACTTCCGGGTATCGGATTGCCGTGTTTGAGGAGGACACTCGGCGGCTGCTTGTGTTTGTGCCAGCGTTTCCTTGGCGGTTCGTCCAGGGATCTTGTGTGCTAAAGGGTGCAGGTAAGGGGGATAGTTCGCCTTCCCTCCCTTTATTTTTACAGTCTGGGCATATCTTATGGCATGCTGAGTAAGCTGGGGCTGTTCTATTACAGCGGCAGGGTGTTGCTCTGGGCATATAGGTGCAGGGTTTGCAGCGGTAGTGGGGGTTTTGTTTTCATGTATTTCTTTAATGTGTTTCATTATTTTCCATGTGTTTATCAAACAATTAGAGCCTTGACTTTGTCACGTTGCTGTTCCCAGGTGGTAGCAAGCTAACATCTCTGTGTAGCGACGTTGCTGTCAGGAACTTGGTGTGGCGATTTCGTTTTTTCAGGTTCTCTTCTTTTGTGTTTCCTGGTTATCCCAGGTAGGTTGTTTCGTTTTTATTGTTTCCCTCACTTCGGTTGGCAGGGTGGTGGGGTCTCGAACCTGAGGTTAAGGTATTCACTTTATCCTGAGTAGTTGCTGTATGCGTTTGTTTTTCTTTCCGTAGGGGTGGTTTTTGGCTTCTTTTGCTGCAGGTGTCAGGAGTCTGTTCGGTGGTTCCCAGGCAGTTTCAGGTATTTTTTTATTTATTTTTTCAGTTTTGTCATGTTACGCTGAGTAGGGCTATCCACGTTTCCACTGCAGGTTACCCATCACGCCTATGGGTTTTCAACAGATTGAGATGATCGTTTTAATTGGCTTGTTCAGTGGCAGGTCTCCTCATCTGTTCATACGCAGCTTCTGTGTCACCTTCTTAGTTACGTTTCTCATGCGATTTATTTTGCTCAAGCGGGTTGTGTTACTCACGTATTTAAGTTTTCAGGTAATGTATGTTTTCCGTACTTTTTCCGTACTTTTTTTTTTCTCTTTCGTTTTCCATGCATTTACGTCTTTCCTTGCGATTTACGTTTTCCATGAAAGTTATGTTTCCATGCAATTTGCGTGTTCCATGCAATTTTCTTTTCCATGCAATTTTTGTTTCCATGCAAATTACGTTTCCATGCAAATTACGTTTCCATGCAAATTATGTTTCCATGCAAATTACGTTTCCAGGCAGTTTTATGTTTCTATGCAGGTTTTCATTGTCCATGCTATAGGTGATTTCCAATTTTACGTTTTTACGTTTTCTTTGTGTTACATGTCACATGTGTCTTTCGTCCCTCTTGGTCTCTCATTGTTCCTCGTTACTCAGGTTTTGCTTGGTCACTTGCGTTGCCGCGTTTATACACGTTGCCTTACTCACATCTCCTTTGTCGCTCACGTCTCCCTTATGGCTCGCATTTCCTTGTAGGTTTCGTTCCTTTGTGGCCTACTTTTCCCTTGTCACTCACGTTCCCTTGTCTTTTTTCCTTTTAACTTGTGTTCCTTTTGTCGCTTTTCACTCACGTTGTGCGACCTGCATTCCCTAGGCAGGTTGTGGTTTTCTCATGCAGCCTCGGTGGCCACTATTAACTTTTGTAAGCTCACTTTTGTTACGGTTCTCGCTCAGTTCCTTCATGCAGCTCTCTTTTCTGTCTTGGGTTTCTTTCCAGTCTGTTCACGTCTCATATTTTTAGTTCTCCTGGTGTGGTGTTTTCAGCGGTTCATGGTGTTGTGTGGTGTGTGGTGTTGGGTGCCTTTTCATTTGGTTATTTTAGGTACATTTTCACGTTTAGTACATGGCGCCTCCACTGCAGTTACCTGTCTCATTTCAGGTTACACGGATTGAGTTGGTCGTTTTTAATTGGCTTGTACAGTGGCAAGTCTCCTCACCCGTGTTACATATGTTACAATCTTGGGTTCCTTTTCGTAATTACGTGGTTGTTCTTTTCAGTAGCCTGACACGTTTTCAGGTTTTCTGGGCCTGAGTTTACAGTACGTTTTTAATTTGCCTGTTACACCGCAGGTAGCTCGGTCTGGTAAATTGCACAAAATGGGTTTTATCAGTCCCATTTATTAGTGGGTTTCTGTTTATTTATCTCACCGTAGGTTTGGGGGGGGGGGGGTTGGTTGAAGGTAAGTCACAAGGGCAGTGTGTCAATTATTCTAAAGCCCCGTACACACGAGAGGACTTATGTCCGACAGACAGAGTTCCGTCGGAGTTCTGCCGGAGTTCCGACAGAGTTCTGATGGACTTTTCGGCTGAGCGGACTTGGCCACACACAATCACACTAAACTCCGACGGATTCGAATGTGATGACGTACGACTGGATTCGAATAAGGAAGTTCATAGCCAGTAGCCAATAGCTGCCCTAGCGTCGGTTTTAGTCCGTCGGAATAGCATACACACGAGCAAATTTTTCGAAGGGACCGGGTCCGGCGGAGTTCCTTCGGAAAAATTTGAAGCATGTTCCATATTCTAAAGTCCTTCCGACTTTGGCGAGTCAAAAGTCCGTTGCAGCCCACACACGATCGAATAGTCTGACGGAATCAGTCTGTCGGACTTTGGATGTTGAAAAGTCCGCTCGTGTGTACGGGGCTTAATTGTTCTGGGTTATGTCAAGTTTTCTTTTTTTTTGTCCTTTCCCACTACAGGACATGTCTGAAGCTGTGGATATTGAGGACTTTGTGTCTATCCCGCCTTCTTCAGTGAGGAGGTCGGATAGCTCACCTTCTCTCAGGACCTGGACTGTCCCGGGGCTGATGGCAGAACTTCAGCACAAACAGATTGCTTTCCCGGCTTCGGTGCGGAAAGCCCAGTTGTTTAGGTTACTGTTTCCTCGTGCGGCGGACACAAGTGCGGAGCAAGTTACTTTGCGGACTGTGGTTTCTTCTCTCTCCCAGATCCACACCACTCTCAATTCCTTAGCTACGTCCTGTCAGGAGTTGCGCAGTAGAATGGAGGTGTTGGAGAGCCAGCATGATGCTGCTTCGGGGGTTTCTTTTTTTTTTTTTTTTTTTTTTTTTTTTTTTACTTTAACTTATTTTTTATTAAATTTTTGCACAAAAGATAACAGCAATATAAGACTTACATTGTCGTGTAGTTGTAGTCGTTGCTTCCAGTCGGGAAGCTTAGTCTAACAAGAGCAAGCATATTGAAAACGTAGATGTACATGTTAACAGTTAAGAGTTAAGAACAAATCCTGAGAGGACGAGAGCACCATCAGTCAACCCTGAACACCCCTACTGGGAACTAACTGTGTCCTGGGGAGAGTGACAGCGCTGCCCAGTCCTGGGCTATAGTAAGTATAACAAATTGCGAAGGTAGGGGTAAACACACAACAAAACAAAAAAAAAAAAAAAAAAAAAGGGGGGGGAGGGGTAAAGTTAGCAATCACCGCAGTAAAACCAATATTCTTTAACACTTAATATCGTAGTCAGTTTATGCTGTTGCTGTCTTACATCTTTACTCCGGTTCTTCGGTGTGAGAAAGATAAGTATCAAGTGGTGGGGACAAGACGTGAGCTTCGGGAGTTTCTACTGGCTCGATGGTGGTAGCAGGTTCCGGAACCCCCACGGCTCTCAGGCCAGTGCCTCTAGGCCCAGGTAACAGTGGGTGGGCTCCCCCCATTACTCCAGCTCATTTTATCCCCGGGAACATAAGGAAAAACATTCTTGTTAATTGCTGCGCATTATGTGGCAGATAATAGGTCTTACGCTTGTGGGGATGTTTCAGTGGTGGTTAAGACCAGGGATCACAGGCTCAATCACAAGTTGTCCATTCCTGAGTTTGTCCTGGCGTTTAGTCTTTACAAAGATATAATTTATTCAGTAAGTCCACTCAGGAGGGAGGAGTTGGACCTGTATCTGTACACGGTGGTCGAGTTAGGCCACAAGTACGGGGGGTCCAATTTTTATGACTATCACCGGTCTTTTTCGGCTAAGGCAGTGGCTTGTTTTGCACAGTTCCAGGTGGTTACGGTTTGGAGCAATATTGATACAGAATCGTTCTGCAGGCATTTTGCTGGGCTTAGATCCCCGGTGTGTGCGACTTGCCAGTCATCCACACACACGGCATACTGGTGCCCCAATGCGGAGGTTCTGGCTCTGCCTAGTATGTCCAGGGGGTCGGGTGCCTCTTTTCCATCCTCAGGTCGTCCGGCATCCGTGGATAAGTTAGGTCGGCCCATCCATTTTTTGGGGAGGTCCCAGATTTGTAACAATTACAATCTCGGGACTTGCAATTATAGTCTATGCCGTCTGTTACATATTTGTACTGGGTGTTTCAGGGCTCACCCCAAGTCGGCTTGTTCACTGAGGCAGAACAAAGCCTCTTGACTAAGCTGTATTAACGTACCATTTTTGCAGGAGTGTTTGGCCACCTATCCATCTCAATCTTTCAGCGATTTTTTGATAAGGGGTTTCTCGGAGGGGTTCCACACAGGTTTTGTCTCTTTGCCGGAAGTTAGTTTTGAATGCGCTAATCTCAGGTCTTCTTCCTCCGATACTGAAGCAGTGGATCTGTTGCTTTAATCCGAACTGGATAAAGGTTTCATCATCGGGCCATTCATTACACCACCTTTCCGGGTTTGGAGGGTCAACCCTCTGGGGCTGGTTAGAGGGAAGTTTTCTAATAAACTATGTTTAATTTATGACTTGTCTGCCCCTCATTGTTCACACATAGCTAGCCTTAACTCTCTGATTCCCTCAGAAGAGTTTTCACTCAAATACGCTTCAGTGGATAAGGCAATTCAGTCCATCATCAGTGTGGGCTCAGGCGCCTGGTTGTCCAAAGCCGACATTGCGGACGCTTTCAAACTTCTGCCCATTTTACCTTCACTTTGGCAGTGGCATGGTATCAGTTGGAAGGCAGGATACTATTTCACCACCAAACTTACTTTTGGGTCCAAAAGTAGCCCTTGGTTATTAGATTTGTTTGCCCAGGCCCTCAGCTGGATTCTCACTCACAGGGAAAAATGTCACAAGGTGATTCATTATTTGGATGATTTTCTCCTTATTGAAGGTTGTAATTAGGTCCCCACTGATCTTTTGAAGCTCATGGCAGTTTTTTCAGCCCTCAATGTCCCGCTTGCAGTCAGGAAAATGGAAGTTCCGGTTACTAGTCTTACATTCCTGGGTATCACCCTGGATTCTCGATCTATGCAGGCTAGTCTTCCGGCTGACAAGTTAGTCAGAATCAGAGATTGCATCCATGCCTTCACGGTTTCCCGGGTTTGTACGAAGGTGGAGTTGCAGTCACTGCTGGGTATGTTAAATTTTGCAATGAGGATCATTCCTCAGGGGAGGGCTTTCATTTCCCGGTTATTGTCATTGTTACCTTCAGCCCCTATCTCAGATTAGCAGGTCTTCCTGGATCCATCCACTCTATCAGATCTACTAATGTGGGACGAGTTCCTTCAGATTTGGAATGGGGTTGCCATGTTCATCCCTGCAGTATCCAGTTCTTCCCCTCAGGTGTTCACGGATGCTGCAGCCTCCAAAGGCTATGCGGCTATTTTTGGTTCACACTGGCTGGCAGGGTCTTGGATATTCCTCAGTTCACGGAAACTTCAGCGATGTTTGAGATCTATCCTATAGTGGCAGCGGCTCAGGTGTGGGGGCATTCGTGGGTGGGGCAGACAGTGTTTTTTTCCACTGATAACCAAGCTGCCTCTGAAATCATTAACTGCGGCAGATCAAGATCCTTGCTGATTATGGGTTTTGTGCGTAGGCTCGTATGGCTGTCCCTCCATTTCAATTTTCACTTACATTGTAGGTTCATTAGGGGTACAGATAATGTTGCAGCTGATGCTTTGTCCCACTTTAATTTCTCACTATTTTTTTCAGCAGGTTCCAGACGCGGATGTCTGCGCCACGCCTTCTCCACAGTTCCAGCAATTAGTGATGGATTAAATTCCCTTTGGGTTGATGCACCGTGATTAATCAACAAATCCTTATCTTCTAATACTAGGAAAGCTTATGTTGCGGCATGGGGTATTTTCCTGGGGTTCCGGTCAAGGTTTCCTAATCCTGACTGTTATAGCATCCAGTACCTACTAGCGTTTACTGCTTTTTGTCACTCACATCTCAAATTGGCCCACAGCACCATCAGGATGTATCTGTCAGGGATTCAGCATTTCATGTCTCTGGAAGATCCCAATAGACCTTCGATTTTTTCGGTGCACCCCATTAAAGCTATTCTCAAGGGGATCCAGAAAAGTTGCCCTCCTACCATGGTCAGCAGACTACCCATCACGGGCAATGTTTTCCGTGACTTGTCTGACACGCTCTCAGGGTCCCCTTTTGGGCTATTGCCCAGCTTGGTGCTTAAGGCGGCAATCTATCTGGCCTTTTATGGGTTTTTGAGGCCGGGGGAATTTACGGTGTCTGGCCCAGGGTCCCAGTTACTTTTGATCAATCAATTAGTTAGATACCCTGGCTATTTCTGTTTACATCTGCTGTTTGCAAGATGCAACAAACAGGAATCGGCACAGATATCAGGTTTTTTGAGACTGGCAAGGCATGGTGCCTGGTGGTGGTCTTAGATCAGCTAGTCATCGCTTTGTCTGACAAACCCAGGGATAGTCAATTGTCGTCTTTACCCAGTGCTCCCCTTTCTGCTACCCAGTTCATACTTCATTGCTGTATCTTGTTGGGTAGTCTGGGTCTGGACCCCAGAGCGTACTCTGGCCATTCGTTCAGAATAGGGGCGGCTTCCGCGGCATCGTGCCAAGCGGTCCCGGCCCATATCATTCATCAAGCATTTGTTAATTTGGCGGATTAAATGTTCTTTTTAGCACATGAATAAAATGTTGATTTGAACTCTCATCCTACTGTTTGTATTTTTGCCCCCTTTTAGGCATACTGACCACGTGACCACAGCACACCTCAGGTCATAGTTCTTTGTTACCGTTTGTTCCTGTTATACTATCCATATTTGACTCTGAGTACAATTGCTGGTGTTCTCTTCCTAATAATACCACAGGCAGGCAGTTAATTCAGCTAGCTGCAGTATATTAGTGTACTGTATATTGTGTACAGTGTGCAGATAAAGATCACTGCAGACAATTCCTGTTGTTTTCTTCCTAATAATACTACAGGCAGGCAGATGATTCAGCTAGCTGCAGTATAATCAGTATATATATATATATATATATATATATATATATATATATATACATCCCAGCTTTGTGCAGCTACATCTCACTGCAGGCCAATCCTTGTGTACCTATTCCAATATATCAAAGACAGTATGTCTGGAAGGCCGGCAAGGAGAGGCAGATAGTCACAGGCTAATAAAAGAGGGCAAGCAGGCTCTGTGTCTAGAGGCAACAGTGCTGATTGTGGACACGGTGCATCTTCATCAGCATGTGACCTTGGGGCACGCTTGTCCTTTTTCTTGGCAGCTGGCCATGTTGAGCCACAACATGCCGAAGAGTTGGTAGAGTGGATGACCAAGCCATCCTCATCCTCCTTATTCTCTGTCACGGAGGCTACCTTGGCTGCCAATGCAGGTGCCAAAGCGGCCTATTCCTTGGACTCAAGGTCATCATCAGTTACTCCTTCCCTAGCCCCACCGGAGGAGTCCCCCGAACTGTTCGACCACAGTGTCAGGTACATGCTGCAGGAGGATGTGCAGCGTTTTGAAGGCTCCAAAGATGGTACCCAGCTTGAGGTAACGTGAGCCAGAGAGAGGGATTGCCCAAGAAGAACAACAAACTGGCAGTCATGTTCCCCCAGCTGCAGCATACTGCCAGGTTTGCTCCAGTGTTGAGGAGGGAGGGGATGATGAGTTCACAGACTCTACTTGGGTGCCTGATAGGAGAGAGGAGGAGGCGGTGGAGGAGGAGGAGGCACATCTCCAACAAGGCAGGGTGCCCTGCAGGGGCCAGCTTAAGGGCAGCCAACCGACTGCATCATACCGCAGAGCTCCGCAGGTGCAGGGCGCTGGTGAATCCATGCGTTATTCCAAAATTTATTCGATGTGGGCCTTTTTTGTAGACGTGTGCAGCAGATCACACCGTTTGCAACATATGTCTGAAGCATATCAAGCATGGACTAGACAGCAAGCGCTTGGGCACCACATGCTTAATCAGACATATGTCTAGCTCCCATGCAGCCCGTTAGCAACATTACCTAAAAGACCCACACCAAAGAACAAGGCGGATCTCCCCTTGCTACTCCTCATCATCTGGGATCTCCAACCCCACTATACCTTCAGTCCTCTCAGAAACCTGCACTGAGAGGAATGAAGGTGTAGAATTAGGTGTGTCACTGCCAAGTACTAGCTTGGCTAAATTGCTAGCACTTTAACTGCTGCCCTTTCAGTTGGTAGACTCTGCCCCCTTACGTGAGTTTGTGGAATGTGTGGTACCTCAGCGGCAGGTTTCCAAACGCCACTTTTTTTCATGGAAGGCAATTCCGGCTCTCTACCGGCATGTGGAAGGCAATGTCCATGCCTTGCTGGACAGGGCGGTCAGCGGTAAGTTGCATATTACTACTGACTCATGGTCCAGCAGGCATGGACAGGGACGTTACCTATCTTTCACCGCACACTGGGTGACTCTGCTGGCAGCTGGGAAGGAGGCAGGACAGGGTGCAGTAGTGTTAGAGGGTGTTCCGCCACCACGCCTCCAAAATTCTACTAGTGGTGATTCTGACACATCTCTCTCCTTCTTCTTCTTCCTCCTCCTCTTCTTCCTCTGTGGCCTCTTCCTGTGCTGATTTGTCCTCAGAACCAGCGGTGCTCTGTAGGCGTTCAAGGGGCTACACAAGCATGCGGGCAAAAAGATGCCATGCGTTGCTTGAGCGGGTGTACTGGGGGGGACAGAAGCCACACTGGGGCAAAGATTCTGTCAGCTCTGCAGGGGCAGGCTCAGAGGTGGTTGCGACAGTGGCACCAACCTCCTCTCCACCCTCCAAAAGGGACAACTGACCCATGAGCCCTGTTTGGCTCACGTCCTTAACTTGGTGGTGCAGCAGTTCTTGAGCAGGTACCTGGGCTTACAGGATGTTCTGAGGCAGGCCAGGAAAGTCTGTGTGCATTTCATATAATGCCAGTGCTTGGCTGGCTGACCTCCAAAAGGAATTTATCCTGCCCAAGAACCGCCTAATCTGTGACATGCCCACCAGGTGGAACTCAACGTTTGCCGTGCTGCAGCAACTGCACATGCAACAGAGGGCCATCAATGAGTAACTATGGCACCAGGACAGGGTCAGGGGAGTTTATTTTTCCCACGTCAGTGGGCCATGATCAGGGATGCATGCACTCTCCTGTCACCATTTGAGGCGGCCACGAGGCTGGTGAGCAGTGACAGTGCATGCATCAGTGACACTGTCCCTCTTGTCCACCTGTTGGAGCGCACTCTGCATGGAATAATGGACAGGGCACTTGAGGCAGAACAGAGGCAGTAAGATGCACAGAAGGCTTAGTGTATGTTTATGTATATATTCTTGTTAAAGCCCAGTTTTAGCCTCCTATATTTTTCTCCCCTTGCTTTAAATGATTACCAGTTTATAGTTTTGCTAATTTTTAAAACTTTTTTCCACTATCTTACCTATCAAGGCCCCCTTTATCCAGACAGTGTTCCTGCGTGCCCACCGATCACACAGGAGGAAGATTGTGTCAGCATGGAGGTGGAGCCTAGCACTCAGCATCAGCAGCAGTATTCAAGGGGTCATTTACAGTCCGAAGAAACCCATGGACTTGTATGTGGCTGCAGATCATGTCTTCCTTAGTGACCCAGAGGACTCCAGACCGAATGCCTCAGCAAACCTAGGCTGCATGGCCTCCCTGATCCTGCAAAGCCTACCGAAGGATCTTCGTATTCATGGTATCAAGGAGAGGGATTGGCTGGCAACTCTCTCCTTGATCCATATTATAAGGGTAAGGTTGTGGACCTAATCTTTTTTTTTTTTTTTTTTTTAACAATCTTTTTATTAAGAGTTTCACAAATTAACATTCCACAGATACATGTACATGCGCAGTGGAACAAACAAAAAAAAAAGAGTACATATCTCTTACAGTAACGTGAAAGTATAAATCATAAAAAAGAAAGCAGTAATACCTTTTCCTATAGCAATGTTGTACCTTAATGGGCGGGTTGATAAACGATCATATAAATTCAACATATGGATGAGACAATGGCAGAATTTCAAACAATTCACAACAAAGTTAGCAGATAGATTCAAGAAACAGTGTAATGACGTTTTCTAAATTTGTCCCATACTGCCCATTTTCGAAGAAAGGATTTTAATCTATCTTCCTGATACGCTACCGTTCTTTCATATTCAAACGAGTGGTCAACTAGGGTCACAACTTCTGAAACCAAAGGAGATGCATTTGATTTCCATTTTCTTGTAATGCTTAGCCGAGCAGCGAATAGTATATGTGTCACTAATGTGCGCTCTGGGATGGGGTAAATATCCAAATCCACCCCTAGGAGAGCTTGTTCTACTCTAAGGGGATTTAAAATTCCTGTCAGTTTAGCTATTATCTTACTTATTTCTCCCCAGAAGCTTCGTAAGGATATGCAGAACCAAAATATATGTGCCAGGTTTCCTACCTGGCCGCATCCTCTCCAGCACGTGGTCGAACCCTCTCCCGCATATTTCGCTATTATGTAAGGAGTCCTGTACCATCTAAATCGTAACTTATGTGCGCCTTCCCTAAAATTGGAGCAACGGGTGGAGTTGTAACTGCCTTTAATAGCTCTTACCCATTGGTCCGGGGATATAGTGATATGTAATTCCTCTTCCCATTTGGCCACCTGATTATACACCTCAAAATGCAGTTTACCGTGTAAGAGATTGTATATAGCCGTAATACCTTTTTTTTGTGCGGATGCAGGTTGCCACAGCGCCCAAATACATTCTGGGAGGCTAAAGTACTGTGTATGTTCTTTAGGAATCATGCTAGTCAGTCTGGCGAAAGTCAGATATTCAGTTTTAGGAATGCCCTGAGTGGCCATCAAATTTCCAAATGACCGTATGCCACCCTGCGTAAAAAGTTGGTGAAGAAAACGGAGTCCATAGTTTGCCCAATGTGTTACTTGTAAGTCAGGGGTAAGGAAGGACATGGCCGAAAGGGGAATAGGGAGATGTTTAAGGTCGATATTAGATGGTTGGTGTTTACGTAAATAAGCCCAGGCCTGCAGTGTCGCATTTATGATGGGGTGGTGTTTATGTGCTCTGGGGTCACCTATCAGTGTGGCATATAGGAGCCCTGGGAGATCCTTCTGTTGAGTTTGTTCTAGCTCACATATATGCCACCGTTTCTGTTCAGGTGCATGGAACCAGACTCTAAGTTGGTCCAAAATAGCCGCCATATGATAATCTCTTAGCTCCGGAACTCCCATTCCTCCCACCTGTCTGTGCTTGACTAGAATTTTGAAGCTACATCGGGCAGGCTTCCCTTCCCATAGATATCTACTTAGTTGGTGTTGTAATGTTGTATAAAAAGAAACTGGCAGCACAATTGGAAGTGTTCTGAAAAGATACAAGAGTTTTGGTAGTAAAAACATCTTATACGCGGCTAACCTGCCGGACCAGGAAAGGTAAAACTTTTTAAATCTAGACAATTCCCCCTCAAAGCTTGACGGGATAGATTCAAAGTTGCATTTATAAAGTTGAGACAGGGAGCTGGTTAATCTTATACCTAAGTATTGGATGGATTCAGATGCCCACGTGTAAGGTAGAGAGAGCATAATTCGGTTCTGCATATCCGATGGAATATTAATACCCAATATGCTGGACTTAGTGGCATTAATTTTGTAATAAGTAATTTTATTAAAAATCTCCAAGACTTCGTACACCGCTTTCAGGGATTCCTCCGGGTCAGCAAGAGACAGAATCACATCGTCTGCGTATAGAGTGATAGGGTGCCTTGTCAAACCAGAGCTAATACCTCTTATATTCGGATGAGTCCTAATCCTCTCCGCCAATGGCTCCATCACCAGGGCAAAGATCAGGGGTGACAAAGGGCACCCCTGTCTTGTGCCATTGGTAATATAGAACTGTTCAGAAAAAAGGCCTTCTGTGAATACATGTGCTGACGGTTTGGAGTACAGTGCAGAAATGGCAGAGAGGACCTGGCCCGAAAAGCCAAACCTCGACAGAACCGCTGAGAGGTACCCCCAATGGACCCTGTCAAAAGCTTTTTCGGCGTCCAGCGAGAGGAGGACCGCTGCCCCCCCCCCCCACCGGACGCCGAGTGGATCAAGTTCAGCACCCTCCTGGTGGCATCCGGGGCCTGCCTCCCGGCCACAAACCCCACCTGGTCGGGGTGCACCAGTTGAGGCAGAACCCCAGACAACCTGTTAGCCAAAATCTTGGCATATATCTTCAGGTCCACATTTAATAAAGATATGGGCCTGAAGTTCTGAACCTTGTCTGGGTTCTTTCCCGGTTTAGGTAATGTTACTATAGTAGCTGATAACCTCTCGGGTGGAAAGGAGGCTGAGGAGGCAGCTGCATGGAACACCCTCTGCATGTAGGTAGTTAGAATACTAGACATAAGACAAGTATTTGGCGCAAATCAAAGATATTAGGTTCCCACTTGAAAAAAAGGAGTCTATAAGGTTACATATGGTGAGTGCAGGGAATGCACTACTTTGTCCAGACCAAAAAAAGGAGGGAATAAATGTTCTTTAGTTCATGGAGAGGGGGAGGGGAGCAGTTAGAATACTAGAGAATGTCCTATAATATTCCGAGGAGTAGCCATCTGGACCGGGCGATTTATTTTTAGGGAGAGCGTCTATAGTTTTTTGTATTTCAGCTAATGAAAATGGGGCATTTCATTTCTCTAAGTGTAATGGTTGCAATTTCGGGAGGTTAAGTGTCTGTAGAAAACGCTCTATAGCATCAGGTGTGGGCTGTACAGAAGAGGCGTCTTCTTTTAAGTTGTACAGGCTGCTATAGTACCAGCCGAAGGCATCCGCTATTTCCTTGGGATTAGTAAGCCTAGATCCAGTTTGCGGATGGACTACGTAAGGTATTCTTTGCTTGAGTACTTTGTCCTTAAGCTGCATGGCTAAGAGCTTCCCTGCTTTATTGCCATGAGTATAGCAATTAGCTTTGAGTTTATGTATGTTCTTGGCATGTTGGGCCACCAGTAGTGTACGTAGGTCAGTGCGAGCTTTTGCAAGCTTATTACTTATGGAGCAAGAGGGAGTAGCTTTATTCACGATTTCTAAGTCGTGTATTTCCTTCAAAAGGCTATCCAGACGCTGCCTCCTCCTCCTATTCACTCCCGCGCTGATCTTAATCAGCAGACCCCTAATACAAGCCTTGTGGGTATTCCATAAAATAAACGGGTCTACATTCTCAACATCATTAGTTATAAAAAATTCCTGCAGTGCGGCTGTAACTTCCTGTATAACCTCTGGATCTTTAAACAGCTGGGAATCACACCTCCACCGGTTTGCCCGGGTAGAGAAGGCGCCACTATAGTGACCGTGTATAGGAAGTCTCGTTTCAAGAAAAAAAGAAAGGAAAAGGCAAAAAGGTAAACAAAAAGATGAAGTGTAAGAACCGTCGTAGCAAAAGTGAAACGTAGAAAAATTAGTAAAAAATGTAGGAACTGATTCTTAAGAATCCAAGCCAACAGTGGCTGTTGAGAACGGGGGGAAACACAAGTCTCAATGCCGATGGGGTCATCCAGGTGTGAGCACAGTAAAATACAAACCAGGGGGGCGTGGCCTGCAGCGGAGCCGGATGGTCGCATAGAACCAGAGCTCCGGCGCTTCAGGGACCCAGCGGCTAACAGCGGACCATCCGAGCACCGATTTTGATCAGAATACCGTCGATCTAGCAGGGGCAACAGCCGAGATCATGCCTAACAAGCGGCGGAACTCCAGGCATCCGCACCGGTTGACGGACTTCTTCCACACAAAAGGTATGGAGGGCAGGCAAGATGGCGCCGAGGCCTACTCCGGGCCTGCAGCCTCAACGGCACGGAATCACCATAACACAGGGCATCCTGCTAAACTAACCCCCATATCCGATCTCAGGCCTTCTCCCCCTCCTTCCCCAGCTCCTAGAAGCCCGGTTAAGTCCAAACCTAGGTTGGATGATAACGGATCACACACCGGGGACATCCCAGGCCCTGACTCCGGAGATGACACGAGGGACATGCCAGAATCGATCGAATCCTTCCCTACGCTTAATCAGCCAGTGCTGGACACTGTGTTAAAAGACATGCTACTGTCCCTCAGAAGCACCATACAGTCGGATATGGCATCCTGCATGTCTAAGTTTAACCGTGACATTCACGATCTAGGTGACAGGCTAGACCATATTGAGGTGAAAATGGGCGAATACGCTGATACGATTAATGACTTGGTAGATGTCTATGAGGAAAAAGAAAGTGACACTGCATGGGTCAAAGCAAAATTGGCCGATTTGGAAGACAGGTCTAGAAGGAACAACCTGAAAATAAGGGGTGTCCCCGAATCAGTGCAACAATCTGATCTAAACTCCTACGCCACAACGTTATTTAAAACCCTCATTCCTGAGCTTACGGATCTTGATGTCACCATAGATCGAATACACCGGCTACCCAAACCTTCCCACTTATCTGAGCAAATACCTCGGGATGTTCTCCTACGCCTACACTTTTTTCATGTTAAAGAAAACCTCATGCTCTATATGAGAAAGCGTGAGGTTGTTCCATCACAATATCAAAATCTGCAGTTTTTTGCAGACCTATCCCAATACACCCTGCAGAAAAGGAGGAACCTGAACACAGTTACAAAGGCTCTTCGAAACCATAAAGTCGCATACAAATGGGGCCATCCCACGAAACTTGTGGTGACACGTGACAATCGTACGTATGCGATATCCTCCTTGGAGGAAGGTATTGCTCTCCTGCGGGAATGGGATATTATTACTGAGGAGGTGGCCTCTTCCCCTCCCACCAGCACTCCCAGACCAGTTGACAGAGTCTGGAAAGAGGTTACCGGCAAAAATGCACGTTCTCACACCTGACACTATTGGTTGGTCCTGAGACACTATATGTCCCTGAAGTGCAGGGCCGTGACCTGTTTGGTCGGACTAAACCCCCACAAATAACAGCGGTTATCCGCTGACTACGAGTGACTTATTAGTTATTTAAAGGAGCGCCCTGTTGATGCTCAGCGGTACTGAACTATGTTTTTTTCTTATTTTTCTTACATGTTTTGTTCTCTTCTCTTTTCTACTATGCTTTATTTCTCCTCCACGAGACATCTAACGGCTAGAACAGCGGAAGCCTTTGAGAACCTTCTGGAATTTATGCTGTCAGGTTGCTCGGACTTCTGGTACACCACTCCTCTAAGTCCTCCAAGAGGCCCCTATGCCTTAACAATTGGCAACGTGAGTACACCTCCTTTCTTAATGATTATGGCACTTTCTTCAGTTATACACTCCTTTTGCACCTCAATTGTCTGCCTCACCACCTCAGACCCATACCACCGCTACTTCTTAACATGTAATACCAATAGAGCATGGCTTTGAGGATCCTCACCGTTAATGCTAGAGGCCTTAACCATCCCGTAAAACGGAAGTCCTTCTGGAAGGAAGCTCTACTCCACGACAGTGACATTGTCTGCGCACAGGAGACACACTTCAGTTCCTCAGATCCCCCCAAATGCTCGCATGGCAATTACCCTTATGTTTACACAGCTAATGCAGACTCCAAATCTAAAGGTGTCCTCATAGCCATCAGGGATACAGTGGCGTTTAAACTACATCAAGAGGTTAAAGACCCTAAAGGCAGATTCCTGATCCTGATTTGTGAAGTAAACTCCTCTACCTACACGATTGCCACAATTTACTCCCCCAACGTGCACCAAGTTCATTTCTTCAATAAGGTTATTAGGAAAATCCGGAAGATCCAAAAGGGTTCACTAGTGATCTGCAGAGACTTTAACGCCACTCCAGACCCGCTGTGCGATTCCACCTCGACTTCCCAGCGGAAGGCAGCTACATTACTTCCCTCTATACACAACAATAATCTATATGACGCCTGGCGTTGCTTCCATGCGACTGAACAAGATTTTACTTTTTTTTCTTCACCTCATCGGGTCTACACACGTATAGACCTATTTTTGGTTGATCATAGAGTGTTATTGTTATCGAAGGAGGTCTACATTGGCACCATTTCTTGGGCAGACCACGCCCCAGTGGTGCTGTCTATCGCCGATCCAACAGCGGCACAGAGGAGCCCACTATGGAAACTTAATTCTTATCTTCTCCAACAGAAGGACTCTAGAGCCACTGTAGACACCCGCCTCCGGGAATTCTTTGAAAATAATGATGGTACTGTGAGTGATAATTGTATGTTATGGACCGCCCATAAGGCGTATATGCTGGGAATTTTGATACAGCTGGGAGCGAGGGCAAAGAGGCAGAGGCTACGACGCCTTAACGAGCTAACTACAGCAATTGCTGACATTGAAACACAAAACAAAACCCACACTACTTTGCCCTTGACTGAAAAACTGGCCCAACTCAGACATGACCTTAGACTCCTGCTTCTGGAAGATTTTGAAAAAACTTCCAAAAGGGTGAAGATGAATTACTATGTTCATGGCAGCAAAGCAGGCAAACTCCTAGCGCGCAACCTGAGGGGTGCCAGACACAAAGACAAGATTCCCTACGTGACCCATCCTGTGCCTAAACAAAAAGTTTATCACCCCCAACAGATAGAGGACGCTTTTGGCTCTTACTATGAATCCTTATATAACCTTAAAAACGATCCCTCGACGCCCCAACCGCAACTGGGTGCGATTAATGACTTTCTGTCTGCCATCTCCATCCCCAGCTTGTCAACCAGCCAACTGCAATCCCTAAACGAACCGTTTACTGACACTGACGTCCTTAAGGCCATTGCCTCCCTACCTCTAAACAAATCCCCGGGTCCTGACGGTTTTGGGGGTGAATATTATAAGGAATTTGGTCCAATACTGCTCCCTTATCTAGTGAAAGTTTTCAATGATGCGGCTGCCTCTGCCTCTTTCCCTTCTGAAATGTTAGCAGCAATTATTGTCACCATACCGAAGCCAGGGAAGACTCCAGATACCCCCTCTAATTTTAGACCAATATCACTCCTAAATACTGACATTAAGTTGTACGCGAAGTTGATCTCTCAGCGTCTAGTTCAACTACTCCCTGCACTTGTTCATCCGGACCAAACAGGGTTTACCCTGGGCAGACAGACCTCGGATGCAACCCGCAGAATGATTAATGTCATTCACATGGCCGAGCAGCAGCAAAGGCCTTCTCTGCTTCTGACTCTAGACGCAGAGAAGGCCTTCGATCGCATACACTGGCTTTATATGAAAAGAGTCCTGAAGGCTTTTGGTTTTACCGGCACTATACTATCGGCTATTCTAGCTCTATACTCAAGCCCCTCGGCCAGGGTGAGCACGTCCTGTCCACTGCTTTTACAATTTCTAATGGTACGAGACAGGGATGCCCACTATCCCCATTAATATTTAACCTTTTAATGGAACCTCTGGCTATTTATATTAGGAACCACCCTACAATCAGGGGCTTTCCAGTGGGCGCAGATAGTCATGTTATCAGTTTATTCGCTGATGACATCATTCTAATCGTGACTGAGGTGGAGTCTTCCCCGGCTGCAATTTCCGAGGCCCTGACTTTATTTAACCGAATATCTTACTACAAGGTTAATGAAAATAAATCCCACATTCTTGGTCTGGGTGTTGACCCGGCTGTCCAGACTCGCCTGGCTAACACCTACCCTTATTCATGGAAAGCCAACGGGATACAATACCTGGGCATTACGTTAACGACTAAGACGGCACAGTTGGTTGAGGCAAACTACACAACGTTTTTTCAACAGTTGGATCACAAACTACATTCCTTATCTAAAGTGGAACTAACGTGGTCCGGGAGATTGGCGGCGCTCAAAATGATAATCCTCCCTCAATTTATATATCTATTTCGCACTCTCCCTATTCCTACCCCTAACTCATACCTTACCAAAGCTCAGGCTATGCTGAATAATTTTCTGTGGCAGGGGAAAAAAGTCAGGTGCGCATTTCATAAACTTATCAAGTCTAGATTGTCAGGAGGTATAGGACATATTGCGTTAAGAGACTACTATCTGGCGGCTTGCTTGGCACAAATCAGACAGTGGTTTCAGGGCGGGGCCGGGGCTAGATGGATTGAGTTGGAAAACTATCGGTGTCCTTATAGAAACCCACTCGATCTACTCTTGGCAGCTAGATTCATGCCCATCCTACCCCCTAACATTTCTCCACCTATGGTAGCGGCCATAGAGGCCTGGAAAATTCTACTTCACACTCCACTAGCCGACGCCCCTTCCAAATCCGTCCCGCTGACCCTTACATGTTTTCAACTTCTGATCCCAAACCTTAATATCAAACACTGGCTAGCCAAAGGTATCACTGCAGTCAGTGCCCTACAAGTAGGACCGGCCACAAAATCCTTTAGATCTCTCCAATTGGAGTTCGGTTTGCTACCGGGCGAAATTTTTACCTATAACCAAATCTCCCACTTACTTTCAACTCTCCCGAACCCGTCCATCGTTTTACCATGGAGGGCCCATCTGTATTTCACTAACTCTACCACGTCCATTAGAGGAATCTCATTATTCTACGGTCTTCTGCAGCAGAAAACAACATTTATTAAAACCCCCTCCATGCGGTCGTGGGAATTGGACTTGTCCAAATCCTACACCGTGGAGCAATGGAGATATGCCGTCTCTTCCACCTATAAGACCACTAGATGCGCCAACTTGTGGGAACTTTACCAGAAGTTGCTGCTGCTGCGATGGTACCTGACGCCCTCAAGGTTGGCCCGATATATCCCCCAAAGCTCACCAGCATGCTGGAGAAACTGCGGATACAGAGGCACACTCTTTCATATTTTCTGGGAGTGCCCAGCAGTCCAGCCTCTGTGGACTGCTGTATTTAACGTAATATCCTTGATCTCTAATACCCATGTGCACCCATGCCCAGGTCTAGCTATATTATCCCTGGGTATTGAAATTCTACCTCCTAGTTTAAGAAAAATTACTACTCATATTCTCCTGAGCGTGCGCCTGGGGCTGGCCAGGGGGTGGAGGTCGACGACGGTACCGTCGCTCTTTGGCGTGCTCCAGACAGCTCACTTACATATTTGCTATGAGCTAATGTTCGCCTCCTCCTTGGGCAAATATACTCAGGCTCACTCAGAATGGGAACCTTGGCTGAACTGGTATGGGAGACATACAGTGTAACTGAGCACAACTGACATCCTGAGAGAGAATAGCTTCATAGCTAGGGATGGGGGGGGTGCGGCCGGCCGGCTCGGGTGCAGCTAGATCCCAGAAGGGGCGCCCGGGACGGTGGGACGTACACCCCCTGTTCACTGTTCTCCTTCTCCTTTTGTGATATTCTCCCATACTCACCCTTTAAGTATATATCTTATCGCTGAGTTCACAAACGGTTACACTAGAATATATCTCCTGGTCTGTAACTCAATTTTTGATTTGACTTATCTATGTTCATGTTTGAGCTGCATTTGTTTAGACGGATCTTTATTCTCCAAGAATAATTCATTGTCGAACCTTCTGTACTTTTTTTCTTCTTCTTACTCACTGTGCTACTTCTATATTGCTTCTGTATGTACTTGACACTATAGTATGATTACATGCTTGTTGTGTACATCCTTGCTGTAATTTTCGTGGAAATTCTATAATAAAAATATATTGTTATAAAAAATACAAACCAGACACGGTATGCAGGTATAACCACCTTAGCCCTCAGGGGTGTCCTTTGCTGCTTGATGGACCTGATGAGTCTTGGGGGACGACTGATCTGGGTTGATAATGTCCGATTTTTCCAGTAGGTGCAAGCCGCCTTCCAGCGTACTGATGCGGTGATCCCTGTCCCCTTTGGAAACAACTAGGGTAGCTGGGTGATTCCATTTGTAGGGGATTTTGTGGTTTCTGAGTGCTTTGGTAATGGTCAAAAGATTACGTCTCCGTTGCATGGTGTGAGCCAACAGATCTGCAAAGAACATAAGTCCCTGGATGCAGTCTGGGGGATGGTCTGCTTGCCTTATAGCATACCTCAGCTTCTCCTTTACTCTGTAGTAGTGTATCCTGGCTATGGTGTCTCTGGGAAGTTTCGCCTGAATATGTTGCGGCTTAGGTAGCCTATGGATGCGGTCAATAGTTAGTTCCTCTAACGACACATCCGGGAAAATTTTGCGCATAATAGTAGTGAGGTGTGCCATCAAATCTTGGGGCTTAACCGTCTCCGGAATGCCTCTAATTTTTACATTATTCCTTCTCGAGCGGTCTTCCAGGTCCGCTACTTTAGCTTTAAGCCAGGATATGTCCTCATCATGTTCGTTATGAGCGTCCACCATATTGTTGAACGTGTCTGTAAATTCCCCCATCTTGTGTTCAATATGGGAGACCCTGTCACTGACTGCCTTCACTTCAGTTTTGCATTGTGACACTAACTGCAGCATGTCAGTATGAATCCCTCCTCTCAATGTGACTAACATGTCCTTCAAGATGGAGTCCATAGCTGGCTGATTGTTTGTGGGGAAAGCTGCAATTGCATCTTGAAACTCCAGCGTGTCATCAATAACAGCAGCCGTGCCTCTGTCCTCTCTATCAGCCATCCCTTGTGTCAGCTCAGGCTTAGATTTAGCTGGGCTATTTGTGCTGGAGGAGGACGGGGACACGGCCTGCGGAGCTTTATGTTTGTGCCTGTGCCTACTCACAGTTTCCCAGCCGTCCTCGGCATCCTTCATGCAGGCGTTCTCTGCGGCCTGTGATTCACGTGCGCCGGGCGCGCCATCTTGCCTGCCCGTGCGGCCTGGCCGGCCGAAAAAGTCAGTCATTTTCCCGGGCTGTGAGCGTTCCCTTCTCCTCCTCGACATGACCGGGCACTTCCCTGGGCCTTCCGGAGTAAGGATCTGCCACTCGTCCGTGTCTGTCGTCACTGTGAATGGTACTGGATGTCCCGTGTGGCGAGGAGCTCAGACCTCACGCGTCCATGCTCCTTGCGCGCCGGCTCCGTCCCCTTCCTGTGGATCTAATCTTGCCATCGCAGAGAGAGCAGAGGATGAAAGATCTTCAGAAGGCCTTGCAGAAAGGTTTGTGCAACGCGTTTCCAGAACCTGGGAGGTTACAATTTCCTGGTCCTCCTGGACAATGTGTTGCTGAAGCTTCGGTCAGTCACAGAAGGATCGGTGGAGAAGGTGGCCATCTGACCGATGCATTCAGGCAATTCTTTAGTCCGCAGCCCCAAGGTATGATTGGTTCCAGCAACCATCGCCAGTGTCTGATTCACATGGTGCAGGAATACCTAGGGGCAAGGTCAGACTTGTACACCTTTCCCAGCGAAAATACTCTGGGTTACTGGGTCTTGAGGATGGATCACTGGCCAGAGCTTGCACAGTATGCAATTGAGCTACTGGCCTGCCCTGCATCCAGCGTTCTTTCGGAACGCACATTTAGTGCTGCTGGAGGCTTTGTAACCGATCACAGGGTGTGCCTGTCCCCCGACTCGGTTGATCGACTGGCCTTCATAAAAATAAATCGGTCTTGGATCACCAGTTACCAAGCACCTGATGCTGATGTCACGAATATTATTTTTTGTAATGGAAGATCCCTTCAAGACTGCCTATGCTGATACTGAGTGACTATCCTGTTATGCTGAATGACTATCCTCTTCCTCCTCAATTTTCATGCTGATAGCTTATAAGAACATTTTTGGTTCTGGGCACCGCCACCAGTGGATAAGGCACAATTTTTCAGCCCCTGGTTAACAGGGGCATGTAATTACAATTTTTGATGCAATACTTTGCAGCAGGGCTCACTTCTGCACTCCACCTAAAGAATCTGTGAGGGGTTGCATTGTTGTAGCACCAGCACCAGTACCTAAGGCCCAATTTTTCAGTCCGCAATTAAAATTCTTGATCTAATATTTCACAGCACGGCCCGTTCCTGCGTGAAATGACTCTGAGGACTCTGGTTGCTTACAGTGTTGTGGCAACACCAACACTTAAGGCCCAAATTTCTGCAGAGTATATAGGGCAGGCCCCTACTTTCAAACATTCAACTTACAAATGACTCCTACTTGCAAACGGAAGGAGACAACAGGAAGTGAGAGGAAATCTACCCCTAGTAAGGGAAATTCTCTCCTGTAATGCCACATACACACGACCTGACTTTCTGGCAGACTAGGTCCGGCGGTCTTCCCGACGGACTTTCTGAATGAACTTGGCCACACACGAAAGTCCGATCCGTCCTTGCGTCGTATTTGGTCCATTTGAACAGCACACAGACGAATGGTTTTCCTGACTTTAGTCCGTTGGAATAGAGTCCATTGGATAGATTTGAAACATGTTCTATTTCTAGGTCCGTCTGATTTTTTGAGGAAAAACGATCAGACTAGCCCACACACGATAACATTTTCCGACGGACTAATCCCTTCGGACCTAGTCTGCCGGAAAGTCCGGTTGCGTGTGCGAGGCATAAGAGTTCCTTGTTTCACTAAAAACCCCAAATTTTCAAAATCCAAGTGTCATTGGGACAGAAAGTGAGGTGAAATCTTCTGAACAGGTGCACAGACAGCGAAACAAATGTTTCATTCTTCCCCATCTTTTCCAAAAATCTTAAAAATACATTGTTTTGCTAGAGTTACACATAACAAATGTACCAGTTCAAAATTACAAACAGATTCTACTTAAGAATAAACCTAAAGTCCCTGTTTTGTTTGCACCGCATGTATACTGCTGTTCAGAGTACATAGGGCCTGGGGACCCAACGCCTTTCCTTTTTTATTTGGGTGCGGGGTTCCCTTAATATTCATACAAGATCCAAAGGGGCTAACAATGGGCTGGGGGGGGGGTTCTCAATGATTTCCATCCATATTGCCGGGACCAGGCATGACAGCCACAAGCAGTTTTAAATGACTTTTTCCTCTAGAAATGTCATTTTGAGCAGGGACTGTTCTAAACATGCGCCACTTTACAGGCATACTATAGAGATCCCCCAGGCATGATATTTAAAGGAATATTTCACTTTTATTTTTTTCACTTTAAGCATCATTAAAACCACTGCTACCGAAAAAACGTCTGGTTTTAAAACTTTTTTTTGCATTGATACATGTACCCTGGGGCAGGACCCGGGTCCCCAAACTCTATTAAGAACAATAACTTGCATATTAGCCTTTAAAATTCACACTTTTGATTTCTCACGTTCGAGTCCCATAGATTTTAATGGGGTATGGAAGTTTGCGCAAACTTTCGGTCCGTTCGAATGTCCTGATGCAAACCCAACTGGGGGGAGGGGTGTGTTTCGGCTCATCCCTATACGGGAGTCAACAATGGGCTGTACTTCATACTCCTCATGGTTCTCATCCTGTACAGGGTGAGGACAAGGCACCAAGGTGATAACGTGGTTGCAGACCAAAGGTTTTAATAAGGAGACATGAAATACATTTGAGATATGCATATTAGAAGGAAGATCTAATGCGTTAACCATTGGGTTAATCCTGTGAAGAATACTAAAGGATCCAATAAACTGAGGTGCGTACTACAGAGAGGGAACACGAAGTTGGAAGTTGTGAGATGACAGCCACACCGTATCCCCAACCTGGTAGGAAGGCGCAGGCAGGCGTCTGTGGTCAGCATGGAGTCTGTACCTAAATAAGTGAAAAGGTGAGCTGCGCGAAAAAAACCAAAAACTAAACTCAACTCAAAAAAAACTCAAATACCACATATATTGAAGAATCTATAACCCCAAAAAGGAAGATAGTGAAGAAAAAATTTAAAATAACTTTAAAAATATCCCAATATCAAATCACAAATGGGGACCTTAACCAAAGTCACCAGTACTAATAGTCACAAAAAAAATATTTTCCAAATTAGCATAAAGTGTATATATCCCTTGTGCATGGAAAATACATAAATTATTTTGAAACACAAAACACAAACCACTTGTAGTAAATATGCAAAAAAATAAAAATAAATAAATAAAAAAATAAAATAAAAAGTCAATAGAAGTCCCAAAGAAAGCAGTCAACAGATGGTGATGATTCGTTCAAAGTGAAGGTATGAAGCTGGCACCCACAATACTTCCTGTTTAAAAAGATCCAAGAAGCCACCTCCACCAGTAAAAGAAGGCCGCTTACCAGAGTTTGAGATCTCAGTATCAGTGAGATCAACAAAGCAGATGTACAGGAGTTCTGGATGAGCTGTCACATGAGCCACACTGAACTTGTCCTTGATGTAAGCCCCCAGACTCGAAACGATGGTGTCAGAGATCTGTCACAGATCACCTCCTGCCGCAGCCCATCAATGTATCGATCCCAGACGGCTTCTCACCTGCCCGAAACTCTCCGGCTCCGCCCACACGGCTATTCATCTGACACCACCCCACCTCCGCCTGGATATTTACTACAAGTGGTTTGTGTTTTGTGTTTCATAATAATTTATGTATTTTCCATGCACAAGGGATATATACACTTTATGCTAATTTGGAAAATATTTTTTTGTGACTATTAGTACTGGTGACTTTGGTTAAGGTCCCCATTTGTGATTTGATATTGGGATAAATATTTCCACCTATTTATTTAAGATATTATTCACTGATATATATTTTTATTTATTCATTTAATATTTTTAAAGTTATTTTAAATTTTTTCTTCACTATCTTCCTGTTTGGGGTTATAGATTCTTCAATAAATGTGGTATTTGAGTTTTTTTTTGAGTTGAGTTTAGTTAGTTTTTTTTAGCGCAGCTCACCTTTTCACTTATTTAGTCTATTATATCGGAGTATTACAATTGGAGTTGCTGCTTGTAGGGAATTTATATATATATATTTTTTGAATAGCGCGGTTTACTTCTTATACCTAGTCTGTACCTAACATTAGCATGTTGCAAAGCCTCCTGGACTTGTGCCCAAGTGGAACGAAGACCACGGAGATGTTCCTCTAATGCAGAAATACTTTACGGAACAAATGAGTCAGGCAATGTGTAAGGTTGGAAACCATAGTTCGCCATAAAATGGGGACAATCGGGAAGCAGAATTCAAGGCACTATTGTGAGCAAACTCAGCCCACAGTAAGGTCTGACCAGTTGTTATGATGGTCGGAAATCTAGCAATGTAGGAATTGCTCCGAGTACTGATTGGCTCATTCTGTGGCCCCATTAGACTACCAGTGATAGGCAGAGGAGAAGGCAAGCTGAATTCCCAACAGTACACAAAAGGCTCACCAGAACAAGGACACAAACTGACTACCCCTGTCCGAGACAATCACGTTGGGTAGCCAATGTAAGCGAAAGACCTCCTGAGCAAAAATGGAAGCCAGTTCCTTAGAAGTGGGCAACTTCTTAAGTGGAATACAATGGGACATTTTCGAGAACCAGTCAACCACCATAAGCATGACTGTGTTACCCTGAGAGTTGGGCAAATCCACAATTAAATCCCAAGACAGGTGGGTCCAGGGCCTCTCTCTATTGGGTATGGGTTGTAGGAGGCCCACTGAAAGGTGTTGTGGAGTCTTACTCTGAGCACACATGGAATAGGCAGCTATGAAGGCTGTTACATCAGCACATAGACTAGGCCACCAGAATTGTTGGGAAATGGCCCAAAAGAGTTGATTCTTCCCAGGGTGGCCAGCAGCCTTGGGAGAATGGTAAGTCTGGAGCACTGCAGTACAGAGACTATCTGGGACAAAGCAGTGGTCACATGGTTTCTCAGGAGGAGCATGGACCTGAGCAGCAAGAATTGTGGCACCCAAAGGAGAAGTGATACATGTGTGAACCATAGCCAGAATATGCTCAGGAGGAATCACAAGAACCGGAACCGTCTCCATCTTGGAAGTCAAGGAAAATGATTGTGACAAAGCATTAGCCCTTACATCCTTACTACCGGCTAAGAATGAGAAAATGTAATTAAAGCTAGACAAGAAAAGAGCTCAACACGGCCTTCTGGGAGAAAGGCGTTTAACCTCAGACAAGAATGTGAGATTATTATGGTCAGCAACAATGAGAACCAGCACAGTGGTACCTTCAAGGAGATGTCTCCATTCTTTCAGCGCTAAAATGATCGCTAACAGCTCTCTGTCACCAATCTTGTAATTGCACTCTGCAAGTGATAATTTCTTGGAAAAGTAGCCACAAGGATGCATATCGCTCTCTGCGGTAGGACGTTGAGACAGAAGGGGGCCATCTCCAGTCTCAGAAGCATCAACCTCAAGGATAAATGGTAACGTAGGATCAAGATGTGCCAAAGCAAGGAGCAGAAACAAAGGCAGCCTTAAGACTCTCAAAGGCCTCCCGAGACCAACTCTGTGGGTTACTTTCCTTTCTGGTCATATCAGTCACATGCTTGACTAGAGACGAGAAGTTACGAATAAACGATAATAGTTGGCAAAGCCAAGAAAATGCTGCAGAGGACGTAAACCCATGGGTCAGCACCACTGTAGGACTGCTAAAAGTTTCTCTGGGTCCATCGAAAAACCAGTAGTGGAAATGCCATAACCCAGGAATTGAACCTCTTCACAATGGAATTTGCACATCTCCAATTTACAATAGAGATTGTTCTCTCTTAGTTTCTGAAGCAGACAACAGACATCTGTGTGGTGGCTCTCCAGGGACTTGGAAAATATGAGGATATCATTGAGATAAACCACCACACATAACTGCAACATATTGCTGAGGACATCCTTAATAATTTCCTGGAAAACTGCTGGGGCATTAAAAAGGACAAAAGTATTAAACACAGTTTTCCACTCGTTGCCCTCTTTAATCCTCATGAGATTGTATACCCCTCTCAAATCAAGCTTTGTGAAAATGTTGCTCCCTTGAGGCGATCAAATAACTTCGTAATCAACGGAATCTAATAGGCATTCTTAATGGTGAAATGATTGAGACCCCTATAATCAATATAAGGTCTCAGTTCACCACTCTTCCTCTTCACAAAGAAGCACCAGCAGGAGATGAGGATTTGTGGATGAAACCTCAAGAAACTGCGTCTACAACATACTCCTCCATGGCCTTATCTTCAAAGACCGACAAAGGGTAAACCCGGCCACGAGAGGGTATGGCACCAGGTTGAACGTTAATTGCATAATCATATGTCCGGTGTGGAGGCAAACTACCAGCTTGACCTTTGTCAAAGACATTGCTAAAATTACGGTACTCCTCCTGCAGGGAGGAAAGTGAAGAGGTGCACAGGACCTTGGCTACCTTCTGGAAGCATGTCTTACTGCGTTGTGGTGACCAGGAGTAAACATCAGCGCAGAGCCAATCAAAAAAGAGGGGTTGTGCCTCTAACCAATGATAACCAATAACCAGCAGAAACTTAGTTGAGAAATAAATTGGAATTGGATTATCTCATGGTGAAGAGTCCCTACGGCCATGGACAATGAAACAGTCTCATGAGTCACATGGGCAGGCTGTAGCGGTCTCCCATCAAGAGCCTCAATGACAAGTAGAGTGTCACGCAGTTGCAGAAGAATCAAGTGCTTTGATACAAAGTTAGCATCATTGAACAGGCCTGCAGCCCCAGAGTCGATTAGAGCCTGTATCTTGATGGATGACTCAGCCCAAGAAAGAGTAACCAAATCCAGGGGCTTATCCTTCTGGATAACTGGGGATGAAACACCACCACCTACGGTCTGTCTGTGACAGGACCTCAAGGTTCAGGCGTTCCCTGGACGAATAGGACAAGACTTCAAAAAGTGACCTGCCTGGCCACAATAAAGGCACAATCTCTCCCTCCTCCTAAGGGTTCTCTCATCCACCAGAGAGACGCATGAAGCCCAAGTGTATGGGTTCATCCTCACAGACTGACTCGGTACCAGGAGGCATGGGTGGTGAGGGAGGCAAGAGTGGGACTGCAAAGTTTGCAGACAAATGTACAGGAGGCTTCCACAAGTGCTCCTTAAAAGGAGTCTGGAGTCAATGAGGATGGCAAACGCGACCAACTTCTCCAGCTCAGTGGGTATATCTCAGACTGCTATCTCATCCTTGATGGTATCCGAGATACCATTAGAAAAAGCAGCCACGAGGGCTACATTCTTTCAAGCAAACTCCGCTGCCAGAGTATGAAATTCAATGGTGTAATCTGCAACAGTCCTCGTACTCTGTTGATGGACATGAGGCACTTGGCAGCAGAAGCGGAGCATGTGGGAACGTCAAATACCCTTTTAAAAGAAGCCATCAACTCAGGGTAACGCAAGACAACAGATTTTTGTGTCTCCCATACAGGGTTTGTGCAGGCAAAGGCTCTCTCAGAAAGCAAAGATATCACAAAACCTACTTTGCTTCTGTCTGTGGGAAACGCCAGGGCGAAGCATCTCAAAGTATCTCAACCTGGTTGAGAAACCCTCTGCATTGGACTGGATCACCCCCAAATCGCTGGCGAAGTGGAGTGGAACAAGACATACCTCTTATAGTGGAAATATTCAAGGTGGGTGCCTGCACACAGAGTTTTTTACCAACAAGTGGATTGACTGCATATCCTGAATTCATGGCCTTCACCTTCTGCCAAAACCATGAATCAGAAGAAAGTACAGTTAAATCACACCTGTTTAATAATAATTAAAAAAAAGGTAAACATAGTCAAAACATAGCCAGAGTTCAGGAACCAGAACGGATAGTCAGACAAGCCAAATTTGACAGGGTAGCAGAGAGGAGCGTAGTAGAACAGCAAGTAGGATCTGGAGCCGGAAGGAATGTCAGCCAAGCAAGTCTTTAATAGGAACACAGGAGAGTGTCTCTAGAGATGTGACCAAGGCGAAAGCAGAGATCATCTGGACTGGATGGCTTAAGAAGCAGGACTGACGAGCAGGATATCATCAACAAGTGAGTCACTGTGGAGAGATATGAGCAGGCGATTAGCTGACAGCTGAGCGGCCAGCTCAGAGAAGGAAGGGCTGAGCTCAGCCCTGACAGCCCCTCAGCCAGGCATACAATCACAGTGACTCTTTTCCTCAATAACCTCTAGGGGTGTGCTTTTTGTTGCTGTTTCTTTTTGAGTAACTGGGATTGGGTTGAGGTAATTGAGTGGAATACCCCATAACAGAACTACCCTACCCAAAAATCCCCTGCCATACTCCTATTATAAAACCTTTCTACCAATCTTGAGCCTACACTTGATATCATTATACACTTCTCTATTTAAAGGTATCATACCTCATCCCCAATTCCTCCATGCTCACATCTCTGTAATCCCCAAACCTGGCAAAGATCCCTCCATCCCTGACAATTATAGGCCCATCACTTTGCTTAATTCTGACTACAAGATATTTACCAAGATTCTAGCTAACCGACTGTCCTCTTAATACCCAGACTTATATACATAAAGACCAAGTAGACATGCTGGTGACAACACAAGACAAACCATAGATCTTATAGATTTATTGAATAAAACTTCTCGTCCAGCCCTGTTACTAAGTCTCGACACACAGAAAGCTTTTGACCGGCTGAGCTGGCCTTTTATGTTTGCTACACTCTCCAAATATGGTTTTAGAGGCCCCTTCATATCAGCAGTACATGCCTTATACTCTCACCCCTCCTCCCAAGTCCCGCTGTCCTCCCACCTATCACCCCCATTCTCCCTGAGTAATGGTACCAGGCAGGGGTGTCCGTTGTCCCCCCTATTATTCGTTCTTTGCCTGTAACCTCTAGCCATAGCCATACGCATCCATTCTAACACATGAGGGGGTCTCCCTATGCCAGAAAGAATATAAACTATCACTATTCACTTGACAACGTCCTGCTGACCTTGACCAGACTCCACACATCCCTCCCGAATCTTATAGTCTTATTGAAAGAATTTAGCTTTATCTCAGGATATATAATTAATACTGGCAAAACGGAAGCCCTCCCAATACATATTCCACTCTCAGATCTCGCCATTCTCAAACAAAATTATTCTTACCACTGGTGCCCGAATTCCCTTAAATATCTGTGGATAAATTTAACCCCCTCCTACCTTACTCTTTATCAAGCTAATTAGCCCCCACTCTTCTGAGATGTTGACCGACTCCCGAGACAGTGGGACGCATATCCCATCTCTCTCGCATCAATGTCCTGAAGATGTCTATCTTACCGAGACTCCTATATCTATTTGAGACTCTACCAATTCCTATCTCTATGTCTCAACTCAAAGCCACTCAAAGAACATTCCTCAATTTTATTTGGCACTACAAAACCCATAGGATAGCTAACTCTGTAATGTTAGCACCTAGGGACAGGGGAGGGATGGGAGCACCTGAACTTATTACTTTTTTATAATTCTTTATTTCTTTGCAAGAATACAAAACAACATCATTAATCAATGAAGTACAACATAATGCATTCCTGCCCTTTTTATAAACAAAACAAAAACAAGACAGTATCAGTACAATATCCAATACAGTATATAGTATCTATTCCTCATAGTGGTCCAACAAAAAAAAAAAAAAAAAAGGGGGAATAAAGGGGGGATAAAGGAGGGAGGGGGGGAGAGATCAATCCCACCCACCGGCGGGTTTAGTTTACATTACTCAACCAGCTCACCTAATCTTCAATTTCTTCTCCAATCAACCTCTTCCCCTCCTCTGACTGTAAAAAAATCTCCCATGGAGCCCAGATTTGCGCTATGGCTTCCCTTTCCTCAGAGGGCATAGGGATCAGATTTTCCATGATCCCAATTTTCCTTACTTTGTTTAACCATTGTGAAATTCGCGGTGCTCCCTTTTCTTTCCAACAAATGGTTATGCAGCTTTTAGCTGCATTCACCAGATGGCATAACATTGAATTCTTATATCTCTCTAATGGAATATGTGTACATTGTAATAGGAAGAAAGCCGGATCTTCCTCGAGATGATACTCAGTAAACAATTGAGAGATTTTCTGAACTTCTTCCCAGAACTGTCTAATCATTGGACAATACCAAAAAATATGGGCAATAGTGCCTCTCTCCTTACCACATCTCCAACATTTATCTGATGTCTCTGGAAAAAAGGTATGCATTCGTGATGGAGTATAATACCAACGCATTAGTACTTTGTAGTTTAGTTCCTGTATCTTAACACACCTAGATGATTTCAAAGTCAAGTGTATTATTTTCTGACGTTGAGTCGGGGTGAAAGTTTGTCCGAGATCTCTTTCCCATTTATCCAAGCTCACTATGTCATTATCCTCCAAAGGAGAAATTAGTAATGCATATATTTTGGAGATAATATGGGAAAGGGGCTCCTTATTTTCACAGTACTTTTCAAACTTAGTAAGTGGACGATCAAAATCCTTAGCCGGTCCTAAGGTGTCCAGAAAATGTTTAACTTGTAGCGCCTGCCAGAGGGGTAATTCATATTGTCCTCCTGGTTGCATTAGCGTTTCTATTGATGGCCATTTTTTAGATCTCAAAAAGTGTAATGCCTGGAAACAACCCTTCTCTCTTAAATTTCTAAATATACCTAGTTCCATGCCAGGCGGGAATAGTGGGTTCCCTAGAATAGGAAATAGAGGAGATTTAACTGTTGAGATTCTGGGATTCCGCACTACTTTTATTCCCATCTGGAGCGTAGGTCCTACTAAGGGATGAGCTCTTAATATAAGAGGTATAGCTGTGCCGCACCACAAGGCTCTATCTAAAGGGATGGGACTTACTTGTTGTTCCATAGCAACCCATCTTTTACTGTCTCTATGGCAGCACCAATCCACAATTCTACCCAGCTGGGTAGCTTGATAGTATTTATATAAGTCCGGTGCTGCGATTCCACCCGCTTCTTTAGGCATAGTTAGTAATTTCCTGTTAATCCTAGGGTGCTTACTTGCCCATATGAACTTTGTAAAAATTGTCCGAATTTTGCTAAAGAAAGCCAGTGGAATCCGGATTGGTAGTGCCTGAAACAGATAAAGAAACTTAGGGACGATATTCATTTTCAAAATATTACTTCTTCCAAACCAGGAATGTGAGGATTTATTCCACTCATTCAACCTTGTAATAATTTCCCTTAATAAGGGTGGAAAATTCAATGCGTATGCATCTATTAGGTTAGGTGGGATCTGTATCCCTAGATAATTCAGCGCTGTGGCTGTCCATTTAAACTTGAAGTTATCCTCTAAATTTTTTTGAATGGGATTCCCCAGTGATATCCCCATCGCCTCTGACTTACCATAATTTATTTTAAAATTAGATAGAACACCATAGTGCTCAATTTCCCCCAATAAATTGGGTAATGATATTTGTGGATTAGAAAGTGAAAATAATAAATCATCTGCATATGCTGAGAGTTTATATTCCTGATCCGCTATAGAGATACCTTTAATATCGGGGTTCCATCTTATTCTATTTAACAGAGGTTCTAATGATAGTGCAAATAAAAGAGGCGACAGGGGGCATCCCTGACGTGTCCCATTAGATATTAGAAAATTTTCAGAGTTTATCCCATTAACCTTTACCAGTGCCTGTGGCTTTGAGTATATTCCTGCTATCCAGTCCAACATTCGATCCCCAAGGCCCATCTGCTTTAAAACTCCTAACATAAAGGACCAACTGACCCTATCAAAGGCCTTTTCTGCGTCTGTATTAACAAAGATACTCGGCAGCTTCCTCTGATTTACATATTGAATTAAATTCAGGACCTTAATTGTGCTATCCCTAGCTTCACGTGTGGGGACGAACCCCACTTGGTCCATATGAACCAGCTGCGTCATAAACGGTTCTAGGCGAGCTGCGAGTATCTTTGTAAATATTTTGTAATCCGTATTTAATAATGATATTGGACGGTAGCTACTGCATATTGATTGATCCTTTCCTTCTTTTGGAATAAGTACGATATGTGCCCTTAATGCTTCTACAGGTGGAGGCCTGATTTTCCCTTGTATGTTAAATGTTTTAACCATATGAGGGACAAGTTGCAAATGAAAACTTTTAAAATATTGCAGAGAAAATCCATCTGGACCAGGAGCCCTTCCTTGCCTCAACATCTTTATTGCCGAGGTTACTTCTTCTGTTGTTATTGGTAATTCAAGTTTTCTTCGTGCTGAGGATGACAATTTCGCTAAGTGTGAGGATTCAAGATATTCCTCTAGTGATGAAGAGGAAGAGGAATGGGGGGGAACTGGAAGATTATACAATGAAGTATAATATTGTCTGAATTCCTCTGCAATATCTTTTGGTACTAGGGATTTAGAATTTCCTTTTGTCCTGATATAGGGTATATATGAACGGAGTCGTTGTTTTTTTAATTTCCTTGCTAGCACTTTGCCACATTTATCACCTGATTCATATATTACTCCCCTTTCTTGTTGTAAAATAGCCCTTACCTTATATCGGAGGAGATCTGATAACTGTCTTCTTAAATGTGCTAATTCTGTCCCCATATCCTTCTCCATTGTCTTCTTATGTTGTATCTCTATCTTCCTTATCATTTCCAATAATCTGCCTGTTTCCATTTCTCGAGCTCTTTTTATTCGGGACCCATGTTTTATTAGGATTCCTCTAATTACTACTTTATGGGCTTCCCACACTATCCCCATTTCAGTCTCTCCATTATCATTAATTTTGAAATACGAATCGATTTCTTTAATTATCTCTTCTTGGATTTCAGGACGTTGTAAAAGGCTTTCATTCATTTTCCAGTTCCAGTCCGTTTTATATAGAGCATCCTTCAAGAGGATATTAATCGTTACTGGCGCATGGTCAGACCATGTTATATTTCCTATACGTATGTCCTGTACTAATGATAATGTTCGCTGAGATAACAAAAAGAAATCGATGCGTGAATACCGTTGATGGGGGTTTGAAAAGAATGTATAATCCCTCTCCTCAGCATGGAAGGCCCTCCATACATCAACCAGTTGAAGTTCATTTAATTTACGAAGAATATTTTTCCTAATTTTTTCAGAAACGGATGATGTCCTATTAGAGGTATCCAATTTTGGGTCTAGAGGGACGTTAAAGTCCCCCCCAATAATAAGAGTTCCCTCCTTGAATTCCATTAATTTTGATAGAGCTTTATTCAAAAATCCATCTTGGTATGTGTTTGGGGCATAAACTGTAGCAAGAGTTACTTTAACCTGTCCTATAAGTCCCTTAAGGAACAAATATCTCCCCCCTGGCTCTTCACATTTATCCAGTAGGAACCACGGTATTCGATTGGATATTAAAATCGCCACGCCCTTGGTTTTAGCCTCTTGATTTATGGCATGATAGACATTTGGAAAGTTTCTATTTTGAAGGTAAGGAAATTTTCCCTCCTTCAGATGTGTTTCCTGTACCATGCCAATATCAGTTTTAGAGCGTTTTAAATCATTTAATAACATTTTACGTTTCTCGGGAATGTTAAGTCCCTTGGTATTAAGTGATGTTATGCGTAATCCCTCCATCTTGTCCATGAGAAAAAGAAAAAAAAAAAAAAAAAAAAAAAGAAAAAAAAAAAAAGGGGGGTACGGGGGACCCCCTACGAGGAGTAGATATCAAAATTTCCCCCACACCTACCTATGGGTTCTTAGCTTCCCGTAGGTGTAAGGTATGGGCGGGTAGCTAACAAATACGGGGCGCGTATAACGCTATTCCCCCTCCAAAAAAAGAAAAAAAAATCTCTTAATATTCACATCTATTCCAGCAACTGTAATAATTTTGTCCTAACTTTTCTTCCTCGGTTCCCTCTCCTATTCATTATTATACATTACACAGTATACATAACTCTCCCATACCCTCTCCATGTATTTTAATTGAATTCCGTCTATAGGCCCCAAAAAAAAAAAAAAAAAAAAAAAAAAAAAAAAAAAAAAAAAGGGGGTATATTTTAAACATGTGCTTTATAATAAATATTATAAATATTATAATTACAGTCTTTATTCCACTCCCTTTCCACCCTCCCTCCTTTAACCCAAAAATAAGTGTATATTTTAAATGTGTACTTATATAGTGAGTATTATAATTACAATCTTTATTTCCCCCCCCCTTTCCACCCACCCTCAACCCTGAAATAAGTGTATATTTTAAACGTGTACTTTATAGTGAATATTATAATTACATTCTCTATTTCACCCCCTTTCCACCCACCCTCCACAATCCCCATCTTATCCCTCCCCTCATTTAACTACCATTTTACCCCCCGGAGCAATAACAAACCAGGTTCATGTGAACCCTAAAACCGTGATAATAATTATAATTTTTACAACAACCCCTCATCCATCTTTCTACCCTTGTGTATCCCCACCCCCCCTACCTCATTACCTCTCCATCTTATAACAATTCAGCTCTATGTGAACCCCAAATCCATAACATCCAGTCTCCTTATTTTAATTATGTGATATAATAACACCAAGATATATTTTATTAACTATTATTTGTGAGAAAAAAAAAAAAAAAAAAAAAAAAAAAAGGGGAGGGGGGGAGAAAAAAAAAAAAAAAAATTGGGGTGGCGGAAAATAACATATAAATCCTATACATGTTAATTTGTATCATCTTATTTATATACTATGTAAAGTATACTAAATTAAACTATCCTGAACTTATTACATATCACTATGCCACCTATCTCAAACCGATCATTACCTGGTCCTCTAGAATGTCCTCTAGGATTTGGTCGGAAATTGAGATGAGTATCACCAGACCGGTTCATCCTGGTTCTCAGGGGTCAAGTCCTAGGGAAAAAAGTGTGGGAACTCCCACCCAAGATCCACTCCCCCACCAAAAAAAAATAAAAAAAATAGGACATCGGGGCACATCAGGGCATGGGGCACATCAGGGCATGGGGCACATCAGGGCACATCAGGGCATGGGACACATCAGGCCACATGGCACATCAGGGCATGGGGCACATTATGGCACATCAGGGCACATTATGGCATGGGGCACATCAGGGCACGGGGCACATAGCACATCAAGGCATGGGGCACATTATGGGGCACATCAGGGCACATTATGGGGCACATTGGGGCACATAGCACATCAGGGCACATTATGGGGCACATAGCACATCAGGGCACATAGCACATAAGGGCATGGGGCACATCAGGGCATGGGACACATCAGGCCACATGGCACATCAGGGTATGGGGGAAACGTTGGTACATTATGGCACATCATGGCACATTATGGGGCACATAGCACATAAGGGTGCGGGGCACATCAGGCCACATGGCACATCAGGGCACATCAGGGAACATTATGGCACATTATGGGGCACATAGCACATCAGGGCATATTATGGGGCACATAGCACATCAGGGCACATAGCACATAAGGGCACATTGAGGCATGGGGCACATCAGGCCACATGGCACATCAGGGCATGGGAAATGTTGGCACATGGGGGCACATTATGGGTCACATAGCACATCAGGGCACATTATGGCACATCAGGGCCCATTATGGGGCACATAGCACATCAGGGCACGGGGCACATCAGGCCACATAGCACATCAGGGCACGGGGCACATCAGGGCACATTATGGGACACAGTGGGGCACATAGGACATCAAGGCAGGGGGCACATTACAGCATGGGGCACATCAGGGCACATAATGGGGCACATAGCACATAAGGGCATGGGGCACATCAGGCCACATGGCACATCAGGGTATGGGGGAAACGTTGGCACATTATGGCACATTATGGGGCACATAGCACATAAGGGTGCGGGGCACATCAGGCCACATGGCACATCAGGGCACATCAGGGCATGGGGCACATCAGGGAACATTATGGCACATTATGGGGCACATAGCACATCAGGGCATATTATGGGACACATAGCACATAAGGGTACAGGGCACATCGGGCCACATGGCACATCAGGGCATGGGGAAACGTTGGCACATGGGGGCACATTATGGCACATCAGGGCATATTATGGGTCACGTAGCACATCAGGGCAAATTATGGTACATCAGGGCACATTATGGCACATCAGGGCACATTATGGGGCACATAGCACATAAGGGCACAGGGCACATCAGAGCACATGGCACATCAGGGCACATTATGGGGCACAGTGGGGCACATCAGGGCACATTATGGGGCACAGTGGGGCACATTGGACATCAGGGCAGGGGGCACATTGTGGCATGGGGCACATAATGGGGCATAGTGGGGCACATAGGACATCAGGGCAGGGGGCACATTACGGCATGGGGCACATAATGGGGCACAGTGGGGCACATAGGACATCAGGGCAGGGGGCACATTATGGCATGTGGCACATCAGGGCACATAATGGGGCACAGTGGGGCACATAGGACATCAGGGCAGGGGGCACATTACGGCATGGGGCACATAATGGGGCACAGTGGGGCACATAGGACATCAGGGCAGGAGGCACATTACGGCATGGGGCACATAATGGGGCACAGTGGGGCACATAGGACATCAGGGCAGGGGGCACATTACGGCATGGGGCACATCAGGACACATAGTGGGGCACATAGGACATCAGGGCAGGGGGCACATTACGGCATGGGGCACATAATGGGGCACAGTGGGGCACATAGGACATCAGGGCAGGGGACACATTACGGCATGTGGCACATAATGGGGCACAGCGGGGCACATAGGATATCAGGGCAGGGGGCATATTACGGCATGGGGCACATAGGAAATCAGGACAGGGGGGCACATTAAGGCATGGGGCACATAGCACACCAGGGGGCACATTATAGGGCACATCATCATCTTACTAGGCAGTATGCAGAGTAGCACAGTCAGCGTTTGGCTGTAGCAAATTCTCCCTCACTTCACACTGCTGTTCACTCCCCGGCGGCCTCTCCTCTCTTCTCGTCTATCCCCATTGGCTAGTGACATCATCTGGGATAGACCATAGACGAGAAGAGAGGGGGGCCGCCGGGGAGCGAACAGCACTGTGTGAAGTGAGGGAGAGCTTACAGTCAAACGCTTCCTACGCTACTCTGCATACATCTCATTCAGGCGGCTCGAGTCCTGCAAAGGGAACGGCGTTCCCGCTGTGAAAATAGTGCAGGGACGCCGTTCCCACGCATTCCCACAGGACTCGAGCCCTGCTGGTTCTATGATTTGGACAAAACTAGAGACTTCCATAAGCCAACTCAGACGTCTGTGTCTACACCCGATGTTGTTCACTCTCTCAATATGGAAAAGATGCTCTAGTCAGTACTCTCTCTCCTTTTCATGCCCACCCCTATTAAATGTGTTGTTTAACCCTGACATTCCAGATAGCCTATCTTACACCCAAATTCTCCTACCCTTTGATGAATTACAAAAGAAATATCAGATCCCGAAACAATTATTCTACTCCTACCTCCAGTTCAAACACTACTTCTCTTCTAAGGTACCCACCCTAAACCTAGATAAATCTAACTCATTTGAACTTATATGTGCTCAAGGACCTTATCAGACACATTGTATCTCCGACATTTATAAATTCCTACATAGCCCCACCCCGCTTACAGAAACATTTAATTCTTACATACTGAAATGGTCCCAGATTGCTAATCAACCCATCCCTATCCATCTGTGGAGGAGGATTTGGGAAGCTGTTTCCAAATCATCTCAATGTGTGGAATGCATAGAGACAGCTTATAAAATAATGTGTTTTTTTGGTACAGAACCCCCTGAACTCCTCCGTAGATATGACCCCAGGTCCACTCGGGTGTGTTGGAGATGCCGGGGGAAATTGGCTCTCATTACCACATTTTTTGGGAGTGTCCCCTGATCCAACCATTCTGGCTCAATATTCAGACCCTCCTACAGGACCTATTTGATATAGCCCTTCCTCTAGACCCATTACATTATCTCTTGGGCTTGCCAATTCCCGGCATCGCCAAATACACCCAAAAATTATCTGCCTTTATACTTTTTGCAGCAAAGAGGGCCATACCCTCTAAATGGTTATCACCCTCACCACCTAATCTCCCACAGACACTACAAATATTGGAACAGATTTGCAGAATGGAACACCTTACTGCAGTAGTAAATGACACACTCCCCCAATTTTCGAAAAAATCTTTGAAATATGAGATCATTCAGATTCTAACCCGAATGTCACTCTCTTACCCTCCTAGAGGTTTAACAACTTGCTAGACCATACATACTAATATCTCACCAGCTTAGACCCACTAGCTGATTAACTCAAATCTTCCATGGTACCCCCTTTAAACCCCCCTACTCCTCTATATCTACTCAAATGGGACTCTTGCGGAGTGCCTCCCCTTCAGACAGAAAGTCTGAGGGAACACAATATGACAAACATCTCAGGAACATACAACTTAACTATTATGGCAATGCGAACAGAGCAGGCAAATACTTAGCTAATAGAATTAAAGCAGCACGCACCAAATCCAGGATAGCACATTTGATACACCCCACTCTACACCAAAAAATCGCTAATACACAGATATAACAAACCAATTTGCAGACTACTATTGCGTGCTATACAACCTAAACAAAGAGACATCAACACCACAACCAACTATAGAAAAAATACAGCAATTCCTACAAAAAAATACAACTTACTTCTCTTTCCAAAACCCAACTAGAAGAACTAAATGCCCCATTCACAACTCAAGAACTAGAATCAGTTATAACAACACTACTGAATGGAAAATCATCGGGGCCAGGCGGTTTTTCCAATGAATACTTCAAAACATTCCAACATATACTATCACCATGCATTGAAAAGGTCTTTACAAAAGCTGTAGAATCATCTTCATTCTCACGGGAGATGCTGAGAGCACACATTGCAACCCTGCCTAAACTGGGAAAAGAACCTACCACACCGGCCAACTTTAGACCAATATCCCTCTTAAACTTAGATATTAAAATATATGCAAAATTATTGGTTAGAAGACTAACAAATATCACTCCTGCCATCATTCAGCGTGACCAGATGGGATTTTGTGAAGGGGAGACAAACCTCAGATGCTACTACAAGAATCATAAACATTATTCATTATGCTGCACAATCTCAATAGAGTCCATTGGACCTGTATGGAAATGGTACTGTCCAAATTTAAATTCAAGGGGTCCATATTAACAGCAATCCTAGCTCTGCACTCATGCCCATCAGCACAAGTATACACTTCAGGTCTCATGTCCACACCCTTTAATATAACAAACGGAACACGCCAAGGTTCCCCCCTATCACCTACCATTTTTAACTTAATGATAGAGCCATGAGCAGAAACCATCAGAACACACTCTTGAATCACAGGCTTCCAATTTGGTTCTAGCACGCACACCATAAACCTATTTGCAAGCAATGTCATTCTCAACCCGCTCACATCTCTAGAACAGGCCCACAACATACTAAAGATTTTTGGTGATATTTCAAATTACAAATTAAACTTCACTAAGTCTCTATTTCTCAACATAGGAGTACCACCAAAAATTCAATACAGTCTACAAAATAAAAAATCTTCCCTACACGTGGAGCACCAAAGGGATCACATACCTAAAGCCCCATACACACTATCAGTTTTTCTGCTGAGTTTTTCTTTCAGATTTACCAAAACCATATAATATGAGATCAAACCTTAGGCGTTTCAATTTGTATGCAATCAGGCAGGCCCTTGCACTACATGGTTTTGGTAAACCTGAAGGAAAAACTCAGCAGAAAAACTGATAGTGTGTATGGGGCTTAAAAATTACATTGACCTTAACAACCTCTTCATTAGCTGATGCCAACGTCAAACCACTAACGGCCAAAATGAAAACCCATCTACAAAACATTTCAAAAACAGAAATATCCTGGCTAGGTAAAATAGCGGCCTTCAAAAATGTCAATTTTACTACAAATATTATACATATTCTGCCCCTTACCAATTCACATTCCTCACTACTACTTAAAAACAATGTCAAACCTCATCTGGAAATATATCTGTAATGGGAAAAAGCTAGATCTCCCCCCCCCAAAAAAAAAAAATCTAACCTCACATAAAAAAGTGGGAGGAGCTGGACTAGTGGACTTAAAGGACTACCTTTGGGCAGTTAGACTAGACCAGTGATGGCGAACCTTGACACTCCAGATGTTTTGGAACTACATTACCCATGATACTCATGCACTCTGCAGTGTAGTTGAGCATCATGGGAAATGTAGTTTCAAAACATCTGGGGTGCCAAGGTTCGCCATCACTGGACTAGACCATCTCAAACACTGGTTTAACGAAAACAACAACCCACTGTTGGTAGATATAGAGAAAACAAGAACCCAATGGGCAACCTAACAGCATTCCTCATGGGTGAAATCTGGAATCCATGGGACATCAGGAACTTAGCCACCCCCCCATACAGATGACAATAGAGGTGTGGAGATACCTCCGAAACCAACAACAAACTAACTCATGTGAGTTAGAAGACAAAATGTTGATTGACCTTCTAGAAGCGAAAATCCCCATGCTATCAGTAAAATCATTCCCAAATTATGGCATTCTACACATACAAGATCTCACCAACGAACTTAAACTCAAATCTGTAATACAAGTAATGGATGAGTACAAAATATCAAATAGTATGCTATTCTCCTGCATACGCATATTACACTTCCTAAAGGTAAACCCAATTCCAAATAAAAAAAAATACCAGCAACAGCATAGCAATTTTTCTCAAAACCTAAACCTAATATAAAAGGAATATCGCTATTCTACAACCTTACCCAAAACAAACATCTATTCAAGAAAACAGCAACAATTCGAAAATGGGAAACAGAATTAGGTAACACCTTTTTTTTTCCAATTATTTTTTTATTGAGATTTTTCATATAACATATACAGGAAAGAATGAATAAAAAAGCACAAACAAATGAATATGACCAATAGTAGAGTTGGCAAGAAAATGTACAATTCTTTTAAGTTGAAAAGAATACATATATCAATTGGCAGAGCACAAATATGATATCAGTACCTCATTGAAACGCTATTATAAACTATATATCATGCTTTCCAATGTTTCTCGATAATAAGTACTATTCTCTCTGCTATGATATGAGGTCGTGGATAGTCAAAATGAAGGAAAGGGGAAAGGAGGGAGGGAAAAGAAACGGGGTAAAAGAGAAAGAGAAAGAAAATAATAAAAGGGGGGTAAGGGGGGGTAAAGGGTCCAGGGTCTAGTGATCCCCTCCAAACAATACATCTTTATCACTTAGTATCAATTAGTATCCCTTAGTAGGGTCAAGCAGGTTTATACCAATCTGTCCACACTTGCCATTTACTAACCATCCTCATTCTATTTCCCTGCCTACTAGCAATTAAGGTTTCATATGCACAGTGGGTTTGGGTAGTAACCAGGACTTCGGATACTTTCGGGGCATAGTCGGATTTCCAATATTTCGCTATCAATGTACGGGCCACCAAAAGAATGTGTGTTATCACTACTCTAGATTCCAAGGGGAAGTTGTTTATACCTATATTCAGTATAGCTAAGGAGGGGTTAGGTCTAGTTATGATCCCCGATACGCTGGAGACAACGCGGAACAAGGAATTCCAGAAGCTCGTCAGGCTCCTACAGCTCCAAAACACGTGGTATAAATTCCCAATGTCTCCACATCGCCTCCAGCACAACGGGGACCCTCCACCATCAAACTTAGATATTTTGTAGGGGGTGAGATACCATCTAAGGGCGATCTTTTGTGATAGTTCCCAGTGGTTAACGGACTTGGAAGAGGTATAGATAGCTCGGAAAGCTTCTTTCCATTGCTGAAGCGTAAAGGTAGTATTCATATCCCTTTCCCACAATAGGTAGGGGCGGGATTTAATAAATTCTAACTTGTTTTGGTACAGATTATAAAAAAGGGAAATTCCACCTCTAGCTAGGAAACTGGAGTTGTAGAACTTCCAAGCAACCTTAGGAACAAGCACTTGGCGTGATTTTATGGAACCCAAGCAATGCATCACTCGGTAGTGGGTATATCTGTCTGACGGGGGAAGACCATACTGTTTCTGAAGCATATCAAATTTAATGGGTTCCGAGTCAGTGTATAAGTCAGCAATAAATTTAATTCCTTTATTATGCCATTTAACCATGGAAAGGTTGAGAGCTATATAAGAAACCACCTCCAACGGCACAGGTAATTCCAGAATTTCCCGACCCTCCGAAGCAAGTTTAAGAAGAGTTTTCCAGGCCATCAGGGAGGCCCGGATAGTAAGAGGAAGGGTATGCACAGGGAGAGGTTTCAAAGTGTCTAAGAAAAGCAATAATTTTAGGTCATCTGTCGGGCATAGGGCCTTCTCCAGCGCCACCCAAGGATTTTCGCAGGAAGGATTAAACCAGTGTTTGAGTTGTGTAAGAAGTGAGGCCCTATAGTAATCCCGGAGGTCCACCAGTCCCATTCCTCCCGCCTGTCTATGCTTTACCAGTAGTGATTTGGCACATCTCGGTTTTTTGCCTCTCCAAATAAACTGTTTGAGTAGTGCATTAAAGGGACCAAAATGAGCATCCCCTAGGGGGATCGGAAGGGTTCGAAACATGTACAAAATCTGTGGCAGAATAATCATTTTAACGGTAGCTAGCCGTCCTGTCCAGGTCAGTTCAGTTTTATTCAGTTGAGCGGTTTCAGTTTTAAGTTTTGTCAACAAGGAGGAAAAATTAGAAGGGGCCAGTTGTTTCAATTCTTTCGTTACTTTGATTCCCAGGTAGGTAATGTGTTCCTTGCTCCAGCTATAAGGGAATTCCTGTTTCAATGCGGTCTCTAAGGGAGGGGGAATGTCTAGTCCCAGGATTAAGGATTTAGTTGAATTAACCTTATAAAAAGAGATATCTCCAAACTCCTTCAGGGTCTGATGAACCTGTCTAAGAGAGATGGCTGGGGTGGTTAAAAATAGGATAATGTCATCTGCAAATAAATTCAGCACGTGCTCCCTGCCCTGGACTTTAAAGCCAGTGATGGAGGGGTCGGATCTCACCCTCTCCGCCAGTGGCTCAATGAGGAGGTTGAAGATGGAGGGGGACAGCGGACACCCCTGTCTCGTTCCATTCGATATATCAAAAACTGATGACAACATATTAGATGTGTAAACCTGTGCGCAGGGAGAAGAATACAGGGCCAGCACTGCCGAAAGTATGGGGCCCGAGAAACCAAACTGCATCAAAACCCGCTTCATGTATCCCCAGTGGATCCTGTCGAACGCCTTCTCCGCATCCAAAGATAGGAGCAGAGAAGGCGTCCGACAGGTCTTTGCATACTGGACCACGTCAATGACCCTTCTGGTAGCATCTGAGGCCTGCCTGCCCGCAGTGAAGCCCGATTGATCAGGGTTAATGATAGATGGAAGTATCGGGAGTAATCTGAGCGCTAAAATTTTTGCATAGACCTTAACATCGGTATTAAGTAAAGATATCGGCCTAAAATTGGCCGGAGTTGTAGGCTCCTTGCCCGGTTTCGGGATCGTGACAACATATGCTTTAAGCATCTCCCCAGGGAAGGAGGCGGAGGACACTGCTGCTGCAAATACCTGTTGAAGCGTTGGGGACAACTGCTCACCAAAAACCTTATAATAGTCATTTGATAGGCCATCTGGACCCGGAGACTTTCCTAATGGGAGCGTGCCGATGACTTTTTCAATCTCAGACCTCGTTATTGGGGAGTTGAGGAGAGTTAACTGCTCCTCCGTGAGCTTTGGCAACCGAATTTTGGCCAGGAACGACTGAATAGCATCGTCGGTAGGATTGGGGGTGTTTGGGTCTCTATCAAGATTATAAAGTGCCGCATAATATTCGGCAAATGATTCTGCTATCTCCTGTGGATTAACTAATTTTCTGTTGTCTGGAGACCCTAGGAGATATGGTATTTTAGATTTAGTCCTAATGCCCCTAAGCCTTTGAGCTAGAAATTTGCCCGCTCTATTCCCTGAGGCATAAAAGGACATACGCAGGGAACGCACATATTTATCACTTTGGTCTATGAGCATAAGTCTGAGATCAGAGCGGGCTCTAGAAAGTTGTTGAGCTAATTGGGAATCAGTATTGGCTTTATTGAGGGATTCAAGAGTTTTTATGGTGGCAAGCAGTTGGTCAACCTTCTGTGTCCTCCGCCTCCTCTCCCCTGCACATATCTTAATCATCACCCCTCTAATATATGCCTTATGGGCACACCATAAAACCATCGGGTCGTCTACCGAACCTTCGTTACAAACAAAGTAGTCCTTCAAATGTGCTCTAATACTAGTAACATGTTCTGGCATCTGTAAGATACGGGAGTTGGCTCTCCAAATGTAGGCTGGACCAGGACCACGGCCCTCCATCACCACCATGGAGACCGGGGCGTGGTCAGACCACGTAATGTCATGAATAGTAGATGTAGAGATTAACTGTAACAGCTGTTTATCCACAAGTATCAAGTCAATTCGGGAATACGAGTTATGCCTGGGAGAATAAAATGTATAGTCTCGCTCTTCACTATGTTGGCACCTCCAGACATCATACACATCCGACGCATGTATAAGAGGTTGCAATTTGGGAGGGAACCGCTTGGCGACTGTAGTGGAGTCCAGAGCAAAATCAGGAGTAATATTGTGATCTCCACAGATAATTAGGGAACCCCATTTCATATTTTCAATCTTCCTATACAGTCTTTGCAAAAACCGAATTTGGTGGGTGTTGGGAGCGTAGAGATTGACCAGGGTATACGGCTTGTTATTAAGCTCTCCTTGAACAATCAGGTATCTACCCGATGGGTCCGTATGCAACTCCTTCAGGACAAAAGATACCGAGTCCCTAATAGCAATAAGGACCCCTCTGTGTTTCTTCGGTGCACAGGACATGAAAAGGGATGGAAAGCTTTTATGTTGGAATTTTGGTGCATTGCCATCTTCGAAATGCGTCTCCTGTATGTATAAGACATCTGCTTTAAGTTTGAGAGCTTCACTCCAGGCTGAAGAGCGCTTTGCAGGATGATTCAACCCGTTAGCATTAAATGAAACTACTTTGAAAGACATAATTTAACAGGTATTTGATGATACTCACGGCATCTGGGGGAGATACCATCAACGACCCACAGACTTCTACTGCGACCACACGGACAAATGAGTCTATTCAACAGACTTTCTGATCTTGAAAAAAGAAGAAAATCACCGGACCCTGGAGAACGTAAATGGAAAAGGGGGAAAGGGGGGGAGAAAGTAGTGTCTATGTAAGAAAAACAAAACAGTAGTAAAAAGGTAGGTTTCAACAAGAACCAGAGGGCGGAAAAACCGTCCATTATTGCAGGGGGGGGAAAAAGAACGCACTAATGCTCCATAGTGCGGCAAGGCCCCAATGTGTATCCGCCCGTGTCTCGGCGAGGGATAAAAGCATGTCAAGGATTACTTTTCTTAGAGTTTTTCTTCTTCTTATGCGACACTGTATGCCAACCATCCGGAGAATGTGCCACCTTTGCGGAAGCAGGCTCGTCATCCGTCTGTACCGGTAGGATGGCTAGGGAGCGTAGCAGGGCCAAGCCCTCTGTTATGTTGGTCACAACAGTGGTGTTGTCTTCGTGAGTAACAGTCAATTTCACTGGGTAGCCCCACCTATACGGAATATTGTGATTCCTCAAGGCTTTGGTCACTGAAACCAACGATTTCCTTTTTAGCATCGTATACTGCGAGAGGTCCGCAAACAATTGAATGTGAGTAAATTTTTCAGGGGGGACCTGCTGTTTTCGAAACGCCATCATGAGCTTCTCTTTGGTTTGAAAAAAGTGCACTCGCATTAACACATCCCTAGGGATGTTATCTGGCAGATGGGATGGTTTAGGCAGCCTGTGTATTCGATCTACCTGCATCTCCGCTTCATCAGTGGAGGGAAGGAACGCACACATGAGTTCTCTGGCATATTGTTGTAGATGCGCAGGGAGGACGGTTTCAGGGACACCCCTTATTTTGATGTTATTTCTTCTCGACCTGTCCTCAAGGTCTGCGATTTTGCTCTTTAGCCAGGAGATTTCATCTGCCTGCTCATGAAAAGCATCAATCAGTGTGTTGTGGGAAGTTGCAAATTCCCCCATTTTTGATTCGATATGGTCAACTCTGCCACTCACCTCCCCCACCTCTGTTTTAAAAGAACTGACACATTTCAACATGTCTGCATGCATGGAGGTGCGGAGGGAGAGCAGCATCTCCTTGAGCATGGTATCTGAAACAGGTCTATCAGCAGTAGGGAAAGCACTAAAGGGGTCTGCTAACTCCCTTGTGTCCTCCAATGAGTCCTGCTCCGTGCTCACCTGTCTGCAGTCTTCCTCCAGCCTGGGTTTGGACTTCACAGGGCTGCATGAGTTTGGAGTGGATGCCGCTGGCGACCGTCCTCGCTGAGCACTTGTCGCTTCAGGGCTGGATTCGTCCGACCTGGAGCTACACGAGGGAGGCGGAGGCGAGTCAGCACCGCCGGCGCCATCTTGCCGCAGGCCTCGCTCCGCCGGCTTGAAGAAATCCGCCAATTTCTTCGGTTTGGCCGCGTCTTTCCGTTTGCGGGACATGCCGGCCGAATCTGTGGAGTCTCCGGTCACCGGGAACACAGGCGGGAATGCTGTCCGTCGCTGCTATGTCGCTGAGGAACCTTCGCTGAGGAACCTTCGCTGGAACGGAGCTCACTGCCTAAGCGTCCATGCACCAGCGCGCGGTAGCCACGCCCCCCGGTAACACCTTTTCAGACACACAATGGCAACATGCCTTCAGGGAAATTCACAAAGCTTCTCATTGTGTTAAACACTGGGAACTGTCACTCAAAATAACAAATAGATGGCACTACACCCCATATAGACTTACAAAATACTTTCCAGAAAAATCACCACTATGCTGGAGGAACTGTGGTCAAATAGGGAATCTCTTACATACATTCTGGGAATGCCCAAGCATACAAAGTTTATGGTTTTCCAGATAATTTCCTTGATCACTGGAATTATAACCTCTACCTACCAGGCTCTGCTCTGAGTCGGTCCAACCTGCTCATGAGTCCAAGCCTGCTGAAATTGTTCATGGGGAACCAGCTGCTGGCAGTAGTCCTCATATCTGCCCCTCTTAAAGGACCCACAATAGGGCTCCAGGTCATCATCCTTCTTTACCATGAGCAGCTGTAGCTATACCCTGATGAGTGGTACCTGCAATTGTCTGACAGCGAGGAGGGCGAAACAACAGCGGTGGCTGCAGAGGGGAGCAAGGAGGGTGGTGTGCTTTAGCATGGGCACTGGGAAGCGCAGCAGTCCTGGTGGAAGTATCTGTTCTCCACGGGACTGCAGCCCCAGGGGTAGAAGGTGCCGGCTGGGTGCACCAGATTCTTGGCTGGGTGTGGAGCGTGGGCACACAGTAGCAGCTCCAGTGAATCCTCCAGTCTAGGTTGCAGGAGCTTGTGCCTGTCTGGATCTGGGGCAGCTGGTGGTACATCTTATCCTCTCCTTGTTCGGGGACCTGCAGGATGCAGCGCTGCCCCCTGCCCAAGCAAATACCCTTTTTATCTCACAGCAGATACATCCCTGCTTCCCACCTCTTCTGCCTATTTTTTTTGTGGCCTTTTCCACTAGGTGGAGAGGTGGGGTTATAGCTAAAAAAAACATTGGTTTTGAGATATGTAGTGCTATCTTTTGCAAGGGGATGATGAACTGCCGTTGAGACCTGTGTGATGTCAGTAGAAATATCAGTGGGAATTTGCTGGGGTTCCAAACTGCAATTAGAACTCACAGATGCTAAGTGGGATCTCACAAGCAGAGAAGCAGAGGTTATTAGGGGGTAGTATTATTGATTGGTGTACCAATGCACATTATCTGGTGGTCATGTGAGTTTATAACAATAGTGAGAATTGCTTAAGCTTTTTTTATCAGTAGTATTACTGGGCAATGAAGGAGTAACTGTAATACTGGGAGTCAATGTACCAGCAGGAGGAGCTGGCTTGTCAGCATTGCAATGAGTGCTGGTTACGATCGTGTGGCTGGCTCCACTCAATCATGTTCCAAATTGACTCACAATGAATCACGTTGACAGCTCTTTGCCCATTTATTCTTGGTCTCAGTGGTGCATCTTAGAGTTCAGGACGCTGCCAGTTTCTTCATTCCTCAGCAGGGGTGGACTGACAACTCATGGGGCCCCCGGGCAATAGGAGATTATGGGGCCCCCAGGCAATCAGAGATTATGGGACCACACAGTATACAATCATACAGTATACACAGACATGTTTCTATTGGCTGAGAAGGTACTGGAGAGGTGGGGCAGCTATAATCTCGGGATTTTTAGACCAAAAGGATGTCGGTAAGGGACTTTTCAGAGACAGATGTAAAAAAAAAACACAGATTTTTACACTAGGGGGCAACCCTGATGGGGCCCCCTAGTGGCCTGGGGCCCTCGGGCAGTGCCACCCCTGTTCCTCAGGACGAGTCCAAGCTTGTGCCTTGCAGCTGTCCTCTAATCCATGGGAATCGCTACCCCTGTATACAGCACACATGAGTTATTAATGTCAGTGGACTTGAAATAAATTGTAGTTAGTTTTAACTCATACTGACCTGGCACCCTTTGTATTGTTTTGTAAACTTGTTTAGGGTCTGCATCACTCATGCCACTTTCTGTTTCAGAGGGAAATTAAAACCAAGTCAGGTATTCCATAATTAACAGAGGGAATATTGAAGTTTTCTACAGTATATGCTAGATGCAACCTGTCATAAGGGATGTGAGCTGTCAGTAGACAGCTCACATGGCTTTCTAGGCTTGTGCAGTGATTATGCCACACAAGCAGACCCTTCAGAGTTAACATCCCTCCTCTCTCCCATTCCGAGCTAAGCAGGAGGGTGGGGATGACAGAAAGATCAGATCAAGCTGCTCCAACTCACATGTTCCCTGTGTTGCCTGCAAAAGGATTGGCAGAACATAGAACTCCTAATTCACTCCTTGCTCTATTTTTTGTTTAAATGAGCGGTGCAAGCATTGTGTTTGAATCTGTCTTTTTAATTCCCCTCATTATGCCTATAGTCCTATAGTCAATTTTGTTGCCACGCCTTTTGACCAGCCCTGTTTCCCTTTCTTCCTGCTTCTGCCATGCCCCCCCCCCCCCCCATCTTTACTGACAAGGACTTTCCCCACTATCCTACATGTCATGTTCTGATTTCTGTCATGCATTCTGCAGCTAAACACCTACTAGTTTGACAGCGTCTTGCCCAGCTGTCTACACATCATTCTGTTGTCCCTGATTCTGTTACACCCCCCCCCCCCCCATTTGATTGACAGCAGATTTCCCTGCTGTTCAAAACATCATTCAGCTGCCTATCCCCGTGCAGAAGACATGCCCCCCGCATTTGGAAAGAAGGAAAGGAGAGAGTTCAACAATATAACTACTGATGATGACATCACTCCCTTCATCTTGTGACATTGCTTAGTCTTAGTAAATGGCTGTTAGACCAACCCATGCAATATATCATGGGAGTAGGTTGCATGCTTTCATATATCCAGAAGTACTGAGTATTTCTGGACACAGCCTACCCATCTGTGATATAAATAAGGGGCATGGCTGGGTCTGAGGTGGTCGTTCGGTGGCCTGCTCAAAAGAGGATGATGTGTTTGTGGCTCCTTGCAGTTCATCAGAAACACCAGGAGCCCCGACATCCCCCAAGAATTGGAGAATGCCATAAATGTATTACTATCTTTTGGCGGTATGTCTGGGCAGCCAAGTAGAGATAGTCTGGGACATTTTAAGGCTATTGTTCATGCTGAACTGTATTTTTAAAGCTTTTTAGTAAACTTGCATCAACTGTTCTACGCCTGGTTTGAAGTTATTCAAAGGGGTGCATGCTGGATTCCTAGCATATCAAAAGAACCAGGGTCAGGAAATCACTTGTGTGGTATGTGTGCGGTGTAGGTGACGGGTTCTCAGGTAGCGAGGGGACTGGTGTTCTGACTCCCTTCCCAGAGTTCAGTGTCCCGTAGCAGCCAGACTTGAACCCCAGTTATAGAGACCTTTAGCCTGGCAAAATGGTACAAGAAGGAAGGGGTTACCAAGTGCATGTATAAGGCCTGCACAATGCGCACAGTGGGACCCCGTTCTGTTACTGGAAGTGTGGTAAAAAAGGTATGTTGGACTGGTGGAGAGGGCATGGACTCAGCGGTGTCCCTCTTAAATGCAACCTACATCAAGTTAAAGTGTGTAGAGACACGGGACAGCACTTTCAGAGGAACTCTGTACTTTAATGAAGTTCTCTGACTTAGAGGAAAAGCACTTAAAATTTTACTAAACCCACAACAGAAAAGTCTGTAAAGCATGCTTGTTATACTCACTGTGGAACCTAAGAAGTTAATCCTCTGCATTGTGGAAAAATGTGGTTTGATCACTGTCTTCTCTGATCTTCCTCTTCTTTAAGGTCCCCAAACCATCTGCTGATAGTACAGAGTCTTGAAGGCATTCTGCACATGCTCAGTTTGGTGTGTATTGCTAGAGAGTTGCTTTTTTCTTGGGAGGATGCATGTGAGCAGCACAGAAGCCAATCAGCACTGTCCAGACATAGGGTCAAGGGTCATGCAGCCTCATAGGACAGAGGAGAATGAAAACACCTCCTTCAAGCTTTAATCAGTGCTTGGCCAGAAACTGATAGAAGTCACAAGACTGCCATATAATGCTAATGAGAAAATGTATTTATCAGTTTATATTTACTAAAATAATTGTATTTCCATGTTCCATGTGTACTTTGGGAGACCAGATATAGTGAATGCAGGGTCCTGGGTTTATTAACACTTTACTGTTTGGTTCTGACATGACCGCAGCCCCCGCCTGGTCCTGGGCATTGATGAACGTGCGAACAGAGAAAGGTATCCCCACGTGCAGGATGAGTGGCCCCATCCACATTTGTACATTACAAGTAAGGATGAGCCGAACACCCCCTAGTTTGCACCAGAACCTGCGAACAGACCTAAACTTCATGTGAACTTTAGAACCCTATTAAAGTCTATGGGACTCGAACGTTCAAAATCAAAACTGCTCATTTTAAAGGCTAATATGCAAGTTACTGTCCTAAAAAAGTGTTTGGGGACCTGGGTCCTGCCCCAGGGGACATGTATCAATGCAAAAAAAAGTTTTAAAAATTGAATTTTGTTTCGGGAGAAGCGATTTTAATAATGCTTAAAGTGAAACAATAAAAGTTAAATATTCCTTTAAATTTCGTACGGGGGGTGGGGGTGGGGGGTGTATAGTATGCCTGTAAAGGGGCGCATGTTTCCCATGCTTAGAACTGTCCCTGCACAAAGTGTAATTTCTGCAGGAAAAAAAGTCATTTAAAATCACTATAATGAATTGTCGGCTCCCCGTAATACAGAGAACAGTCAATGAAAGTCATTGATAAAAAAAAAAGCGTGGGGTTCCCCCAAATTCAAGTACCAGGCCCTTCAGGTCTGGTATGGATATTAAGGGGAGCCCCACGTCAAATGAAAAAAAAATGGTGTGGGGGTTCCCCCCAAATATCTATACCAGACTCTTCAGATCTGGTATGGATTTTAAGGGGAACTCCACGTCAAAAAAAAAAAAAAAATGGAGTGGAGTTCCCCATAAAAATCCATACCAGACCCTTTATCTGAGCACGCAACCTGCCAGGCTGCAGGAAAAGAGGGGGGACGAGAGAGCGCCCCCCCTCCTGAACCGTACCAGGCCAGATGCCCTCAACATTGGGAGGATTCTTCAGGGTCCCCCCCAAAGCACCTTGTCCCAATGTTGATGAGGACAAGGGCCTCATCCCCACAACCCTGGCTGGTGGTTGTGGGGGTCTTTAACAAGGGGACCCCCAGATCCCGGCCCCCCTGTTTGAAATGGTAAGGGGGTACAAAAGTACCCCTACCATTTCACAAATAAAGTGTAAAAAAATATTAAAAAAGACACACACACCGTTGGGAAAAGTCCCTTATTAAAAATAAAAATATAAAAAAAAGATTCCAGTGGTGGTAATTCACTCTTCCTATCCAGCGTTACATCAGAGGGGGGCGGGGTCACCCGTACATCACTAGGGAAGCCCGGGTTTCCCCTTGCGTCAGAGGGGGGTGGGTGACGGGTGGCCCTGCCCTCCTCAGGTAAGAAGTGTTAGTCTGCCGGGATTCCCACAGTGTTTCTGGTGGAGACAGGATGGATGCACTGCGCTGGAGGGAGAGATCATCCATCGCTGGATCAGATCAGCCATCGCTGGACCCCGGAGAGATGATCATCTGTCGCTGGATAGCAAGAGTGGATTACCACCACTGGAATCTTTTTTTTAATTTTTTTTATTTTTAATAAAGGACTTTTCCCAACGGTGTGTGTGTGTCTTTTTTAACTATTTTTTACACTTTCTTTGTGAAATGGTAGGCTACCATTTCAAACGGGGGGCAGGGATCTGGGGGTCCCCTTGTTAACCACTTCAGCCCCGGACCAATTGTCAGCCTAATGACCAGAGGTCTTTTTACAATTTCTCACTGCACTGCTTTAACTGGTAATTGCGCGGTCATGCAATGCTGTACCCAAATGAAATTTGCGTCCTTTTCTTCCCACAAATAGAGCTTTCTTTTGATGGTATTTGATTGCCTCTGCAATTTTTATTTTTTGCGATATAAATGGAAAAAGACCAAAAAATTTGAGAAAAAAAAGATATTTTCTACTTTTTGTTATAAGAAAAATCGAATAAACTCAATTTTAGTCATACATTTAGGGCAAAATTTATTCAGCCACATGTCTTTAATAAAAAAAAATGTCAATAAGCATATATTTATTGGTTTGCGCAAAAGTTATAGCGTCTACAAACTAGAGTACATTTTCTGGAATTTACACAGCTTTTAATTTATGACTGCCTATCTCATTTCTTGAGGTGCTAAAATGGCAGGGCAGTACAAACCCCCCCAAATGACCCCATTTTGGAAAGTAGACACCCCAAGGAAATTGCTGAGGGGCATGTTGAGCCCATTGAATATTTTTTTTTGTCCCAAGTGATTGAATAATGACACAAAAAAAAAAAAGTTTACAAAAAGTTGTCACTAAATGATATATTGCTCACACATGCCATAGTTACAGTGGTGTGAAAAAGTGTTTGCCCCCTTCCTCATTTCCTGTTCCTTTGCATGTTTGTCACACTTAAGTGTTTCGGAACATCAAACCAATTTAAACAATAGTCAAGGACAACACAAGTAAACACAAAATGCAATTTGTAAATGAAGGTGTTTATTATTAAAGGTGAAAAAAAAATCCAAACCATCATGGCACTGTGTGAAAAAGTGATTGCCCCCTAAACCTAATAACTGGTTGGGCCACCCTTAGCAGCAACAACTGCAACCAAGCGTTTGAGATAACGTGCAATGAGGCTTTTACAGCGTCCTGGAGGAATTTTGGCCCACTCATCTTTGCAGAATTGTCCTAATTCAGTTACATTAGAGGGTTTTCGAGCATGAACGGCCTTTTTAAGGTCATACCACAACATCTCAATAGGATTCAGGTCAGGACTTTGGCTAGGCCACTCCAAAGTCTTCATTTTGTTTTTCTTCAGCCATTCGGTGGTGGACTTGCTGGTGTGTTTAGGATCATTGTCCTGCTGCAGAACCCAAGTTCGTTTCAGCTTGAGTACACGAGCAGATGGTCGGACATTCTCCTTCAGGATCTCTTGGTAGACAGCAGAATTCATAGTTCCTTTTATCACGGCAAGTCTTCCAGGTCCTGAAGCAGCAAAACAGCCCCAGACCATCACACTACCACCACCATATTCTACTGTTGGTATAATGTTCTTTTTATGAAATGCAGTGTTCCTTCTACGCCAGATATACTTGGACACACACCTTCCAAAGAGTTCCACTTTTGTCTCATCGGTCCACAGAATGTTGTCCCAAAAGTCTTGGGGATCATCAAGATGTGTTGTGGAGAAATTGAGACGAGCTTTGATGTTCTTTTTGCTCAGCAGTGGTTTTCTCCTTGGAACTCTGCCATGCAGGCCATTTTTGCCCAGTCTTTTCCTGATGGTGGAGGCATGAACGCTGACCTTAACTGAGGCAAGTGAGGCCTGCAGTTCCTTGGACGTTGTTGTGGGGTCTTTTGTGACCTCTTGGATGAGTCGTCGCTGCGCTCTTGGGGTAATTTTGGGCGGCCGGCCACTCCTGGGAAGGTTCACCACTGCTCCATGTCTTCGCCATTTGTGGATAATGGCTCTCACTGTGGTTCGCTGGATTCCCAAAGCTTTGGAAATGGCTTTATAACCCTTTCCAGACTGATAGATCTCAATTACTTTCTTTCTCAATTATTCCTGAATTTCTTTGGGTCTCGGCATGATGTGTAGCTTTTAAGGATCTTCTGGTGGACCTTACTGTGTCAAGCAGCTCCTATTTAGGTGATGCCTTGATTGTGAACAGGTGTGGCAATAATCAGGCCTGGGTGTGGCTAGAGAAATTGAACACAGGTGTGGACAACCACAGTTATAGTATGTTTTAACAAGGGGGGCAATCACTTTTTCACACAGGGCAATGATGGTTTGGATTTTTTTTCACCTTTAATAATAAACACCTTCATTTACAAATTGCATTTTGTGTTTACTTGTGTTGTCCTTGACTATTGTTTAAATTGGTTTGATGTTCCGAAACACTTAAGTGTGACAAACATGCAAAGGAACAGGAAATGAGGAAGGGGGCAAACACTTTTTCACACCACTGTATATGTGGAATTGGACCCCAAAATATATTCTGCTGCTTCTCCTGAGTATGGGGATACCACATATGTGGGACTTTTTGGAAGTCTAGCCACGTACGGCACCCCGAAAACCAATCACTGCCTTCAGGATTTCTATTTGGAGAAACAAATAAGAGAAGAAGGTTATGTGGAGAATAAGATCTCAAAGTATTGGAAAAAATGGGAGGAGTTTTGTACCTCAGGGAAGATGAAAGATTATTTGTAAATGATTGTTGTGGGGGAATGTGGGGGTGGGGGGAGTATGCGGGTCCTTATTTGATTGTGGGGAATGTGTTGGAGTTTTATGTTGTAGTGGATGGTTGTTTTATATGTTTAAAAAGTATAAAATAAAGAGATATTTAAAACAGGATTTCTAAGGGTGCAAATTTTCGATTTCACTCCTCACTACCTATCACAGTTTCGAAGGCCATAAAATGCCAAAATAGCACAAACCCCCCCCCCCATGACCCCATTTTGGAAAGTAGACACCCCAAGCTATTTACCGAGAGGCATGTTGAGTCCATGAAATATTTTATATTTTGCCACAAGTTGCAGGAATATTAAAAAAATTTTTTTTTTTGCACAAAGTTGTCACTAAATGATATATTGCTCACACATGCTATGGGCATAAGGGAAATTACACCCCAAAATAAATCCTGCTGCTTCTCCCGAGTACGGGGATACCACATGTGGGGGACTTTTTGGGAGCCTAGTCACGTACGGGACCCCGAAAACCAAGTACTGCCTTCCGGATTTAAATATAAAACGCTACCAAAAAAACTGTTAGCGATCGCAGGGATCAGGCCTGACTCTGCGAACGCTGCAGTTATGTGTTTAGTGCTTTGTAAGTGACAGTGATCGATCGATACTGCACTTGGGTGGGCTGGGCGGAGGGGCAAAACGCAGGTGCCAGCAGGTATCTAGGCTGATCCCGCTAACAATGCGTTTTTTTGGAACCCTAAACTGCTGGGGACGCTAGTATAGATCTGATCAGATCAGATATTGATCTGTTCCGATTCTATACCACTACGGGAGGTTTATGCTTTGCGCGTGGGTGTTAGCGGTACTGGCACTAACCTAGCGCTGCCTGGGGCGACGCAGACCCTGACCCTAAAACCTAATTGATATCACCCGACGGGTGATCAGGGGGTTAAACCTTTATTGGGTAATAAATGGTGGGTGCCCTGATGCTATAAAAAGCAAACTAACTAACCAGAGTCACCCGTAACACTTATACGGTGATCACTGGTGAAAAGGTTAACTAGGGGCAATCAGGGGGTTAAAATCTTTATTAGGTAGTATATGGGGGTCCCTGGCGCTATATAAAAACCTGACGGGGAACCTAAATAACTAACTGGCTAACCAGCGTCACCAGTGGTACTTATACGGTGATCGCTGGTGAAAGGGTTAACTAGGGGCAATCAGGGGGTTAAAACCATTATTGGGTAGTATATGGGGGTACCTAGCGCTATAAAAAACTGGCGGTGAACCTAAAAAAATAACTAGCTACTTAGCGGCACCAGTGACACTAATGCAGCGATCAGAAAAACGATTGCTTAGTGACACTGGCAAAAGGGGGTGAAAGGGTTAACTAGGGGCAATCAGGGGGTTAAAACCATTATTGGGTAGTATATTGGGGTACCTAGCACTATAAAAACCTGGTGGTGAACCTAAAAAAAAACTAGCTACTTAGCGGCACCAGTGACACTAATTCAGCGATCAGAAAAACGATCGCTTAGTGACACTAGCAAAAGGGGGTGAAAGGGTTAACTCTAGGGGCAATCAGGGGGTTAAACCTTTATTGGGGGGGTAGGGGGGCTACCCTGGACCTAACACTAACTGCCCTGACAGTTTTTACTGTCACAACTGACACTAAATGCAGTGATCAGTAAATAAATGATCACTGCAATCAGTGATACTGTGACTGGGAAGGGGGATCAGGGGGCGATCAGGGGGGGGGGTGATTTGTGTGCCTATGTGTACCTACATGTTAGTGTAGTGTCGGTGCACACTTACTTTCTCTGTTCTCCTCGCAGTCCGGTCAAAAAGACCGGCCCGAGGAGAATGCCATCACTTCCTCCCTGCCTGTGTTTACTATACACAGCGGGGGAAGCTTCTCATTCGCCAGGAGCGATCGAGAGGGGATGGCCAGAAACCAACAGCCATCCCCTCATCCCGGATCACTCCTGAAGCGAAACGGACTGCCGCATCCAGCGGGAGAGGGTCCAATCGGACCCCCCACTCGCTGGAAGGGGAGCACGTACATGTACGTGCTTGTGCCTGTCGGTGCCATTGCACCGATGTACATTGCCATGCGATGGTCCTTAAGTGGTTAAAGGGGGCTTCCAGATTCTGATAAGCCCCCCGCCCACAGACCCCACAACCACCGGCCAGGGTTATGGGGATGAGGCCCTTGTCCTCATCAACATGGGGACAAGGTGCTTTGGCGGGACCCCAAAGCATCCTCCCAATGTTGAGAGCCTGTGGCCTGGTACGGTTGGGGGGGGGGGGCGCTCTCTAATCCCCCTTCTTTTCCTGCGGCCTGCCAGATTGCATGCTTGGATAAAGGGTTTGGTATGGATTTTTAGGGGGAACTCCACACCATTTTTTTTTAATTTGGTGTGGAGTTCCCCTTAAAATCCATACCAGACTTGAAGGGTCTGGTATGGATATTTGGGGGGAACTCCATGTAATTTTTTTTTATTTTACATGGGGTTCCCCTTAACATCCATACCAGACCTGAATTTGGGGGAATCCCACACTTTATTTTTATATCAATGACTTTTCTCTGTATTATGGGGAGCCGACAATTCATTATAGCCGCAAGTGATTTTAAATTACTTTTTTTCCTGCAGAAATGACACTTTGTGCAGGGACAGTTCTAAGCACGGGAAACATGCACCCGTTTACAGGCATACTATACACACCAGGTACGAAATTTAAAGGAATATTACACTTTTATTGTTTCACTTTAAGCATCATTAAAATCACTGCTCCCGAAAAAACTTCAATTTTTAAAACTTTTTTTTTTGCATTGATACATATCCCCTGGGGCAGGACCCAGGTCCCCAAACACTTTTTATGACAATAACTTGCATATAAGCCTTTAAAATTTGCACTTTAGATTTCTCCCATAGACTTGTACAGGGTGTTCCATTGCTTTTCGAATTTGCCACAAACACCCCAAATTGTTCGCTGTTCGCTGAACAGGCAATTTTTGAGTCGAACATGAGTTCGACTCAAACTCGAAGCTCATCCCTAACTACAAGGATTTTAACTAACTTTGTTGCAGATTCCTACCCTTTGTTTTTCTGAAGAAATAGCTGCTTGTCTGTATCCATGTGCACAATGAATGTAAATGGGAGTGACTTATAATTATAAATCTGCTGCTGCATTTGCAGGGTTCTAATGAGGTTAGTGAAAGAGTCTGAATCCCTTTAGATGTGATTTCCCTTTGGGAGTCCCTCAATAGAAATGAAATTGCTTTTTCAGATGATGCCCACAATTTGGCTTTTAGTACAGACTTTTGAAAATGTAGTAAGCCAATCACAAGCAGGAAATTACATTTCTGAGGAGTGTTCAGTACACCATCTGTGTACAGAATGCCCCCAGGTTGCCATTTTGCATTGCATTTTACATACAGTTGCATGGTTTGTGTATACTATATTTTTTTATTTGTTATTTTTCTGTCCTGTGTTTTAAATATGTTTACACTTTCACATTTTTGGAGGATCTGTGCCTTGGCACTAGATGTTCGGCCATGTCTAGGGGGGGGGGTTCCTTTAATTCCCGGCACAGCTAATTTCCTTGAGGGGTGCTGGGATGGGGGTGGAAGCCCCTCTTTTCGGGGTTGACCTGTATGGACTTATCCTATTGTCAGCATTCTATAGGTCTTTACCTTTACTATACTATTTGCTACTCCTGGCATTATTTTGATATATGTCTCTATAATCTTTTGTTGATACCTCAATAAAAAACTATTGAAAGTAAATATGTTTACACTTATAATGGGGAGTCCGAGGCCAAGTCTACAGTTTAATACATTTGTAAATAGATAGTTAACAGCCAGGGGCGTACTTGCAGGGGTCGCACAAGTCACAATTGTGACCTGCCCCTATGCTGCTGAATGCCCGTGGGAGGGAGAGGAGGAGAGACAGGTATTCAGTGGCTGAAGGAGGAAAATATGCAGTCTCCCCCACTGTTCCTCACTATTCATCCTATCCAGTTTCCTTCTATTATCCCCCTTGTGCTCTCCAGCCCCCCTGCACTCTTTCCTGTCCCCCCCTTTCCTCCGCCACAGCTCTGTCGGGTTCCCTCCTCCCCTCTCCTGCCAGCTGCTGCAGGGGTTCTGTCAGAACAGAGAGCGAGGAAGAGGCCAGTAATGTGTAATTTACTGGTCCCTTCATTGTCTTAATGAATAGAGTTAGGGATCTGTACTAATTACTGAGTCTGTTCATTCATACCTGAAGCACAGTAAACTGTGTTTATTATGCTTCAGTTTATAAATAAATTGGAAGCGTTTCTGTCTCAAGAGTGGAACATCAGAGGTCTGATTAGAACCCTGAAATCTCACCAAAGCCCCCCCATAGGGATCCTACAAAATTGTAAAAAAAAAGAAAAAAGGAGGACGGTGTGGCAAAACCATCAGGGTCACAAAGTCAAAGCTTGCGACTGGGCCCTGTCTTTTTGTCACTGGGCTCGGAAGGAAGGACCCCAGCTGGGGTCAGGGGGGCATTTCATGGTTTCTTGCACCAGGGCCCTAAAGGTTCTAGTTACGCCACTGTTTACAAAAAAAAATTCTGTGCTCAAAACAAACATTTCTACGGGGATAAACAGCCCAGATCTGCAAATGTCATATTAACTAATTTCTACATAAACATAAAATTTACTCATTAAGATTTTTTTTAAGAACAGACCTGGAAGAAGTTTTAACCACTTGCCTTTACTTACACTTGTGAATAGAGCTGACGTTTGCAAGAGAATCTTTGAATAAGTCCTGATGAAACTGGACTATATTGTATAATTACCATGTACAGTATGTGATTATTTTGTTTACCATTCTGTAATTGTGCACAGAGATGTTATTGACTAGGGAAATGGCATGCATTAAAATCAAGCCAAGAACATTTAGCAATCCAAACACAGGAATACATTTTCATGTTATAAAATACGCAATTTATAAAAGTTAGAACAAGTTAAAGTAAGTTTGGCATAACACTTATGCTTTTGTTTTTTTGGTAAATATGGTAATAATAAAACTCATATCACAAATGTAAATCAGCATTACTGCAGACTACACTAATACAACTTATACAAAACACTTGATAAAGGACATCTTAATAATCAAAAAGCTGTTGTAATTAAAGACTAGTGTAGCACCCTGCCAAAAAGTTAGGTTATATTTAGTTTTTGGCTACTATATACTCAGTGGAGCAATGATCTGTTTTTTGGTCTGGTCTGTGTCTCAGTGGTTGATTACTGCAGCCTGCTTCTGGAGGTAGCTTACAGAAAATAGAATAAGATCAACCACTGATTTATGAATATTTATCAGACCCCAGAAAATTCCTGGGAGGACGCACCCACAAGGTGGCTGAGGAAGGTGATAAATATTTGTGAGACCTTTACAAAGTTTTATTTCCTTTTCAAGGAGTGTTCCCATTCTCGTGTGGCTGCTGCCCCTGGGATGCAGGTAGTTTGTGACTAGAATTGTTGTTTGGGCCTCAGCAGGTGCATGGATGAGGGCCTGGAGAATATCGCTAAAGGGCTATTGCTGGAGGGCATCATTCTGGAGTCCTGATCTGGAGAAGGATCTTTTATATTGTGTGGAAGCTGGGTGGCAGACAGCTCCAAGTACATTGTGAGTAAGACCATGTTTTGGGACTCTCAGGTGTGCCTACTGCTAGAGGAAAGTAAGTGGCAAGGGTTACTGTATAGACTGCCGCTATAGAGACCTAGAGTTAGGCCCCTTGCAGAAGGGTATCAAAATGTATTGATGTTTAGTCAGGAACAAAGGTGTGCACAGCCTATTACATTAGGGTGTGCACCCCAAAGCTCAAACACACATGCATGTGTGTGTGTGTGTGTGTGTGTGTGTGTGTGTGTGTGTGTGTGTGTGTGTGTGTGCGTGTATTTACTGTCAGTATCAATAGGGCAGAGATTGGTGTCAGTAGGGGAGAGGATGGTGTCAGTAGTTTTTATTTTTTACAATTTTACTTTATTTTTTATTTTATTTTAAAAAAATTGGAGCCCCGTTAGGGGGCTTTGGTGTATTATCAGGTGTCCAAACAGGCAGTATCTGTGCCACACGGGGTGATTAGGGTGTTCCTGGCACACCCTGCACGCAAGCCTATGCTGAGGGAATTGTGACACATGTGTGCAAGGGGACAAAAACTGTGTATAAAGACCTGAGTAATGTTGAGTATAGGTGAGTAAAGGGGTGCAAGCGTATAGATGCGTATAGACAAGTAAAATTCCATAAATATCCTGCCAATACTCTGCAATAAATTTTAACAAAAACAACCATTTTTATTTATTTTTTTAACCGAATTTTCAGTCTTTTTTTATTTATAGCGCAAAAAATAAAAATAAAACAGCGGTGATTAAATACCACCAAAATAAAGCTCTATTTGTGTGAAAAAAGAACAAACATTTCATATGGGTACAGTGTTGCATGATTGAGTAATAGTCATTTAAAATGTGAGAGCAATCCCATTTGGGGTGTCGGATACGGGTGGCTTGCCACTATTGTTTTGCTGAAGGTAATATAGGTTCATAAACCCAAGTGATGTTATGCACCCCTGCAGGTATCTCTCGAGATGTTGTTTTTGTTTACTATCTTGTATGCCTATTTCAGCTATCTCTATTATGCTAGATTATTTTAGCAAACCACATGCTTTGCTTTCAGTCTATGTGAAACTCATTGTTGTAAGCTATTAACATGAGCACGGTTCTTCTGTTGTTCTGTATTTCATTGTTATTTCAATAAAAATCTATTGAAAGCAAAATTTGAGAGTACCGAAAGCTTAAAATTGGTCTGGTTAGGAAGGGGGTTTAAGTGCCCTGTGGTCAACTGGTTAATATTGTTAAAGTTGTTCATGTTAATATTTATTTTTGTAACTTAGTTCTGCATAAAACATTTAACAAGTGTCATTTCATGAGATAATTTACAGTGTCCTGTTTAGGGGCAGAACTAGAGGGGAGGTTGGGTGGGGCAACTGGTGGCAAGTAACTCTTGAGGCCTGGCTAGTAGCTCAGGACTTGAAATTTTGAGCCCTGAGCAATGTTAGTAAAAAGCCCCTTACTTGAAGTGAGCTTGAAGGATAAGTTCACCTTGAGTAACATGTTATACAGTATATTACACCCAAATTCAGTTTGTGACATGTAACATGATATTTAGGCAGCAACTTCACACCCTCCTGATCCCTCACTGTGACAGTAGGTGGGGGGGATCCTCTCCCTGAACCCACTGTCTCATTTTAAAAACAGTGCGGCTGTGCAGGGCTCAGCCTACACAGCAAGGTTATTCATTCCTATAGTTTTGTCAATAAGTGAAATACAAGTGTAGCACTGACCCCCGAAGGAGCTGCTGGTTTTATTGGGCTTACTGTTACCTTCTTGACCTCGTCTCTGTCAAGGGTTTCCTATGGTAGATGGCCCAAAGAAATGCAGAAACTGACACTGGATCTTCTTTTGGGTTATATATTTAAGATAGAAACAGGGTCTCTCAGTTTAGGGTAGAGGGTTAGGAGGAAGTTCAGGTACTTTGGACTGTCAAAAATGAAAAGACTTTATAGGAGAAATCCAGAGAATAACCGTTTCACAACTGGATTTTTCACAACCCCCGGATAGACCTCCTCTCACTAGGCCTAGCAGCTGGTAGAGTGTTAAGTAAAGTAAAGTCTCTGCCACAAACTTGAGCATAGGATACTTGAGAAAAGGTCTCTGCCACAGACTTGAACATAACTGAGGGACGTAGACAAATTTATAGAACCATCATACGGTAGCAGTATCTCTCTGCCGGTCCGGCGATACCGTATGAGTGTGGATCCATGAAGTGTCCTTCAACTGAGCCTCCAGGCTCCTTCATAGAAGCCAGCCTTGTGCATAGCCTTCTTCTGAATAGTCCTCCCTTGGATGCTTCTCTAGTTGCTGGGCCTCTCCTTAGATGAAATGGAACCGGACCACTCTCAAACCACCAGGCCCTGATATCTATTCAGGCCTGTCCCTGCGGTTGCTTCGCCTCGTGTTATCCAGCCCCAAGACCCGGAATTGCATGGAACCACACCCCAGGCCAGGAGGGCCATGGGGGCTGGTCAGGAGGACCAGAACCAAAACAGAACACTCCTCTGGCCCGGAACCCTGTAGAACGTGATGTCCGTACCTTAAATACCACCTCCCAGAATGCATAGCAGGAGAACACTCCCACTGGGCTGGTTGCGAGAAAAAACGTAACACTCAATACACCCTGCTGAACATGCGTTCTACCACTTGCCGGCAGTGACAGCGACACATTTGCCATCAAGGAGAACCCAGTGCAATCCAGATGGACTGGTACCGAAATCATAATTTAGTAAAATTAGCCCTAAAACCCAACTGTGGTTTCAGGAATATTAACTTTCAAAAACATATAGTGCATGCTCGTCAGGAGCCAGCGCTACACAAGTCCAATATGTAGTTCTCCATGATTTGCAAGGAAACTGGTGAGTTCTCTCATAGTTACTGAAGAGCAGGAATAATCAATGAACAATCTGCCTATACGGGAGATATGGGCACGGATGTACTTTATGAATTTGTCTATTACTACACACTGGGAGCAGTGCACCTTTGTCTATTTTCATTTGAAAATGATATGGACACTGTTATATTTTGAGTAAACTTTTTCTCTTTTTTTTTGGACATATCGATTTTGATTCAATGAACACTTGTTGATATAATTGTTTCTGTTTATGAGAACCAGATACAATCACGTTTAATTTATACTGTCCTTTTTGTATTGATTTATCACTTGAGGCACCTTTGTGTGGGAATTAATTTTCTGTCAACAGACAGTGCAACCTTTTTTTACCTTTTCAAGCTGATCGTAGGTGCAATGCTTTGCAGCATCCATTTAAAATAAATACATAAAATAATGCATATTTCTACATTTGTTATTTTTATTTAAAAAAATGATAGGGACATTGTAAATCAATCTGAAACAGGAGTCATAGTAATTTCATATACAGAGTGATAAAAGAAGCGAACAATTAATGTACATAATGGCCAGTGGTTTAGGGAGCTAGTGAGCATTAAATTGAGGCTCCTATGTACATAGAGTACCCAATTTTCCTGTTGATATGTAATGCCATGAAGGCAATGACTCAGTAAATTGACAGGTAGAAGGAAAAGACATAGAAGGAAAGAACATGAAACAACGAAAAATAGAATAAGGAGAAAAAGATAGACCTAGAGAATTCTTTGACAATGCCTATGTCATCACCTGGTTAATCATCAAGCCATATGTTCACATGTAACTCAATGTGGTTGACTTAATAAATCAAACACTAACAGCGCTTCTACTGCATATTCCGAGAACTACCATTCCCCTGTTGTTCCCAACATGCAATCCAACTTGATTTGTTGCAATACTCCTATCTTAATGATTGCTAACAACCAATATGCAAACTTAGAAAATGAGTAAAACACAGTCCAGCACAAAAGGTCACAGAGTTCTTTCAAACAATCTGCGTGACAGCAGCATGCAAGATAGAAGTAATCTTCCTGTGTCTATGGATGTAAGTGAAGTCGATCCTACACCTTCACCATTTTGCACCACAATGTGTGTCCACACAGATGGCAGTTTACCAGAAGCAATCTGCTTTAGAGCCTATCTTTTTAATTCCGCTGTGTGAGCTCCTCATGTCTGCTCCTGTCTCCTCCGTTTATATTGTGCTGTCCTCGTTGTGCATAAGCATGTAAGAAATGCAAGGGGTCTGATATGGTGTTATACCCTATATTACCAGTAACCCTCTCCCCCCTTACAAATGCGCTTACTTAAAAACAATTGATAAAAAGCATGTACAATGGTTGCCAGTTATACAGATCCAGCATCTCACCGCCAGGTTGGTTTCCTCGTGCGTCACTGCCTGTCACTGGAGTCCCGGGTACTCGACTGCTGTTGCTCAACCTCACTACTCGCGTAGCCACGCCCTGACGTGTTTGGTGATTACGTCTTCAGAGGGCGTGGGTATTTAATAAAGAAATAAGCCTATAATTGGCCGAGGAGATAGGTTCCTTCCCAGGTTTCATTTTCGTTACTATATAGGCTTGTAGTATCTCAGGTGGAAAGGAGGCCAAGGTCATTGCAGCCGTGAACACTGAGGAGAGAGTTGGCGTGAGAGTTTTAGGAATTTTTTATAATAGCCCTTTGATAGACCATTTGGCCCAGGGGATTTACCTAATGGAAGGGACCTAATAGCTTGAATGATATCCATATGGGTTATAGGCGTGTTAAGTGCTTGTAATTGAGCACTTGTAAGAGTAGGCAGTTGTAGGGGGGATAAGAATGATTCAATGCTAGGATCTTGTGGTTGAAGTGTATCGAGATCATTCTTCAGGTTATAAAGGAAACTATAGTACAAGGCAAAGGCATCCACGATTTTCTCTGGGTTGGTAAACTTATATTTAGATTGAGAAATTAGGAAATTCAGCGAGGAAGTCTAATACACAGGGCACCTCATCCCAGAATTTTGTAGAGAAAATAATACAGGACTGGGGAGGAGGGGATTATCATGGTGCCTAATAATAATAAGGTATATCAAAGTAAAGTGATTAAATGAAGGAAAGAAAGATAAGGAATTACAGAATATTAAATACAATACATGATTTATAAGGAATGAATGTCAATTCTTTATTTAATGGGATAATCATAAAAATATGTATCATCAAAATTGATTCACAACAATACACGATACATTGGATAAAATCATCGTCTACTCAATATAATATGGTCAAAATGTATTCGCTGGTCAAAAGAGGCCCAACATGTTTCGCCATTATGATGGCTTCTTCAGGGGAACCATTTTTTTGACCCAAGGGGAGACGAACAGAAACTATAAAATGATAACAAATAAACAAACAAATGTTATACAAAATAGATTAGATGAATACCACCTGGTCCTTAATGAAGGTAAGTGTCTAGATGTGGACAATAAATTTGAGGATGAACAGGTAAAAGATAAGATTCAAATTCAGTAAAAAGATATTGTAATGGTTAAATACATCCCCCCAGCTCACCTCCAGGCCTACAACTGATGGAACACTCTCAAAGGGGGGTAAAACGTCCAGCCCTATATATCACCAATGGTGACTGCAGGGGGTAGAGGAGAGACCGGTCAGCACAATTTTAATAAATGGATTAAAACTACATATAATGGTGTATACGGGGAAAATAGTACCTCATACATACTAGATAAATAGTTAATGTAGAAATACTACATGGAGCAGGAACACCAAAAATTTAGAAAGGTTTGAGATGGAATAAGTGCACTCTCAACCAACCTGAATGCACACAAAAGTACAAAAATGCACAACCTTATTAGATAAGGGGCCTATGATAAATAGAGGTGCGTGAGTTTAATTGAACTATAAATAAATAAAATAATCTATAGATAAGCTCACCTGAACCCAGTAGGGGGTTCTATGTTGGTTCAGTAACTAGGATCAGTAGTTGGTATCCGACAGGAAAGCCTAGCCTAAGCAAAGGCTAAACAATGGGCGCAGTGCTTAATAATGAAGCCCCTTTTAGTGCAAAAAAAAATATAATCAAAAAACGTTACATGTCCAACAACAGGGAAGGCTGAGGAAGTGTGGATCATAACCAGGCTAGACCTGATAACTAACCTTCGTTCGGTACACGTAACGAATCGGTGTCCCCACAGAGCCAGCAACCAGCCTGTGGTTGAAGGGTCTTATATACCCCCACTCTGTTGGTGTTCAAACCTGGACGCCGACAGTGAGCGAACTCAACGCCACACTGCGCCAAACGTGGATATCGACAGACAGCGGACTACACATTAACTGCGCAAGCACCCGCTCTGTGACCCAAGCCTACAGTCCCCAGAATACTTTGCAGCTGACATCGCATCATCACACCAGCGTGATTGACGTGAATGCACAACATTACCAAATGATTTTTAGGGCCTATCAACTAGGAACTTAAGACTTGAATACTTGGAAATATCTTAATGTCAAATATCCCAAAATTCCCACTTTCTATTCTCTGGCCAAATTGCATAAGTCCATGGTTAATCCCCCAGGCCGACCAATTGTTTCTGGCTGTCAAGGATTAACGGAGAATGCTAGCGCACTTGTTGACAAATATCTTTTTCCACATGTACTTTCTTTATCATCTTAAGTTAAGGGTACCATTGATCTATTATGCATCTTAGCAGGCAAACAACTTCCCCAGAACACCTGTTTGGTGGCCTTGGACGTTGAATGCCTATATAATTCCATTCCACATGAAAAGGGACTTCAAGTTATTCAGGCCCAACTTAGTGAACAGGGTCTGGCCTTTGAAGCATATGGTGGATTCGTTCTCCAGCTCTTGAAGTTCATCCTCACACACAATTTTTTTATGTTTGACTCTTCCCACTTCCTCCAGGTACAGGGTGTGGCAATGGGCACTATATGTGCCCCTTCCTATGCCAACCTCTACCAGGGGGGTGGGAAAGGGACATTTTGGCCAATGACCAATTTTCTAATCTGACCAGACATATTTTGGGTTGGAGTCTATACATTGATGACGTTCTTTTATTTTGGACAGGTACTAGAGACGAGCTGAGGTTATTTTTTGATGAACTTGGGGTTTACTATGGAATATAGTCAATCTCAGATTGAATTTTTGGACCTGCAAATTAAGATAGACAACAGTGGTAGACTTAGTTCATCCCTGTATCGTAAACACTCATCAGGAAACACCATTCTGCATGCTTCTAGTGCCCACCCCCAACCGTTACTGAATAGCATTCCATATAGTCAGTATCTTCGCATTCGACAAAACTGTACTTTGGATGCGGACTTCCATCTGGCTGTGAAAGATCTATTTATTAGACTCAGCGAGGCTATAGTAAGTCACTCTTAAAACGTACTTTCAATAAAGTGGTTAACTTAAATAGAACTGATCTCATTTAAAAAAAAAAAAAAACTCCTACTAATGACCAACCAATCCGGATAATCACTCAATATTCAAGACAACATTCCCAAATGAAAGAAATTCTTCTGAAGTACTGGCGTCTTCTTTTGGCAGATCAGACAATCCAGAAATACATTAAGCCCTATCCACAACTTACTTATCGTAGATCCTCATCTATGAAGGACCGATTGGTTACCAGTCATTTTGTGTCTAAACAACGTACCGGGGTCACCAGGAAGGGTACCTTTTCCTGTGGATCTTGTGACGTTTGTCAATTCATTTCTAATTCTCCGTATGTCTCTCAATGGATCTCAACACACTATTAAATACAATGTTACCTGTAAAACCATTGGGGTAGTTTATTTAGCCAAATGCTCTTGTGGATGTTTTTACATTGGCAAAACGAAACGTCCTTTTTTTAAACGTATTAGAGATCATATGTTGCCTCTTCTGAAACGTCAATGTACCACCGCCCTCAATAGACATATTGGCCATCACCATAATTTTGACTCTGGAGTGGTACAGTTTTCCGCCCTTGAGCATGCACCGATGCATGCCCGGGGCGGAGAAATAGACTCCACCCTACTACAACTTGAAATGAAATGGATATATAATTTAGATGCTACTAAGTACCCTGGTCTAAATGAATACATTACTTTCAAACATTTTTTATAATTTGTCATAGACATATTCAAGCTCAGCCCTGCTCAATAACCAGCCATGCTTACCGTACTTTTACTGGAATAGTTGAAGGGTTTTTTTTTTTTTTCCACACATTTTTCTGTTTTTGTGATTAATATTTATGAAATGTTACTGTTTTGTAATCCCATCATTAACTTTGTACTGTATTGTATGGTAACTATCTGCATAATAACCATTTTTTCTATTTACCATTTTTGGACTATTTGGAATCTGGCTTTTGTCTTAGTTTTTTCTTTCTTTCTCTTTTTAATATAATTGTCTCAATATATCATCTTTATATAATCAGATCACATATTTCCCCATTGAATATTACCTGGTCCTGCATCTGGTAATTTGCTATCCTTATTTTATTTGGATTTGACTATACTGTCGGCTTAATCAGTAGGCAGCATTCTTCTTTCACTTTTTGATGCATTATTTGATCATATTGTTATTTTTGCTTCTGCTGCCCCCAATTTCTCCTTCCTATGTCTGACCTGCTGATTGAGCTCCCTTTGGGTGGACCGGCCTCTTTCACATCTTGGTGCCTGTATGTACGCTAGGGATGAGCTTCGTGTTCGAGTTGAACATACGTTCGACTCGAACATTGGCTGTTCGTCCGTATACCGAACGTTATGGGCCGTTCTCGCCAAATTCGTGTGGCGCTCACGGCCAACAATGCACTGCGGCATCGCAGTGCATTGCTGGCTCATGATTGGCCAAGCATGCACTGTGACCCCGCATGCTTGGCCAATTACAGCGCTGGCAGCGAGGAGAGCCATGAGTGGCCACAGGCAGGATGCCTGTGGCCAATCATAGCTCAGGCTGTGTAGTACACGCCCCACACTATATAAGGCCGCCAGAGCGGTGGCCTTGTGTAGTGTGTTGGCATCTGTAGGAGTTAGTGGGTGTTCTGTGTACCTTCAACACAGTATACACCAATCGTTATCGGCCGATTTTTCGTTCTTGCTCTTCTGTAGTGGTTGTTGTCTGCGTGCCCTGACCGCAGTATACACCGCTTTATCCACCTATATAGCTAGCTATCTTGCTCTTTTTAAATAGAGCTTGCAGTCAGTTGTAGGAGATTGTGCATGCTGTCTGCATGCCCTGACCGCAGTATACACCGTAATATCCACCTACATAGCTAGCTATCTTGCTCTTTTTAAATAGAGCTTGCAGTCAGTTGTAGGAGATTGTGCGTGCTGTCTGCGTGCCCTGACCGCAGTATACACCGTTATATCCACCTACATAGCTCTTCTCTAATTGAGTCATCTGCCATCTGCAGGAGTTAGTGGGTGTTGTGTGCCTCCAGCACAATATACACTACCCAATTGCTGGTTTTCCCATCTACCTTTAGGCCATTACCATGTCTGGAAGGCAAAAAAGGAGAGGCAGACAGGCGCAAGTCGATAAAAGAGGGTAAACGACAATAGTGCTGGTCGTGGACGCGGTGCATCGTCATCATCAGCACGTGGTCATGGGACACACTTGTCCTTTTCGGCAGCTGGACATGTTGAGCCGCAACATGCCGAAGACTTGGTATGACCAAGCCCTCTTCATCCTCCTCATCCTCTCTCACCCAGGCTCAGAGTACTAGCAAAGCAGCTGCCAACGCATCGTCTTCCCTCCTCTCAATGTCATCATCAGTGACTCCTTCCCTAGACCCACCACGTCCTCCTGAGGAATCTCCTGAACTCTTTGAGCACAGTGTTGGGTACAGGCTCTAGGAGGATGGCCAGTGTTTTCTAGGCTCTGATGATGATACTCAGCTAGAGGAAGGCAGTAGCGTGAGCACAGAGAAAGAGGATGCTCAAGAAGGACAGCAATCTGGCAGTCATGTTCCACAAGCTGCAACATACTGCCAGGTTTGCTCCAGCGATGAAGAGGGAGGGGATAATGAGGGCACTGACTCCACGTGGGTGCCTGATAGGAGGAGGAGGAGGAGGCACATGGCCAACGAGGCAGGATGCCCTCCGGGGGCCAGCTTAGGGGCAGGACACCGACTGAATCACACCGCAGAGCTCCACCTGTACAGGGCACTGTCTCTGCGCGTTATTCTAAAAGTTCTTTGGTGTGGGCCTTTTTTGAGACGAGTGCATCAGATCGCACCGCTGCTATTTGCAACATATGTCTCAACCGTATCTCGCGTGGCCAAAACATCAGCCGCTTGGGCACCACATGCTTGACCAGACATATGTTGACCTGCCATGCAGCTCGTTGGCAAGCATACCTCAAAGACCCACACCAAAGAACAAAGCGGACATCTCCTTGCTCCTCATCAGCTGGGATCTCCAACCCCACTAGACCTTCAGACATCTCTGAAACCTGCTCTGAGAGGAATGAAGGTGAAGAATTAGGTGTGTCACCGGGCACTCTGCTAGCAGTACACCCACGTCCGATTATAGCAGGCAAATGTCCCTGCAAATGTCCCTGCCCCAGCTGCTGGACCGTCGAAAGAAGTTCACTCCCAGCCATCCACTTGCCCAGCAGTTGAATGCTAGCTTGGCTAAATTGCTAGCACTTCAACTGCTGCCTTTTCAGTTGGTAGATTCGGCCCCCTTCCGTGAGTTTGTACAATGTGTGGTTCCTCAGTGGCATGTCCCCAAACGCCACTTTTTCTCACGGAAGGTGATTTCGGCTCTCTACCGGCATGTGGAAGGCAATGTCCTTGCCTCGCTGGACAGGGCGGTCAGCGGTAAGGTGCATATTACCGCTGACTCATGGTCCAGCAGGCATGGACAGGGACGTTACCTGTCTTTCACGGCCCATTGGGTCACTCTTCTGGCAGCTGGGAAGAATGCAGGACAAGGTGCAGTAGTGTTGGAGGTTGTTCCGCCACCACGCCTCCAAAATGATACTGTTGGTTGTGACACACCTCTCGCCTCCACCCCCTCCTCTTCTTCTTCCTCCATGGCCTCTTCCAGTGTGCTATCCTCAGAGCCAGCGGTGCTCCGTAGGCGTTCCAGGGGCTACGCAAGTACGCAGGCAAAACAATGCCATGCCGTGCTTGTGCTGGTTTGTTTGGGAGACAGGAGCCACACTGGGGCAGATGTTTTGTCAGCTCTGCAGGGGCAGGCTGAAAGGTGGTTGACGCCACGCCAGCTTAAGCCAGGAATGGTGGTTTGCGACAATGGCACCAACCTCCTCTCCGCCCTCCAAAAGGGACAACTGACCCATGTGCCCTGTGTGGCTCACGTCCTTAACCTGGTGGTGCAGCGGTTCTTGGGCAGGTACCCAGGCTTACAGAATGTCCTGAAGCAGGCCAGGAAAGTCTGTGTGCATTTCTGCCGATCATTTAATGCCTGTGCTCGGCTGGCTGAGCTCCAAAAGGAGTTGAACCTGCCCAAGAACCGCCTTATATGTGACATGCCCACCAGGTGTAACTCAACGTTGGCCATGCTGCAGCTGCTGCACACGTAGCAGAGGGCCATCAATGAGTACCTGTGCGACTACGGCACCAGGACAGGGTCAAGGGAGATCGTTTTTTTTCTCACCACGCCAGTGGGGCATAATCAGGGATGCATGCACTGTCCTGTCTCCGTTTGAGGAGGCCACAAGGATGGTGAGCAGTGACAGTGCATGCATCAGTGACACTGTACCTTTTGTCCACCTCTTGGAGCATACGCTGCATGGAATAATGGACAGGGCACTTGAGGTAGAACAGAGGCAGGAAGAGGAGGACTTCCTTGCCTCTCAAGGCCCCCTTTATCCAGACAGTGTTGCTGCTGTGCCACCCATTACACAGGAAGAAGATGAGGAGGAGGAGGAGGAGGCTGATTGTGTCAGCATGGAGGTGGAGGCTGGCACTCAGAATCAGCAGCAGCAGCAGCAGTCTTGTAGGGATGATTTACAGTCCCAAGAAACCCATGAACTTGGCTGGGAGGAGGTAGCTGCGGATCATGTTGTCCTTAGTGACCCAGGGGACTCCGGACCGAATGCCTCAGCTAACCTACGCTGCATGGCCTCCCTGATCCTGCAAAGCCTGCGGAAGGATCCTCGTATTCTTCGGATCAAGGAGAGGGACCATTACTGGCTGGCCACTCTCCTTGATCCACGGTACAAGGGTAAGGTTGCCGACCTTATCTTGCCGTCGCAGAGGGAGCAGAGGATGAGACATCTCCGGGAGGCCTTGCAGAAAGGTCTGTGCAACGCGTTCCCAGGGACTGGGAGGTTGCAAACTCCTGGTCCTGGACAACGTGTTGCTGAGGCATCGGTCAGAAGGAGCAGTGGAGAAGGTGGCCATCTGACCGGAGCGTTCAAGCAATTTTTTTAGTCCGCAGCCCCAAGGTATGATCGGTTCCAGCAACCATCGCCAGCGTCTGATTTACATGGTGCAGGAATACCTAGGGGCAAGGTCAGACTTGGACACCTTTCCCACCGAAAATCCTCTGGCTTACTGGGTCTTGAGGATGGATCACTGGCCAGAGCTTGCACAGTATGCAATTGAGCTACTGGCCTGTCCTGCATCCAGCGTTTTTTTTCGGAACGCACCTTCAGCGCTGCTGGTGGCTTTGTTACTGATCACAGGGTGCGCCTGTCCACCAACTCAGTTGATCGACTGACCTTCATCAAGATCAATCAGTCTTGGATCACCCACAGCTATCAAGCACCTGAAGCTGATGTAACCGAATATTTTTTTTTTTAAATATCACAACCCTTTAAGACTGCCTATGCTGAGTAACTGTCCTGTTATGTTGATTGTCTATCCTCTTCCTCCTCCGCTGATATGTTGGAAGAACATTTTTGGTTCTGGGTGATGCCACCAGCCCAATTTTTCAGCCTCTGTTTAACAGGGGCGTTTAATTACAATTTTTGATGCAATGCTTTGCAGCAGGGCTCATTCCTGCACCACAACTAGAGTATATGGTAGAGGTTGCAGTGTTGTGGCACCAGCACCTGTGCCTAAGGCCCAATTTTTCTGCCCCTGTTTAACAGGGCCTTTTAATTACAATTTTTGATGCAATGCTTTGCAGCAGGGCTCATTCCTGCACCACAACTAGAGTATATGGGAGAGGTTGCAGTGTCGTGGCACCAGCACCAGTGCCTAAGGCCCAATTATTCTGCCCCTGTTTAACAGGGGCATTTAATTACAATTTTTGATGCAATGTTTTGCAGCAGGGCTCATTCCTGCACCACAACTAGAGTATATGGGAGAGGTTGTAGTGTCGTGGCACCAGCACCAGTGCCAGCAGCCCAATTTTTCTGCCCCTGTTTAACAGGGGCGTTTAAAGGGATTGTAAAGTGAATTTTTTTTAAATAACAAATATGTTATACTTACCTCCACTGTGCAGCTCGTTTTGCACAGAGTGGCCCCGAGCCTGCTCTTCTGGGGTCCCTTAGCGGCTGTCTCGGCTTCCTCCCGCAGGTGCTTCTCACGTTCATGCAAGCTCCCTCGCATGGTGAGAAGCATCTGCGGGCGCTCCTGTGATACAGCCGGCAGCTATAGCAGCTCGCTGTATCACGCGGCCCCGCCCCCCGGCCCTCCGCGTCAGTGGATGTGATTGAAAGCAGCGCGAGCCAATGGCTGCGCTGCTTTCCATCCATCCACTCCAGCCAATCAGAGGCCAGGCTGAACGGTGGAAAGGACGTCGGGGGACGAGCACAGGAATTTCGAGGGGTGAGGTAAGTAAAACGGGGGGGCTGGGGGCGCCGGCACTGTCAGATGTTTTTTCACCTTAATGCATAAAAAGCATTAAGGTGAAAAAGCATTTACCTTTACAACCCCTTTAATTACAATTTTTGATGCAATTCTTTGCAGCAGGGCTCATTCCTGCACCACAACTAGAGTATATGGGAGAGTTTGCAGTGTCATGGCACCAGCACCAGTGCCTAAGGCCCAATTTTTCAGCCCCTGTTTAACAGGGGCATGTAATTACAATTCTTGATATAATAGTTCACAGGAGGGCCCGTTCCTGTGCCCACCCAGAGTAACTGTGAGGACTTATAGTGTTGTGGCACCAGCACCACAACCACCAAAGGTCAATTTTTCTACCACTGTTCAACAATGGCATGTAATTACAATTCTTAATATAATCGTTCACAGCAGGGTGCTCCAGTGCCCACCAAGAGTCACTTTGAGGGCTTACAATGTTGTGGCAAAACCAACACCTTGTTCCGCCATTTCTGCAGTGCATATAGGGCAGGCCCCTACTTTGAAACATCCAACTTACAAACGTCTCCTACTTGCAAACGGAAGGAGACAACAGGAAGTGAGATGAAAAATGACGGACGGCAAAACAAATTATACAGGGGTGATAACCCTTCTCTATGTTTTCCAAAAAGCTTAAAAATTGATTTTTTGACTGGAGCTACACTTTAAAAATGTACTAGTTCAAATTACAAACCGATTCAACTTAACACAACAAACCTACACAGTCCCTGTCTTGTTTGCACCGCCTGTATACTGCTGTTCTGAGTACATAGGGCCTGGGGGGCCACATGTATTTCCTTTTATTAATATGGGTACGGGTTCCACTTAATATCCGTACAAGACCCAAAGGGGCTGTAATGGGCAAGGAGGGCTACCCATGCCATTTTTCTCAATGATTTTCATCCATATTGCCGGGACCAGATATTACATTAAAACCGCAAGCAGTTTTAAATGACTTTTTTTCCGTTAAATGTCATTTTGTGCAGGGACTGTTCTAAACACCGGAAACACGTGGCACTTCACAGGCATACTATAAGCACCCCCCAGGCATGATATTTAAAGGAATATTTCACTTTTTTTTACTTTAATCACCATTAAAGCGGAGTTCAATCCTAAAGTGGAACTTCCGCTGATCGGAACCCTCCCCCCCTCCGGTGTCACAATTGGCACCTTTCAGGGGGGAGGGGGGTGGAGATACCTGTCAAAGACAGGTATTTACACCCACTTCCGGGCATAGACTCCCGTGGGAGTCTATGCCTCTTCCTATCCTGCCGCGCTGTCTGCTGGGACACACACGGATCCCAGAGACAGTGCGGACAATTCCTATTGCGCTGCGCCACTAGCGCATGCGCAGTAGGGAACCGGGAAGTGAAGCCGATTCGCTTCATTTCCTGATTCCCTCACCTAGAATGGTGGCGGCAGCAGCCGAGCGATCGATTGGCCTCTGCTGCCGGCATCGCTGGACCCCGGGACAGGTGAGTGTCCATTTATTAAAAAGTCAGCAGCTGTAGTATTTATAGCTGCTGGCTTTTAATATTTTTTTCCCCAGTACAGTCCCGCTTTAGAAGCAGTGCTCCCGCCAAAACGGCCATTTTTAAAAACATTTTAGGCATTGACCCATGTCCCCTGGGGCAGGAGCCAGGTCTCCAAACCCTTTTTAGGACAATATCTTGCATATTAGCCATTAAAATTAGCACTTTTTATTTCGAACATTCGAGTCCCATAGACTTCAATGGGATTCTAACGTTCGTACGAATTTGCGGTCCATTCGAAAGTTCTGAAGCGAACCGAACCGGGGGGTGTTCGGCTCATCCCTAATGGACGCCCCGGGTACTGATCTGTGGAAACAGTACCCGTTAAAACATACACTGTGGTCATTGGCATCCGCCCCGTGCCAATGCTCTCACTCCCCCTCCGGTATTTACATTCCGGTGTATTCCAACTTATTCTACTTTGCACTGTCATTGCTGACATTTACATCAATCACGCTGGTGTGATGGCACGATGTTAGCTGCAAAGTATTCTGGGCACTGTAGGCTTGGGTCATGGAGCGGGTGCTTGCACAGTTAATGTGTAGTCCACTCTCTGAATGTTTGAATGCCGACAGAGTGGGGGGTATATAAGACCCTTCAACCACAGGCTGGTTGCTGGCTCTGTGGGGACGCCGATTCGTTACGTTTACCGAACGAAGGTTAGTTATCAGGTCTAGGCTGGTTATGATCCACACTTCCTCAGCCTTCCCTGTTGTTTGACATGTAAAGTTTTTTGATTATATATTTTTTTCGTTTTTGCACTAATAGGGGCTTCATTATTAAGCACTGCGCCCATTGTTTAGCCTTTGCTTAGGCTAGACTTTCCTGTCGGATACCAACTACTGATCCTAGTTATTGAACCAACATAGAACCCCCTATTGGGTTCAGGTGAGCTTATCTATAGATCATTTTATTTATTTATAGTTCAATTAAACTCATGCACCTCTATTTATCATAGGCCCCTTATCTAATAAGGGTGTGCATTTTTGTACTTTTGTGTGCATTCAGGTTGGTTGAGAGCGCACTTATTCCATCTCAACCCTTTCTACATTTTTGGTGTTCCTGCTCCATGTAGTATTCCTACATTAATTATTTATCTGGTATATACGAGGTACTATTTTCCCCGTATACACCATTATATGTAGTTTTAATCCATTTATAAAAATTATGCTGACCGGTCTCTCCTCTACCCCCTGCAGTCACCATTGATGATGTATAGGGCTGGACGTTTTACCCCCCTTTGAGAGTGTTCCATCAGTTGTAGGCCTGGAGGTGAGCTGGGGGTATGTATTTAACCATTACAATATCTTTTTACTGAATTTGAATCTTATCTTTTACCTGTTCATCCTCAAATTTATTGTCTACATCTAGACACTTACTTTGATTAAGGACCAGGTGGTATTCATTGAATCTATTTTGTATAACATTTGTTTGTTTATTTGTTATCATTTATAATTTCTGTTCGTCTCCCCTTGGTCAAAAAAATGGTTCCCCTGAAGAAGCCACCGTAATGGCGAAACATGTTGGGACTCTTTTGACCAGCGAATACATTTTGACCATATTATATTGAGTAGACAACGATTTTATCCAATGTATCGTGTATTGTTGTGAATCAATTTTGATGATAAATATTTTTATGATTATCCCATTAAATAAAGAATTAGTATTCATTCCTTTTAAATCATGTATTGTATTTAATATTCTGTAATTCCTTATCTTTCTATTGTTCATTTAATCACTTTACTTTGATATACCTTATTATTATTAGGCACCGTAATAATCCCCTCCTCCCCAGTCCTGTATTCTTTTCTTATGTTTAGATTGTGGATCTAAGAGATTTTCAATTTTAGATTGGATTTTCTTGGTTTTGAAATGGTTCACTATGTATTTATTCACCTTGTTACCTGATGAATAGTGTAGTAGTTTAAGAGCTTTAAATGTTTGTCATGTTGCTCAACCAGAAGAAGTCTAAGGTCTGTACATAGTTTTGAGAGAGTTACGCATGAGGGATGTAAGTTTTTTTTTTATTAAGGAATGCTAAAGCTCGGATATCACTTAGTAATTTGTCAAGCTGCAGCGACCTCTGTCTCTTAATAAGAGAAAACATTTGTATGAAAAGGCCTCTAATAAAGGCCTTATGGGCAAACCAAACTATTAAAAACTCATATACTGAGTGTGAGTTCTGTTGAAAAAAGTCTTGGAGATGCTTATTCTATTTTTTACATTTTGGGGTGAGTTGAAAGCTCTCCAAATGTAAGCAGGATTTTGTGTGTGTGTTCTTCCACTATTGATATGGAGATCGGAGCATGGTTTGACCATGAAATATTGTGGATAATGGAAGAAGACACAGTTTGTAGTAACACTGTGGGGCTGATTTACGAACGGTTTGCAACCTGAGTTGTAGCGCACGCTGATGCGCAATGGCCATTTTCGTATTCACAAAACATTTGCGCCTGTAACACAGAGCAATTCCCTATTATAGTATTCTCTGAGTACGGGAGGTGGTGATCGGTGCACCACTATAGACATGGCGCACGGCATCTTCAACTCAAAATTTAAAGAAGCTGGAAGTGCCAATATTACGGGGGTCATGTGGGTGATGTGAAGAATTATAGTAATAACTGCCCAAGTAACAAATATGGCCAAAATAGAATGAGAAAGTAACTTTTTCTGAAAAAGCCTGCTGCGCCTGCAAGTACGCTTAGAGCTGCGTGAGGTCAATCTATGCACTGCGCATGCGCAAGCGGCATTTGCGCACGTTCAAATGCTTTGGTTCACTGCGCCAGCAAAATCATAGTAAATGTCAAGCAACGTAAATGCATTTGCATTAGGTTGAATGTACGCACCTCTAAACTGGACTCTTTTTTTATTTTTTTACGCTGGCTCGCTTTTAATGTTTTTTTAAGGATATTTGCACACAGGTCATGTTAGCATTAGGGATGAGCGGGCAATACGCATAAAAGTTCATTGTTAAAAACAGCATTAAGAAAAAAAACGAAATTAAGAAAAAAAAATGCGTGGAGGTCCCCTGAAATTCCATACCAGGCCCTTCAGGTCTGGTATGGATATTAGGGGGAACCTGCGGCAAATTTTTTTTTAAAAATGGTGTGGGGATCCCCCTCAAAATCCATACCAGACCCTTTATCCGAGCATGCAACCTGGCAGGCCGCAGGAAAAGAGGGGAGGGCGAGAGAGCGCACCCCCCGAACCGTACCAGGCCACATGCCCTCAAAATTGGGAGGGCACTTTGGGGTCTGATCCCCAAAGCACCTTGTCCCCATGTTGACGGGGACAAAGGCCTCATCCCCACAACCCTTGCCCGGTGGTTGTGGGGGTCTGTGGGCGGGGGGCTTATCAGAATTTGAAAGACCTCTTTAACAAGGGGACCTCCAGATCCCAGCCCCCCTCGTGTGAAATGGTAATGGGGTACAAAAGTACCCCTACCATTTCACAAAAAAAGTCTCAAAAATGTTAAAAATGACAAGACACAGTTTTTGACAATTCCTTTATTTAAAGTCTTCTTCTTTCCATCTTCTTCGGGACTTCTTCCTTCGGTTTATTCCTCCATCTTCTTCTTCCTCTGCTTCTTCCTCCGATCCTCTGCTTCTTGCTCCACTGTTCTCATCCAGCTTATTTCTCCACGGAGTCTTCTTTCCAGCTTCATTATTGGGCCGCTCCTCATCCATGGGAGGTTCCCGCTGTGTAAAGCTTTTCTTCTCACAGTTCTTTAACGGAACCGTGCGTAAGAGGGGGCGGGGTCACCGGGTAGCCTCGCCCTCCATTATATAAAAAGTGTCAGAAGAAGAGAAGCATCACACAGTGGGAGCCTCCCATGGATGTGGAGCAGCCCAAGAACGAAGCGGAGAAGAAGACGCCGTGGAGGAAGATGCCAGGCGAGAACACCAGAGCAAGAAGCAGAGGATCGGAGGAAGAAGAAGATGGATGAAGAAACCAAAGGAAGGAAGAAGACCCAAAGAAGATCGAAAGAAGAAGACTTTAAATAAAGAAATTGGCAAAAACTGTCTTTTGTCATTTTTAACATTTTTGACACTTTTTTGTAAAATGGTAGGGGTACTTTTATACCCCATTACCATTTCACACGGGGGGGTTCGGGATCTGGGGGGCTTCCAGATTCCGATAAGCCCCCCGCCCACAGACCCCCATAACCACCGGGCAAGGGTTGTGAGGATGAGGCCCTTGTCCCCATTAACATGGGGACAAGGAGCTTTGGGCTCAGACCCCAAAGTACCCTTGCAATGTTGAGGGCATGTGGCCTGTTATGGATAAGGGTCTGGTATGGATTTTGAGGGGGACCCCCACCCATTTTTTTTTTCATTTTGGTGCGGGGTTCCCCTTAAAATCCATACCAGACCTAAGGGCCTGGTATGGATTTTGAGGGGGACATGCACGCCATTATTTTCTTAAATTTTGAAGTGGGGATCCCCTTAATATCCATACCAGGCCTAAGGGCCTGGTATTCTCCTGGAGGGGGAACCCATGCCAGTTTTTTATTTAAAATTTGGCGTGGAGTTCCCCCTTGAAAGCTGATTATTCTGTTATTGGCCACAGCCAAAGTCGCCTGGCCTGGGGGCGACTTAAATTTGTGTTGAAGTCGCCCCAAGTCACTCTGATTTATATTCAAGTCGTGTCCAAGTTGCCTCCCAAAGTCATACTGGAAGTCGTGTTGCCCCTGTGTGAATGGACACTTAATGATACGGCGTGCGCTATTATCAATGGGATATTGTTATTGCTGTTGCGCATATGCATGCGCCGGTTCACACGCTCAATTAATGATTTATTAGGCACACCAATTAAGGTATGAACCAGTGCAGCGCATTTATGTTAGTAACTGACCCCCTTTGTCTACTAGTATCATATTGATCCTGGAGTATGAGCTGTGGTGTGGAAAAAGAAAAGTGTAATTATGCTCTTCAACATGTTCACATCTATATGTGTCATAGATATCTTATTTGTGAAATAAAGGATGAAGTGCCAGTGGAAGTCTTTTGGGTTTGGAAGATAGGTCCAAATGGGGATCTGCAGTAAGATTAAGGTCTCCGCATATCACTGATTGAGTTTTGAGATTTTATGAGCAAAGCAGAACTGGTGTGAGTTATGCCGCGTACACACAATCGGACTATCCAGCGGACTTTGCAGCGGAGGACTTTCCGAAGGAGCGGACCTGCCCACACATGACCAGACTTTTCCGGGGGACTAGGTCCGGCGGACAATCTGCCGGACTATGGCGGGAGTCTGCCGGACTTTTGAAATGAACGGACTTGCCCACACACGGAGTAAAGTGCGTTCATTTTGAACGTGGCTCCAGGTAGACGGAACTAGTGAAGGAAGTCAATGTCACTGCCTCCATCAGCGAGATTGACACCTAGCGAGCCCCGTCATCTGGTATGGATATAAAGGGGAAGCCCTATGCCGAAAAAACAGTGTGGGGGTCCCCCCAAAGTCCATAGCAGACCCTTATCCAAGCACGCAGCCTGGCCGGTCAGGAAAGGAGGTGGGGACGAGTGAGCGCCTCCCCGTGCCGTACCAGGCCGCGTGCCCTCAACATGGGGGGGTGCTTTGTGGAAGGGGGGGCCCTATGGCCCCCCACCCCAAAGAACCATGTCTCCATGTTGTTGAGGACAAGGGCCTCTTCCCAACAACCCTGGCCATTGGTTGTCAGGGTCTACGGAAGCAGAAGCAGAAGGCGGCGGCGACGGCAGACTGGACCAACGCTAGTAAAAGAGCTGGAAGAAGAAAGCGGTGGCCCGGCAAGAAGAACTGAAGAGCGGGACAAGACCCCGAGTTTGGAAGAAGACCCCCGGACGGAGGCGGTGAAGGAGAAAGCCGAGCTCCTCCGCTAGTAAAAGAGATAGCAGAAGATAGCGGAGGAGTCCAGCGAGAAGACCCCCGAAGATGGAAGAAGAGAAGACCCCCGGAGCTGTCTAGTAAAGTATTTTAAAAACCTGTGTTGTGTCTTTTTATGTACACTTTTTTCCCCCAGGTGAATAGTAGGGGTACCATGTACCCCATACTCATTCACATAGGGTGGTGACCTGGGATCTGGGGGTCCCCTTATTAAAGGGGGCTCCCGGATTCTGATAAGCCCCCCGCCTGCAGACCCTGACAACCAACGGCCAGGGTTGTCGGGACAACATGAGGACAAGATGCTTTGGGGTGGGGGGGCACAGGGCCCCCTTTCCCCAAAGCACCCCCCATCTTGAGGGCACTTGGATAAGGGTCTGCTATGGACTTTGGGGGCCCCCCCACACCATTTTTTCAGCATAGGGCTTCCCCTTTAAATCCATACCAGGTGACGGGGCTCGCGAGGTGTCAATCTCGCCGATGGAGGCGGTGACATTGACTTCCTTCGATAGTCCCGTCTACCTGGAGCCACGTTCAAAATGAACGGACTTTTCTCCCTGTGTCGGCAAGTCCGTTCATTTCAAAAGCTCGGTGGACTAGAACACAGACGGGTGGAATGTCCAGTGGACAGTTTTGAATCAAAACTTCTTTCTAAGTCCATCGGACTTTTGGGAAGAAAAAGTCAGCCAGAGCCCACACATGGGCAGATTGTCCAGTGGACTCTGGTCTGCCGGACCAAGTCCGCCGGATAATCCGATCGCGTGTACGCGGCATTAGCAGAAACGGAAACCTGCGTTACATCAGAGGGGGGCGGGGTCACCCATACGTCATTGGGGAAACCCTGGCTTCCCTCACTAGCGTCAGAGGGGGCGGGGTCAGGTGACGGGTGGCCCCGCCCTCCTAATATAAGAAATGTCAGGCGCTGGGACCCCTTCAGTGTCTCCTCAGTGGAGACAGAAGATGGATGGATGTATTCGCTGCGCTGGACTGAAAATCACCCATCGCTAGATCAGATCAGCCATTGCTGGACCCCAGAGAGATGATCATCCGTCGCTGGATAGCAAGAGTGGATTACCACCGCTGGAATCTTTTTTTTATTTTTAATAAAATAATTTTTCAAAAGTGTATTTGTCTTATTTAACCATTTTTTACACTTTCTGTTAAAGGGGGCTTCCAGATTCTGATAAGCCCCCTGCCCGCAGGCCCCCACAACCACCAGCCAGGGTTGTGGGGATGAGGCCCTTGTCCCCATCAACATGGGGACATGGTGCTTTGAGGGGTCACAGATCCCCAAAGCATCCTCCCAATGTTGAGGGCATGTGGTCTGGTATGGTTCAGGAGGGGGGCGCTCTCTCGCCCCCCTCTTTTCCTGCGACCTGCCAGGTTGCTCGGATAAAGGGTCTGGTATGGATTTTTAGGGGGACCCCCACGTCAATTATTTTTTTAAATTTGACGCTGGGTTTTTTAATTTAGGGGAACCCCACACTTTTTTTTAACAATGAATGAATTGTCGGCTCCCGTAACACTCATTGAGTGTTCTCTGTATTACGGGAGCCGACAATTCATTATAGCCGCAAGTGATTTTAAAAGACTTTTTTTTCCTGCAGAAATTACACTTTGTGCAGGGACAGTTCTAAGCACGGGAAAAATGCTCCCCTTCACAGGCATACTATAGACACCCCCCAGGTACAAAATTTAAACGAATATTACACTTTTATTGTTTCACTTTAATCATTGTTAAAATCACTGCTCCTAAAAAAACGGCCATGTTTAAAACTTTTTTTTGCATTGATCCATGTTCCCTGGGGCAGGACCCAGGTCCCCAAACACTTTTTTAGGACAGTAACTTGCATATTAGCCTTTAAAATTAGCACTTTAGATTTTGAACGTTTGAGTCCAATAGACTTTAATCGGGTTCTAAAGTTCTCACAAAGTTTAGGTCTGTTCGCAGGTTCTGGTGCGAACCAAACAGGGGTGTTCGGCTCATCCTTAGTCACAGGCACACTGACTGAGTTGAGCATTTTGAACAGACTCAGGGACATCTCTGAGTTTCTTGTTATTCTGCCTTGAGCGGTCCTTAATATCCGCTACTTTGGCTTTAAGATTTTCCATTTCATCTTCCTGATCATTGTGTGCATCTATTAAGTTGTTATGAGAAAATGCAAATTCTCCCATGTTTTGTTTTATGCTTACCTCTATAGGTGAAGAGCCTGCTGACAGCCGTGGCTTGCTTTTGGCTGGGATCTGTGACATAGTGGTTGAGGCCACTGGTGATCATGGCTGTAATGCTTTAAAAGCCCCGGATTTTACAGGGCTCTGTGTAGAGCGAGAGGAGCCGCTAGATAAGTCTGGTGCCATTTTGAAAATGCGGCAGCTCCGTGGGGAGGAAACAATTAGGCAGTTTCTTTGAGCCTGCAGTCACCTTCTTCTTCCTGGCCATCTCCATGGAAACAAAGACTCTGTGGCAGGTGGGTGAGGAGATATCATTATGGATTAATGCTTTGATAAAATGACCATTTCTAATATGTATACATATAAATGCTGAATATCCTTACTCAATGAGGTAACTAGAGACCCCCTCCCACTGAGTGAGTCCAAGAGTCCACAAGCCTTCACATCAGCAGAAAGCCCAGTTGAAACTGGCCAGGAGAGCCTTAGATAAGGGTTCATCCAATTCATAGTTGACAGCACGGATTGCAGCTGTGATGCTGCTTTGCAAACAATGGCTTATGCCCCATACACACTATCAGATTTTCTGCTGAGTTTTTCCTTCAGATTTACCAAAACCATGTAGTGCAAGGGCCTGTCTGATTGCATACAAATTGAAACTCCTAAGGTTTGACTTCATATTATAAGGTTTTGTTAAATCTGAAGGAATAATTCAGCAGAAAAAACTGATAGTGTGTATGGGGCTTTAGTCTACTTGTCTTACTATAAAGGGGGCTATACGCCCAGGGCAATAAAGGAAGTTTCACTTTAACTGAACAAGTTTTCGTCAGTGTGTTTCTTCTCAATTCATGCACAAATATACATTTGAATTAGGCCAGGGGCAGATACTCGAACATACATTTTTTGAAACCATAACAATTTGGCGCCCGAACATGAGGCTTCGGGTTGTGAACCGGAGGAACAGCCGACCAAGAGGCCACCGAGAGGAAGCATCACGGGTGGGACAGATACTGATCACCTCTGAAAATACGCTAAGATATCATTTTACATATATCCCCTCTCCTGTGTGGGTCTCCGTGTCCATGTTGCCTGCCAAAGGTCCCCAAAAGACAGATAATACTTGCCTGGGGTCCATTATATGAACCTGTATTGCGATTATTTGCAGTAGGTAAGAACATCGTGTTGTTGTGTTGTATGGGTCTGTGATACATGATGTATGATGTTGAAAGAGATTGACATACAGGGACCCAGCTGACGTGGACAAACTCCTCTGGAAAGGTGATAGTGTGGTGTAGCATGTCACCCAGAAGGGGGCGTCAGGGACGCAGGTAGTGTGGAAGGAAAATACATGATACAGATACATATCTATTACAATTCGTGCAAATGTCATGTCATAATTGTGTTTGTGGATTGATGTTCAGCATTTTTGAAGAGAATTAGGTCTATAGAGAGTGAATATAGGGAGAGTGGACAGGAACAGATAAGGTGTCCTGAACAAGTGGGAGATTTAGAAGGCAAGTGAAAAGTTGAGGATCTCATTATTGAATATATGGTGGTTAGAAACTGATGATTGAATATTAACTGCTGTACTTCTTATCTGTCTGTAAAATGCCTTGTTGAGGGAAGTGAGTGGTCACACACTACCCGACCCTTATTCTGTGGCCGTCTCAGATGGGCAGAGACCCCATGACTGAGTCTATGTTTTGGGAAGATGCACCAGGGGCGACCCAGGTGGCAGTCAAGCATCGTAGACAAAACCTCTCCTTGTCTTACCATCTGTTTTGTCCTTGTTAACTTGAGATTGGGATATAGTCTGAACCAGTACCAGGTGACGAATAGAGGTATTGCCAGACCCTTTCAGAATCCAAGGCAGCCTCGTGACCCCTCTAAAATCCTGAGCAGACACACATTTTATCAAGACAGAAAATAACAGGGCAGAAATTGGTTAAGCCAGAGAAAGAGAAAAAGGAGAAACGGGGGGTATTATCTGACAATGGTCTACTGAAAACTGCAGAAGCTTGCTATAAAGTATGAAATGTGATGAAGCTTTAGTTATGAGCCCATCAACGTTTTTATAATGTATGTCACTGATGGGTCTAGCAAAAGAGAATTATATCAGGCAATGCATATGTTTGAAAAACATGATAGCTATGTATCGCTGAGTTGAAAAATAAGCCTGAGGGATCATTTTTGAGCATGGCAGAGGGGTGAAGTGGCCCCTCCCTTCAAATTCCTGTGTGAGAGGCTATCTGTAAAAATATTAACTGTTGACAAGCTATGAAATTACTAAGATAAAATGTGATGTTTATATATGTGTGGGATATACAAGACTGGGTTGATTTAGTTATTATTCTAGCAGGCCATAATATTAAAGAAATGATGCAAGTTGATAAAACAGCAGTTAGACAAGGAAGCAATACAAAGGGAATGATATGTTTAGAGTGGATGTTAATGAAAGAAAAGGCTGAGGTTGTTTTGATTACTTTAAATGTGGCAAAGGTCACTCACAGAGAACAATGACTAGAGCAGTAGGTACAAAATCTGACATTTTATATGTATCATCAATGCATTGACAAGAATGATGACTGTAACACCTGTTACTCCACTAAGCTCCGCCTGACATTATACGCCCTGTTGATGCCCGTACTTCCGCCCATAGTCCAACACACCTCTTCCGGCGGCCATCTTAGTACATCCAGTCAAGATGCCGGAAAACTCCCTATGACCTCTTCGGACGACCATATTGGTACACCTGGTCAGAGCACCGGAAGGCCTACAGGCCCTGTAACCCCCATCTACCCAGTTACAAGAGGGGATGGCACCTTCTACCTGCCTCCCCTACCGACCCTAACTCCTGACATGCCCAACCTAGTAGCACCGTATGCCACCGCTCCCACAGGTTATCATATAAATGTACTCACCGAGGCCAAGATGCCGAGAGCGGTCGCTGTTGCGACTCGGCGCAGACCACCCCTGAAGGCGGCACAGAGAGTGGTTGCACCAAGAGGCACAAGCTACCAGTAGGACAGTCACTTGCTAGTAGATCAGCAGGTAGCTTGAGCAGAGCTGAAAGGTGATGTCCCGTGGGAAGGTCCAAAAGCAAAGGTAGCAAGTCCGTAAAGCAAAGACAGAATCCAGGAGACAGGCCAGGGGTCAAACACAGTCCAGATCAGAAGACAACAAGTACCAGGAACGCTGAGACAGAAGGATAATCCAAGACAAGCCGGGGGTCGAATACAGGAGATAGCAGGTAAGTCCAGATGCAGGCTGAGGGTCAAACATGTTTAGAAAGCGGGAGTCCAAGGTCAAGCCAGGGGTCGGGTCAGGAGAAGATCAGCGAGGTCGATGAGGCAATCCGGGTCAAAAACGGGTAATAGAGATCACAGGAACAGACGTGGAAAACACAGGAAGCTGAAGACAAACCAGCAGTGTGTTTTGATGACCTCACTTCCTTTATAGGTCAGCGAGGGGTCACACCCTGTGTGTGTGTGCTTGTGTGCTTTCGTTTATTCCTATTGCACACAGCTGTGCGCCAGAGCGCTTTACCTGTGTGCATCCTATGACACAGGTGGAGTCCCGGCCTCCCCCAATACATTTACAAACCCAGATAGGATTCTACATTGATGCCACGGACGTCAACAATAGTTCCTAGGCTAATAGCCGATACACTTGTGATGTATGTCACATTTACTCCATCCCAGGCATCCTCCTTGGTGGTCACTCTGCCAGACCCAGGAAAATAACCCATGCCCTTTTACCGTAGGTTGGCCCAGATTCAAAATAAAATAAAAAATACCCACCAGCATGGAGAGATCTAGTCAGTTTATGTGAAATAAAAGGTGGAGATACTTACTGGCCCATTATAGAGAAAAGTCTCCATGATGCAAGGATTGTCAATGACAATACCTTTAACCACTTAAGGACCACCGCATGTAAATATATACGTCGGCAGAATGGCATGGACAGGCACAAGCATGTACCCATACATGCCTGCCTTCCAGCTGGTGGGCGGTCTGATCGGACCCCCTCCCGCTGGTTGCAGCAGTCTGTTTCACTTCAGGAGCGATGCGGGATGAGGGGGAAGGCCGTTTGTTTCTGGCCATCCCCTCTCGATCGCTCCTGGCGAAATGAGAAGCTTCTCTGTCTGTGTAGTGTAAACACAGGCAGGAGGAAGTGATGTCACTCTCTTCGGGGCGGTCTTTTTGACCGGACAGCGAGGAGAGAAGACATAGCAAGTGCACCAACACTACACCCCCTGATCACCCCCACCCAGTCACAGTGTCACTGATAGCAGTGATCATTTATTTACTGATCACTGCATTTAGTGTCAGTTGTGACAGTAAAAAGTGTCAGGGCAGTTAGTGTTAGGTCCAGGGTAGCCCCCTACCCCCCCCAATAAAGGTTTGAACCCCCTGATTGCCCCTAGAGTTAACCCTTTCACCCCCTTTTGCCAGTGTCACTAAGCAATCGTTTTTCTGATCGCTGCATTAGTGTCACTGGTGCCACTAGGTAGCTAGTTATTTTTTAGTTTCACCGCTAGGTTTTTATAGCGTTAGGTACCCCCATATACTACCTAATAAAGATTTTAACCCCCTGATTGCCCCTAGAGTTAACCCTTTCACCAGCGATCACCGTATAAGTGTCACTGGTGATGCTGGTTAGTTATTTAGGTTCCCCGTCAGGTTTTTATATAGCGTCAGGGACCCCCATATACTACCTAATAAAGGTTTTAACCCCCTGATTGCCGCTAGTTAACCCTTTCACCAGTGATCACCGTATAAGTGTTACAGGTGACTCTGGTTAGTTAGTTTGCTTTTTATAGCATCAGGGCATCCACCATTTATTACCCAATAAAGGTTTAACCCCCTGATCACCCGGCGGGTGATATCAATTAGATTTTAGTGTCAGATAGGGTCTGCGTCGCCCCAGGCAGTGCTAGCTAAGTGCCAGTACTGCTAACACCCATGCGCAAAGCATACACCTTCCGTAGTGGTATAGTATCTGAACAGATCAATATCTGATCTGATCAGATCTATACTAGCGTCCCCAGCAGTTTAGGGTTCCAAAAAAATGCATTGTTAGCGGGATCAGCCCAGATACTTGCTAGCACCTGCGTTTTGCCCCTCCGCCAAGCCCAGCCCACACAAGTGCAGTATCGATCGATCACTGTCACTTACAAAACACTAAACACATAACTGCAGAGTTCGCAGGGTCAGGCCTGATCCCTGCGATCGCTAACAGTTTTTTTTTTTTGGTAGTGTTTATATTTAAATCCTGAAGGCAGTGCTTGGATTTCAGGGTCCCAAAAAGTCCCCCACATGTGGAACCCCCGTACTCAGGAGAAGCAGCAGAATGTATTTTGGGGTGTAATTTCACATATGTCCATAGCATGTGTGAGCAATATATCATTTCGTGACAACTTTGCAAAAAAAAAAAAAGTTTGTAATATTCCCGCAACTTGTGGCAAAATATAAAATATTCCATGGACTCAACATGCCTCTCAGTAAATAGCTTGGGGTGTCTTCTTTACAAAATGGGGTAATTTGGGGGGGGGGGGGTTTGTGCTATTTTCGCATTTTATGGCCTTCGAAACTGTGATAGGTAGTGAGGAATGAAATCAAAATTTTGCACCCTTAGAAATCCTGAAGGCAGTGATTGGTTTTCGGGGTGCCGTACGCGGCTAGGCTCCCAAAAAGTCCAACACATGTGGTATCCCCGTACTCAGGAGAAGCAGCAGAATATATTTTGGGGGGGGGTTTGTACTGCCCTGCCATTTTAGCTCCTCAAGAAATGAGATAGGCAGTCATAAATTAAAAGCTGTGTAAATTCCAGAAAATGTACTCTAGTTTGTAGACGCTATAACTTTTGCACAAACCAATAAATATACGCTTATTGACATTTTTTTTTACTAAAGACATGTGGATGAATACATTTTGGCCTAAATGTATGACTAAAATTGAGTTTATTCGATTTTTCTTATAACAAAAAGTAGAAAATATTTTTTTTTTTCAAAATTTTTAGTCTTTTTTTCTTTTATATCGTAAAAAAATAAAAATCGCAGAGGCGATCAAATACCATCAAAAGAAAGCTTGATTTGTGGGAAGAAAAGGACACAAATTTAATTTGGGTACAACATTGCATGACCGCGCAATTACCAGTTAAAGCAGTGCAAAATTGTAAAAAGACCTCTGGTCCTTAGGCTGACAATTGGTCCGGGGCTTAAGTGGTTAATTATGGTGTGGAATTCTGTGAGCAGCTGCGCGAGTGGGCAAGGGACAGACTGGCCAATCAAGCTACAAGTAACCAAGATGTTCTCTTAGGAGCAGATGTACTTCCAGACTTCAGGCTTCCATTGTCTTCTCTGAAGATGGAGCTTTTACTGTCTCTTCTTCACTGGGCATTAAAGTGGTTTGGTACCTAAAAATGAAAGTACACGTTATTAAAATCAACAGATAGCATACTTACCTAAACGAACCCTGAAAAAAAAAAAATATTATTTACTTACCTTTTATTTCTGATGTTTCAGCTGAATTCCGGGTTGTCCTCCCGTGGAAGTAGGCGTGGCTATCGTCCTCGCAATGGTCCCTGGGAAATTTGTAAGCTATTTCCCAAGAATCCATGGGGGACAATGAAATTGCGAAATCTCGCGAGATTTCGTTAGGACGCCGGTCACGTGACGAGGACGTGTACGAATTTGCCATTTTTAAAGTGGGCAGGCAGCTGTATCTGCCATTACACTGCTCTCACTGAGCATGTGCAAGATGGAGCGGAGCATGCTGGGAGCCAGACGTCATCATATACCAGGAAGTAAATGCCTGTGGGCTTCAGACGCCCACAGTTAAAATGGAAAACGCCAGAGCAGGTTTTTATAAGTCATCCTGAGGAAAAGATTTGTCGCGCCGGGGGTCAAATAAACGCCGGACGTGGATGCCAATCGAAGGTAGCACTCGCCCACCTGTGAGACAGGTAAGAAAAAAAAAAAAAAAAAAGAGCGGAATCCCACTTTAAGGACACTTCTGCTATGGTCCACAGGAACTGAGGATGTAGGACATTTAAAGGTGCCACCAGTCATGGTGCAGTTGAAACTTGGAGCGCCCCTGCCCCGGAACCCACAATACCCTCTAAAGTTAGCCCAATCTGCAACTAACTACAGTTATCTGGACAGTTATGCCACAAGGGGCACAGAACTCTCCAGGACAGTTTGCAAAAGCTATGGCTACCATCCTTGACACATGGCAAAAGGATCACCCGAAAGTGATTCTTCTCCAATATGCTGCACAGATGACCTACCCACTGCTGAAATCACCTCGGAAATCCTGCTGTGCTATTTCGCCAACCAGGGTTGCAAAGCCTCAAAACCTGGTTATCTGGTCCAGCTAAAACATCTGTTCACTGCCAGACATTTGATACTCCAATGCTCTCTCTTTCTGCAGGACAAGATTACTCTAATATGTTGTAAAACCCATCTGTCAAAGACTTTTATGAATTCCCTCATCAACAAATACTATGTAGCTTAAGGAATTACTCCGCTGACTAGCAACTTCTGTAAGTCATGCACCATTTGTGCAAAGTGTAACCCAGGATGCACAGAAAAGACAAAGCAGAAAACACCTTGCAAAGCCCTTGTACCCCTTCCAGGGGTATTAATTGACAAGAGCCTACCATCCCCAGAGTAGCAGGAAGGTATAAAGAATGAATGACACATTAAAGACCCAAATGTTAAAAATGGCCCAAGAGACTGGTATTCATTGGCCGGACAGTAAGCCCATTGCCCTGTTCAGCATCAGATGCACATCAAGGGGAGAACACTCCCTATCCCCTTACGAGATTTTGTTTGGTTTAGCCCCTAGACTTGGTTGTTATTTTCCACAACAGTTAAACATTTGGAGATAGAGGGAAATGGGACTTTAAATGAGGCATGTCACTGAATGAATACTTTAATTACATTTATTTATAAAATACAAATCACATCATGAAATGTGTCAGTCTGGGATACAGGACACAATAAACTATGATACACTTATTTACATATGCAGGTATTATACAGAATAGAATGCAACATGGTTAACAATGCAAATGCATAGAAACACTCATCCATTCATAAAATCAATAAATATAAGCGATTGCTCATGGTTAGGGATGAGCTTGGTGTTCGAGTCGAGCGGACGTTCGTCTTGAACATCGGCTATTCGCCTGTTTGGCGAAGCCAGAACTCTGTGGGCCGTTCGTGCCAAGTTCGTGTGGCGCTCACAGCCCACAATGCACTGCGCCATTGCAGTGCAATGCTGGCTCATGATTGGCCAAGCATGCACTGTGACCCCACATGCTTGGCCAATCACAGCACCGGCAGCGAGGAGAGCCATGATTGGCCACAGGCAGGATGCCTATGGCCAATTATAGCTCAGGCAGTTTAGTACACACCCCACACTATATAAGGCCGTCAGCGCGGTGGCCTTGTGTAGTGTTCTGGCATCTGCAGGAGTTAGTGGGTGTTGTGTGCTTCCAGCGCAGTATACGCCTGTAGCTACCCTTTATTTCTGTTCTCTAATAGAGCCATATGCAGGTGTTAGTGGGTGCTGTGTGCCCTCCAGCCCAGTATACACCTGTATCTACCCTTTATTGCTGGTGTTCTATCATACAGGCATCTGCAGGAGAGACAGGCACGAGCCAATAAAAGAGGGCAAGCAGGCTCTGTGTCTAGAGACAACAGCGCTGGTCGTGGACGCGGTGCATCGTCATCAGCACGTGGCCATGGGACACGCTTGTCCTTATTTTCGGCAGCTGGGCGCGTTGAGCCGCATCATGCTGAACACTTGGTAGAGTGGATGACCAAGCCCTCTTCATCCTCCTCATCCTCTCTCACCCAGGCTGAGGGTAATAGCAAAGCAGCTGCCAATGCATCGTCTTCCCTCGTCTCAATGTCATCATAAGTCACTCCTTCCTTAGACCCACGTGTCCTCCTGAGGAGTCACCCGAACTGTTTGAGCACAGTAATGGGTACATGCTCCAGGAGGATGCTTAGTGTTTTGTAGGCTCTGATGATGATACTCAGCTAGAGAAAGGCAGTAGCTTGAGTGCAGAGTGAGGGGATGCTCAAGAAGCACAGCAATCTGGCAGTCATGTTCCACAAGCTGCAGCATACTGCCAGGTCTGCTCCAGTGAAGAAGAGGGAGGGGATTATGAGGTCACTGACTCCACGTGGGTGCCTGGTAGGAGAGAGGAGGAGGAGGAGGAGGAGGAGGCACAAGTCCAACGAGGCAGGATGCCCTCCGGGGGCCAGCTTAGGGGCAGCACACTGAGTGAATCACACCGTAGAGCTCCGCCTGTGCAGGGCGCTGCCTCTGTGTGTTATTCTAAAAGTTCTTTGGTGTGGGCCTTTTTTGAGACGAGTGCATCAGCTTGCACCTCTGCTATTTTCAACATATGTCTCAAGCGTATCTCGCGTGGCCAAAACATCAGCCGCTTGGGCACCACATGATTAACCAGACATATGTTGATCTGCCATGCAGCTCGTTGGCAAGCTTACCTCAAAAGACCCACACCAAAGAACAAAGCGGACCTCTCCTTGCTCCTCATCAGCTGGGATCTCCACCCCACTAGACCTTCAGTCCTCTCTGAAACCTGCACTGAGAGGAATGACGGTGTAGAATTAGGTGTGTCACAGCCAAGTACTTTGCTAATTTCCCTGCCCCAGCTGCTGGACCATAGAAAGAAATTCCATCCACATGCCCAGCGGTTGAATGCTAGCTTGGCTAAATTGCTAGCACTTCAACTGCTGCCTTTTCAGTTGGTAGACTGATGAGTTTTTGCAATGTGCAGTTCCTCAGTGGCAGGTCCCCAAACGCCGCTTTATCACGCGGAAGGCGACTCCGGCTCTCTACCGGCATGTGGAAGGCAATGTCCTTGCCTCGCTGGACAGGGCGGTCAGAAGTAAGGTGCATATTACCGCTGACTCATGGTCCAGCAGGCATGGACAGCGACGTTACCTGTCTTTCATGGCCCATTGGGTCACTCTTCTGGCAGCTGGGACGGATGCAGGACAAGGTGCAGTAGTGTTGGAGGTTGTTCCGCCACCACGCCTCCAAAATGCTACTACTGGTTGTGACACACCTCTCTCCTCCACCCCCTCCTTTTCTTTCCTCCATGGCCTCTTCCAGTGCTCTGTCCTCAGAACCAGTGGTGCTCTGTAGGCGTTCAAGGGGCTACGCAAGTACGCAGGCAAAACAATGCCATGCCCTGCTTGCGCTGTTTTTTTGGGGGACATGAGCCACGCTGGGGCAGATATTTTGTCAGCTCTGAAGGGGCAGGCCGAGAGGTGGTTGACGCCACACCAGCTTAAGCCAGGATTGGTGGTTTGCGACAATGGCACAAACTTCCTCTCCGCCCTCAAACAGGGACAACTGACCCATGTGCCCTGTGTGGCTCACGCCCTTAAAGCGATTCTTGGGCAGGTACCAGGGCTTACAGGATGTCCTAAAGCAGGCCAGGAAAGTCTGTGTGCATTTCCACCGATCCTTTAATGCCAGTGCTCGGCTGGCTGAGCTCCAAAAGGAGTTGAACCTGCCCAAGAACCACCTTATATGTGACATGCCCACCAGGTGGAACTCAACGTTGGCCATGCTGCAGCGGCTGCACACACAGCAGAGGGCCATGAATGAGTACCTGTGGGACTACAGCACCAGGACAGGGTCAGGGGAGCTCGTTTTTTTCTCACCAGGCCAGTGGGGCATGATCAGGGATGCATGCACTGTCCTGTCACCGTTTGAGAAGGCCATGAGGATGGTGAGCAGTGACAGTGCATGCATCAGTGACATTGTACCTCTTGTCCAACTGTTGGAGCATACGCTGCGTGGAATAATGGACAGGGCACTTGAGCCAGAACAGAAGCAGGAAGAGGAGGACTTCCTTTGCTCTCTAGGCCCCCTTTATCCAGACAGTGTTCCTGCTGTCCCACCCATCACACAGGAAGAGGAGGAGGATGATTGTGTTAGCATGGAGGTGGAGCCTGGCACTCAGCATCAGTAGCATCAATCTTATAGGGATCATTTACAGTCCCAAGAAACCCATGGACTTGTACGTGGCTGGGAGGAGGTAGCTGCGGATCATGTTGTCCTTAGTGACCCAGAGGTCTCCGGATTGAATGCCTCAGCTAACCTATGCTGCATGGCCTCCCTGATCCTGCAAAGCCTGCGGAAGGATCCTCATATTCTTCGGATCAAGGAGAGGGACCATTCTTGGCTGGCCACTCTCCTTGATCCATGGTACAAGGATAAGGTTGACGACCTTATCTTGCTATCGTAGAGGGAGCAAAGGATAAGATATCTCCAGGAGGCCTTGCAGAAAGGTCTGTGCAACGCGTTCCCAGAGACTGGGAGGTTACAAACTCCTGGTCCTGGACAATGTGTTGCTGAGGTTTCGGTCAGAAGGAGCGGTGGAGAAGGTGGCCATTTGACCGATGCGTTCACACAATTTTTTAGTCCGCAGCCCCAAGGTATGATCTGTTCCAGCAACCATCGCCAGCGTCTGATTTACATGGTGCAGGAATACCTAGGGGCGAGGTCAGACTCGGACACCTTTCCCACCGAAAATCCTCTGGCTTACTGGGTCTTGAGGATGGATCACTGGCCAGAGCTTGCACAGTATGCAATTGAGCTACTGGCCTGTCCTGCATCCAGCGTTCTTTCGGAATGCACCTTCAGCGCTGCTGGTGGCTTTGCAACCGATCACAGGGTTCACCTGTCCGCTGACTCGGTTGATCGACTGACCTTCATAAAGATGAATCAGTCTTGGATCACCACCAGCTACCAAGCACTTGAAGCTGATGTAACCGAATAATTTTTTTTTAAATATCACATCCCTTCAAGACTGCCTATGCTGATGCTAAGTGACTGTCCTGTTATGTTGACTGTCTAGCCTCTTCCTCCTCCGCTGATATCTTGGAAGAACACTTTTGGTTCTGGGTAATGCCACCAGCCCAATTTTTCAGACCCTGTTTAACAGGGGCGTGCAATGAAATTTTTTGATGTAATGCTTTCCAGCAGGGCTCATTCCTGCACTACAAATGGAGTATATGGGAGAGGTTGCAGTGTCGTGGCACCAGCACCAGTGCCTAAGGCCCAATTTTTCAGCCCATGTTTAACAGGGGCGTGTAATTACCATTTTTGATGCAATGCTTTACAGCAGGGCTCATTCCTCCACTCCAACTAGAGTATCTGGGAGAGGTTGCAGTGTTGTGGCACCAGCAAGCAGTGCCTAAGGCCCAACAGGGGCATGTAATTACAATTGTTGATATAATATTTCACAGCAGGGCCAGTTCCTGTGCCCACCTAGAGTAACTGTGAGGACTTATAGTGTTGTGGCACCAGCACCACCACCGCAACCACCAAAGGCTAAATTTGTCTACCACTGTTCAACAATGGCATGCAATTACAATTCTTGACATAATCGTTCACAGCAGGGGTCCCACATGAGTTTAAAGCATGAGACCAAGTAAAGGCAGGTTTTGGGTCTCTGATTCCCATAATTACTGTCAAAAAAATAAAAATATTAAAATATAGTGTAGCGCTAAAAAAGAAAGAAAAAGTGACCTTACGTATATCAATCAGTGATCACATAATGTTTAACCAGACATTAAACCCAAAATTATATAACATACAAAAGATACACCTTATGTGCATAATTCATTAGTGTAAAAAATATAGTGATAAAAAAAGTCCAAAGGAAAAAAAGTCTCTTAGTAGATATTGATCCAATCCAAACGTGAAGTAAAAATCACCGTCCACCTTCTTTATATGAGACTAACATGCAGACACCTTGTGGTATTCCCATCACCATTTACGATATCAGCTTACCAGATGTATTAGATCCAAGCGAATATACATTCGAAGGATCGTAAAGGCTTGTGCACTCGTATGCAAATTTTTCAAAGACAAACTCTCCAGGGAAGTTTCTGATCGGACTAATCCATTCCAGTACCCAAAACAATTGTCAAATCTTCAGCGATAAAATCCAACTCAAATTGTTGAACCCATACAAAGAGAAATGAGGGCCACAATAGTGTAATTCTGTTTAAGAGAAAATTTAATAAAAAAGGTAGTGAACTTACATATGAACAAAGAATCAAGCGCTTATTCCATAAAAACACTGCTACAGTAGGAGTCCCGACGCGTTTCGTCCTCAAAAGACGTCATCTGGGGTGAAAAAATAAATATAAATAAATAAATAAATAAAAATGTAGACTGGATAAATTACATATATATTAAACCAATGATGCCCTGCAGGGAATTGCTGACCAATTAGCCCCACATCTTACATGACATTTCAGAATAGTATGGCTTGGGACATGATTTTAGCAGAGAAGGGGGTGTTTGTAAAATGATAGAAGGTGCAGGGACATGCTGTGCATACATCCCTGACAACACCAGTCCAAATGGTAAGGTCACCCTGGTCATAAAAAAGTTGGAAAGCCCATCAGTAGAACTAAAGGAAAATTTGGATATAGATCAGCCATGAGACCAGTGGTTTGGATGGTTGAGTGATTGGTAGAAGACCTTGGCTCAGATAGGTACTGTAATACTAGTTATTCTGATCTTTCTAGCTATTATAGTATGTTGTGTAATCCTGTGTGTAAAGATGTTCCTAGGCAAAACTTTCGACTCATCGACTCCAGTGATGATGCACCAGGACACAGAAGATGAGGACTATGAGAAGCCCTATGCCCCATTATAGTCTCTCCCCATATCTACAAATTATAAGATCATTCAGCCATAGGGATAGCATCTGACTTCCACATGTGCAAAGACTGTGGCAAGGGGGGTGATCGGGCAGCCATCACCCATCTAACGTACAGCAAGAAAAAAGTTCCAAGGCACATGAGGATAGATGAGTTAAGCCGCGTACACATGGCCTACTTAGTCCGTCATACAATCCGATGGACAGTCCGTCATACTTTCGAATGAACGGACTTGACCACACAGGTACAAACAGTCCGTCGAAAGCTTGCGCAATGACGTGTACAGCACGTACGACGGAACTAGAAATAGGAAGTCCAATACACAGCAATGCAACCTTTCGCCGTGTAAATCCTTTCTGAGCATGCGCCATTCTTAGTCCGTCGAACTAGCCTACTGACGAGCGGATTGTCCGCTGAAACCAAAGTATGACGGACAGTATTACGGAAATTCCGAAATACTTAGTACGCCAGACTGCACGCTGAAAAAGTCCGCTGAAGCCCACACACGAGCGGACTGTCCGCTGAAATGTGTTTCGACGGACTAAGTTGGCCATACAGTCCGCCCGTGTGTACGCGGCTTTAGACTACCTATTAGGGACAGAATAGAAAATAGACATTTCAAGGGGGGACTGTTATGGATTAATTAATGCTTTGATAAAATGACTATTTCTATTATGTATACATATAAATGCTGAATCTCCTTACTCAATGAAGTAACTAGAGACTGCCTCCCATTGAGTGAGTCCAGGAGTCCACAAGCCTGCACATCAGCAGAAAGCCCAGATGAAACTGGCCAGGAGAGCCTTATGCTGTGTACACACGATTGGAATTTCGGCCAGAAAGAGACCGATGAGAGGTTTTCGTCGGAAAATGCGACCGTGTGTATGCTCCATTGGAATTTAGCTGTCCAAATTTCCGCCAGTCAAAAATTTATAGCATGTTCTCAATTTTCCCGACAGAAAAACTTTCTATCGGTAATTCCGATCGTATGTATGCAATTCCGACACACGCAAAAATCACGTATGCTTAGATTAAACTACAAAACTGAAGCTACTGGCTATTGAACTTCTTTTTATAGTCACGTCGTACGTTGTACGTCACCGCGTTATAAATGATCGGAATTTGACATGACCGTGTGTAGGCAAGACAGCTTGAGCCGAATTCCATCGGAATTCTGTCTGGAAAACCATCAGAGCTTTTTCCAACGAGAATTCCAATCGTGTGTACGCGACATTAGATAAGGGTTCATCCAATCCATAGTTGACATCACGGATTGCAGCTGTGATGCTGCTTTGCAAACAATGGCTCATGTTCTTACTATAAAGGGGGCTATACGCCCAGAGCAATAAAAGAAGTTTCACTTTAACTGAACAAGTTTGCTCAGTGTGTTCCTTCTCAATCCATGCATAAATATACATTTGAATTAGGCCAGATACTCGAACAGACATTTGTCTGAAATCATGACAATATCAGCCTCCATTTGTTATTCTTCCCAGCTTTCTGAAGGAGCTGCTCATTAAAGCTTCAATCCAGCAGTGCGGTAGCCACACCCCCTTCTGCAATCACCTTTTTAGATGCAAGCTAGGAGAAGCATCGGGCATAGGCACACTACTTGCAGACTGCCCTGTAGCAGTTTTAATTCCAGGTAGAGGGCACAAGTGCACACCATCGGTGGCTTGCTCCCACTGTGATTTTACACATCTGGAGCCGATCAGCGGGTCCTGCAGATTTTATATTTGCCGACAAACACTGATCGTTCTGTAGACTGGCAGAACGGCAGTCCGCCTATGTAAACAAGGCAGATTGCCGTTCTGTCAGTAAGGAAGGCATGGATCCTCTTTTTCTGCAAAGCAGGGACATGGATCCATGTCTTTCCCTGGTAAAAGCACCTCCCACTATAAAACACTAGCTAGGCACGCAGTTAACCCTTTGACTGACACTGAGGTTGACCCCTTCCCAGCCAGTGTCATTAGTATAGTAATGCCATGTACACATGACCAGACTTTCTGGCAGAAAAGGTCCGATGGAGTTCCAACTGAATTCCGAATGAACGGACTTGCCCACAAACGAACGGACCAAAATCTTTTGTTTTGAATGTGATTTTGTACGACAGGAATAGAAAAGGAAGTTCAGTAGCCAGTAGCCAATAGCTGCTCTTGCGTTGTATTTGGTCCGTCGGACCAGAAGACAGTTTTCCCGATAGAAATTGATTCCGTCAGACAGATTTGAAACATGTTCTATTTCTAGGTCCATCAGAATTTTTGTAGAAAAAAAGAAAGTAGTTTAGTTCATTTTGTAAGACTGTTCTTAATTTAAACAGAGATAAGCCATACAATGTATATAACCATTATAAACTCCAGACGGGGGGTTATGGGTGGGGAGGGGGAAGGGGGCACCAGCTAGCTAGGCATGTTTGCTGTGTCGTAGCATGAGGTTGGGTAGAGGGTAAGAAACAAAAAGAAAAGGGGGAGATATGGAAATGGGAGGAAGCTGTGATATAAGGAGAGCATCAGATAATTACAGTACATTTGGAATGTGTGAGCCAGGATGACCACTTATACAGAAACTTTGCCATATTCAAATTTTTTCTAACAACTGGTCTCTCCATTTCACATTGGAGGTTTAAATCAGCTATTGTATTAGAGATGGATGGGGAATCCATTGGCTGTACGGTAACTATCTAAGTTTGATGTGCGACGTGCTGAGCCGTTTCAGGAAGCGGAAATCCAAGCCCGAGTAGCGAATGGTGGTGAGATTATATCCCCACACCTTGGGTCCACCGTAACCATATTGCACTGGTTTGGGCACATACTAGAAGTTTTCTGTGATATTGTTTGCTCAAGAGATTCATATGAGTGTAATGGTTGAAGTGTACACAGTGGCTATTAAATTTGCTTTTACGATATCACACTATTAGTGCAATTTTTTATTTACATGTGGAGCGATCCTATTGTTACACAAATGGAATTTGGAGTATCTGGTAAACCTTTCTGTGAGATTGTTTCACGTCTGTCTGCCGAGTATGAGAGTGCGATGTATATTCAGTTGGTGAGTGTTTTATCTGACAGGAGAGGAATCACTGACATTCAGGTGTGGTGGATAATTAGAGAAATTCTACACATAATCAACGTCTGCATCAAGTACCAGTTATATTTTTATTATATTCTTTTCACTACTGGCATAGGGTGATTTATGTGATATAATTATAGTTTGTTTATGTTGTAGGTCTGTGCTAACAGGCATTCACTATATCACTTTTGAAGTGTTATTTAAGCATCGCTTATATTAATTTTGTTGCACTATTTAATAGAGTTCAAATTAATATACCATTTCAGATTTTGAATGTTGCTCGGATCTGAGATGAGAGAACCATCAAGTCACCATATTCATGTTGTTCTGGGTCTACAGTTTCTCACAGTAATGGAGATAGGTGCATGGTCTGACTATGTGATATATCCAGTCTCCGAGTTTGTCATATCTTGGAGGGTGATTTTGTCAACAAGGAAAACGTCTATACGGGAGTATGAGAGTTGAGAGGAGGAGAAATAAGAGTAGTCTTGCTCATTGCTGTGCAGGCATCTCCACGGATCAAAGAGATCATTTGTTTTAAGAAAGGTTTAGTGCAGGTCGTTGGTTTTTAGTTGAGGATGTAGTGTCCAGGTTTGTGTTTCCAATTATGTTGAAGTCACCTCCAATAAGAAGCCTTCCTTTTCAGATTTGTGTTACCTTCTTGTATAGTTGTTTATGGTATCACAATTGTTGCTTGTTCGGCCCATATACGTAGACTAGTGTGTAAGTGACTTGGTTAATGACACATAAGAATCAGGAAGCATCCTTGGGGGTCTTCTACGGATTGGTGTAGTTTGAATTGGAGTGAATCCCATATGTCAGTGAGCACTTCACTTTTCTTCTTTTGGTCTGAGGCTAAGAAAACTTGGTTGTAGTTTTTTAGGGTGAACTTGGGAGTTTTAGCAGATGCAACATGCGTCTCCTGCTCCAAGAGGATATCAGCTCTTTGGCTGGTATCTTCTCTGAGAAGTGTGGATCTTTTTTGTGGAGAGATTAGGCCTTAAGCCGTTAATGGATACTATTTTGAATGCCATTCTGAAAGGGTGAAGGCAGAATAGATTGTCCCCAGGTAAAGGTGGTAATTGGTAGATTTAGGGTGATTTGTTATTTTGTATCTTCAGTATGTGGAGAGAGCGAGTTGTCACTTATCCAAAGAAGCAGGGATCCGGGAATAACTTGGTTAAATGATGAGTGGGGGTTGGTTGATGCTGGATTCAGGTAGGGGGGTCTGGGTTTAAAAAAGGAGAGCCCTGTACCAAAATGGAACCCGGGCTCAATGTACAGAAACTACTGCAAACAATCGGTGGGGGATAGTGGCCCCCTGTCAACTACAAGGCACAGGGATCACTGAACAGGCAGGCAAGTATGGGATAGGAGCGCTGCAGTTTCCCATCCATTTGGTAGGTGTAAAGAAGGGAATTTGTTATGACTTTCAGACATCTGGAGGAGCTCCTCAGATTTCATGTGTGTGTGTTGAGAGTTGATCAGAAGGGTTTAGTATTTCTTCCGGGATTATGCGCCAGCTCCTCAGGAGTTTAAGACCCAATGAGAGGGATCGCACTACGTGAGTTTTGTTTTGATACATAATGAGTAGTTTAGTGGGGAAGTTCTTTAGTTATGGTTGCCAGCTGTCTGCGATTTTCCATGGTTGCTTTGGATGCATCAGCATACAGAGTGACGTTTGTGAAAGGGTCGGGGAGTCTCACCGCTCATTTTGATGTAAACATGACTTTTTCTTTCACTGTGAAAAAGTGGATACTGGCCAAGTCATCCCTGGGTGTGGAAGTAGAGAGTTGAGGTGGCTTAGGGAGCCTGTGTGCTTTGTCGATTTCCATGTCACGGATTGTTAGGTCAGGTAAAAGTGCATGCATCAGGGATTGCAGGAATTGAACTAGATCCAATTGTTGGATCGACTCTGGGATATTACGGAATTTAATATTATTACATCTGGAGCAGTCCTCCAAGTCCATGAGCTTCAGATTAATCGATTGGAGTGCATCCTCATGGTCTGCAAAACCAACCACTAACTCATTATGCGCTGTAAGCAGGTCTCCCATTTTTGATTCAATCTGAGTAATGGCTTGATCATGGTTATGAACAGTTGCAGACAGTGTGGAAACAGCAGTGGATAAATAATTATACAAGGTTGACCTCAGTGAGAGCAGCATACTTTTCTTTTTGCATCATATTTCACCTGCTGTTTCCTGGATAAGAATTTATTTGAACTCTTCTGGTGCTGTTGAACATTATTGAAAGACTTGTTTTTATGGTGCCTACTTTCCGAATATTATTGCTATTGGATTGCACTAGCACTTAGAACTTTATATATTTATTATTATTTTTTTTTTATTAGTCACTATATATTCTTTTGGACTTATTTATGATGCGTGCCTTTCTAATAGAATTATTTATCCAATTTTTTGCCTCAAGCACATTGCACTTTATATGTTTATTATTCACTGTTACACATTCCACTTGCGCAGGATCATTATTGATTATATTATATTTTATTTGCAGTATTGTGTCAATACTGATAGATCCAGCTGCATGTATTAGCACTTTGTTTGCTATTTGCACGTGTATTTTTATTAATTGTTTTTTTTTATATCTTTTTGATATTTATCACTATTTACCATATTCGTAGTCTTTACCTTTAGGTAGTAGCATGAGGGCTGCCTTATTTTATTTATTTTATGTGTTTAGTTCACATTATTCCTTTGCTGTCACTATGGAGGTATTCATGTTTATGGATAATAGAAATATTAATTTAAATGATGTTTTTTCACATACTAAGGCACGTAATTCAGATTTGGAAAGTATGGTAAGAAAATTAGGACATCAAATGGAGAAAAAGATCAATTTATGGTGGGATACCAATACATTTGAGCAATATATTAGAGAAAATATTGCTCCTAGGCGTATTAGGTCGGAATTACCACCTAATGATGGTCTCACAGATAAAGATTCCATGGAAGAATGGTATGAGTTTTTTAACAGTAGAAGTATAAACTGTGTAAAACTGCTATTAAAAAGAAAACAGATAAAGACCCAAATGGTAAAGGGGATTCGCCGTGAAGTAATACCGGAAGTGACGTAAGGCTGGCGGAAGTCGCCAGGACACCATTTTCCTTATGTGCTGTTTGTTATTTCTATTCATGCGAGAGTCTTATCATTATTTTAATAAACCGAACCTTTGATTTTACCTAATACTACACTATTGGAGCCTCTCTCTCCCTATATCTCTATTGAGTGGCATATTTTCGTGGAGGTAGCTGCCTGGCTTTGCTTATGGTTGATACAGGGATGAATGGCCCCCTAGTGGCCCAGTGTGGATGTCCATAATTTCCATGTTATTAACAACTGAAGACCCCCTGGTGGTAAAGGAGAGAATGGAGGTTATTCATTGTATTTGATGTGCTATTATATCAAGGAGTGGAGGTGAGAGTTCTGAGAGCCCATATCTTTTTGCATTATATTTCACCTGCTGTTTCCTGGATAAGAATTTATTTGAACTCTTCTGGTGCTGTTGAACATTATTGAGAGACTTATTTTTTATGGTGCCTACTTTCCGAATATTATTGCTATTGGATTGCACTAGCACTTAGCACTTTATATATATATATATATATATATATATATATTATATATATATGTATATATATATATATATATATATATATATATATATATATTATTATTTTTTTTTTTATTAGTCACTATATATTCTTTTGGACTTATTTATGATGCGTGCTTTTCTAATATAATTATTTATCCAATTTTTTGCATCAAGCACATTGTACTTTATATGTTTATTATTCACCGTTACACATTCCACTTGCGCAGGATCATTATTGATTATATTATATTTTAATTGCAGTATTATGTGAATACTGATAGATCCAGCTGCATGTATTAGCACTTTGTTTTCAATTTGCACGTGTATTTTTATTTATTGTTTTTTTTTTATTTTTATATCTTTTTGATATTTATCACTATTTACCATATTCGTAGTCTTTACCTTTAGGTAGTAGCGCGAGGGCTGCCTTATTTTATATACTTTTCTTAGTGTTCTCAGATAATGGATGATCTGAGACAGGGAAGGTATCTAGCACTGATGCTTGCTGTGATGGGGGGGAGAGAGAACAGACAGGGACCTGTGACAGGCTGAGTTTGCTGGGGCTCTTCTGTTCTGATCCTAGTTTTAGCAGGGCTAAAAGTAAAACTAGAAGTAGTGGGTGAATTAGGAGGAGAGCACTCACCCTGTAGGTCAGAGGATCATGAGAAACCGGGAGACAGTGTGGAGCTCTGGCTGGAGTATGAGGAGGAGAGCCGCACCGCCATTTCACGGCCACCGCCGGCGCCATCTTGGCCACTCGCCAGTTACAGCGAGGAGTAGTAATCAGTGAGCTTCCTCAGCATGTTAGAGTCCTTCCTCCGTTTCAGCATGGTTCTCCCTCTGAGGTAGGATGTCTGGGTTACAAGGTGGGATAATTTTTCCTTCTCTGGCGTCGCTTGGATAGTGGCTCAGGCCAGTTTTACTGCAGACCTGAGACTAGGCAGCCATCCACACAAGCCGTCAAGCCTTGCTCCCTTTTTTCATTTTTTTATTGGATATGTTTTATAGCAGAAAGTAAAAAAATATTGTTATTTTTTTCAAAATGGTTGGTCGTTATTTTTGTTTATACTACAAAACATAAAAAAGGCAGTGGTGGTCAAATAACACAAAAAGAAAGCTCTATTTGTGGGGGGAAAAGCTTTATTTAGGTTTTGATATACCTGGATGGAGCTCTGTAATTTGTAGATTCCATAGTGTCTTGGGTGAGACAGGATCTCCAACCCTGTGTCCGAAATTTGTGGAGGACCAGCAAAGTGTGTGCTAAGGTGCACACAATCCTTATAATGGAGGTTTAGAAATACCTCAGTATTCCCAGTAGGAGACAGCTCCACCCAAAAGAGACAGGAGGTCTCCAGGAGTCAGAGAGGCTGCATGTGGCAGCCAAAAGCATATGTGTCTTCAAGAGACAGAAAATGGACTGAGGACTAAGGCCAGAGTGGAGCTGTGGGCACTATAGAGAAGTTGTCTGCACTGAAGAACCTATGGTCTGAGTGACCAGCATAAAGAACAGAGGTACTGTGACTAAAGCTGAGGGAGAGCTTAACCACTTGCCTACTGGGTACTTTCACCCCCTTCCTGCCCAGGCCAATTTTCAGCTTTCAGCACTGTCACACTTTGAATGACAATTGCGCGGACATGCAACACATGCAAATGTCATTTTTATATTTTTGTTCACACAGATACAGCTTTCTTTTGTTGGCATTTAATCACTGCTGTTTTTTTTTTTTTGCTAAAAAAAAAAAAAACGAAAACGAAAAAGGCTTTCTTAGCCCTTATACACACGGTCGGACATTCCGAACAACCAAATCCGTTGGATTTTGTCTGACGGATTTTGTCCGAAACTGTTGCATACACACGGTCGGACAAAGTTGTCGGAAAATCCGATCGTTCAGAACGTGATGACGTTATTTCGTTACGACGGGACTACATTCAGGCTAGTAGCCAATAGCTTTGGTGTAGGAATTTGATCTGAGCATGCGTGGCACTTTGTCCAATCGGAATTCTTTACACATGATTGGACAAGGTCCGATCGGATCATGTTGTCGGAAAGTTTTATAGCCAAGCTGGAAAACTTCATCCGTCGGATACTCCAACGGAAACAGTCCGATGGAGCCCACACACGGTCGGATTATCCGACAATATGGTCCGATCGGACATTTTCTGTCAAAATGTCTGACCGTGTGTACAAGGGCTACGTTTCTGCAAGTAAATTTTGTAAATAAGTAGATTTTCTCCTTCACTGATGTGCGCTGATGAGGCAGAACTGATGGGCATTGATGAGGAGACACTAATATGCCACACTGATGGGCGGCAATGATGAGCAGGCACTGATGAGCACTGATAGGCAGCACCGACTGGTATCCCTAATGGGCAATGTTTGGTTTCACTGATGGGCACTGCTGGAGTCACTGATGATCAGTGCTCTGATTACCTGTAAAGGTCTCCCCTGTGAGGAGATGCCGCTGATCTGCTCTCCTCGCCACACACTCTGTCAGCGTGAGCCAAGGAAACGGCACTTCCTTGTTTACATGTGAGCGGCTGTGATTGGACACAGCCAATTACATGGGGGGTAAAGAGCCGAGTCATAGGCTCTTTACCAAGCTCGGTGTCACCACGTCCTAGGCATGCGGAGAGGCCACAATCGCCATGCTGCACACCCCACAGGCATGTCAAAGCAGTGGGTTTTGGGGGCCATCATATGTCGTCATCCCAGAATGAGAGTGCCACCCCACTGCCTTAATTTTACTATACGGCGGTCATAGAGTGGTTAAGAGCCAGGTGGGATAACATTTTCTGTTTGTATTTACTAGAGAAGAACTCCTGTGTTCAAAACCCTATACGGTATGGACTTTTAATTTGCCTTTTAATAAAAATGGACTGCCATGACCTAAAAATGAAGTGCTGACTGACCTGAATCACTTCATATACACACTCTCATATAATGTGTAATGAAAGTGATTATTTGTTGCCTAATCAATAAGCCCATAGTTAAAATGGAAAAATTTGGTCCGGTCCATGGAAATCGTACAGGTGTTAAAGCTTGTTACAAATAGGAATATTAAATGTCATTATTGTTTTGTTAAAATATGTACATATAGAATAGTTAATAAAATTAATAAATAATTATAAACATGATCAAATGAGTCGCACAGAACTTCTAGCTATAGTCTTGCAATTCTTTTTTCAAATATTTTCTATAAAGTGACAAGTATTAATTTGTTATTTCCCTGCCGTCTTGTAGGAGAGCTATATAAATGGAATGCCACATCAAATGAATAATGTTACCTATTAAAATATGCTGTACAATGAAATATATGATCAGATAGTTATAGGAATTAAACAATAGATTTTAATGATTTCAGATACGCTTTACAACACAAACCCGCATACTTTGTCAATCTGCAAGTTATCCAGAAATGCAGACAATTTTTCATCAACATGTAAAAATAAAACAAATAAAGGCCAAATAAATCACTGTAGTCTAAGAGGTTCCGTGCTATTTACATTTTTATTTGAAAGGCTTTAAATAGCACGGTACCTTAAAATGGGTTTAAAATATTTTTTTTTATCACTTTTATTTTTATGTGTTTAGTTCATCTTAAAATTTTATATATATATATATATATATATATATATTATTTTTTTTTTTTAAATGCACATCTTTTTGCAGGTAAAAAAAAAGGGAATTTTTTGTTTTGTTTACATTGCATCCTGTAAAGCATTGCACCTGCAATTAGCAGATCGCCTGAATCCTGCAAACTTCCAATATACCCTATGGGTGTGCCTTTGAAATGAACAGGCAAGGAGAAAAAAAAAAAACGATGAACTACGAGAGTGCTCACCAGTTCAGGACTTTTTAAAATGGCCTAAGGATGGCAAAAGGGATGGGCGAACCAAAAAAACAAAAGTGCTCAATTTAAAGACTTATATGCAAGGTCTTCAAACCAAGGCCAGGATACCAGTCATCTTCTACCGCATCTCTAAGGCGAAGATTCTAGACCCCCAAGGGATAGCTAATGCATTTAGCAATTATTATGTCCCTATACAACCTTAAAAATGATACCTCAACCAACTCCTGCTAACATTCAAGAATTTGTATTCCAAATAAATCTTCCAATCCTTTCCACTAGCCAACTAAAAGTACTTAACTCTCCTTTTAGTGTCCAAGCAATTGCCCAACATATCGATTCCCTCCCAAATTATAAATCACCCGATCCTGATTGGCTTCCAGGGGAATATTACAAACAGTTCAAAGACACTCTAGCTCCTTTTTTGTGTGACCGCCCCAATTAAGCTACCTCCTCCTCCTCATTCCCTCAGGAAATCTTGATAGCTTTAGTAGTGGCCCTTTTTAAACCTGGGAAAGAACCAACATCACAGAACTTCAGAACAATCTCTCTGCTCAATGCAGACATAAAACTGTATACTAAACTTCTTGCCTCCAGGTTGATAACTATCAATTCTTCCCTAATAGACAGAGGCCAGGCAGGATTTGTCTGTTCTCTGATGCCACCAGACGTCTGATCAATATAACTGATCTGGCAATAAACTCTGGAAATCATTCTCTACTCCTTTCTCTGGACACAGAGAAGGCATTTGAAAGAGTCCACTGGGGCTATCTGCAAACTGTCTTTGCTAAATTGGATTATCCAATAGGATCTTATCAGCCATCATGGCTCTCTACATGATCCCCTCAGCTAACGTATATGTGGCAGAGATGATATCATCCACATTCAATATAACCAATGGCACAAAACAGGGTTGCCCTCTACCCCCCTCATCTTTGACTTAGCTATGGAACCTCTAGCAGAGATTTGTGACTCAATTTCATCCCTTCTCCTTCTCTCATTTTTAGTATTATCAGAAAACACTGGTCCATATTGGGTGAAAATGATCCTAATATTTCAGAATTTAACACCTCCTCTTCCATTTTATAGACAGGGCAGAAAATGGCAAGACAGACTAGTGAGGACGGATCAATACCATATCTCTACCCCTCCTGTAATATTCCTGGGACCTAAAAACAATGATTCCTTCCCTTGTCTGAACTGCATTTATTGCAACTCAATGACCAGGAGTAAATTTTTGTCTCACCCACATAGAGGTCATAGGATTGAAATGAAAGAATACTACACCTGTCAGTCTTCATATGTGATCTACGTGATTAAATGTCCTTGTGGGCTCCTCTATGTTGGTGAGACAACCCAAAAAGTAAAGAATCGCATTGCCTGGCACAAATACTCTAAAAGAGACAAACGTACTCAGCTTCCACTAGCTAGGCATTTTGGTGAAAAGGGCTATGCAATTCCTCAACTGAAATTTATGGTTAGAGACAGAGTAAGTTGCAGTAGAAGAGGTAGCAATCAGGAGTTAACTTTGAGAAGGAAAGACAGTGGATCCACTCTTTGGATACTATGAACCTGAAAGGGTTAAACTCAGAAATTGATCTCTACTTGTTTGTATAAATGGCTCATGGAGTATGGGTTGTTTAACCTACGACCTGTTTTAAATTATATGATGCTGTTAGGTTTTCGGATGGTGAGTCTGACTTGGTGGAAGGAGACCTCTCTTACGACTCTGGTTCACGTCTCTCTGAAGTGGGAACAGAGGGACAGGAGCACAGCGGGGTAGGAGCGTCTGGCCAGATGCAGCAGCAGGTGCTAGGAAGATGAAGATCTTCAGGTGCAGGAGCTCTCAGTAGCAGGAAGGCAGCCGATGGAGATTGGCAAACAGGTCGTGGTACCAGGACGGGTGGTGCACGGGTCTGGAGAGGCAGAGGCAGGTCCGGATGGATCTCTGGGTGGGAGAGCAGCAGACACAGCAGCAAGCAGGAGCCAGCAGAGGAATCAGATAACAAGCAGGGGTTCGGCAACAGATATCAGTCCAAGAAGGGTCAAACAAGCCGGGGTCGGAGCAGGAGAGGTCAGCAGAGTCAAACGGAGCCGGGTCGGGTATCAGGTAGGTTTCAGGCAGAATAGCAGATAGCTTCAGGTACTAGCTGCAGACGAACAGCACAGAACCTCTGCAGCTGTACCTTTAAAAAGGGCCACTGGCGCCAATCGCGCTAACGCGCACACGTGCGTGCGTGTGCCGCGCGCACATACGAACGGCGTGCACCCGCGTGCGCCTGGAGACGCGCGTGCCCACGACGACCCGCGGCACGAACGCGCGTGCGTGAACGGAGACCCGATCGCACAGAACGGACGGATTCCTGACAGATGCTTACTGAATATGAAGATAAAAAAGGCATTTGTTTTCCCTATTTTTTATATTTTATATTATAGGTTGACACCAGGGATGCATGTTAGAGTGAATAGGAATTTGTATCCAGTCTAGCGTTTTTCATCTTGCTATTTTTGATTAAAGAGATATTTGACACATGTGATGATGGATAATAACCTTGTTAATGCAAATTATTCCAATTATGCTTTCTTATAAATGTTGTGAAAAGAATACTTCATTTGTGATATGTTTCCGTCTGAGGAAGGGCGCTAGCAATATAGCCCGAAACTGTAACTATACAATGGAAAGTGTCAGGTCACCTTGAGGCGAGGTGACAGATGCACACCGTAGGGATCAGGAGTGCACCGCAAGGTTGTGGACCCTACGGCTGACTGCTGCAGACGGGGGACAGATCCCACTGGGGTTAGAGCGTAAGATTCCCTGGGGCGCGTAGTCTAAGAGCCAGCAGGTGTTCACCAGCGCCTCTAGTGGTGAGGATGGACTTGGCTGCAACTGGCTCCAGGTCGCGACCCCCATGGATCCCCCAGCTCACACCCACAGTAGGCAACAAGAGGATAGGGATAGTGAGGGACAAAGCCAAGGTCGGGGCCACAAGCAGACAGGAATAGTCAGGGACACGCCAAAAGGACAGGATCACAGGCAAACAGGGATAGTCAAGGACACGCCAAAGTCGGTAACGGAACAACAGAAGAGCACACGGCAGGTAACAGGAAGCTAACACACAAAGATTGATCAGCAGGGTTGGCCTGCAGTGCACAGGTTAATATAGAGCTCCCTGATAGGAGCTAGGGTGGAGCCATGCCAGAGGATGGATTACAAAAGTAGACAGGTGAGGGTCGGCTGGTCTCTAGATGAACACATGGGAACAGGTAAGCAGACAAACTATTGCATAACCATGACAGTACCCACCCTCTTACGAGGCCTCCCCCTCCCCCTCCCCCACCTGGGTCCAGGCTTAAAGGGAAACTCCAGATGGAACCTCCTCAACAGACTAGGAGCAAAGACCTCAGATGCAGTGATCCAAGACCTCTCCTCAGGGCCAAACCCTTTTCAATGTACGAGGTACTGAAGAATGCCTTTATGGAGCCGGGAATCCAAAACTTGACTAACCTCGTATTTTAGATTATCCTCAGAGACTGGAACCGAGGTAGGGAGAGGACGAGAGGACTTGAGGACTAAAGGCTTCTTAGGAATGGGTAAGGGCATGAGAAGATCAGGAGCCTGAGCAGGGTCCCCCAGACCCTTAAAGATGAGCTGGGCATCCATATAACAGGACCACCAGACTGGGCAGGTCAGTGGATCCCTGAGGTCAGGTTGGTTAGAAGGTGACATGTCACAAGAGTCAAGCTGGATAGCTGAAACACAAACAGAATGCAGAGAACCCTGAGAAAAAGATTGAAAACCCCTCCTGGCCGAATGAGGTATTCTATCCAAAGGATGGATTGAGCCTCTTAAACGGGTTTGAATGGACATAGAAACAGTAGGGTGAGGCCAGGTTACAGAAGGTCTTGAACAAGAAGCAGGAAGCTCATTGGGCATGGGCTGGACTGGCATAACTGGTGCAGAGGCTGACTGAATAGTATCGTCAGGTGTAGCGACCATCTCAATCGCATCACAGGACATAGCAACTGTGGAACTTGCAGACAAGTTAGCCTGGCTGTGCGTCCAAGGGAGATTAGGGACAGGCAACGGTAAATGGTTATGCGAACTGGAGTGAAGGATCGACTCAGGTTCATAGGTGGGCCCCTCATCCAGAGTACCACGTGACCTAGAGAGTGCATCAGTCCGACTATTGCAGGACGCATCCCAGAGATCGCTATATACAGCGGGAAGAGCAGAAGATACTGGAATGGTGGTAACAGAAAGTTTTTCCTTTGGAGTACCCTTGAGTAGGCAGGAAGAGGAACAGGAGGAACCCCAAGCCAGGATCTGTCCAGCAGACCAGTCAACGTGTGGAGAATGGAGCCGTAACCAAGGAAGACCTAATATGATAGGAGATGAAGCCTTAGGTAAGATAAGGAAGGATATCCACTGCTGGTGGAGTGTCCCTACTGACATCTTAACAGGAAGAGTCTGGAAGCGGATAGGGCCCCCTGGGAGAACCGTGCCATCAATCGCCAAGAGGAGCTAGGGTGGAGCCATGCCAGAGGATGGATTACAAAAGTAGACAGGTGAGGGTCGGCTGGTCTCTAGATGAACACATGGGAACAGGTAAGCAGACAAACTATTGCATAACCATGACAGAAAGCTTTTGATACATTTTTTGTATGTTTTTCATTTCAATACATTTTTGTGCAGCAATCCCCTGAACTTTCTTTCTATATATGGCCATTTGGCATGGTCTGGGATGGTCTGATTGCATTGCACTAGGAGACCTGTTTGTTATATATATTGTAAGGGATCAGGGGGTGACAAGCCAGTTCAGACAGTTCCGTCAACTTAAAAGGCTTTATTCAGCAAAAAGCAACAGAAAATTGACAAGCTTTGTCTTTATAGGCAGTTCAAACAACACAAAAAATGTTCTTAGCAGTATAAATAATACTCCTCATCTCAGCCACAGCATATAAAGTATAGCAAAGTTCCAGTTCAAGCAGGCTCACCCAGTAGGATCAAGTCATAGGTAACAGTGGTCCTTCCAGCTTCAAGCTCTTCTCAGCTTTGATACTGTAGCTCGACAGCCATCTCTCTCCAAACACACTTCTTCTCTCCGACATTTTCAACTCAGCTGGCAATAAGCAGGTCTGAAGGGGAAGTACCTGCCCTCTTCAATTAACCACTTCTCAACCCTGCCCCAGGCTGACTCTTCACAATATATATATTTATTAGTTATAATTATTTTACACATAGTATATATGATTCGTTTGTAGTTTAGCAAAGATATGTCATAGTGCAGCCTTTTTAAAATTGTGTTAATTTTCTCCTGCAAGGTCTAAGCTCATTGCTCTCAACTCACCACTTTCCTACCACTTGTCAGTGTATGTAGAATAGCTATACTGTACATGCTTAACTGTTGCCACTTTCAGTTAGCACAAGCATTCTTTGAGTAGGACAGACTAAAAATAAAGTATAATCCAAATCTAAAAAAAAAAAATGACCTAGCTAAGGCCTCTGTATAATGCACACCCCGCAAAACAACTCCCATCTGAATCCTGGCTCCTCTTCCCCTTCTGCAGCCATATTTCTAGGGGCATAGACAGTGGCTCTTTTGTAAATCATGCCTAAAAACATTATTTGCTGATGTCATTAATAATTACATTTGCATATCCATAGCCATGTCCATAATTTGTTGGTGGATCAGCAAGCCCATGTATGTCTGCTCATCATATAAGTTTGCTAAATCCAAGTCGGTTCCTTACTAATGTTGTGCCCTTAATAGGTTTCCCAAAACATAGGCAGCACAAGTACCTTTTAGTGTTCTGTCAGCACCCAGCCTTTTCATCCAACAGCAGGCTCCCACAGAAGATTCTGCAAGATAGAAAGCACTGGCCATCAGTCAACTCACATATATAAAGGGCTGTGGACAGGTGAGACTAAGGAGTTTGCCCAGGTAAGATGTTAACCTAGCAATGGAAGTTTATTCCCAACCAATGCTCTACAAAGTCTCTTGGCTCCAGGACCTAGTACATGACTTAATATTCTGTGAAAACAATAAGTTTGCTTTCTTTAAATACTGTAAGTTATCAATCCTGAAGTCCCTCACCATGAGTATTTTAGAACCACCTCACTGGAACCAGTATAATCTTGTAGCAATTAAGGAGGTGCTATAGTAGTTAGGTATTTAAAGTGGAAGTAAACCCATCGAGTTAAAAAAAAAGGAATGCCGGGAATGCTAACTGAACATTTTCTGTGCTCTCAGCCAAACTATCAAACCATCCAATTGCTGGCGTCATAGCGAATCACATGTGCAGCACCATAGCAGTTGAAGATTAAACAGAGGCAAAGATGGCAGCTTCCTTGGCTGAAAACGATAGGGGAGTTTACTTCCTCTTTAAGAGAAGTTGGATGCCCACAAGATGGTTCTGGCAATGAAGTGCTGCTCACCTTGCTGCAAATCACATGTCCAGCTCCCTTTGCCTTATCAGCTTCTAACTTCGGCTTGTTCAATCAAGCTTTGACAATATGCCCCCGTTCATATTGGTACAATTTGACAAGCGATTTGACAAGTCAAATAACAGCTTATTGCCGGCAATGGCACCGTCCCAATCGGTGCAATGCTGACTTTGCAGTGCTGCACTGATTTCCAAAAGTAGCTCCTGCACTGCTTTTGACGACTTCAGAGACAACTTCAATAGACATCAGTGCATGAACCCACACAGATGTCTTTCAAGTTGCCCTCCCTCCCCAAGTCAGACTGAAATGCGGCTTTGAAATTGTACGAGTTCAGATGGAGTCGCACAATTTCAAAGCCGAGGTCAGAGTGAACAAGGGCTAAAATCTGGAAGCTGATTGGTTTCTATGCAGTTTTACAAAATCTTGACAAGGCATGAAATATGAGTGATAAGTGAAATGGTAGAATTGCTTGAGCAGACAGTATGCATTTCAGTCAAAAGCACATAGAGCTGGCTTTACAGTTATGTACCAAAAATCAGTTGCTTACTAATGTAAAGCTTGTGTCACTTTTTCCGCCTTTACCATCTTTCATTAATACATTTTAAAAACATCGGTACTGTCAATATCTTTCACAAGGTTCCAATTTACTGTCTCGCACAGCAGTGATTTCCAACCTTTTATTAACTTTTATTCCTCTTGTTGATATATTTCCATAAATGCCATAGTTACATAGTTGGTAAAGTTGAATTAAGACATCAGTCCATACAGTTCAACCTGTGTGAGTGTATTATTTTGTATGGATTTATGTGTCTACCATCTCCATATCCCTGTATATTGCTTTCACTAAGATGTTCATTGAAGAGTTTATTTTTAATCATTTTTAATTAAGATTAAAGTGGATGTAAACCCTCACATATACCCAGTGAAGCTAACAGCCTGAGATGAAGTTATACGCAGTAAACTGTCCTAACAATTAGATAATTTTGTTGTATCAACACACTGTGTGGTCTGGTGGATACAGAGAAAATCAAAACGTGCCCCGTCCTACATTCAAAGTTTAAGGAAAAAGGGAAATATATGGGCTTTCTAGGCACAAATTACACCAATTAGATAGTTAAAAAGTCATTTTTAATTTACAAAAGCATTAAAACAACAAAACAATAGCCAGTACATTAAAAAAATCATCAGCGATCCAATCAATTTACTGCTCAATTGTGTTACCACTTGTATGTAATATAAATATTCTGTATTAGTGGAGCAACCCCCTGTCATCCAAAGGGTGAAATAATGGGTAATCCAAAAGTTGTGGAACATCAATGAGGGTTGAGTGGCGATGTTTTGCTCGACATGTTTCACGTCTCTCAAAAAAAACACTTCTTCTGGAGCTTATTATAACGGACTAATAAAATGAAACACAGAATATAAATTAAATACTAACAAAATGTTCATAAGTACATATGTGTTACAACACGTCAAAGGATATGTACAAGAGACAAAGCAGTTAGGCAACAGGCAAACACCGGTGTAAAAGCACATTAAAGAGAGGGAGCACCATGGGGGCGTGTGTAACATAGTACAACAAAGATTATAAAGGAGTCAAAAGAGAGTATAAAGTATATCATAATGGACCAAATATTATCCAACAATCACTTACTGAGTGTGTAGGAAATCACTAAACGAATATCCAATAAACCCAGACAAGTGGATTGGAACAGAGCCACTAACGTTTGTATCTACTTTGTATAGGAACCAAACCTAACAGGGTTAATATATGATAAACTGGGAAATCCCCCAAAAAAGGAAAGTATTCTGGAATATAAATAACAAACAAAATATAGGTGGCCATCAGTTACCACAGACACTACCAAACTATATTTTATAGGGATATAAAGAGGGAAAACACTGCGCTATAGTTTGTGAAAAGATGGCCACAACGGCCACAACAGCAGCCAACACCAAAAACAAACAAAGTTCAACAGATAAATTAATAAAAACAGTGTAGCGCTTCAATAATAATAAATGTAATCAACACAAATTATAAAAATAATAATGGTAAAACAGAAATCGCACAGAACCAAATGCCTAGAAATAAAAGTCCAACATAAGGCACTCATTCCACTATGTTGATGGCATAGAAGTGACCAAACCGTCACATAGAAGGAAAATGGTGTGCTGGACGATTGTGTTCATGCGGATAAACTTGATTGTAAGCATCAGTGAAAAGTAGATAAATACTTCTTACCGGAACAGTTGGACTCACACAGTCATATGACGGTTGAGTCTAGAAGGCTTGAGGTCACAATCTGGGACCAAGGAGTGTAAGGAGAGAGGTCAGTTGAGCTGGTGGAGGAGCTCCAGGCGGTTGTAGGCTCAAGGGTGGATCCTTTCAGATGGAACTTCAAAGGTCAAAGTAATCAAGCTCAGACGTAGCCCGTTGTGCCAATACTCCAGCCTCCCCCGAATGGGGAGGGGGGTGTTTGTGAAGTTTTAAACCAAAGCAATGGAGAAAAGGAAAAAGAAAAAAAGGCTCCACATGGTGCGGGTCAAACGATATAAAAACGTTGGTTTATTGAAGTCAAAAGGTAATAAATGACTTGGTGATCACATAAAAAACAAAATGAACTTAAAAGCAACTGGCATGCCCCAGTTGAAGACACATATGTCGAAACGCGTCGGGCGAGCTGTTGGTACCCCACATTGCTTTTAAGTTCATTTAGTTTTTTATGTGATCACCAAGTCATTTATTACCTTTTGACTTCAATAAACCAACGTTTTTATATCGTTTGACCCGCACCATGTGGAGCCTTTTTTTCTTTTTCCTTTTCTCCATTGCTTTGGTTTAAAACTTCACAAACACCCCCCTCCCCATTCGGGGGAGGCTGGAGTATTGGCACAACGGGCTACGTCTGAGCTTGATTACTTTGACCTTTGAAGTTCCATCTGAAAGGATCCAACATTGAGCCTACAACCGCCTGGAGCTCCTCCACCAGCTCAACTGACCTCTCTCCTTACACTCCTTGGTCCCAGATTGTGACCTCAAGCCTTCTAGACTCAACCGTCATATGACTGTGTGAGTCCAACTGTTCCGGTAAGAAGTATTTATCTACTTTTCACTGATGCTTACAATCAAGTTTATCCGCATGAACACAATCGTCCAGCACACCATTTTCCTTCTATGTGACGGTTTGGTCACTTCTATGCCATCAACATAGTGGAATGAGTGCCTTATGTTGGACTTTTATTTCTAGGCATTTGGTTCTGTGCGATTTCTGTTTTACCATTATTATTTTTATAATTTGTGTTGATTACATTTATTATTATTGAAGCGCTACACTGTTTTTATTAATTTATATTTTATAGGGAAATAACTACATAAGATGCGCCAGAAAACTCACCACAAGGTTAAAAATGCAGCCAGATCTAATGAAGCCACACAATAAAGGCACAAATCGGTGGTAGAAAAGCCGTATGTAACCAAGGAACCAAGGAGAGAGTCTAGGCAGGGTTTTTTTTTTTTTAAAACCAAGCTTTGATATATAGAGTGGTCACCAGTCTAAAATTGCAAACGGAAGGATGTGTAAAGCCAAAAGATATCATAATATCCCCATAAAGAGAAATGGCACCAGGGCAATGAATCCAAGTACAATACCTAATCTGGGGTCCCATTAGCATAGAGTGTGAACCAAGCGACAGTCCGCTACAAAATATCCTCCACGAGAGACGCCGGCGGGGCGTGTCTTAAGTACACAAGTCAACCAACTGGCAGGAAACGCCAACATGACGTAATTCGGACCGGCCGTATTTGCCCACGCACATGCGTCCGCAACAGTCACCCACGCCTGCGCAGCACAAAAGTGCGCATAAACAGTACGCAGGGAACGAGCAGAACAGGCACCGACACATAACCCTGACCAAAGGGAGTAGGAAGGAAACCATCTCCCACTCAGACAGACCCAACATCACAGGCTTGAACAACGCCTGTGACGCTGGGTGGCCACACGATGCTCCCCATATGTCCACCACCACCAGTGCCGACATATCGCCCAACACTACATTGTACAACATATATACAATTATAATCAAAGCCATATTATAATACATAGATTTTTAAATATCCCAAAAAGAAAGAAAAAAAATACCTATTTACATACATATCATGTATTATAAACAATATAGATGGATATTAGTACCAAGCAGACAATGTGTTATAATGTATAATGTAGATCCACATATGGAAGAAAAAAAAAATCCTACAGACCTTTTCTATGAATCACCTGATGAACAACATATGTTAGTAGTTCTACTTTATATTGTTACAATTTTATTTATTTTTTTTGTACTCAAGGCACACCCCGCCAGCATCTTTCGTGGAGAATATTTTGTAGCTATGCTAATGGGACCCCAGATTAGGTATTGTACATGGATTCATTGCTGGCCCTGGTGCTATTTCTCTTTATGGGGATATTATGATATCTTTTGGTTTTACACATCCTTCCGTTTGCCATTTTAGACTGGAGACCACTCTATATATCAACGCTTGGTTTTTAAACTTGGTGTTTGCCTGTTGCCTAACTGCTTTGTCTCTTGTACATATCCTTTGACGTGTTTTAACACATATGTACTTATGAACATTTTGTTAGTATTTAATTTATATTCTGTGTTTCATTCTATTAGTCAGTTATAATAAGCTCCAGAAGAAGCATTTTTTGAGAGACGTGAAACATGCCGAGCACAACATCGCCACTCAACCCTCATTGATGTTCCACAACTTTTGGATTACCCATTATTTCACCCTTTGGTTGACAGTGGGTTCCTCCACTAATACAGAATATTTATATTACATACAAGTGGTAACACAATTGAGGAGTAAATTGAGTGGATGTCTGATGAAATTTTTTTATGTACTGACTATTGTTTTGTTGTTTTAATGTTTTTGGAAATAAAAATGACTTTTTAATCTGATTTGGTGTAATTTGTGCCTAGAAAGTCCATAGCCCATAAAATTCCTTTTTTCCTTAAATTGTCCTAACAAGGTTAGAAGAACAATTGTGGGGCTGATGTGATCATGCCTGAACAAATAAACTTTATTACCCAGTTGATCACCCCATTGATTCATGAAGTGAATAAATTAAATTCTGTACTGCACTGTCTCATTTGATCATCCCTGTTAAAATCCTGTCTGACTGGTATTGAAATTCCTTGCTCTGCTATGCTACCAAGTAATAAGCCTATAACTGCCAAGCACTTCTATATACTCCCTCTAATATTTAATGATAACCTACAAAAAGTTTTTTGCATGTCCATCTGCAGGTGTTTTACCCCCCATCCTCCTCTCTGGGTCCCATAACGTGGCCCCCTGTAAGCTCAGTGGACTATGCACCCGCCCAGAGGGCGCGAGGGGAACATGTGGCAGCGATGGGATCATTGGATGGCTATAACCCTGCAATGCCGGTTCATGCGACACGTCCTCATGTCCTCATACACCCATTGGTAACTATATCTCTATATGCATGGAGACATATTTTTGCTTAATTTGAAATATTATACCTATATATATATATTTCTATATTGTCCAAAGTCTTTAATTAGATATTTTGACATTCCCCTAGAATATAAATCCCCCTGAAGAGACCGGAAATCGCAAGGGTCGAAATGCATCGGGGTTTTTCATGTGGATACATATGTTACGAATACAATTGGCAAACCATGCTTGTACATAGAGTCTTTTGCTATGAGTGATGTTCCATGTTTGTATTTGTCGCACTACCTATATGGATGATGTATTATTGTTCATTTGGAATTACTATTGTTTGTCAAATAAATTATTTTTTTTACATCAACTATTTCACACCAACTCTCTGCTGCAAAAAAAAAAATTTCTTGTGTTTTTGTTGTATGCTTGTGGGTTGTGCAGCTTTGGGGGCTCCCTTGTTGTGTTATACTTTTCCTTTTTACGTCTACCTGTATGAACCCTGCGGCAGAACAGGTTCTGGGGAACTGTTTTTTTTTTCACCGCACCAGTGGCTGCTCATGCGTGACGCATGCAGACTTCTGCGGCCATTTGAGGAGATCACCAAACTAGTCAACCGCAGCCAATGGCGCCATCAGTGACATGGTACCTTATGCCTTCTTTATGGAGCGTGCATTGCGTCGTGTCATTGATCAAGCTGTGGAGGAGCAGGAGCGGGAAGATGAAGAAGTCGCAATGCTGGATGAATTCCCAGGGGGGGCTACTCTATCTGAGACAAGTGAACGACAGGAGTCTGAAGAGGAGTCAGAGGAGGATGGTGCCGGGGCGGATGAGGAGGAGCAAGAAGAGCATGCTTTAAACATTTCTGGGATCCCTGTTGTTGTGCGTGGATGGGGAGAGGAGAATGAAGAGGACGACATTATCCTGGATGATGAGCAGGAGCCAGGCCACCACACCGCTTCCAGTTTAGTGCAAATGGGGGCCTTCATGCTCCAGTGTTTTAATAGGGACCCCGTATAAAAAACATAAGGGTCAAGGACCAGTACTGGGTGGCAACATACTTAGACCCCCGGTACAAACACAAAATGGCAGAAATGTTACCGCCGTCACAGAGGGCTGTCAGAATGGAGCACTTCCAGGCCTTGCTTAGAGAAATGCTGCATTCTGCTTTTGCGTGCGCTGGCAGAGGAGCAATTCCCACTCCCAGAGAAGGAGATGCGGGTACCAATCCAACAGCGCCTGCAAGAAGAGGCCGGTTTGAAGATGTGTTGGTGACTTCTGATATGAGGTCATTCTTTCAGCCGACCCATCGACAGGTGTCATCCGGATCCAGCATCAGGGAACGCCTAGACCGTCAGGTGTCCGACTACATCGGGTTAACGGCCGATGTGGATGCTCTGAGGAGTTATGAACCTCTGGACTACTGGGTGGGCAGGCTTGACCTCTGGCCAGAGCTTGCCCAATTTGCAATCGAACTGTTGGCTTGGCCCTCGTCCAGTGTCCTGTCCGAAAGGAAGTTCAGTGCAGCAGGGGGGATCGTGACCGATAAGCGTACTCGCCTAGCTCACGACAGTGTTAACTACCTCACATTTCTAAAAATGAATGAGGCATGGATCTCTGAGGAATTCAACACATGTGACCAGTAGACCATGTATATGTCTAGAAACAATTTTTTTAATCGAGCACACAGACCTTCTTTCTTCATTTGGCTCACTTCCTTGCCCAAAAAAAGCACACCATACTATATGCCCGTACCCTCCTGTTTGAACAGGTTGAGCGGTGTCATGTTTCTACTGGGGCTGCTTATTATGAGGGGCTCCCACCATCCCTGTGCTGTGCTGAATTCCTCCTGGGGCTGCTTATTATGAGGGGCTCCCACCATCCCTGTGCTGTGCTGACTTCCTCCTGGGGCTGCTTATTATGAGGGGCTCCCACCATCCCTGTGCTATGCTGACATCCTCCTGGGGCTGCTTATTATGAGGGGCTCCCACCATCCCTGTGCTGTGCTGACTTCCTCCTGGGGCTGCTTATTATGAGGGGCTCCCACCATCCCTGTGCTATGCTGACATCCTCCTGGGGCTGCTTATTATGAGGGGCTCCCACAATCCCTGTGCTGTGCTGACTTCCTCCTGGGGCTGCTTATTATGAGGGGCTCCCACCATCCCTGTGCTATGCTGACATCCTCCTGGGGCTGCTTATTATGAGGGGCTCTCACCATCCCTGTGCTATGCTGACATCATCCTGGGGCTGCTTATTATGAGGGGCTCCCACCATCCCTGTGCTATGCTGACATCCTCCTGGGGCTGCTTATTATGAGGGGCTCCCACCATCCCTGTGCTATGCTCATTATGAGGGGCTCCCACCATCCCTGTGCTATGCTGACTTCCTCCTGGGGCTGATTCCGCTGCTGATGTCAGTGCTTTATATCACGGTGCTGGTGTCAGTGCTGTATATCACGGTGCTGGTGTCAGTGCTTTATGTCACACTGCTGATGTCAGTGCTCTCTATCACTGTGCTGGTGTCAGATCACTCTATCACGGTGCAGGTGTCATTCCTGTATGCCACGCTGCTGATGTCAGTGCTCTCTATCACGGTGCTGGTGTCAGATCACTCTATCACGGTGCAGGTGTCATTGCTGTATGTCACGCTGCTATTGTCAGTGCTCTCTATCACGGTGCAGGTGTCATTGCTGTATGTCACGCTGCTGATGTCAGTGCTGTATATCACAGTGCTGGTGTCAGTGCTTTATGTCACGCTGCTGATGTCAGTGCTCTCTATCACGGTGCTGGTGTCAGATCACTCTATCACGGTGCAGGTGTCATTGCTGTATGTCACGCTGCTATTGTCAGTGCTCTCTATCACGGTGCTGGTGTCAGATCACTCTATCACGGTGCAGGTGTCATTGCTGTATGTCACGCTGCTAATGTCAGTGCTGTATATCACGGTGCTGGTGTCAGTGCTGTATATCACGGTGCTGGTGTTGGTGCTTTATGTCACGCTGCTGATGTCAGTGCTCTCTATCACAGTGCTGGTGTCAGATCACTCTATCACGGTGCAGGTGTCATTGCTGTATGTCACGCTGCTGATGTCAGTGCTCTCGATCACGGTGCTGGTGTCAGATCACTCTATCACGGTGCAGGTGTCATTGCTGTATGTCACGCTGCTGATGTCAGTGCTGTACATCACGGTGCTGGTGTCAGTGCTTTATGTCACGCTGCTGATGTCAGTGCTCTCTATCACTGTGCTGGTGTCAGATCACTCTATCACGGTGCAGGTGTCATTGCTGTATGTCACGCTGCTGATGTCAGTGCTCTCTATCACGGTGCAGGTGTCATTGCTGTATGTCACGCTGCTGATGTCAGTGCTGTATATCACGGTGCTGGTGTCAGTGCTTTATGTCACGCTGCTGATGTCAGTGCTCTCTATCACGGTGCTGGTGTCAGATCACTCTATCACGGTGCAGGTGTCATTGCTGTATGTCACGCTGCTATTGTCAGTGCTCTCTATCACGGTGCTGGTGTCAGATCACTCTATCACGGTGCAGGTGTCATTGCTGTACGTCACGCTGCTAATGTCAGTGCTGTATCTCACGGTGCTGGTGTCAGTGCTGTATATCACGGTACTGGTGTCGGTGCTTTATGTCACGCTGCTGATGTCAGTGCTCTCTATCACGGTGCTGGTGTCAAATCACTCTATCACAGTGCAGGTGTCATTGCTGTATGTCACACTGCTGATGTCAGTGCTCTCTATCACGGTGCTGGTGTCAGATCACTCTATCACGGTGCAGGTGTCATTGCTGTATGTCACGCTGCTGGTGATCATCTCCTGCACCCTCTTATTTGCCTACCTTGACCTTCCCTCTCCTCTATTGCCTTCATGCGCTCCACAGTCCTGAATTGTCACAATTTCACACATAAAAAAAGAATGCTTGTAGTTGTCGATCCCAGATTCACCTCATACATGTGTTATGTCATTGGCCATGTGGTGGGACTATGTTTGCACAGCTAGTAATTATTTTGTGGCTGCAAATTTGACCTGTAGGTTTGCAAAGGTCGCCTCCCATTGAAGTCAATGGGGCCCACCGCGAACGTTATAGTTCGCGAACTATCGGCCGCGTTCGCGGTCCTCGTTCGCGAAACGTCCCATCAGAACTTCGTCCATCACTACTCAGGATTCGATGAAGACATCAATGCCGGTGAAGGAAGGTTAAATATCATCAACTTATCTTCTCACAGACTTACGCCAGCTGAAAGCCATGTGCTTTCACTTGGATTATCTTTTTGTCCGAATAAATCGCTTGACAATTTTGAAACTATAAATGCCGTTAATTTATTCGCATGAGTTACTATTTAAAAGCATGTATAGAAAACAATCTACTCAACAGGAAGCGATTCAGCCTAATCTCACAGCGGCTGATTTTAGAGCTCTTCGAGATCTTAATCAGCTGCTGGGAGAAAATGAGTCTTGTATGGAAACATTGGAGGAGGATATTGATAGTGAGGACAACGCTGGGGAAGGCCCTCAAGGTTGTCCTCCCTCTCCCCCCAAAACATCTTTAAAAAGAAATCCAGCAAATCCCCCCCCCCCCTCCGAACTCAAATCCAGCCCTGGCATTATTTGTGAAATTAACAACCAAATAAATCAAAAGTATTGGCAAAGAGAGAGGAGTATCTAAAAAATCTCAGTCCTGAACAATTTCATGCACTGAAATCCTTTCAAAATAATGTAGAAATCACCATCAAAGGATTAGATAAAGGGGGGAATATCGTTCTAATGGACAATTCTATGTATGAAGCTATGTGCTTAAAAATCTTAAACAATCGGAAATGTTATTGTAAGATCTTGGCCCACCTGATAGATAGGTATAATTTAGGAATTTTATGACCTAGTAGATGAAGCTTATATGGGTGGGGCCATTACCATTGAAATGTTGGAATTTGTACGCACAAAACATCCTAGAATCCCCACAATGTATGCACTACCAAAGGTATACAAAGACATAAAAAATCCCCCGGAACTTGCACCATTGATTGTAACCGTCTTTCGTGTGCCCATATGCCACTGTCCTCAGACGGATAGATGGGGGGATAGTCCATCTGACCCCCATAGGTCCTGGACCCGAGCCCCCTGCGGTGTGCCTGCCTACAGTATTTAAGTATTTCTCGTCTTCTACCCTCTTTAACGCCATAATCACCCTTTTCTCAGCTAATCCTCCACCTTTCTCGAACTTTCTTTAGATGCTCTGAGGGGGAGAGATATGAGGCAGTCTCTCCTCGCCAGTTATTCCCTTCTTGCTAAGGTATCATGATCCTACGCCTGTCACCTCTCTGCCCCACGCTTCTCGCTTCTCTCTCCACAATTTGCTGTGTAGCATTACCCTTTTGTCATGTTAAGTGTATTGGCTTTGATATGGCATTATTTACCTTGATTTTTTTTATGTTATCTGTGCTGTACCTGCAGTTTTTGGTTCAATAAAATTTTTGAAACCTTAAAAAAAAAAAAAAAAAAAAAAAAAAAAAAGTATATTTTAATGTGTGTGTCTTATAACCTTTGTAAGCAATAAAATAAGCATTGAATTACAAAAAAAAAAAAAAAAAAAAAAAAATCCCCCGGAAAGACCCATTATCTCGGGAAACGGATGTATTTCTGAAGCGGTCAGTCAAGTTATAGATGATTACCTTAGACCACATGTCTTAGAATTGGCATCTTATACAAAAGATACTATCCATTTGTTACAAATATTGGAGGATCTGGCAATTCCTGATTCGGCAATATTGGTTACAATATACGTCGAGTCGCTTTACAACAGTATCCTACATGATTTGGGAATAGCGGCAATTCAGCAGATTTTGCAACAAAGATCAACTACTGAATGGAAGTTTAACAACTTTGTTCTTCAGATGCTTGATTTCATATTAAGACATAATGTCTTTTTGTTTAAGGGATCCCACTACCTCCAGGTACAAGGGGTGGCGAGGAGCACGTGCTGTGCGCCATCATATGCCAACTTGTACCTGAGGGAGTGGAAAAATACCTTTCTATCTAATGATCAATTGGCTATGTATACTGAGCACGTCTTGCTGTGGCAGCATTACATAGACGACGTGTTCCTTGTTTGGAATGGCCCAGAAGACATGCTCAACATTTGTTGGGAGAAAATGAATCAGAATACCTTCAATCTCTTTTTTACGATGTCTTATGATCTGACTAAAATTTACTTCCTAGACATCACGATTACGAAAGATTTCTCGGGAAGATTAACTACGCAGTTATTTAGGAAGGAGACTGTAGGTAATATGCTTCTGCATGCCGGGAGTTTTCATCCTGAGCCTTTGAAAAAATCAATACCATACAGTCAATTGCTCCAAATAAAATGGAATTGTACAACCGATGAAGCCTTCCAATTAGAAGCAGATAAATTAAGTAAGAGGCTACTGACGTGAGGATATACAAAATCATGCCTCAAAAAGGCTTTTAATCATGTAAGGAATCAAGATAGACATGAGCTGTTATTCAAGAAAAAACAAACCAATAGAATAGAGGAGACCACAAGACTAATTTTGTGTTTCTCCAATGAACATGAGAAAGTGAGGAAAACCTCACCAAACATTGGTCAGTGTTGACAGACGATTCAGTTCTGTCGAGATTGATCACTGAAAAACCTCAAATTACTTATTGGAAGGCTGGCTCCATTGGGGGCTTATTGACACAGAGTGAATATAAGGGAATTCAACGACTAGATCCCTGTGGAACTTGGGGTACGTACCCTTGTGGGTCATGCTCCTTCTGTGAGGTGATAGGACAATGTACATTGTTTAAGCTACCCGATGGGGATAAATTCCAATTAAAATATTTTGCCAACTGTAAAACAAAAGGAGTAGTTTATCTTTTCCAATGTGAATGCAGAGCCTTTTACGTTGGAAAGACTAAACAGGAACTGAGTCAGCGTATAACTAAACACCTTTTCAGTATGAGGATTTGCAATTTATATCTCCACTCGGTAGACATGTGGCGAAGATACATGGTTATAGGATGCCCTCCATTCATTTCACCATTGTGGATTGGGTACATATACCATTGAGAGGTGGAGACTGGAATAAAATACTTTTACAGCGCGAAATGCGCTGGATTAGGTATTTGGATTCCACGACTCCTCCTGGTCTCAATGAAACGGAAAGTTTCAGGCCAGTTTTGGATGGCTTCAAGTCGAGCAAAACTGACTGAGATTTTTGATGGTTTGAGGTTAGCCCATATAATCTATTAGGGTCTATTCTTGACTGGAGTCATGGTTCTCCTCCCCTTTTTTTTTCTCTCCCTTTTCTTGCAGTCAAAATGTCTTATGGGGTGGGGATCTCTGTTAGTTATTATTTAGTTTTTTTTTCTATATGATTACTTTGGGTGAATGTGTAAAATGTTTTTGTTATGTTTTACTGTATTTGTAAACAACAGTGGATGTTAGGTTGACAAGTTTTCCCTCGTATTTTGGGTAATTATCAGGGTACGGGTTCCCCAAGCTTCAACCTATGATCCGGTTCTGTTATCACTGCACTCCCGACACAGGTAAGCTCACATATATGATTTAGGGGGAAGGGGATGTCCTTTTCTCTGTTTCTAGTGTGGGCTGCCAGGTTCTACCATATGAACAGAATTAGATGTTGTCATTTTTGGTCCATCCTGGTTTTTCCTGTGTCAGGTGGTTTGAGTTTTTGTCTTGGGGTATACACATCACACCAGAGGAGCATACTCTGGAGTTGTTTGTGATGAGATTGTTACCGCTCTATACAGATACAATATCTGGGTTTCCCAACTAGGACGTACCATACATTCCGGGCTTAACAGATATGGGTTCATGGATGTGTTGCTGATTAATAGCTGAAACTGCACCTCAGGTTTTTTGTAGGGGTGTGGTCCCTCTTTAGGCACCACCTGACCCATCTTTTTTCCCCTTTCAGCTACCTTTAATTAGGTTGGCCCTTTAGGAGGTACTTGCGTGCATCCCCAGTTCGACCTGTGGCTTTCCATCTCTTTTGGTGCCCAGGAGAAAGGTAGGGGCTAGGAAGTTTTAGGCCGGGCCCATTTGGGGGTTTCCTTACTTGGTAGCTTTTACGTTTTGAATGGTGGCCTCCCTGGCACCTTGGGTAGCCATCAGCTCCCTAGGTGTGGGTTTGGTCCGTTTATGAGCAGCGACACCGTCCTGAATTGGGGGTGCCACCCACCTTGCGTTTGGGCTGTTATGAAGTTTGGTTATGGCCTGACCTTTGTGGTCATAGGGTTGCCATGGTTATTTTCCTGATTTCGATTTCATCTGCCCCTTTAAGTGTAGGGCGGTGAGGAGGACGGCGGTGTCTCCTTGGTGATGATGCTGATAACTCTCCTTGGTATCGTTCCCTGTGAGTGTGGGCGGTGAGGAGAGCGGCGGGGTCTCCTTGGTGATGACGCTGCCAATTCTCTCCCTCGCCCGATACGTTGTTTACTCTCGTTGCTGTGGAGATCATCACTTCTGGGTTAAATTGACGTGATGGGTATTCACGAGGTGGCTCATACTGCCCAAACATTCAGCATCCAGACTCCGTGGGTGATACGTGGTGAGTCTGCTGTGGTGGGGTAGGCGGTGGATGCTATTGGCAGGACTATTAGGAAGATTGGTTGTAACCTTTGGTCATGTATTTATTTATGCATTATTTGTTTACTTTTTTATGTGAATGTTTTGCGGCATGCTCTTCCCCCTTCCCCCTGGGGTGCCCCGCTGATTGGGGCATTTTTTGATGCTGGTCATCCTGAGTTGGGCTATTTAAGGCAAACGCCAGGAGCCCAGAAGGTGGTAGCTTCTCATATGTCTCCAGGACTAGGGTGATATGGTAGAAGGATCTGGTTAATATGTGGTATCAGTTCCGTGGATGCTGTGGAGGACGTTGGATGTTGTGGAGGACTTAGTGGCTCACGAAGTTCCCAATACTCTAATATTTTTGTAAGTAAAAGAAGGGATTTTTTTTTTTTGAATATCATTTTTGTTTATTTTTTGTTCTAGGTCCCCTCTTCCTGGTGGTTGTTGGCCCAGTTGTGTATTTACATCTGGGTCGTGAGACATATTTAATGAAGCCTTGGTTTACATCTATCGTTGAGTCTTTTTGACTCTTGGGCTCTTTTGTGCAGTGTGTAGTAACAGGTGATCCTGTTTGGGTTGTTTGGCGGGGGAAAACCTTCACCTTGATCCAGAGGGTGGACATGTGAGTAGTCCAATGTTGTCATTGTTTATTGTATATGGTGAAATACAAATATTTGTTTTCAGTGCATCTGTATTATATTTTTTCCATATTATGTGTTTTCAGAGAGTGGCTTCCCTGAAGAAGAAACTATATGCATATGTATTGAATTAGTACATAATAGGTCACTAGTTTTACCACCTCAAGTACATTCAATATCAGGGCACTGCCCTAAACATCTTCATTATGAGAGTCACACCAGATAGTAGACTGTCATGATACCCTATATATAGCAATGTGATCTCACCTGCAAAGTTTGTTTGCAATGTTATGTATCACAACTTATTGTATGTGTACAGATGTTTAACCTTGACCATCTTCTTTGAATAAATAAAGTATTTGTAAAAAAAAATAATATCCAAATAAATAAATCTGCTGCAATCAATATGGAGATGGCAGATGGTTCACCCTTAACTTCAGGACCTGTTACCCATGAAACAGTCCCCTTGGTACTGCAATTTGAGGCTAACCATCAAGAGACCATCAGTTTTCACCTGATTACGTCAACCAAATTTCCTGTCATCCTGTGCATTCCTTTTTTTTCCACCTGTAATTCCCATCAACTGGGAAACACGGATTGTAAACTTTACATCCCTCCATTACGAAGAATTCTGTAGAGAACCTTGTCAAACAAGTTATTTGCCAGTTAAGGAATCACAGGTGGATGTTGTTACTATTCAATCATATGACAACCTACCTCCACAATATCATGAGTGCCGGGATGTTTGTGATAAGAAGAATGCCGATCATTTACCTCTTCCTCACCCATATGATTGTCCCATTGAACTGCTCCCAGGGGCTGAAATACCTTTTGCTCGCCTTTTCAATCTTTCAGAACCTGAATTAAAGGTTCTCAGGGAATGGATTGATGAGAATTTAGAGAAGGGCTTCATTAGACCCTCAACGTCTCCTTCAGGGGCAGCCCTATTCTTTGTTACAAAGAAAGATTCCACCTTGCATTCATGCATTGACTACTGGGACCTTAATAAAATCACTAATAAAAAACGCTATCCGCTTCCTTTAATCTCTGAAATGTTGGAAAGACTCCGCTCTGCACAAAACTAGAATTACGGGGGACATGTAACCTCATCTGCATGCGTCAAGGAGACAAATAGAAAATAGCCTTTACAACCAGATATGGCCATTTTGAGTCCCTGGTTATGCCTTTTGAACTCTGCAATGCCCCTGCCACTTTCCAATACTTCATCAATGATGCTTTCCGAGACCTATTGGACCAGTTTGTGATTGCTTATCTGGATGTTTTTTTAATAACCTGGAGGAACATCACAAACATGTGTGCACTGTCTTTGAAAGGCTAAGGGACAACCAACTTTATATTAAATTGGAGAATTATGAGTTTGAATAAACCCAGATGCAGTTCTTGGGATATATTATTTCTCCTAAAGGAGTAACCATGGGCCATGAGAAGTTCAAAGCAGTGGTGGATTGGCCTGCCCCGAGAAATGTTAAAGAGATACAATGATTTGTTGGTCTTGCCAACTTCTACAGAAAATTCATAACAAACTTCTCTAAAGTTATCAATTATACAGCTGACAAAGAATGGGATGCCCTTTGTATGGTCAGCTGAGGCACAGACTGCTTTTATTAAGCTAAAGACTCTTTTCACTTCTGCACCAATATTGATGCATCTTAATCCTGAAGTTACTTTTAAGCCGCGTACACACGGGCGGACTGTATGGCCAACTTAGTCCGTCAGACAATCCGATGGACAGTCCGTCCTACTTTCGAATGAACGGACTTGACCACACACGGATGCACAAACAGTCCGTTGAAAGCTTGTGCGATGACGTGTACAGCACGTACGACGGGACTAGAAATAGGAAGTCCAATACACAGCAATGCAACCTTTCGCCGTGTAAATCCTTTCTGAGCATGCACCATACTTAGTCCGTCGAACTAGCCTACTCACGAGCGGATTGTCTGCTGAAACCAAAGTATGACGGACAATATTACGGAAATTCCGAAATACTTAGTCTGCCAGACTGCACGCTGAAAAAGTCCGCTGAAGCCCACACACGAGCGGACTGTCCACTAAAATGTGTTTCGACGGACTAAGTTGGCCAGACAGTCTGCCCGTGTGTACGCGGCTTTATAGTGGAAGTGGATGCCTCAGACTCTGATGTGGGTGCTATCCTTTCTCAGCGAAAAGGAGAAAAGATGCAGCTTCATCCTTGTGTGTATTTCTCTCGCTTCATGTCATCAGCCGAAAGAAATTATGACATTACTGTTACTGGCAATTGAGGAAGCTTTTCTGAATGGAGGCATCTGCTGGAAGGGTCTAAGCATCCAGTAACTGTTTTCACTGATCATAAAAATCTATAATTAATTCCTTCTGCCAAACACTACTTTGGGGTTGCTCCAGCCACTCCCTGTTCAATCAAGACTATGGGGCTCAATTTCTATGGACTTTGTGGTAGATTTACCTCCCTCAAACGAAATGGCCACTATCTTGGTCATTGTTGACCGTCTCACTAAGATGGCTCATTTTATACCTGTTAAGGGGGTACCTTCAGCTGAACAAATTGCTGAGTTAATGGTTATAGAAGTATTTAAACTACATGGAATTCCTGACAATGTGGTGTCTGTCAGAGGAGTACAGTTTACTTCAAAACTTTGGAAACACTTTTGCTCAACACTTTTGCACTTTTGCAAAAGTTAATCTGTCTTCTGCTTTTCATCCCCAGTCTAATGGTCAGACCGAGGGGACCAATTAAACCTTGGAGCAGTACCTTCAATGTTTTGTCAGTTATCTTCAGGATGAATGGGTGGATTATCTTTCTACAGCAGAGTTTGCATACAACAATTCTAAACATAGCTCCACTTCTCAAAGTTCTTTTTATTTAAACAATGAGTATCATCAAGGTTTTTTTCCTGATCTCCCTATCTCAACTCCAATTCCTTCTGTTACCAACAGATTAACTACTCTGCAGGAAATTCAGGAGAAATTGATCAAAACTTAGAGGGAGGCTCAGGAATTTTACAATAAGGCTTCTTACCTTTAATGTGGATGACAAAGTTTGGTTAACAACCAAAAATTTAAAGGTCCATTCCATCTGCTAAGCTGGGCCAGAAATTTGTAGGACCATTTAAGATTTCTGCACAAATCAATCCAGTTACCATTCGCTTAAAACTTCCTGATTGTATGAAAATTCATCCTGTTTTTCACATATCACTACTTAAAACATTTCATGAAAATCCCTTCTCTGGAAGTATTCCTCCATCTCCTCCACCTGTTGAGGTAAAGGGTGAAGTAGAATTTGTAGTGGAGAAAATTTTTGATTCCAGGATCTTTAGAAACAAGCTACAATATCTGGTACAATGGGAAGGATATGGGCCAGATGAAAATTCTTGGGAACCCGAGGAGAACATTCATGCCCCTAAATTAACAAGAGAATTCCAACAGAAGTTTCCTCACAAACCCAGCCCTAGGACATCAAGAGGACATCCTGAGAGGAGGGGAGTACTGTCAAGACCTGGGCTCGAACCTGGGACCTCTTCACTGTCTGGTGTTGACTCGTCCCACTGAGCTATCTGGGATGCTGGACAGCTTCATGCCTGATCTATTGGACAATCCTATCCGATCCATTGGATGATTATTATGTCTTGATTGCTGTTGAACCTTGAACTCCTTGCTCCTCCCATGAATGTCCTATATAAGCCTTATCTCAGCATGTCCTCATTGCCAGGTTATTGTGCCTTCTCAGCCAGTGCGCTACTTGTCTTCTATGCAGCTGTCTTCCCTGCTGCCATCTGTATTGTGTTGATCCCAACCTGCAACTACACAACCTTTTGGCTTGTTTACTGATCACTCTTGTTTGATCCTTATCTGCTCATCTGCTTCTGGACCCCAGCTTGCTCACACCCTTGTTGGGCAAATCTGAGAACCGCGACCTGATACTAGCATGCAGCTAAATCCATCTCCACCATCAGGAGCTCTGGTGAACACCGGTTAGTACTTAGACTCCGCACCTCAGATGAGCCTGTGTCATCTGCCAGGGTGATTGCTTGTGTGTACCTATCCTGGAGGAAAAGCTGATATATGGCTCTTCCGGTTTACACTGTGATCAGCTGTGAATGGACACAGTTGATCACATGGTAAAGATCCTACATCAGAGGCTCTATATCGGGATCAGTGATGCGGTTTGTCAGACTGACGCACCTCACCAACAATCGCCATGCTGCGTGCCCCCATGGGTATGAAATTGTGGCTAATCGTGCTGGACGTCATATGACGTCTAGACAGGATAATGAAACCACTAGGGATGGCCGAATGGTTCACCCGGCGGTCGGTTTGGGGCGAATTTCGGCTGTTCGCGGTCCGCCCAATCGGCGGACTATTGCCGCTGTTCGCCCGGCAGACTTACGTGTTTACTGTGTAAAAGAACTTTGACCTATGATGACACATCCATCATGGGGTACAGGACAGCCAATTGAGACATTACAGCACATGGACACTTGGACATTCCCCCTAACTTATAAATAGACCCGATCGGGCGGCCATTTTACATTCTTTCTACTATCACTATAGGGAGAGGTTGCTGTGTTGAGCAGGGAGAGACTGCAGTGACCCAAATCGCTAGCTATTAGGTCCATAAAAGTTCTTTTAAGGACTGGTATGGTGCAGGTGTAGTTCAGGATATAGGTTTGAGGCACTGCTATTCAAGTCATTGTTGCAGCAGATTGTCTTTTGTCAGTGCTGAGAGAGGGACAGATAGGACGCTGTGTGTTTCAGAGAGGGACAGTCAGTTTAATCATTAGCTGTTACTATTACGTCCACAAAAGTCCTTTTCAGGACTGGTATGGTGTAGTAGTACAGGATATAGTTTTGAGTGCTATTCAAGTTATTGTTGCAGCAGCCTGTGTTTTGTAAGTTTAAATAGGGACAGACAGGAAGCTGTGTGTGGCAGTGAGGGACAGTCAGTTTAATCAGTAGCTGTTACTATTAGGTCCACAAAGGTCCTTTTCAGGACTGGTATGGTAATAGGGTTGTACACGTATAATATTCTTTCTTCCAAATATTGAAAGAATATTATACTTGACTGCTGCCCTTCTGCTGCAGTAGTCCTTTATGAGTATAGGGACTGAGGTACAGTCTGCTAATCACAACCTACTAGTTCCACAAAGGTCCTTCTAAGGACTGGTAAGGTATAGCATACTACAGTATATAGGGTTGAGTGAGGTACAGTCTGCTAATCCTTAAGGACTGATATAGGTCCACAATATATAGGGTTGAGGTGCACTACTGCTGACTGCTGCCCTATTCTGCAGCAGTCCTTTATCAGTATAGGGACTGAGGTACAGTCTGCTAATCACAACCTACTAGTTCCACAAAGGTCCTTCTAAGGACTGGTAAGGTATAGTGTACTACAGTATTTAGGGTTGAGTGAGGTACAGTCTGCTAATCACAACCTACTAGTTCCACAAAAGTCCTTCTAAGAACTGGTAAGGTATAGCGTACTAGAGTATATAGGGTTGAGTGAGGTACAGTCTGCTAATCCTTAAGGACTGGTATAGGTCCACAATATATAGGGTTGAGGTGCACTACTGCTGACTGCTGCCCTATTCTGCAGCAATCCTTTATCAGTATAGGGACTGAAGTACAGTTTACTAATCACAACCTACTAGTTCCACAAAGGTCCTTCTAAGGACTGGTAAGGTATAGTGTACTATAGTATATAGGGTTGAGTGAGGTACAGTCTGCTAATCACAACCTACTAGTTCCACAAAGGTCCTTCTAAGGACTGGTAAGGTATAGCGTACTAGAGTATATAGGGTTGAGTGAGGTACAGTCTGCTAATCCTTAAGGACTGGTATAGGTCCACAATATATAGGGTTGAGGTGCACTACTGCTGACTGCTGCCCTATTCTGCAGCAATCCTTTATCAGTATAGGGACTGAAGTACAGTTTACTAATCACAACCTACTAGTTCCACAAAGGTCCTTCTAAGGACTGGTAAGGTATAGCGTACTAGAGTATATAAGGTTGAGTGAGGTACAGTCTGCTAATCACAACCTACTAGTTCCACAAAGGTCCTTCTAAGGACTGGTAAGGTATAGCGTATTAGAGTATATAGGTTTGAGTGAGGTACAGTCTGCTAATCCTTAAGGACTGGTATAGGTCCACAATATATAGGGTTGAGGTGCACTTCTGCTGACTGCTGCCCTATTCTGCAGCAATCCTTTATCAGTATAGGGACTGAAGTACAGTTTACTAATCACAACCTACTAGTTCCACAAAGGTCCTTCTAAGGACTGGTAAGGCATAGCGTACTTGAGTATATAGGGTTGAGTGAGGTACAGTCTGCTAATCCTTAAGGACTGGTATAGGTCCACAATATATAGGGTTGAGGTGCACTACTGCTGACTGCTGCCCTATTCTGCAGCAATCCTTTATCAGTATAGGGACTGAGGTACAGTCTGCTAATCATAACCTACTACTTCCACAAAGGTCCTTCTAAGGACTGGTAAGGCATAGCGTACTTGAGTATATAGGGTTGAGTGAGGTACAGTCTGCTAATCCTTAAGGACTGGTATAGGTCCACAATATATAGGGTTGAGGTGCACTACTGCTGACTGCTGCCCTATTCTGCAGTAGTCCTTTATCAGTATAGGGACTGAGGTACAGTCTGCTAATCACAACCTACTACTTCCACAAAGGTCCTTCTAAGGACTGGTAAGGTATAGAGTACTACAGTATATAGGGTTGAGTGAGGTACAGTCTGCTAATCACAACCTACTAGTTCCACAAAGGTCCTTTCTTAGGACTGGTGAGGTATAGCGTACTAGAGTATATAGGGTTGAGTGAGGTACAGTCTGCAAATCCTTAAGGACTGGTATAGGTCCACAATATATAGGGTTGAGGTGCACTACTGCTGACTGCTGACCTATTCTGCAGCAGTCCTTTATCAGTATAGGGACTGAGGTACAGTCTGCTAATCACAACCTACTAGTTCCACAAAGGTCCTTCTAAGGACTGGTAAGGTATAGCGTACTAGAGTATATAGGTTTGAGTGAGGTACAGTCTGCTAATCCTTAAGGACTGGTGTAGGTCCACAATATATAGGGTTGAGGTGCACTACTGCTGACTGCTGCCCTATTCTGCAGCAATCCTTTATCAGTATAGGGACTGAAGTACAGTTTACTAATCACAACCTACTAGTTCCACAAAGGTCCTTGTAAGGACTGGTAAGGTATAGTGTACTACAGTATATAGGGTTGAGTGAGGTACAGTCTGCTAATCACAACCTACTAGTTCCACAAAGGTCCTTCTAAGGACTGGTAAGGTATAGCGTACTAGAGCATATAGGGTTGAGTGAGGTACAGTCTGCTAATCCTTAAGGACTGGTATAGGTCCACAATATATAGGGTTGAGGTGCACTACTGCTGACTGCTGCCCTATTCTGCAGCAGTCCTTTATCAGTATAAGGACTGAGGTACAGTCTGCTAATCACAACCTACAACTTCCACAAAGGTCCTTCTAAGGACTGGTAAGGTATAGCGTATTAGAGTATATAGGTTTGAGTGAGGTACAGTCTGCTAATCCTTAAGGACTGGTATAGGTCCACAATATATAGGGTTGAGGTGCACTACTGCTGACTGCTGCCCTATTCTGCAGCAATCCTTTATCAGTATAGGGACTGAAGTACAGTTTACTAATCACAACCTACTAGTTCCACAAAGGTCCTTCTAAGGACTGGTAAGGCATAGCGTACTTGAGTATATAGGGTTGAGTTAGGTACAGTCTGCTAATCCTTAAGGACTGGTATAGGTCCACAATATATAGGGTTGAGGTGAACTACTGCTGACTGCTGCCCTATTCTGCAGTAGTCCTTTATCAGTATAGGGACTGAGGTACAGTCTGCTAATCACAACCTACTACTTCCACAAAGGTCCTTCTAAGGACTGGTAAGGCATAGCGTACTTGAGTATATAGGGTTGAGTGAGGTACAGTCTGCTAATCCTTAAGGACTGGTATAGGTCCACAATATATAGGGTTGAGGTGCACTACTGCTGACTGCTGCCCTATTCTGCAGTAGTCCTTTATCAGTATAGGGACTGAGGTACAGTCTGCTAATCACAACCTACTACTTCCACAAAGGTCCTTCTGAGGACTGGTAAGGTATAGTGTACTACAGTATATAGGGTTGAGTGAGGTACAGTCTGCTAATCACAACCTACTAGTTCCACAAAGGTCCTTTCTTAGGACTGGTAAGGTATAGCGTACTAGAGCATATAGGGTTGAGTGAGGTACAGTCTGCTAATCCTTAAGGACTGGTATAGGTCCACAATATATAGGGTTGAGGTGCACTACTGCTGACTGCTGACCTATTCTGCAGCAGTCCTTTATCAGTATAGGGACTGAGGTACAGTCTGCTAATCACAACCTACTACTTCCACAAAGGTCCTTCCAAGGACTGGTAAGGCATAGCGTACTTGAGTATATAGGGTTGAATGAGGTACAGTCTGCTAATCCTTAAGGACTGGTATAGGTCCACAATATATAGGGTTGAGGTGCACTACTGCTGACTGCTGCCCTATTCTGCAGTAGTCCTTTATCAGTATAGGGACTGAGGTACAGTCTGCTAATCACAACCTACTACTTCCACAAAGGTCCTTCTAAGGACTGGTAAGGTATAGCGTACTAGAGTATATAGGTTTGAGTGAGGTACAGTCTGCTAATCCTTAAGGACTGGTGTAGGTCCACAATATATAGGGTTGAGGTGCACTACTGCTGACTGCTGCCCTATTCTGCAGCAATCCTTTATCAGTATAGGGACTTAATCACAACCTACTAGTTCCACAAAGGTCCTTCTAAGGACTGGTAAGGTATAGCGTACTAGAGCATATAGGGTTGAGTGAGGTACAGTCTGTTAATCCTTAAGGACTGGTATAGGTCCACAATATATAGGGTTGAGGTGCACTACTGCTGACTGCTGCCCTATTCTGCAGCAGTCCTTTATCAGTATAAGGACTGAGGTACAGTCTGCTAATCACAACCTACAACTTCCACAAAGGTCCTTCTAAGGACTGGTAAGGTATAGCGTATTAGAGTATATAGGTTTGAGTGAGGTACAGTCTGCTAATCCTTAAGGACTGGTATAGGTCCACAATATATAGGGTTGAGGTGCACTACTGCTGACTGCTGCCCTATTCTGCAGCAATCCTTTATCAGTATAGGGACTGAAGTACAGTTTACTAATCACAACCTACTAGTTCCACAAAGGTCCTTCTAAGGACTGGTAAGGCATAGCGTACTTGAGTATATAGGGTTGAGTGAGGTACAGTCTGCTAATCCTTAAGGACTGGTATAGGTCCACAATATATAGGGTTGAGGTGCACTACTGCTGACTGCTGACCTATTCTGCAGCAGTCCTTTATCAGTATAGGGACTGAGGTACAGTCTGCTAATCACAACCTACTACTTCCACAAAGGTCCTTCTAAGGACTGGTAAGGCATAGCGTACTTGAGTATATAGGGTTGAGTGAGGTACAGTCTGCTAATCCTTAAGGACTGGTATAGGTCCACAATATATAGGGTTGAGGTGCACTACTGCTGACTGCGGCCCTTTTCTGCAGTAGTCCTTTATCAGTATAGGGACTGAAGTACAGTTTACTAATCACAACCTACTAAATCCACAAAGGTCCTTCTAAGGACTGGTAAGGTATAGTGTACTACAGTATATAGGGTTGAGTGAGGTACAGTCTGCTAATCACAACCTACTAGTTCCACAAAGGTCCTTTCTTAGGACTGGTAAGGTATAGCGTACTAGAGTATATAAGGTTGAGTGAGGTACAGTCTGCTAATCACAACCTACTAGTTCCACAAAGGTCCTTCTAAGGACTGGTAAGGTATAGCGTATTAGAGTATATAGGTTTGAGTGAGGTACAGTCTGCTAATCCTTAAGGACTGGTATAGGTCCACAATATAGGGTTGAGGTGCATTACTGCTGACTGCTGCCCTATTCTGCAGCAATCCTTTATCAGTATAGGGACTGAAGTACAGTTTTCTAATCACAACCTACTAGTTCCACAAAGGTCCTTCTAAGGACTGGTAAGGTATAGCGTACTTGAGTATATAGGGTTGAGTGAGGTACAGTCTGCTAATCCTTAAGGACTGGTATAGGTCCACAATATATAGGGTTGAGGTGCACTACTGCTGACTGCTGCCCTATTCTGCAGCAATCCTTTATCATTATAGGGACTGAAGTACAGTTTACTAATCACAACCTACTAGTTCCACAAAGGTCCTTCTAAGGACTGGTAAGGTATAGCGTACTAGAGTATATAGGTTTGAGTGAGGTACAGTCTGCTAATCACAACCTACTAGTTCCACAAAGGTCCTTTCTTAGGACTGGTAAGGTATAGCATACTAGAGTATATAGGGTTGAGTGAGGTACAGTCTGCTAATCCTTAAGGACTGGTATAGGTCCACAATATATAGGGTTGAGGTGCACTACTGCTGACTGCTGACCTATTCTGCAGCAGTCCTTTATCAGTATAGGGACTGAGGTACAGTCTGCTAATCACAACCTACTAGTTCCACAAAGGTCCTTCTAAGGACTGGTAAGGTATAGCGTACTAGAGCATATAGGGTTGAGTGAGGTACAGTCTGCTAATCCTTAAGGACTGGTATAGGTCCACAGTATATAGGGTTGAGGTGCACTACTGCTGACTGCTGCCCTATTCTGCAGCAGTCCTTTATCAGTATAAGGACTGAGGTACAGTCTGCTAATCACAACCTACAACTTCCACAAAGGTCCTTCTAAGGACTGGTAAGGTATAGCGTATTAGAGTATATAGGTTTGAGTGAGGTACAGTCTGCTAATCCTTAAGGACTGGTATAGGTCCACAATATATAGGGTTGAGGTGCACTACTGCTGACTGCTGCCCTATTCTGCAGCAATCCTTTATCAGTATAGGGACTGAAGTACAGTTTACTAATCACAACCTACTAGTTCCACAAAGGTCCTTCTAAGGACTGGTAAGGTATAGTGTACTATAGTATATAGGGTTGAGTGAGGTACAGTCTGCTAATCACAACCTACTAGTTCCACAAAGGTCCTTCTAAGGACTGGTAAGGTATAGCGTACTAGAGTATATAGGGTTGAGTGAGGTACAGTCTGCTAATCCTTAAGGACTGGTATAGTTCCACAATATATAGGGTTGAGGTGCACTACTGCTCACTGCTGACCTATTCTGCAGCAGTCCTTTATCAGTATAGGGACTGAGGTACAGTCTGCTAATCACAACCTACTAGTTCCACAAAGGTCCTTCTAAGGACTGGTAAGGTATAGCGTACTAGAGTATATAAGGTTGAGTGAGGTACAGTCTGCTAATCACAACCTACTAGTTCCACAAAGGTCCTTCTAAGGACTGGTAAGGTATAGCGTATTAAAGTATATAGGTTTGAGTGAGGTACAGTCTGCTAATCCTTAAGGACTGGTATAGGTCCACAATATATAGGGTTGAGGTGCACTACTGCTGACTGCTGCCCTATTCTGCAGCAGTCCTTTATCAGTATAGGGACTGAGGTACAGTCTGCTAATCATAACCTACTACTTCCACAAAGGTCCTTCTAAGGACTGGTAAGGCATAGCGTACTTGAGTATATAGGGTTGAGTGAGGTACAGTCTGCTAATCCTTAAGGACTGGTATAGGTCCACAATATATAGGGTTGAGGTGCACTACTGCTGACTGCTGCCCTATTCTGCAGTAGTCCTTTATCAGTATAGGGACTGAGGTACAGTCTGCTAATCACAACCTACTACTTCCACAAAGGTCCTTCTAAGGACTGGTAAGGTATAGAGTACTACAGTATATAGGGTTGAGTGAGGTACAGTCTGCTAATCACAACCTACTAGTTCCACAAAGGTCCTTTCTTAGGACTGGTAAGGTATAGCGTACTAGAGTATATAGGGTTGAGTGAGGTACAGTCTGCAAATCCTTAAGGACTGGTATAGGTCCACAATATATAGGGTTGAGGTGCACTACTGCTGACTGCTGCCCTATTCTGCAGCAATCCTTTATCAGTATAGGGACTGAGGTACAGTCTGCTAATCACAACCTACTACTTCCACAAAGGTCCTTCTAAGGACTGGTAAGGTATAGCATACTAGAGTATATAGGGTTGAGTGAGGTACAGTCTGCTAATCCTTAAGGACTGGTATAGGTCCACAATATATAGGGTTGAGGTGCACTACTGCTGACTGCTGACCTATTCTGCAGCATTCCTTTATCAGTATAGGGACTGAGGTACAGTCTGCTAATCACAACCTACTAGTTCCACAAAGGTCCTTCTAAGGACTGGTAAGGTATAGCGTACTAGAGTATATAAGGTTGAGTGAGGTACAGTCTGCTAATCCCAACCTACTAGTTCCACAAAGGTCCTTCTAAGGACTGGTAAGGTATAGCGTATTAGAGTATATAGGTTTGAGTGAGGTACAGTCTGCTAATCCTTAAGGACTGGTATAGGTCCACAATATATAGGGTTGAGGTGCACTACTGCTGACTGCTGCCCTATTCTGCAGCAATCCTTTATCAGTATAGGGACTGAAGTACAGTTTACTATTCACAACCTACTAGTTCCACAAAGGTCCTTCTAAGGACTGGTAAGGCATAGCGTACTTGAGTATATTGGGTTGAGTGAGGTACAGTCTGCTAATCCTTAAGGACTGGTATAAGTCCACAATATATAGGGTTGAGGTGCACTACTGCTGACTGCTGCCCTATTCTGCAGTAGTCCTTTATCAGTATAGGGACTGAGGTACAGTCTGCTAATCACAACCTACTACTTCCACAAAGGTCCTTCTAAGGACTGGTAAGGTATAGTGTACTACAGTATATAGGGTTGAGTGAGGTACAGTCTGCTAATCACAACCTACTAGTTCCACAAAGGTCCTTTCTTAGGACTGGTAAGGTATAGCGTACTAGAGTATATAGGGTTGAGTGAGGTACAGTCTGCTAATCCTTAAGGACTGGTATAGGTCCACAATATATAGGGTTGAGGTGCACTACTGCTGACTGCTGCCCTATTCTGCAGCAATCCTTTATCAGTATAGGGACTGAAGTACAGTTTACTAATCACAACCTACTAGTTCCACAAAGGTCCTTCTAAGGACTGGTAAGGCATAGCGTACTTGAGTATATTGGGTTGAGTGAGGTACAGTCTGCTAATCCTTAAGGACTGGTATAGGTCCACAGTATATAGGGTTGAGGTGCACTACTGCTGACTGCTGCCCTATTCTGCAGCAGTCCTTTATCAGTATAAGGACTGAGGTACAGTCTGCTAATCACAACCTACAACTTCCACAAAGGTCCTTCTAAGGACTGGTAAGGTATAGCGTATTAGAGTATATAGGTTTGAGTGAGGTACAGTCTGCTAATCCTTAAGGACTGGTATAGGTCCACAATATATAGGGTTGAGGTGCACTACTGCTGACTGCTGCCCTATTCTGCAGCAATCCTTTATCAGTATAGGGACTGAAGTACAGTTTACTAATCACAACCTACTAGTTCCACAAAGGTCCTTCTAAGGACTGGTAAGGTATAGTGTACTATAGTATATAGGGTTGAGTGAGGTACAGTCTGCTAATCACAACCTACTAGTTCCACAAAGGTCCTTCTAAGGACTGGTAAGGTATAGCGTACTAGAGTATATAGGGTTGAGTGAGGTACAGTCTGCTAATCCTTAAGGACTGGTATAGTTCCACAATATATAGGGTTGAGGTGCACTACTGCTCACTGCTGACCTATTCTGCAGCAGTCCTTTATCAGTATAGGGACTGAGGTACAGTCTGCTAATCACAACCTACTAGTTCCACAAAGGTCCTTCTAAGGACTGGTAAGGTATAGCGTACTAGAGTATATAAGGTTGAGTGAGGTACAGTCTGCTAATCACAACCTACTAGTTCCACAAAGGTCCTTCTAAGGACTGGTAAGGTATAGCGTATTAAAGTATATAGGTTTGAGTGAGGTACAGTCTGCTAATCCTTAAGGACTGGTATAGGTCCACAATATATAGGGTTGAGGTGCACTACTGCTGACTGCTGCCCTATTCTGCAGCAGTCCTTTATCAGTATAGGGACTGAGGTACAGTCTGCTAATCATAACCTACTACTTCCACAAAGGTCCTTCTAAGGACTGGTAAGGCATAGCGTACTTGAGTATATAGGGTTGAGTGAGGTACAGTCTGCTAATCCTTAAGGACTGGTATAGGTCCACAATATATAGGGTTGAGGTGCACTACTGCTGACTGCTGCCCTATTCTGCAGTAGTCCTTTATCAGTATAGGGACTGAGGTACAGTCTGCTAATCACAACCTACTACTTCCACAAAGGTCCTTCTAAGGACTGGTAAGGTATAGAGTACTACAGTATATAGGGTTGAGTGAGGTACAGTCTGCTAATCACAACCTACTAGTTCCACAAAGGTCCTTTCTTAGGACTGGTAAGGTATAGCGTACTAGAGTATATAGGGTTGAGTGAGGTACAGTCTGCAAATCCTTAAGGACTGGTATAGGTCCACAATATATAGGGTTGAGGTGCACTACTGCTGACTGCTGCCCTATTCTGCAGCAATCCTTTATCAGTATAGGGACTGAGGTACAGTCTGCTAATCACAACCTACTACTTCCACAAAGGTCCTTCTAAGGACTGGTAAGGTATAGCATACTAGAGTATATAGGGTTGAGTGAGGTACAGTCTGCTAATCCTTAAGGACTGGTATAGGTCCACAATATATAGGGTTGAGGTGCACTACTGCTGACTGCTGACCTATTCTGCAGCATTCCTTTATCAGTATAGGGACTGAGGTACAGTCTGCTAATCACAACCTACTAGTTCCACAAAGGTCCTTCTAAGGACTGGTAAGGTATAGCGTACTAGAGTATATAAGGTTGAGTGAGGTACAGTCTGCTAATCCCAACCTACTAGTTCCACAAAGGTCCTTCTAAGGACTGGTAAGGTATAGCGTATTAGAGTATATAGGTTTGAGTGAGGTACAGTCTGCTAATCCTTAAGGACTGGTATAGGTCCACAATATATAGGGTTGAGGTGCACTACTGCTGACTGCTGCCCTATTCTGCAGCAGTCCTTTATCAGTATAGGGACTGAGGTACAGTCTGCTAATCACAACCTACAACTTCCACAAAGGTCCTTCTAAGGACTGGTAAGGTATAGCATACTAGAGTATATAGGGTTGAGTGAGGTACAGTCTGCTAATCCTTAAGGACTGGTATAGGTCCACAATATATAGGGTTGAGGTGCACTACTGCTGACTGCTGCCCTATTCTGCAGCAATCCTTTACCAGTATAGGGACTGAAGTACAGTTTACTAATCACAACCTACTAGTTCCACAAAGGTCCTTCTAAGGACTGGTAAGGTATAGTGTACTACAGTATATAGGGTTGAGTGATGTACAGTCTGCTAATCACAACCTACTAGTTCCACAAAGGTCCTTCTAAGGACTGGTAAGGTATAGCGTATTAGAGTATATAGGTTTGAGTGAGGTACAGTCTGCTAATCCTTAAGGACTGGTATAGGTCCACAATATATAGGGTTGAGGTGCACTACTGCTGACTGCTGCCCTATTCTGCAGCAATCCTTTATCAGTATAGGGACTGAAGTACAGTTTACTAATCACAACCTACTAGTTCCACAAAGGTCCTTCTAAGGACTGGTAAGGTATAGCGTACTTGAGTATATAGGGTTGAGTGAGGTACAGTCTGCTAATCCTTAAGGACTGGTATAGGTCCACAATATATAGGGTTGAGGTGCACTACTGCTGACTGCTGCCCTATTCTGCAGCAATCCTTTATCAGTATAGGGACTGAAGTACAGTTTACTATTCACAACCTACTAGTTCCACAAAGGTCCTTCTAAGGACTGGTAAGGCATAGCGTACTTGAGTATATTGGGTTGAGTGAGGTACAGTCTGCTAATCCTTAAGGACTGGTATAAGTCCACAATATATAGGGTTGAGGTGCACTACTGCTGACTGCTGCCCTATTCTGCAGTAGTCCTTTATCAGTATAGGGACTGAGGTACAGTCTGCTAATCACAACCTACTACTTCCACAAAGGTCCTTCTAAGGACTGGTAAGGTATAGTGTACTACAGTATATAGGGTTGAGTGAGGTACAGTCTGCTAATCACAACCTACTAGTTCCACAAAGGTCCTTTCTTAGGACTGGTAAGGTATAGCGTACTAGAGTATATAGGGTTGAGTGAGGTACAGTCTGCTAATCCTTAAGGACTGGTATAGGTCCACAATATATAGGGTTGAGGTGCACTACTGCTGACTGCTGCCCTATTCTGCAGCAATCCTTTATCAGTATAGGGACTGAAGTACAGTTTACTAATCACAACCTACTAGTTCCACAAAGGTCCTTCTAAGGACTGGTAAGGCATAGCGTACTTGAGTATATTGGGTTGAGTGAGGTACAGTCTGCTAATCCTTAAGGACTGGTATAGGTCCACAGTATATAGGGTTGAGGTGCACTACTGCTGACTGCTGCCCTATTCTGCAGCAGTCCTTTATCAGTATAAGGACTGAGGTACAGTCTGCTAATCACAACCTACAACTTCCACAAAGGTCCTTCTAAGGACTGGTAAGGTATAGCGTATTAGAGTATATAGGTTTGAGTGAGGTACAGTCTGCTAATCCTTAAGGACTGGTATAGGTCCACAATATATAGGGTTGAGGTGCACTACTGCTGACTGCTGCCCTATTCTGCAGCAATCCTTTATCAGTATAGGGACTGAAGTACAGTTTACTAATCACAACCTACTAGTTCCACAAAGGTCCTTCTAAGGACTGGTAAGGTATAGCGTACTTGAGTATATAGGGTTGAGTGAGGTACAGTCTGCTAATCCTTAAGGACTGGTATAGGTCCACAATATATAGGGTTGAGGTGCACTACTGCTGACTGCTGCCCTATTCTGCAGCAATCCTTTATCAGTATAGGGACTGAAGTACAGTTTACTAATCACAACCTACTAGTTCCACAAAGGTCCTTCTAAGGACTGTTAAGGTATAGCATACCTGAGTATATAGGGTTGAGTGAGGTACAGTCTGCTAATCCTTAAGGACTGGTATAGGTCCACAATATATAGGGTTGAGGTGCACTACTGCTGACTGCTGCCTTATTCTGCAGTAGTCCTTTATCAGTATAGGGACTGAGGTACAGTCTGCTAATCACAACCTACTACTTCCACAAATGTCCTTCTAAGGACTGGTAAGGTATAGTGTACTACAGTATATAGGGTTGAGTGAGGTACAGTCTGCTAATCACAACCTACTAGTTCCACAAAGGTCCTTTTTTAGGACTGGTAAGGTACAGCGTACTAGAGTATATAGGGTTGAGTGAGGTACAGTCTGCTAATCCTTAAGGACTGGTATAGGTCCACAATATATAGGGTTGAGGTGCACTACTGCTGACTGCTGCCCTATTCTGCAGCAATCCTTTACCAGTATAGGGACTGAAGTACAGTTTACTAATCACAACCTACTAGTTCCACGAAGGTCCTTCTAAGGACTGGTAAGGTATAGTATACTACAGTATATAGGGTTGAGTGATGTACAGTCTGCTAATCACAACCTACTAGTTCCACAAAGGTCCTTCTAAGGACTGGTAAGGTATAGCGTATTAGAGTATATAGGTTTGAGTGAGGTACAGTCTGCTAATCCTTAAGGACTGGTATAGGTCCACAATATATAGGGTTGAGGTGCACTACTGCTGACTGCTGCCCTATTCTGCAGCAATCCTTTATCAGTATAGGGACTGAAGTACAGTTTACTAATCACAACCTACTAGTTCCACAAAGGTCCTTCTAAGGACTGGTAAGGTATAGCGTACTTGAGTATATAGGGTTGAGTGAGGTACAGTCTGCTAATCCTTAAGGACTGGTATAGGTCCACAATATATAGGGTTGAGGTGCACTACTGCTGACTGCTGCCCTATTCTGCAGCAATCCTTTATCAGTATAGGGACTGAAGTACAGTTTACTAATCACAACCTACTAGTTCCACAAAGGTCCTTCTAAGGACTGTTAAGGTATAGCGTACCTGAGTATATAGGGTTGAGTGAGGTACAGTCTGCTAATCCTTAAGGACTGGTATAGGTCCACAATATATAGGGTTGGGGTGCACTACTGCTGACTGCTGCCTTATTCTGCAGTAGTCCTTTATCAGTATAGGGACTGAGGTACAGTCTGCTAATCACAACCTACTACTTCCACAAATGTCCTTCTAAGGACTGGTAAGGTATAGTGTACTACAGTATATAGGGTTGAGTGAGGTACAGTCTGCTAATCACAACCTACTAGTTCCACAAAGGTCCTTTTTTAGGACTGGTAAGGTACAGCGTACTAGAGTATATAGGGTTGAGTGAGGTACAGTCTGCTAATCCTTAAGGACTGGTATAGGTCCACAATATATAGGGTTGAGGTGCACTACTGCTGACTGCTGACCTATTCTGCAGCAGTCCTTTATCAGTATAGGGACTGAAGTACAGTTTACTAATCACAACCTACTAGTTCCACAAAGGTCCTTCTAAGGACTGGTGAGGTATAGTGTACTACAGTATATAGGGTTGAGTGAGGTACAGTCTGCTAATCACAACCTACTACTTCCACAAAGGTCCTTCTAAGGACTGGTAAGGTATAGCTTATTAGAGTATATAGGTTTGAGTGAGGTACAGTCTGCTAATCCTTAAGGACTGGTATAGGTCCATAATATATAGGGTTGAGGTGCACTACTGCTGACTGCTGCCCTATTCTGCAGCAATCCTTTATCAGTATAGGGACTGAAGTACAGTTTACTAATCACAACCTACTAGTTCCACAAAGGTCCTTCTAAGGACTGGTAAGGTATAGTGTGCTACAGTATATAGGGTTGAGTGAGGTACAGTCTGCTAATCACAACCTACTAGTTCCACAAAGGTCCTTCTAAGGACTGGTAAGGTATAGCGTACTAGAGCATATAGGGTTGAGTGAGGTACAGTCTGCTAATCCTTAAGCACTGGTATAGGTCCACAATATATAGGGTTGAGGTGCACTACTGCTGACTGCTGCCCTATTCTGCAGCAGTCCTTTATCAGTATAGGGACTGAGAGTTTTGTCACAGGGGCATTTAAAAAATGACAGGCAGAGGAAGAGGCAGGCCCTTCCGCAGGGGTGGTAGGGGTAGGGCAGGAGCAACAGGCTTGAGTCAAAGTGGGAAATTGCAGAAGGTGCGTGCGATTACGTCAAAGGAAGCACCAGAATTGGTTAACTGGCTCACTCAGCCTTACTCTTCTGCACCCTCCTCATCCTCTCGATCTGCACCCTCTTCTTTACTCTCTGCAATGTGCACCCCCACCAGACACTACCACCAACACCTTCACCACCACATACCTTCCGCTTGAGTCACAGGAATTATTTTCCGATCCATATCAAGACGTTTCTGATGCGCAGCCACTCTTGGCACTGGATCAGGAAGAGGAGGTAGCAACAACCGCCACTCAGCAGTCTGACGACAGTACCCAGATCAGCCCAAGGAGGAGGTTGGTCACCGGTGTTGCTGCCTACTCCGAGATCTCTAATTATAGCGGTGGGGAAGGTGACGTTGATGATGACTTGTCTAGTGATGTCACGTGGGTGCCCACAAGAGAGGAAGAGGAGGGGAGTTCAGAGGGAGATATGGACCAGCAGATAGGGAGGAGAAGCAGGAATAACTTACATTGCACAGGAGGGACAAAGCAGACTGCTAATGTATCAGGAGCGAGTTATCGACCATGTACGGTCACATCTGGCGCTCCCAGGACGCCGGCACATGGCTCCGCAGTGTGGGCTTTTTTTAACGTGTCCGCTGCTGACAATAGTGTTGCCATCTGCAATCTTTGCAGTCAACGTATTAGTCGCGGTAAGCCCAACACTCACTTAAGGACGACCGCCTTAAGAAGGCACATGAGCTGCCATTACCGAGCCCAGTGGGAGCAACGGAACACACAAAGCCACACTCCAGGCTCTCACCATCCAACCTCGTCTTCTACTTCTCCTTCTCCTCTCTCCTCACAATTGTCCTCCACTCCACCTTCCATCACGCCAAGCTCACGTTTTTCTGCAAAAAAGCAGTCTTCCGTGGGCCTGATGATCGAGCGTAAAAAAAATGATGACGCCGGATAACCCTCTTGCCCAATGGTTGACGGCTGGCTTGTTAGAACTGATAGCCTGCCAACTACTACCATATAAATTGGTGAACACCACAATGGAAGGTCCCAGGAAGGAAGTATTTCTCAGAGAAGGGCATCCCAGAGCTATATGGCCATGTTCAGCAGCAAGTGAATGTATCTCTGGCACAGAGTGTCGGTGCCAAGATACATCTGACCACAGACACGTGGTCTAGCAAACACGGGCAGGGAAGGTATAAAACTTTTACTGCCCACTGGGTGAACCTTCTGACGGCCGTCAAGCATGTAACCCGTGGCACCCGTATAGATTTGGTTTTACCGCCACGGATTGCATGCAGGCCTGGCTCTTCTTCTTCTCCTCCTCCTACTCCATCCTCCTCCCTCTCCTCCTCGGCTGACCCCTCCTTTTCCGCTGCTAGCGTCTCTTTGGCTGCGCCACCCAAGCTCCCAGAACCTATTCGACATGCCAGGTGAGACGTTGCCATGCCGTGCTGTGTCTGTTGTGCCTGGAAGCCAAGAGCCACACTGGCCCGGCACTCCTTTCAGCTTTGCGTTCACAGGCAGATCAGTGTCTAACACCGCTCAATTTGACAGTTGGTAAAGTGGTGTGTGACAACGGTGCCAATTTACCTACGGGTAAATAGTGCTCAGTAGTTGAAAGCTATATAACATATAACTTGCACAATAACATGTGTTAAAATTGTGTCCATTCAGAGCTTGTGCAACAACCAGTGGCGATTATATCCAAAATCGCATATGGCAAAAAAATCGCATACGGTGCTGGTATTTGGTTCTATGTGAACTATAAAATAGCGATCTGATCGGTGGTGGTGGTAGTGAAAATATCCCACGTGGTCCTGTGTACTCGAGATATGGGTGTCCCCTTACCTTACAGCTGTAAGGTAACAGCATGTAACATATGTATCCTCAGGATTCCTGGTGGTCTCTATCCCACGAGGTCTTGTTACTGTGTCCCCGTCTCCTGCCTATTCCGCTGTGTAGTCTCTTTAAATGGTCGCTCAGCGATGCCCAGTATGGGGGGGAGGGGGTTGTTACCTCAGCAGTTTATTAAGGGATTTAAGCAGATAAGGAGGAAGGGAGCCCCATAGCGTAGTAATTTATGAACAAAATTAAGATTTATTCAGAAAGCAATTGAAATACTCACAAAACATACAGATTTCAAGCATAGGGTATAAACGAGCTGCGAGCTCGATTGCGTCACTTCCGGTAGCGGGGACACAGTAACAAGACCTCGTGGGATAGAGACCACCAGGAATGCTGAGGATACATATGTTACATGCTGTTACCTTACAGCTGTAAGGTAAGGGGACACCCATATCTCGAGTACACAGGACCACGTGGGATATTTTCACTACCACCACCACCGATCAGATCGCTATTTTATAGTTCACATAGAACCAAATACCAGCACCGTATGCGATTTTTTTGCCATATGCGATTTTGGATATAATCGCCACTGGTTGTTGCACAAGCTCTGAATGGACACAATTTTAGCACATGTTATTGTGCAAGTTATATGTTATATAGCTTTCAACTACTGAGCACTATTTACCCGTATCATTTCTAGAGAGACTTTATTATTTCCACCTTTATTTTAACACATATATTGTTGATGCGTTTTTAATGTCGTGTTCTTCATCTATTTTCTCTGTCAATTTTGCATGACTAGATTTCGTTTCACTGCATTTATTATTTACTATATGGTAGAAAGACACCCACATGCATCTAATTTATAATCTTTATTTAGCACTGGCACTTTATGCGATTTTTGCTAGCCACAATTAGCCACTTTTTTGCACAAAACTGTTTTTATTAAGCCTACGATTGTTTTTATGTATATTGCTGCTTATGGTGTAGTAGACATTGTAACACATTTATTTATCACTTAGCACTAGCACTTTTCATGCGATTGTATTAGTTGTAACAAATCGCATCAATTATTATCACATATTATTGTTGATTTTCTTATATATATTTTATTCACGGGATGTTGTAAGACACGCAAATACGGACCTACTCACTGTCCAGCATTACCACTTTATAGTTTTATGTCAATTCCAAAAATCGCATTGGAAATTATTAGGTTTTAACCACTATATTCCTTTTCGCGTATGGCTCCATCTATCTAATACTCATCCCAAACACTATTATGTTATAGTGGCGAGGGTTTCCCACGTTCCCTCATAGAACATATATATTTAGCTCCCTATACATTATCCTTTCAGTCTGGGTGGTAGCACACCTAGCATTTAAATACCTGGTATTTTTGGAATCTATAGACCTTTAGGCTAATATTTCCTAAGCTAGTACTGCTCACCACTACTCTTTTACCTTGTCCCCATGTTGATGAGGACAAGGGCCTCTTCCCGACAACCCTGGCCGTTGGTTGTCGGGGTCTGCGGGCGGGGGGCTTATCGGAATCCGGGAGCCCCCTTTAATAAGGGGGCCCCCGGATACCGGCCCTCCACCCTATGTGAATGAGTATGGGGTACAATGTACCCCTACCCATTCACCTGTAAAATAAAGTACAAAAAAAAACACAACACACAAGGGTTAAAATAGTTTATTGCACAGCTCCGGGGGTCTTCCGTCTTCGGGGGTCTTCTCGCAGGACTCCTCCGCTATCTTCTTGTAGCTCTTTTACTAGCGGAGGAGCCTGGCTTTCTTCCTCGTCGCCGTCTTTCTTCCGACTTCGGGGGTCTTGTCCCCCTCTTCGGTTCTTCTGCCGGGCCACCGCGCCTTCTTCTAGCTCTTTTACAGGCGGTGGCCCGGTCTTCTGCCTGCCGCCGCCTTCCGTTCTTCTGTCCTTTTCTTCTTCTTCTTCTTCTTCTTCTTCAGATGTTGCCTCGCCGAGTCCTCCGCTCACAATGACGGGGACCGGGCACGCGGCGACTTATATAGGGACAAGGGGCGGGGTCTTCGGTTGATACGTATATGTACATTGGCCGGGTGGGAGCTCTCTACTTCTGAGAGGACGTTCAGGAATGTCCTTCAGAAGGAGGGGGATCGCCCACGCAGCGGCACGATCCCGATGCACTCGTGTCACCCGGACACGGCACATCTCGGATCGGCAGGAGGGCTCTGTGATTGGCCCTCCTGATCACATGATGGCCGTGTGCAATCACGGCTGTCATGTGATGTAAACAAACAGCCGGTTGCTAGGCAATCGGCTCCTCCTCTTCTCACACAGAAGTCATCGCTGAGGAGAGGAGAGCAGATCTCTGCAGCCGGCTGATGATCAGTGAGTATGAGCTGCTTTTTACAGCTTTTTACTCACTGATCACCAGCCTAGTGTAAACACACAACACACCACACAGTATAAACACAATGTCCCCACATATGTCCCCAAAACATACATGTCCCCAAATAATAAAAACACATGTCCCTAATAATAAAAACATGTCCCCCACATATGTCCCACTAAAATCACATGTCCCAATGATTATCTGTACATATATCCGTGATCACCTGCACACATATGTACATGATCATTTGCGTACATATGTCCGTGATCACAGAAACCAATTATTATACACTTAACCAAAACATTTTTACCAAAGACATGTAGCAGAATACATTTTGGCTTAAATTTATGACAAAATTAGATTTTATTGGATTTCTTTTAAAATAGAAAAAAGAAAATATTGTTTTTTTTCCAAATTTCCGCTCTTTTTTCGCTTGTATCAAAAAAAAAAAAAAAAAAAAAACGGAGTCGTTAATAAATAACACCAAAATAAAGCTCTATTTGTACAAACAAAATGATAACAATTTAATTTGGGTACAGTGTAGCATGACCGCGTAATTGTCATTGCAAGTGCAAGAGCGATGAAAGCTGCAAATTTGGCTGGGAAGGAAGGGGGTGAAAGTGCCCTGTATTGTAGTGGTTAATGATGAGGGAAATCCATGTGGCCAGTAACTTATTGGTGGTCCAGTACCCACACAGAAGCGGCTTCCCCACCACCCCTTGAAGAATGATGAGTCCCAGAAACTGCCAGATGTCCTCTTTGCTCAGTGGTTTCCACTTTCTGCTTCTGGAAAACCTGGCATGCAACCTAGCGGATTGCTGCTCTTGGTAGCGCTTTGTCTCTGTGACAATTTTTTCAATTACCTCCTCAGTGAGGAATAATTGCAGATATGCCAGAGGGTTGTCACACTAAACATCTACCTTCATCCCAGATGATCCAGTGAAGAGGAATCATGGGGGGCTACCTGGTCCATATCGCAGTCGATAGGGCACCAAGTGCGCTGAGGTTAGGTGAAGGATCATCACAGTTTCACTTGCAAGATCAGTATCAGTATCAGACGAAAAATCTCCCCACGACTCACTATCGCTCACTTCTATGAGCAATTCCGTGTCACTGTCACTCAACTGGTCCAAAAGCGCTTTAGTAGCAAAGTGATGCTTTTTTGATGCCATGTTAGAAATATTTTATTGCCACAAATTACAGTAAAATGGCAGGCAAGGGACACTGTACATTGATCAAATGTCAGATCTGAGATTATACAGTGTAATCTGAGAGGATTACACTGTATCATCTCAGATCTGACATTTGAGGGAGGTTAGTCAGTGGAAAGTGGTGTTTTGGTGCTCAGTACACAGAAACACTGACACTGACATGCTATAACATACTTCAGTAACACTGCTCTGACACACATCAATATGCTGCAGTAACACTGCCCTGATGCACGCCAATATGCTGTAATAACACTGACCTGATGCACGTCAATATGCTGTAGTACACTGCCCTGAAGCACAACAATATGCTGCAATAAAAGTGCCCTGACACACTCCAATATGCTGCAGTAAAAGTGCACTGACACACTTCAATTTACTGCAGTTATAGTGCACTAATGCACTTCAATATACTTATACTATATATATTGAACAAAGCCTTCATTGCTTCAGCCAATCAGGGCTTTCAAAGCACTGTGCAGTGCTTGGCGGGATAAACAAATGGTTGAATGCCTCAACAATTCAGGTGTTCACCGAATGGGCGAACAGCCAATGTTCAGGCCAAACTTCTGCATGTATCGGAACCGTTCGCCCAACACTAGCTAGAATCACCTTTTAGATATTCCTAATTTGCAATCATATCTCCTCTTATGCACCCTTTTCTCCAGAGAGACTATGTTTAATGCTTGTAGTTGTTCCTCATAACTGAGGTCCTCCTGTCAGCTTGATTGCCTTTCTCTGAACTCTCTTCAGTTACAGCACATCCTTCCTAAGGACTAGAGACCAGAACTGGACAGCATACTCAAGACGTGGCCTTACCAGATTTTTGTGCAGTGTTAGAATTAATCCTATCTCTTGAGTAGATGCCCTTTTTAATGCATGCTAGTAGTTTGCTAGGTTTTCATGTTGCAGCTTGGCATTGCATGCCACTGTATAGAGAAGCACGGAATGCAGACTGAAAGGGTTAATGGAGTGCTGGACATGACAGGGATGACTGAGGGATCCATAGGGTTAAATGAGGAGCTAGGGTGGAGCAGAGCAAGAAAGGGGTATGCTATAGGAATTAACTTGCAGAGGAAGGGGAGGAGTCATATAAAGTGAGCGGGAGGAACAGTGAGGCAGCTTTTCCTCACTGCTCCTCCAACAACGGCCGACATCGAAAGGCTCCTGGCGAAGCTGCGGAAGACGGCCGCGTTTACAGGCTCAGACTGGCTGTGGAAGCAAGTGGGGGACCTTGTGGACGATGAAGAAGCCAGCTCAGGATCAGGTGAGGCGCCACAGCGTGCTTGGAGGTCCTGGCCTCCGGCGTGTTTTTCGCCAGGGTCTACACCTCGGCCACCTTGTTTGATCAGGAGCCCTAGGGAGGATCAATGGATCCCCCCAGCGAAGCGGGCGCAGCACGACAGGCCGGTTCCGGGGCAGTCTGCATGCTGCTGAGAGGTATCGGGGGGCGGAGCCACAGGCTGTCATGGCGCCGGCTCCCCGCCCGGTAGGAGAAGAACAGTGGACGGGAGGGCAGCACCAGTGGGACTCGAGTACCCCGGAGGGTCGTCGGAGGCAGGAAGGGAAATGAGTGGAGGGACAGAGCCGGAGGAGAGACAGGTTACAGTGCCCGGGGCGGGGCTTGTCTGGAAGGTGATCGGCTGCTAAGGAAGACAGCAGGGGACAGCCGCAAGTAGCCAAAGTGCTTGGCAGGACAGGTTTGCAACGTCAGTCTGACAGGGGTGGCTTGTCGGCAGAAGGACAGTCAGATACACAGCATGGCACCACGGCTTCCGGGATCACTTCGCCCGGGGGGCTGGCCTCGTCTCCCTCAGGCCGCGTACACACGGGCGGACTGTTCGCCCAACTTTGTCCGCTGAACAGTGTTTCAGCGGACAGTCCGCTCGTGTGTGGGCTTCAGCGGACAGTTTCAGCGGACAGTCTGACGAACAAAGTTTTTCGGAATTCCCGTAAGACAGTCCGCTGAAACTTGGTTTGAGCGGACAGTCCGCTCGTGTGTAGGCTTGTTCGTCAAACTAAGTTCCGCGCATGCTCAGAAAGGATTTACACGCCGAAGGTTGCATTGCAGTGTATAGGACGTCGTTTTTCTAGTCCCGTCGTACGTGCCGTTCACGTCATCGCGCACGCTTTCAGCGGACTGTTCGTTCATCGTGTGTGGTCAAGTCCGCTCATGCAAATTTTGAGTGTACGCGGCCTCAGGATTACAAGAGGACAGATCTGAAGGGGAATTATCGGAGGAAGAGGAACCACAAGCTCCAGCGATGAAGAGCAGTGGAGCGGCTGTTGGGAGAGCTCCTGGGTGGCCGGGTGAGTCACAGGATACTTTGTCATTATCTAATGCATTGCATGACTTGCTAGGGGTGGTGCATGCGGACACAGGGGGGGCGGAGACGCACGGGGGCAAAAGAAAGGGGGGTACCAGAGCAGTCAATGGCGGGTGTTGGGCCTGCCTTCATGGGGCCCGCTGAACAGATGGAGGGCCTGCGGGCCCTGGTGGGTAGATTTGAGGGAGGACAGGGACTGTCACCACAAGTGGGGTCATGGATGGCTCCGGGGACTGGGGTCCCTGTCGAGGGACCGGGGGTGCCAGGGCGGGCGGCCACCCAACGACCCTGGCAGCTGAGAAGTCAGGGGAGGCAGGGAACACAGGTCAGGCAGGGGACACCGTGGCCAAGGAGACAGTGGTGAGGGCCGTCATGGTCAGGATTGTGGATGCAGCACGGTGTGAAGTGTACGTGTGCTTCGAAGGCCCGCTGGGTGTACACTTAAAACAGGAGGTGCGCGAGAAGATAGGTAAGGGTGAGTATGTGGAGATCTTCTCGTTGCTCCCTTCTTAAAAGTTTAAGCTGGATAGAGTGAAGCCCGACAGCTCCAAGAAGGACGATGAGGAAAAGCGACGATATCGGCTGATCCCATGCACTATCAGCAATTGGCTGCAAGCTTTTGCCATTGTGCCCTCAGTTTCTTCAGGGGGGGCCGGGAGTGCGCCATCCTCAGGGCTACCAGCCGGTAGAAAGTGGGGAATGTGTTGGCAGTTCAATGAAGGAGCATGTAAATTTGGGGGAGCGTGCAGGTTTAAGCACGAATGCTCAGGGTGTGGGGGAGCCCACATGCTGGCCAGGTGCTTCAAGAGGGGGAAGCGGGCCGGCGACCCTGCTCACAAAAGGGACGACACCTTTTCTAAGTAAGTATCCAGACAGGGTGGCGGCGCGGTTTTTGGCTTCGGGTAGGTTTCAGGAATCCTTGTTCATTGGCGGTGATACAGCCGGTGGTGAGTAACTTGCAATCGTCGTTGCAACACCAGGGGGTTGTGGATGAGAAGTTGGGAAAAGAGGTGGCTTTGGGGCGTATGGGGGGCCATTTGAGACTGCCTTGGGGGGACTTGGTAGTGTCCCCATTGGGGGTGGTCCCCAAGAAGGAGCCCGGTAAATTCCACCTGATACATCACTTGTATTTTCCACAAGGGGTTCGGTCAATGATTTAATTGACCCGGATGCGTGCACGGTCTCTTGCACATCGTTTGATGCCGCGGTCGGATGGGTGAGACGATACGGTCAGGGAGCGCTCATGGCGAGGCCGATATTGATATACATTCTGCCTGTTGCTGGTTCTACGTGGATACGTGTCTACCGATGGGCTGTTCCATTTCGTGCGTGTATTTTGAAGCATTTAGCTCCTTTTTGGAATGGGTGGTGAGGGACGTTTCGGGCCTGGAGTTGGTCATCCATTATTTGGATGACTTCCTGTGCGTGGGCCAACCTGCCTCCGCTGTGTGTGCGATTCTTCTTTCCACGTTGCAGCACATCGCAGGCAGCTTCGGGATACCATTGGCGGTAGACAAAACGGAAGGGCCCACATTGGAGCTGAGTTTCTTGGGGATAGTGATCAACTCAAGGGCTATAGAGTGCCGGTTGCCAAGCAATAAATTGGAAGATTTGCAGGAGGAGATTAGGGGGATTCAGGGATGCCAAAAAGTACAGCTGCGGACTTTGCAGTCATTGCTGGGCAAGCTGAATCTTGCTTGTAGAATCATCCCCACGGGGAGGGTTTTCTGCCGACGGCTGTCGGGGGCCACTTGAGGGGTTAGTGTGCCTACCCATATTGTACGGTTGTGTAGGGAGAACAGGGAAGATTTGAAGGTGTGGCATGAGTTCCTGGCCTCATACAACAGTAGGGCCATGTGGATGTCCGGTCCGGTAAGCAACTTCGATGTGGATTTGGTCACCGACGTGCCAGGTTCTATGGGCTATGGGGCATTCTTTCGGGGTTGATGGAGTGCGGAACCTTGGCCGCAGTCCTGGGGCAGGGCTGGGTTCCTGGGGAACCTGTAGTTGCTTGAACTCTTCCCGGTGGTGTTGGCTTTGGAATTGTGGGGAGAGGAGTTCCGCAACCTGAAGCTGCGCATAAATTGAGATAATAGGGGGGTCGTGCAGGTTATTAATCGCATGATGGCTTCATCACCTCTGGCCATTAGACTACTGAGGCAACTGGTGTTTAGGTGTTTGCAACTAAGACCCCTTTCACACCACACCGCTGATAGCGTCGGAGGTAAAACGCCGCTATTTTTAGCGGCGTTTTACCGCCGGATTTGCGGCGGATTTGCGGCGCATTTCGGCCGCTAGCGGGGCGCTTTTACCCCCCGCTAGCGGCCGCGAAAGGGTTAAAACCGCCGGCAATACGCCACAATAACGGCGTTTTGCCGGCGGCATTACAGCGCTGCCCCATTGATTTCAATTGGGAGCAGCGGTGGAGGAGCGGTTAACACACCGCTTCTTCACCGCTCCAAAGAAGCTGCTGGCAGGACTTTTTTCTGACGTCCTGCCAGCACACCGCTGTAGTGTGAAAGCCCTCAGGGGCTTCTTTAGGGCGGATTGCAGGCGCTATTTCTAACGCTATAGCGCCTGCAAAACGTCCTGGTGTGAAAGGGGTCTAAATGTTTTTATTCATGCTGTCCACATCCCAGGGGTCGAGAATTCATTGGCTGATTCGCTCTCTCGTTTTCAGAGAGGTGGCACCCGGCGCGGAGGAGTCGGGGGCCCATTGCCTGGACTGGGTGTGGGAGCTGCCTTTGGAATCACTGCGGGATGGATCTGGCAGTCATTGAGTGAGGCTACTTGGTCGGTATACTCGAGGGTTTGGACGGAGTGGTTGGAGTTGGTTCAGGAGGTTGGGGTAAGTGATCGGGGCTCCGATCGGCGGTTGTTAGTGTTGTACCTGGTGGCTAGGAACTTGGAACTGGGATTGTCTGCCGCATCCATTGACCGTAAGTTGGTGGGACTGGCCTTTCTATTCAAGTTATTGGGGGGGTGGATTGGACGAAGGACTTTTGGGTCCAGCAAACATTGAAGGGATATAGGAGACAGCATAGGAAGAAGAACACGAGGTGGCCGGTCACATTTGCAAACCTGGCAGCGGTTTGTGACTACCTCAGCTTGGTTTGTACATCACACTATGAGGCGTTGCTGTTTACAGCTGCGCTCTCATTGGCGTTTTATGGGGCGTTTAGGATTGGAGAGTTGGTGAGTCCATCCAAGGTGTTGGCCAGGGGCCTGCTGGATCAAGACGTACAGAGGGGGTGAGTATCCAGTTGTGTAGGTCAAAAACTGACCAGCAGGGTAGGGGGACTGTGGTGTCGCTATTTGCCTTACCTGGTTCTTTGGTGTGCCCCGTAGTGGCAGTACGCGATTTTCATACGGCGAGGCAGGGAGGGGCAGATCCATTCCTGCGGCATGAGGACGGGTCGTTCCTGTCCAAATTCCAATTTGTGTCAGTGTTCAGACGGTGTCTGAGGGAATTGGGTTTGGATAGCAAGGAGTATGCCTCACACTCCTTCCATATTGGGGCGGCCATGGAAGCTGCCAGATTTGCGTTGGACGAGGCGGCAGTTCGCAGGATTGGGTGCTGGGAATCCAGGAGATTCCGGTCTTATATACGCCCACAGTTGGCCATGGAGTGAAAGAGAGGGTTGGGGGGTTGTTTGGGCATGTTGGTAAAAAATGTATGTATTTGCACTGAACATGCGGTTGGGGATGTGTTTGTCAGAAGTTATTTGTTGTGATTTTTTTGATCCAGATGGAGGTTTGGCACGCCTCATTTGGATCCTAGGGCACTCTTACGTGTGTTGGGGGGCCAGGAGAGGTGATGCGAGGCTGGCTGGCAGGCAACTGGGGATTTCCAAGAGGGAAGCTTGTTTGAGGTGACTGGGATTCCCAGGGATGCAGTGGGAGAGAGTGATGAGGGAAGTGGAAAATTTTGCGTTTAGAGACAGGCCCCCGGACGTCCTAGTGATTCATGCAGGGAGGAATGATCTGGGGGTACGTAAAGTGAAGGACATACTCGCAGACATAAAGGCTGTTGTTATGCGTCTGCGGGTACGGTTCCCGGACACCATTCTGGTTTGGTCGGACATAGTGGCCAGAACAGTGTGGAGATGGGCCAGTTCTGTTGACAGTATCAAAAAAAACAGGATTAGGATTAATAAGGTGGTGGGTAGGTTTGTGGTGCAGAATGGCGGGATCGTCGTTCTGCACAGGGAGTTGGAGTTTAACGTTGGGCTCTATTTGAGGAGAGATGGCGTTCATCTCTCTGATGTGGGCATAGACTTATGGTCCTTGGGTTTGCAGGAGGGAATACAGAAGGCTCTGCGGGTGTGGGGTTGCCCTCAAGGTTGAGGTAGTGCCCCTTTTTGGGCTGTGGCAGTGTTTTTGGTGGTTTTTGATGGTTGACGTTTAATCAGAAGTGATCTGAAGGTGTGGGGGGCTCATCGAAAGATCGGCCCCTTTGGTGTATTCCGGAATGGTGGATGGAATACTGTTATGTTTCACTGTCGGAAGTTGTCTCTGACCGGTCACAGGTGGAGGCCTGGGTAAAGTTATACATGTGTACCGCAGTGCGTTTTGGTATAAGTATGGGTCACCATCAGAGATCACCAGACTGGGCATGTTATGGTTGTTTATTTTACGGGTTGCTTATATATATATATATATATATATATATATATATATATATTGTTTAAGTTGTGTTAATAAAGGCTGTTGTGGCCAGTTTACTCCAAATAAAAGGTGTAGTCTCATCTTTAAGAGGGTAGGTAAAGCGAGGGGCAATATATTGGTTTAAAGGAGGGAGGAGAACATTCACGCTACACTGGTCATGGTAAATCTGTGGAATACCAGGACCCACAAATCCCGTATTCCTCCAGATTAAGAGTTAAATGTAGAACATGGGAAGAGGTAACCAACCTCAGGGGACTTTTAACGGTATCGAAAATTACATAGTATAGAGAGAATCACGTAGGGATCACACACAATAAACTATAGATAAAAAATCTCTTAGAAATGTATTATAAACAAAGCAAAAAATAACAAATTTTGCTAAAAAACACCGTCACAAATACAAATCCATCCAGTACATGATGATTTTGAAGAATAATTTTAGATCTCGGTCAGTATGATATGATGCTCAACATGTTTCACTCATAGACTAGTTTCTTCAGGAGCTTTAAATATCAATGACATATGTAATACTGTATAGATAAACACATAAAAAGGATTATTAGATATAAGGTGCATATACAATGTTACAATCATTGTTTCCAAAGAGAAGCCAACATAGGCATGATAACTACAAAAAATCAAAAAGAATATATATATAATGACTAGGGCACCTAGGTCGTTAAAAATCAAAGGGCTGGAAGATCCAACACTCACCTGCTATGAATTCACAAAATAATTCAATCAAAAATAACCGAATAGGATAACAGCCAAATGGAAGGCCTCAATGATAAATAAATGGGGAGCGTCCGGACCTTTATTGCTTGCAGAGAGACTTTGTATGGATTTGTATTTGTGACGGTGTTTTTTAGCAAAATCCCTACGTGATTCTCTCTATACTATGTAATTTTCGATACCGTTAAAAGTCCAGTGAGGTTGGTTACCTCTTCCCTTGTTCTACATTTAACATTAAATATTTGGGATGTGGTATCGTTTAGTTCTGGTGGTTTAACTTCGTCATTCAAACTCCAGATTAAGAGGTTCACCACCCTTTGGAGACACTCCTGTAAACAGGTTTCTATCCAGGTACATGCACTACTGTCAATGCCAACAGACCTCAATTTGTAAATTAAGCATTTATGGGGCCATTTTAAATGCCGTGACAAAGTCCAGACACACTATGTCCTCTGGCATTTCTCGACCCCTCTGCCTTATATTTCTTAAAGGACAATCTTTTTTTCTCTTTAATAAGCCTTTTTAAGCTTAAATTTAGCCATCCCGATTTTATTTTTTATTTTCTTATATGTTTGTTGACCAATGGAGTACACTGGCCGATGCTCTTAATCAAATATGTTCTTAAAGCATTCCCACTTTTTTTCCATGGTTTTGGTGTCTGGAATATTCTCCAATTTAATATCATGAAGTATGGAGCGTAGTTTGGTATAGCTGGTTCTCTCACCATTGTGTCTCCTATTCCTCGCTTTCACATCTGCAAACAGCACTGTGCTGTTGGAAATTAATATAGCCAGACAGACCAACCCTCTGTTTGGGACTATACTGGGCATAGAAATGTATACAATTTATACAAAAAGTAAAAAGTACATCAAAACGTTTTTTAATACAATACACAATATTGTCAAAAGTATTGGGACACCTGTTTTTACACGCACATGAACCTTAATGGCATCCAAGTCTTAGTCCGTAGGGCTCAATTTTGATTTGGCCCACCCTTTGCAGCTATACCAGTTTTAATTCTTCTGGGAAGGCTGTCCACAAGGTTTAGGAGTGTGTCTTTGTGAATGTTTGACCATTCTTCCAGAAGCGCATTTGTGAGGTCAGGCATTGATGTTGGACGAGATGGCCTGGCTCTCAGTCTCCACTCTAATTCATCCCAAAGGTGTTGTGTTGGGTTGAGGTGCAGGCCAGTCAAGTTTCTCAACCCCAAACTCACTCATCTATGTCTTTATGGACCTTGCTTTGTGCACTTGTCCAAATCATTTGGTGGAGGGGAGATTATGGTGTGGGCTTGTTTTTATGGGTTTGGCTTGGCCCCTTAGTTCCAGTGAAGGGAACTCTTAAGGCATCAGACATTTTGGACAATTTCCCCTTAGCAGGGTAGGAGTAAATAGGAATAAGAAAATATTGTTAAAGCGGTTGCATACCCGCACAATAAAAAAAAAACCTGTAAGGCAAAAGGCATGATGAGCTAGTATGCAGCACATACTAGCTCATTATGAAACATTTACCTTAGAACGAGGCGTTGGCAGTTGATCCCAGTCACTGCAGAGGGATCTGACATTTCCCCTCGGCGTGTCTTCCAGGTTCACAGCTCTGGCGTTATGAGTGGCCAGAGCTGTGATGTTGTCACTCCCACTCATGTGCACAGGAGACTACTTTCTGGTAAAGTCTGGCAGCGTCTGCAAGCCAGGTCTTCTCATCCAACATCAGTGCCTGACCTCACAAATGTGCTTTGTGAAGAATGGTCAAACATTCCCATGGACACACTCCTAAACCTTGTGGGCAGCCTTCCTAGAAGAGTTAACGCTGTTGTAGTTGCAAAGGGTGGGCCAAATCAATATTGAACCCTACAAACTAAGACTGGGATACAATTAAATTTCATGTACAAGTAAAGGCAGGGGTCCCAATACTTTTGACAATATAGTGTATATAAAAGAAGCATAAAATATTTATTTTGTGGCTCAAGCATACATGTACAAATCATTACAAATCAAAGCAAACAACCCGCATAATTCTATCTAAGACACTGCCTAATCTAAAGAAAGAAACATCAACATACAAGCCAGCCAATTTCCAGCGGGGTGGCATCACATGATGAGCGTTCGCTGTCGCACACATTGGCTCAATGGAAACTCCGAAGGCCACACGGGACAGGAGGAGATATTATGTGACCCTACATCCTCCCTCCGCAGCCCGGAAGTCATCTAAGCAAATAAGCAGGCCACTCCGCCAGAAATCTATTAGTAGTGGACATAGAGCACAGGACGAACAACAGTGGGTAAAACATAGGGGACCACAACAATTACAGAAAAAGAACAAATTATGCATTTTATGTAATATAAGATATGTAATAGGGGAAAATTACATAGTGCGGGACAATCAGACGAAAAAAATAAAAATGAAAAATGGCTTTATACATATTTTTTAAAAGTTAGGTGGAGTATTCACTAGAAAAACTAGCTGCCCAACTACATAAAATAAGAAAAAAAAAAAAGCAGAGCTGTATTTTTAGTTGGAACATTCGCCAACTGAAACATTAAAATTGTCCTGCAAGACATTTAAGAAATAATGAGCCTTCTGGCGTGTACACATGACCGGACATTTCAATGGACTTGGTCCGGTGGACAATCCGACGGACTGCAGCTGAGGTCCGCCGGACTTTCAAATGAATGGACTTTTTCCGCCCGAAAAATTGAGAACATGCTCTCAATCTTTTGCTGGCCGAAATTCGGTCAGCAAAAGTCCGATGGAGCATACACACTATCACATTTTCCAACCAAAAGCTCTCATAGGTCTTTTGCTGACCGAATTTCATAAGAGTTTTAATGTCTCGGGCAACCATTGTTAAAATTTCTATACCTACATCTAATGCTGCGTACACACAACTGGACTTTTTGACAGACTTGGTAAGGCGGACAATCTGACGGACTTTGCTGCTGAGGTCGGCCGGACTTTCAAACGAATGGACTTGGCCACACACGATCACTCCAAAAGTCAGACGGATTCCAACGTGATGACGTAGAATAAGGAAGTTCATAGCCAGTAGCCAATAGCTGCCCTAGCGTCAGTTTTAGTCCGCCGGACTAGCACACAGACAAACGGATTGTCCGCTAAAAGCTGAGTCCGGCCGACAAATTTGAAGCCAGTCTTATTTCTAGGTCCGCTGGCCTTTTGGGAAGAAAAAGTCAGCTGGAGCCCACACACGATCAAATTGTCCGACGGACTCTGGTCTGCCAGAAAGTCTGATCGTGTGTATGCAGCATTAGAGGATCAGTTCCGTCTGCCCAATCAATATCTGGATAATTGAAGAACCCAATGATAAAAATATTGCCCTGCCTCACTGCCATTTCTAACTGACATTTTTAACTGTGAAAGGAGATTGACACAGATCAAAAAACAGTTGGCACAAGAATGCTTCTTCTTGATGCAGTTTATTCCAGCATATGCAGCAGTATCACAAATTCGAACACTTTTTGGCTGAAGCCTTACACATAGCATACACAAAATATAAAGTCAAAGTCATAGATAGACAAAAAATGCATTTATTTTATCTTGTGGTGGAACTTGGGTAAACTCCAGTGTACGCCTATTGTAAAAGGAGATTGGTCTCTTCTTCATCCCTCAGTTAGGGAGCCTGTAGCATACACCCACTATTAGTTTCATGTTTGTTTTTTCTCCTTGAAGTTCCAGCCACAAAGATTCCACCCCCTCCATTGCCCCATTAGTAATGTCTTCCCTTTTAGTTGCTATCAAATCTTGTTTGACACACATGTACCCCTCAATGAGGATGGCACAGAGGGCAAAGAATGGGCTCATAGTGGCATGCATAGCAAATTGTGGATGTGGGCACATTAAGCTTGAAACTAATTATCAGAGAGGCTTAAATTGGGTGAAAAAAATGGTGTGTCAGAGAAAGTAAACATGCTGCTGTGTCAGTGGAATGAAGAAGGGAGCTAGGAGACCAGGGAGAGAGGCTCTTAGGGGACTACAATTTTGCAGTGGCATGTCCAGTTCTCTCTTAGAGCCCATTTGGCATGCAGATTTTGACATTGTATTATGTGGATCTAGGGCTCTGTGGTCTTTGGACTGCTTTAGGTTGAGGGCTAGGCACCCCACCATGATGGGTGTTTGGGCCATGGAAAATGCAGATGAAACAAGGAAATAGTCTGGTGACTGAACTCAAAAATCAATACTCTAATCTCTGAACATTTGTATAACGCAGCATTTACTCTTAAGGGAGTCAGGAAGCATATTAGTTTACTGGGGACTGATTAAGTTTCTGAGATTTGGAATAAGTGCCAGAAAATGCAGCCACCAGATTACTCTGCTGACCTTCTGCACATATTTTAGTCCCTGAATTCCTCCTGCCATAGCCTTGTAATTTGCAGATCGAATACAGTTAAGTATGCCATTATAAAAATATTCCCAAGTACCCAAAAAATGTGCTGCCAAATATGCCTCAAGGTAAGCATGCCCCAAGCTGAGATTCACTGTTCAACAGTATTCCAGAATGAGGGGTTCACAAAAAGTAAGTAATAGTACCAAATGATTATTAGTATAGTAGTCTCTTTAAATTTTAACTATGCTTTCTTTTTAGAAGTGTGGGTCAATAATACGTTTCAAACAAAAAAGGTCCCGAAAGTGACTAATTCTATATAAACAAATGAATGTGACATTCAATTACCAAGAGACACAGAAAGCCTCATTACCATTACTATGGAATTAGAACATAAACCAGCCAGGAAGCACTAAAGCTTTTAGATACCAAAAAGATTAAACAATATGAGCTCAATTTGTCATCATTTAAATTGTTCTTTACTCAAGCAACCTGGGAAGTCTGGCTATTGCTTCATGAATAGTAATTGAGTGCAAGCATTCTGTCTTGGCTGTACATTGCTGTAGTTTTCAGAAGGAAAGGATGCATATTGTAAACAATTAGAAAAAACAATGGATTTTCCTCTAGCATGAATATATTTTCTATAGCGCATTTCAGAAAAAATGTGAAATGATTAAATTGGACAAAAGTGGAGAAATATTTTAATTATATACAGACTGTATACACGATTACTGCCCAAAGAAATATGTGTTGTGGGAATGTCTGCTATAATATGCATTGTCACAATGCATAACAATTCACCCGCTCGTTGTGAGCGGCACTCAAACACATTTTACAGTAGAGCTCAATGCACTGCAGTGCACCATATTTTGTCATCTATTATGGTGCATTAACAGCCCATTCATAATGAATGAGCTGTCTTGACGCAACACTCATTAACATGTGCCTAAATGCAGCATTCTGCAACAGAACATTTGAGTGTGGATGGGTCTTGAGTGAGTGAAATATCTGTATAGCGCACAACGCGAACTGAATCGCCCCAAGCGCTGGGTCTTGATATATCTTTATCATTTCTACTTAATAGACCCAAAATTATGAACATGCATAATCATTTATCTAGATTTTGTGTTTAGCATTAATTTATTAGAAAACACAAGTCAGTTGTGCACTAATAAACATGGTGGTATATATAATTAAATTGGGCTCAGTAGGTGAATGCTGGAGCTATCACATTCAAAATTGTAGTGGTTGGTAAGCTGTTTCTCAAATATCAGAAGAGAGGACGGAGACTCATAACAGTGCATTATAAATACTCTTGACCACTATGCCAAAACTAGAATAGTTGAGAGGTAGTGTATATACCGTATGCAGAAAAAGATGATCTGCATAATTTTTGCTCATCTGGTTATTAATTTATGGTTGGAAATTTTGCCAGGCAAATAGCTTAATACAGTACACATTTTTAAAATTATGTGTAAATTGCTCTACCAGCCAAAAAAGTGTGCATTTTCTTCAGCCGTTTAAGTGATTCATACGTTCATTCTGAACATCATCACTAGAACATTAAAGAGGAAGTAAATACAGTTCACAAATCATTCGCAAGTATAAGGCCACCAATTTATACTTTTTAAAACACATTGCAATCCGATTTATCCACCTACCGTGCCTATTGCTTCTTTTCCAGTGTAATTTTGTTTCTATCTATCCCAGCTGTAGGCAGCCCCATTTTAGCTCCTGTCTGCTTCTTGCCCTCAGCATACTTCTGCCCTTCCTTCCTTCCAATGGGTCTGTAATCTTGCAAGATTACCTGCTAATGATGCAGGCATGGCACAAGAGCAATAGACAGCCCACGAAGTGTGCTGTAAATGAAGGCAAAAAATTCACATGCGCTGGTGACGTCATTGAAGTAAACATTGGCGATTTTCTTCTAAACGGCGCATATTGGAGCAATGTAAAAGACATGCACATGTAAGACACTCTAGGCTGCTTTACATGGGGAAAAGTATTGAATTAGGGTTTACAACCACTTTAACTTTACTTTATCTTCAATGTAGTTAAAAAGTAAATATTCAATGCAAATGATTGGACAAAACAGAGCATCACTGAAATAATAAGGGCATGCCTATGCTCTCTTCTTGTGTCAGTAAGCTTCTGTTGCAAGCACTCTAAAGGGCACTCTAAATATATGTCACTGTTGTTTGGGTTGTTGTCCCTTGGGTGGGTGGGCAGTGACAGGAGAAGCAGCCTTGATTGCTCAATGTTGGCCAACCTCTGTAAGCCCTTGTACACACGGTAGGACATTCCGACAACCAAATCCGTCGGATTTTGTCCGACGGATTTTGTCCAAAACTGTTTCATACACACGGTCAGACAAAGTTGTCGGAATGTCCGATCGTTCAGAACGTGATGACATTATTTCGTTACGACGGGACTACGTTCAGGCTAGTAGCCAATAGCTTTGATGCAGGAATTTGATCTGAGCATGCGTGGCACTTTGTCTGATCGGAATTCTCTACAGATGATCGGAGTATGTCCAATCGGAGCATTTTGTCAGAAAATTTTACCAACAAGTTGGAAAACTTGGTCCTTCGGATACTCTGAAAGAAACAGTCCGATGGAGACCACACACAGTCGGAATATCCGACAAAACGGTCCGATCGGACACATTCCGTCGGAATCTCCGACCGTGTGTACAAGGGCTGAGAGCTCCAAAAAGAGAAGGAGTCACCAGCAAGTTATTGTGTGAAACATGGAAAAGTGTGAGAGGAAGAAGCAGCACAGGGAAATAATAATAATTATTATTGATATTATTATTCACGATTTATAAAGTGTCAACAGTTTACACAGTGCTTTACAATGTAGAGGGGGGACAGCACAATTACAGTACCATTCAAAACAAAAGGGACAGGAGGGCCCTGCTCATAGAGCTTACATTCTAAAGGGAGGGAATGGTGGTACAAAACATAAGATGCAGGGAATGATTTGATGGGGCTGACTCCGGGACAGTAGTTAGATAGGTGTGGGGCAGGCTTCCCTGAATAAGTGTGTTTTCAAGGATCTCCTAAAGGTGGACAGGTTAGGGGCAGATCGGATATACAAGGGCAGGGAATTCCAGAGGATGGGAGAGACTCTGGAGAAGTCCCAAAGGTGAGCATGAGAGGAGGTAACAAGGAAGCTAGAGAGCAGGAGGTCCTGGGAGGAGTGTGTGATAACTGTAGATGAGGTTGGTGATGTAGCTGGAGGCGATGTTGTGGATGGCCTTGTATGTTGTGGTTAGCATTTTGAATTTTATACGGTGGGGTAGGGGAAGCCAGTGAAGGGATTGGCAGAGAAGGGCAGCAGTCACAGATCAATTAGTGAGGTGTATTAGTCTAGCAGAAGCATTCATAATAGACTGCGTAAGGGTAGGCCATTAGGGAAAGAGTTCCAGTAGTGAAGGTGGGAAATAATCAAGGAGTGAATAAGTTGCTTTGTGGTGTCATTAGTCAGGAAGGGTCAAATTCTGGAGCTGTTGCAGAGGATAAGGTGTCAGGATTCAGCCAGTGATTGGATGTGGGGTCTGAAAAGATACTTGATACTGTTATCTTTTATTTACCCTTTATGTTTTTTTTTAGTTTCATTCTGTATGGATGTGAGAGATCATACGATAATTGTCACAGTACATTTATCTTGTCACATAGACGTGTTACCAGTTTAAGTCAACCCATCATTACTTCCATTTTCATATGTACTTTGACTATTTTTTTTGGCTATTTGTGCCGGCTCTGTTGTAATCCAATTCCACACTCAGTCAAGCTACATCACTACTGAGAATCTAAACACCCCTCGGTACAGCGCACCACTATTCTTTTATCTCTATCCATACCGATATGTTAATAATACGTTTATATGCTGACCAAAAACATTTTGATAGGAGTAGAAAGCAGAATGACAGAAAAAATAGTTAATCACTGTGTTGCTTCTCCTTTTAAAATCCCTAGGGGTGGGTCTAGGATTACTTGGGGCTAGAGGACATGGGTTAAATAATAGTTCAAGGCATGGCTATGTAATGGTCATGCATATTAGGCACACAAAAAGCTATATGTGTGTCAGCCATTTTGTCCAGGTCCCAAGTCACCAATTCCATTTTGTCATAAGAGAGACACAGCTGCAATGACCGTCCCCCTCCCTCCTTCAGTTCTTACAATGCACAAACTGTTCGCCATGCTAAAACCTTCTTATCAGTCCATTGATTGGATACACACAGACCCTCTCCACTAACTAATATACAATTTAGTCTAGATACTTTCATAAAACTGTCAAATTTGCAAGCTTGAGCAACCCAAAAAACAAACAGAGATCTTGCCAGATCACCCTATCGTAAATACCTTAGCTGGAGTCTGTAAGAATACACATTTCAGTGTATTTCATTACTTCTAAAATAATAACAGCACTGCCAGAATAAGGACATATTTATCTCCCTCAGTTAATTAGTAGTGCTTTAAACCCAAACACTGCCACCCTAGGAGCACCGGGAGCAGAATCGACCCAATTTCTTTCCTAGGCAAACTGAGCATCAGAAACCTGTCATATTTATATTCATTCCAAAGGTAATTCAGTGCTGGACAATAATATGCACATTAGCGGACTGTAACATGTAGGTATTAAGAGATATTAATACCTAGAGAAAACGGGATATGTGGCATAATCATTAACACAGAAACATCCCATGGCTACCCCTCAGCCTGATTGGTCAGGTAATTTCTATCAACACCCCCTTGAGGTCCAGAAAATGGGACTGCAACCATAGTTGACAGCTCTTGCTTAACTTTAAATCAAGCAACACCTAACATGGCTTTTGAACGCCACTGTACAATTTTGTTTATTCATTGAACTCTGCAAACCAGGGCAAGTATTTTCATTTTTCACCACTTTTGCTTGCTATTGCATTGTGGTCTCTTTTGTAATACTTTTTTTCAGTAAATACTTTATGTGCACCACTTTTTACCTTTTCATTATTAAACCATATTTTCAAGAGTGTTAAGATTGTCTCTAATGTACTAAGGAGGAACTAAAAAAAAACCCTGTCTCTTGAAGAGCGACACTGTAGTGTAAATCTCTGGATATACTTATCTATTGTGACAGTGGGTGTACAGACTTTTATTTAGAGTCATACATCACTATTGCTAATAATGTGAATGGTTACTACTGCTCTATAAAAGTAGTTGGTGACAGTTAAAATAGTTAATTGCTTAGTTAACTAAACTCAGTGACAATCGATCTCAATTTGTTGGCACTTAGATCGTGGTACCGCAAGCTGGAAAATCTTTCTGCAGGGTGAGGCTAAGAGTGCCATTGTTGTATATCAGTGACAGCATGGTGTAAGGTTGACCAGTTAATTGTCACAAGTTGGTGAATAGGGCAGTGGTCTCACCCTCTTTTGTCACAGGCTATATTATGCATAGCTGGACCAATGTATGTATGCATATACCATACCTGGCCAGTGTTCATGGATGCTGGAAATCACTGAAGTAGGGACTGCTATTTCAGTGATCTCCACTTGCTTACAGGTCCCATGTTGGCTGCACTTCTGCTTTCCGAACATAAGTGGTCAACCTCTTGGGACAGGTGCATTTCAGAGAATGAGTTGTGTTTTCTTAATACATGAAAAGCTTTCTCTGATTAGACATATCAAAACAGTATGGACATATCATGCTCTCTGCTCTGTCCAATTAGAAACTGCTTTGCATTCATTCAGGAACTGCAAAGCATTCTCTGAATGGTGCCCCTGCTGAGCAGCCGACCTCCTGTGTTCATAATCAGGCAAGGGAACCGGAAGCAAATCCAAGTAGTGGTGTCTACTTTGGTGGTATCCAGCTTCCAGAGTCATTGGCCAGGTATGGTATATACCAGGAGTCTCAAACTGGCGGCCCTCCAGCTGTTGCAAAACTATAAGTCCCATGAGGCATTGCAAGGCTGACAGTTACAAGCATGGCTCTCGCAGGTGGATGCATGATGGGACTTGTATTTTTGTAACAGCTGGAGAGTCACCAGTTTGGGACCCCTGGTATATACAGTACATGGTTAAATTGGTTCAGCTGGACAAATGTAAATTTGTATAATATAGCCATGCCTGGAATTAATCTTTAAATTGTTCCTGGCCATCAGACTGATGACATGTGTTTTGCTTGCGTCTATCTAGCAAGGTTACTTTGCAGTATAAGCAAGGAAATTCAGGCCTCTGCAGTGTGTAAATGTGCTTTTACTAAACAAACTGTATGTACAAAACTATTACAATATTAGAAATACAAATCAAGACTGACACATATCTATTGCAAGATGCCTAGCAAATAAGTAGAAACTATGGTCTGTAAAAGAAGAAATACACTTAAAGCGGGATTTCAATGTGGAAAAAAAATTAAAAGCCAGCAGCTACAAATACTGCAGCTGCTGACTTTTAATAAATGGACACTCACCTGTCCCAGGGTCCAGCAATGCCGGCAGCCGAAGCCAATCGATCGCTCGGCTCTCGGCTGCTGCCGCCACCATTCTAGGTGAGGGAATCAGGAAGTGAAGCGCTGTGGCTTCACTTCCCGGTTCCTTAATGCACATGTGCGAGTCGTGCAGCGCAATAGGAATTGTCCGCGCTGTCTCTGGGACCCGTGTGTGTCCCAGTAGACAGCGTGCAGGGACAGGAAGAGGCATAGACTCCCGTGGGAGTCTATGCCCGGAAGTGGGTGTAAATACCTGTCTTTGACAGGTATCTGCACCCCCCTCCCCCCTGAAAAGGTGCCAACTGTGACACCGGAGGGGGGGAGGGTTTCGATCAGCGGAAGTTCCACTTTAGGGTGGAACCCCGCTTTTAACTCCGGGTTACTGTGTGTTCTCCGTTGACAGCGAGGCTTCTGGAGATCAGGCAGCTTCTTCTTCTATAGTACAGATTCTTCCTCTTCTGGTCTTAAAACATAAGAGGCACCACTATCAGTCTCTGCTGCTCCTCTTATTTGGGCTTTTGTTCACAATGGTTACAAACCCATTTACCTTAACAACCAACTGCCAACTGGCAATAGTTCCCAAAGTTTCAAGACAGCCTGTGTACTTGTAACCAAGGTACTCGCTTGAGAAGCATTCTCACACAAGCCTGCAGTAACCTGATTTCCATTCTATGACAGTCCTATAGAAAAATCGTTCTTTGTACGCACCCCTTGGGCCCTATTGCGACAGGATGGACCTCCTCAGCTCCCGTGCTGTCGCTTGAGGTGTTTGGTGGCCCCCGATACTGCGCCTATGGCTGCATGGTTGTATGTAAGTGATTACTAGGTGGAAGTTTCAATCTCCCTTTTGCTTTAATTATTATAAATATTAATTGATTACTACCCTGTATTTTCAGACCAATCACGAGCTTGCTCCTGATGAGCGGCAGTAAGCCGCGAAACGCGTACAGCTACCAGTTGCCATGTATCTTGGTATTCCAACTCTAACAGCATTTATTTCTGTAATATTGTATCAATTATGTCTGCTTTATTTAATGTAACAATCATGAAGTCATAGGTTCATGTAGCGGTAATACTTACTAGCTGTGCACACATAGTCCCACCACATGGCCACTGACATAACACATGTATGAAGTGAATCTGGGATCGACAACTACAAGCATTCTTTTTTTATATGTGAAATTCTGATAATTTAGGACTCAGGAGCGCATGAAGGCAATGGAGGAGAGGAAAGGTCAGGGTAGGCTATGAAGAGGGTGCAGGAGATGATCACCAGCACCGTGATATAGAGCACTGACACCAGCACCGTGATAGAGAGCACTGACACCAGCACCATGATATAGAGCACTGACACCAGCACCGTGATATAGAGCACTGACACCAGCACCGAGATAGAGAGCACTAACAGCAGCACTGATACCAGCAACTGGCTGCTGGGCCCCAAAAATATGACACCGCTCAACCTCCTCAAACAGGAGGGTACAGGCATATAGTACGGTGTGCTTTTTTTTGTACAAGGAAGTGAACCAAATGTAGAAACAAGGTCTGTGTGCTCGAGTAAATAAATAGTTTATGGAGATATACATGGTCTACTGGTCACATGTGTTGAATTCCTCCGAGATCCATGCATCATTCATTTTTATAAATGTGAGGTAGTCAACACTGTCGTGAGCTAGGCGAGTGCACTTTTCGGTCACGATCCCCCCTGCTGCGCTGAACGTCCTTTCAGACAGGACACTGGACGAGGGGCAAGCCAACAGTTCCATTGCAAATCGGGCAAGCTCTGGCCAGAGGTCAAGCCTGCCCACCCAGTAGTCCAGGGGTTCATCACTCCTCAGAGCGTCCACATCGGCCATTAACCCGATGTAGTCGGACACCTGTCGGTTTAGGCGTTCCCTGATGCTGGATCCGGATGACACCTGTCGATGGGTCGGCTGAAAGAATGACCTTATATCAGAAGTCACCAACACATCTTCAAACCGGCCTCTTCTTGCAGGCGCTGTTGGATTGCCACCCAGTACTGGTCCTTGACCCGTATGCTTTTTATACGGGGTCCCTGTTAAAACACTGGAGCATGAAGGCCCCCATTTGCACTAAACTGGAAGCGGTGTGGTGGCCTGGCTCCTGCTCTTCATCCAGGATAATGTTGTCCTCCTCGTTCTCCTCTCCCCATCCACGCACAACAACAGGGATCCCCCGGCACCATCCTCCTCTGACTCCTCTTCAGACTCCTGTTGTTGACTTGTCTCAGATAGAGTAGCCCCCCCTTGGAATTCATCCAGCATTGCGACTTCCTCATCTTCCTGCTCCTCCACAGCTTGATCAATGACACAATGCAATGCACGCTCCATAAAGAAGGCATAAGGTACCCTGTCACTAATGGCGCCATGGCTGCGACTGACCAGTTTGGTGATCTCATCAAATGGCCGCAGAAGTCTGCATGCATCGCGCATGAGCAGCCACTGGCGCGGTGAAAAAAACCCCAGCTCCCCAGAACCTGTTTTGCCGCAGAGTTCATACAGGTAGACGTTAACTGCACGTTTCTGCTGGAGCAACCTATCAAGCATATAGAAGGTTGAGTTCTATCACGTTGGGCAATCGCAAATAAGACGTCTGACCGGCAGATTGTGTCGCCGCTGAATATCAGCAAGGCGAGCCATGGCCATGTAAGATCTTCTGAAATGGGCCGAGATTTTCCTTGCCTGCCGCAAGATGTCCTGGACCCCAGGGTATTGGACAACTATTCGCTGCACGACCAAGTTTAAAAAGGAGTGCAGGGCCAGTGTGGCTCTTGGCTTCCAGGCACAACAGACTCAGCACGGCATGGCAATGTCTCACTTGGCATGTCGAATAGGTTCTGGGGAGCTTGGGCGGCGCAACGGAAGAGACGCTAGCAGCGGAAAAGGAGGACTCAGCCGAGGAGGAGAGGGAGGAGGATGGAGTAGGAGGAGGAGAAGAAGAGGCAGGCCTGCATGCAATCCGTGGAGGTAAAACCAAATCTACACGGGTACCACGGTTACATGCTTCACGGCCGTCAGAAGGTTCACCCAGTGGGCAGTAAAAGTGATATACCTTCCCTGCCCGTGTTTGCTAGACCATGTGTCTGTGATCAGATGTATCTTGGCAACGACACTGTGTGCTAGAGATACATTCACTTGCCACTGAACATGGCCATATAGCTCTGGGATGCCCTTCTCTGAGAAATACTTCCTTCCTGGGACCTTCCATTGTGGTGTTCCAATGGCCACAAATTTTTGAAAGGCCTCCGAGTCCACCAGTTTATATGGCAGTAGTTGGGGGGCTATCAGTTCTGACAAGCCAGCCGTCGACCGTTGGGCAAGAGGGTTATCCGGCGTCATCATTTTTTTACACTCGAACATTTGGCCCACGGAAGCCTGCCTTTTTGCAGAAAAACATGAGCTTGGCGTAATGGAAGGTGGATTGGAGGATAATTGTGAGGAGAGAGGAGAAGGAGAAGTAGAAGTAGAAGACGAGGCTCGACGGTGAGAGCCTGGAGTGTGGCTTTGTGTGTTCCATTGCTCCCACTGGGCTCGGTGATGGCAGCTCATGTGCCTTCTTAAGGTGGTCGTTCCTAGGTGAGTGTTGGGCTTACTGTGACTTATGCGTTGACTGCAAAGATTGCAGATGGCAACACTATTGTCAGCAGCGGACACGTTAAAAAAAGCCCACACTGCAATGTGCTGGCATCCTGGGAGCGTCAGATGTGACCGTACATGGTTGATGCCTGGCTCCTGATACAGTCACAGTCTGCTTTGTCCCTCCTGTGCAATCAAAGTTCTTCCTGCTTCTCCTCCCTATCTGCTGGTCCATATCTCCCTCTGAACTCCCCTCCTCTTCCTCTCTTGTGGGCACCCACGTGACATCACTAGACACGTCATCATCAACGTCACCTTCCCCACCACTATAATTAGAGATCTCGGAGTAGGCAGCAACAGTGGGGACCAACGTCCTACTTGGGCTGATCTGGGTACTGTCATCAGACTGCTGAGTGGCGGTTGTTGATACCTCCTCTTTCTGATCCAATGCCAAGAGTGTCTGCGCATCGGAAATGTCTTGATATGGATCGGAAAATAATTCCTGTGACTCAAGCGAAAGGTATATGGTGGTGGTGGTGGTGGTGTTGGTGGTAGTGTTTTTGGGGGTGCACATAGCACAGAGTGAAGAAGAGGGTGCAGATCGAGAGGATGAGGAAGATGCAAAAGAGTAAGGCTGAGTGAGCCACTCAACCAAGTCTGGTGCTTCCTTTGACGTAATCGCATGCACCTTCTGCAATTTGCCACTTTGGCTCAAGCCTGTTGCTCCTGCCCTACCCCTACCACCCCTACGGAAGGGCCTGCCTCTTCCTCTGCCTGTCATTTTTTAAATGACCCTGTGACAAAAGTCTCTAGAGAAGGGCAGTATGTATGTGGAAGAAGGTATATAACACCCCGCTTCAATCTGTTGTTTTTGGGGGCCACTGGTCTATCACACCAGTTATAATACTTTTTTTTATTGCGTTTGTCACTCTTTGTAGTATCACTGCAGAACCGCTCAACAGTCACAATGCTGCACAGTGGACACACTATACTATGCTTTCTATATGTGCAAGTATTTTATACGTGTATTACACAACTATATACTGCACACCAAATGGTACACCTATACCAGTCCTTATAACGTATAATGTACCTCAGGCCCTATACTGATAAAGGACTGCTGCAGAATAGGGCAGCAGTCAGCAGTAGTGCACCACAGCCCTATATATTGTGGACCTGTACCAGTCCTTATAAGGACCTTTGTGGAACTAGTAGCTAGTGATTAGCAGACTGTACCTCAGTCCCTATACGGATAAAGGACTGCTGCAGAATAGGGCAGCAGTCAGCAGTAGTGCACCACAACCTTATATATTGTGGACCTTTGTGGAACTAGTAGCTAGTGATTAGCAGACTGTACCTCAGTCCCTATACTGATAAAGGACTGCTGCTGAATAGGGCAGCAGTAGTGAACCACAACCCTATATATTGTGGACCTATACCAGTCCTTATAAGGACCTTTGTGGAACTGGTAGCTTGTGATTAGCAGACTGTACCTCAGTCCCTACACTGATAAAGGACTGCTGCAGAATAGGGCAGGAGTCAGCAGTAGTGCACCACAACCCTTTATATTGTGGACCTATACCAGCCCTTTAAGGACCTGTGTGGAACTAGTAGCTAGTGATTAGCAGACTGTACCTCAGTCCCTACACTGATAAAGGACTGCTGCAGAATAGGGCAGCAGTCAAGTATAATATTCTTTCTATATTTCTAAGAAAGAATATTATACGTGTACAACCCTATATACTGTACTACACCTATACCATACCAGTCCTTAAAAGGACCTTTGTGGACCTAATAGTAATAGCTAATGATTAAACTGACTGTCCCTGCTACACACAGCGTCCTGTCCCTCCCTGCACTCACTAAAGACAGGCTGCTGCAATCACAAGCACAGCAGTGCACTCAACCCTATATACTGTACTATACCTATACCATACCAGTCCTTAAAAGGACTTTTGTGGACCTAATAGCTAGCCATTTGTGTCACTGCAGTCTCTCCCTGCTCCACACAGCAACCTCTCCCTATAGTGACATACGAAAGAATGTAAAATGGCTGCTGGATCGGGTCTATTTATAAGTTAGGGGGAGTGTCCAATTGTCCATGTGCTGAAATGTCTCAATTGGCTGTCCTGTACCTCATGATGGATGTGTCATTATGGGTCAAAGTTCTTTCACACTGTAAACACATAAGTCCGCCAGGCAAACAGCGGCAATAGTCCGCCGATCGGGCGAATCGCGAACAGGCAAAATTTGCCGCGAACCTACCACCAAGCGAACCATTCGGCCATCCCTAGTGATAGGGATGGAGGCTATGACCTCATTTAAAGTCCCAATTTTCCCCATTCCCCCTTTCCCAACTATTGATATAAGGGATGGAAGATGGGTGTTATTTATATTCCATTTAGCTATTTACTTTATGAATTCTGCATTTTGTCTTTTGTTCCAATTTTTGGTCAACACTGCTCTAAGTGTCTTATTACCCATTAATTTTTATTTTTATTTTTTATTAGTTCCCATTGCCTTTTCCTTATTTTTATACTCTTGAATATTTATTTTTTATGTATTGGTTAATCCTTGGTACACCTGTGCAGTCGGTGACGTTGGTGTTGTCTGCCCTGTCACCTCTTTTTGGCCATGGTCGGGAGCTGCGATGCGCACTGGGGGAGGCCCTCTGCCCTCCTCATCCATTGTTATGGTTGGGGACGGGGCGCGTTCACCCACTGCGTATCGGCGTCACACATTATACCACCGGATGTGCGGCGTCCCTTTGTTAGACGCCACCATCCTGGCGGGCTTGGCTCCATCTTCACGTGACCTGGGGGTGTGGATGCCGGCTCTGGGCAGTGATTTGTCCTGGGGCCGGCATTTTCCCCTCCCCCTCATGGTGCTCGTGTGTGTGACATTGGAGGCTTTCTGATGGCGGAGTATGGATATTTGTGGGTAGCGTCAGTGGGTGGGACTGGAACAATCTGGGCTTACACATACACTGAACATTGTGATCCTAGGATCTCGTTTTTTTCCATACACAAAGTATTTCTGCACTTAGTGCTATAGCTCTTCTTTTCTTCCATCTTCTTTTTCTTGTCACTTTTTTACTTGGGAGTTTGGGTGGGGAACGGTATATACTGGCCATCCTTCCTCCCCTTGCTAATTTTACTCACTTCTATATCCACCTAACACTTTCTTTTTACTGCATACTTTCTTTCTTCTCCTCTTTCCAATTTGCACTTATATGTTTCACATTATATATCTTCTCATCTGTAGCTTTCACTATGTATTTTTTCACCCATTAGGCATACACTTACATGCTGTTTATGTCCCTACTTGAGAATTGCCCTGTTTTTTCTGGTGGCCACCTTTGTACGCACCCATTGGGCCCTATTGCCGCAAGATGGGCCTCCTCAGCTCCCGTGCCGTCGCTTGAGGTGTTTGGTGGCTCCCGATACCGCGCCTATGGCTGCATGGTTGTATGTAAGTGATTACTAGGTTGAATTTTCAATCTCCCTTTTGCTTTAATTATTATAAATATTAATTGATTACTACCCTGTATTTTCAGACCAATCACGAGCTTGCTCCTGATGAGTGGCAGTAAGTCGCAAAATGCATAGGGATACCAGTTGCCATGTATCTTGGTATCCCAACTCTAACAGCATTTATTTCTGTAATATTGTATCAATTATGTCCACTTTATTTAATGTAACAATCATGAAGTCATAGGTTCATGTAGCTATAATACTTTATTAATTGTCTAATCCATCATTACTATTGGTGGTTTCTATATATACAATTGCAAAACGCATTTATAACCAATTTTTTATCGGTCACCCTGAATGTATAAAGAAAATATTGATATTAATGATATGTATGTTTGCGCACCTCATTAAATATATGTAATCATGTTTTGATAGACAAATAAATACAAATCTTTTTCTTAATAGCTATTCTTGTTTCCTTTCTTAACCCCGTGCTTCATATAAAGTCCCGTTAAGTTCTTGTTTTAAATTTTTGTTCATATAATATATTTTATAGCAAAAACAACACATCCCGCTCTTGATTTTTCTCTCAGACTACACACAGAAAATCTTTTCATTACTAACAACTCCTTCTACACATTATTTTTACTTGACTGCAACCCCTCCCATATTTCTGTCCCTGTGAAGGTGTTTCAGTATTTGGCTAAAAGTTCATTAGAAAGTCGATTCTAAAGTTCTTTAAAAGCAAGTCCAGGCTTGTAATAGATTGAAGGCCTCGCTCTCCACAGTTCTTGAAGTCTTCCATTATTCTGTCCATCATAAAACCACTTTTCTCTGGTCTTCCTATGGATTAAATTGGAGACAGCCCGTGGAGTGGAAAACAAAGTGGATTATCTGTTCCTTCTAATAATACATAAACATTAGACCCCGGATCTTTAGCTACAATCTCTCCTCTAACTAGCCTCTTGCCTGGATCTTTGACCAACGCTTTGCCACCTGCCTGTTTCCACTTCTGACCCTCCCAAAGAACATCAATGGGGAGGAGAAAAAGAGAAAAGGTTCCCCAGGGATTATACTGGTGGGGGTCTAGATATGTGCACCGAGTACAGCAGTAATTTTATTAGATTAATATAAAAATAGACACATTAAAACCAATATGTTAAACAATTCATACAGATAAATCTTTAGATCATGATGCAAGTAGCTGTAAGGTAAGAGACATGATCCATGGAATATCCAACAGGTTTTGGAACTTTGTTTGTATAGTTCCTTCTTCAGGGTTTTTTTGGGCGATATACTGTATGGTCTAATAGAAGAATACATAAATATCAATTAGTCAGCAAAAAGTGTATAGAACAATTCCAATGTGTGGGGACAGCAACACAAATACATGGCGAACATTCAAGACAACAACTGGAAACACTTACAGTATGAAAAAATTGCTGTACACTACAGTCTCTGTATCGCAGAAAGATCGTAAATGACGAAAATAGAACAGGTATCAATGGGGAGGAGAGGAAATATACTGATATTTCTCAGAAGATAACTGCTGTTTATTTTTGGAAGGTTTGATGTTATAGAGCTTAGATTGAAGGAAGAAATGTCAGCTGGTGAAACAGGCAGTCAACAGAAGCATTCGACGAGAAGTTCCCCAGACTAGCTGTCAGTTTTTAATCCAATAGAAGTTTATTGAAACAATTCACATCACAATACAATACAAATATATCAACGGACATAAGCCCATAAGGCACAAAATAACATATTGTTCTGTCACAAAATCCGCTACAGAGTACCTCACAGTTCAATAACGTAAGTTGGCATAAAAAGAAAACGAAAATAAGGGAAAGGCCTCTGTAGGTGCGGAGCCTAAAGAAAAATTGCCAATAACCCCCCTTTAACCAGTGCACCTTGATACATTTGATTGTCGGGGGAGAATTTTTAAGTGTCTAGAAAGATAGAGGAAGGGGGCGAAGGATAAGGAAGAAAAGTGGTGGGGGGGGGGGGGAGGGGGAACAGTGAGTTGGGAGGCAAGTCAACAGAACACGGACAGAGAGGGGTACAGGATGCGTGTAGCAAAAACCGTGGGCCGATAGTACCTTAAATGTAGGCTGAATCAAGTGTGGAAGTAGAAATATAACAGTACAATCCTTTATGCAGCAATATACCAATTTACATGGCACTAAACCATAATTTCTAACTTTTGTCGTGTTACATGGTACCGGCTTACAGCGAACCGAGTAAGTATTCACATCCTATATGATCAACCATTTTGAAGTTTTGCAAAAGCATCTGGAGTATTTGAAAATAAACCATGGTCTCCACAATCTGTGAAATTTGTCGGCCCTTTCTGAAGCCATTGCTACCGTTTCCTCCATCTTGTATAAGGAATCTACCTCTGATAGCCATTCTCTTATGGAAGGTGGATGTGGCGATTTCCAGTGTCTAGGAATAATCGCCTTGGCCGCATTCAGCATATGGCGCACTACTGATTTTTTGTACTTGCCTAACGAGTAGCTGGAGATGTGAAGCAGGCAACACTCAGGCGTAAGGGCAAGACCTGTCTCAGTGATGGCACGAATCTGCGAACAGATCCCGTCCCAAAACTCCTGCAGGTTTGGACAGTCCCACCATATGTGCATCATATCACCCTTAGCTCCACCACATCTCCAGCAGGACTCTGATGTTCCCGGGTACCATTTGTTGAGTCTGACTGGTGTGAAGTACCAGTTCGTCAATACTTTGTATGCCGTCTCTTGTGCACTAGTGCTTATGGAGCATTTGTGTGCTAATATGCAGGCATTACTCCACTGCTCGTCGGTGAAGGTCTTGGAGAAAAACCTCTCCCAGTCCTGTTTATGTCTGGTTGAGCGATCTGTCCTGGTAGCTTGTAACCCATTGTAAACCAAGGAGGTCGCCTTTCTCACTGGTTCTCCCGTGATGCACAATTGCTCAAACCACGTCTGTTCCCTCAAAACATGTGGTCTGTTAGTCGGGCAGTATACATAATCATGTAGTTGTCTATATTGCCAGTGTGTAAAGTGTTTTGCCTTTAAGTCCTGCGTTAAGTCCTGAAAGGTCCTGAGTTTACCTTTTTCCACGCAATGGGCTACAGTCACAGGTGTCTTATCGGCTCTATGTGGGAATGAAACCGTAGTGTGTCCTGTCGCAAATGCGGCATTGTGAACCAAGGGTGTTAGGGGACCCGGTGTGGAAGCTAGTCCGCATTGTTGTGAGACCATTCTAAAGACTTCCAGAGTTGGCCCTATCAGGGGGTGAGATGTCAGTGTGGCCGAACGGGCCTCCTTGGTAACCCATGGCAGAAACCTCAATGGGGTTTCCGTCAATCAGCTTTCTATCCCCACCCAATCCTTGGACGTGGCATGACAGTTCCAATCTAGAATGCGTACCAGGTGCGACGCGTAATAGTAAAACATGAAGTTCGGTAATTTAATCCCCCCCCTTAGCTTTTGGTAGGGTCAAAGTCGATAAGCTAATTCGGGGCTTCTTCCTGGCCCATATAAAATCTCTAGTTATCGCTGTCAAGTGAGCGAAGAACCGCCTGGGTAATTTAATGGGTAGAGTGTGAAAAAGATACAGCACCCTTGGTAGTATCGTCATCTTAACAGCCGCCGCCCTACCAAACCACGACAGCGGGTGAAGATGCCATGCTTGGAGAGCTCTACGTAAATCACTTAAAAGGGGCTGGAAATTTTGTGCATAAAGACTGTCTGAATCGGGTGTGAGCCAAATCCCCAGGTACTTAAGTCTGCGGTCTACCCACTTAAAGGGGCAATTAGATTTGGCAGTAAGCAGGCGTGTAGGACCCAGAGAAATGTTCAGTGCCTCGGATTTCTCGTAATTAATTTTGAAATTGGAAAGGTATCCAAATATCTCAAATTCTTTCAATAGGTTGGGAATCGAAATGTGGGGTTGAGTTAGGATGAATAGAAGATCGTCCGCGTAGGCGGCTATTTTAAAGTGTGTTTGTCCCAGTGCGAAGCCCTTGATCGATGAGTTGGTATTGATCGTGCGAATACATGGTTCTAACGCAAGAATAAATAATATTCGGGATAGTGGGCACCCTTGGCGTGTGCCGTTATGTATGTGCACAGGTTCTGAAAGGGTCCCGTTTATTTTTAGACGCGCCGTCGGGTGTTGGTATAGTGCCGAGATCCAGGCCATCAACTTTGGCTGGAATCCCACCTGCCTGCACACTGCAAACATGAAGTCCCATGCCACTCTGTCAAAGGCCTTCTCCGCGTCCGTGGACAGGAGAAGGCCCTCGACAGCACCTCCCCTAATGCAATGTAAAAGATTCACCACCTTGATGACATTGTCCCGAGCCTCTCTCCCCGGCATAAAGCCCACTTGTTCCGGCCCAATTAGCTCGGGTAAAAGTGCACTCAGTCTGGTTGCAATAATTTTTGACAGAAGCTTTATATCCAAATTGAGCAGCGAAATCGGCCGTTAACTGGTGCAAGATTTGGGGTCCTTCCCAGGTTTGGGAAGCACCGTAATGTGCGCTAAATTAAAGGTGGGTGGGAGCTCCTGAGGTGCATAGAGAGAGTTTAAAGCGTTTAGCAAGGGCGTCGTCAACAAAGGCGTGAAGGTCTTATAGTAAATGGCTGAAAAGCCATCCGGGCCAGGGCTCTTCCCTGTTTTTAAGGTTTTAATAGCTTGGATGAGTTCCGGAGCCTCAATGGGTTTGTCCAGTTCCCTGGCATCGTCAACTGACAGACCTGGCATGCCACTTTGTTGTAGGTACTGTTCTATAATCTTACTTCTCGACCCTTCTACCATTGCTGGTTTATGCGGGGGTGGGATGTTATATAGTTTGGAGTAAAACCTATGGAATTCCGCCGCAATGCCGTCTGTGTTATGTATTAACTTATTCTCATTGTTCCTAATCTGAGTGATAGTGTTGGAAGCCCTTACGCCTCTCAATGCTCGCGCCAAAAATTTGCTATTTTTGTTCCCATGTTTATAAAAAAAACACGTCGGAAAAACAAAATCCGTTTGGCTTGTAAATCCAGCTTATCCTGAAGGGCCTTGCGCGCTATCAATAAGTCACCAGCCAGAGAAACCGCTGTTGACCTTTTGTGTTGTGCCTCTAAGTGCCTCACTTTTACGAACGCGTCTTTCAGGTCCTGCTCTGCCGCTCTCTTCTTTTGCACTGCCAGGCCCATCAGTCTACCTCTAAGGACACACTTGTGTGCCTCCCATATGGTTATATGGGAAACATCATCAGTGGTGTTTTCTCTGAAGTAGTGCTGTATAGTTTCCCTAATCTGGTCCAAAGTCGTGGGGTCCGTCAGCAGTGCGGGATTAAGTCTCCAGCCACTCGACTGCTGACGTGTCGTCTGCAGTGTGAGCGTCAAGGAGATCAGTGCATGGTCAGATACCGATCTCGTCCCTATATGTGTTTCTTTCATGTTATTCAGGTCCCTTTGCGTCAAAAACAGGAAGTCAATACGTGTATATTTGTTGTGTATAGCGGAAAAGTAAGTGTAGTCTCTATCCTGGGGGTGCATGACCCGCCACGAGTCCGTCAACGTCAGCGAGTTCAGCATATTTCTAATTTTCTTGAGTTTACGGTAAGTGATCGTTGACTTACCATCAGAAGTATCCTGGAGGGGGTCCAACGAAACATTGAAATCCCCTCCTAGGAGTATACACCCTGTTGCGAACCCAGAAAGTTAATCTATCAATTTTTGACAGAAGCTCACATGTGCCACATTTGGAAAGTAAACGCTCGCCAGCGTGATGGGGAGCCCCCCAACCTTTCCCTTGAGGAAGAGGTACCGTCCCTCAGGGTCTGCCAACTGCTGAGTGAGCTCGAATGCAGAGTCTCTCCCCAGCAGTATCGAGACCCCTTTAGTCTTCGAATCTGGACTAGCCGCATGGAACGCTTTGGAAAAATAATTATCTGTCATTTTGGGAACAGAATTAGCCCTAAAATGGGTTTCCTGTAAAAACACAAAGGACGGCCTCCCCTTCCTCAAGTGGCGTAATAGTTGCGACCTCTTTTGCAGAATGTTGAGACCGCGCACATTGTGCGATATCACTGTAGGGTTCTTGCCTAGAGCAGAATAAATCATTGTGTGAGAGGAAGGGGGGAGAGGAAAAGAGAGAGGAAATCAGAAAAAGGAGGGGGAGGAGAGGGGTAGGGAAAGAGCCAGAAGAGGCAGGGGGAACAGAGAAGAAGAAGAGAGAGAGGGGGAAAAGGAAGAGGGGTAGGAGAGCCTACTAACTGACACTAAGAAAGTGGGTCAGAAATGTTTGGTAATTATCCCCTACGCAGTGACCCCTAGGGGCGAGTATTGAGAAATGGGGTCGTGGATTATCCCCCCAACGACAATCCCCAACAAAACCGGGGAAGTCGAAGTCGATCAAGGAGCCAATCCACAATACCCCCTGTGGGGGAAGTGGGAGAAACACCCAGAGCAATGTCAACAGCCAAAATCCCAGTCAACCCGGGGCGGGACCGAGTGATACAGTGAGCAGCTACAGCTGCCAGCTGTATCATGGGAGTGCACCCGCAAGCACTCCACATCATGCAAGGGAGCTCACATGAAGTTGTGGAGTCCTTGTGGGAGAGAGCCGAGATAGCCGCGGTACCCCAGAAGAGCAGGTGCGGGCCACTCTGTGCAAAACGGGCTGCACAGTGGAGGTAAGTATAATATGTTTGTTATTTTAAAAAAAATGCCTTTAGTGATATTTTAAGGACTGGCTCAACCACCCTGCCAGGTCCACTGCCTGGGGATTGGACAAACTCCCCTGAGAGTGCAGAATGACCCTCCTAGCCTCCGCTTTCCAGAACACTCTCCAATTATTATAATACAGTGATCAGTGCTGATAAATATACACAGTCACTGTACTAATGGCACTGGCTAGGATGGGATTAACATTTAGGGGCAATCAAAGGGTTAACTGTGACCCTAACAATCTTTACTGTGTGGTGTTTTCACTAAGCAATGGGCCGTTTTTGACTGGTAAACAACTCAGGGCTCTCTTCTGTCATTCGTTGAGCCGATCAGTGGGTTCCACCCATAAATCATTGGTTGGGACTCACAGATCGGCATGTGGTGGAGCAAATGGCAGCACAGCTGGGGCAGTTGGTGCATGCTCCCTACCCGGAAGAGCCGAATCACATTCATGTACATGATCCAGCACAGGGTGGTCACACTTCCGCAGTATATTTGTGGTAGGTGGCCCCCAGGTGGTTAAAACAGCTGCTGTGGTTGTAAGTAAAGGGAGAGGAATGGACATATTATATATAATTTTTATATGAGGAAATATAACTTTTCTCTGGCTTTTTTTTATTCTATTGTTTCCAAATACCCAGAAAGTGCTGACGTTAGTGGTTCAGTTTTCCTAAACTGCAATGCAATTAAATAAATACTTACCTGTAAATATGAAGGAGTGATTTTACAAATCAGTATATACATGTAACCATCCACTAGTTCAGACCAGGTGCTAGGCGTCAGGTGCCAATAGTTGCATTATTGCCACCGGGACAAACTAGTTAAACAATATGACATCTATTTGTGTAAGTTTTACTGTTCTTATACAGGATATTAATGTTATTCTTATTCTTTTATGTTCCTTTGCTTTGTTTTCAGACAAGTGAATCATATGTAGGCCAATCCCTTCCACCTAATTCTCTCCAATGTTAGTAAAAGAAGAAGAGTCATTTCTGGCACATTAACAGTTCTGTTCAATGAAATCCACTTTAATGTAAGGTTCAAAGAGGATACATGAGAACTGTGTCAGAGAGGGAAAAAAGCAATCTTTTAAGGGCCTCATAGGAAGTATCTATTCCCATCTTATTCTTTGTTCATTGCTGCAGAGAAGCTTGTTTTGAGGTCAACATGCCCGCCACGAAGGGACAAGCCTGACATTCTGATACAAATACTGCAAAGGATTTTATTTTGGTGTTATTCTGAGCCTATTTAGCTTTATTTCATTATTTTTTAGGGAAATTACTTAAAGCAAAGTAAATGTGCAAATAATGATTGATTTGTTGCATTCATATCTGTGGTGCTATGAAATAAATGTAAAAGGGATGTAATTGGCTGACAAGGGTAATTTCTAAAGCCAAAGAATTTGTCTTTGTGTTAATTGCTGAGTATGTTCGTCCTGCTACAGGGTTGTCCGCTAAATAGGCTTGCATATAGGTCACCAGGTAATACATTTCACGACTAATTTGATTAGTATGAAAGGCTACAAAATATAAAACAATCATTCTTTTTCAGCAAAAATTGCACACGTGTATATTATTTATTCTGTGTATAAAATCCTTCAAGGTAAAATAATACAATGTTTGTAAAATGCTTTAAGTACTGTATGAATTAAATTAATGCTTGGCATATATTATTTGCTGTACAATGATATAAGAAATAATGCATGTGTTTTAGCCTGAATCTTTATCTTCTTTTCAGATGCTTGCCGGATGGTGAATAACATAGTTGAAGTTATTATAGTACTGCACTATAATTTTTTTTTTTTACCAAACCAGAATAACTACACTAGGTAAATTTTTATAAAATATGTAACCACGCTTAGGTAAGGCTAGTCTACTGCCTCCCCTAGGGGCTTCATTGGTAAAGTGCCAAACAGAAAAAAGTATATATATATATATATATATATATATATGCAGGGGTGGGAGCCAATGCTGTGTCTTAGCCAATCAGGAGAATCTCAGACGGTGTGGACATCGCTGGAGAGAGAGGGGCCTCAGGTAAGTGTTAGGGGGGCTGAGAGGGGCTTACACACACAGAAGACTTATGCATTAAGATTAAAAAAAAAAACATTTTGCCTTTATAAGCCCTGTCAAAGTCATGTGTTTGGCTTTCTTGCTGCTTTAAGTCACTGCATCCCTTTTGAATGGAGTGTAAAATGCAGGCTACAATATAGCGTTATATTGTGTTATACTGTGTATAATATACATATATATATATATATATATATATATATATATATATATATATATATATATATATATATATATATATATGCTAAAGAAAAAGCACAATGAATAAAAGGCAGACACCCATTCAAAGTTTCAAAAAGCTCCGCCTAAGGAAAAGTAAAACAGTTCAATATTTTGAATGGGTTCTGCATGTCCCCAGGTCACTGGTGACAAGCCATTCCCCAACATTCTACCCAACCTGCCCATTTTACAAATGTTATCTCGCTTCTTAACTGCGCAGATATTAATTTCAGTCTATGTGAAGCAGTTTTTTCTAGTTGTTAGCCCTGTAAAAGTCTATGCTTTACTAATTGATGGGGTGCTAAGCCAGGTACCTCCAACCAGGCCCACCACATTGTATCAAATTTACGGGGTGGATTTCTGTGCTGGTATATCAGTTTTTCTCTAATTAACATTCTATTGACCTGTTCAATCCATTGAGGCCTAGTGGGCACCCTGGGAGTTATCCAAAGCTGTGCAATTAGTCTGCGAGCAATTTATAAAAGGCGAAGAATTGCTTTATGTATTAAGTAGAAATAACATTTCCTCATCCAGGGCACCCAGTAGGCATATCTTAGGGTCTCGGGGAATGGCAAAGCGTATACTTGAGAGATTGGGAAGAGCTTGGGGCACCTCCAAACATGTGTAAAAGGTCGCCATTGTCTCTCTGACATTTTGGACATAAAGGTGTGTCACGTACACCCTATTGATGAAGGCATGCCAGTGTCCTGTATACCCGATGTAACAAGTATAAATGGGATAGTTTTTGAGAGGCGCATACTGAGACCAGGGGGGCGGAGGCGAGGCAAAGATTCCACGTCTCCCCACCCATGGCCCCTACATCCCTCTCCCATTTATGCCTACATGGCAGACAGGCTGGGTCCTGAATTGTGTTAAGAAGCATGTGGTAACCTTTGGATATCATACCTTTCTTTTCACTTTCCATTAGGATTCATTTTATCAGTGGGTGGTCTACCAATCTAAACTCTGTGTGTCTTGACTGTGTTTGCAGTGTTTGACACAGTTGTAAGTACTTTGTAGCAGAGCGTCCCAGAGAGAGCCAGGAAAGGTCCTGCTCGGGGTTTATACGTCTCCCAGGCTCCTCTCGTACACATTCAGAAGTTTCTGAGCCATGATCCAGTTCGGATCTTGGTCCTCTTCCCCAGGCTTATTTAAACTCACCTGAGCAGACAGCCTTTGCTCTCTGCCTGGGAAACACAGACCACACTGATCTGTGAGAGCCAAAAGGTTGGTAAAAGCTGTTAAGCAATTTATGCAGAAACTGACAAGTGGTAGGCTTGCTCAGCCTGGTAGTTAGGGCCTGCATATTGTGTAGTTAGAGCCAAGACACGGCTAGGATTTTTGTTTTGCTATCTTTGTTCTCATTTGTTTCTGGAACACTGTACAGCACCTGTATATAAACTTGTATATAACACAAATAAACACAGCACTGTTTGTCACTACCTCACTGGATCTGGTATCTGTGCCTGAAAGCCTGCTTATCCCAGGAAGCTTGTGTACCTGCTACCTGTCCCCAGGTTACAACTTGTAGAAGTTGGTACATGGTATATTGAATTCTCATTGTATCTCCATGAATGATTGGTGGGTAGTCCCATTGTATAATAATATATTTTATGCCCATCTTTTCCCAGTTTCCAAAACCTTTGAGTTTGTACAATTCTTTATAGTTCATGTTTCGCCATAAGGGAGAGTGAGACAGATATCCCCGTAACCCCAGCAGCCTTTTACTATAAGACCATAGTGTTTTTAAAAGGAGTATAGTTGGATCCCCCGGGTCCAGGTGTGGATAACCCGAATCCAAGCATGTCAGAGCCATAGTGTCATCGCTGGCTGTGACATGGAGAAGCCTGCGGATCGGATCCAATGCATCCGTTAGCCCTCATCCTCCCAATTATTGTAGCTGTGAGGCAAGGTAATAGGTTCTGGAGTGAGGTACCACCAGTCCTGCTTCTTCCTTATTGCAGTTTAAAAAAAAAAAAGTATATATATATATATATATATATATATAGAAGTGCAGCGCTTAAAAGGTACCTATATCCATAAGTGAAAATATGCATGAAAAAAAACAAAACAAACGATATTGGTGAAAAAGTCCACTAAAGTAAATCAATGAGTGTGACCAGTCCCAAAATTAATCTCTATGGATCTCAAAGTAGTGCAACTACAGGAAACGTTTGGTTGAAGTTATTGCTGCCAAAGGAGGTTCAACCAGTTATTAAATCCAAGGGTTCACATACTTTTTCGACCTGCATTGTGAATGTTTACATGGTGTGTTCAATAAAAACATGGTAACATTTAATTCTTTGTGTGTTATTAGTTTAACCACTTGCTTACTGGGCACTTAAACCCCCCTCAGTCCCAGACCAATTTTCAGCTTTCAGTGCTCTCACATTTTGAATGACAATTACTCAGTCATGCAACACTGTAACCAAATGATTTTTTTGTCCTTTTCTTCATACCAATAGAGCTTTCTTTTGGTGGTATTTGATCACCTCTCGGTTTTTTATTTTCTGCGCTATAAATGAAAAAAGACCGAAAATTTTGAAAAAAAATGAATTTTTCTTCGTTTCTGTGACAAAATTTAGCAAATTAGCAATTTTTCTTCATAAATTTTGGCCACAATTTATACTACTACACATCTTTGGTAAAAATAACCCAAATTTTTGCATATTATATGATCTGTGTGAAATTTATAGAGTCTACAAGCTATGGTGCAAATCATAAAGATTTGCAAAAAAAGATCACATCTGATGTACTAAGGCCTATCTCCATTCTTGAGACCCTAACAAGCCAGGAAAGTACAAATGCCCCCCAAATGACCCCTTTTTGGAAAGTAGACATTCCAATGTATTTAGTAAGAGGCATGGTTAGTTATTTTAAGTTGTCATTTTTTCCCATAATTCTTTGCAAAATGACGATTTTTTTTTTTTTTTTTTTTTTTTTCACAAAATTTTCATTGTAATAGCTTATTTCTCCCACACGGAATGTGCATACCACAAATAACACCCCAAAATACATTCTTCTACTCCTCCTGAGTATAACGATACCACATGTGTGAGACTTTTACACAGCCTGACCACATACAGAGGCCTAATTTTGAAGTAGCACCTTCAGGCATTCTAGGAGCATAAATTACACATTTCATTTCTCAACCACCTATTACAGTTTTGAAGGCCCTGGAACACCAGGGCAATGGAAACGTCCAGAAAATGACCCCATTTTGGAAAGCTAACACCCCAACGTATAATCTATGAGGCATAATGAGTCTTTTCAATGGTTCATTTTTTTCCAGAAGTTTTCGGAAAATGTGGAAAAAAATGAAAACGCATTTTTTTTTACACAAAGTTGTCCGTTTATAAGATATTTCCAACGCATAGCATTTACATAGCAAAAATAACACCCCAAAATACGTTCTACTACTCCTCCTGAGTATAACGATACCAAATGTGTGAGACTTTTACACAGCCTGACCACATACAGAGGCCTAATTTTGAAGTAGCACCTTCAGGCATTCTAAGAGCATAAATTACACATTTCATTTCTCAATCACCTATTACAGTTTTGAAGGCCCTGGAACACCAGGGCAATGGAAACGTCCAGAAAATGACCCCATTTTGGAAAGCTAACACCCCAACGTATAATCTATGAGGCATAATGAGTCTTTTCAATGGTTCATTTTTTTCCAGAAGTTTTCGGAAAATGTGGAAAAAAATGAAAACGCATTTTTTTTTACACAAAGTTGTCCGTTTATAAGATATTTCCAACGCATAGCATTTACATAGCAAAAATAACACCCCAAAATACGTTCTACTACTCCTCCTGAGTATAACGATACCACATGTGTGAGACTTTTACACAGCCTGACCACATACAGAGGCCTAATTTTGAAGTAGCACCTTCAGGCATTCTAAGAGCATAAATTACACATTTCATTTCTCAATCACCTATTACAGTTTTGAAGGCCCTGGAACACCAGGGCAATGGAAACGTCCAGAAAATGACCCCATTTTGGAAAGCTAACACCCCAACGTATAATCTATGAGGCATAATGAGTCTTTTCAATGGTTCATTTTTTTCCAGAAGTTTTCGGAAAATGTGGAAAAAAATGAAAACGCATTTTTTTTTACACAAAGTTGTCCGTTTATAAGATATTTCCAACGCATAGCATTTACATAGCAAAAATAACACCCCAAAATACGTTCTACTACTCCTCCTGAGTATAACGATACCAAATGTGTGAGACTTTTACACAGCCTGACCACATACAGAGGCCTAATTTTGAAGTAGCACCTTCAGGCATTCTAGGAGCATAAATTACACATTTCATTTCTCAACCACCTATTACAGTTTTGAAGGCCCTGGAACACCAGGGCAATGGAAACGTCCAGAAAATGACCCCATTTTGGAAAGCTAACACCCCAACGTATAATCTATGAGGCATAATGAGTCTTTTCAATGGTTCATTTTTTTCCAGAAGTTTTCGGAAAATGTGGAAAAAAATGAAAACGCATTTTTTTTTACACAAAGTTGTCCGTTTATAAGATATTTCCAACGCATAGCATTTACATAGCAAAAATAACACCCCAAAATACGTTCTACTACTCCTCCTGAGTATAACGATACCACATGTGTGAGACTTTTACACAGCCTGACCAAATACAGAGGCGCAACATGCAAGAAACACCGTCGGCGTTCCAGGGACACATAGCCTGCACATACCAAGAATTACACCCCCAAATACATTATGCTGAGCAAAGGGTAAAGAAAAGATTACCTGTGGTTTTAGAAGCGCAGTTGTCCACAGGAGGATATCACTGGTCCAGGCAGCAGGCAGGGACTTGGTCAGCAACAGCGAACACAGTTTTTCAGGCAGCAGGCAGGGATACTGTCCATATTACAGTCCAGGGTTAGTGCAGAGATGTCAGCAGTGCCAAAAATATTGGTCCTGGTAGTAGGCAGGTCCTTGTGGTGTGGTCAGTGCGGCATGATGGCAGTAAGTCCTACAGGCAGCAGACAAAAGTAGAGCCTCGTTCAGGACAGAATGGGGATAGGGGTAGAGGCTTCTCCCTCCCAAATCTCTTTGAAGCCTCCGAGTCTCCAGACCCTAATCTAGGAATAAGAAAACAAAGAAAATTGTTTTCTTCTTCCAGAAAAACTATACTGGAGCCCCTCACATATGTGAGACCCCGTGTTGAATCCCACTAGTCCAGTTGCAGAATACAAGATCAGTCCAAGAGGCAGGCAACTATCGTGGTCAAACAGTCCAAGGTCAGTTCCAGATCAGGCAGAGATATATACAGAATCGTTAGACAGAAGCATGGTCGAATAACAGTCCAGGGTCAGTTCCAGATGAGGCAGAGGTATGTACAGAATCGTTAGGCAGAAGCGTGGTCGAATAACAGTCCAGGGTCAGTTCCAGATCAGGCAGCGGTATGTACAGAATCGGCAGGCATAAGAGTGGTCAAATAACAAGCCAGGGTCCGTTACAGAGCAGGCAGTGGCATAAGGGGTGTGAAGGTGTATGAAGGCAGGAACTGAGGATTATGTTTACCATACTTCACTAAAAATTTATTGAAGTATGGTAACGCCGAAAACAGTCGCCTATACAGAGGCCTGGTTGGGAAGGACATTGTGCACAATAATAAGATGTGTCTTTTCTGACTCCTGCTTTGGTACACACCTTACATCTTTTTTGGCGTCTTTTGCCTGCTGGTGTGGGGGGAATTTTATCCGGAAAGTGGCGCTCGGAGAGTCGACTTACAACGTCTGATCGGATATTTTCTGGTGGGCCGTTTGGGAATAAAAGGGCTGTGAAAACTTCCTCCTGGTAGCCAAAGAAACGTTTGGGGTTTTGGGTGGCGTTGCTGTAAATTACATATGAATTGTAAATGGCCAATTGAAAAAAATAAATTACTACTTTTTTGTACCAATGATATGTCCGTCTTGAGACCAGATATGGTTCCATCATTTGGTCGTTGAAGTCGACTCCTCCCATGAACAAATTATACTCTGAAATACATTTGGGTTTCTTTACGGGGCCATTCCTTCTGGGGATTTCCACGAAGGTATCGTTGTGGATAGAAGATAACATGTACACATCTCTTCTGTCCCTCCACTTCACTGCCAGAACCTCCTTGTTTCTTAGACTTGCGGTTTCTCCTTTCCGCAGCTTCTTGTTCACCAGACTTTGAGGAAAGCCCTTCCGGTTCTTTTTTACAGTGCCACATGCTGGCGTCTTCTTCCGGTGAAGGTTGTGGAACAGGGGCAGAGATGTGTAGAAGTTGTCTACATAGAGGTGGTAGCCTTTATCCAGTAGGGGGTATATGAGGTCCCAAACAATTTTTCCGCTGGATCCCAAATAATCCGGACAATTAGGGGGCTGTAGCTGGGTGTCCTTCCCTTCGTACACCTTGAAGGAATATGTGTACCCTGTGGCTCGGTCACATAATTTGTAGACCTTCACCCCATAGCGGGCCCTTTTGCTGGGCATAAATTGCTTCATCCTAAGCCTGCCACTAAATTTAATAAGGGACTCATCCACACATATGTGTTGGTCCGGGGTAAACAATTTGGGGAATATTTCTGAAAAATAATTTAGTATTGGTCGAATTTTGTAAAGGCGGTCAAAATTTGGATCATTTCGTGGAAGGCATTGGGAATTGTCACTGAAATGTAAGAACCTCAGGATCATCTGATATCTGTGTCTGGGCATTACCGCGGAGAAGAGCGGTGAGTGGTGGAGGGGGTGGGTTGACCAGTAGGTACGTAATTGGTTTTTTTTGTTGAGTCCCATATTAAATGTGAGGCCTAAAAAAAGCTTGAACTCCTCCACCGTTAGGTCTCTCCATTCGTAGGGACGGGCATAATAGGAGGTTGGATTTTGAAAAATACATTGTTGTGCATACAGGTTGCACTGGGCCACAATTGACGCCAACATGTCCTCCGTAAAAATTAAATTAAAAAAATCGATGGGGCTAAAATTCTCCGTGTCCACCTGGACTCCTGGCTGGGCGGTGAAAGGGGGAACATTGGCCTCTCCTGAATTAGGAGGAAGCCACAAGGGGTTCTGAAGGGCATAGGGAAGGCCAGCATGGCTCCTAACCCTTTGGGGCTGAGATGACACCCCACTGGTACTTGGCCTTTCTTGCTGGGGCACTGCGGTGCTGGTGGACGGCATTGCGGTGCTGGTGGACGGCACTGCGGTGCTGGTGGACGGCACTGCCTCACTAGAACGCCTTCGCTTGATGGGCCGGATATCTTCCTCCTCGGATTCATCAGTCAGTGTTTCACTGCTGAGGACTGGCTCATAAGTTACGTCGGCTTCAGAATCCGAATCCGAAAAGGAATCGGAAGAGGAGAGCTCCCCGTTGCTCTCGTCGGCCGCGGAAATAATTTGGTACGCCTCCTCAGCGGAAAAGACGCGTTTAGCCATTGTAGCACTGATGGGCACTGATGAGGTGGCACAGATGGGCGTTATTGAGGTGGCACAGATGGGCGCTTTTGAGGTGGCACAAATGGACACTGATGGGTCGGCACAGATGTGCACTGATTTATTGCACAGATGTGCAGATTTGTTGCACGGATGTGCACTGATGAGGCGGCAGATGGGCACTGCTGAGGCGGCAGATGGGCACTGCTGAGGCGGCACAGATGGGCACTGCTGAGGCGGCACAGATGGGCACTGCTGAGGCGGCACAGATGGGCACTGCTGAGGCGGCAGATGGGCACTGATGGGTCGGCACAGATGTGCACTGATTTATTGCACGGATGTGCACTGATTTATTGCACGGATGTGCACTGCTGAGGTGGCAGATGGGCACTGCTGAGGTGGCAGATGGGCACTGCTGAGGCGGCAGATGGGCACTGCTGAGGCGGCAGAGATGGGCACTGCTGAGTCGGCACAGATGGGCACTGCTGAGTCGGCAGATGGGCACTGATAGGTCGGCACAGATGTGCACTGATTTATTGCACGGATGTGCACTGATAAGGCAGCAGATGGGCACAGATGGGCACTGCTTAGGCGGCACAGATGGGCACTGCTTAGGCGGCACAGATGGGCACTGCTGAGGCGGCACAGATGGGCACTGCTTAGGCGGCACAGATGGGCACTGCTTAGGCACAGATGGGCACCGATTGGTACAGATGGGCACCGATTGGCACTGGCTGGCACTGGCTGGCACTGGTGGGCACTGGCGGGCACTGGCGGGCACTGGCGGGCACTGGCGGGGCACTGGCGAGCACTGGCGGTGCACAGATGGAGCACTGGCGGTGCACAGGTGGGCACAGGTGGGCACAGGCAGGCACAGGCGGGCACAGGTGGGCACAGGTGGGCACAGGTGGGCACAGGTGGGCACTGGCAGGGTAGATCTGGGCACTGGCAGGGTAGATCTGGGCACTGGCAGGGCACTGGCAGGGTAGATCTGGGCACAGGTGGGGTTTTTATCTGTTTACTGACAATTTTAAGCTTACAAGGCACATTCTGTCTCCTCACACGCTATCGCTGTGTGAGGAGACACGTTAGGCAATGGGTGATGATCTCATTTGTTTACATTTGAGATCATCACCCATTGGAGGAGGCGATCGCGCTGTAAACGGCCGCTGTGATTGGCCGTTTACAGCGATCTGTGATTGGCTGTGTCCAGCGGACACGGCCAACACAGATTTTCCCCGATGCGCGCTCCCGGGAGCGCGCGGGGAACTCTTAAAGGGGACGACGTCAATAGACGTAGTCCTGAAAATTGAGATCCGCGCTATACACGTCATTTTACTATAGCGCGGATCTCAAGTGGTTAAGCAGACTGTGATTGTCTATTGTGACTTAGATGAAGATCAAATCCCATTTTATGACCAATTTGTGCAGAAATCCATATCATTCCAAAAGGGTTCACATACTTTTTTTTACAAAAGAAAAGAAAAACAGCGCTAATTCAATAATAGAAACAATAAATAGTGAAACTGCAATATTCCTGTGAAAAACACAGCCAAGCTGCTGACACACAAACAAACCAAGTTCAGATTACCTTATATATATATATATATATATATATATATATATATATATATATATATATATGTGTGCAGCGCTTAAAGGTACCTATATCCACAAGTGAAAATATGCATTAAAAAAACAAAACAAAACAAATGATATTGGTGAAAAAGTCCACTAAAGTAAATCAATGAGTGTGACCAGTCCCAAAATGAATCTCTATGGATCTCAAAGTAGTACTTCTGGGACTTTTTTTGCAGATGTCAGATGGTATTCGTGGCAGAGTAGTTTGCAGCCTTCTGAGACCTCAGAACCTCTTGCAAGTAGATATTAAACAGATTAAGGAAAGTAGATTACATCACCGAGATCCAATCCACCCGCCCGGTCGACCGATCGTGAGCGGGATCGACTCGGTTACCTCAAGGATTGAGAAATATATTGACTTTTATTTACAGCCTTTAGTCAGAGATATATATACCCTCCTATTTGATGGATACCCGTGACACTATTAATAGATTAGAACAAGTGGAATATCATGATGACCTCCTTTTAGTAACAGCAGATGTGTCATCCTTATATACATCTATCCCATTCGATTTGGGGATAGCCGCAGTGGAATCTTTTATTTTTAAGAAATCTGCCTTGTCACTGATTCATAAGAACTATATTATGGAATTATTAAAGTTCGCAACTGACCACAATTATTTTGGGTTTCAAGGCAAATTTTATTACCAAACCAAGGGCGTGGCTATGGGGGAGAAGTACGCCCCCAGCTTAGCCAATCTATTCATGGCTCAGTGGGAGGAGGATGTCGGCTATGCCCATAAGAGACCAGAGTTGGTCCTATGGGCTTGGTACATAGACGACATCCTCCTCCTATGGAAAGGCGACAACATGTCGCTTTCAGAATTCATGGTTGAGTTGAACGCCAATAACCGTGGGATTTCACTCACTTTTGAAGTGAGCGCTAATACCATACATTTTCTAGATTTAGAAATTTCAGTACTTAACAGACAATTTGTGTTGCGGACTTATTTTAAATCCACTGACCGCAACGGATTCATCCCTGTGGACAGCTGCCACCATCAACGATGGTTGAAGTCTATCCCCAAAGGACAGTTCTTACGTTTAAGGCAAAATTGTTCAAATACAGGGGATTATTTGTCCCAATCAGCAATCCAAAAACAGAAGTTTCTGGAAAAAGGTTACAAACCTGATACCTTGGATAGGGATATTGCTTCCGTACAACTAATCAATAGAAAGTCACTGTTGGTCTCCAAACAAAAACAAAAAATTAGGGAAGTTGGCCATTTCAAATGGTCCTTCATCACATCCTTTTCTGTTCAACACAGAGAAATCACGAAGATATTGAATAGACATTGGAAGATTTTTTACATAACGACAAAATATTGGGACTGTCTCTACCAGAACGAGCTGGTGTTATATTCAGGGGAGCATGTTCTGTTAGGGGTGAGCTGGCTCCAAATATCATTGATCCCCCTTTGAAACCAACTTTTTTTCCAGAATGTAAGGGGTATTTTCCCTGCAGAAGGTGTAATGTTTTGAAGCGTAAATCGGACTCTTTTATATCCAGTACCACATCTTGGGTATACGATATAAAACATTTTGCCACTTGTACCACCAAATATGTTGTGTATTTAATCACCTGTCCGTGCAAAATGCAGTATGTGGGGTGCACCAAAAGAGAGTTTTCTGTTTGCATAAATGAACACATTGCGAAAATTAAAAAAGGGTGGGACAAACATACTGTACCCCGTCATTACCTGGAGCATCATTAAAAGGACCTTAAGGACACTATGTTCCAGGTAATAGACAAATTTACCCCCCATTGGAGAGGTGAACCACGGATCAGAGGTATATCTTGTCTCGAAACTTACTGGATATACGAGCTGAGGTGCTACTCGCCCCATGGTATGAAAGTTGAGTGGGACATTAACTGTTTCATAGACCGGGGGTGAGTGGCACCTCAAAAAAGTTTTTTTTGTTTGTATTACGTCTTTTTTGTATTATTTATTTTCATTTTTATTTTTATTTTCATTTTTATTTTTATTTTCATTTTCATATTTATTTATTTTCATTTTTATTTTTATTGTTATTTTCATTTTATTTCAATTTATTTTTATTTATTTTTATATTTAATTTAATTTTCATTTTTTTGGTTTATTTTATTTTCTTTTTATTATTTTTAATTTCAAAAATTAAAATTATTTTATTTCTATTTACTTTTATTTTTCATAGTTATTTTTCATTTTCATTTCCATTTTCTTTTTTTTTTTTGCATTTTTCTTTTTATTATTATTTTCATTTTATTTCAATTTATTTATTTTTATATTTAATTTAATTTTATTTTCATTTTTGTGGTTTGGTTTATTTTATTTTTATTATTTTTAATTTCAAATTTAAATTAAATTAAATTTTATTTCTATTTACTTTCATTTTTCATAGTTATTTTTCATTTCTTTTTATTTGATTTTCCTAACTAACATTTATTTTCATTCCCACTCTTTCTATGCTTAATTTATTTCCATTTTTTTTTTTTTACTTTCAATTTTGGCTGCATTATATATTAGATGGGGTCCATTGTAGTCTGCGTTCCAGCTTTAGAACGCAGATAGTACACTGAACATCTAGAAGGGGACGCCTTTTCAGACAATGATATGTTTGACAGTGTCGTTTTTAGAGTGTACGATGGGGGGCGGAATGTCAGTGCATAGATTGCTCTCTAGCATGGTGACGCTATTCCTTGGAGTCTATAAATGAGAATCTGTCTTGGATATGATGCTGATGGTTTACATTTATTCCCAACGTCATTTCCTGGACCATGATAATGAGGCTTGGATTGGTCCCGGATGCGACGCCGCTAGGTTTTGCTTGCCTCTGACGTCACTTCCCAGACCTGAAAGTGAGGCTTGGAGCTCAGAACGGGGAGCCCAGCCTCGATCAACACGATATATACACGTTTTAAATACAATTGAAGGACAAGAATGCGGTTTAGAGATGACGCGAGTGTTGCCCATAGCTGTGCGAGGCTGACGGCCAATGGGAATACTGGCGGTATCCCACGAACATACGGACACTTCCTGCTTCCGATTTTTAAAATAACTCATATTTCCAGCTGTCCTCATAAGTAGTACTGAGTTATTAGTTATGGGATTTTGTTATGGTAAGATGGATTTTGAGTCCTGTGGGTTCGTGTCCTTAACATGGTGTGAGCACACTTGTGGGTTAATCTGGGGGGTGGGCATTTCCCATGAACCTCTAGGATTTTCTAATAACTCATATATATATATATATATATAGTAGCAATGTGGGGGAGTCATGTTTTGCCCCTGTTGATGACTTAGAGGTCGAAACGCGTAGGGACCAGCATTTTGTTGCTCCCCACATTGCAATTACTTTGTTTTTATGTATCACAGGATTTTTATAGACTATTAGTCTTGTTTTATTTTGACCTTTGACCCTGACCTTGGCTCACTATCTGGCTTTCCTTGCTTCATCCATCCTTGTCTACAGTGTCTTCTGGTACTTCCCTAGCGAGCAGGGTGAACCCGGGGTTCGCGACCTGGGGTCAGCACGCAGCTAAGTCCAAACCTTCGTGAGAGGGTCCCTGGCGGAACACCGGCTGACTCTTAGATTCCACGCCCTGGGGGATCCCGTGTCACCTTCTCACCTGTGGGTTCGCTGTAAGTAGTACCGTGACATCTTGATTGTAGGTCTTCTGAGAGCTCTTTTGTGCGAGGCACCATTCACATCAGGAAATGCTTCTTGTGAAAAGCAAACCCAGAACGAGTGTGTGTTTTTTATTGGAGAAGGGCAGCTGTAACCAACACCTCCAATCTCATCTCATTGATTGGACTCCAGTTGGCAGTTACCTCAATCCAATTAGCTCTTGGAGATCTCATTAGTCTAGAAGTTCACATACTTTTTGCGCACGCACTGTGAATGTTTACATGGTGTGTTCAATAAAAACATGGTAACATTTAATTATTTTTGTGTTATTAGTTTATTGTTTTTGTCTATTTTTCTGTGATTGTCTATTGTTGTGACTTAGATGAAGATCAGATCACATTTTATGACCAATATGTGCAGAAATCCATATCATTCCAAAAGGGTCCACATACTTTTCTTTGCAGCTGTTTATAACCTTAGTGAGAGGTCAATTTTTTCATAACTGTTATAGCGTATATTTAAAAAATATTAAATTTTTTCTAAATAATTAAATTAAAATGTAATTTTTTTATTCTTATTTTAATTCTAAATAATAAAATATAATATCAATAATTGAAAAAAATATTTTAAAATGGTTATTTTAACAGTAATTAAAAAAATGATTACATTTTTTAAATACATTTTTACTATTGTAAACAATAATTAGAATAGTATAAATTTGAAAAAAAAAAAAAGTATAAAATGTTAATGCTGCAAATTTTTTATTTTTTATTTCTTGCAATGAAAACCATCATTTATGAATACCTCACAGCAAAAAAGGGTCGCTGGCTTGAATCCCGACCATGACACCATCTGCCTGAAGTTTGCATGTTCTCCCTGTGCCTGTGTGGGTTTCCTCTGTGTACTCCAGTTTCCTCCAACACTCTAAAGACATGCTGGTAGGTTAATCGGATCCTGTCTAAATTGGCCCTAGTATGAATGAATGATTGTTAGGACCTTAGGTTGTAAGCTCTTTGAGGGCAGGGACTAATGTGAATGTAAAATATATATGTAAAGTGCTGCGTAAATTGACAGTGCTATATAAGTACCTGAAATAAAATAATAAATAATATTAATTTATAATAATTATTTTAAACCACTTCAGCCCCGGAAGGTTTCAGAGCACTTTTTACAATTTGGCACTGGGTCGCTTTAACTGGTAATTGCACGGTCATGTAATGCTGCACCCAAACAAAATTTGCGTTCTTTTTTTCCCCACAAATAGAGCTTTCTTCTGGTGCTATTTGATCACCTCTGTGGTTTTTATTTTTTGCACTATACACAAAAAAGTGCGAGAATTAAAAAAAGAAATATGTTTTTTACTATAATAAATATCCCCAAAATGTTTTTAAAAAACACATTTCTTCATTAGTTTAGGCCAATATATATTCTTCTACATATTTTTGGTAGAAAAATAAAAAAATAAAAATAAAAAAAGTTATAATGTCTACAAGCGATTTATGTAATTTTTTTTTTTTTTTTACTAGTAATGGCAGTGATTTGCAATTTTTAGCAGTATTGTGACATTGCGACCGACAGATCGAACACTTTTGATGCATTTTTGCAACCATTGACATTCATACAGCGAACAGTGCTATAAATAAGTACTGACTAGTGTATAAATTACACTGGTAGGGAAGGGGTTAACACTAGGGGGCAATCAAGGGGTTAAATGTGTGTTCCCTCAGTGTTTTCTAACTGTACGGGGATAGGACTAAGTAGGATAGGAGACATATCGCTGTTCCTACATGGTAGGAACAAACTACATGCCTCCTCTCCATCAAATCCCCATGCTGGCACTTGTGCATGCGACCGCAGCGAGCTAGCGGCGATCGCGTCCACTGTCCATGTGCAGAGGGCGCGCGCCTTCTGGCAGCTCTTAAAGGAACCTCGTAGCTGTACAGGGTTTCACGCAGGGGATCCATTATGCCCCCCGTAAATACACATGACCTGGTCAGGAACCGATTAAATAAGGTGTTAATTATGTTTTCAAAGCACAAAAAAGCCATAATTATCATATTTCATTATTATATTTTACACCTACTGTATATTTAATATTTACATAAAAAATTATATTTGTATTCCTTAAACAAGTCAGTTATTACATTTTACACATTATCATTGTTAAGATGAAAACATATTAATCAATTTGTTATATGACACTTGCTTCTTTAATGTAATATTATTAACTTTTTTCATAATACACATTTTTTTAAATAATTAGAAAATCAAAAAGGAATAATTTAAAAACAATGTTGAACATTATTTTCTTTTAAAAAAACAATGGTTTACTTACAGTAGCAAATGTTTCTTTCTGAATGACTTGTTTGGCTCCCAGTATGAGGCTTCCGTTCTCTGTCGTTTGTGGGAATAACTGATCCGGCATGCCGAGTCTATAGAAACAGCACAAATAGCGTGCCGTGAACAAAACTATGGACTGCACATGCGCCAGTGATGTCATGAAACATGGCAAAGAGGATTTCTGAAGAAACTGGAAAATTAACCAAAGTTTCACAGGCACCAATCAGCAGCCTTATCAGTGTAGATTAGAATGAGCTAAAGTGTAACTTGAGAGTTTACAACCACTTTAAGAGATGGTTTTCAGTCCCCAGAAACCTTGGGAGTAGTACATTGATGAAAGAAGACAGTTCCAGATACTGTAATCCTCAGTGCTTCCAAGGTCCCTGCTTCTCATTCCGCTGCAAACTTGTGGTGCATGGGCTCCCTTATTCTTCAAATCCTGCAAAGGACCCTAGAATTTGTGGCATCAAGAATCATTATTGGTTGGCAACCCTACTTGACCACTGTTACAAGAGGAATGTCTCAGAACTCATCCTCCCCTCACAGAGGGAACACAGGATGAAATATCTTGAGGATACCTTAAAGAGGAGTTTAGGTAATGCCTTTCCAGACTCTGGTAGGTTACAATCTCCTGGAAAAAGCTAGTATTAAAATTCTGTTGGTCAAAGGAGGAGCGGTGGAGAGAGGAATTGTCCTTGGCTCCCAGGGCTATAAGCTTCAAGATTCCATCGCCAGCGTCTGCATAATTTCGTGAAAGATTAGCTAAGGGCAAAAACAGACATGGAGAGCTTTACATTAGATGATCCATTGGGTTTCTGGGTCATGAAAATAGACCACTGGCCAGAGCTTGGCCAGTATACAATTGAGCTGCTGGGCTTCTCTGCATCCAGCTTGTTTTCCGAATGGGCATTCAGTGTTGCTGGAGGTTTGTGGCAGATAGAAGAGCATGTCTGCCCACAGACTCTGTTGGCCAGCTGATATTGGTCAAAATTAATCAGTCCTGGATTAGCAGCAACAATCAAGCCCCTGATGCAGATGTTGCTAATTAGGTGTTATTGGGATCTCAGATCTTTGCAAGACTGTCTAGGGTGCCTAGCTTTGTGGGCATTGATTTTAAAATAATTAACACCCAGGGACCAATTTTTCCATAACTGTTTAACAGGGGCCTCAAATTTCAATTTTTTTTTATAGCAAAGGCCAATTCTTGCTTTCTTAAAGAGTACCTCTAGAAGGTTATGGGGGAAAGACACCACCAACACCAGAAGACCAATTTTTTGCAATTGTTTCAAGGGGACAACAATTATTTTTTTTTTTACAGCAAGGCCAATTCTTGCTTTCATCAAGAGTACAGCTATCCAAAGTCTGCAAAAGAGACATCAGACTTTATTTGAACAAAAATTGTTAATCTGGGCCTGAGTGTACTAATTTGGCTTCCTTACATAAGGCTTGCTCACTGTGGTTCCGAGAGCAAAAAATTGTGGCCTCATCATACAGACTGGTTCCCCAAACCGTTATTTACAAAATAAAGAAGGATTGCGTGGAAAATCTTATAAATGTCAGTTTTGCTGCAGCAGGTTCTATACACGGTGCAGATGCATTACTTTACAGACTAAGGGGATCCCTGGACACTATATTTAAAGGATTTTTTCATTTTTATTGTTCCAAATTAAGCATCTTAAAATCACTGCTCCTTTAACTGCTTGCCGGCCGCCTACCGTTGATTGACGGCAGCAAAATGGCACTCCTGTTCGAGTCACCGTAGCTATACGGCAGGCACTTTAAGCAATATAGGGCACTTGAGCATGCCATAGGAGCCCATGCATGTGGCCGATGGCTGTCAGCTACCCGAAATTGCTCCTGAGAAGGAGAGAACGGTATGTCCTTCGTACTTTTGCAGTCCCAATACAAATCGCAGATCACCGCCATTGCTAGCAAAAGTTTTGTGCAAGCCAATCAATAACAATCAACAATTATTTCATTTTTTGCCAAAAATATGTAGAAGAATACATATCGGCCTAAACTGAGGGAATAAATGAGTGTTTTTATATATTTTTGGGGGATATTTATTATGACAAAAAGTAAAAAATATTGCTTTTTTTTCAAAATAGTCAGTTTTTTTTTGTTTTGTTTATAGCGCAACAAATAAAAAAACTGCAGAGGTAATCAAACACCACCAAAAGAAAGCTATATTTGTGGGGGAAAAAAATATGTAAATTTTGTTTTGGTACAGCATTGCACGACCAGGCAATCGTCAGTAAAAGCAATGCAGTGCCAAAATTGTAAAACGTGCTTTGGTCAGGAAGGGGGTAAATTTTTGCATTTGTACACGTCTCCCAAGGCAGTAGCCAAGCCCAGATACCATGCATATAAGCCTTCAAATTGGAGACTTTTTATTTTTCCTGTTCTGGTCCCATAGATTTCAATGGGGTTCATTCCTCAAATGTTTTGCGATGTTCGAGAGTTCTGGTGCGAATTGAACCAGGGGGTGCTTGGCCCATCTCTAAACTTAAGCTCATATTCGACTCAGCATTTACAGTATACACCTCATATGACCCTACGCAAAGATCATTGGCAAGGCACATACAATGTGCACATACAGACTGTTATTAGTGTGAGGAAGTATTTCAGTAGCTGACCTCATTAAAACAAACACACTGTGCACCTGGCCTCCCCCTCCAGGATAATTTCTCCCACCTCTGCAGTTACAAAGAACCATTATCAGTGAACACTTTTGTCCCTGAATACCAGTATCTTCCTCTTCTGATTGTTTTATACCTTACATTCCTGCATAGATTATTTATGACAGAGTGTGCAGGAGCTGAGCAAACGCATTACAGTCGATAAAATAAACTAGCTGTGCTTTAGGTGTCATTAATTGTTAACAGCATCCCAAATGCAAAAGCAAACACATTTTGCTACATGCAAAAATGCACAACAAATGCTGCAAAATGCTCAGTAAAAACATATGCAAACCACAGAACGCCAAAATGCCCCATGAGCTTCTGTTAAGGCTATTTTGCCTACCTCACTTATATACTTACCTATACATAAAATAAGTGATTAAAAACCTTTTATCTATATGAATCACACCATGAAATTAAGAGTGAATGATACCTGTGCGAAAAGCGTAACAAATTTATTTAAACATACTATTGTACGGAAAAAAAAACGTTAGAGATTACCAAATATAATGTGGAGGATACAACCTTAAAAACAACGATGTTACCAAATATGGCTATAATGGTCATACGCATCCTTTCAAGAGATTAATATTATATTAAGGCAAAGTCCTATGGTAGAAAGGGTTACAGAAAAGGAAAGAGACATAATAATAATACAGACACAGTATCTAGTTACCATTTTTTACAGGGGGGGGGGGGGGGGGGGACACCATGATGAAGAGAGATAAGGGAATACATTACACAGGAATCTTACATATCCAGTCCACAAGGTTTTAAGAGAACTAGCATCTCTAGAGATTTTGGTTTTATGTTGTTAGAATACCCCACTCCTACCAATCAGAACTCAGGGTCACCTCATTGGTTCAGAAGTGGCATTGAATCCTGATTGGCTACCCCTGCAGCCTAATGTTTATTGGTCGAGTTGCCTCAAATTCTGATTGGTTGTACTTTCAAGCCCAGTTAAAGAAGCATGTGTCCCACACCAGTAAGAGACTAATGCTGGTGCCTCTGAGTCTGAAAACCTACTGTAAGTATCTGTTTAATTATCTCTTGATTTACAACCGTCAGCCCTCTTTGATATAACATAAATTAGCATTTCAAGTACTTGTGGCACAGGAAGAGGCATTATATCTGAAATGGCCATCTCTACGAACAATAGGGTAACTTAGTTACTATGCAGACAGCAGACCAACATGTTGGTGTATTTGAGATACCAAGAGCAGTAAATAGGCCCCTTTTCTAGTATACATGTGCCTATACACATAGATATATGCCCAAAACGGGGCATGGTAAGTTAATTAGAAAGTCCTCACAATGGCTCCCTTGGAGCTCCTTGCTATAAATATTATACTTCAAAATCTCTACCACACTACTCTGCTGTATATTTTGTTCATAGGGTAGCTCATTGAAATCATAGGAAAAACGTGTCAGAATATGCTTTCTTCCACTATACTGGGTTTGAATGGGGCCTGAAAGTGAAATTGGTGTGGTTACACAAGAACAATACCGACTAAGTGTCTCTGACCACACCTTTCCATGCACTTGTATAAAACTGCGAAGCACTATGCAAGCTGAATGTAAAATTTCCTTTAGCCCTTGTACACACGGTCGGAGAATCCGTCTGATTGTGTCCTATTGGACAGTGTTGTCGGATAATCCGACTGTGTGTGGTATGCATCGGACTGATTCCGTCGGAATATCCGTCGGACCCAATTTTCCAACATGTTGGAAATATTTCCCGACCAACTGGTTCGATCGGACATACTCCGATCATGTGTAGAGAATTTTGATCGTACCAAGTGCCACGCATGCTCAGATCAAATTCCTACATCAAAGCTATTGGCTACTAGCCTGAATGTAGTCCCATCGTAACGAAATTACGTCATCACGTTCTGAATGATCGTATTTTTCGACAACACGGCCGTGTTTATGCAACAATTTCGGACAAGATCCGACGTACAAAATCCGATGGATTTGGTTGTCGAAATCTCCGACCGTGTGTACAGGGGCTTAGATTTACCAAAACTAATGGAACTCATCTGAACAATCTATTCAATTTGTTTCAAATCAGGCAGGCTCTTGCACTACATAGTTGATGGTAGATCTAATGGATATTGTACAATTAGATTGGGCAATGTATGGTAACCTTAAAGGAAGAAGTAGGAAAGTAGATGGAAATAAAAAAAAAATAGGTGGTATAGTAATGAGGGAGGTGTGGTCCAGACAAAAAAAATGGTAAAACATGCCCTAATCTCTGATGCAGTAAGGCAATGCATGATAAGATATGAAGCTTCATGGATGGTCACATGATGCTACAGGAGATGTCAGGTCTCAGAATTCATTTTGTTTTACATTTTAAACAAATAGCTGTAAACTTAAAACTGTCATAGACTAAATTAGTGAGAAAAACTACATTGAGATGGCTTGGGCAAAAGGCTTCTATTTATTGTGAAGAGTGAAAGTGTGAAAAGGGATTTTAGGGCTGCACCTGGTGCTTGTACACACAGTGGAACATGGTTATAGACAGGTTTTGGTTGTTAGAAGATGATTGTGTCTGAATATCAGGCCAGAGATATCACATTCCCATGCACCTTACATATTTGATCAGGAGGGTGAGGGATGGTGACAAAGATATTTAAGCTGCAACTGCAGTTATCCTTTAACCACCTCCCACTGCACATATACGGCCGGGTGGGCACTTCCTCCTTCTGAGTGTACATTCAGGAACATCCTTCAGAAGGAGAGGGATCCCATGCAGCGGGGCGTGATTCCAATGCGTTCATGTCACCTGGGCATCCCAGATTGGCAGAAGGGCTCTGTGACTGGCCCTCCTGATCACATGATGACTGTGTCCAATCACAGCCATCATATGACATAAATAGAGAGCCGGTCGCTAGGCAATCAGCTCTCTTCTCCTCACATGAAAGTTGTCAGTGAGGAGAGGGAGAGCAGATCGCTGCAGCCAGCTGGTGATCAGTAGGGATGGGCTGAACACCCCCAAACAGGCAAAAAATTTGGCAGATCACACGAACATCGTTAAAGTCTATGGGACACAAACATGAATAATCAAAAGTGCTAATTTTAAAGGCTTTCATGCAAGTTATTGTCATAAAAAGTGTTTGGGGACCCGGGCCCTGCCCCAGAGGATATATATCAATGCAAAAAAAAGTTTTAAAAATGTCAGTTTTTTTGGGAGCAGTGATTTCAATAATGCTTAAAGTGAAACAGTAAAAGTCAAATATTCCTTTAAATTTCGTACCTGGGGGGTGTCTATAGTATGCCTGTAAAGTGTACATTTTTCCCATGTTTAGAACAGTCCCTGCACAAAATGATATTTCTAAAGGAAAAAAAGTTATTTAAAACTACTCGTGGCTACAGTTATTGAAAAAAAACAGCATGGGACCCCTGGGACCCCCCAGTCCATTAAGAGGCCCTTTGAGTTTACTATGAATATTAAGGGAAACTCTGAACCAAAATGTGTGGGAGTCACCCCAAATTCCATACCAGGCCCCTCAGGTCTAGTATGGATTTTAAGGGGAACCCTGCACCAAAATTAAAAAAAATGGCGTGGGGGTCCCCCCAAAAATCCATATCAGACCCTTATCTGAGCATGTAACCTGGCAGGCCACAGAAAAAGAGGGGGACGAGAGAGAGTGCCCCCTTCCTGAACCATACCAGGCCACTTGACTTCAACATGGTGGGGATGTTTGGGGGTTACCTCCCCAAAGCACCATGTCCCCCTGTTGATGGGGACAAGGGCCTTATATCCACAACCCTTGGTTGTGGGGGTTTGCAGGCAGGGGGCATAACGGAATCTGGAAGCCCCCTTTAACAAGGTGACCCCCAGATCCCAACCCCCCCCCATTTGAAATGGTAATGGGTACATTGTACGCATACCATTTCACAAAAAAAGTGTCAAAATGTTAAAAAAAAACACAAGACATACTTTGGGGCAAGTCTTTTATTAAAAAATTAAAAAATAAAAATGTCCCACAAAGTCCATTCATCTTCTTCTCTCGTTCCACTGACGGACTGAAAAAAAATACCCGCAGTCTGCCACCGATTCGCCTCCATGGAAAGCTCCCACTGTCTGATGCATCCTCGCAGGTGACAGTTCTTATATAACTGAGGGCGGGGCCACACAGTGATGTACCTGGGTGACCCGGCCCTCTGATGCACAGAGACTTCCCCATGGCTTTCCCGTGGCATCAGAGCGGATTGGGGCAACCCAGTTACGTAAACGGGTGGCTCAGCCCCCCCTCTGACACCACGGGGAAGCCATTGGGAAAGTCCTTGTGCATCAGAGGGGACGGGGTCACCGTGAACGTCACTACATGGCCCCGCCCTCAGTTATATAAGAACTGTCACCTGCGAGGACTCGTCAGACAGTGAGAGCCTCCCATAAAGGCGGATCGGTGTCGACCTGCATTTTTTTTTTCGGTCCGTCGGTGGAGTGAGAGAAGATGAATGGACTTTGTGGGACATTTTTATTTATTTATTTTTTTAACCACTTCCCGACCACCTCACACAGATATACTGCGGCAGAAGGGCACTTCCACATGCAGAATCACGTACCTGCATGTTGCCCTTTAAGAGGCAGCTTTTTGTCGGAAATTCCAACCATGTGTAGGCTCCATTGGACATTTTCCATCAGAATTTCTGTCACAACAAATTGGAGATCTGGATCTCAAGTTTTCCGACAACAAAATCCGTTGTCGGAAATTCCTAACATGTGTACACAATTCCGATGCACAAAGTTCCGCGCATGTTCAGAATCAAGCAGAAGAACCACACTGGACGTTGAACTTAATTTTTTATCGGCTCATCGTACGTGTTGTATGTCACCACGTTCTTGACGTTTGCAATTTACAACCAATTTTGTGTGACCGTGTGTATGCAAGACAAGTTTGAGCCAACATCCATCGGGAAAAAAATAATGGATTTTGTTGTCGGAATCACCGATCAATGTCCGATTGTGTGTACGGGCATTAGAATCTCTCCCTAGGTCACACTTTACTCCACTTCACCCCTACAGCGCCACCTAGTGGTTAACCCCTTCACTGCCAGTCACATTTACACAGTAATCAATGCATTTTTAATTGCACTGATCGCTGTATAAATGTGAATGGTCCCAAAATCACGCAAAAAATGTCTGATCTGTCTGCCATAATGTCGAAGTCATGACTGATTGCCATTACTAATAAAAAATTATTAATAAAAATACCATAAAACTATCCCCTATATTGTAAACGCTATAACTTTTGCGCAAACCAATCAAAAAAAAGCTTATTGTGATTTTTATTTTATTTTTACAAAAAATATGTAGAAGAATACGTATCGGCCTAAACATGTTTTTTTATATATTTTTTGGGGACATTTATTATAGCAATAAAAGTATTAAAAAAAAATCAAATTTTAGCTATTTTTTTGTTTATAGCTCAAAAAAGAAAAACTGCAGAGGTGATCAAATACCACCAAAAGAAAGCTCTATTTGTGGGATTAAAAGGACATCAATTTTGTTTTGGACCGTGCAGATGTCAGTTAAAGCGACACACTGCCGAATCGCAAAAAAAGGGCGCTGGTCTTTGGCCAGACAAATGGTTCGGGGTTTAAGTGGTTAATAAAGGACTTGTCCCAAAGTGTGTCTTGTGTTTTTTTTTTTTTTTACATTTTGACAATTTTTGGTGAAATGGTACAGGTACAATGTACCCATTACCATTTCAAACAGGGGGGGGGGGGGGCTGGGATCTGGGGGTCCCCTTAAAGGGGGCTTCCAGATTCCGATAATCCCCCCATCTGCAGACCCCTACAACCACCATGTTGAGGACATGTGGCCTGGTATGGTTCAGGAGGGGGGGCGCTCTCTAGTCCCCCCTTTTCCTGCAGCCTGCCAGGTTGCGTGCTCAGATAAGGGTCTGGTATGGATTTTTGGTGGGGCCCCCATGCCATTTTTTTTTTCATTTTGGCGTGGGGTTCCCCTTAATATCCATACCAGACCTGAAGGGCCTAGTATGGAATTTGGAGGGACCCCCACGCAATTAAAAAAAAAATTGGTTCAGGGTTCTCTTTAATATTCATACCAGACCCAAAGGGACTGGGGGGGGGGCATGCTGTTTTTTTTCAATGACTTTTATCTATATTGCCGAGACCAACAATTCATTATAGCTGCGAGTACTTTTGAAATACTTTTTTCCTTTAGAAATGTCATTTTGTGCAGGGACAGTTCTAAATGCTCCAATTTACAGGCATATTATAGACACCCCCAGGTGCGAAATTTAAAGGAATATTTCACTTTTATTGTTTCACTTTAAGCATTAATAAAATCACTGCTTCCAAAAAAAGTCAGTTTTTAAAACTTTTTTTGCATTGATACATGTCTCCTGGGGCAGGACCCAGCTCCCCAAACACTTTTTATGAGAATATCATGCATATAAGCCTTTAAAATTAGCACTTTTGATTTCTCCCATAAACAATTCAATATAGTCGTGAGTAGTTTTAAATTTCTTTTTTTCCTTTAGAAATGTCATTTTGTGCAGGGACTGTTCTAAACATGGGAAAAAATGTGCCACTTTACAGGCATACTATAGACACCCCTCAGGTATGAAATTTGAAGGAATATTTCACTTGTATTGTTTCACTTTAAGCATTATTAAAACCACTGCTCCCGAAAAACAACCATTTTTAAAACCTTTTTTTGCATTGATACATGTCCCTTGGGGCAGGACCCGGCTCCCCAAACACTTTCAATGACAATAACTTGCATTTAAGCCTTTAAAATGAACACTTTTTATTTTCAGTCCCATAGACTTTTACGGTGTTCCAGAGGCTTTCAAATTTGCCCTGAACACTGCATATTGTTCAGTGTTGGCAGATCATCAGAAACAACCAAAATTCCGCTCAAACCTATCCTCGGACCAAACCATTTGCCCATGCCTAGAGATCAGTGAGTATGAGCTGTTTTTTTACAGATTTTTACATACTGTCCCCACACATGTCCTCACACAGTAAAAACACCTGTCCTCACATATGTCCCAGTAAAATCATATGTTCCAATGATCATCTGCACACATCTGTACATGATCATCTGTGTACATCTGTCCGTGATCACACAAACCAATTATTATACACTTCAGTATCAGTATTTTTTTTACCAAAGACATGTAGCAGAATACATTTTGGCTTACATTTATGACAAAATTAGATTTTATTGGATTTATTTTAAAATTGAAAGTTGAAAATATATATATTTTTTAATTTTCGCTCTTTTTTTCGCTTATATCACAAAAAAATAAGAAACTGAGTAGCGAGTAAGTGCCACCAAAATAATGGTTAATTTGTGTGAACAAAATGATTAAAATGTAATCTGGGTACAGTTTTGCATGACCGTGCAATTCTCATTGAAAGTGCGAGAGCGCTGAAAGCTGAAAATTGGCCTGGGAAGGATTGGGTTGAAAGTGCCCAGTACTGAAGCGGTTAAAGTGGTTGTAAACCTCAAACATTAAATATGAACAAAGCATATACCTCTATAGTACATACTTTTCTCAATCCAGAGCAATTTCTGTTTACTAGCTGACTTCTCTGCACTTCTGACAAGTTTTCCTAACACCAAAAGAAAAAAGGTGACAGGGGAGAGAGCTCCTGTGATTGACAGCCTCAGCTCTGTTCTCTCAGATCATACTGAGCTCTGCAGAGTATAACTTCACCTCCCCACCCCTGCTTTCTGAAAGCTCAGGCAAGCTGTATAAATTCTGGACTTTGTATGGATGTAGAGAAAAAATTACTGCTGATAAACAGGTAGAACTTATGTAGGAGGATTTGCTTCATCTCTGTGTATCACCTGAGGCTAGTCACTTCTCTGAGTATATGTAAAAACTTATAACCACTTTAAACTTAAATTTTCTAAGACTGCTTATTTTCCGGAAGTATGAGCTCCATATACTGTATTTCATACATTATAAAGATTATTTCATCTAAAATAATTCTTATTGGTTTCTCACATGTTTTTTTTTTTTCCCTGTGTAGTCAGTAGAGGTTTTCAAACTTACAACCACACTATTCTGACAAATACTAGAGTGGCCAGGTTGCTAAATGATGCCTCTTAGTATCAAAACTCTATTTGAAATGTGTGCCATATAGTTTAATATCTACTGTGGATATGTGCAGAAACTCTTCTTTTAATTTTTGTGAGTATATGTGCATTTATAATATGTATATACTGTGTGTGTGTGTGTGTGTATGTATATATATATATATATATATATATATATATATATATATATATATATATATATATATATATATATATGTGTATGTATATTATTATTATTTTTCCTGTACTCTATATATCATATATAATTTTTTTCACATTCTGTGTAATGAATGCTGTATTATTTTTCCCACACATACTGTACTTTTATAGTCTCTTTTATTATGAAAGAAAGAACATATCCTGCATGCCTATAATAAAAGAAAATTCTACATCAAAGATTTAATGAACACAATAAAACATTTCTCATTAGCTAGAAATGCTGCTGATCACGCCAAGGTCTGTTGTTCACGTTCGTAGTAGTCTTGCTGTGAGTGGCTTAGTGTGCCTTAATGGATAGGTGCACTGAGTACAGTGATTCACTTACATAGTCGTATTATTTGCGCGAATCTACAGAGTGCTTATATTACAGAAAAGGTATTTGAAGGAACACACACATTTTGGGATAATTTCCATGCAAATACATTTTAACTTCAAAGTAAATGGAGAACTTTTAGCTGGTCATGTATCTGCAAATAAAATATTTCTTCTTATAATTAAAGCGGGGTTCCACCCTAAAGTGGAACTTCCGCCGATCTGAACCCTCCCCCCCTCCGGTGTCACAATTGGCACCTTACAGGGGGGAGGGGGTGGAGATACCTGTCAAAGACAGGTATTTACACCCACTTCCAGGCATAGACTCCCGTGGGAGTCTATGTCATTTCCTGCCCTGCCGCGCTGTCTGCTGGGACACACACGGGTCCCAGTGACAGCGCGGAGAATTCCTATTGCGCTGCGCGACTCGTGCATGCGCAGTAGGGAACCAGGAAGTGAAGCCGATTCGCTTCACTTCCTGATTTCCTCACCTAGAATGGTGACTGCAGCAGCCGAGAGCCGAGCGATCGATCGGCCTCGGCATCGCTGGAACCAGGGACAGGTGAGTGTCCATTTATTAAAAGTCAGCAGCTGTAGTATTTATAGCTGCTGGCTTTTGATATTTTTTTTTTTTTAGGTGGAATCCCTCTTTAAGTATAGCTTACTTTTCTGAAATATATGCTTTAAAATTATTGTAAATGCTAAAGGTTTTTTATTTTTTTAACTTATTGCATTCTCTGCAATTAGGTAAAAAAAACCTTCCAAAAATGTGTGCCCCCTCAGACCCCCCAAACACTTACCCGAGCCTGAAATGAATTAATCCTTTCCCTATTTCAATTATTTTTCAAATCCCTATTTATACACTAAAATATTTTTTGTGCCATCAAACATAATATATTGCAAACATGTTTTGATAAAATATGAGTTTACATTCAGTAAATAAATACTTAAAATTTCAAGACTTAAAATTGCATGTACCCATGAAACAGCCTCAAACTATAGTACCCAAGATTGTCCACAGGTAATGCTTTAAAACACTGTAAAAGATAAAGTTAATTATAGTGCTAGAATTGGTGCTCTCACTCCATCATGCAGAACAATACCTAATATGGGGCAGGGGGATTTATATTTTTCTTATTGTTTTTATTGATTTTTTTTTTAAACTTCTTTTGGATGTTCCCATTTGATAGCACTCTCATTAAGGATCTATCAGGGTTCTATTCAACCTCTAAGGTTACCTTAGCACCCCTTGGAAACTAGTTAAGCATAGTTCATGGTTAATTCAATTCTTCCCAGACCACAGAGACTGGGGAATGATATACAGTAGCTGAAACTGAAAATTGCAAACATGTTTATGCTTGTAATAAGTGCAGGAACAATTAGGAAATGGGTATTCATTCATTTCCTCTGTTTTCTCCACTGCCATGTGTGTCCTGGGTACCCAGCAAAGGCAGCAGAGTCTGGGATATATAGCTGGGGGTTAGATGGGGAGTGGCATCCATCCAATGTGTTTAAAGCACACAAATACTTTCCAATAGAAAGTCTACTATCGGCTGGGCCACTAGCAATTAGGGATGAGCCGAACACCCCCCGGTTCGGTTCGCACCAGAACTTGCGAACGACCCCCGCGTTCGGTACGAACGTTAGAACCCCATTGAAGTCTATGGGACTCGAACGTTCGAATTGGAAAGTGCTAATTTTAACAGCTAATATGCAAGATAGTGTCCTAAAAAGGGTTTGGGGACCTGCCTCCTGCCTCAGGGGACATGGGTCACTGCAAAAAAAAGTTTTTAAAACTGCCGTTTTGGCGGGAACACTGATTTTAATGACGATTAAAGTGAAAAAAAAAAAGTGAAATATTCCTTTAAATATGGTGCCTGGGGGGTGTCTGTAGTATGCCTGTGAAGTGCCACGTGTTTCCCGTGTTTAGAACAGTCCCTGCACAAAATGACATTAAACGGAAATAACACCATTTAAAACTGCTTGCGGTTTTAATGTTATATCTGGTTCCTGCAATATGGTTGAAAATCATTGAGAAACATGGCATGGGTAGCCCTCCCTGCCCATTACCAGCCTATTTGGGTCTTGTACGCATATTAAGGGGAACCCCGTACCCATATTAAAAAAAGGAAATGCGTGTGGCCCCCAGGCCCTATATACTCAGAACAGCAGTATACAGGTGGTGCAAACAAGACAGGGACTGTGTAGGTTTGTTGTGTTAAGTTGAATCTGTTTGTCATTTTCAACCGGTACATTTTTAAAGTGTAGCTCCAGTCAAAAAAACTATCTTTAGGCTTTTTGGAAAATATAGGGAAGGGTTATCAGCCCTGTATAATTTGTTTTGTCGTCCATCTTTTTTCATCTCACTTGCTGCTGTCTCCTTGCGTTTGCAAGTAGGAGATGTTTGTAAGTTGGATGTTTGAAAGTAGGGGCCTGCCCTATATTATAGCGGTATGTACTGGGTACAGAGCACGCAGACAGCACGCACTATCTCCTAACACTACTGACTGCAAGCTCTATTATTAACCACTTGTTAGCCCAATGTTTGCATAAAGTGAAAGATGAAGTTATGCTGAGTAAATAGATATCAAACATGTCACTCTTCAAAATTACACATGCCCGTGAAATGGCGCCAAACGTCGCTACTTAAAAAATCCCCATAGGCTACGCTTTAATTTTTTTTTTACTGGTTACATGTTTTGAGTTGCAGAGGAGGTCTAGGACTAGAATTATTGCTCTCGCTCTAACATTCTCGGCGATACCTCACATGTGTGGCACATGCGAGCACATGGGGACATGGGCGCTTTAATTTTTATTTTATTTTTTTATTATTCATTTTACTTTATTTATTTTAGTTTGACATTTTTTTCCCCAAAAATATATTTTTGATCACTTTTATTCCTATTACAAGAAATGTAAACATCCCTTGTAATAGGAATATGGGGTGACAGGTCCTCTTTACAGTGAAATCTGGGGGGTCAATATGACCCCACATCTCACCTCTAGGCTGGGAAGCCTGAAATAAAAAATAAAAAAAAGATTCTGGCTTTGATCGTACTGGCGAGTTGGTAGAAGCACCGGAGGGCGGTGAGGGGTGGGGGGCGTCTATGGCTGGGTATTTCAGGGTATCACCGAGTATGGCTGGGTATCTCTGAGTATGGCTGGGTATGGCAATTTATGGCAGGGTATTACAGAGTATTGGCGGGGTATTGGCGGGGTACTACAGAGTAATAGCAGGGTACTGCAGAGTATTGGGGGGTACTACAGAGTAATGGCAGGGTACTGCAGAGTAATGGGGGTACTGCAGAGTAATGGGGTTACTGCAGAGTAATGGGGGGTACTGCAGAGTAATGGCAGGGTACTGCAGAGTATTGGGGGTTACTGCAGAGTATTGGGGGTTACTGCAGAGTAATGGGGGTTACTGCAGAGTAATGGGGGGTACTGCAGAGTAATGGCAGGGTACTGCAGAGTAATGGGGGTACTGCAGAGTAATGGGGGTACTGCAGAGTAATGGGGTTACTGCAGAGTAATGGGGGGTACTGCAGAGTAATGGCAGGGTACTGCAGAGTATTGGGGGTTACTGCAGAGTAATGGGGGTTACTGCAGAGTAATGGGGGGTACTGCAGAGTAATGGCAGGGTACTGCAGAGTAATGGCGGGGTACTGCAGAGTAATGGCAGGGTACTGCAGAGTATGCACTGGTATTGCAGAGTATTGGCAGGGAATTGAGGGGTTAAATTCGGTGAGCAGCGATGTGGGCACTGCAGATGCAGCCCACATCGCTGCTGACACCGATCTCTTTCCCCTCTGCTGTACCGATCGGTACAGAGAGGGGAGGGAGGAACCGGCGTCATAACATGACGCCGGTTTGTTTCCAAGTGATCACTCCGTCATTTGACGGAGCAATCACGTGGTAAACGGCCGCTATGAGCGGCCGTTTACCGTGATCCGTGATGCGCCGGGTCCTGTGGACCCGGCGGTCACGGATGCTCTCGAGTGCGCACACCTCGGGGCACGCGAGAGCAGAATTCTGGGAGGCCGTTAATTAACGGCCTCTCAGAGTTAAACAACCGCCCTGAAGCCGTTAATCGGCAATGGGCAGTTGTTAAGTGGTTAAAGCTAGATCACTAGCTATATAGGTGAGGTGAATATAGTGGTGTATACTGCAGTCAGGGCACAGACAACAACCACTACACAGCAGCAAGATAGGAAATCAGCCAAAAACGATTGGTGTGTACTGTGTTGAAGGTACACAGAACACCCACTGCTTCAGATGCTAAGTAACACACTACACGAAGCCGCCTCAAAGGCGGCCTTATATAGTGTGGGGCGTGCACTACACAGCCTGAGCTATGATTGGCCACAGGCAGGATGCTTGTGGCCAATCATGGCTCTCCTCGCTGCCGGCGCTGCGATTGGCCAAGCATGCGGGGTCACAGTGCATGCTTGGCCAATCATCGGGCAGCAATGCACTGCGCCAACGCAGTGTATTATGGTCCGCGCGCGCGTCACTCGAATTTTGACGCGAACGGCCAAAACGTTCGGAATTCGCCGAACGCACGAACAGCCAATGTTCGAGTCGAACGTACGTTCGACTCGAACACGAAGCTCATCCCTACTAGCAATCTGTCTATGGGTCTGTGCTGCCACAGACATAGTATTTACATTAGGGGCAGTGAAGGGGTTAAGAAAAAAAAATAGCAAAAGAAAATTGCCTTAACCAGACCCTTATCAAGGAATGTAGTCTGGGTGGCCATAAAATCAGGAACAATGAATATACACCCCTCAAGGATAGAGCAGTAAAGCCTGCCTGCCTCGAATGGCACCTTACCCCCATATTGTTGGAGATAAGGTCCTTAAAAAGGATGTGGGGATCTGTGGGTGGGAAACATTAAAATTTGGATCCCCTTTTTGAGAAAACCAGTTCCCCCAGATATTATCTGTCCTTGTTATTTATCCACAAAACAATATAAAGAATAATTAAAAAACACCCAGACCATAAAAAGGAAATTTACAAAGAAGAATAAACACTGTCCCTCATCAGTGCCCATGAAGTCAGCTGATCAGTGCCCATCAGGACCGCATATTAATGCAGCCTCATAAGTGCAGCCTATCAGTGACCATCAGTGCAGCCTCATCCGCCCAATGAAGTGTCTGCAGTTGTCATTCAAAGTGTGACTGTGAACATTGCTGAAAGCTGAAAATTGGCCTGGTCAGGAAGGGGGTGAATGTGACCAGTAGGCAAGTCAATCACATTGTTCAGCGAAGTGGAACTACAGTGGGTCCATCACGATAAGCAATGTGTGACATTTTAGATCTGCCACTTTGACAACCCATCACCAAAATGATGTTCACCACAGCTACTTCTGTCACAAATGACAGCTCCTCCTCTCAACCCACCTCCTTTACTATTCTGCCTAAACCTCTGGATATTTCCTAGTTCCTTTAAATTCTATCAATTTTTCCCAGATGTTTGAGACACTTTCTGTATGGTCTTCCTCTTTACTACTAAGATACTGCATTTTTTTTATATATATATATATATATATATATATATATATATATAATTTCTTTTGAACCAGTCTTTTGGTGGGGCTTTCTGAGTTTAACCATTTTTGGTATGCCCCTTTGCTGCATTTATTAATTTATTTGTGGCAATGTTGTACTCTAATTTTTGTTTTATTAGTACTATGGAATAAGCACTCCCATGGGTCGTCCATTATTTCTGTACCTATAATCTCCCTTATATATTGTTGTACCCTCTGCCAGTATTCCCTAATATTTGGGCATTCCCACTATATGTGACTCATTGTGCCTCTCATATCACAACCCTTCCAATGCAATGGGGATTTCTCTGTTTGGCATTTATGTGCTTTTATAGGAGTTATATACCTTCTTGCTAAACATTTATAGTTAATTTCAGCTGTGTTTTCATCTTTTGCGAAACCATGTACAGCTCTCAGTACTTTACTCAATCGTCTCTCCTCTAAACGTGTTCCTAATTCCATTTCCCATATTCCAATGAATGGAGGTATTTTTGACCCCGCAAGCCCCGTGAGTATTTTATGGGTCTATGATATACAATGTTTCACTTTGGTTTCGTGGGTTGCACACTTTTTCAACTGAATTTAATTCCTCCTCAAATCTGATTGGCTGCAGCAATGTTTTCACAAAATGTTTAAGCTGTAAGTACCTTCATTAATTCAATATCATTAATTCTCCTTTGTCTTTAAATTTCTGATGAGGATTTATCATTCTTCCTTTTATAATATCTTTTAACTATGCACTTTTAATCCATCTACAAAATTGTGCCCCATTTCCATGTAAAAAATAATTTATAACCTCAAGTGATATTAGTGGTGAATTATATTCTCATTTTATTTATCGGTGAAACATGTCCCATATCTTTAAAAAAACATTTCTAGTTAGATAATGTGTATTCTCATGCAACTTTCTGAATTTTTGTGGGACCCAAATACTCTTACTTAATTGTGTTCTACTCAATGTGTTTTCTATCTTAATCCATCTTTTGTCGGATTTTATTTTAGTCCATTCTATCATTTGTGCTAGTATCACCACTGTGTGTAGTACCCTTTAATATCTGGTGCTGCTAATCCCCCCTATGCTTTATTCTTACTAAGTACTGAGAATTATATTCTTGGCCTCTTATTCTGCCATATAAACTTTAAAATTAATTGTTTTTAATGTTCTAAAATATGTCTGTGGTATAGCTATAGGTAACATTTGGAATTTATACAGGATTTTCAGTAATATTTCCATCTTTACCATGTTTATCCGACTGACTCATAAGTGTGGTCGTATTGATATTTTTTAGATTTCTTATTTTATCTCAATGAGTAATGGAATGTGGTTTGCTTGGTATAGAGTCCCTCAAGAAGGTGTTAATTATATCCCAAGATTTTAAATCTGTTTTCCAGCAAGTAAATAGGAACTCCCTCTGTAGCGCTAGTTCTTCTTTCTTGCCCAAGCCTATGTTTAGGATTTCTGACTTTATAGGATTGATCTTTAAAATTGAAAGGTCTCCATATTATTTTAGCTCTTTCATTAAATTTGGGAGAGTTATTCTGGGATTGGATATATAATACAGAACGTCGTTGACATATGCTGCTGTTTTGTGTTCTTTGTCTCCTCTCCATGCCAGAAGAGGCGAGAGTGGGCACCCCGTCTTGTTCCAGTAAACATTTCAAAGAGAGGTGAAAGGCTCCCATTCACCAACTCTGTAGGATGAATGTATAGCACTTTTATCCATTGGGTCATCCTAGGACCTATACCCAAGTCCTCTATAGACATGTGCATTTTGTTTCGTTACGAATCGAAATTCGGACGAATTTTCATTATTCAGACATTTGGATGCATCCGAATTACCGAATTACAATGCTAACGAATTCAACAGAATTCGGTCGAAATTCGACTCAATACCGGATTCGAAATGATTTGAACATGATTCGAAATGATTTCAAACACATTCGAAATGATTTCAACATGATTCAACATTAATTCAACTGCATTCGAAATGATTTCAACATGATTCAACATTATTTCAACGCATTCGAAATGGTTTCAACATGATTCCAAATTATTTCAACCGCATTCAAAAATATTTTTTGACCCAACTTTAGGGCCATGTATCTCGGGGTCACTTGGTGCTAGAAACCCCAAATTTAGTGATTTGGTGAAATCATTATATACTAAATTCGAATTTCGGAAGATGGTGGTTTTCTAATACATATATATTTCTTTCCGACATTCGAATTTCGTATAGAATGAATTAGAATTTGAATAGAAAAGATTAGAATGGAAATAGAGAATAGACTAGAAAAACAATAGAACAGAATAGAATATATTATATTTTATTCTATTCTGTTCTATTTTTGTTCTAGTCTATTCTTTTCTATTCAAATTCTAATTCATTCTATACGAAATTCGAATGTCAAAAAATATTATATATATGACAGAGCTTCTTCGAATCGAATCGAATTTGAAACGAAAAATATTAGAACAATGTCCAATCAGAATTGTCCAATCAGCTACTTTCATTTCTTATTGTGGGTGGGGCTATGAATGAATCTATATAAAACGAATCCTACTGGCAGGGTTTACCACAGCACAGATAGAGAGACTGAGAGTGTGAGTGTCTTCTTGTGGTTTGTCTTTGAAGAGGTGTGCCCTTTTCTAATTGCCTTGAATAGACTGTCTTAAAATCTACTCTAGTAGTTGTCAACAATTATTATTGTTGTTGATGTTTTAGAGGGAGATAGTGGGATAGAGATATTAGGACGATTAATTAATTTTTTACACTTATTGCAGTCATAAAGGTATCAGGGTGGGGCTAGGTAGTCAGGTGATCAGATAGCTGTGTGTGAAGTCAGTGGAGTAACTGTTTCAGGGCAGGCAGTGTCATAGTTGTTTGATTGAGGAGGACAGGCTCTGACTGTGTTTTTATGATGGAGCCTTCTCAGAGTCAGACTGCTCACACATTCAGCAAAAGTGCTCATGGTAGCAGCACAAGCAGCAGCCGCACCACCACCAGTGCATCAGTACTTATTTCTTTTGACCATGGTCAGATGTCCAACAGAGCTGTTAGCATGAGGAGACAGAGAGAAAGCAGTGCAAGTAGTCAGCTGAGCAGCCCACCTATTAAACTAAAAAGAACAAACAGTGTAATTGGAGGAGCTGCTAATACTGCCAGTGTGCAGACAAGGAAGATTAAGCCACCTACTAAGCGCCGGCTGTTTAGCAACCCCATACCCACTAACACGACCACCAGTGTTCCAACTACTTCAAACATAACTGCTGTAACAACATCTAAGTTCTACAGCAAAGGCCGTGCAATTACTGCACAGGGTTTATGGGCTTTAAATCCACACAAACAGCCAAAAAAGGAGGTGCTAGATTTGGAGAATTATGCTGACATTGCCACAGCAAGCAACAGTACTACTTCTATTGCCACCGACACAACATTTGCTGAGGGTAGATTTGATAATGAGGGAACTCTGCATGTGCCCTTAATATCAGGGGAAATAGACATTCAGCAGCCTGACTACGGACGTGAGTGTAGTAGAAGTCCATTTGCAGATGACACCAGTAAATCACCCCTTCTATATTCATCACCTTCACCACAAATGCCACCTCTAATGAACTCTCCATCTTCTCCAATTTCAATATTAGAGTCTCCTGCCCTTGTATCTAAATGTTCTGCCACCGGTGCCACCATTCAGGCTAGGCCCCCAAAGCCAGACATTGCCACCATTCCCACTATCTTTATGCCCCCTGTGGTCAAGTCACAGACCACAGCCAAGCAACCAGTTGTTCCAGCACAGCAGGCTGCTGAAACCTCAGCAGAGCAATCTTCAGCACCTGCATCCAGTGGCTCTTCCAGTCGCCGTACCCAGATATGGAAGTACTTTACAGCAAATGGTGATGGACGCATAGCCAAATGTAAACTATGCTGTCGGGAGGTGAGCCGTGGGCAAAAGATAGGACATCTTACAAATGCAGGCATGAATCAACACATGCGCTTTCACCACCAAGCTGTGCTACTAAGGGAGGAACATGGTGTGGCTTCTCCTCCATGCACAACTCGTGTAAATTCAGGTTTGATTATTGCTATTAGCAGTACACATACTAAGTCACATATTTATCATGCCACTTCTGCCACAGCATCATCAAGTCAAATGTCACATACCCACCATTCCACATACACACACAGGCGACCCTTGAACAAGTTGGTGCCTTTCATGCAAAAGTCATGTCCCGCCAGCAGTCGCGTAAAGTTACAAGATTAATAGCACAGCTCATAGCAGTTGGAGGAGCTCCTTTTAATATGGTTGAAGGGGAGCCCTATAAACAACTTTTGGAAACTCTGGCCCCCGGCTACAAAGTACCTTCTCGTACAACATTTAGCTGTACTATAGTGCCATCCCTTTACAGCTCATGTGTTGGAGTGTTGAAGGAGGAGCTGGCAAAGGCTCCTGGACAGTCGGTGCACTTCACCACAGATTTATGGAGTGCTCCAAGTGGCCAGCATGCCTTTTTGTCCCTGACTGTTAGGACCTGGGCTTGAACCTGGGACCTCTGGTGTGTCTGGCAGTGACTCTGCTTGCTGAGCCACCTGGAATGCTGGACAGCTCCTTGGACAATTCCTTTAGTGATCTTGTCTTGAATCTTGTTTGCCTTGAACCTTGAACCCTTTGCTCCTCCCATGAACTTCCTATATAAGCCATGTCTCTGCACTTCCTCCTTGCCAGAATATTGTGCCATCTCCAGCCTGTATCTAGCTCCCGTCTTCTCTGCTGCCGCTTATATTTACTACTGCTCGTTATCGACCCTTGGCCTGTTCCACGACTATGCTTCTGCCTGATCCCAATCTGCAACAACTCGTTACCGACCTTTTGGCTTGCTTACTGACCACGCTTCTGTTTAATCCTTACCTGCTCATCCACTACTGAACCCCAGCTTGCTCACTTCCTGGTGGGGCGATCCTGGGGACCGCGACCTGGTACTAACACGCAGCTAAATCCATCTCTACCATCTGGAGCTCTGGTGAAGACCGGTTAGTACTTAGACTCCGCACCTCAGGTGAGCCTGTGTCATCTGCCAGGGTGACGGCCAGTGTTCCTATCCTGCTGGTTAGTGGTAATCCTGCAACTGCTATAGCAATTGGTCTTCGAGCCTGACCCCTGATCGTGACACTGACAGCACATTGGTGGCAACCTAAGGTGCCGCAAGACATGTTATGTTCCGGGGCAAGAGGCTCAACCACCTTAGCCAAGCAAGGATACCGTTCCTTCCTTCTCCATGCTGAGGTCATGGGTGAGCAACACACTTCCCACAACATTCTTCAATCTCTGAAGAGGTTGGTGGCACAGTGGTTGGGAGAGCAGGCAGGTACTCGGGCAGAGATGGACTTTATTGTTACAGATGGGGGGTCAAATATGCTCAAAGCTGTACGGGATGGAAAATATGTGAGTGTGCGCTGCTCAGCCCATTTGCTAAATCTTGTTGTGAAAGATGCCCTTTCTGAGGACAACACATCTGGAAAGCTGGCCACACTACTTGACTCGTGTCGCAAGATTGCGGCACACTTTCATCGTAGTGTCAAAGATAGCCACATCCTCAGAAAGGAGCAAAAAAAACAAGGGCTGAATGAGCAACGCCTCAAAATTGATGTTGTCACGAGATGGAATTCAACTTTGGATATGTTGGAACGCATACTAGAACAGCAGAAGGCCCTTCATGCCATGTCAAGCGACCATTTCATTGGAATTAGCAGACCGCTTGTTAGGGAGGATTGCGCAATGATTGTTCAGCTTGTGGCAGTAGTCAAGCCTTTCAAGGCTGTCACCGAACAAATGAGCCAAGAAAGTGCCAGCATATCGGAAGTAGTACCACTCATGTCATATCTGGTTAGTAACATAGATGCATTTCTTTCATATAAGGAGGTGTTGCCTGGGGGACATGTACCAGAAGTAATGGCCCTGCTCAGGGGGTGTAAGGTTGAAATAAGTAGGCGGCTGAAAGAGCTCACAGACTCATGCCCTGAAGTAATGTTGGCCACTCTTTGTGATCCACGGATGAAGGGCAAGCTTGCCCTGGGATCCAATTCCCTGACCTTCTGGCGAGATAAATTGGTAGAGAGGGTCAGAGAGAAGCATCAAAAAAACTCAAGGCTTCAACGTGAGGAAGAGGATGAAGAAGCAGAGCTGGAGGAAGATGACTCTGTGTCTCTGTCCAGTAACCATAACAATAGTGCAACTACTACTCAGTCCACCATAGCAGCCTCTGTTTTGTTTCGGGCAATAGATAGCGTAGTGGGACCCATCAGACTTCCCTCCCTAAAAAAAAAAAAATCGGTGTGCGGGACATTGTAACTACATACCTTGCAGAGTCCATTTTGCCCCCCACTGTAAATCCTTTAGAATTCTGGGATGACAAGAGAGATATTTGGCCAGCTCTCTCTCAAGTAGCCCAGGAACTCCTCTCATGCCCACCTACCACTGTTTAAAGTGAACGCGTTTTTTCTGTTACTGGTAACATATTGTGCCCCCAACGTTCACAACTGGCCCCCCATCTAATGGAAAAACTTGCATTCCTAAAAGTCAACTTGCCAAAGCTGGAATACCCAGTTCTCAGCTATGATATTGAACGAAAGTTCAAAAAAATGTTTTTTATTTTTGTTCAGTGTTTTACGTTATAATTTTCCTATTATGTTTCCTTACATGTTTTTGAATGATTAACATAAAGCGTTATAACACATTTAGAGTCTAAACAATGGAGTGTTGTTCCACAAAACAACAATATAAAGTAAAAAAAAAGAAAACAAAACATTTTTTTTAGTTTTGAATAGTTACAGTAGGCTGTATTGTGTTCTTTAAGATGTATACCCAAGAGTCTTTTAAAAGTATCCATTCTCCCCGCAGCCAACACTGGTTGTGGAAGTGTTCCACATCCATTCCTTATTGCCCTGATAGTGGAAAACCCCCTGCAAAGTTTAAGGTTAAACCACTTCTCCATTCCTCATTGTATGACCCCGTGTCCTATTACAGTCTATGAGACTTTATTGTTTTTTCCTATGCTGGGATCCCCATTGAGGTATTTGTAGATTATCATGGCCCCTCTCAATCGTCGCTTCTCCAACGAGAATAAATGTAGTGTTTGCACTGTAGTTGAGGTACTCCACTCCCTTTATTAGTTTCGTTGCCCTTCTTTGGACTTTCTCCAGCACAACTCATATATACACACATACATACATACATACATACTGTTTACGATGCTGAGGATTTGTTAAGGACTGAAGTTTATTGGTCAGAAAAAGTGGTTCCCATAGGGTAAATGTTCATTGCAGTTTGTTTATTCAGGGGTCTCACCCATGTAGTGTGAGAAGGTTCCGGGATAGTGAATGAAAAGGAGAGGACTGATGTAAAGTTTTCTCTGATTTTACAATTGTCTATTTGGGACCTGGAATTTTGGAGGTTCAGAGAGATTTTAGGGTGGGAAAGAACCTCCACCCCTGAATACGGTGACTCTGAACCTGAAACTTTAGCTACAGGAAGCAGCACTGAAGACTGGACAATAGTAGTGCAGAGGGGTGGATTAATAGGAGCTGTAGGAGACACCTGTAAATTTAAAATAACACAGACATCACAAGTCCAGGCATTGGCTATACTGTCTCCCACTGCTCCCACTACATTACCAAAAAAGTTACTTTGTGTCGCCTTCAACTGGACCTATGGTGTAGTGATGACAGCCTGCTGCTATGTGCTGCCATGTCGAATCCAACCATATTACATTAGCTGGCTACAGATTAGGGCACTCCTCCTGAAGACCACACTACATAGCAAGACTGGAAAAGCTTACCCCTCGGGATTCAACCAAAAAAGGTGATTAACTTTTTAATAGCCAACTTACTGTCTTGTCAATCAATCATTGAGAGATATATATATTTATGGTCGGAGCCCTCCGCTCTAAGAGATATGAAAGAACACATAAACACGTCACAAGACTAACAACATAAAATAGACCTGAATTGTGCCCTTGGTCTGCTGTAAGGTAAGCCCTGGTGAGCTGGGCGGTGAGCCCTGGTCTGCTGGGCGATATGCCAAGAGAAGGCCGCATACCTTAAGAAAGTAAATGGATGTTTCTGTAGAGAAACGTGTTTTAAGTAAAGTACTCTGAGAAGGGAAATGGGTGGGTGGGTACCTTGCACTGGAACCGACACAGACCGTTGTGGGTGGTCTGATTATATACCCTCCGGGCTCCTCCCATAATTACGGGCCACCATACTGGCCCTCTTGTTTATGGTCAGAGCCCTCCACTCTAAGAGATATGAAAGAACACATAAACACGTCACAAGACTAACAACAAAAAATAGACCTGAATTGTGCCCTTGGTCTGCTGTAAGGTAAGCCCTGGTGAGCTGGGTGGTGAGCCCTGGTCTGCTGGGCGATATGCCAAGAGAAGGCCGCAAAAGACTTGGTTTAGGGAGGTAATTATTAATTATGTACAACAAGACACTACGGGGCAAAGTTGCTGAAGGCTCAGGACATTTCCACTTGTGGATTGGAGATGTATCGAGTAAAGCAGGTGGATTCCCGCCTGCCCATCTTTGATCGCGTGGACTGGGACCCCGTTTTGTGAGGCTGCTGATGCTGCTCCAATGCAAAAGAATGTCCAAGAAAATGACCAAGGTCCTGGCCTAATTTGCTCAAAAGGAACCTGACGTGACTAATGAACTGGTTGCTGGCTGGGGTACTAATCGGAAACGGTAGTAATGGGCTGTCCTGCGAGGGATCAAACATATGGGCCAAAAATTGATCTAGGATGGACACAGGGCACCAGGCTTTGAGAGTTTAGAAAGGTTTGATGTCAACCCCTGGACCGGACTATTGTGTTTTGGACACCCTGAGGAGCAAGTTGAAGTCTGATGGCGTGTGAGGTGGCGTCTACGTAACACTTTACAACTGGGATGGTGGCAGTATTCACTGGGGCGTAAGAAGCTGTAGAAAGCCAGGTAGATGGCTGCTTGAATGACCAGGCTGAATTTAGCCAAAGGGGAATGTGACAGGATGAAAGACACGTCTCGGAATATGGCGCTGGTGACGGGTAGCCATTTGATACTGATTTGGGGTCATTGCCTGTGAATACCAGACAACATGGTCTTGACCGTATGGGCGGCAAACAAGACGGTTTGTTAGGATCTCATAAGGGGATGAAATACTGGATGTCAGCTGAGTGGGGTCTAAGGTATTGTGTGACAATGCCAACTGTGTGTGGTGGCATAATATGAAGACCAGGATGTGATAGAGAACTCTTGGTATTGCTCTGGGGTTTGAGGCTAGTGACCTGACATAGAACCTCTAGGCTGCACCGTAGGCCTTCAGGGTGTTGTGAGATAGTGAAAGATTAATAAGGCAGGTAGCGTCGTGAAAGTGTTGTTTGAATCCGAGGTTAGCTACGACCAGTGTGGGATAAGAGACATGGTCGGGTCAGTTCCAGGTTCCTGCAAAAAATAACGAAGCAAAGTTAAAGGGTAGTGTGTCGGCCAGATTATTGCGTTTGTTTGGGATGTGGACGCAAAGGACGTTAGATTGGTGCTGTGGGGATAGTGGCACCAGCCTGCGCAGGAAGGCCACGATGGCAGGCTACTAGGACCTCCTTTATTCATAATACTGGCTGTGGCTTGGTTGTCTGTGGCGAACGTCACTGTTTGTCCTGCCCAGTTGTTGCACCAGACTTGAGCTGCTGCGACAATGGGGTAGAGGTCGAACAAAGAGGAGGACTAACTGAACCCAGGAATCAAGAGGATTTCTGACGGCCATGGCCCTATCAACCCAATTTGGCCAAAAATTGAGGCGAGGACCTGTGGAGGCTGTGGTGACCATGACTACCTGAGATGAAGAGAGAGATGCTGAGGGAATACACATTGGCATGCCATTCCAATTTGTGAGAAATTCGACTCCCATGGGCAGAACTGCTATAGCTGGCACATCTTAATTTAAGGATTTAGTCAAGGTCTTTACCTGGAAGAGAAACACTAAAAGATTGGAGGTAAAGGATTCCCTTGAGTCTGGCTGCTGCCTTGGCTGAAAATGAGCAGTGATAGTCAAAGGATGGGCACCCTGCGTACTTGTGACCTGCTGCATGCAGATACGGCTCCAATTCTACCCTCCTGTTGGGGTTGCTCTGCCTAACATGTCTCTGACTGTCCCCAAGGCCAGCACAAACTCTGTGACAGTGAGCTTGCGATTAAGTAAAGGGTCTCTGGCCTTCAGGATGACGGAGACATCTCCCCGCGAATATGACTTGTTCTAGGTCAAGTTGTGTACTGCTATGAGGAGGGATGCTAAGTTAACGTCGTTGTCATCCAAGATGTCCTCCTAGATGCCCTGCTAGGACAAGGTGTGCAGGGAAGACGATGGTGCAGAAGTTGGGTGTATCTGTAAGTGAAGGTACGGGAATGACGGTGGTGACTGGAGCTGGTAGGGGCACGGCTGGGCTTACCTCCAGGGCTGTCACTCTGCTTGGACTTCGGCGACTGCTGTTGACAGTGTGGTTACCCAGGAGTGCCGCTGAGTAGTCGCAAAGAAGATAGACTGAAGTGGTGCCTGGAAGGGGTGCCACTGGCAGTGGAAACAGTAGCCTAAAGGCTTGGTTTCCTGGCTGCGGCAGGGTAGGATTTACTCCTGCCACACCATTCTGCTATGAGTTTTTTTTTTTTTTTTTTTATTGGTCCAAGCTCTTGTGAGACTGTAAACCGCCGCTTGCTGAGCCCATAAAGGGTGATGGCAGGGCTGAGGCAAAGTCCTCACTGTCTGCCTGCGACATGGCGTCAACTAAAAGCAAGGGGGGGGTGCGTATGTTTGAGGTAAGTTGCAAAGGTAGGAGGGGATAGTTGCATTGGGTAGATAAGATGAAAGGCGGAAGGAAACAAGAAGAATAGGACAAGGAACGACAGCCATAGTGACAGTTGGTTTGCGCTCGAGCGCTGTTGAGTGTGACTTTAGAAAACTCAAAAGAATGCATGACAACCGAGATGAGCCAGGAGGTGACTGGCTAGGTAACCGATAGCTCGGGTGTCAGTCTGTGCTCGGCACAGACTAATGAACCAGAGCGCCCCAGGGCGGACTGGGGTGGGTAGCTGAAGTCTGGTATACTAAGTAGGAATGTTGCGATCTGTAGTTAATTGACGTGGGTTCGGTCTACTAATGCTTGCACTGCCAGCAAGTATGGAGATTAGGCGACCTTGTCTGCGTATTGAAGGCTTGTGCTTCGAAAACAGAGTGAAGTGCACAGAAGTATGTGACAGTTGCTAACGCCTCAGGAGCAGGTCAAATTCTGTATGTGAAGTAAAAATATGTAGTGAAAGAGTGTTTAAGAGAAAGGGGGAATCCCATTGAACTAAACACCTAACTTTATGCACTCGTTGTGAAGTCGACTGGTTGGGGTCGAGAACTGAGTTGACCGGGAGCCTGTAGTAAGGTGACATGAGAATTTCGTTTTGACAAGGGGGATTGCAAAGAGCTCTTTGGGGCAAAGCTGGCCCCCTGGTGAAGATGCAAGCCCTCGACAATGGTGTGTTTTTTTTTTTCTCAAGTCATCTTCCAGGACGGCACACCTGAGAGATGAGAGGCTCCTCCCTACAGGAAACACAATCAATCGACAGCTGTTTTAAGTCCCCACCCTTCCCCTTGATCCTCAGTTTTTGATTGTGTTTCTCCCTACACAGCGAAACTGTTTGTTTTTTTCCAAATGACCCGAAGCCTGGGGCTGGTGGTCTCCCCCTGGGAGCCAGACCACAAGCCTGGGAAGCCTCTGGGTCTGGTAGGATATTCTTGTCCTTCCTGGGGGGTTCCCCTATCTTTTCCTCAGGGCGGGCAGCAGAAATTGGAAGAGCCCCCCTGAGAGCTGAAGGACCCTGGGTACAGTGGTGTACCCAGAACTTCAGGGGCCATTATCCTGTCTCCCCCCTCCTTACCTGTACAGGTGGCTGTTCAGACGGGGGTGCTGGCCATCGGTTCTTTCCAGGGGGCTTGTCCCCGACTCCTGGGTCCCCGGTAGCTCGCGTGGGCTGCCGGAGAGGGCGTGGCAACAAGCACCCGCGTCATTTTCAAACTTCGGGAAAATGGCAGCGGCGTTCTTACCCAGGAGGGAAGGCTGAGAGTCAGTAGGAGCAGGCGCCCACATCCTCCTTTCTCTAGAGCGAGGAGGCACCAGTTTACTACGGTGGATGTCTGCCTTAACCACCTCAGATATGAAGATGGGAATGAGGAATGGAAGGCATTGCCCCCCCCCCCCCATGTATATAGACTGACTTCCCTATGGGGACAGCAGTTGGGGGGGGGAGCACTTTGGCGGCTATCCTCCTTGCGTGTGGACCATAAGGATGGAAAAGCAAGCCCGCTGGCTGTGGCAAAAAGAGGAAGACGACAACGGTGAGTACTTTACTTTCCTTTTGCCGTGGGAATTTAGCTGCAAAATCCCCAATTCCAGCCAGAGGGTTCCTGGGCATTTGAGATCTCACCTGGGGTCTGGATTCAAATAGCCCTTAAGCTTCTGCTAAAAACACCAGCCGCAGCTCCCTCTTACATCAGAGAAGCTGTATGGTGGACAGGTGGTGCAGAGGAACGAGTGTGCCTAAACCACCTCAGATGAGAAAGAGGTAGGTAGGCCATTGCTCCCCCTTCTCCGTGTATATACTGACTGGTGCAGTGCAGAACTTGGGGTCGGGATACAAATAGCGCAGACGCCACTGCTAAAACCACCAGCCACAGCTCCCTCTTACAGCAGAGACACTGTGATTATCGCAGCAGTAGGTTGCCAGCCTCTCCCTACATGCCCAGTTGTGGTACATTAGTAGGGATGAATATAGCGTACAGAGGGGACCTGGTAGATACAAAGTTACTTACAGGCCAGGTATACCACTGAACAGGTTATTAATTGGGCAGTGGTTGGTGGATTCAGAAGCTCCCCTGGTCAGCAGGTGCACTAGGTTACCGGCCCTATTAGCCCAGCTGCTAGGAATCTGAAGTTGCTTCACAATGTTCAAAAGCTGACCTAACATTCAAGGATGGGCAGAGACCAAGCTACTGTGTGGCACAGTAGGGGTTCCCTTGTCACAGATCCTCCTTTTGGGGGTTGCTTGCTATAGGTAACTTTCATAAGCTCCAACCTCCCACTCCACCTTTACACTGTGTTTATATTATAGTGTAGGAGGTAAGAAGAAACTTTTTTTATTGGTTTGGGCTACAATCCACGCAGTGGCAGATCTAAAGGCGATTCACCATAGATCGCTCCCTACATCCTTTTAATTGAGGATTTTCTGTGCAAACCTATGCAAGAGCTACATAATTAATTATTTGAAGCCTGCAAATAGCTATTTACCTCCCAGGCTAAACTGGTAACCACCTCTTCTAGAGAGGTCTTAAATTGGTCTCTAGGGCTGGGCTGATTGAGACTTTAGTTGCTAATCAGCACCACCTGGATATGTGCTGGCTAGCGTTTGCTCAGTCTATGGAGGTAAGGTAGGACAACAACTACTACTAATAGTAGGGTGTCCAACCATTTTAGGATCTGTTCCTTCTCTGGTGGTGAAGGTTTAGTATCTACAGCCCAGGCTATGCCTATGAAATAAATTGCCTGTTGGTTATTTCATAAAGGGATAGACCATGACTCCTCATTGGCTGCACACCAGTAGACCTCAGTAGTGAAGGTTTGTGCTTGCTGGGATGTTTTTGTGGCACAGCAGAAATACACATTGAGATTTGTGACATCTCTGCTTATAAGGTCTATATTGCTGTACATCAGAAGTGCACTGCACTGAAGCTTGTTTGCTGTCCTTTATATACTAAAGGTACTGCTTTGTTTGGCTACAGATCAGAAAAATACAACAGTGAAGGTGGTCTGTACTTTCTGGTTTTGTGTTGCACAGCAGAAATGCACATCATTGAGTCTGGTGACATCTCTGCTCATAATGGTTATATTGTTGCACATCAGACATACACAAGATTGAGGTCTGTCTGTGGGGCTTTGTGTCCTGTTTTACTGCCTTGTTGGTTACTTATCAGAAAGGCAGCAGTGAAGTCTGATGGTCCTGATTTGCGTGGCGCTGTGCTGATTCAGACAGTGCTATTAACAGCAATGGCTGCCGAGTTTAAACATGCGATTTGACATGTTGAGTCGCATGACAAATCATTTCAATATGGATGTGCTATCTCTATTCATAGTGTTTTATTGTTGCACATCAGATTTATACAGCATTAAGGTCTGTGAGGTTTTGTGTCCTGTATTACTGCCTTATCAGAAAGGCAGCAGTGAAAATTGATGGTTCGAATTTGTTGGGCTACATAGTAGAAATACAAATTGAACCCCTGCCAGGTGTAGTACATATAATGCCTTTGGTAATCCGTGTAGCACCACAAAGTGGTGTTGTGCTGATTTTAGCCATGCGATTTGACATGTTGAGTCGCAAGGCCAAATCGCTTCAATATGCATGTGCTATCTCTATTCAGAATTGTTATATTGTTGCACATCAGACATACACAGGATTGAAGGTTGTCTGTCCTCTATGCCTTGCATATACTGCCTTATTGGCTGCATATCAGAAAGGACACAGCAGTGAAGGTTGCTTGTCTTTTTCTGATTTTGTTTTTGCTGCTCAGCTGAGAGACACATTGAGGATGGTGGCCTCTCTGCTCAGTATTGGTATATTACTACACATCAGACATACACAAAGATTGAATGTTTGTGTCCTGTATGTCCTATATTTACTGCCTTATCGTTTGTATATCAGGCTAAGCAGTGTTTCTCATGGATCTACCTTTCTGCATCTTAGGGATACACAGCAGGGGTTTGTTGGCTGCAATCCTCCAGGGAGTCACAGCATTGGGGACCCCTTACTTGTTCGACCTGAAAATTGCTATTTGTTTTTTTTTTTTTTTTCCCTGCGACCTGTGTAATCTTGAGGTCTGTGGATCCAGGAATCAGGGACTGCTGGTGTCGCACAGACACAAATGGTACCCATTGGAAGCCATAGTATATGACTTCTCATGCGTCTTGCAGTCCCAAGTTGCAGGTTGGGTCGCACGGGTGTGGGAACCCTAAACTTATCTGTCCCTTCTGATTGAGGTTTTGCTACACAGCAGGAATACTCATCATGGCGTTATTGTTTTATTTTGCAGCAGACCAGAAAGATTGCAGCTGTAAAGGCTGTCTGTCTTTTTCCTCAGTGTCTGCTTTTATGTTGTTGCACAGCAGAAATACTCAAGATTGAAGCTTGTTGGTGCTTTCTGTTTCAGAAAAACACAATGCTGCAGGTTGCTTGTGTCCTTTCTCAGTGTTGGTTCTATCTGAACTACACTACACAAGTGCATGACAGAAAGGATTGTCTTGTGTTCCATATTTTTCCCTGTGGCATAGCAGAAATGCACAACACGGGAGTTGGTGTTCATATTAATCTTATAACTGTGGTGGTTTGTCAGAAATACACAACATAGAAGTTTGGGTCTTTCTGTCTTTATAGCCTTGTTTTGCTGTACATAGGTAAAGCACAACAGTAAAGGGGGTTCCTGTCCTTTCCCTATTTATATATCAGTTATGACCTAGCTAGCTGCACTAAAGAAATACGCAGCATTTAGGGTTTGCTTGAGTCTTAATGTTTTTACGTCTTGGCAGCACATCAGAAAACCAGACTATGAGGACTGTTTGTCTACGTTGAGGTTCAGATTTGGGTCTCTTCCCATATTTGATATATTGGTTTAGCTAGTCACACTCAGGCACACAACATTGTTGTCTATGCTTGTGTCCTTTCTGTCTAAATCTATTGTGCCGTGCCCACAATCTATGATCATTTTATTTGTGATATTATTAATGCATGTATCACCTTTTTGTATTTCAGCCTTCTTTTCCATGGAGGGGCCAGGAGTTCGGGCTGCAGCTGCCACATGTCAGAAAACCTTGACCACTTGCATTCAGGGATGCCAGAACCATTTCCTAGGGTTGAAGCCCTGTAGGGTTATGGGACACTGGAGGAAGGGGATAATGAATCGCCCTGTTTAGTAAGAACTTGGAGAGCTCTGTTCAGAGGAGTATTAGGGCCTGAGGATGAAGTATAAAGATGTATACCCGATCGAATAGGTTTCGGCTCGGTGCATGGCCTTCATTTTGCCCTTTTAGCAAAACTAGACATAGCAATATGGGTAGTCTACTCCTGCTAGGGACTTTAATCTCCTGAAGAAGGCTCTCAGGCGTAAGTAAGGACATAGATTGGGCGTGCCTTAAACCCAGGGTTCAAGCTTCTGTTAATCTATTTCCCTTAAGTAGGCTTCCCTTTAGTCTTTTGCTGACATAAAGATAAAAAGGAAGCAGTTTTATTTCCCTCAACAGGATAGTGTTAAGACAGGCCCTCTTATTGATTAATGTAGTGTCCTTGTCTTACACAGGTCTCTTATTTATCTTTTTAGTGGTTCTAAGTAGCACCTACAGGCATAATAGGCCATGGTTGTTAGATGTGGAGATAGGCAACATTGCTAACCTACAAGTTTAACATGTTTTCTGATTCCATTTTTAAGAGCCCATTTCACCTAGATACTGCATCTGAAGCGGAAAAGGCAGGAACATCTGTGGAGCAGACCTGCAGATCAGCCGCATGATCCAGCTAAGATGCCTTCATCAAGCATATGAGCGTATGGAGTGGAGGTAAAGCTCACTGCAGAGCCAAGGTTCGCCAAGAGGGTTTTGCAGTGGCCCCACCCTAAGGTAGGCCTGAGGTACTTGTTTATCCTCTCAGGTGTGCCGTCCTGGAAGATGACTTGAGAAAAGTACCAGTTACTTACCGGTAACTGTCTTTCTGGGAAATCTTCCAGGACGGCAGGCCTACTTCCCGCCCGTTGGAGGAGGGAAAATTCTAGAACACTAGAAGGTGAGTACCTATGAGGAATGATTTCCCTTGTGAACCTGGTTCAGGAGTTACTTCTCTACAAACTGAGGATCAAGGGGAAGGGTGGGGACTTAAAACAGCTGTCGATTGATTGTGTTTCCTGTAGGGAGGAGCCTCTCATCTCTCAGGTGTGCCGTCCTGGAAGATTTCCCAGAAAGACAGTTACCGGTAAGTAACTGGTACTTTTTTTTTTTTTTTTTTTTGGGAGATACTGTCCAAACCTGGTGTAGGGTGGACTAACTGGTGTTCTAACTGGCCTAAAAAGGGGAAAGTGACAGAGAAAATGATGAGCAGCCGTGTTGCTACTGGAGATGATGAGTGGCAGTTTGAGCCACTTGCTGAAATGCTTGCAGCGATTGCAAGGAAGCGGCTTTATTTGAATTATGAGGTGAGAATTGCATTGATACTTGCAGCGATTGCAAGGAGCTTTGTTGAAAGGCGAAAGAAAAGGTTTATAGAGGAAATGTGATTATGTAGGAATGACCATGCGCAACACTGAGCAAATTGGTGGAGAGAATTGTGTATGATCATGTATGGATAGACTGAGAAAGTCAAACGTAAGTACTGCTGAATTCGTACAGTCGATGTGACTAGTTTGAACTGGGCTATAGCTATGGAATAGTCTGCGAAAGATTTGACTCATTTGAGTCGGAGATGCAACAGGATTCGGCTTGGTTGTTAGAGTTGCGTTTGGCAAGGACTGGAATCGTTGCGCCGATGCTGCGACTAGACTCGAATCTTCCGTAGATGCGACTGAGAGGCTCATATATGGGATCCGACCGTATCGCTAAGGATATGGCTGGGTTCGGATTGATTGAATTGTGATGGTGGTTGAAGGGGCTGGTGATTGCCAATGATCCGAAACATAGAAGCGAAGTTGCGACTAGATTCGAATCGGCCGTAGACGCGAGGTGACTACAGGGCTCGTATGACAGATCTGCCCGTATTGCCGATGATATGGCTGGGTTTGAATCGACTAAATGGTGATGGCGGTTGAAGGGGCTTTGTGATTGCAGAGGATCCGAAACATAGAAGCGAAGTTGCGACTAGTTTCGAATCGGCCATAGATATGAGGTGACTACGGGGCTCGTATGACAGATCTGACCGTATTGCCGATGATATGGCTGGGTTCAAATCAAATAAATGGTGATGGCGGTTGAAGGGGCTTTGTGATTGCCGAGGATCCGAAACATAAAAGGGAAGTTGCGACTAGTTTCGAATCAGCCGTAGACGCGAGGTGAGTAAGGGGCTTGAATGTCGGATTTGACCGCATCGCCGTGAAGTGAACGGCTCGAGTAAACCCGCGTTGGGTAGAAAGCATGAAATACATGAAAGATGACATAGAAAGACTTACGGTGGCGTAAGTGCGACTTTTTGCAAAACGAACATGATAAACGAACATGATAACGTAACTACTAGAGTTTAGAGGAGCGGTAACAACAAAGTCCTACCTGCAACAGCGAGTGTGTAGCGGTCCGAGCGTGGGACAATCGATGAAGATACGACCGAAGGTACAACTACGTGGACACGCAGTGAGTTGGCAGAGTCAGCCTGTGCAATGCCTTGACACGAATCAGCTTAAAAAATGTATGAGATGAATCTGATATAAATTGGCAGTAAGGAGTATCTGATACGAATTGGTTGTAGAGTGTATGCCATTCCTTACTGTGAAACCAAACACCTATCAACCACCCATCCCCCCCAGGCTAGTCAAGTGCAGGAAAGACATCAGGTGGGTTTAATTACACCTCAATCAGCCACAGAAACCCATACAAACAATACCTGTTTATCTCAAAAAAGGATGAGAACAGTGAATCTTATAACTAGTGAAGCCTATGGCGAGTGATATTGGAGAACGACCAACAGCGACTCGGAGGCTTGGATCTATGAATGAATCGTATGTTTGGTAGAAGGAATTTATGAATGGACTATGCCTGTGGCGAAAGATGTCGGGACATGAGTGTCAACAACTCAGAGGTAGGTTTTGCGAAAGGGGTGCAGGATAGTAAGCACGATAGATAAGCCGCAAGTTTGCACATGATATGAAAATATTCGGATACTACTTATCTGCGACCATGAGCGGGAACCGCCGACGAAGACCACGAATGAAGAAGCCGAAGTGCACCTGCGATTGGACGCACAGATAGCTGACCGTGAGGGAGCTGAGAAGAGTCGGCCCCTTGATGTGCAGTACCTTGCACTGGAACCGACACAGACCGTTGTGGGTGGTCTGATTATATACCCTCCGGGCTCCTCCCATAATTACGGGCCACCATACTGGCCCTCATATATATATATATATATATATATATATATATATATATATATTATAAAACTTTTTGCTTATTAACACTTTCCTATTTTATCTCTTTCTGTCCACCATGTCCTCTTATGGATCCAGCTGTTTCCCTCGCTATACACTGTGTCTGTCCACTATGTATGTAACACTCTTTTTTCTTATTCTCGCTTTCTCTCAACCATATTCCTTGATGTAGCAAATAAACTTTCTCTCTCTCTCTTTCCCAGCATAGTGAAAGTAATGCTACTGCTGTATGACCTTGAAGAGGAATTGGAGGAAGACGAAATCATATCGGAGGATTTCTAGACTTTGGTAAGTATTAAAGTGGCTGTAAACACGTTATTTTTTTCTTCTTTTTAAAAACCACCTGCGAGACAAAGCTATAATGAGCTAGTATGACTAGCATACTAGCTCATTATGCATCACTTACCTTAGATCGGGGCCCCCAAAGTGGTCCTCATCTCCCCCTCCAGCAGCAGCCATCTCTCCACAGATACCTGGAAGGTTACTTCTGGGTATCGCCGCTCTGGCCAACCAAGACGCCGCTCCGCGCATGCGTGTGGGAGACGTCAAATACGGCAAGGCTGGATTTGTGAATGGGGATTAACCCTGTGAATGTACTGTTGTCTACGGCGCTGAATACCATCACTGAACTGGCCCTGAATACTATCACCATAGTAGCATACTACGTTTTGTTGTAGAACAAGAATTGTAAAAATAAATATTGAACAGTGCAAAACATTTCTAATTTAGGTACCTACCAGAATGGGCAGGTGCTCGACTTGGGCCTGTGGATGAGGCTTCATCATGACAGATGCATACAAGTCGAAAACTTCACAGGTATGTATTAACCATACACATCTTTTAGGATGTATGAATAATGGCAAACTTGTATGTAGGGATGCACGATAGCAGTATTGGATATGAGTAATTTTTTATCTGTGCTTGTCGTCAATACCAAAGACCATTCAGGTGCATCCAGGTGCTGTTAGAGAGCGTGATGCCGGCTTCACAGCTTATCAGGAAGCCAGGCCTCCCGGGTTCTTGATTGGCAGGGAAGCCGGCGCCAAGCTCCCTCGTGGCACCTGGACACAGGTAATGGTATTTGGTATTGACGAGTACAGATAAAAGATTACTCGTATCCAATACCAGTATCCATACGTGGAGGGAATCTCAAGTGATGCATGTTCCTTTCAAACATAAAATAAAGACAGCTGTATAGAACACTTTTCAAGGTCATTAGATGTTGTAGTCCAAAGTTTCAGTAACAGAACTGTAAATAGTATTAGTCATCACGACTAATACCATTTCCATTTCTGTTACTGCAACTTTGAACTACAACATATAATCATGAGGAAAAAGAAATAAAAATACTAAGGTCAGTGAGGCAGTATAATACCTAGCTAAACCTAAATGAAGTTGTTGGTGACAACTGGCAAAGATGTTCTTTTAACTGTTTACGTTGATTACCATGTGAGTTTTTATTAAGCAACCAGCTATGTAATAAAGTATACAATGTCACATAATAATCAATATCTAAGCACTAAAGTATGCTTTTATTAGGCAAAAATAATTTGCACAAACAAACGTAGAAAAAAAAACATGTATATTAACACGTATACATATATGCAACTATTAACAAAAAGGTGAGCTGAGCTGCCTTGGGTCCTGGAACAGAGGAAGAACTAGCCCTCAGATTTCTGAAGGAGAGGGTTCTCTGCTGCTCTGAGTACTAGCAGACAAGCTCCCAGGCAATGGAGCATTGTGCCTGGAAATTGCTTCCATCAAAGAGAGTCTCAAATGCTCCATTGCCTGGTTCTGCTGTTGGTTTACTCGGGCCAACATAATCTCCATATGGTCAGTCTGTTGCCTGGCTGCAAGTTGAATGCTCCGGGTTAACCTCCTGATGTCCCGTGACATCCTTCTATTGTCACTTGCCAGACTCTGAAGTTCTCTGAGGAGCCTCTGATGCACTGCATCGGGACAGTTGCTGATCCAGGCGGTACAGCAGTAGATGGCAGTGCCATCTGGGTACGAGAGGGCAACAGCTGTGGCTGCTCCTGTAGAGGCACACCAGGGGCAGCATCAGATGGTGGCAGGATGCGGGAAACATGGCCCGTGGCCTCCTCTGGCCATGGGGAGAAGACAGAAGTCTGGGGAATCACAGGGGTCAGCTCTGGCTCATTCTGGAGCTCAATGTCCTCGCAAATAAGGACAGGTGAGCAAGGCAGGCTGCATTGCGCTCTCCCCTCTGACTGGTCTTGGTTGATCTGACATAGACGAGATAGCCAATGTTGATGATAGCATTCAAAGAAATAGATTTCGGGGGGGGGGGGCGTGTCCGGCACGTGACCAGTATGGCCGCTTGAGAACAGAGCTCCTCACTCTACGGCCTTTCCGAGCGACTTCCAGCCTTCCCCGGTGTTTTTTTCGCTCCGGTGGAGCACCGCAGATACCCGCCCATCATAGAGGAGATGTCCCTCAAGCGGAAAGAGGATTGCATCCCTCGCAAGCTAACGGCCTATATGTACCAGCCGTCTGCGCGGCGCGGCCAAGATGGCGCCGCGGCTTCAGGCCTACACACACTGACGGAGGCTGCAGCTTCTTCCCGCCGAGACAAAAACATCCCCGCTCGAGACAACGCACTGGTAAGTGCAAACGGAGGGGGAAGCCCCTATACATCACCCCCGGGAACGCCAATCTCCCATAGCCCAGCTAAATCTAAAATGCGCCTAGATACTGCAGGGGGATCCCAGGATGACATACAGCCTGCCACCATGCCCTACATCCTCCCCCAGCAGAACCCACAGCCTGACGCCATAGCAGCGTTTCCTACAGCGGGACAAGCAGTTATGGACACCACCCTTAAGGACATGTTAATGTCCCTCAGAAGCTCCTTACAAGCAGACATGCTCTCCCTTATGCACAGCTTTGGGAACAGCATCCATGCACTAGAAAACAGGGCCTCACATATAGAGGCTAATGCGGGAGACATTACCATTACAGTGAATGACATTATTGATGCTCAGGAAACTCAGGCCCACGACATCAACTGGATTAGGGACAAAATGGCGGATTTAGAGGACAGAGTAAGGCGAAACAATTTTAAAATCCGTGGAGTCCCTGAATCCGTCCAAAATACTGAACTGCCCTCGTTCGCAAAAAATCTGCTCAAAGCTGTGCTTCCTGATGCAAAAAATATTGAGCTCATTGTTGACCGCATTCACAGGTTACCTAAGCCCGCTTTCCTCCCAGACGCCATGCCCCGAGACATCATCCTCAGAGTGCACTTTTACCATATTAAAGAGCAATTTATGCATAAGGTGAGAGCACTGGACACTCTCCCCGAACCGTACAATCAATTACAAATCTACGCTGACTTGTCCCAACACACCTTGAGCAGGCGCAGGCAACTTAACACGATTACCAAGGCGCTGCGTAATAACCAGATCCAATACCAGTGGATTGCACCCTCCAAAATATCCATCCACCATGGCGGTTCGAAACACCTAATCACTTCACTCCAACAAGGACTGAAACTCCTACAAGACTGGAATATCATTCCTACTGATGTGACCCCCATGGACCACAACAATATGGGAGATGTACACGCATGTCCTCTTCCACCGAGACCCCAGAAACCTTACTCTCCTCCGCAGTAATCCGGGGAACATGATTGCTCACGCCGAATGAGTGTATCTTCTGTCACGCTCGGTCTACAGAGACTACTTACCCTCACCTAGTGTTTCTGGCACGGTTGTGCCCAGGACTTTACTTGTGGAAACACTCTCCAATTAACCCCTGCCTTTTGTTCCTCCTAGAGAACCCATCCCAAGTTTCTGACTGCGACACAAGTACCCCTTCATCCATCTGAATAATTCCAATCCTCTGCCACTTGATTCCTGCTGAAAGGAGCTACTCCTGATTTACCTGATCTGTTCCCCATCCCCCCCCCTTTTTTTTTTTTTTCCTCTCTCTCTTCTTACAGGTCGCGCCTACCACACAACACTCTTCTCAGCGTCAAGTCTGCACAACTCTCGTACAGCTTTATTGAAGACTTCTTCGAACAACACGTTGGACTCCTACTCCTCCTAGTCAATTTCAAGGTAACACTCATCCTTGCTGCTGCTCTTTTCATATTCCTACGGCACCATGACTATCAAAATTGTATCTGTAAACATCAAAGGGCTCAATCACCCTGCTAAAAGGGCTTCCCTCTGGTCACTGGCCAAGCAAACCAAATGTGACATCATCTGCGCTCAAGAGACACATTTCTTAGCCAGCCACCCCCCTACCTGCACCAACAAATGGTTTAACACTATCTATCTTGCTAATGCAAAGACAAAAAAAAAAGGAGTTCTAATTGCCATTCGCAATTCTTTAGCGTTCCAATCCACCTTGTGCGTCCAAGATCCAGAAGGCCGCTACATCATTCTGACTTGCACGATCAAAGGTGCTCCCTATACCATAGTCTCTCTGTACGCCCCTAATGTTCACCAAACTCGCTTTCTACGAAAACTCCATAAGAAAGTTGCAGAGATTCAGCAAGGAGCGGTAATCTGGTGCGGAGACTTCAACTGTACCCCTGACTCTGAATTGGACTCTTCTGCCCACACCAAGCGACATAGATTAGCCCTAAACCCTCTTTTGTCAACATTTCGACTGTACGATGTTTGGAGATGTCAGCATGCAGACGAAAAAGACTTCACCTTCTTTTCTCCCTGTCACAACTCGTATTCGCGCATTTTTTGACGGACCCCTGGACCTTACAAAAAATCTCCTCTTCGGAGATACATCCCACCACTTGGTCTGATCACTCACCAATAAGCATCACTGTGGAAGATTCAACTAACAATCCCCCTGCTTATCTATGGAAACTCAACACCAGGATTTTACAATCAGAACCATATTCTAAACTGCTCCATGACAACCTGAAAGCTTTTTTCTTACAGAACAAAGACTCTGTTGCGGACCCACACATCTTGTGAGCTTCGCACAAAGCGTATATGAGGGGGCTCTTTATTCAATATGGAGCGAGAGACAGGAGGCAAAGGAGGCAGCGGATAGACAGCCTTCTCACTAACATTCAAAATACTGATCTCCTCAATAAGCAGCACCCCAGCCCGGCGCTTAAATCTAAATTAATATCTCTTAGGCCGCGTACACACGGGCGGATTGTCTGCCCAACTTAGTCCGCTGAACCGTGTTTCAGCGGACAATCCGCTCGTGTGTGGGCTTCAGCGGACTTTTTCAGCGGACAGTCTGACAGACTTTGTCTTTCGGAATTTTCGTAATTTTGTCCATTCAAACTTGGTTTCAGCGGACAGTCCGCTCGTGTGTAGGCAAGTTGGACGGACTAAGTATGGCACATGCTCAGAAAGGATTTACACGGCCGAAGGTTGCATTGCAGTGTATTGGACGTCGTTTTTCTAGTCCCGTCGTACGTGCTGTACACGTCATCGTGCAAGTTTTCAGCGGACTGTCTGTTCATCGTGTGTGGTCAAGTCCGTTCATTCAAAAGTTAAACGGACTGTCTGTCGGATTGTCTGACGAACTTAGTTGGGCAGACAATCCGCCCGTGTGTACGCGGCCTTAGGCTAGAACTTAGAACCCTACTGCTGGAATACCATGACAAAGCTCAAAAACGCTTTAGAATGAAGTTTTATTCTGAAGGCAATAAACCCGGTAAACTGCTTTCCCACCAGATTAAAGGTTATATACCGAAATCGCCCATTCCCTTTTTGCGTCATCCCACTACCAATGCTAGATTATCCAACCCGTAAGATATTGCAAACGCCTTTAGTGTTTACTACAGTAGCCTCTACAATCTGAATAATGACGCGACTTTACCCAAGCCCCAACTCTCCCAGATTCATGCTTTTTTACAGTCAATAAACCTGCCCCAACTAACCCCACAACAACTAGAACTGCTAAACTCCCCATTCACGCAGAACGAAATCATGACTGCCATCCAATCACTACCGAATAACAAAGCTCCAGGCCCAGATGGATTTGTTGGGGAGTACTATAAACAATTTTCTTCCGAATTGACCGAACATTTGATCCCAGTATTTAATTCTGCTGCCTCCTCCGCCTCCTTTCCTCCAGAAATGCTTAAAGCCTTAATTGTTACCATACCGAAGCCAGGGAAGGAACCCACCCTACCACAGAACTTTCGCCCCATTTCCCTTCTTAATCACGATGTGAAGCTTTATGCAAAAGTCATTGCTTATAGACTTAATGACATTCTGCCTCTGCTAATACACACTGATCAGTCAGGTTTCGTCAAAGGACGTCAGACATCAGACTCTACAAGGCGCATGATCAATATTATCCATCATGCAGTGACCCATCGGGTGCCTTCTCTGCTTCTCTCGTTGGATGCGGAGAAGGCATTCGATAGGGTTCACTGGCCATACCTTAGATTGACCCTAGAGAAATTCGGTTTCCATGGCTTTATACTCACTGCAATTTTAGCCTTATACTCTTCTCCCTCAGCCCAAGTCTATTGTCTGTCCATGCTATCAACAACCTTTGCTATAACAAATGGCACCAGGCAAGGATGTCCCCTATTGCCTCTGATATTTGACCTTATGATTGAACCTTTAGCGGCAAAAATTTGATCCCAGCACAACATCTCCGGTTTCCACATCGGAAATTCTGAGCATAAGATCAGCCTCTTTGCTGATGACATTATCCTTTCCCTGACTAACCCTGTTCCCTCCCTGGCTTCGGTGCAACTTACTCTTGACGAATTTAGCAATGTTTCATACTATAAGGTAAACACCTCTAAATCTTATGTTCTTCCCTTAGCGATGCCAGCGCAACAACAGACACACTTGCAAAGCAGCCATCAATATGCATGGTCTACGCATTATCACCCATACCTAGGTATTAAGCTAACTAGCGACACGAGCGATCTTTACAATGTCAACTTTCTCCCTTTCTTGAATAATCTCCCAAAGGAACTAGACAAGATTTCTAAACTAACACTCTCTGCTTCAGGCAGGCTAGCGGCGTTCAAAATGATCATTCTCCCTCAGCTACTATACCTTTTTAGAACACTTCCCATCTCGCTACCCACATCTTACTTCACGAAACTCCAATCCCTTCTTAGTAAAATGGTTTGGCAAGGAAAAAGAAACAGAGTTTCTCAAAAAATACTTGTGAAACACAAATCGGTAGGTGGCATAGGGTACATCAATATACGAGACTATCATAATGCAACAATCTTAGCACAGTTGAGAGCGTGGTTTATACCCGAACTCACTGTCCACTGGAGCTCTATGGAAGCTTCCCAAATCCCTGGCAAAAACCTCAAAAATTGGCTACTCAGTTTTCCCAAATTGAGGAAAGCTGACCGAAATATATCTCAAACTTTACATGCATCAGTTGAGGCATTTGAGTACCTTCTTAAAAATTTACCTGCATCCGCTTGTACTTACCAAGCCCCTATCCCAATAGAGGTCTTCAATCTAAAAATTCCTAACATGCAAGTATCTTCTTGGACGGATAGAGGTATACAGCATATTGCAGATCTATACAATGTAGACTTTGTGCACTCATTCCCTTCGCTACAGCACACTTTCTCACTCCCCTCGACGGAATACTACAAGTACATCCAAATCTCACACTGTCTAATCCGCAACCCACATCTCCAACTACACCTTCCCTTGAAAATCTGGCAATATTTTACTAATCACACTTCCCCACCAAAAGGCATTTCTATTTTTTACGCTATGATCAAAGGTAAGAACACCTTCGAGATCCTTCCTCCCATGCAGAAATGGGAAAAAGATCTTGGAATTCTCATATCTCCCCACCAATGGCAATGTGCGTTACGTTTTAATCATATAGTTACAAAATCTGCTAATCTGTGGGAACTTACCTACAAGATTACTCTTAGATGGTACTTAACGCCGCATCAATTACACACATATGACACCGCAATAGATGCCTCCTGCTGGAGACAATGCCATTCCCCAGGGACCCTCTATCACATACTGTGGGAATGCCCCAACACTGTGCCGCTGTGGATAGCTGTATTCCACCTGTTATCTGAGCTTACACATATCTCTATAAGCCCATCGCCTGCACTGGCAATCTTGAACGTTGGCATAGACAATTACCCTTATAGGCTTCGCTATATAATTACACACGTCCTCTTAGCGACCAGACTGACGATAGCCCGTCACTGGAAGTCCTCAGAACAGATTTCTTGTTCAGAAATTGTGCGTTTGGTGCACCTGCATGGAACATATGAACGTATGTTCGCTACATCTGAGGGACGTTTAGCTAACATTGCGAAATTCTGGGAAGATTGGGACTCCTGGTATGCTCGACCATAACTGTACTTTATCTGATTACTTCTAACCGCTCCACCTGTTCCTTCACCTGCAGTATGACGCAAGCTCTACCTACCCTTTTCTCCCCCCCCCCCCTTTTTTTTTTGTTTTCTTCTCTCTCCGCTGTCCCCGTAAGCTCCTTCTATCTCTGTGCGCCGCTGTGGTGCATCACACTGACCCACCTTCAACTGGTATTATCCTACACACTGGTATCCTCAGATGGGGTACTTGTTCATTGTTAGTTCACTGTTTATTGTTTCCTTACTGTTTTTTGTTCACAGTTTATTGACTAGCTCATTATCAATCACAACTCTATGCAGCTAATAATAACATGTTACAGTAATTGTTTCCAGTCTATTATAGAATGCTATAATGATACCTGTAAGCACTGGAGTGGGGGAGGCGGATCCCTCGTCTATGGGCACAGTGTGCTCCCATTAGGGGTGCCTGTAGACGGGACCCTCCATCCCCGTTTTTCCCCATTCTTCTGTTCCTCGTTTTTAACTTATCCTACCACTTCTTCTGTTTATGCTTATGGAAACATTCAAATTTATAAGTTGCAGTCCCACTGGGACTAGAGATTGCTTATGCTATATTATGCTGTTGAACGAGCTTTATGAGCTGTATTTTTGCTACTTTGTGCACTTTGTTATACATAACCCAATAAAAACTTATTGAATAAAAAAAAAAAAAAAAAAGAAATAGATTTCTAGACATTAGAATAAAAATATTTATTTTACTTATTTTTTTTTATTTTGACCCTGTCCTTTAAAAAACAAATAGATTTTGTGTCACATACAGGGCCGCTGATAGAAATCATGGGGCCCCGTACAGCCTACCTGACGGGGCCCCCTTCAGCTCCACCCCTGGCCCCGCCCATAGTCCCTCCTTCAGCCCCACCCCGTCCCAGCCCCTCCCCAGACCCCGCCTTGAAACAAAGTGCAGGTTTGTCTACAAGCGATAGGCATGGCTGGCACTGTCTGTAGCACATTACGGCATTGGCGGCATGGGTGACACTGTCTGTAGCACATTATGGCATTGGCGGCACAGGTGGCACTGTCTCTGCAGGCAGCACATGCGTTATGGGCCATAAAGCATGTGCTACCAGCAGACAGTGCCGCCAATGCTGTAACGTGCTGTAAACAGTGCCAGCCGTGACACTAATGGCATAACGCATGTGCTACTTGCTGACATAATGCCATTGGCAGCATGGATGGCACTGTCTGCAGCACAATATGGCATTGGCGGCATGGGTGACACTGTTTGCAGTACATTACGGCATTGGCGGCATGGGGGGCACGGTCTCTGCAGGCAGCACATGCATTATGGCCCATAATGCATGTGCTGCCTGCAGAGACCGTGCCACCCATGATGCCAATGCCATATTCTGCTGTAACAGTGCCACCCATGCCGCATGCGTTATTGCCCATAACGCATGTGCTACCTGCAGACAGTGCCACCCATGCTGCCAATGGCATAATGTAAAGATGCTGCTGCAGTAGTAGTAGATCTTGAATCCACCCCCCCCCCCCCCCAAGCAAGCACACACCTGTCTGTGTTCTGTGTTAGCCGGGCCCCAGGAGTCACTTCTTCCTTGATCCTGTTGCTGGTGGCTGTCTGGACTGGAGTACGAGTGTCCACAAAAGTTTCCAGTCAGATGCCAGATCGATCTGCTACTTTTTTTTCTTCCGCTCGGCGCGAAGAACATAGCAGAAGGGGAGGAATCACTCCGCGCCAGGGAAGGCAATATAGAGGACGCGCTGGCCGGAACTTGAGCCAGCATGAGGAGCGGGCGCAGAGAGGACATTCTTCCGTTTCCGAAATAGAGAAAATAGTCCCTCCCCCTGCCTATTGAGCTATCGGCCTAAAAATGTTTTTAAAAAGAACGGCAAGGGGTGGGGGGGGGGGGGGGGGGGGAAGAGAGTCAGTCAAGGTGGCTGGGGGATTTTTTTTTTTTTTAACATTAATTGGATTTTTTTTTTTTAACATTAATTAGGTCTCTGTTTAGGTTGCCCGGGCCCCCCTGCTGGCCGGGCCCAGTACAACAGGGCCAGTTGTACTGGCCTATCAGCGGCCCTGGTCACATATATTCCTATTACAAGGAATGTAAACATCCCATGTAATAGAGAAAAAGAATGACAGGTCCTCTTTAATGTGAAATCTGGGGTCAAAAAGACCTCAGATCTCATAATTACACTAAAATGCAATAAAATATTTATATAAAAAGAATTGTAATATTCCCCCCCCCCAAAAAAAAAAGCCCCTTTAAGACTAGAGGGCAGAAGTGGACCTGATTGTCTCCACTGCTACTGGTAAGCGGCAGAGGCGACTGGAGCGTGGTGGGCCTCTCATGCCCCTGATAAAAGTGAACTTGCGGCAAGTCAGCCGCAGTGACCAATTTTATCTGAAAGAGGACTGCCCGCTGAAGAAGATACCAGCCATAACAATGGTGGTCCTCTTCAAACAGCCAATGTATAACTGCGGCGTGTGGTCCTTCCTTAAGTTGTTAAGGGAACAGGTTTGGGTTTTTTTAGGTTAACAAATGCTTTAAAGAAACATATGTTTTTTTTTCTTTTCATTATATAGTAAATATTTTATTTTTGCTACTCTTTTTTTAAGTTCCACCCTAGTTACTGGTGGCCAATTGTAGTGGCGGTTGGATACTAAGATCAGATGCATTTCCAAATATTGTAGTAATAGAATAAACAATTATAGGTTACAATACAAACAGTAGGGTCTATTTACTAAAGGAAAATACACTTTCCACTACAAGTGCACTGTAGATCTGAGGGGGACATGCAAGGAACATAAAAAAACTGAATGTTTGCTTGTACATGATTGGATGATAAAATCAGCAGAGCTCCACCTCATTTCAGAGTTTCTCCTCAGATTTACAGCGACTGCACTTCTGGGGAGGACATCCTCTCCGGCTGTTTGAAATAACAGACAAGCGGCTGCTTAGCCATATCGGTTGTTAAAAAACGGTACCGGGTGATGTCTGCCGCTGCAGGCATCACCCCAGTACAACACTTTGAAGCACTATATTGGTAAGTTTGTCAACGATAACGATTATTACAAAAAGTGGCCACCAATAATCGTTCGACCCCTAGTTTGAGGTGTGTGTGTATGAACTTAAAAATGGATGGTTGTTAAATAGCTTTTTATGTGTTTTATAATGCTTGTTTGTAAAGTGTGGATGACGATGGTGCTTCCTGTCCTGTTTCTTTATATTGGCAGCTTGCGTATTCTACTCACGTTGGGGAGTAATGTGCCGCTGCTTCCTGACAGAAGCTGACGCTGGAGGGTCCGGGATATGGCTCACGCTTTCTGTTAAAGATAGTATAAAAGAGTTAAGGTAACCACTTCTGGACCAAGCCTATTTCTGTCAGTTATTGTTTACAATTTAAAATCATAATTTTTTTGCTAGAAAATTACTGAGAACCACAAACATCATATATATATATTTATGGCTGAAGCCCTATGACCGATACGTATCCGAACAATACAAACTTATCATGAGATACCCTATATGAAATGGACCTGAAAGTGTGCCCTGGTCTAATGGACGGTATACCAAAATAAGGGGGCAAAACACTTAGGTAGGGATAAGAGAGTTTTATTGTTTCCAGCTTAACCTTTATTGAGCAAGTTGAGTGAATGCTCGAGACATCTCTACCTGTGGGTTAGGGATGTACCGAGTGAAGCAGGCCGATTTCCACCTGCCCAATCTTTTGATGACGTGGTCCGGGACCCCATGTCGGGATGCGGATGAAGCTGCTCCGATGCGGAAGGAGTGGCCGGAATACTCACCGGGATTGAGGAGCAAGTTGCGGTGGAGAATCCTAACATGTTTAATGAACTGGCAGTTTGTTAATGGTTTGACCGGGAAGGGCAAAAGAGGGCTAGAGTCCGGGAGCTCGGGTAGCCGAGAGAGTAACTGTGTAAGCACAGCGACCGGGCACCAGGCGTTGTTGGTTTTGTAGAGGTGGATATCTACGCCGGTGCCTGTCTGCTGGGTCTTGGTTACCGAGAGGTGGAGGATGAAGTGGTCCTGGTGACGGAGCAGGTGACGTCTGCGAAGGACTGGAGTGTGTGGGCTGTTATGAGTGAACTCGCTGGGCCGTAGGAAGCCATAGTAGGCCAGGTAAATGGCTGCCTGTATGACCAGACTGGGGAGAACACCGAAGGGGTAGCTGGTAAGCATGGTGGACATGTCCCTGAAGATGGAACTGATGATGGGGAGCCGTTTGACTTTTATTGGCGGCTGTTGCTTCTGGATGCCGCGCAGGATGGCTCGGATCGCGTGGGATGAGAAGATGGACAGTTTGGTAGGATCCTGAAGTGAGAGGAAGTGCTGTATGCCAGCTAAGTATAAGCGGATAGTGTTGAATGACAAGGCCAGTTGATTATGGCAGTATGAGGTGAAGGCGAGTATGTGCCTAGCATCTGTGGGGGTGCCTACTGTGGAGGCAACCAGAAATGTCTTGAACGCCTTCCAGGCTACCCGGTAGGCTTTCAGAGTATTGTCCGATAGTGAACGGTTGATGAGCTGAGTGGCTCTATGTAGATGCGGCTCTAGTCCAGGGTCAACTGAGACCAATGCAGGATAGGAGCTGAGACCGTATCTGCACTGGGAACCTGCTGAAAGAAGGACAGGAAATTAAAGCGGGACAATGCGTCAGCTGCACAGTTGTACTTTCCTGGGATAAACGTGCAGTAAACATTAAACTGATGCTGCAGAGACAGCTGCACCAGCCTGCGTAGGAAGGACATCACAGAGAGAGATTTGGACCTGCCCTTGTTGACTATTTCGGCTGTGGCCTGGTTGTCGGTGGTGAAACCTACAGTTTGTCCTGTCCAGGTATGACCCCAGAGCTGGGCGGCTGCTACCATGGGGTAGAGCTCGAAAAGGGATGAAGACTGACTAAACCCAAGGATCCTGAGTATTTGAGAAGGCCAGGGTCCGGCGAACCAATGGTGGCCAAAAATTGCCGCAAACCCTGTGGAGGCTGCGGCATCTGTCACTACCTGTGGCGAGAGAGGTGAGATATACGGGATGAACAGAGAGATACCGTTCCAGGTGGACAGGAACTCGTCCCACATCGACAGGTCTGCTAAGGCTGCGGTATCTAGGCAAAGGATTTGATCCGGGGTCTTGTGCCTGAGAAAGGTAGACCAACAGGCGTGAGACAAAGGAGCGACCTTGTGGAATTATACGCATGGCATAGTTGAGCATGCCCAACAGCGACTGTAGCTGCCTCTTTGTACATCCCCTGGTGCGGGTGAACTTGTGGAGAACTGCCCTGATGCGGGTCAGTTTGTCGAGGGGCAGGCTGGCCTGCATGGAGCTGGTGTCTAGATTGACTCCGAGGAAGGTGATTGATTGCGTGGGCCTGTCCACCTTATGTTCAGCGATGGGAACATTGAGGTTCCCAAAGACGGTCCTTAATTTGTCGAGGTCCCTTGGAGGTGTGCCTGGCTGTTCGATCAACAGGAAGTCATCCAAGTAGTGGATAACTTGCTGACAACCAACTTTGTGCAGGAGAATCCACTCGAGAGACTGAGCGAACGTGTCGAACAGCCACGGGCTGCTGTTGGAGCCAAACGTTAACTTAGTGGCGAAATAAGATTGATCTCTCCATTTAATTCCGTGCCAGCACCAGAGGGACGGGTGGATAGGCAATAGTTTAAAGGCGTCGGATATGTCGGCTTTGGCCAGCCACGCACCTGTGCCTACTTTAAAGATGGCCTGAATCGCCATGTCCACCGAGGCGTATTTTAATGAGAACTCTTCGGAAGGAATCAAGGAGTTTAAGCTGGGAATGTGGGAAGAACGAGGCGCAGACAGGTCGTACACCAAACGATTTTTATTAGAAAATTTGACCTTGACAAGCCCAATAGGGCTAACTCTCCACGCATTGAAGGGGGGTTGTGTGAAGGGACCTATGACAAAGCCTCGTTCCACCTCGTTCTGCAGCAGTTGGTCAATGGCCTGCTCGTCAGATGCTGCTGAGCGGAGGTTTCTGCACTCGTAGGTCTGGTGGGGTAGGGAGATGAGGCCGGTGTGGAAGCCTGTCGTGAAGCCTGTCGTGAAGCCACCGATGAGGAAGGTGGCTAGTGAAGGAGTGGGGTGCATGGTGAGGTAGAAGCCCAAGCATAGGACGTCTATGCGGCTCAGTCATGAGCCCTTGTGTGCTTTGACCTCGCACAAATTTCTGGGGTGCGCTTTGTGACATACGACACAGATGTGCAGTAGGTGGCACTGGCTAAAATTGCACGAGCCATAGTTATAATTATTGCAGATGGCCGCTCCCCCTACGGTTCGGACGGTACGTCCAAATTTGTCTACTTGATTCTTTGGCGCAGGGCCTGATTGGCCTAGGGCTGCACCAGAGGTGGAGGGGAACTCTACCGGGCGACTAACCGGTATGTTGGCGCACCAGGAAGCGGTATGGGTGGAGGACTGGCAGATGGCACACAGGGGTGAACGAAGGCCGGCAAAATGCCGGCAGAACAGTTCGGTGTCCATAAGGCTCCAGTCTGTGGGTGACTGGAACTGTGCCAGTTTAGCGGCTGCCTTGGCTGAGAATGACCGATGATAGTCGTAAAAGGAGAAGCCTCCGTATTTGTATCCTAGGTCCACTACCGTGTGGAGGTACAAATCCAGCTCTTCCCTCCTGGCAGGGGATGCTGAGCAAATTACGTCTCTCAGCATCCCAAAGGCTAGGGCAAACTCTGGGATGGAAAGTTTACGATTCAGCCTGGGGTCCTTAGCTTTGAGGACTACGGAGACATCTCCCCAGGTGTAAGCCTTGTTCTCTGCAAGGTCATGTACCGAAATAAGCAGGGAGGCAAGGTTGACATCCTTGCCGTCCAAGATGTCCTTCCTTATGCCGGCCGGCACCAGATGTGCTGGACAGACCACGGGACATGTTCCTTCGTTACCTGTCGGCAGTGGTGACGGGACTGGAACCGGAACAGGGGTGGTTGTGGCTGGGAGAGTTTCTAGGAGCGTCACTCTGGCCTGGACGTCCGTGACCGTATTGGTTAGGGACGATACCATAGCATGCAGTTGGCCTATAGCCGCTGAGATGGACTGGAGCGTAGCCTGAGGCGGGGTACTAGGCCCGGCCGTAGCTGGTGGGGTAGAGAGTTGCCTGAAAAGCTCTGCCTTCCTAGCCGTAGCAGGGAAGGGAATGCCCCCTGCGTCTCAGCTCCGCTGTCAGCCTGGGGATAGTCCAACCCCTGAAGGACTGTACGCTGTCGCTCACTGAAGGCGGGCGAGAAGACAAGGGGGCGGTAAAGTCTTCGCTGCCGAGTTGGGACATGGCTCCAGGTGAATCGTGCCCTTGGAGTGATGTCCTATCTCTTTGGGGACGAAGGATGGACGACCGGAACCTATAGAGGGTGACATAAGTCAAGACTGTTTCTCTATTTTACCAAGCAAATCCACTTATTGCTGAGCACTAAGGCGGGAGCGTACGTGTATACATATACATATATATATATATATATATATATATATATATATATATATATATATATATATATATATATATATATATAGTCACAAGCCTTCATATACATATATATGTATGCCAGCATGGTTGCTGTCGCATTTTCCACGCCTTCCCTTCTCTCCCCTTTCTTTTTTTTTTTTTTTCTTTTTTTTTTTACCTGGGAAGATGACGTCCAAGCTGGTGCAGGGTGGACCTACTGAACTTGACTGACCTGGAGAGAGAAACAACAGATGACAATTGGTGAGGAGCCTAACAAGTAAACTGAAGAGTGACGTAAACGGCTGGCTAACACGACCGAAGTGCATCGTTGAGTAGACATTTTTCGCCACCACTCCTTTTTTATCACCGCCATTTATTTATCATCATCATTTTTTTTTTTTTTTCCTTTTTTTTTTTTGCTGTCCCAATCCGACGTATCATTTGCGTAAAGGACGAAGTGTGAGATGACCCGTGTCCAATGCGGGAGCGTGAATAAGTGCTGTAATTGTGACCGTACAATAAGGCAACCTGTTGGAAAAAGTGAAATGTGGCCGTTCCCTCTGGGGCACGCCGAACCGAATCGATGCATCACGGATGCTACTGGATTCGAGTCGGAGCGCTGTAAGTGACAGTGAAATGAAGCATGATTGCCATGACAGAGGCACGAAATGGTCGCGTCGCAAGTGCGACTGACAACAAAGCGGACTCTGGAGCACGTACTGAAATGTGGGAAATAACCTGGGGCGAACCGGAAAGAATCGGTGCATGTGTATGTGCGACTGGATTCGAACCGGAGCGTGGAGCGTGACAGTGAAATGAAATGAACAACTTCTGTCATGACAGAGGCCTGGATCGGCTGGCCACGAACTGCGACTGAAACCGAACCGGTCTCTGGAGCATGCACTGAAATGAGGCTGAAAAATACCTGGGGCCGTCCGGACGAATCGATGCACAGGGATGCCACCGGATTCGAACCGAACGCACTACGTGACAATGAAATGTTTCCCATGATAGAGCTACGAATCGGAGAGGACGCAGCCTGCGACCGTCAACGAGCGGGCTATAGAGCATGTACTGAAATGAGGCCAACGCAACTGGGACACGTCGATCGAACCTGTGCGTTTTGAGAAATGCGACTGGTTTCGATTCGGAACGTAATAGGTGACAGTGAAATGATTCCCATGACAGAGACCCGGATCGATTAGCAATGAGCGGGCTCTGGAGCATGTACCGAAATGAGGCCGAGCAGCTGGGGCACACCGGAACGAATCGGCGCATTTACACACACACACACACACACACACACACACACACACACACACACACACACACACACAGACACACACATCTTAGCAGTGGCTTCTGGAAGGTAAGAGTTTTTTTTGTCTCGCTGTAATGGAGGTCTCTATTGGGGGGGCACAGGCACGATCTGATATATAATCTGTTACTTTCCATGGCCCTACTGACACCGTCCACTGCCCTTCTGACACCATTCACTTCCCTACTGACAGCGTCCAATGCTCTACTGACACCTTACACTGCCCTACTGAAACCGTCCTCTGCCCTACTGACACCATCCTCTGCCTTTCTGACACCGTTCTCTGCCCCACTGACACCGTTCTCTGCCCTACTGACACTGCTCACTGCGGCCCTACTGACACCCTCCACTCCCTTACTGACACCCTCCACTCCCTTACTGACACCCTCCACTCCCTTACCGACACCGTCCACTGCCCTACCGACACCGTACTCTGCTCTACTGATACCATCCACTGCCCTACTGGCTGACAGTGTCCAATTTTAAGGTAGGCTAGTTTCATATTTTAACTGACATTTCTTTTATTAATCGAATCATATTTTTTGGGTACACAAATGCTTTTGTTTAACCATGCCCCTTTAAGTCCCCCCCACCCATGCAATTTGGCCACATCCACTGTTCACCCGAGCACACCTCATTACTACTCTCTTTGGATAACCAAAAAGGTGTCCCAGGTATTTTACAATCCTATAGAGTGTAGTACAAAAAAAATTGACGTTCGCCGTGAAAGTGTTCGGGTTTGGCTTGAAGGAAAGGTGGCAACCCTAGACATAAGCCTGTAGTGACTCTTTCCTCATTCCATTTCCTCCTCCTACTCTGTTCATGTCTGAGCATTTATTTGGAACTAGTTGGTCTTTTTTTTTTTTTTTTAGGTGCGAACAGGAACAACTTTATTGATACAGGTTTTTAAACACTTCAAAAATAGGGCCAGTCATCACATGAACAATGCAAACTTCAAACAGCAATCCATTAAACAGCTAACTAATTAATTGATTAGTAACAGAGTACCCATCCCAGACTGCCCGACAACAGTTTTCCAGCATTCAAGAAGACCCAGGGCTGTCTTTTCACACCCATCTTTTTTTTTTTTTTTTTTTAAACAAACGCAGGTTTATTAATCATGTAAAAATGTTACAGAAAAAAAATTAGTGGGTGCAACCACACATTTTGTAAAGTAAACAAATACCAGCATATGCTCATCCCCAACGCAGTGAGGAGAGATAACCCAAACAACCGAATAGTACAAACATGGGAGCTTCCCGTCCACCCCCCCCCCCCCCCACTGTCCCAGGACACGAGCACCATGCGTCGCCGCATCAGCTGACGCAAGTCTCAACTGCATTCAACCATCTATCCCACACTTTATTGTATTTGACAGGGCATCCACGATGACTATACACCAATTTTATATACGGTAATGTATTATTAATCTCTACAATCCAGTCCCGGACCCGAGGAGGAGCAGGTCGCATCCAATGTTTCGCTATCAACTTTCTAGCGGTAAATAGTGTAGACTGTAGGAACGTAGTAAGGTACGTATCCATAGCTACGTCTGGGAACATTCCCAGTATAAATACTTTCGGGTCAAGTTGTAAGGGCGACCCCATGTGGTCATGCAGAAAATTAATTATGTGTATCCAATAAGATTGGATCTTAGGACACAACCACATTAGGTGGTATAAGGTTCCAGAGATGCATGAGCACATGGGGCACCCCAGACTATGGTCAGGCCGGAATTTCGCCAACCTGACAGGGGTCAGATACGACCTATGAATTACGTATAGTTGCGTAAGGCGGTCTGGAATTTTCAATGATACCTGTTTAACATTTTCAAGCATGTCCTCCCAGTCTGTCCCCTCCAGTGGACCCATATCCTCCTCCCATCTAAGCCTGGCCCTCTCCGAGACCAGAGCCGACTCCCTCGCCCTCAATAAATTGTAGAATGTGGAAATCAACTGAGCCGAGGTGTCACCCAGCAGCAGGTCAACCAAAGACAAGGTCTGAACATTGGGGGGGCCGTCCGCAAATTGGGATCGAAGTGCGTGTCGTAATTGCAAATACCGGAAATACATGGATTGGGGTAGGTCAAACTCCGCCTGTAACGTAGGAAAATCACGAACGCCAAGGGGGGACATGACTTGGTATAAAAAGATAACGCCCCTAGCGGCCCATAGTGCGGCCCCTGGGACCGCTAGTAATTCCTTCAAATCAGTGTTGCACCACAGGGGGGGGGTGTGAATGGTAAAAATCAGCTCCAACAACACCCAACGCCGACTTCCAGATCCTCCTATGGTAGGACAGCATAGGGGTCTGGACAGCTCCTGCCCTCCCGGCTCGAAAGAGCGTCTGCAGTGGGGTATGAGTGTGTAGGCCCTCTCCGCCACCCACCAACGTCTGGTATCTTGTCCCATCCAATCTGTGCAGGTGATAGAAATGCGACAGTTGTGCCGCCAAATAGTAACTCCGAAAGTCCGGGAGGGCTACCCCTCCCGAGTTCGATGGGTTCTTAAGCGTGGTCCACGCCAGCTTGTGCCTAGAGGAGCCCCAAATAAACGTATTCAAAATTTTATCAATCGTTTTGAAGTAGCGGAGAGGGACCAGGACCGGGGAATGGCAGAGCGCGTAAAGAATCTTGGGGAGTAAAATCATTTTGGTCAAATTAACCCTGCCCATCACCCCAAGAGGGAGACGGGACCAGGCCTGGGTGCGTGTTTTAAGAAATACAAAGAGGGGTTCAATATTAAGTAATAGGTAATCCCGCGGTTCTCTAGTGATATAAATCCCCAGATACTTAATTAGGGAGACCCTGGAGAGTGGAAGGGAGGCCGCACAGCGGTCTGGCACCGACACATCCAAGGGTAAGACCTGGGACTTAGACCAATTTATGGCCAAGCCCGAGTGTCTGCCGAACTCCCCCACCACCTCCAGCGCACTCCACAACGAAGGACCCTCGTCTTCAAGGAACAAAAGGGTGTCATCCGCATACATACTCACGGATTCTACCAGGGTACCACTGCGGAGGCCAACTATCCCCGGATGATGTCGGAGCCTGGCCGCCAGGGGTTCTGCCGCGAGGGCATACAAAAGGGGGGAGAGCGGGCACCCCTGACGCGTGCCCCGCCCCACAGGGAAGGGATCCGATACCGAGCCATTTACCGCGACCCTAGCCATCGGCCGAAAGTAAAGCAAGGTAACCCATTTTATAAAATTGGGGCCAAATCCAAATCGCCCCAGACACTCCCAGAGATAACCCCATTCAATGGAGTCTAAGGCCTTGGCAGCGTCCAAAGACACTACCGCCCTCGATCCCACCGAGTCATGCCCCGCCTGTACATTCATGTATACACGCCGAATATTCATAGCCGTGTTTTTCCCCGGCATGAAGCCTGTTTGGTCAGGATGCACAAGGGACAATATAATCGTATTCAGTCTAATGGCCAAAATTTTCGCTAGAATTTTAATATCGGTCTGAAGTAGAGATATGGGACGGTAAGACTCAGGAAGGAGGGGGTCCTTGCCCGGCTTGGGTAATACAACTATGGTGGCCTGCCGTAACGTCTCGGGAATCGTTTCCGAATCAAACATATACTTGTACAATTTCAACAGTTCCGGAACCAGTACATTGGAGTATTGGGCATAGAAATCTAAGGGTATACCATCCTGTCCGGGGGCCTTAGCAGAAGCCAGAGACGAGATCGCCAATGCGACCTCATCGCTGGTTAGGGGGGCATCCATATCCGCAACCCGTGTTGGTGACAGTCTAGGGAGAGAAATACTCTCCAGATAGGTCCTGGTCTCTGATCTCGGAGTAGCCACCTGGGAGGCATAGGTCGTCTTATAAAACTCCCGGAACATCTCCGCCACCACCAGCGGATCAGACACCACCACTCCCCGGTGATCAGTTAAGGAAACAACCACCGGAGGTCTGGAGTCCTGGTGCGCCAGATAGGCCAGAAGCCGCCCCGCCCGCTCCCCCTGCTCGAATACACGTTGCCTAGTGAAGAAGAGCTTTCGCCTAGCTTGTTCGTATTGTAAGTGCTCCAACGCACGAGTGTGATGCCTAAGCTACTGCGCCTTAGCCTGAGTAGGGTTAGCACTGAAGTCAGCTGCAACCGCCTCCAGTGCCTCTGTAGCTTGTGTCAATTGGGTCAGGGAAGCCTTCTTCAACCGGCCTATCCGCCGTGAGAGAGTGGAGCGGACATGCAGCTTGAAGGCCTCCCATACGTGATCTATCCTGGCCGTGTCTCGGTTGGTATCAAAATAGAACCGCCATTCCTCCTCTATGTCCTCGCATTCGCCCAGCCTTGACAGCCAAAATGGGTGTAGCCTCCATCGCCTCGGACCCGCCTGACGTGCCATCTCAAATGTAGTCCAGCAAGGAGCGTGGTCCGAAAGCGACCGGGCGCAGTACCCGGCGTCCAACAGTCTGGGCAGAAGGCTGCTGGTAATCAAAATGTAGTCAATGCGGGACATAGAGGAGTGGGCAGCCGAGAAATACGAGTACTCCTGCTTCCCTGGGTACCGGTGACGCCACGGGTCGATAAGGGAGAACTCCCGTAGGGTACGACCCAATCTGGTTTCACCGTGGACACGATCACCCCCAGCCAGACGCATCCTGTCCAGTTCCCGGTCTAGAACCATGTTAAAGTCCCCCAGCCAAATGGCAGGGGTAGTGGGGTGCATGGCCATGTAAGATAGCCCCTCATTAATAATGGTAGAGTTATATGGCGGAGGAACATAACACGCCAACACTAGGTATTGAGCCCCATACAGCACACAATGCATAAATAAGTACCTGCCCTGGGGATCAGTCCGCAAAGAAATCAACTCAAATTGGGTAGACTTAGTCACCAGGACAACGACCCCACGGGAATAAGGGGTATAGGAGGCATGATATGCCCAGCCAATCCAGGGGCGTTTCAGCGCCAACTGTAATTGTCCGGTAACATGCGTTTCCACCAATACTATAACATTAGCCCTGTATAATTTAAGGCGGTCAAATACTGCCGTGCGTTTTAATTTGTCACGCATCCCCCTGACATTCCAGGACAGAAACTTCAACTCACCCGCGAGAAATCTCTCGTAAATGCTTCGAGAGGAGGGAGGCGGACAATCCCCAAAGCAGTGACTCTCCCCAACCCAGTATGGTCATAGAGCAAATATAAAAGCAATCGAAACAGAACTGGTAAATATACATTTCCTGCAGTTAAACACAGAGTGAAAGCACCACAACACAAAGAAAACCTGCAACCAACTTTAAAACTTAAACTAGTTGGTCTTTAAACTTTTTATAATAGCGAATTGTGAGGTCCTGGACTCTTTCCTGCCACTGTATTTTTCAATGATTGTCTAATCTCTTCCTGTGAGATAGTTTTGGTAACTTTGCTCCTTTTAAATATTGTTGTATCTTTTGTTTCCTTTTTAGCTCGACTTCCTGTGACCCCTTTTGCCTTACTGAATATAGGGCACTATAGTAGCTATGGAAAACGTTAGCAATTTCTGGTGTAGAATAAACCATTTCACCTTTATTATTTTTCATTTTCTCTATATAGCTAGTCGATTTATTTATTTTTTAATATTCTTGACAAATATTTTCCTGGCTTATTTCCCCTGACCACATATTGGTCTGACTTAGTTAATAACGTCACTCAGGATCCCTGGCCCTTTTGTTTACAAACAAGCCAGTGGGAATCTGTCATTCAGCATTGGTGCTATGATTGCTAAATTACAGATTCCAGTCAGACTGAACATTTTTTTTTTTGCTTTAGGTAGAGTACATTCTACTACTCCACAACATTGTGTGCAGGTTAAATACATCCCTGAAGCATATTATTTAAAATATTTCTATAGTTGTAATGTCACCCCTTTTAAGTAGCATTAGAAGACCATCTCTCTACTGACCTGCATTTTTAAAAATGTTTTTTAAAATGGTTGATCTTTTTATTGATTTTCAAATGAGTATACAGCCATACAATAGGAAATGGTCTGGTACATGCTCTCAGCGTTCACAAGAATTTGCTTCGGTATGCTAACTCCTCTTCGGCTAACAAAAACACAAGTCGTGGCCATCTTCCCTGCTCTGACACATGGTCACAACTTCCTGTAGGTGAGATCCTGTAGATGAGATCATGGTCACAAAGAGACACTGTAAGTGTACTGTGAAGACACTTACAGTATTGAGAAGCTTTTTGGTGTGATTTTTAGCACATAAAATATTTAATATTAAAGTGCTGATATGATTTAAACTCTACATAAATAAACTCTAAAAAGATACCTAAATGATGACAGCTGTAACCAATATACAAGTGCTCTCACAATGTAAAAATAGGTAAAAAAAAATGTAAACAATTAATTGTAAACAATTGGTGCGCGACTATCAATTTAATTACCCCCCCCCCCCCCCCCCAAAGAAGATGTGTCTGCAGCAAGCGTGGATATAGGAGTGACACCCATTATTATTGTCCCCGTTGTCCTGACAGTCCTGGTCTTGAATGTTTTGAACGCTGCCATACACTAGTTGAGTATTAGCGTAGGATACAGCATTGCAGAGACTGGGCAAACTTTCACAGGGTCTCCCAAGATGCCATCGCATTTTGAGAGACCTGAACCTGGAACCGGTTACAGTTACAAAAGTTGCAGTTACAAAAAAGTGTAAAAATAAATAAATAAAAAAACACATAAATATAAAAAAAAACTAAAATAGTTGTAATTTTATTTTTCTCTCTCTCTCTATTCTCTCTCTATTGTTCTGCTCTTTTTTTATTGTATTCTATTCTGCAATGTTTTATTATGATTATGTTTGCTTTTCAGGTATGCAGTTTTTTATACTTTACTGTTTACTGTATTTTATTGTTAACCTTTTTTTTGTTTTCAGGTACGTCATTCAGCTGCAACGTGGAATTATTTATCTTGACAGCAACAGCGTTTGCTCCCATGATACATAAAGCCATGACTCCAGCACTGCCGGAGGTGATTTCACCACCACGGTTAAAAAAAAGAGCATATATGCCGAAGCATGGGGGTAGCAGGGGCGGAGGAGCGATTTGCTCCTACCTTTTGTGGGTGGATGCCCCCATGCTTCGGCATATATATATTTTAGGGGGGCGTGGCCTGGACGCTGAGGAGAATGGCAGCTTGACTTGTAAGCTCCCGCTGATACGGAGGGTAAACAGGCGATACCGGAGGTAAAACTGACCATACAGCTTACCGACCGACATGGGAACGTCTTCTCGCGGATCGTCCGCTTCCCGGTCCAGATCACCCAGAGATTTGACACACAGAGTGAGCCAAAACATCCCGGAGATGTTCCGCTCACAGGCCAGCAACATGGCGTCCTCACGAGGCTCGCCTCCACCTCACAGCGCAACCTTATCTCCGAGGCCCTCCTCTGCCAACGGCGAGATAATACTTGCACCGCAGCAACACCCCAGCCTCAATGACCTGAAATCTGTGGCCGATTACATTAAAAACACATTGACTGCAGCGATCTCGGACCTCCGCATTGACATCCAGGCGATTGCTGGCAGAGTAAAGGAGGTTGAACAAAGAACGGCGCAGCACTCTGCTGTGCTTCGACGCTCTTGTCAGGTCATTGACACTCACACCCTGCAGCTCAGAGATCTAAACCGCCATATGGAGGATTTGGACAACCGCGGCAGACGACATAACCTGCGTCTCCGCGGACTCCCAGAATCGATCGATGCGGAGCATCTACAGGCAGAAGTGATGGGCCTGTTTAACTCCATCCTGGATCGGGCCCCCACGACCCCCATTGGAATGGAGCGCATCCACCGAGCCCTGCGCCCGCGAGGCAAGGATACTGACCCTCCCCGAGATGTGGTCTGTTGTGTTATTGACTACCAACTCAAGGAGGACATTCTCAGGCAAGCGCGTGTCAACCCGTTACTTTACAAAGATGTAGAGGTTCGCCTATTTCAGGATCTATCCTCCATTACATTGCAACGACGCAGGGAACTACGCCCTCTACTGGAGGTTCTCCGCACCAAGGGGATCCAATACCGATGGAAGTACCCGTTCGCTCTCTCAGCCTCCACACAGGGCCGTTCCGCCCTGCTACGAGTCCCGGAGGACCTACGCCGCTTTTGTGCCATGCTGGAGATTCCTTACATTGAGGTGCCTGACTGGTACGCAGAATTCCGCCCGCAAGCCACACGACGTTCCTCACAAGAAAGTGAACCCATGGAGACTCAAGACCACCGTCACCGTAGACGGCGCTCGCCGCCGGAAGATCATCTACATGGGTCTCTGACAAGCTCTACTCACAGCTCTAGCCCATTGCAAGTGCCACACACGAGAAGAGCACGCCGTGATCGTTGAACAGCATTACAGGATGCCGCTGCATTCAGCTAATGTAACTATGCTGGCCTTCCAGAATTGTTTTGTTTTGTTTTTTTCCTCTTCTCTGTTGCCACTCCTCCATTCTAGTCAGGATCGAGTGTATATGGCTGTACAACTCCTTTTGAACTTCTGCTTCTAACTAGAACTGCCTATCTATGAGAGTATGCCAGAAAAGTCAGATGCCTGTTATTATGCAGCTAGTCTCTCATCTGACAATCACATAAGGATCTCCCTTTTTTTTTACCGTATTCTCGAACATATGTTCTATTGTTCACACAGTTGCTATTCTATGAGAGTGAGATCCACACGGACCCTCAGCAATGACCCACACGCTAATCCCCCATGCAGGGATCACACATAGCCCTTTTGATAGGTACTGTATGGTACCGGAGTTACATAGCCTGCTCGTAAATATTCCTCTATCTAGCGGTCTGTCATCCGCTTCCCCCCCTATCCAGTGAATTAGCAAAGTGGTCCCTGTGGATCGCCCTATCCTCTCCCTGCAATGTAATTATTGAAGAGCATATTATTAACGACTACTATCTCTACAATGTTGTTTTAGCTGACTGCCTTTTATACTGAGTCCGGACGGACCTGACCAGGGATAGCACCCGCTCTCCAATTCCTTTGATGATGCCCAATACTTACACTGATGCTTGTCCTGCCTTGGGGGGAGACTGTTTCCCTGACTACTGGGATAACAATTGCGCGCGACATGCATTTCTTCTTTAGTGCACGCCAGCCTCCTTCATCAATAAATTGTGTCCCCACCCATGGCAGGATACGCTTGAGTACTCTTCATGATGTCTTATGTACAGCCATTCTGCCCCAGCAGTCTGTGCCAGGATCCTAACGGGATTGGCTCGATTTGTCCCCGACATTAACCTTGCAAGGTCCTGGGGGGAGTGAGTTCTATATTAAGGTTAGGGGAGGCCAGCTTTGGCAACTTTACCTGTTAAAGTTTAATTGTTTTTTATTTGTTTTTATGGTTCATTGTTCACTGTTTGGTACTGTTACAACTTTCCTTTTGTGTCAATGGCTTGTCACGACTCACTTGTAGGACTGTACTATCAGTCAGGTGTATGATATGCTCCTTTGACCTCTCTTGTGTTTTAATAGGATTGCAACCACTGACCGTTATCCTCATGGGTTTCCCATGATCTAGCTTCTAGATATATGGTCTAGTACAATAACAAGACAAGCTCAGCAATCATCAACCCACTTATTACAGCCAATGGTTTGGTGTCCCTCTTATTACACCATGTTTCTCCTCTTACTAAAATTCTCATTTGCTTCCCTCCGTTCAGCTGTTAGCGTCCTTCCACTCACTGTTCCCATCTCTCCTAGCTTCGGACTGCGACCCACGCAGTGGTATTCCGACTCGCATTACTGTATTAAATAATATGGTTTATTATAATATCACTGACTCTTTATGGTTTAACCCTGTGATCAGTACTTACTGCACAGGGTACAGCGAGCAGGTTCTCGCTATAAACCATCTACTAGTGACTTCATTCACTGATCTCGACAACACCTCATTTTGAACCAACACTGGTTGGATACATCCAGACATTCTTACCCTCTCTCGCCTATTCGTCTCCCCCCCTGCCCTCACCACTGACCCACTCATCTGTTAATAATCTGTACATCTTAATCCACGTACCAGTCTCCCATCTTAACACTACCCTCAGTTGCCAAGTGCCTAGTGCGTCCCCTCGCGTCACTTGTACCTAAGCGCCTACCACACCCTCCATTTACACCAGGCCGGAATGGCATCTTTTACTTCAAATCCTCGCTCCGCGGCCCTCTCGCTGAAGTTGGCCTCTATTAACACTTAAGGTCTCAACCTACCGGAAAAGAGATCTCAACTTCTCCGGGAATGCCGTAAACTTAAAGCCAATATAATCCTTTTACAGGAAACACATTTCATGACGGACAAAATTCCTAAATTATCAGATAGAGATTTCCCCACGAGTTTTCACTCAACCAACAGCCACTCCAAAACGAAAGGTGTGTCGATTCTCATCTCTAAAAATATGCCCTTTCAACTGCTAGATTCGCTACAAGACCCGGAAGGAAGATACCTATTCCTTAAAGGGACCATCTATTCTAAACCTGTCACCATTGCTAACATCTATTCTCCCAACACCAAACAGGTCACATTTTTTCGCTCTGTATGTGACCTCTTATCCTCCTTCTCAACAGGCATTCTCATTCTCCGTGGGGACTTTAATACCCCCCTGAATCCAATTTTAGACTCCTCTTCCGGTACCTCAGCCATGCCATACAAAGCCTTAAAACAAATCAAACTTCAACTCCAAAATCTTTGATTGCATGATACCTGGAGAACGCTGAATCCACAAGGCAAAGACTACACCTACTTCTCACCTCTTCACCAAAAATATTCCCGCATTGACTATTTCTTTATCTCACAACCTGATCTCCCTCTTTTAACAAAAGCCACGATAGAACCTATGACTTTCTCTGACCATCATCCGATCACCATCCTTCTGGTATTCCCTGAGACGATTACCAAATCTAAGACATGGAGACTTAACCCCTCATTACTAAAAGATCCTGCTAATGTTGCCAAGATTGCCACCTGTCTTGCAGACTACTTCAAATTTAATAACATTCCTGAAACCCCCACCTTAACACAATGGGAAGCTCACAAACCCGTCATCCGAGGGGAATTTATTAAATTGTCCTCTATCTCCAAAAGGGAACATCAAGCCAAAACTGCACGACTCACGTCTCAAATACGACTGCTAGAGGCCACGCACAAACGGACTCTTGCCTTACAAACCTACCAGGCATTAACCCAAGCCAGAAAAAGCCTACTGGAAGCAACTTAACTTGAAAACCAAGAGGCAATATGTCTTGAGACATAAACTCTTCTATGAAAAGGGCAATAAAGTGGGTAATCTTCTTGCCAGAGCGGTCCAAAAAAAGAAACATAGCACTACTGTGCATCATATCACTGACAAATATGGCAAAGTCCACACCTCTAACGAGGCTATAGCACAAAGATTTTAAGAATATTACCAAGCCCTATATAATATCCCATCTAACTCCAATCATCCTCCTGATCCGGTCATGAGACAACGTCTCATTAAAGACTTCCTTTCCAAATATGGCCCTCCCCCTATTTCGCAGGAAATTGCCCAAAAATTGAATGTTCCCCTATCTGAAGAAGAATATGACATAGCAGTAAAGGAGATGAAAGTTGGTAAGGCCCCGGGCCCAGATGGCCTCTCCTTAGTATATTTCAAAACATTTCCAGACATACTGAAGCCCCATTTTCTCTCAGCCTTCCGATCCTTTGCGTCCACCTCGCAAGCCCCCTCTCAATTATTTGAAGCTCACATCACGGTTATACCGAAAGAAGACAAAGACCCCTCCCTAGTAACGAATTACCGCCCCATATCGCTCATCAACGTGGACGTAAAGATCTATGCCAAAATTCTAGCAAACCGTCTATTGCCCCTTCTCCCATCCCTGATTTCCCTAGATCAGGTGGGATTTATTCCAGGACGAGAAGGTAGAGACAACACCATTAAAGCATTGAATATTCATCATTGGCTAACCTCTACCAGCAAACAGGGATTTTTCTTGTCACTGGATGCCGAGAAGGCGTTTGACAGGGTGGCCTGGGATTACATTGACTCGGTCCTCTCGGCTGTTGGTTTACCGGATCTTTTATTATCTTACATACGAGCATTGTATTCTCAGCCTGCTGCTAGGGTCCGGGTCAATGGCCACCTGTCAAACGCCTTCCGGCTCCATAATGGTACCAGACAGGGTTGCCCTCTCTCACCCCTACTCTTTGTCCTTACTCTAGAACCCCTCCTTAATAAAATCAGACTTAATCCGGACATTAATGGCATAACTATCAAAAACCACACATATAAAGTAGCAGCTTTTGCTGATGACCTCCTCCTCTTCCTAACCAACCCACACATCTCTATCCCCAACCTTCTAAGTGACTTAGAGCTGTTCCAGACCATTTCAAACCTTAAAATAAATTATTCAAAGTCTAATGCTTTGAACATCACCCTCCCCGCAGCGACTATATCGCAATGTCAAACCAACTTCCCCTTCAATTGGGCCAAGCATTCAATTACCTATTTAGGGATTAAAATACCAATAATCCTCTCGAACCTCTTTAAGGAAAACTTTACCCCAGCCTTGCAGGAAACCAAAGCAGACTTTAAAAAATGGAGATCTCTTAACATAGCCTGGTTTGGCAGGGCCGCTCTCCTCAAAATGACGATTTTACCTCGTTTTCTCTACTTAATGCAAACCATTCCGATAAACATCCCTGCTTCTTTTTTCCAATCCTTCAGACAAGCCTGTTCCTCTTTCATCTGGCAGCACAAACGGCCAAGAATTCAATACACATGTCTTACCCTACCAAAATCTAAAGGTGGAATTGCTCTTCCTGACCTACGGCGATATTACTGGGCTACACACCTAGCCAGAATAGTGGACTGGAATATCCACCAAGAAGTTAAAGATTGGGTCACACTAGAGCACTCTTTCACTTCGCAATCCCTAAGGTCTATGCCCTGGCTACACCCACGCCATGTGCATATTCACGTCCGACAACACCCCCTAATAGGACCCACATGTTCTTCATCATGCATTGAAGACGATGTACCCACACCCATGGGGGAGTCCTCTCACACCATTACGAGGCAACCCAGACTTCCCCCCTGGTCTTAGTGACAAATTTCTGTTCGATATCTGGCCTCACAAAGATCTCTATGCCAGACAATCCTTTACCCATAGAGGTAGTTTCAGATCACTTGCAGACCTGAATACTATGACAACGCCCAACCACATCTCCCATTGGACATATAGGCAACTCCACCATTTCCTGATTGGACAAAACACTTCCCAGCATTTCTCGAGAGATCTGAATCCTTTAGAGGATTTATGCTCACAACGTTCACCTCAGAGACACCTTATCTCTATACTCTACTTATTTCTCTTCAAGGATAACTCAGCGTTCTCCAGCAAGACTTTCTCCTCTTGGGAGAAAGACCTAGGTATAAAATTCTCTGAGGCCGCGTACACACGGGCGGACTGTTCGCCCAACTTTGTCCGCTGAACAGTGTTTCAGCGGACAGTCCGCTCGTGTGTGGGCTTCAGCGGACAGTTTCAGCGGACTGTCTGACGAACAAAGTCTTACGGAATTTCCGTAAAACTGTCCGCTGAAACTTGGTTTGAGCGGACAGTCCGCCCGTGTGTGTGCCAGTCCGCTGTACTTTCGAAATGAGCGAACTGTTCCCGCCCGGAGAAAAGTCCGCTCATTTCGAGCGCGTGTCAAGGTAGGCGGGGCCCGCGACGGAGACGTCGCGGGCCCCGCCGCCTGGAATGGACTTAAAGGGGAACCCCAACGCCGAAAAAAATCGGCATGGGGGTCCCCCCAAAGTCCACAACAGACCCTTGTCCGAGCATATACCCGGCCGGCCAGGAAAGGGGGGCGAGTGAGCGCCCCCCCCCCGAGCCGTACCAGGCCGCGTGCCATCAACATGGGGGGAGCCTTGGGGAAGGGGGGCCACACGGCCCCCCACCCCAAAGCACCTCGTCCCCATGTTGATGAGGACAAGGGCCTCTTCCCGAAAAACCCTGGCCGTTGGTTGTCGGGGTCTGCGGGCGGGGGGCTTATCGGAATCCGGGAGCCCCCTTTAATAAGGGGGCCCCCGGATACCGGCCCCCCACCCTATGTGAATGAGTATGGGGTACAATGTACCCCTACCCATTCACCTGTGAAAAAAAGTACAAAAAAAAAACACAACACAGGGTTAAAATATTTTATTGCACAGCTCCGGGGGTCTTCCGTCTTCGGGGGTCTTCTCACCGTACTCCTCCGCTATCTTCTTGTAGCTCTTTTGCTAGCGGAGGAGTCCGGCTTTCTTCCTCCCCGCCGCCGGCCTCTTCTCCCGACTTCGGGGGTCTTGTCCCCCTCTTCGGTTCTTCTGCCGGGCCACCGCGCCTTCTTATAGCTCTTTTAGAGGCGGTGGCCCGGTCTTTTGTCGCCGCCTTCCGTTCTTCTGCCGGGCCACCGCGCCTTCTTATAGCTCTTTTAGAGGCGGTGGCCCGGTCTTCTGTCGCCGCCATCGCCGCCTTCCGTTCTTCTTCTTCTTCTTCTTCTTTCTTCTTTCTTCTTTCTTCTCCAGGAGATGTTGACACGACGCTCTCTCCGGCCGGAATGCCAGAGCCGCGCTGCGCTGCCACTTATATAGTGACAATGGGGCGGTGTCACATGGTATATGTCACATGGGTTGGTCACATGGTGACCCCGCCCCCTTAAAAATGTCATAGTCCCCATGTGACATCAACCCATGTGACCAACCCATGTGACATATACCATGTGACACCGCCCCATTGTCACTATATAAGTGGCCGTGCAGCGCGGCTCTGGCATTCCGGCCGGAGAGAGCGTCGTGTCAACATCTCCTGGAGAAGAAGAAGAAGAAGAAGAAGAAGAAGAACGGAAGGCGGCGACAGCGACAGCGACGACACCGGCGACAGAAGACCGGGCCACCGCCTCTAAAAGAGCTATAAGAAGGCGCGGTGGCCCAGCAGAAGAACCGAAGAGGGGGACAAGACCCCCGAAGTCGGGAGAAGAGGCCGGCGGCGGGGAGGAAGAAAGCCGGACTCCTCCGCTAGCAAAAGAGCTACAAGAAGATAGCGGAGGAGTCCGGCGAGAAGACCCCCGAAGACGGAAGACCCCCGGAGCTGTGCAATAAAATATTTTAACCCTGTGTTGTTTTTTTTTGTACTTTTTTTCACAGGTGAATGGGTAGGGGTACATTGTACCCCATACTCATTCACATAGGGTGGGGGGGCCGGTATCCGGGGGCCCCCTTATTAAAGGGGGCTCCTGGATTCCGATAAGCCCCCCGCCCGCAGACCCCGACAACCAACGGCCAGGGTTGTCGGGAAGAGGCCCTTGTCCTCATCAACATGGGGACAAGGTGCTTTGGGGTGGGGGGGCCGCGCGGCCCCCCCTTCCCCAAGGCACCCCCCATGTTGAGGGCACGCGGCCTGGTACGGCTCAGGGGGGGGGGGCGCTCGCTCGCCCCCCTTTCCTGGCCGGCCGGGTAGCGTGCTCGGACAAGGGTCTGTTGTGGACTTTGGGGGGACCCCCACGCCGATTTTTTTCGGCGTTGGGGTTCCCCTTTAAGTCCATTCCAGGCGGCGGGGCCCCGCCTACCTTGACACGCGCTCGAAATGAGCGGACTTTCCTCCGTGTGTGTGGGCGAGTCCGTTCATTTCAAAAGTTGCGCGGACTTAGTACGACGAACTTAGTCTGCCGTATTAGTCCGCTCAAAAAGTGCCGTGTGTGGGCAAGTTCGTTCATTCAAAAGTTTGAGCGGACTGTCTGACGAACTTAGTTTGGGCAGACAGTCCGCCCGTGTGTACGCCGCCTGAATCGGAATGGGAAAATATCTGTACTTATATACACAAAGGCTCCCTTTGTAGCCATTCAAGAATGCGGATACAAAATTCTCTCCAAATGGTACAGAACCCCATCATTACTTCACAAATTCTCGAATACTATCCCCGACAATTGCTGGCGCTGTGGCATGGAGGAGGGAACCATGCTCCACATATGGTGGTCGTGTCCTTCCCTCCAAATTTTCTGGAGGTCGGTCCACGACACCATTGCTGCTGTAACTGCTTGTCACAATGACTTTTCCCCTGCCACTTATTTGCTTCACCACACCAAAATCCCGAAAAGGCGCTACCTTAAATCCCTCAATATGATTATGATTAACGCAGCAAAACAATGCATTCCATGTCACTGGCGCTCCTCTTCCGTCCCGACTTTGGCGGAATGGTTCCTGCAGATTGAACAACATTGAAACCCTTGAAGAATTGATCAGCATCTCCAATGAAACAGTATCTACATTTACGGCAACTTGGCACGACTGGCACCGCTTCAAACTTACTGACGCTTATTCTCCCCATCCTGACTAAGTGTCTCCCATGCAAGAGCACATATCTCTATCAGTATATTCCTTCCACCCCTGTTGGGTCACCTCCTCCCTTCCCCTCTCCATCATATCAGACCTTCCTACATTGACTTATCGTCCATGGTCTGTCTAGGTAGTTTTGAATACGTCCTTCCACCAGACGAATACATTCTATTGGTTAACCAACACCAACTTGAAAGTAGTCCTATTGTTCTTTATTGTATTCTTAAGATCTAGTTACACGATCTGTTATATTGCTTATCTCACAGTTTGACTCTGTACGCTCCTACATACAAATCTCTACAGTGTTATGAGAACTTTGTTATGATACCTTCACTGGAAAAGTGTTTTATGTATGTCTATATTGCTTCAATAAAATTTTGTGGAAAAAAAAAAATATATATATATATATATTAGGCACAGGTTGTGTTAAGAAATATATATTTTTTTACTTTTTTTTTGTATTTGCTTTGCAGGTAAGGTATGTCTTACTGTTATACTGTAATGTTAATTTGTTTTATTATTAACCCTCATTTGCTTAGCAGGTACACTATTCAGTCGCAGCATGGATTTATCTTGACAGCAACAGCATTTGCTCCCACGAAACATAAATCCGGGACTCCAGCGCTGTAGGAGGTTATTTCACCACCACAAAAAAAAGAGCATATATGCCTGTGACAGAACCCACTGTCACTGTGTGTTTTGGAAGGGGCTGTGGGATTGCCTCCTACCCACAGACTATGGCCCAGTAGAGAACATGAGATTTGGAGGGGTATTTGCCGTCTCCCACCACCTTGAGAAGATGCTACCTCCAGACATTTGTGTCCGTGGTCGACGGTTCATCAGAACCGGGTGAACGCGGTATCTGTGGCTGGGCTCCTGGAGCCATTTCTGGCTGCCTAAACCTATTGGCCCGTCTGGGCTAAATATATACTTCCATATATATATTCCACAAACAATGCACTTTTAGCTGATTAGGACATATACAAGATGGCGGTATTCCCAAAGTGATACCCCTCTTGTTGCTGTGTTTAATTATGTTGGGTCATGGCATGTAAACAAAAGGTCTGGAGACGCCTCTCAGCAGGGGATGTGTAAGGAGGGGCTGCCTGCTTATCATAATCCCTTCATGTGTTTAAACTGTAGTTGTTTGAATATACAAGTGTTGAGTTCCCATTGGTTCTTCCATGTCCCCTACCCCCTTTATGACAAAGCTAACAGGAGTGTCCCTAATGTTGTTAAAAGTGTATGCTTGAAACTTAATAAACAGTTTATGCTCTGGATGTTTAACCCTCAACACCTATGTGGCTTGTCTCGTGATTGAGGGTTTAAGGGCTGGTTATGGTGAATCTCAAGGGAGCGGGTGCATTTGGAGGACAGAGACACAAGTCTGGCGGAGATTCCCAACAGGGTTATCCGAGATCCGTCGCAATGCTGAAGCATGGGGGTAGCAGAGGCTGAGGAGCGATTTGCTCCTAACTTTTGGGGTGGATGCCCCTATGCTTTGACATATATAAATGGTGCATGTATGCCCATCATTAGAAGTGGGTGGATGAAGGGAGGTATTCTAATGGTGGGCATACCCGTCGATCAATACAAAACCACTATAAAATGCCAAAAATTGGAGGGAAGGGAGAGGGAGAGGGCAAGGAGAAACATATAAGGAATCTGTTTCTCCCAAAAGCCACGTATCTGCATTGCCCTGTCCTGATTTGCATATGTTAATAAATGTACATGATAACAGAACAGAACTACTGCGATGCTTTTATTTTTCCTATTATCCCTCCATGACCATTGTGCCTTTTCATCCCCTATGGTGATCTATCTTCTGAAAATAGTTTTTGAGGAATTCTTATACACCCTTTGATTGAGCTCAATTTTCTATTCATAGTCACTACAGTGTATCGTTTTCTTTTTCCTTTGCTCATTATCAAATAAAAGTGTATTTATATTTACATGTTAAAATGTTTGACTTTTGGACAATGTAATAATGAATTGATTAATTGTTGCACAGTCATAAGAGTGAAGTGCTATTTGTTTTTTTCCCTCTAGATATTGGATTGCTGCTGTTGTCCTCCCCCGTGCCTCTGGGTACCAATCCTCGATTTGTTGGCTTCCTGGCAAGGTGGGGAGATGCAACATACAGGCATCGCCCTCTTCTATTAGCATGTGCATTCTTGACATCTATCACCGAGGGGAGCTCTAATTCTGCCGGTTGCGTTCCGTGTTTACCTCTGGACGGGGAGTGACGTCGTGCGTGTGCGTTGTATGAGCTATCGAGCGCGGTAGGGGGTGTTCTTGCTGCACATGCGCACGACCTGTCCCCAGTCATGTAATATATATATAATATATATATGTCAGAGGTTATGTAGGCATCCGGAGCATTTATGCTTACCGAAACGCCAAGTTGGCCACAGCAGGGATGCCTTTGCTGCCCGATGGCCCCTCCCTGAGGGTTGAACTTGGGACCTTTCTAGCATCTGCTGACAATTAGGTTTCCATGTCACGAATACACTAAGACCCCTTTTACACTAAGGGCGTTTTGCAGGCACTATAGCGTTAGAAATAGCACCTGCAATCCACCCTTAAACTGCTGCTCCGTTGTCTCCAGTGTGAAAGCCCGAGGGCTTTCACACTGGAGAGCTTTGCTGGCAGGACGTTAGGAAAAGTTCTGCCAGCAGCTTCTTTGGAGCAGTGAAGGAGCGGTGTGTTTACCGCTCCTCCACCGCTGCTCCCCATTGAAATCAATGGGGCAGCGCTGCAATACCGCCGGCAAAACGCCGCTATTGCGGCATATTGTGGGCGGTTTTAACCCTTTCTCTGCTGCTAGCAGGGGTAAGTGCTAGCGTCCGAAATGCGCTGCAAAAATAGCAGCATTTTACTGCCAACGCAATGGGCGATGCAGTGTGAAAGCCCTCTAAGAGATGCTGCCCAATGACTCCTCCCTAGGGGTTGAACCTGGAATCCACCTTTAGCAGCTGCTGACAATTAGGTATTTATGTCTTGAATACATTAAGAAACGCTCACTGTCAGGATTGCTCAGCTGATTCCTGACACAAGCATGGTAACACACAGAAGCTACTGGGTAAGGATGCATAGAGGGCTTTAATCACACTATTATAAAATCTGTAAAACTCATGTTATCAATATGATTCACTTTCCCTTTTTCTTTATTTAGGTTATGTATCTATATATGCTTCTTGATTTTTTTTTAATTAGACACTGTGTATCCCTTTGGATATCACACTAATCAAACAATTCCTACACAAAAATCAGGTATTTATTACTGGAGCGTTTTTCCTCACTTTTATAGCGCTAGCACTTACTACCTTTGGCAGCCGTTTTTATACCTGCCAAGGGACTCCACCTTAGCACTTGCACTTTAACTTTTGCGGTATTTTTTTGTTCACGTTTTTATCTAGTGTTATCACATCTTGTTCATGTTACACTTATTTTCATCTAACTACACCTTTCAGTGTTTCGTAAAGTTTTGACACAACTATGTGTATTTGTGAAATTCTTTTACTTTTTTTTTTTTTTTTTTCATTCCCATCTCAATCACCTTGCACTTTATCACCTTGTGATAGCTTTTATATCACTCCTCACATTTCACCTGTTCTTGGGCATAGATATTCCAATCAGAGTCCAATTGAGCTGTAATACTACAAAATATTGATCACCTGTTTTCAAAAAAAAATTAAATAATTAAAACTTACAGTGATACACATCTTTATTAATTGATATTGAATTTGAGATTCCTATCCTTTTTTTTATTTTTTTGGTTTGCCCTCCAAAATCATCACAAATCTTATTTAGGCTAGAATACTGATACAGTCTAACATATTTTGTAGATATATAATATACTAATCTTTAGAACCACGATACATTTTCAGATGCCTTGGTTCCCATCTTCTTTCCTCCGGCTTCCTATGTGGGGGGCACATTTTAATCTGTGACCACTTGTAAGCCATACGGGTCGGGGTTGCCTCCCCTTTGAGGGTGCAGGAGGGACAATCTCTCAGAAGCATCCAGGATCACCAGTGGAGGAATCTTCTGTTGTTTCAATATTTCTTTTTAAAGAAGTCTCCGGATAAAGTAGTCCATTTGGTGCAAAGGGTAAATAAAATGTGACTATTTTATTCTAATGTACATTTAGGTAATAATAATATTACAATTTTTTTTTTCTATTGTGCTTGTAGAAATATAAGAACCCCTTGAGGAAGACCATAACCCCAAAAGGTCGAAATGCATTGGGGCTTTTCCCAGAATGGGACAGTATAACCATAACCAATTTTGTGGGTAGCATATTTTGATGAGTATTTACCATAACAACATTTTTTTCATAATACTATTTACTCTTTAATCTGCTATCCAATCTAAGTTGTCTTGTATCATGTAAACCAGAGCTCATGCTTTAAACTTTTGTATTGTGTAATCCATGTCCAAAGTCTTTTGTCAATAAAATCTATTTTTATGTAAAATCCCTCTTTTTGAACTACTTTTTCTGCTAAATAACCCCATGGGGAACCTTCAATGTGTTTTTGCAAGATTTGTCTTGGGGTGTGCAGCCTTATTAGACTCTTTTCTCTGGCTCTCCTGTCACAGGGAACCTGAAAATGCAACCTGTGATTCGACCAACTGACCATAAAGCTGATCAGAGACCAGAATGGCTCCAATTATCTCTATTGCCGCGTACACACGAGCGGACTGTATGGCGTACTTAGTCCGTCGAAACACATTTCAGTGGACAATCCGCTCGTGTGTGGGCTTCAGCTGACTTTTTCAGCGTGCAGTCCGGCGTACTAAGTATTTCGTTTTTTTCGAAATTCTGTCCGTCGTACTTTGGTTTCAGCGGACAGTACGGTCGTCAGTATGCTAGTTCGACGGACTAAGAATGGCGCATGCCCAGAAAGGATTTACACGGCGGAAGGGTGCTTTGCTGTGTCTTGGACTTCCTATTTCTAGTGCCGTCGTACGTGCTGTACACGTCATCGCGCAAGCTTTCGAAGGACTGTTTGTGCATCCGTGTGTGGTCAAGTCCGTTCAGTGGAAAGTACGACGGACTGTCCGTCGGATTGTATGACGAACTAAGTATGCCATACAGTCCGCTCGTGTGTACGCGGCATATGGCCTAACAAACCTGAAGATACGAGCATTTTATGACTTAGACTTCTCCGGATTGGTAAATTGGGAAAGCATTTCCTCACACCGATTTTGGTGTGGTCAGATGCTATGAGGGCAGAGGAGAGATAAAAAAAAAAAAAGAGTACCTGTCACTACCTATTGCTATCATAGGGGATATTTACATTCCCTGATATAACAATAAAAATAAAAAAAAAATGAAAGGAACAGTTTAAAAATAAGATAAAAAAAGCAAAAAAAAAAAAAGCATCCCTGCCCCTGTCTTGCGCAAAGGCGAATGTAATCGTTGGTCTGGCATCAAATATAAACAGCAATTGCACCATGCAAGTGAGGTATCACCACAAAGGTCAGATTGAGGGCAGTAATTTTAGCATTAGACCTCCTCTGTAAATCTAAAGTGGTAACCTGTAAAGGCTTTTAAATGCTTTTAAAATTGTATGTAGTTTGTCACCATTGCACATTTGTGCGCAATTTTAAAGCATGTTATGTCTGGTATCCATGTACTTGGCCTAAGATCCTCTTTTTTTTTTATTTCATCAAACATTTGGGCAATATAGTGTGTTTTAGTGCATTCAAATTTAAAAATTGTGTTTTTTCACTAAAAAATGCGTTTGAAAAATCGCTGCACAAATACTGTGTGGAAAAAAAAAATCAAACACCCACCATTTTTAATCTGTAGAACTTTTGTTTTTAAGAAAATATATAATATTTGAGGGTTCAAAGTAATTTTCTTGCAAAAAAAATATATATATTTTTTCATGTAAACAAAAAGTGTCAGAAAGGGGGATCACCTTCCGCCGCTGCCGACGGCTCCGGTAAGCGGTGGTGGGCACCGCCGATAAAAGTGATCTCGCGGAGGGGCGTGGCCTGGCCGCTAGTGAGGATGGCCGCCTGATTCAGCTGCTCCGCTCCTCCACAGCCTTATCCAGTGACACAGGCAGCTTTCTAACCACTGAACAGCCTCCGGAACGGGGGACACAGCTGTGGGACACTCCGCGGATTATGTCCCGCAAGAAATCCAAGCTGAAGGGACCCCAAAGGCTCTTGGATTTCTACATGAAGCCTCCACGGCAGGGGGGGGTCAAGATGGTGCCGACCGACCGCAGAGCGCACAGGCAAGTGAGGCATCTGATTGTCCTGAGCAGCTGGAGGACATGGATCAACTGGACAATCAAGTTATGTCCACGGGAGACAGAGGTAAGAAGTTAGCTGACTTTCCTGCACCATCCCCTGATAAACAGCCTCCCTCTAAAAAGCAACATGGCGCTGGGACCTGTAGTCCCTCCACAGCCCAAACTCCTGCACAATCACTTGCTGCCTTCCCAACCACAGACAACCCTGCCTCAGAGCACTGTATTAAAGCCATGCTCATGTCCCTCCAGGCTGAACTACATAGAGAGCTGAAAATATCGGTTAACCAAATCCAAGACACAGTTAACTCTTTAGAGCAGAGCATATTGAGCAACATCTCTCTGAAGCTACTAACGCGCACAACACGATGGTAGACATACAGGATGAGCATGCTGCAGCGATATCTCAATTACGTTTAAAAATCGCAGACCTCGAAGATCGCTCACGCAGGAATAACAAAGATAAGGGGGTATCAGAATCCCTGACAACAACGGACATAATTCCGTACCTGCACTAGTTATTCCGCAAACTTGTCTCATCATTAACAACTCAGGACATGCTAATTGACCGGGTGCATAGACTGCATAAGCCGCAGCACCTCCCCCCCCCTCTGTCCCCAGGGACATACTAGCAAGAGTGCACTTCTTTCATATTAAAGAGGAAATCATGCGCGCTGCAAGAGCCCTGTGAGCCCTCCCAGAGCCTTTCACCAAGGTGTTGCTATTCAATGATATCTCTGCCACCACGGCTCAAGCACGAAGAGCTTTCGCCCCAGTGACCTCCATATTGACTGAACGTAAAGCTGTTTACAAATGGGGCCATCCCACAAAGCTCTTGGTGACATATCGCAACCAACAAGTCGTCATTATGTCTCCGAAGGAGGGCCTCAAGCAACTCCATAAATGGGGTTTGATCACCCAAGCACCCCCTCCCACCACGCCTGGAGCTAGACCATCATCCAGAATGGTCACCCCCTGGGACTCCCATGCTCTCACATAACTATAATGTGTCTGACACTATTGGGTAATATGTGTTATTAGATGCTATATCTATCTACTGCTGCCTATATTGATTGTGTTATATAACACTTAAACAGTGACGCTGTGGAGGAGTGGAAGCTGTTATGATATCCCTTCCACGCTCCACTCCTCTTTTTGATGTGCTACGCACGTCCATTGGTTTGAGTTAAATTGTTAACGGGCTAAACACCCTATTGTTTACTACAACCTACTTTTTTATTTGTTCACTTAAGAATAGCTGTTGTATTAGTCTCTACAACTGTGTGATTGGACCAGACATATCCCCTTGGATACAGCCTGACCTGATCACACATTCCATTGTATACGTGCCACGTTAGGTACTATATTTTTCTCTGCTACATCTTCGCTCTCTTGTTCTCCTTCTATCGTCCTCCTCTATACAGGAGTGTATCTTTCTCGGTACCACACTAAAGGATAATATCAGGCCCTAACCCCTGTGGGACATGTCGATCAGGATTGGGTCTTTAAATGCCAAAGGCTTTAACAGCCCCTTCAAAAGATCACTACTATGGCGGGAAGCCATAGCCCAAAAGGCAGATATATTGTGTGTACAGGAAACACATTTTTCTGAACTCAACCCCCCACAATGTTCCCATAAGCTGTTTCCCCACTGCTTTCAAGCTCGTGCCGATAAGAAAATGAGAGGTGTGATGGTCGCAGTGCGCTCGTCCATAACTTTTTCTCTTACGCATATTGAACAAGATCCAGTTGGCAGATACTTAATCCTTTTCGGCCATATTCAATAATCAACCACTGGTCTTGGTAAATATCTATGCCCTGAATACTGGTCAAAAAGACTTTTATAGGTCCACACTACGTAAAATCCAACCCTACCCCAAGGAGCACCTGGTGCTCTATGGGGATTTTAATGATGTTATCGATAACCAAATGGACACCTCCAATATAAAATGTAGACACTCCACAGCTCATCCTCTGTGACCCTACAGGAGGACCTCCATGACCCATGGAGGTGTCTTCATGGTACTGAGAGGGATTACTCCTTCTACTCGCATGCCCAGAAGTCTTTTTCTCGGATAGATCTGTTCCTAGTCTCCAAAATTCTACTCCAGAGAATCAGTAAAGCCATAGTGGGCCTCATTACGTGGTCAAATCACGCTCCAGTGTCGATTATTATCACCACCTCCCCACCCACCGCCAGACACTCACTCTGGCGTCCGAATTCCGCACTCATTAGTGTACCGGGGACTCGAGAGCAGATTCGATCTGAGATATCATCGTGTTTTGATTCCAACTCTGGCTCTGTCTCCAACCCCACAATGCTTTGGAATGCCCATAAAGCGGTTATCCGCGGAGTATGTCTCAAATTAGGTGCCCAGGAGAAGAAAAAACAAACCGCCACGATCGATTCCTTTTTTAAAAAAATCTGCAATCTTGAAGTTATAAACAAAAGCACACCCTCCCCCTCAGTTGCAAAAGAACTTAGCACCTTAAGAAATTACCTTAGCTCTTTCCTTCACAAAAACTTTGATTTTTTACCTCAGACGTCTCCGACTTACTTGGTACTCCCAAAGCAATAAAGCTGGGAAGCATCTTGCCCAACAGTACAAAAAGAGAGCTGCACAGAATAGGATTCCATTCCTGCTAAACCAAAAGGGACAGAAACTAAGTAACCCCAAAGATATAGCCGATGAATTTAGTCTCTTCTACTCAAAATTATATAACCTCTCCGAATCTACATCAGAACCACACCCTACTTCAGATCGTTTAGCAGAATTTTTGGCCCCCCTTCAGCTTCCCTCACTCTCCCCCTCACAACTGGAATCACTGGCCCAACCATTCACACAACAAGAGCTTGCCAACGCGATAAAAGAACTTCCTTTACACAAAGCACCCGGACCTGACGGTTACACGAACGACTATTATAAAACCTACATAGACCAACTACTACCTCACTTATGTGCCTCTTTTAATATATTCTTAGCTACAGGGGAAATACCATCAGAATCTCTAGAAGTGGTCATCACCACTATACATAAATCGGGGAAACCATCCCATGACCCTGCCAACTATCGTCTCATATCGTTACTTAATACCGATACTAAAATGTACTCAAAACTCTTAGCCACTTGGTTAGCCAGTTACATCTCCACCCTGATTCACCCTGATCAGGTGGGATTTATCCCCACAAGACAAGCCTCAAATGGAACCCACAGACTGATTGACATACTCTACTGGGCGGAGCACCGTCAGGTGCCTTCTCTGCTGATCTCTTTGGACGCAGAGAAGGCATTTGATAGGGTCAATTGGCTCTATTTAGACATGGTCCTTCAAAAATTTGGCATTTCAGGCACGTTTCGTCAAGCCATACTAGGCCTTTATTCTACCCCAAGCGCTAGGGTCTTGACGTCAGGACTTCTGTCTTCCCCTTTCCTAATAACAAATGGGACCCACCAAGGGTGCCCCCTGTCACCATGAATTTTTTTGCAGTAATGATTGAACCTTTGGCACAGGCAATTAGATATCACCCTGAAATAACGGGTCTTGAAATTAACCAGAGTACTCACAAGATTGGCCTTTACGTGGATGACATTGTCATCTGGCTCACTAACCCCACGCAATCTCTTCCTCCTCTTTAGCCAAATCTCCCTCTACAAATTAAATCCTTCCAAATCTGCGATGTTGGGGATCTCCCTCTCCACACATCTTAAAACAAGCATTACATCAATTTCTCCCTTCTCCTGGGCGCCCAATTCCTCCATGTCTTACTTAGGCATTCAACTGACCTCCCCAGCCTCCCTAATTCTGCGCACTAACATTGCTCTGTTGACCCAGAAGCTTCAGGAAACAGCTACTTCCCTTCTCTCTGTAAAAGCTTCCTGGGCAGGTAGAATTGCTTTAGCTAAGATGTTCCTATTACCGCATGCCCTCTACCTGTTCAGGACTATACCTGTCCCTATGTTGAAACCAGATATCGCTGGACTACAACGGATTATCAACAATTTTGTATGGGCGGCTCGCAAGCCACGTATCAGAGCCCCATTACTTAACACCCCTACTAGATTTGCTGGACTGGGAGTTCCAGACCTCAGAGCCTACTACAAAGCCATCATATTGGATCAATCTATAAAACTGTGGGACTCAGCATCATCACAACCATGGACTTTGATTGAAACCTCAGATATGCTGCACCCCCCCCCTCACACTTGCTAGCGGCTATCTGGATGGGCCTACACTCTACACACTCTCACCTACCAAGAGTCAAGGCCCTCACAAATAATTGGAAGGCAATTTTGCAAACCTCACGTGGCTTACATGCCCAAGCCCTATATCATTTCCCACTTGCCGCCATCTCACTTCTATCGCAGGATTTACCACTTCAGAGTTGGACCTAGAAAGGCATAAAAACCCTTGGGGACCTATTTCAACGGGGTCAACTTAGGTCCGTCCAACAGCTCTCAAAGCTCTTCAACATCCCCAACAAAGATTTTTACATATATCTAAGGATCCGTCATATACTAACTTCCATCCCAACCTCTGTTAATACCCTGACTAAAGACATAATGCAAATATTTTCTTCAACTAACTCTAAACTACGGGGCATATCATATTTCTATGGACTCTTGATGAAGCCCAATCTGGATCAAACCATACCGGCGATTTCCTCCTGGGAATCTACTATACAAATTCAAACTTCACCATCGCTTTGGTACCAAGCAATCCGTTTTCCTGCAGTTGTATCTAAGAACGTCTCCCATTGGGAGACGGTGATGAAAATTCTTTACAAATGGTATTACACACCGACCAAACTGGTAAGGATTTTTCCATCCCACTCTAGTAAATGCTGGAGAAATTGGGACTTGGATGGGCACATTTTTCATATTTGGTGGGAATGTCCGCCCATTAGGGGCGGACGTTTCCTCCTTTATCCAGGAGGTCACTAGTATACTTGTCACTTTGACACCGCAGACAGCTCTATTTGGTCTAGACCTTTCAGCATGGCCCTCAAAATTCCACCCCATAATTGCGCACATACTCATAGCGGCTAGATTGGCCATATCCCGTCGCTGGAAACAATCTTGCTCACCCTCCATTTCTGACGTCATTAAGATCCTGAATGAACATCTACTGATGGAATTCCTTTTTGCAAAGGCGCAAATGTCCTTAGGGAAATTTTATAACAATTGGCAGTATTGGTTATCTGACCAGAGAGCCCAGTCATGCACTTGATTCTATTATATCCCATTGAGCCCCACCACCAGTACTCTGTCCCTTGTGGTTGGAGGAAGCGCATCTGTCCCACATATAGCCTGAGTTGAGCCCTCTGCGGTTGGTTCAGCCTTATCATAGGTGTATTACTTTTGTAAGCTGTAAATTTCTAACTGATACTCCCAGGCCGTTTACCATTTTCTACTCTACCCTTTGCCACTACCTTCTTCTTCTGTGTCTCCTCTTACTTTGAGCTTCTCGTGGATGCTCTGGAGAGGAGGGGATAGAGACTGTTCTCTCCTCCCAGTAGTCATCTACCGCCGTGGCTGTTACTTTTTGCTGACTGATGTTTATTCTTTTCTTTTTTGTCTCTGTGTTTAGCTCTGAGATTACCTCTCGCTGTGTTTATTTTTCTTTTATTGTTACATACTTTGTACCACAGATCCTGTATGATATTTGATGTACATTCTGCTTTGTTCTCAATAAAAACCTTTAAACTGAAAAAAACAAAGTGTCAGAAAGGGCTTTGTCTTCAAGTGGTTAGAAGAGTAGGTGATGTGTGACATAAGCTTCTACATGTTGTGCATAAAATGCCAGGACAGTTCAAACCCCCCCCAAATGACCCCATTTTGCAAAGTAGACACCCCGAGCTATTTGCTAAGAACCATGTCGAGTCCATGGAATATTTTATATTGTGACACAAGTTGCGGGAAAAAGACACATTTTTTTTTTTTTTTGCACAAAGTTGTCACTAAATGATATATTGCTCAAACATGCCATGGGCATATGTGAAATTACACCCCAAAATATATTCTGCTGCTTCTCCTGAGTACGGGGATACCACATGCATGTGTGGGACTTTTTGGGAGCCTAGCCATGTACGGGACTCTAAAAACCAAGCACCACCTTCAGTGTTTCTAAGGGTGTACATTTTTGATTTCACTCCTCACTGCCTATCACAGTTTTGAAGGCTATGGAATACCCAGATGGCACAAACTCCCTCCAAATGACCCTATTTTGGAAAGTAGACACCCTAAGCTATTTGCTGAGAGGCATGGTGAGTATTTTGCAGACCTCGCTTTTTTTTTCCAAAATTGGGCTATTTTGGGGGGGGGGGGGGGGGGTTGGCATTTTCTGGCCTTTGAAACTGTGATAGGTAGTGAGGAGTGAAATCAAAATTTTACGCCCTTAGAAATCCTGAAGGCAGTGCTTGGTTTTTGGGGGCCCGTACATGGCTAGGCTCCCAAATGGTCTCACATATGTGGTATCTCCGTACTCAGAAGAAGCAGCAAAATGTATTTCGGGGTGCAATTCCATATATAACCATGGCATGTCTGAGCAATATTTATTATTTAGTGACAACTGCGTGCAAAAAAAAAAGTATATACTATGAATCAGTAGTTTTAACACGGGTGGTGGAATGGACAAAATTAACCACTAGAGATCCGCGCTATAGCCAAATGACGGCTACAGCGCGGACCTCCTTTTCTGGGACGACGTCTATTGACGTCGTCCCGTGCATGAGCGGCCTGCGCTCCCCCTGAGGGGCGCACGCGGCGCGCTCTGTGATCAGCGAGTCTATGAGACTCGCCTGATCACGGATCCGAGCAAGGGGTCAATCCTGACCCCTTACCATGTGATCAGCTGTCAGCCAATGACAGCTGATCATGTGATATAACGGAGCCGGTAATCTGCTATTTTTCCTCCTCGCGCTGACAGTGCGAGGAGAAAAAAAAGAGCCGACATGAGTCCCGATCACGGCCAGCTTACCAATGCCCACCTGCCCCCTGCCAGTGCCACCTCAGGAATAAATAATTGCCCCCCCATCAGTGCCACCCATCAGTGCCCATAGTGCCACACATCAGTGCCCACAGTCTGCCTCAACAACGGTGCTGCACCCCAGTGCCACATATCCGTGCCCATCAGTGTCATCTACCAGTGCCCATCAGTGCCACCTATCAGTGCCCATCAGTCCCATCTATCAGTGGTACCTATCAGTGCCCCTTAGTGCCACCCATCCGTGCCCCCCATCTGTGCCTATCGGTGCCACCTTATCTGTGCCTATTAGTGCCACCTTAACTATGCCTATCAGTGCCCACCAGTGCAGCCTATCAGTGCCACCTCATCAGTGCACTTCAATGAAGGAGAAAAATTACCTGTTTGCAAAATTTTATAACAAACTATTAAACATTATTTTTTTTATTTTGCATCTTTTTTTATTTAGCAAAAAATAAAACTCCCAGCTGTAATTAAATACCACCAAAAGAAAGCTCTATTTGTGGTGATAAAAATTTCATTTGGGTACAGTGTTGTATGCCCGCGCAATTGTCATTCAAAGTGCATCAGCACTGAAAGCTGAAAATTGGTCTGGGCAGGAGGGGGGTTTAAGTGCCCAGTAAGCAAGTGGTTAAAAAATAAAAAGAGATGGGTGGCAATAGAACACAGTTCAGCAGGGACATGTTTAGGAAGGGAAATTTGGATACCGCCAAAATATAGATCACTAGGGATAACAACACTTGCACTCACAAAAAATGTGTTTAGAGTATGGGATGGAGACCATAAACACAAAAAATGGAAATATAATTCCCCACTAATGTCTTTAAAAGAAAATAATCTATTTCCACCAGGGAAGAGCACTATGGGAGGACACTGGATTAAAATAGAAGACACCCAATTGAGACACATAATATAAGATGGAAAAATAAACACATTAGAAACACTACAGTAAGGAAAGGAATATATAGATATAGATAGATGGCGGTACCTCCAGCTCAGACATTTTGTCTCTGCATTGTCACAACCGTTGAGAAACAGAGAAGAACTAAATGCTCTCAAACGGATGTGCGAAGGGAAAACAACCCAGATAAATATCTCGCAGATATATAAGATGCTTGGATGAATGGACGAGATGGAGGTGCCTATCTATATAAAAAAAAAATGGGAAGAAGAAATAGGACCACGGGGAGAGAAACAGAACATAGAAAAAATTCTGTACCTAATACTCGGGACCTCCAAAAATATAAGTTTAATAGAAATGAATTACAAAAGTCTAGTAAGGTGGTATAGGACACCAGATATGATGAGATATCAAGAAGATCAATCCGGGAATTGTTGGAGGGATTGTGGACAACAGGGGAATGCTGCACACATTTGGTGGAAATGCCCAAAGATTAGAGAGTTTTGGAGAGAAATACTTTGTTACATAAAAATAATAACAGAAATCCAGATATGAGAAAAACCCCTGGACATGTCTCTTCCATGGTACAGATATCCCAATAAAAAAGTATGAAGATTCCTTTATATGTTGTCTAATAAATGTGGCAAACAGTTTGATTCCAAAGAATTGGAAACAAGCAGAAGCACTGAAAATGAGGGAATGACTAGAAAGAGTAGACGAAATGTATAAAATGGAAGGATGGGTAGCAGAGGAGGAGAGTGAAAAAAGGAAGCCTCAAAAGAAATGGGAACAATGGAAACTATTCAAATTAACCTCCCTGGCGGTACGAATATTTCGTATTTTAGGTGCTAAAAGCGGTACCATTATTTTGCATGAAAATTTGGCGTTTTATATTGTAGTCCTGCAATTCTTAGGAATAATTCACTTAAATCTGTCCAAACCAGAGTCTAGCAGACATCCCTGGTATAATAAAGTTTGAAAAATGAAATCATAAATTATAATATAATAAATAATTATAAATAATTGTACCAAATAATAATATAACAATAATAAAAATTATTCAATAATGTAATCACATCAAAAACACTGAAATTTGCTCAGCTGCAGAATTGTCACTGTCCATTACTTTTTAGTATTTGATGACGGATCTCCCCACAAATCGCTATCGCTCAATTCTGCGAGTGATTCTAATTTATTATCGCTGTTTTCTAGCTGGTCTAAAACCATTTTTGATGTAAAAGGACAGTTTTGGTTGCTATGGACAATCTCCAGTTTCCAGGCATAAAGAACAGTTTTTATTACATAAAACTGCATGCAGGGCACTGGGCAGACCACTAGGGACAACGGGGATGTGAAATATTTACATACAGCAATGTAATCTGTAAGATTACATTATACTGTATGTATACTGTTTTTCACTTTTTGAATTTGGCGCCGATCTCCGTCCCCGTGCGTCGCAACGCTCGCAGGGCACGGAGATCGGCGATGTGATGCATCGAGCGAGACACGGCTCGCTCGTACAGCGGGGAGACAACGCTGGATCCGAGGGAGAAGGTAAGTAAACCTCCTCCTGGATCCAGCGATGCAGTCCCGAGTCTGGCTCGGGGATACCGCTTTTGGTATGAAAGTTCCACCCCGAGCCAGACTCGGCAATACCGTCAGGGGGGCTAACGAAGAAACATAGCGCGGTAATAGGGCTGTAGGAGGGTAGAGAATGGGGTGGGAGAGGAATAGGTTAGAAGGGAGGGAAGGGGGGAAATAAAGGAATTATAATGGTAGAGTGAAAAGGGAGAGGGATGTATTGTGTCTATGCCTGGCTGGGTAGGATAGAGGAGGGTGGGGTAAGGCAATGGAAGACCCCCCCTATCCTCCTCAGTTCTGCCCAGGAATGTTATCCAAAGGTAGTCCCCTATGATTTATGATGTTTCTCCTTTTATACCTTGTTTATTATGTGATTATATAAAACATGTGGAAAAAAATACTAAATAAAGAATAAAAAAAAAAAAAAAAAATATATATATATATATATATATATATATATATATATATATATATATATATATATATATATATAAATATTCCATGGACTCAACATGCCTTTCAGCAAATAGCTTGGGGTGTCTACTTTCAAAAATGTGGTCATTTGGGGGGGTTTGTGCCATCTTGGCATTTTATGGCCTTCAAAACTGTGATAGGTAGTGAGGAGTGAAATCAAAAATGTACACCCTTAGAAATCCTGAAGGCCTTGGTTAGTTTTCAGGGGCCCCATACGGGCTAGGCTCCCAAAAAGTCTAACACATGTGGTATCTCCACACTCAGAAGAAGCAGTAAAATGTATTTTGGGGTGTAATTCCACATATAACCATGCCATGTGTGAGTAATATATCATTTAGAGACAACTTTTTTTTTTTGTCATTCAATCACTTGGGACAAAAAAGGTAATATTCAATGGGCTCAACATGCCTCTCAGCAACTTCCTTAGGATGTCTACTTTCCACAATGTGGTCATTTGGGGGGGGGGGGGGGGGGGGCTTGTATGGCCCTGCCATTTTAGCAATTCAAGAAATGAGATAGGCAGTCCTAAACTAAAAGCTGTTTAAAATCCAGAAAATGTACCCTAGTTTGTAGATGCTATAACTTTTGCACAAACCAGTAAATATACGCTTATTGACTTTTTTTTTTTACCAATGACATGTGGCTAAATACATTTTGGCCTAAATGTATGACTAAAATTGAGTTTATTGGATATATTTTATAACAAAAATACCATTCGCAGGCCCATAGTGCATTCAGGTGCAGTCATGTGGAGGGCTAATGTGAAAGCTTGGGTCACAAGGCAATTGTTCATGGAATGGCTGCACAAGGTGTTTGCACCCACCATAACAAAATATCTTTCTGACAACCAACTGCCTGAAAGGTGCCTTCTTCTAACGGACAATGCCCCGGGCACATCCTCCAGCCTTGGTCAATGATATGGATGCCGAGTATGACTTCATAAAGGTCAAGTCCCCCCCAACATGACACCTCTTCTGCAGCCCATGGACCATCAAGTGATCTGCAACTTCAAGAAGCTGTGCACAAAGGCACTCTTCACTAGGTGTTTTAATGTCACTGAAGAAACGTCCTTGAGTCTGAAAGAATTCTGGAAGAAAAATGTCAATGTTCTCCACTGCATTAACCTCACTGACAAAGCCTAGGAAGATGTCACTCACCGAAATTTTAAAATCAGGCTGGAGGAAACTGTGACCAGAATGTGTTACTGAATGTGACTTTGAGGGGACTAATGCAGAGGTAGTGGAGAAGATTGTGTCCATGGGCAACAGTATGGGCTTGGACATCGATGGTGTAGATATAGAGGAGCTTATTGAGGCACATAAGGAGGATCTGACCAGAGAACTTTCTGTACTCCACAGTGAGCAGCAGAAGGTGCTTATTGAGGAGCATTCCACCGAAGAGGAAGACGGGGCTGAGGTTAGCAGTTATGTCATAAAATCCATTCTGAAAAAATTGAATCAGTGCCATGATTTTTTTACAGAAGCAACACCCCAACATAACTGTAATGAACAGAATGTTAAAGCTGATGAACTATAACGTCTCATTTCCAGGGGGTTATGCAGCGAAAGAAAAGACCAGTGACATTGAACAGATTTTTCACCAAAACTGAGCCTGCGGCTAAGAAACAAAGAAGAGAGGAAACCCCTGAAGGAGATCTCCCCAATGTCCTTATGGAGGGGGACTCTCCATCCGAACAATAACGGCCTCCCACCCACCTTCCCCCACGCCAGAAGTCATTTCAAGCAAGGGTAGTGTTCTCTCTCTTCATACTGTATTGTACTACACTTTGTTTCATATTTTTGTGGTTCAAAAACAAAAAACAAAAGTTCAGAACGGATTAACCTGATTTACATTGAACCCTATGGGACCAGAGTCGTGAAACAACTTAAGTTTGTGAACTGAGGTATCACTGTATAGGAAAAGCATTCATATAGTCATATGAACAAATGGAATAATGTAGGTTGTGGTAAATACTAAGGGAATAATATAAAGCAGATGTCAACAGGTCAGCTGAGGCAATAGGCCAAAGGAACGGTGATAGTGGAAGAAGGCATGGAAGGAGGAAAGAATGAAAACAAAAGTAAATAAAAGTGAGCAATAGGTAGGAATGGTGATGAAAGGTGGGCAGGCTTGCTTGTCGTTTCGTAAGCGTCAGGAGGTCAAAATTATTCTTTATTGGTACATGACCCCCATGGCAGTGCCCAGCTCTTAGTAAAGTTTTTTTTTTTTTTTTTTTTATGTAAACATGCTTTAGTCCCTTAATCAAAACTAATTAAAGAGTTAGCTTTAGTGTTTAAGTGACCTTGTCACCAAAGCATTATTTCTTTTTATTAACCACTTGCTGCCGGGTCACAGTAGTTTTACTGCAGATAGGCAACACAGACAGGCCTGGTGATGTACTGGTATGTCACTTGGAATATGTGCACTAGCGTGTCCCCTGCAGAATGCAGTGGGGAGATCCTGTGATTGCTGTGTCCTGTGGACAAAGTGAATCACGGCGGCCAGGGTATTATGTGATTACTATGACCAATCATAGCAATTACCTGATATTTATGTAAGCAAACTGTAATACATGGGTTTCCATTTGTGACAGCTAGACTACTGTTGTGATGCTGTGTTTGGCCAACAGATATTACATGGTACCTGGCTCCCTGTATCATGTGTCTAGCTGTGGTCCAATCATAGAATATCAACAGTAACTAAGCTGTTATGAATGAAAACCAATTCATGACAGCTGAAACTATTGCTTATGAACTTCACTATTATAAGCAACAACAGTGTAAAAAAAAATAATCATTGATCACTCCCCCCAGAGTAGTAGAATGTCACTATGGTGACACTGAACTACTCCGATGAAAGTATGTAAAAAAAAAGCAATCTGGGGGGGCGTGGCTTGGCCGCTGACCGGAATGGCCGCATAAGTGCTGAGCTCCTCTCATCCACTCAGCTACACACAGCATCCAGCGCCATCCGCCATCGCGATTCCTTCCACGGAGCTCCAGGGATCACCCCGCACCTCCGGGGACATGACCCGAGGCAGATCCGCCGTCCACGGGGCGAAGAAGCTCACAGACTTCTACATGAAGCCGGCCGGCGCGCAGGCCCAAGATGGCGCCGTTCGGGACGAAGGCCTCACTCCTCAGCAGAAACCAGCGGCCTCGGCAGCACCTGCACCCACAGAGGATCATCTCTCTGACATGGAGGACTCTGGAGAGCGGCAGCGTTCGCCCTCCATGTCACCGGCTGACAGAGGTAAGAGAGCAGCAATCTCCCCAGCACACTCTCCCTCTAAGCCTCCATTAATGAAGAAGCAATATGGCGCTGGCACTTGTAGTTCCACAGCAGCGCTGACTGACACTAGCTCCTCACTGGCCGCTTACAGCACATCAGATAGCCCTGCATCTGAACATACATTGAAAGCCATGCTTCTTTCACTACAAGCTGACATGCAGAAGGAGCTCAGATCCTCCATTAACCATTTGATGGACAGAATGGAAGACATGGAAGAGCGCATAGATCATATAGAGCACCATCTCTCTGCTGCTACTAGCTCTCACAACACTGTAGTTGACATTCAGGATGAACATACTTCTGCGATTCACCAACTGCGTCTTAAAGTCGCAGACCTCGAAGACCGCTCAAGGCGGAATAATATCAAGATCAGGGGAGTCCCAGAGACTGTATCACCCCCCGATATTGTCCCCTACTTGCACCAGCTGTTTCACAAACTTATACCGGCTCTTACACCGCAGGAACTCCTTATTGACAGAGCACACAGAATCCATAAGCCGCAGCACCTCCCAGACACAGTACCCAGAGATATCCTGGCTAGGATACACTTCTTTAACACTAAGGAGCAGATTATGAGGGCCGCAAGAACCATACGCAATCTCCCTGATCCTTTCGCTAAGATTCAGCTATACAATGATATCTCAGCCGCCACCTCACAGGCACGCAAGGCCTTCTCTCAAATCACTGCGATACTAATAGAACATAAAATCGCATACAAATGGGGTTTCCCCACCAAGCTTCTTGTAAACTACCAGCAACAACAAGTCGCATTTCTGACCCCCAAGGACGGTTTCAAACAACTACACAACTGGGGCATTGCCCCTCATGCTCTCCCGGCTCCGCCTCTGAACACTAGATCTACAAAGATCCCCTATAGATGGGATACGAAACCTAAATCCTGAACCTCCAAACATAGGGGGCCGCCCCCTTGGGTAACCCCCCCTTTTGGCAAGGCGCTTGACTTCTCAGGTTAAAGTGGATGACTGTTTCTCTCTCCCCTTTTGAACCCCCACACGCCGAACTGCCACTGTGTGCTAAGCACACGGCATTATTCTCTTCCCATATCTACCAGCGTACCTTATCCAAAGCCACCTTCTGTTCCTTCAGGAACCAATTGGATCCTTGGCTCACGTCTCTATATCTCTCGGTCATAGATATAGGCACATTACTACTGTTTGTTTGATTCATTGCAACTTAGTTTTTGTATTTTTTTTTCTTTTCTAAAGTTACTGTTTGGTTACTTGTACACCTTGACTTACAATCAACGGTTGTTGTGTTCATTCTCTACTCGCAGAGTTAGTATTTGTACTTAGTTCTGTTGTAAAGGTCCGTCAATTCCAGTACCATCTTGACAACTGACCCTATCTGCTAATGTCCCTTACAATCACGTCCCTTAATGTTAAGGGACTGAATAGTCCTTTCAAGCGCTCCCTCTTATGGAGGGAAGCTGCGACTTCTCATTCTGATATCTTATGCATACAGGAGACCCATCTCTCTTCCCGGAACCCACCACAATGTACTAATAAACGCTACCCACATATCTTTCATTCCCGCACAGATAAAAAAGTTAGAGGTGTTCTGATTGCAGTGCGCTCTACGGTGGCACTTACAGTTTCCAATGTAGAGCAAGACCCCGAAGGGAGGTTCTTGATCCTTTTCGCTTCTTTCAATAACAAACCCATGGTGATTGTGAACATCTATGCTCCCAACACTCACCTAAAGCCCTTTCTTAAGTCCATTCTCGCCAAAATACAACACTACCCGAAAGATCAAATCATTTTATGTGGAGATTTCAATGCGGTACCAGATCACGCATTGGACTCCTCATCCCCCCAAAGGAGAAGGTCCTCTACCCTCTCCTCCTTTTTACATCTGGAAGAATTTTATGACCCCTGGAGGTGTCAACATGGTACTGAAAGAGACTATACGTTTTATTCCACTGCTCAGAGGTCATATTCCAGGATTGACCTGTTCCTGACATCCAAAGTGCTACTGCAAGCAGTTGCATCCACTAAAATTGGTGTAATATCGTGGTCTGATCATGCCCCCATCTCTATGGTTCTCAATCTCTCCCCTCCTACCTCCCCATTCACAATTTGGCGACTAAATCCCAACTTGATCAGCACCAAGGACATTAGGGAACAGGTCAAGACTGCCATAGAAGATTATTTCGATGTAAACCAGCACTCTGTCCCCAAGCCCACCACGTGCTGGAACGCACACAAAGCAGTTCTACGGGGAATTCTGCTACGACTAGGGGCTCAGGAGAAGAAAAAGCGCTCAGCGACCCTTAACACTTATCTAGATAAGATAAAATCTCTAGAGAAGAGTAATATGAAATCGCCCTCTGCCTCCACGCACGCAGAACTCAGCAAACTGAGATCTGAATTGAGTACTTATCTTCAGAATAAACATGAATTCTATCTCCGAAAACTTAAACTAACTTGGTACTCTCAGGGTAACAAATCAGGGAAAGCTCTAGCCCAACAATACAAACACAGGACTGCCCAATCCACAATCTCCCACCTAATAGATTCTAAAGGCAACAGACTGACTAATCCCAGAGACATAGCCAACTGCTTTTGCGCATTTTATCAACAATTGTATAACTTAAAAGACTCCACGACGGATACGCAGCCCACGACAGAGAATATCCAGACATTTCTCTCCAACGTTGCCCTCCCCTCCCTCTCCCCTTCTCAAGCTGCTGACCTAGCCTTACCTTTCTCACAGCTGGAAATTAAAAACGCAATTAAAAGTCTCCCCCTTCATAAAGCCCCGGGTCCAGACGGTTTTGGAAACGAATATTATAAGACGTTTGTAGATGAACTGACCCCGCATTTATGCAACTCCTTTAATCACATGCTGGCCACAGGGGAGATCCCCTCGGAATCCCTAGAAGCAACCATCTCCACCATACATAAACCAGGGAAGGCCTCGTATGACCCGGCTAACTATCGCCCTATCTCACTACTTAACACCGATCTAAAAATGTATGCCAAGCTTCTTGCCACCAGACTTTCACAACACATGACTTCCCTAATACACCCGGACCAGGTGGGCTTTATTCCCCGCCGCCAAGCCTCAGATGGCACCCGCAGGTTTGTAGACCTTATCCACTGGGCAGAGCACAGTCGAACGCCTTCTCTGCTGATATCACTGGATGCAGAGAAGGCGTTCGACAGAGTCCATTGGGGTTATCTTGAGGCAGTTCTCCGGAAATTTGGCATAGAGGGCGAGTTCTTAAAAGCTATTCTAGGGCTATATACCTCACCTACTGCGAGGGTCCGCACTTTCGGCATTCTCTCAAATCCCTTTAGAATCACTAATGGTACACGTCAGGGCTGCCCACTCTCACCTTTGATTTTCGCTTTAGTCATGGAGCCTCTGGCGCAGTCCATCCGTGCGCACCCCCATATACATGGTATTAATGTGAAAGATACCTGTCATAAGATAGGTCTCTATGCAGACGATGTCATCATTGCTGTCTCCGATCCAGTGAAATCCCTTCCTACCCTGACTGACGTCCTCCATAAATTTAGTGAAGCTTCCCTTTACAAATTAAACCACTCAAAATCAGCCATGCTTGGCATAGAGATTTCGCCAGCGCTCAAAGCAGAAATTACTAAAATAGCACCCTTCTCCTGGGCCCCCGGTTCATCCCTGCAATATCTAGGCATTCAATTGGTCTCTCCCTCCTCTGGTTTGTTACGAAGTAATCTTGTCTCTTTATTCACGAAACTGAACAATTTATCCTCAAATATGACCTCCTTGAAAGCTTCATGGGCTGGTAGGATAGCCCTAACCAAAATGTTTCTCCTTCCACATGTTCTTTATTTCTTTCGGACCCTCCCGCTTCCGATTCTCTCAGCAGACCTAGCTAAACTGCAGCGTACCTTAGATTCGTTCATATGGGCAGGACGTAAACCCCGCTTGAAATCTTCTGTTCTAAGCACTCCCTCTACCTCAGGAGGGATGGGCTCGCCGGACGTTAAAAAGTACTACAAGGCAATCATACTAGACCAGGGGAGACAACTTTGGTCGCAAGACCCCAACACGAGATAGCACCAAATCGAAGCAGCAACTCTCCCAGCTGACCCACAACTGACCCTAGCTGCAATCTGGTTGTCTCTTCCGATCACACGATCCATCCTTCCCACAGTAAGGGCCTGCCTATCTCAATGGAGTGCAATTCGCAAAGATCATCTGGGCATACACAGAGCTGCATTGAACAATCTCCCCTTACTAGCGCTCCAACTTCTCTCTCCGGACCTATCAATTAAGCACTGGCATGAAGCCGGAATCAACACCATTGGAGCCCTGTTTCTTGGTCCGGATCTAAAAAGTTTCCAACAACTGATTTCGGAATTTAGTCTCTCACATAAGGACTTTTATATCTACTTAAGACTTCGACATATCATCTCTCAAAGCTTGACGACTCCAGATCCCACCTCCAAGGAGCTTCTCCATTTCTATAACCGCCCTCTTACTGTTTTAAAGGGCATATCCTTCATCTACAAACTCCTTTCCAGACCCACCTCATCCTCAAAATCTTCGAGCATACTCTACTGGGAATCCCTGCTACATTGCTCTTTCCCCATGGAAGATTGGCATTGAGTACTTCGCACCCCACTAGTCATCTCCAAAAACATTACACATTGGGAAGCGGTCATGAAACTGTTTCATAGGTGGTACTATACACCGCAAAAGTTAGCGACCATCTTCCCCACCCACTCCCCACAGTGCTGGAGAAATTGCAACTCCACCGGGGACTTATTTCACATCTGGTGGAGCTGCTCGGCTATTGGATCCTTTTGGCTACAAGTTTCCTCTCTGGTTCAGACCTTAACCAACTCTCCCCAACAGCTGACCTCGCGAATGGCTCTCTTTGGTCTGGATTCCCAATATTGGCCCTCCTCCTGTCTACCCGTGGTACACCACGTCTTAATCTCAGCGCGCCTGCTCATAGCTCGTGCGTGGAAAAACCCCCTCCCTCCAACCCTAACTGAGCTCATTAACACACTTAATGTTCATTGTCGCATGGAATTTCTTTTCTCCAGAGTACACATGACAGAATCTAGATTTAACAAACAATGGTCTTCCTGGTTATCACACCCAAAATGTGTTAAGCTTGTCTAACTAGTAATCCATCATCCCCAGACCAAGTAGAGCCGGCAGCGAAAGTCACTGGTTCAGTGTACTATTTCTCATACAGTATTTGTAAGTTAGCTCTGATTATCCTGCAGCTCAGGTTTTTCGATTCAAGCATTTCCATCAATTTCCTCCTCTATCTTACCTGTTTCTCTTCCCTTCTCTTCTTCCTGATCCTTTTTACAACCGCATTGGGACTAAATTTCACTCTCACTCTACCTTACCGTGCACTGTTTTATCTGGCGTGGCGTCCCCACTCGACACAGCCCACTGAGGTGTCGAGAGGGGACGGGATGCCCCCGGACCTACCGGACCTAGCGATACGGAATGTGTAGTATACAGCAACTGGGCCTCAGGCCCATAGGCCTTCTCCTTTTTCTTTTTCTTTCCTCTGTTAGTAACGCATGTTTTTCAATCTATCCGGGCAATTCCTGCTTGTCTTATTTTTCTTTGGCCCGTCAACTCTCTGTTTCTTATATACAATGGTTGTTATCAATATCTGTTATTGTATTATACTACAATAAAATCTTTTGAAAAAAAAAAAAGCAATCTGACCGCCACAACAGTCAAATGATGATGCTGTGGTGCACTGGTAAAAAAAAAATGAATTTGATTCAATATCTTAATTTTCCAAAAAATAGTGACAATAAATTACAACTTCAAAAAACTCACCATGGTTCTTACCAAATACCTTGGACTGTCTACTTTCAAAATAGGGGTCATTTGTGGGTATATGTACTGTCCTGGCATTTTAGGACCTCAATAAATGAGGTCAAGTGGTTAACCCCTTCCCAACCAGTTGCCACAGTTGTACTGCGGCAGGTTGGCTCCCCTGGCCGAAACTACCTAACTGTAAGTCAGTTCGTTTTTTGACCACTAGGGGAAGCGTGCTTGCCACGGCAGTCACGATAACCACCGGGCACCCACAATCGTTTTGCACAGACAGGATGGAGATCTGTCAATGTAAACAGACAGATCTCCGTGCTGTCAGGGGTGAGGAGAGCGATCTGTTGCTCATATTAAGTATGAACATCGATAAGTCTCTTTACCCAGTCAGTCCCTCCCCCCCCCCCCCCCACAGATAGAATCACTCCCTAAAGAGCACAGTTAACCCCTTGATCGCCCCCTAGTGTTAACCCCTTCTCTGCCAGTGACATTTACACAGTAATCAGTGCATTTTTATAACACCGATCACTGTATAGATGTCGATGGTCCCAAAAATCAGTCTGCCATAATGTCACAGTCCCAATAAGAATCGCTGATCACTGCCATTACTAGTAAAAAAAATAATAATAATAAAAACTCCATAAATCTTTCCCCTATTTTGGGGATAGGTATAGCAAAAAGTACAAAATATTGAGTTTTTTTCAAAGTTGTCACTCTTTTTGTTTATAGCGTACAATATTAAAATTGCAGTGATAATGAAATACCACCAAAAGAAAGCTCTATTTATGGGTAAAAAAAAGGACATCAATTCTGTTTGGGTGCAATGTCACATGACCTCACGATTGTCAGTTAAAGCAGCGCAGTGCCGTATGGCACAAAACGGCTTGGTCATTGAGCAGCCAAATCTTCCAGGGCTGAAGTGATTAAACACTTCAATAGAGCATTTTCACCCCATTCCTGCACAGGCCAATTTTAAGTATTCAGCACTGTAACATTTTGAATGACAATTGCGCGGTCATGCAACACTGTACCCAAATGAAATTTTTATATATTTTTTTCCCTACAAATAGAGCTTTCTTTTGGTGGTATTTGATCACCTCTGCAGTTTTTATTTCTTGGGCTATAACAAAAGAAGTGTGACAAGTTTGAAAAAAAAACATTTTTTACTTTTTGCTATAATAAATATCTATATTTTAAAAAAAAATAGTTTCTTCTGTTTTGGCTGATATGTATTCTTCTACATAATTTTGGTAAAAAAAAATAAATGCAATAAGCGTATATTGATTGGTTTGCACAAAAGTTATAGAGTCTACAAAATAGGGGATAGATTAATGGCATTTTTATTATTTTTTTTATTTACTAGTAATGGTGGCGATCTGTGATTTTTATCATGACTGATATTGCAGCGGACATATCGGACACTTTTGGCACTATTTTGGGACCATTCACATTCATACAGCAATCAATGCTATAAACATGTACACTGTATAAATGTCACTGGCAGGGAAGGGGTTTAACAATAGGGGGCAATCAAGGTGTTAAATGTGTTACCTAGGGAGTGATTCTAACTGTAGGGGGAGGGGACTTGCAAGGGGAGGAGACTGATCAGTGTTCTTCTGTACTGGGAACACACCATCAGTCTCCTCTCACCTGACAGGACATGGATCTGTGTGTCATGCTTTCTTGATTACTTTGCTGCCTGGCTACCCTACGTTGTCTCCTCTGAAATATCCATGATCATTCTTGATGATTTCAACATTCCTGTCAATGTTAACAGCCCAACCACAGCTAAACTTCTCGACTTAACTTCATATTTTGATCTAACACAATGGACACATACTTCCACTCACTCCATTGGTAATACCTTTGACCTTGTATTCTCCCATCTCTGCAACCCTGGCAACTTCACAAACACCCCCTTTCCTCTCTGTGATCACAACCTCATTAATTTCATTGTATCTGTGCCTCCAACCACCCATCCATCTAAGCAGCAAACAATTACTTGTAGGAATCTTCACCACCTTAACCCTTCTCTTCTCTATTCTGCTACTGACCACCTATATGACATAATCTCTCCTCTGTCCTGTCCTGGCCACCTCTGTCTACAACAGTTTGCTCTCATCATCACTAGTTGCTTCTCTAACGACATGCAGAATCAGGTCCCAATCGTTACAACCCTGGCAAACTGACAACACTAGAAACACTAGAAATCTCAAGACACATGACTAGTGTAGTCTGAATGTTCCCCTTATATTATTCCTTACCTATTAGAAACGAGACCACACCATAGGTTGAAGTAAACTGGCCACAACAGCCTTTATTAAACATAACTCAAAATTCACTCCAATAACTTGTAAATATGAAAATATATAAATATATAAATATAAATAACTTTATTAACAGTAAACCACATTAAATAACATTAACTGCCCATTCTGGTGATCTCTGACGGTGACCCCACTTAAACCAATACCAAATCACTGCGGTACACCTGACCAACTTCCCAAAGGCCTCCACCTGTGACCGGTCGGAGACAACTTCCGCCAGTGAACATAACCGTATTCCCTCCAACGTTCCCTCCAACGTTCAGGAATACCCAGAGGGGCCGATCGTTAGATGAGCCCCCCACACCCTCAGATCCCTTCTGAGTACCTGTCTACCGTCAGAAACCACCAGAAAACACACCGCCACAGCCCGAAAGGGTGACCCCCTCAACCTTGAGGGCCACCCCACACCCGAAGCACTTTTTGTATCCCCTCCTGTAAGCCCAAGGACCAGAGGTCAATCCCCACATCCGATAGGTGAACGCCATCCTGCCGAAGATAAAGCCCCACATTCACCTCCAACTCCCGATGTCGAACCACAATGCCCCCGTTCTGCACCACAAACCGCCCAACCACCTTATTCACCCTTATCCGAGTTTTTTCAATGCTGGCTAAAGACCTAGCCCACCGCCACACCGTTCTGGCCACAATGTCCGACCACACCAAAATGGTGCCCGGGAAAAGGACTCGCAGGCGCAACACATCCGCCTTAATATCCGCCAAAATGTCCTTCACCTTCCGAACGCCCAGGTCGTTGCCCCCCGCATGAACCACCAGCACATCCGGGGGCCTGTCTCTCGAAGCGAAGCGCTCCACCTCCCTCATGACACGCTCCCACCTCATGCCCGGGAACCCCAACCACATCACCCTAGCCACCCGCCTGGGGATACCCAATTGCCTGCCTGCTGGTAGAGAATCACCTCTCCTGGCCCCCCAGCACACGTACGAATGCCCCAGGATCCAAACGAGGCGTGGAGAACCTCCATCTGGAACGAAAACAAAAGAAATAACACAACAACCAACGGAATGCTACAAGCACAGTACTCCCCCTCCAGAAATTCCAACAACAAACAACAACCCCAGCCGCACCCACCTTACCCCAGTATCAACTGCGGCCGGACATAGGACCGGAACCTCCGGGACTCCCACCTACCAATCCGGCGAACCACCGCCTCCTCCAGCCCACATCGTGCCGCTTCCGTTGCCGCCCCAATCCGGAAAGAGTGGGACGCGTATTCCCGCTCATCCACCGCTCTCAGGCATTGCCGAAAAACCGACACAAACTGAAACCGGGATAGAAAAGAGCCCTCCGCATGCACCAAAAAGGGGCCCGCCCCCGCACGCCGTACCGCCCGGAAAGCCCGTACTGCCGCCACCGGGCACACTGCCGAGCCCGGAAGGGCGAGCAGCGTAATCGCCACTCCCTTGCCCCGTTGATCAGTCTTAGACCTACGCAACCGTATACTCACCCGATCCGCAACCACCTGCACATCCTGATCCAACAGACCCCCAGCGCCACCTCCTTACCCAATTTGTCATCCACCACCCCCAGGTGATCTAAAGCCGAGCGCAAATTCCTGGCTAACGGCGGCACCCCTTCCAAAGAACAGGGAATCCTAAAACCGTCCCGAAAGCCCGAAATCAACCCCCGCGCCGCCTCACCATCCGGATACCTATTTAGGAAAGGAAGCATCCTTCCCAGGTTCACCGGCGTCATCCCTTTTGTGACCGGCGTCACCGGCGCGCTTACCCTTTTTGAAACAGCGGGACAGGGGGTGGGTGCCGCCGCACCCGGAGCACTCATGTTTGAAACGGCACGTGCCCCCGAATTTACAAGCCCCCTCATTAAAGGGCCAGCACACCCCCCACTTTTTTCCAGCCGGCAGTCCCGAGGACGACGCACTCCCGGCCCCCCCCTGAAGAAACGGAGTGGGCGTCCGCGGAGCAGACATAAGCCTCATCCATAGGCTTATGTCCTTGTGATCCCAGCGCAGTTCAGCCCGCACCGCCTTCCGCTGACGAAACTGCTCATCATAGCGCAGCCACGCCAACCCGCCATACACCCGATGAGCCTCACCAATCGCGTCCAGGTAACAAAATAACGCCGAGCAATGCTCGGGGTTCTTTTCCCCTATCACGCTAGCCAAGATAGCGAACGCCTGAAGCCAATTCGCAAATGTGCGCCGGATCAGCCGATACCTACGCTTCTCCTCGTCGTCCTTCTTGGAACTGTCCGGCTTGACCCTATCCAAGTTAAACTTCTCGAGGGGGAGCAAAGAGAAAATCTCCACATACTCACCCTTGCCGATCTTGTCCCTCACCTCCTGCTTCAAATGCGCCCCCAACGGGCCCTCGAAGCAAACATAAACTTCGCACCGGGCAGCATCCGTGAGCCTAACCAGATCGGACCGCGCCCCCGAGTCCGCGGGCACCGGGGGGGCCCCCAGCTCCCGCATCCACGCTCCCCGACGCCACCGCAGGCGGTGCGTCCTGCGCAGGCACAGCCTCCGCCCCCCCGGCCCCCCCCCCAGTACTCAGCCAGGGGGCCACCTGATGCGGCCCGAGCCCCCAGCAAACTTACCAACAAGGGCCCGCAGCCCCTCCAACAGCTCCTGCAGCGGACCCGAGGGGCCCCCCAGTACAACTGGCCCCGCCCCCCCAAATGGACCAGCCGAAACCCCCCCCATGTCATCCCGGGACCCCATGGGCCCCGCACCCCCCTGTGACACCCCCATCAGATCCCGCAAAGCTCCCCCTCCCCCACCGGGCCCCTCCCTCCCCCACCGGGCCCCGTGCAGGCCCGGCGCCATTGCCATGCTGCCGCGAAGCCCCGCCCCCTCCGGTCGGCGGCACAACGACCGCCCGGACCGGGGAGAGCTGAGTACCGGCCGTTTCGCCGGGGGGACCGAACGGTCCTCCCCCGGGCTCCGGGAGTCACGAGGCGGCCGAGGTGTAGGCCCAGGGGAAAAACGCAGCTGTACCTCACCTGTCCCGCCGCCGTCCTCATCGCCATCCGCCAGGTCACCCACGCGGTCCCGCAGCCAGTCCGCGCCGTGCACCTCCGCCGCCCGTCGCAGCCACGCGAAGAGTCCCTCCAGGTCAGCCATAGCAGAGGAGCAGCGAAAAACTGCCTCCTCTGTGTCACACTGGGCTCCGAATGATCCCTTAAAGCCACACCCCTCCCTTTTATGTGACCCCTCCCCTACCCTGAACTTGTTCCTGCAAACCTTTTCCTCAACTCCACCCCTAAAGCTTAACCCTCTGTGTCCCTCATCCACACTGTCATGTCCAGCACTCCTTATATCATTTCATTCTTAATCCGTGCTTCTCTTTGTCGTGCTCTTGAACGACTGTCTACTTGCCGACTGTCTACAAGCCTACTTTGTTTCTCTTATTATTACTTATTTGTCATCCAGTCCCCGTTGGCTCTTCTCAACCTTTAACTTTCTGCTTTGTCCCCCACCCCATCTACCCAACAACTTACTCACTGCCCAAGAGATTGCCAATCACTTCAAAGACAAGATTAATGCAATTCGAGGACACCTCCACTGTGTGTACATCTTCCCCACCCAACATGCCTTGCCTAACAGCACATTCAACACTCTCCTCTTTTGAATTGGCTACTACTGAAGAGGTTACAAAACTTTTCTCAGATAGCCACCTAACCAATTGTCCCTTGGATCCTGTTCCTTCACAACTACTACGGTCACCCCTCCTCTTTTATCCTATGCTCCCTCACTCACATCTTCAATCTCCCCCTCTCTAGTGGCACCTTCCCCTCCCCTCTAAAACATGTGCAGATCACTCCCATACTTAAAAAGCCCTCACTGGACCCCACCAATCTAAACCACTTAAGACCCATCTCATTGCACCCATTTACCTCTAAACTTCTAGAACACTTAGTCTACAACCGTCTTATCTCCTACCTCAGTGAAAATAACCTTCTTGGCCCATTACAGTCTGGCTTTCACTCGCAGCACTCCACAGAAACTGCCTTACTAAAACTCACAACAATTTACTAACTGCTAAAACCAACAACCAATAGTCCATACTCCTACTATTTGACCTCTCTGCGGCATTTGATACTGTTGACCACCCGATCCTTCTCAATAAACTACATTCCCTTGGCCTCCGAGGTTCTGCTCTATCCTGGTTCTCTGCCTATTTATCACAGCGCTCCTTCAGTGTCACCTACAACACTTTCTCCTCCTCTCCATTGGCCCTTTCTGTGGGGGTTCCCCAAGACTCTGTTTTTAAACCCCTTCTCTTCTCTATCTACACCTCCTCCCTTGGTCACTTGATAACCGCCCATGGCTTCCAATACCACTTATATGCCGATGACACCCAAAATTATCTGTCTATTCCTCACCTCCTTCAGTCTCCTCCCGCATTACTAACTGACATATCAGCATGGATGTTGCACCACTTCCTTAAAATAAATCTCTCTAAAACTGAGCTATTAATATTCCCCCCTGCACGTGCCCACCTCCATGACTTTTCCATCAAAATCAACAATGCGACTATCAGTCCCCTTCCTCCCCTTATGCCAGGGTACTATGTGTAATCCTAGACTCTGCTTTGTCATTTCAGCCCCAAGTCCAATCATTGTCAAAAGTTTGTAGAATTCATGTCCTTAACAACTCTAAAATTCGCCCCTTTTTAAAAACCGAAACTACCAAGCTTCTCATTCACTCCTTTGTTATCTCTCGCCTTGACTATTGCAACACCCTTCTCATTGGCCTGCCTCTCCATAGGCTATCCCCTCTTCGGTCTATCATGAATGCTGCTGCCAGACTTATCCACCTTACCAACCACTCATTGTGTGGACACGACCCTCTCCTACAATCCCTACACTAGCTCCCAATCACCCAGCAAATTAAATTCAAAATACTAACCACAATAAACAAAGCCATTCACAACTCTGCTCCAAGCTACATCACCAGTCTTGTCTCCAAATATCACCCAAATCGTCCTCTCCGCTTTTCTCAAGACCTCCTACTCTCAGCTCTCTCGTCTCCTCCTCCCTTGCTCGTCTCCAGGATTTCTCCAGAGCCTCTCCCACCCTATGAAACTCACTACCTTCACTGGTCCGGCTATCCCCTACTCTTGCTACCTTCAGGTGATCCCTGAAATGCATCTCTTCAGGCAAGCCTATCATGTCTCCAACTAATCTCCTACCACTTCCGTCATCTCATTCCCCAGAGTTACAACCTGTTGTACCACCTATACCACCCGTCCCACCCTATTAGATTGTAAACTCTTCTGAGCAGGGCCCTCCTAATCCTCTTGTAATTTATTGTATTGTAACTGTATTGTCACCTTTTATATCGTAAAGTGCTCTGTAAACTGTTGGCACTATATAAATCCTGTAGAATAATAATAATAAGCACTTTACACATTGCTCTATCAGTATACACATACTGATGTTCATACCATATAACATATGGTACACTTACTGAAGTTAATTAGCGCTGCACTTTTTACTTTATATACTCTTACAATTTTGTCAAGTGTCAGCTACTGTATAATATTTTGTGGCAAGTGCAGTAATTCATATTTTTTTCTCTCCCCATTGTACCCCTGAGGAAGACACGCGATTCCTTGTGTTGGGGAGGGGACAGTACAGTGTAGGTGGAAGCAGGAGCATTAGCACAACCTGTTGTGACAAAACAAGTGGACCTATGGCTCTCACTGGGTTACTAACAGCTTTGTTGGATATAGATTGGTGTGCAATAGCACCTTTAATGTGTGAGTACCCTAAATTGGGATTTTTAATAGTGTTTTTTAACCACTTAACAACCGGCCCATAGCCGAATGAAGGCTACAGGGCGGTTGTTTAACTCTGAGAGGCCGTCATATGACGTCCTCCCAGAATTCGGCGCGCACTCAAGAGCATCCGTGAGCGGCCGTTTACCACGTTTATCACTTGTAAACAAACCGGCGTTTTGTTTCCAGCGGAGGGGGAAGAGATTGGTGTCAGCAGCGCTGTGGGCTGCATCTGCAGTGCCCACATCGCTGCTCACAGAATTTAACCCTTCAATACCCTGCCAATACTCTGCAATGCCAGCTAATACTCTGCAGTACCCGTCAATACTCTGCAGTACAATTCCAGCCAATACGCGGAGATACCCTGCCAATACTCGGAGATACCCTGCAATACCCAGCCATAGACGCGCCCCCCCCCCCCCCCCCCCGCTGCCCTCCGGTGCGTCTACCAACTCGCCAATATGATCAAAGCCAGAATCTTTTTTTTTTTTTTTTTTCAGGCTTCCCAGCTCAGAGTTGAGATGTGGGGTCTTATTGACCCCATATCTCACTGTAAAGAGGACCTGTCATGCCATATTCCTATTACAAGAGATGTTTACATTCCTTGTAATAGGAATAAAAGTGATCAAAAAATTTATTTTTGGGGAAAAAAATGTCAAACTAAAATGAACAATAAAAAAAATAAAATAATATTTAAAGCGCCCCTGTCCCCATGTGCTGGCATGCAGAAACGAACGCATAAGTAAGTCCCGCCCACATATGAAAACAGTGTTCAAACCACACATGAGGTATTGCTGCGAACGTTAGAGCGAGATCAATAATTCTAGCCCTGGACCTCCTCTGTAACTCAAAACATGTAACCAGTAAAAAAAATTAAAGCGTCACCTATGGGGATTTTAAAGTAGCGACGTTTGGCGCTATTCCACGAGCGTGTGCAATTTTGAAGAGTGACATGTTAGGTATCTATTTACTCAGCGTAACTTCATCTTTTACATTATGCAAAAATTGGGCTAACTTTACTGTTTTTTTTTTTTTTAAGCACAAAACTATTTTTTCCCAAAAAAAGTGTTTGAAAAATTGCTGCGCAAATACCCTGCGAGATAAAAAGTTGCAACGACCACCATTGTATTCTCCAGGGTGTTTGCTAAAAAAAATATATGTTTTGTGGTTCTATGTAATTTTATAGCAAATAAATGATGATTTTTACATGTAGGAGAGAAATGTCAGAATTGTCCTGGGTGCTCCAGAATGCCTGATGGCGCTCCCTGCATGTTGGGCCTCTGTATGTGGCCACACTGTGTAAAAGTCTCACACGTGGTATTGCCATACTCGGGAGTAATAGCAGAATGTGTTTTGGGGTGTAATTTGTGGTATGCATATGCTGTGTGTGAGAAATAAACTGATAATATGATAATTTTGTGAAAAAAAAAAAAAAGTAAAAAAAAATTATGAAGAAAAATTACTAATCTGCTAAATTTTATAACAGAAACGAAGAAAAATGCATTTTTTTACAGAATTTTCGGTCTTTTTTCTTTTATAGCACAAAAAATAAAAAACCCAGCGGTGATTAAATACCACCAAAAGAAAGCTCTATTTGTGTGAAAATGGGTACTGTGTTGCATGACTGCGTAATTGTCATTCAAAATGTGAGAGCACCAAAAGCTGAAAATTGGTCTGGTTATTAAGGGTGTTTAAGTTCCCAGTGGTCAAGTGGTTAAACAATAAAATACTATCCGGTTTGCTTTCTTTTTTATATGCATCAAGGATATATTTTCATAACGATCCAAGAATCTGCAAAGCCAACTTGACACAGAGCCCATGGGTGGTTCAACTGCGTGTATAAAACAAACGTAATTGTGCGGTCACACGCCCTGAGGTGAGGATAACTACAAAGGGGAGAGCACGAGGATCCACTGCAGCAAACCATCTCTGTCTGGAACTTTACAAAGATTATTATTAATGGACCCATGCATTTTGCTGCAAACACTCCATCCTGTACCCTTACAAGCTCTCCAGGACCTGCTGTAGAATAACATCTCCCCAGCATGATGATTCCACTGCTGTGCATCCTAGTGAGGATGATGTATTTATGATGATGTGTTGTGTTTGTCTTATGCTAAACAAAGTGTTGGTCCAATTGGCAAAAGAACAAATTTTATCACATCAAGCCAAAGAACCTTCTTCCTGACATCAGAGCCTTCCGGGTTTTATTTCACGCAAACTGTAGCCTTATAGATTTTTTTCTTCAGATTTACCAAAACCATATAATATCAAGTCAAACCTTAAAGCCCCATACACACTATCACTTTTTCTGCTGAGTTATTCCTTCAGGTTTACCAAAACCATGTAGTGCAAGGGCCTACCTGATTGCATACAAAGTGAAACTCCTAAGGTTTGACCTCATATTATATGGTTTTGGTAAATCTGAAGAAAAAACTCAGCAGAAAAACTGAGTGTGTATGGGGCTTTAGAGTTTCAATTTGTATGCAATCAGGCAGGGCCTTACACTAAACGGTTTTGGTATATCTGAAGACAAAAATATGCAGAAAATCTAATAGCGTGTATGGGACGTGGTTCCAAGCACACTGAGCTTAAAAAAACCCTCATATAGAGCATTTAGAAGACAGTTTAGCATTTTTCTGCCAGAAAGCTCCAATCAGAAACGCAAAGCCAAAGTTTTTTTTTTTTCCTGCCTCTAAATGCTGAGCTCAAGATATGCCTGTAACTGTCATAATGTGCATGGACATAGGATAACTTTGAGCTGCTTCTACAAGCCAAACACCAAACTCCTGTAGAAGAAGCAACTTTTAGGCTGGGTTCACACTGCTGTGGCTAGGAGACCCGGATGTGATTCACACCGCACCGCAGTGCAAATCACATCCGATCTCTGTGTGATGCGAATTCAGCCATATAGATAGTATGGCTGAATTCGCATCGCACCCGCCCCCCAAACTCGCACAGGACCCTTTTTTTGGTCCGCAGCAGAATCGGATCGCATGCGATCCGATTCCTGTGCGAGTTTGCAGATCGCACTGTGATATGCAAACTGATCTGGGGGTGTCATTAACGTTTCACTGACACTCCCAGCAGTTCGCATAGGGCAGTGTGAACTGCCGGCGGGAGGCATGCGATGCGGGAACCCGCCGCGGATTTGTGGCGTTCCCGCATCGCTTCAGTGTGAACCCAGCCTTAAGCCAGTGTGCATGGGGCCTTAAACTTCACTAGGAATCAGGGAGACCACTAGAAAATTTCTTGGTAATCGCTGGAGGCTCTGGCTCTATGAACACTAGCTGTTGCTCAGGCAAAGCCTGAAGCAATGATCCAGGCCTAAATAAGAGGGGGAGATGGGCTGGGTGTGCAGCTAATTGAATAAACAGGTGCTTAACCAGTCTCAAACACAAGTTTTGTAGGCTAATAGGTAACAGCTGAGCATAGGGAGTTAAAACTATAGCATTACATATATCAGCATGCTTGTTGGTCTTTAGCAATAGTGGAGACAGATTGACAAAAACAAAATTGCCCTTCTTACACTCATATTAAGTCATTGTCCTAAAACATCAATCTTAATAAAATAAATAATACATGACAGTGTTTATACAATATAAATTATATTATTATATTTATATTGCATACAATATTTTAACTAAGTAGCAATCAAACAACATTTCACACTCCCTGGAATTCATAAATACTGGTTCAGACAGATTTTGCACAAGTTTCTTGTGTGCATTCTAAAAGCGGTATAGTACACACCAAATCAACCTGTCTAGAACTTGAATTTGAAGCATGCTGTGCCACTTTTAAAATGCATGTGAGACACTTTTGCAAAATCTGTTTGCACCAGTTTCTTTCTGTACACAAAAAGAGAGTTGGTCTTGGCTCCAATTTCATAAGATACGAACTGTCTGTAAATTATTTTGAAATTGGATTATTTTGCATTTCAAAACTACTTGAATTTGATATGCAGGTCACTGTCAGAACCAAATTCTTCTTGAATTTGGTGTAATGCATTAACAAGAGTTATTAACCGCTTGTCGACCGGCGCACGCCGATATAAGACGGCAGAATGTCACAGGCAAATGGGCGTACCTGTACGTCTCTTTAAATTTGCTGCCCTGCCGTTGCATGCATACGAGTTGGTCGGGACCTCTGTGAGTTGGATCGCGGGTCCCGCTGACTCAATCGCTGTGGGGATACCCGAGATCGTCTCACAGGGAGGAAGAACGGGGAGATTCTAATGTGAACAAGCATCTCCCCGTTCTGCCTAGTGACAGTGTCACTGATCTCTGCTATCTGTCATCAGAGCAGAGATCAGTGACGTGTCACGCACAGCCATGCCCCTCACAGTTATAAACATGCCCAGGACACACTTAACCCCTACACTGCCACCTAATGATTAACCCCTTCACTGCCAGTGTAATTTACACAGGAATCAGTGCGTTTGTATAGCACTGATTGCTGTATAAATGACAATGGTCCCAAAAATGTGTCAAAAATTTATGTGTCCACCATAATGTCTCAGTCACGATAAAAATAGCTGATCACCACCATTACTAGTAAAAAAAAAAAAATGATTGATTAAAATGCTATAAAACTATTCCCTTTTTTGTAAACGCTATAACTTTTGCGCAAACCAATCAATAAACGCTTATTGCGATAATAAATATGGTATAGTAAATGTAAAAAATAATGCGTTTTTCTCAAAATTGTCGCTTTTTTGTTTATAGCGCAAAAAATAAAAACCACAGGGGTGATCAAATACCACCAAAAGAAAGCTCTATTTGTGGGAACAAAAAAGGACGTCAGTTTTGTTTGGGAGCCACGTCGCACGACCGTGCAATTGTCAGTTAAAGCGACGCAGTGCCGAATTGCAAAAAGTGGTCTGATCGTTGGCCAGCAAAATGGTCCAGGGCTTTATTGAATTCACCCCCTGTACGTTGCTTGCGTTTTGTTTTTTTCTCGACACCTTTCATGAAAAAATTCAAAGCCGGTGCTGCCCCCCCCCCCCCCCCAGACTGTTTTTTTTTAAAGCTACCCCACTAGAAATTAAGGACCATATTCCATATTCAAGTGTTTTTATGAATGTAGGGGTGGAGGGGGAGCTGAGGATTATAATGTGGGGGGGGGGGGGGGTTGAAGGACTGAGGGAGCTGAGGACTGTGATGTGGGGGACTGAGGGCATTAATATTGGAGGAGCCTGAGGACTGTGATGTGGGGGGGCTAAAGACATTAATTTGGGGGGAGGATGAGGACTGTGATGTGAGGGGGTGAGTACTGTGATGTGGTGGGCTAAAGACATTAAAGTTGGGGGGGGGGGGCTGAGACTGTAATGTGTGAGAGCGACTGAGGACTGGGATGCGAGGAGGCTGAGAACTTTAATGTAGGGGTCTGAGGACATTAAAGTGGGTGAAGCTGAGGACTGTTATGTGGGGGGGGGGCTGAATACATTAAAACAAGGGGGGGTGAGGACATTCAAGTGGGGGCGCTGAGGACTGTCATGTGGTGGGTCTAAGGACTGTAATGTCGGAGATGAGAAATTAAATGTGCGGGGCAAAGGGGACTGTAATGTGGGGGCAGCTCTGAGGACAGGTTGTGTGAAGGGGGAGGGGACCATGAGGTGCAGTGGGGACTGAGGACACTGATGTAAATATGGGCTTAGATCTTTGCATGAACATTTGACACACATGTCACGGGGTAGGTCAGCCTTTTCACTTTAATGGTCTTCACTACCCGTAAGAAACACTGAGAAAGAAGTGTCACACCAAATTGCGCCACACCAAGTTGTATGATGCTGCAGCAACATGTGGTTTGGTGCACAAGAAAATTTGTCACAGGTGCCAATATGAGAAGCTGACCTCTGCTGGAAGAATATTTTACCGAACGGACCTCATGAATGAATGCAACACATGGTGTACCACATACTACAATGTACATACTGTGTATTGTGGTGCACTGTGTTGCCAAAAAAAGGCAAAGCATGTTTTTTTTTAATCAGTCATGTTACCTTGGCAGCCCAGTCATAATCCTATGCAAAATGTAACGGTTCAGCAGATGCTGGCTGCGATTCGAACCATTATTGAGCAGGCTGAATGTACAAAGTTGATCATTCGATCAATTTGGGTGCAACCAGCCTGCCGGTTTCTCTTGCGATTATCACTAGTGGCTGCTAGCGATAATCACTGGCTTCCCCCACCCAGAGAAGGCAATTGCTGATTCCTCTGTCAACATAGTCAGTGTTGATGAGGGAATTGTGCAAATTTCTTGGTTGCAGGAAAATAATTTGAACCATATACGGCCTGTCTAACACATGTAAACACATTGCAGAGACTTGTTGTGAATGGACCCTAACTGAGGTTATACAGTTATACAGCATTGGTGAGGTTTGTAATACATTTTGCCAAATGTTACCCATTCCTATAATGGTTTCCAGCTCGGCCCTATTTTATCTTGTAATAAAAAGTACAGTAGTTTCCTCTTCTTCTACTTTAGCTACGGTTTTAACATTAAACTTGTGTCTTCCATAGAGATGACAAGAACTCCGACCATCCACATAACAAGCTATCCCTCTGAATTCTGTCTTTGAATTTCTATGTAGATTTGATGCTAAATGGTAGGCAGGTACAGCAGTACTTTATGATATGGTAAATGTAGTAAGAATGAAACTGTCCGTAGCTAACTTTCCTTGCCCATATTCTACTGTGACATCTTGAACAGTGAAGTATACTTCACTCATAAGCTTCTTTTGAAGACTTGATGGTAGGTATTTCATAGGACTCTCGCTTTGCAGCCTTATCTAGGTCTCTGCATACCTAGAAAATCTGCATCTCTTCTGAGCCTGTTTTTAACAAATAAGACTACTGAATTTAGCAATTCTGAGGACCCACCAGCTTTAAAAATGATACCTAGTTTTTATACTGCTGGGACTCTGCAAGGAATATAGAACAAATTAATTTTTGTATTCTCCAGTCAATTGTCCTAATCCATGCAGCCATTGAAATATAATCCATGTTCTCATTAACCCTTTTGCTACCACTGCTGAAACTACTACTGTGGTACAGTCAAGGCACTAATAAAATCGTATTGCTGCAAAAATAGATCCAGGGTTGTAACTGCCTCTGCTGTTCTTTAACCACTGGGCACTTAAACCCCCTTAATAACCAGACCAATTTTCAGCTTTCGATGCTCTCACATTTTGAATGACAATTATTCAGTCATGCAACACTGTACCCATATGACATTTTTGTCCTTTTTTTCACACAAATAGAGCTTTCTTTTGGTGGTATTAGGTCACCGCTGTTTTTTTTATTTTTTGTGCTATAAAGAAAAAAGACCGAAAATTCTGTAAAAAAAAAAAAAAAAAAAAAAATTCTTTGTTTCTGTCAAAAATTTTGGCCAAAATTTATACCACTACATATCGTTGGTAAAAAATAAGTACAAATTGGTGGATATTATTTGGTCTTTGTGAAAGTTATAGAGTCCACAAGCTATGGTGCCAATATCTGAAAATTGACCACACCTGAAGTACTGATGGCCTATCTCATTTCTTGAGACCCTAACATGCCAGAAAATTACAAATACCCCCCAAAGACCCCTTTTTGGAAAGAAGACATTCCAAGGTATTTAGTAAGAGGCATGGTGAGTTGCAAGTTGTCATTTTTTTCCCCACAGTTCTTTGCAAAATCAAGATTATTTTTTCCCCTTTTTTTTTCACAAAATTGTCATATTATCAGGTTATTTCTCACACACAGCATATGCATACCACAAATTACACCCCAAAACACATTCTGCTATTACTCCCGAGTATGGCGATACCACATGTGTGAGACTTTTACACAGCGTGGCCACATACAGAGGCCCAACATGCAGGTAGCGCCATCAGGCGTTCTGGAGCACCCAGGCCAATTCTGGCATTTCTCTCCTACATGTAAAAATCATCATTTATTTGCTAGAAAATTACATAGAACCCCAAAACATTATATATGTTTTTTTAGCAAAGACCCTAGAGAATACAATGATGGTTGTTGAAACTTTTTATCTCGCACGGTATTTGCGCAGCAATTTTTCGAACGTGTTTTTTTGGGAAAAAAAACTATTTTGTGCTTAAAAAAAAAAAAAAACAGTAAAGTTAGCCCAATGTTTTTGCATAATGTGAAAGATGAAGTTACGCCAAGTAAATAGATACCTACCATGTCACCCTTCAAAATTGCATACATAGGCAACAGTTTAATTTTATTTACTGTTTACATGTTTTGAGTTACAGAGGAGGTCTGGGCCAGAATTATTGCTCTCGCTCTAATGTTCACAACGATACCTCACATGTGTGGTTTTAACACCGTTTTCATATGTGGGAAGAACTTACGTATGCGTTCGCTTCTGCATGTGAGCACAGGGGGACAGGGGCGCTTTAATTTAATTAAATTTTTTAATTGTTCATTTTACTTTATTTATTTTCGATTGACACTTTTTTCTCCAAAAATTTTTTTTTTTTTTTTTTTTTTTTTTTCATTCTCTTTTAATTTTTTTGATCACTTTTATCCCTATTACAAGGAATGTAAACATCCCTTGTAATAGGAATATGGCATGTCAGTCCTTTTTACAGTGAGATATGGGGTCCCCTCTTGCCTCCTTTAGGCCCGGTTCACACCGCTGCGGGGGGAGATCCGGATGTGATTCGCACAGCAAATCACATCCGATCTCCGTAGCGATGCGAGTTCAGCCATACAGATAGTATGGCTGAATTCGCAGCGCTCCCGCAGCAAACTCGCACGGGACCCTTTTTTGGGTCCACAACAGAATCGGATCGCATGGGGGTTCACACCATGCGATCCGATTCCTGTGCGAGTCGGCAGATCGCACTGCGATATGCCGACGGATCTGGGGGTGTCATTAACATAACATTGACACTCCCAGCCGTCCGCATAGGGCAGTGTGAACTGCCGGCGGGAGGTGTGCGATTGTGGGTAAACGCCGCGGATTCGCGGCGTTCCCGCATCGCTATAGTGTGAACCCGGCCTTAAGAACGATCAAGCAGTGGAACAGCTGCTATGATCATTCTTAATGGTGTAGGGAATCGCTGGCTGAAAAATCTGATATCTGAATTATGCCTGTAGATACAGGCATCATTCAGATATCCCTGCACAAAGTCAAGGACGTCATGTGACGGCCAGCGGACGGGAAGTGGTTAAAATTCTTTTTTTTTTTTTTAACACAAAGTTGTCCATTTATACAATATTTCTAACACATAGCATATACATACCAAAAATAACACCACAAAATAGATTCTCCTACTCCTCCTGAGTATGGTGATATCACATGTGTGAGACTTCCACAGCCTGGCCACATACAGAGGCCGAGTACAGCTAAGCATGGCTGGGTATTCCCGAGTATTGCAGGGTATCACTGTGCATGGTTGGGTATTGCAGGGTATCACTGTGTATGGCTGGGTATTGCAGGGTATCACCGGGTATGGCTGAGTATTGCAGCGTATGGCTGGGTATTGCAGAGTATCACCGAGTATGGCTGGGTATTGCAGAGTATCACCGAGTATGGCTGGGTATTGCTTGGGTATCACCGAGTATGGCTGGGTATTGCTGGGTATGGCAGTTTATGGCAGAGTATTGGCTGGGTATTTCAGGCTATTGCAGAGTATTGCTGGGTATTGCAGAGTATTGGCAGGGCATTGCTGGGTATTGCAGGGAATTGCTGGATATTGCAGAGTATTGGCAGGGCATTGCTGGGAATTGCAGAGTATTGGTAGGGCATTGCTGGGTATTGGCAGGGAATTGCAGGGTTAATTGTCGGTGAGCAGCGCTGTGGGCACTGCAGATCCAGCCCACAGCGCCGCTGACACCGATCTCTCCCCTCTCACTGTACCGATCGGTATAGAGATTGGAGGGAGGAACTGGTGTCATAACATGACGCTGGTTTGTTTACAAGTGATTGCTCCGTCATTTGACGGAGTGTTCACGTGGTAAATGGCCACGATGAGCGTCCGTTTACCGTGATCCGTCGGGTCCTGTGGACCCGGCGGTCACCGATGCTCTTGAGTGCGTGCCACAGGGGGCACGCGAGAGCAGAATTCTGGGAGGACATCATATGACGGCCTCCCAGAGTTAAGCAACCGCCCTGTAGCCGTCATTCGGCTATGGGCCGGTTGTTAAGTGGTTAATAGGAATGAGATGAACACCCCCCCATGTTCAGTTCGCACCAGAACCTTCGAACGGACCAAAAATTTGGTCCAAAAATTACGAACTTTAGAACCCTATTAAAGTCTATAGGACTCGAACATTCGAAATTAAAAGTTATAATTTTAAAGGCTAATATGCAAGATATGCAACAGACAACACCAGCAATAAGGGGTATTTTCAGGTGTATACTGTACTGGAGGCACACAACACCCACTTTAACTCCTGCAGATGCCTGAAAAGAGAACACTGTCCCTGCCTATCTTGCTCTTTCCCTGCACGCTGGAACACACCACACAAGGCCGCCGCACTGGCGGCCTTATATAGTGTGGGGCATGTACTAAACCCCCTGAGCTATAATTGGCCACAGGCATCCTACTCTCCTCGCTGCCAACGCTGTGATTGGCCAAGCATACGGGGTCACAGTGCATGCTTGGCCAATCATGAGCCAGCAATGCACTGCGATGGCGTAGTGCATTGTGGGCCGTTCGTGCCACGCAAATTTGGTACGAACGGTTCTGAATTCGCCGAACAGACGAACGGCCGATGTTCGAGTAGAACATGCGTTCGAGACGAATACTGAGCTCATCCCTAGTGGTTAATATAGAAAGTGATTGGGGAGGCTGGAAAGTCACTTGATCACATACAATACTTCACCGGTGCCAGTGATTTGAGCTTACTCTGCAGATCAAGGAATCTATGTCCACAATCCGTATCCACAATCTGTTTGCAAAAACAAACTTTTATTAGCAAAGTATGCTGTCACATTCAGAGGCATATCAGCTGGCCACTGAAAGTGATAACGTTTAGGAAAAAAAGTATACTAAAATAAAAAAATAACTTCAAAGTGGAATTTGGCCCCCGCACAAAAAAAACTTTAAAGTTAGCAGCTACACATACTGTATCTGCTGACTTTTCATAATAGGATACTTACCTGTCTATTCAAATCTAGCGACGTCAGCACCTCAGCCAATGTTTACATCAGCTCTCGGGTGCTACCGATGCCATAGTAGATAAGGAAACAATGGTGGCCCCAGGTGCTGCACCCATGTAAGAAGCTGGATGCATGAATTCTAACGGGGGGGGGGGGGGCACCTTATTAGAGCAAGAGCATAGGCACAGAGCACAGAGCAAGAGCACAGAGCATAGGCTTCAAAATAGGTTGGGCTCAGGGCTCAGAGCATTGCGCTATGAGCCCACCCAAGTGTGTTACAATCAAACACCGATCCTCCTCCAGGCCAATCAGGGCTGAAAGGATAAGCATGGTGATTGCCTGTCGAGGAGGAGGGAAGAAACGGAAGCTGCAGTGATGCCCGCAGAGAGCAAGGGAAGCCACTGCCGTGATGACCACAGAAAGCAGGGGAAGCCCTGGAGAATGCTGCCCATCATAGATGGGGTAAGTGCTCCAGCCACGGACCGGATGGGGAGTGAGTTTCACTGTTTGCAACACCCCAAAAAAGTTACCACTAGCTACCATTGTAAGAGAAACCAGCAGTGAACCTTCACAGCCAGTTTCCCTACCATGCATGCATGAAGCGCAATGCACTCTCTAACTGGCCCAGTGGTAGGGCAAGATGGAGAAGGGGGGCCAAACTTTGGACATACCTCGTCACAGCAAGGTGCAATGGAAGTGGGGACAGGGACAGGTACCTGTCAAAAATGGGTACCCGCTCCCCCCACCCCCGAAAGGTGCGAAATGTGGCACTGGATGGGGGGAAGAGTCAGATAAGCAGAGCTTCCACTTTTGGGTGGAACTCCGCTTTAACAAATCATACAAGTATATAATGCAAACCCACAGGCTGCACGCATATCTATTTATTAATTCAAGGGGACATTGTAATATTTATAATTTCCATTACAAATTAGGAAGACCTTTTTTTCTCCCAGGTTCATGTAAAATTGAGATTGCATGCCAAATTATCCATGCTGCCTCTTTCTAATGTATATTTTTGGTGTGGAGTTAGGAATTCCTAATCCAAAAAGTCAATAATGCCACCCAGGACAACCGAGCCCTTTGTTTAAATTCTGCTGACGAAACCATGAGCTGTCATTCATAGCAAGTGAAAGGATGATCAACATAAAAGGACAAAGTAATTTATGATGAATTTACATTGAAGGACATTTTTGGATTTTTTATTTTTTTTCTAATAAAGGATTTGTCAGAAAGTGTGTTTCTTTATTTAAAACATACTTTTTTATAAAGTTTAGATACTCATTCACTAAAAAGGGGTGGTATCTAGGCCAGGCTTGTGAGGAAGAAGCTTTTATCCTCATCAACATGGGGACAAGGTGCTTTGCCAGGGGGTCCCTACTGGCAGGGTACCCTTCTAATGTTGAGGGCATGTAGCCTGTAATGGTCTGGGGACACACACGCTTTTCCCCCCTTTACTTAGCTTTCCAGGCTGCAAGCTTGAATAATGGTCTGGTATAGATTTTGGAGGGACTCCATTCTTTCCATTTATTTACTTTTTTGCATGTTTTATCCCCTTAAAATTTAGATATGGGGTTCAGGGGAACCTCCAGGCTAGTTTTTTTTTCTTAATTTACAATTCAATTAAATGGTGGGGATGCTTTACTGCTTGTTAGGACATTGGCGGCCACCAGTTTCCTAACAATAATCCTGAAGGAAGCTGGCGCATTTAGCAACAGTGGTAATACCACTGCAAAATGTTTCACTCCTCGCTGCAGCTCGGACAAAATTGATGTTCAACTGAGATGACACAAAATTGCAAAATTCAGTGAAATGTATGCCACAGCAAGTGCATAGTCACAGGGAATTGTGTAATTTGTAAATATATGTCACATTCAAGGTAAATGTATGGCATTCTTCAAAATGTATATTTTCAATCTTGAAAATCATTTAGGTTAGTCTAGCAGTAATTGAAACAAATATCTACAAATTAATATATGATTTAAAATGTTTACCATTATGTATACCGCTGGCATATTTCAGGGGAAAGGCTCCCCCCCCCTTTTTTTTTTTTTTTTTTTTTTTTGCATTTTAAGTGTATTTATTCATACAGTTTCTATTGGCAGTGGGGCTATCTTTTTAAAAAAAATTGTGAATCCATATTATCCATTTTATGTATTGGAGCAACTTTGCTGGGCAGTATTTTTTTTTAATCACTTGCCGACCACCTAACTGAGAATGTATGTCATGATTTTGACGTTAAATACTGGGGTTATGGCTGCAGCTAGATGACATAACCCCAGTACTGTTTTTTTTTTTCTAAGGCATGCCCGCTTTCCAATAAAAGTGATCTCAGCATTGAGATCACTTTTATCGGACACGGGAGAGGTGCCCCCCACCACTTTTTGGTCATTTTCAAGCTTACCGGAGCCATCTGTTAAGCCTGGAAATAATCCAATGTGGCCGTTTGCTGGGCAGTAAGTCGAGTGAGGGAAAGATGGCCCCCACTCGGCTCTATGCCCTTGGAGGACCAGAGCAACCTCTGACATCACTTCTGTTTCTTGGGCATAAACAAAGGATAATTTCAAAAACTTATTTTTTTTTACTTTTGCTTTTAAGGGTAAATGAGAGATATGGGGTATTTTTGACCCCAAATCTTTCAAACAAAAGGACCTACTATGGTTATTTCTATGACAAGGGATGTTTACATTCCTTGTAATAGGAATAAAAGTGATATAAAAATAAAAAAAGGACAGTGTGTAAAATAAATAAGAAAAAATAAAATAAAAGCACCCCATCCCTTTGTGCTCGAGCACAGAAGCGAACGCATACATAAGTTGCGCTTGCATATGTAAACGATGTTAACCTGCAAAAATTTTTATAGTGCCCCCTATGGAGATTTTTAAGGATTTGTCATTTGTCATTTGTTGCTATTCCACGAGCGTTTTCAATTTTAAAATATGACATGTTAAGTATTTATTTACTCAGCATAACATCCTCTTTCACATTATACATAAGAATTGGGGTAACTATTGTGTTTTTTTATTTATTAATTAAAGTGACTTTTATCCTAAAAAATTGCATTTGAAAGACCGCTGTGCAAATACAGTCTGATATAAAATATTGCAACAATCGCCATTATATTTTCTAGGGTCTCTGCTAAAAAAATATGTATAATGTTTGCGGGTAATATTGATTTAACTTGTAAGCAACACATATCAGATAAAGGCAGGATCATCAAGTAGTGTTAATTCAATCCACTCCAATGATGTCTTACCAGTCATTTGTATTCCTCCTCATATATGAATGCAATGTTTATATCATTTGCTGTGAATATAGGCTGTATCTGTTTTTATTTTATTTTTGTGATTTTTACATTTTTGCCATTTAAGTTAATATTTCAATGCCTGTGCATTCTGCATTGACCATAACCACCACTATTCTATTGGATCTTCACATAAGAACTTAAAGTATAACTAAAGGCCCGTACACATGATATGAAAATCGGAAGTAAAATTTCTTGTTCAAAGATTTTTATTGGCAACAAGCAAGAGACAAAATAATCACTGTCACGCATACAATTTTTGACTAGAAGATACTAGCAGAGTATTTGCACATGGCTGGGTGAGAAAAAGCTTCAGAAAAGTAGGGTGTACAACACAACAGGACAATTAGTTAGGTACAAACACGTATACAATAACTGATGTATTAACGGGGGGGGGGGGAGGGCGTAAGCCCACTAGTGATAATGGAATAAACTCAAGGGTGTCTACTCTGCCCGGATCAAACTGGGCAACAGTAATGACATAAAGTACAATTCAGGCTTCATTACCAACAGAGTATAAGGAGGAAAAGGGGGAGGTAGAAGGGAGAAGAAAAAAAGAGGGAGAAGAGGAGAAAGGGGGGAGCAGGATGAGAGATAGGCTACAGGGGTGAGTAAAGTAGAAAGAGAGTGGGAGAAGGAAGAAGAGAATTCTGGCCTGGGGACTCTCAGGGGGCGCAAAGAAACTAGGGCCTACTACATATATCAGGGGGTGAGACTCAGGGCTCCAAGGGTGGCTGTCCAAGCCCGGGGAGGAATCGGTCCAACTAGGGGCTCCAGATTTTAAGGTGCTGAGGAATCTTGTCTAAAACTGTGGCTTCGATTTTGCTGTGTATCATTGCTTGGTTGACTCTATTTTTAACTTCCGTAGTATTCAAGGTTGGGGACTTTCAGGCTCTTGCTATCGTCTGCTTGGCAGCCATGAAGAGTTGAAGAAGAAGGCGCAAATGCGCCTTGGTGTAGTCCTGCGGGGGGAGGTTGAGCAAGGCAAAGGAGGGATCAGGGTCAAGGGTAACACCAAATAAGTCTTAAGCCATTTGGAATATTGTTGCCCAGAAGCGCTGTGCAATGAGGCAGGTCCACCATATATGGTGACGGGTGCCTCTATCACCACAGCCATGAAAGCAATCAGGGGAATAAGATGGTAGAAATATGGCTATCCTAGACGGGACCAGGTACCACCTCATGAGGACTTTATAGCTAGCTTCTGATGCGACAACATTCTATGAGGAAATCTTGGTGGCTTCCCATATCCTTGTCCAGTCGGCATTGTTCAAATCCATGGCTAGATCCTTAGACCAAGCTGCGGTGTACGACGGGAGTGTGGAAGGGGGTGTTGTGAAGTATGTATAGAAGCTAGAGATTATACCTGGAGCGTGGGGATCTGAATCGCACACATTTTCAACAATAGACAGGGTATTCGTTGTGGCGTGCTTTCCTATTATAGTTCGAACAAAGTAGGAGACTTGGAGGTATCTAAAACATTCCTGAGAAGGAATGTGTGTTTGATCTTGTAGAGCTGGAAACGATTTAACAACACCATCGGAGATCAAATCTCGTATGCGTTCCAGGCCGGCACGAGTCCAGGCTTGGAATAAGGTGGGCTCGGTATAGGCTGGGTAGAAATGTGGGTGGCCAATAAAGGAGAGCAGGAGTGAGTGTGGAGAGGTTAACTTAAAAGGTCTATTGAGCTTGTCCCAAATTTGTAAGGAATGTTGAGTTACAGGGTTAGAAATAGGGCCCCCGAGCAGAGGCAGGGAGCCATAGTACATTGGTGATGGAGATAGAATGTAGATCTATTGCTTCCAGAGCGACCCAGAGAGGGATCTCTATTTTTGCATGCATGAGAGTTAATTGGGCTAACTGGGCTGAGTGATAATAGCGGAGAAAATTGGGAACACCTAGGCCCCCATTAAGCTTACTACGGAGTAAAGTGGTTCTTGAGATTCTAGGAGTCTTAGTACACCAAATGTACCTATACACTTGGCTTTGAATTACCCTATGAAAATAAGTTGGGATTGTGATCAGGAGGACTCTGTAGAGGTAGATTAGTTTAGGTAGCAAGGACATTTTTACAGTTGCTATTCGGCCTAGCCAGGAGACATGGAGGGGTAGCCAGGTGTCCAGTAGTGAAGATAAATGTCTTAACATTGGGAGACAGTTGGATTGAAATAAGTGGGAGGGGTTGCTAGTCAATTTGATCCCTAAGTAGGGTAGGGTATTGAGGAGAAGGACCATTGAAAGGGAAAGTTAGTCTGTATCAGTCTGAGTTCTTCTTGGGGAAGGGACACATTGAGAGCTTTGGATTTCTCCTGATTTACCTCCAACCCTGAAACTCTCGCAAACTTGGCTAGTAATTGTAGGAGGTTGAGTAGAGTAATGTGCGGAGAAGTTACAAATAACAACGCGTCATCCACAAAGAGGCAGAGTTTATGGGTGGTGGAGGCAATCTAGAGGCCATGTATACTCGGATTAGAGCGGAAGTAAAATTTAATTCGACAAACCATCTGCCGATTTTCGGATCATTAGTATAGTGCTTTCAAAAGATGATTTAGATTTTTCGTACGTCAAAATCCAGGTGTGCAGACTATAACATTTTTGTCGGATGTGAACACACCATCCGATCTTCATTTAATTAGTATGGTTTTTGTCCGAAAAAATCTTAAAAGCAAGATTACACATGCTCAGAAACGAAAGAATACATACAAATCTATTCAACACATTATGTCACGTCTGAAGCTGAATTCTGTCATACGAAAATTTTTGTATGGTGAGTAACCTCTACACTTTTGATATGAGACTACCATGCAACAAAAAATGGATGAACGTCCGTCCAAAAATCTGATCCTGTGAACAAGGCAACACTTTTTCCTGGTGCCTCCATGGCAGCATACAGATGATAGAGCTCCACCTTGATTCCCCCCTTAGGACTAGGGATGAGCTTTATGTTTGACCTGAACATGAGTTTGACTCGAACATTGGCTGTTAGCCAGTTCACCGAACAGCGAACAATTTTTTGTGTTTGCGGCAAATTCAAAAGCCGCAGAACACCCTTTAAAAGTCTATGGGAGGAATCAAAAAATTTTAAAGGCTTATATGTATGGTATTGTCATAAAGTGTTTTGGGATCTGGGTCCTGCCCAGGGGACATGTATCAATGCAAAAAAAAGTTTTAAAAACGTCAGTTTTTCTGGGAGCAATGATTTTAATAATGCTTAAAGTGAAACAATAAAAGTGTAATATTCCTTTAAATTTTGTACCTGGGGGGTGTCTATAGTATGCCTGTAAAGGGATGCATGTTTCCCATGTTTAGAACAGTCTGACAGCAAAATTTAATTTCTAAAGGGAAAAAAACTACTCACGGCTATAATGAATTGTCGGTCCGACAATACACATAACAACTCATTGATAAAACGACATGGAATTTCCCCACAGGGGAACCCCAAACCAAAATGTGTGGGGTCCTCCTAAATTCCATACCAGGCCCTTCAGGTCTGGTATGGATATTACGGGGAACCCCACGCAAAAAAATAAATAAAATGGGGAGGGGGTCATCCTCAAAATCCATACCAACCCTTCAGGTCTGGTATGGATTTTAACCACTTCAATACCGGGCCATAGTCATATGACGGCCACAGATGGGATCTCCCATCCTGGGTGGATGTCATATAACGGCCTTGGTATTTCGCCACTCCTGCGGGCCCCCTTGGACACAGCCCATCCCCGATCTGTGTGGTTGCGAGCCCCATCCACCCCCCGATACATGTGACCGGCCGTGTCCAATCACAGCCGGTCACATGTATTGCGCCATTACAGGGCGCGTGCAGAGCGGCGATCGGGGATGCGGCTTGTCACCCTGACACAGCCCAACCACGATCGCAGTAAAGAGCCAATAAAATTGGCTCTTTATCACCAAATACCTGTCCCAGCCCATTTGAGTACCCGAGTACCTGTCCCAGCCCATCTGAGTACCTGAGTACCTGTCAGCCCATCTGAGTACCCGAGTACCTGTCCCAGCCCATCCGAGTACCTGTTCCAGCCCATCTGAGTACCTGTCAGCCCATCTGATTACCCGAGTACCTGAGTACCTGTCAGCCCATCTGAGTACCTGATTACCTGTCAGCCCATCTGATTACCCGAGTACCTGAGTACCTGTCAGCCCATCTGATTACCTTAGTACCTGTCAGCCCATCTGAGTACCTGAGTACCGGAGTACCTGTCACAGCCCATCTGAGTACCTGTCACAGTCCATCTGAGTATCCGAGTACCTGAGCACCTGTCAGCCCATCTGATTACCCGAGTACCTGAGTACCTGTCAGCCCATCTGAGTACCTGATTACCTGTCAGCCCATCTGATTACCCGAGTACCTGAGTACCTGTCAGCCCATCTGATTACCTGAGTACCTGTCAGCCCATCTGAGTACCTGAGTACCGGAGTACCTGTCACAGCCCATCTGAGTACCTGTCACAGTCCATCTGAGTATCCGAGTACCTGAGCACCTGTCAGCCCATCTGAGTACCCGAGTACCTGAGCACCTGTCACAGTTCATCCGAGTACCCGAGTACCTGTCACCAGCCCGTCGAAGTACCCCAGTACCTGTCACCAGCCCGTCGGAGTACCCGAGTATCTGTCACCAGCCCGTCGGAGTACCCGAGTACCTGTCACTAGCCCGTCGGAGTAACAGAGAACCTGTCACCAGCCCATCAGAGTACCCGAGTACCTGTCACCAGCCCATCGAAGTACCCGAGTACCTGTCAGCAGCCCGTCAGAGTACCCGAGTACCTGTCAGCAGCCCGTCGGAGTACCCGAGTACCTGTCAGCAGCCCGTCGGAGTACCCAAGTACCTGTCAGCAGCCCGTCGGAGTACCCGAGTACCTGTCAGCAGCCCGTCGGAGTACCCGAGTACCTGTCAGCAGCCTGTCGGAGTACCCGAGTACCTGTCAGCAGCCCGCCGGAGTACCCGAGTACCTGTCACCAGCCCGTCGGAGTAATGAAGTACCTGTCACCAGCCCGTCGGAGTACCTATTGGCAGCCCATGCCTCATAGAATACACATTGGGGTGTTTACTTTCCAAAATGGGGTCATTTTGTGGGTAAGTCCATTGTCCTGGTGCTCCAGGACCTTCAAAAGTGTGATAGGTAGGAACGAAATGAGATGTGTCATTTATGCTCCTAGAACGCCTGAAGGTACCACTTCTTATGTTGGACCTCTGTATATGGCCAGGCTGTGTAAAAGTCTCACACATGTGGTATCGTAATACTCAGGAGAAGTAGCAGAATGTGTTTTGGGGTGTAATTTTTGCTATATACATGCTATGTGTTAGAAATCTCTTATAAATGGACAACTTTGTATAAAAAAAAAAAAAAGAAAAAAATTAATTTTCTTTCCACGCTTTCTGAAGACTTGTGTAAAAAAAATGAACCGTTCAAAAGACTCATAATGCTTCAAAGAATATACTTTTGGGTGTTTGTTTTCCAAAATGGGGTCATTTCATAGGTAATTCCATTGTCCTGGTGCTCCATGGCCTTCAAAAATGTAATAGGTCGTTAGGAAATTAGAGGTGTCATTTATGCTCCTAGAGCACCTGACTGTGCTCCCTGAATGTTGGGCCTCTGTATGTGGACACACTGTGTAAAAGTCACACACATGTGGTATCGCCATACTCAGGATGAGTAGCAAAATGTATTTTGGGGTGTCATTTTTTCTATGTACATGCTTTGAGTTAGAAATATCTTATAAACTGACCACTTTGTGTAAAAAAAAATATATTTTCATTTTCTTTCCACGTTTTCCAAAGACGTGTGGAAAAAAATTAACTGTTCAAAAGACTCATTATGAGGGGGCGTGGCGACCGAGCTCTAAGATGGATGCCTGATTCTGGAGCTCCGTTCGCTTGCCAGAGAGAATACATCGCATCAGCGCTCACCGGCCGTATTTTACCCGCAAACTCACCCGAACGATCAGCGGAACGGCTGAGGAATGTCGAGGAGACGAAAAAGCACCCCTCAACCGCAGAAGCTGGCTCACTTCTTCTCAGCGAAGTCCCGCGGGCCCCCGCAAGATGGCAGCGGCTTACATACTCGCCTCAGAGCAGAGCAGGCCGCGCAGAACGGGACGGAAGGCGGAGAGCTTAATTCCCACCGAGACTCTGCGGGATCCTTCAGTGGCCAGTCGTCAGGTACGCCGAGCCCCACTACAAGGAGCCCAGCCAAATCCAAACCCAGGCTGCTATCTCCTGACAGACACCCAGCCATGGAGGTAAGCGCCTCACAATGTGACAAGACAGCACAACCATCACAAGACCCTGACCCCATAGCACAATTTCCCACATCTGGCCAACCTATTTCAGATACTGTGCTAAAAGAAATGTTGATATCACTTCGTTCAGCTCTCCATGCAGATATGGTGCAAGGTATTAACCAGTGCCACAGAGAAGTGCAGGCTATAGGGGTCAGAGTGGATAGGGTGGAACGCAAAATGGAGGATTTTTCAGCTACCTATAATGTGATGGTGGATGCACACACAGCACAGGGGGAGGACATAGCATGGTTGAAAGACAAGGTCGCAGACCTCGAAGACCGCAGCAGACGTAACAACATTAAATTAAGGGGAATACCTGAATCTGTCTCTGCACAACAACTCTTACAATTTGCCCAAACGCTGTTTTCCTCTCTGTTGCCTAATTTGACTGCACAGGACTTAACAGTGGACCGGATCCATAGGATCCCCAAACCCTCCTTCCTCCCTGAGGGCACCCCGAGAGACACGCTATTGAGGATCCATTTCTACCATGTTAAAGAGCAAATATTTCAAGCAGCACGCAGCCCCGACAATATGCCTCCCCAATATGCCGATTTGCAAATCCTCCCGGACCTCTCTCGGTATACGTTACAGAGAAGACGCAATTTGGCGACAATAACGAAAGCTTTAAGAAACCATAACATCCCACACAAATGGAAATATCCAGCCACACTCATCATCACACACAATGGGGTCACCAAATCCATTAATAAATTGGAAGAAGGCATTAACCTCCTGACCCAATGGGGGATTCTGCAGGAGCCACCACCTACTTTAGCTCCCCCACGGCGCCCCTCGCCTCTCCAGGGGGAATGGCAGCTAGTCTCACACAAGCGCCACAACAAACCACAGGCCGGGAGTAGCTCTTAACTACTCCACATTCTCTACATCTCTTCTCTCTGGCAGACGGAGTTAGTTTTTACTCTCCAATCGCCCTGTTACTAAGTTCAGCAGTCATGACTGCACACGGATCAGTTGTTAGATCCTTTTTTACTATTCATGCATTATACGTTTTTGTCTTATGTTTTTGTTTCTTTCCTTTTTTCCTCCCTTCTGGACTCATGGACCTCTACGATGCAACCGAGAACTTCCTTGGGAAAAAAACAACATTATTCCGTTCAGCACTGGTGCAGCCGCATCTATTGAGAACGTGCGACAATAGTGAGTACCATGCACTTATGATCCCACAGACTTTCTTACCACATCATAAATGACTATTACATGTTTATCTCTTAACGTGCGGGGGCTGAACCACCCCGCCAAACGTTTTTCACTCTGGCGAGAGGCCCACAAACAAAAAGCGGACATACTACTCGTCCAAGAGACACATTTCCAACAGCGGAAAACTCCGGCCTGTACCCATAAAGATTACCCACACATATTTTTGGCATGTACTCCAGACAGCAAAAAAGGTGGGGTGATGGTAGCAATCAAGAACACTGTGTCCTTCCTTCTCAAGGAATCATTCATAGATGATAAAGGTAGATTCATAATTCTAACAGGCGACTTTGACTCTCAACCCTTCACCTTGGTAACGCTTTATGCTCCGAACTCCCATCAACTAAGATTTATCAGACGAGTGCTCAAAAAAGCTGAATCTATGCTTTACGGTAGTCTTCTCATCGGAGGGGACTTCAACCTGGTAGCGGATCATCATTTGGACACTACGGCTGTTCACAAACGTAGATCATCACCTCTGCCTAATCTTCTACACACAAGAGACCTTTTCGACGTCTGGAGATGTCACCACGCTAATGAAAGGGACTATACCTTTTTCTCAGCTAGACACTGTACTTATTCAAGGATTGATATGTTCCTAACTGACAAGTGGCTTTTGCAGAGGGTTCGGGCCACTACGATACATGATATCACGTGGTCGGATCATGCTGCAATATCATTGTCTATTGATACACAAAAGGCCGCTCCCTCACCACCCATCTGGCGTTGCAATAACAGGCTTCTTCAAGAACCCAAACTTGCCCCAATAATCTCTCAGCATCTCAGAGAATTTTTCCAAACCAATTCCACCCCCGACATTGATCCCTTTATCCTCTGGAACACACACAAAGCATTCATGAGAGGTATTCTTATACAGTTAGGAGCCAGAGAGAAGAAGAAATACAATTCTTTATTGAAAGACGTGTTAGATGAAATACATTCGCTAGACACCCACAACAAAGTCTCCCCCACGCCCGCTATAGCGGCTGCCATCACTGACCTTAGACACAAACTAAGAAACCTCCTTGCACAAAAATTTGACAGACATTTACGCAGACTGCAATTAAATTCTTACGCTCATGCCAATAGAGCAGGGAAATACCTAGCTAATAGAATTAAAGCCGCCCGCACCCACTCCAAAATTGCTCATCTAATACACCCGACATCACACCACAAAATCACTAATCCCCAGGACATAGCGAACCAGTTTATGATTATTATGGAGCTCGCTATAATCTACGCAATGACATAAACACTCCACAACCGACGGAACAAGCCATTCAGACATTCCTGAAAGCCATCAATCTCCCATCTCTCTCGGAGGACCATCTTACTCAATTAAATGCCCCATTCACACTCCAGGAGATAGCTAAGACTATATCCACATTGCCCAATGGCAAATCCCCGGGCCCTGATGGCTTCGGGAACGAGTACTATAAAATCCTCATGGACCTGCTCTCCCCACACCTTCTTGACGTTTTCGCTAAAGCGGAATCAATCTCCTCCTTCCCCTCTGAGATGCTGAGAGCACACATTGTAACTTTGCCAAAACCGGGTAAAGATCCCACCACTCCCGCTAATTTTAGGCCAATTTCCCTTTTAAATTCTGATATAAAAATCTATGCTAAATTGCTGGCCAGGAGACTGACCAATATCATTCCATGCATTATACCAAAGGACCAGATGGGCTTTGTGAAGGGGCGGCAGACTTCGGACACCACTAGGCGCGTTATCAATGTTATTCACCATGCTAAAGCCTCCGGAACGCCTTCTCTGCTTCTTTCCATAGATGCAGAGAAGGCGTTCGATAGAGTGCACTGGATGTATATGAAAGAGGTATTGATCAAGTTTGGCTTCAGGGGACCAATATTCACTGCTATTATGGCACTTTATTCATGCCCATCAGCACAGGTATACACAGCAGGCCTATTGTCCAAATCGTTTGACATAACAAATGGCACTCGCCAAGGGTGCCCTCTTTCTCCCACTATGAAGTAACTGATCAATTCACTCTAGTACTATTATTATCAGTTATGTATTCCTTTGTTTAGTCCCTATAGTTTAGCTATCAATCAATACGCCAAGCACATGTTATTGTTAATATCACAATGCTACCACCCTTGGCTATGAAATCAATACACGGTCTAAGATCAATCAAAATCTCATTTATTTCCCAAGGAAATAAGAAAACGTGCATCAAGTATCAGTAGAAGTTACAATAATACATAGCATACAATCACAGTGCAATATAAGCCTTATACTTATCGATCCTCATGACTGGGTCTCCTGATGGAATAAAGAGGACAGAGGGAGACCTCATGGTTGCAAACCTTTTTGTTAAACATACCTCAGCCATACCACACCCTACTGCCAGTCCCATTTGGTTTGGACCAATCAGTGTTCACATGACAGCCCTCCTAATACTACTGACTGCCTTGCCATACTTGGCTTCTATGGCCAGTATGCATCTGATGTGCCCTGGGCTGTCTTCGTCATCAATCTCTTTGAAGCTTGTGTGCACCAGTTGGGCTGAAGATAACTCCTTTGCTATGCAGATTCTGCCACATTCCTCTACACATTCTAAACGTGGGACTGCAAACATCAATATGGCTGAGTTCAGTTGTACCAACAGATGTGTAGAACTTTAGATATATAACGGTACTTCTTGTTCACTTCCAACATATTCCGCTTTGCGCCTAAAAGGCGCATACCACCCTTCTTCAGACACGGCTCCTTTTGAACATTCCATAACTGTCTTAACGTGTGTGGTTCCCCAACATGTGCTTCCGAACCAGTACCTGTAGCACATCCTTAGCTTGTGTAACGCATGGTTGGTTTCAACGAGCGCTCCAGAGACATCTCTCATGGAACAGTACACAATTGTCTTACCACGCTGTGTTTTCAACGTGTGCAGAAGCAGGTCCTATGGCGCAGTCCATAATTGTTTTACCCTGTGATGTCTCCCAACACGTGCCGCTTTGCCACTGAGTTACACACCTCCACCATTCTTCAGCGACAGCTTCCATGTCACCATTCTGTATCTTGGGTATCTTCAGGACGGCAGTACAGGCAAGGGGTGTCCATTCATTCACCATTCACCAGCACCCATTCAGAGCAACATATCACCCAGCTTTCAGACCCAGAGTCTTGAGGAGGGCCTTTCTTGCCCATATTACTAGCCTACAATACCCATAGGTCACACTATACCATGAACATAAATCAACTTATTACCGTAATATATACATATATATGTATTACGCACCCCGCTCCCAACCTCCTATAACCTTTTACTGTAAATACGGGTCGGGATTAGGCAGGCTTGCTCGCAGCGGCGTTGCAGGGCTCTGACTTGGCAGCAACGTCTCCAATTTGTACACAGAGAGCTCACCGTCAAATCGTCCCTCAACTTGCATAGACAACTGGGAGACTGTTAGAAAAGTTTTAAATGTTTATTGTGTGACTATTAGAAAAACAATAGTCCTGAGACTGATTTGTTAAAAAGCTTACTTCTGAGCACATTATTGTATTAACTCATTGTATTGTTTTGTCCTAATTAACTCCATAGTAAGTAGGATGATTAGATTTAACTAAATATGATAGCCTAAGAATGTACAGGAAAACATAAGCTCATTGAATAAAGGTACTAGTTCGTACCATGACAACTTAATTTATGTTTTCCTCAGCCAATAGAAGCACAGAGATGTTATTCTTGTGGGATATGTGAGGGCGGAACACTTTCTTTTGTTGGGACTTTTTCTTCAGCTTTCGTGCTGTAAGCATGTCTCCCTGTTGTGGGCCACATCAGAAATAAATTTTCCTGCTTCTCAGAACACCTGATGTTTTTTTTACTGATCACAAGGGAATTTCCTAACATTTTTGGTCTTTCGAGCCGGGAGCAACACGCTGGTTTTCAGATCAGACGGCCCGACAACACTTCGGTGAGTATTGGACTTTGAAGCTCACCGAACCTTACAAGTCCCCCCAATCAATGTTATTTGGTGAAAAAGGGGCGGGGCCATAGATCTGAATTCCACTGTCTGTTTCCGAACCTTGTGTGATCCAGTCCAGGTGTTTGAGAGGTAAGATAATTTAAATTATTCTTAATTCTTTCTGAGTCTTTTCTTCTCTTTCTCTTGCTTCTGGTTTAATGTGTTGTAATTGCCGACATTGGTATTGATCGTATAATATCTAGATGATCCAGTGCTCGTAGACAGAGACACTTGGGGACGTTGTCTAAGGTAAAAAATTACGTCGCCCGCTGTCCGGACAGATAACAAAAAGATTTGAGGTATACCGAATGTCAGAGGTTAATTGCCTGACTATTTTAAGCGCTGTTTAGTTAAGTGATCTACAGAGATCGCAAGGCTAATTTTCTTCTGTGTGTGTTTACTTTATCTTTGTTCTGATGTTTTTTCTCTTGTATTGACATGGTTTTTGTGCTGGTATTTCTCAGCAGATAAGAAGGCAAATTCACTGAACTCTCTCCCCCTCCCCCTCCCCTCATGGAAGGATTTCTCCTGATCCTGCAAGACCGTTGTAAAAGTTAACCCTTGATTAGCTATGACAATACAGAAGGGTTATATTGTATATATTGAAACTTAGCATAAAAGAAAAAGAAGGTAGATGGCATTTTGGAGTAAATAGAATGTTGTAGAATTATCAGGTGGCTTGATGAATGTGAAAAGAAATGAAAAAAAAAAAAAAAAAAAAAAGGCTGAGGATGTTTTCATTGCTATGAAGCGGTTTCTCAGAAACAAGAAAATGCAGATTGCCTGACAGAGGTTAATGTGTGCATCTGTGAAAATGTTAGGACTTTTGGTGGGAAAAAGTGTTCGAAAAATAGTCTAAGTAAATATTTATATTGGATTGGGGTTATTTTTAGAATTCATAGACTTTCAACTGTGAAGTGTTAATGATGCAATGCTGTTTATATTTGGGTACATTTATAAAGTCAAAAGGCAAAGTTCAAAAAAAGTATAGGTTAAAAATGGCAGCTATTGGCTTCAGCATGCTAAAATTAGGGTAGAAGGACAAAGGAAAAATGCCAAGCCCAATTGCCCCTAGTGGACAAAGAGGATGATCTCATCTGCTGTACCCAGAGACCACCTCCCTATGGTGGTCCTCCCCCTCAGGTGCAAGTAACTGCCCAGAGTAACACCTTCCCTGTGACATCCACCCCTGTCAAAGGAACCGCCTCTGAACAAAACCCCAATTCCACTTCCTCAATCTCTCCAGACAGTAGTTCAGTCCTGGAGATGAACAGATCGATCCTTGAAACATTAACTGACGCCATAACTCATGCACAGGGACGGGGGGGGATCCATTGCCTCCAGAAAGCCCAGACTTAGGAAACAGGTTGACTGCCCTACTGAACAGATGCCAGCTTAGATGGGTACAACGGACTGATTGGAAAAAAAAAAATATATGACAGTACAAGAAGACAAAGAATGTGTCAGTGACTACCTAAATAAATTACGAGAGATTTTTAGAGTGTTCTCCGGGCTCCCCGAAGCTGAAGATGTGAATAGTGCATATTAGCAACAGCTAAAGATTGCTTTTTTAAATGGATTGAAACAGGATCATAAGGATTACATTGTTTAAAACATGGTTACTTACCGAACTGCATCAGTTTTAGATGTTTTACAATATGCTAAGCATTCTGAGAAGTATTTGAAAGCGAAAGCAAAAAAGAATGTGAAATTAAAGGTTCTTATGCAAGGTGATGAAAGGGAGGAGGATGCAGAAGAGTACACTGCTGAGGCAGAACTAGAGGGGTCTCATAGAGGAAGGATTACTCTACAGAAATAGACAGTGCAACGAGAGTACTTCCACCCTGTGTACAAGCACTGGTAGCATCAGCGGTGTAGTGGTTAGCACTCTCGCCTAGCAGTGAAGGGGGTCACTGGTTCGAATCCTAATCATGACGCTGCCTGCCTGGCGTTTGCATGTACTCCCTGTGCCTGCGTGGATTTCCTCCGGGTGCTCTGGTTTCCTCCCGCACTCCGGAGACATGCAGGTGGGTTGATTGGCTTCTGTCCCGGTTTGGCCCTGGTATATGAATGGGGACGTTGGATCCTTGGGGGTGGAGAGCGGTGTGGGTGTACAGGGGTAGGGGCTAGACGCTCGCTCGGGCTGGGCCGGATGGACTGTTGTCTTTATTCAACTTTACTAACTGAAAAGGTACCACATGCAGTGTTTGTTATCCTGTTACAGCAAAAGAATATCACATTTGAGCCCAGCACGACACCTTTCCTGTATGACAATACTTTTAACACAACCTCACTTAACAATACAGAGGTGTACTACATTAAAACCATCCACACTACTACCACTTCCTACTGACGGGTATAAACATGACTGCACTGTTGCCATCACTGAAAAGGTACTGTCACGAAGTGATCTGAAAGATGTACCATTATCTAACCCTGACATGATACTTTTTGTTGATGGTTCTAGTAAGAAAAATGCAGATGGCACAAATGCAACAGGATATGCAGTAGTGACACAGGATGAGATTTTGGAAGCAGGGCCACTACCAAAACATTATTCAGCACAAGTTGCAGAACTTGTAGCACTGACAAGAGCATGTATACTGTCAGAAGGAAAATCTGTAACCATATACACTGACAGTCAATATGCCTTTTCAACAGTGCATGTTTTTGCACAACAATGGAAAAACAGGGGGATGGTCACCTCCAGTGGTAAACCAATTTCACATACAGTTACCAAAAAAGCTTGCAATCTGTAAATGTCAAGCACACAAAATATACGGACCCCATCTCAAAGGGAAATAAAAGGGCAGATGAAGCTGCACATAAAATAATGATGAGAAATCATAGTGATAGATCATACAGTCCTTACTGATATGCAGCAAAATGCCCCCCCTGGGGAAAACAATATTGGAAAACAAAGGGTTGCACAATAATTGATGATATTTACACATCACCTGAAGGGAAACCGGTATTACCAAAATCTTTATTTAGGTATGCAGCAGTATTGACACATGGAGTAACGCATGTGTCAAACAGGGGGATGACTGAGATGTTAAATAAAGTATGTACAGCCTATGGATTCACAAATTATTTAAAAAAAACTTTTTGCTCTCAATGTCTTATATGTGCAAGACACAATGCTCAGGGAGGTATAAGACCACTGAAAGGGAAGTTCCCTACACCACAATATCCATTCCAACACATTTGCATGGATTTTATTGAATTAGACAAATGTGAAAGGAAGAAATATTGTTTGGTACCCAGGCACCCTGACCAAATGGGTGGAGATATTCCCGACAGGAAGTGCAGATGCACAGACTGTAGCCAAAGCATTACTAAGAGATATTATTCCTAGATTTGGAATCCCTGAAAGGATTTACAGTGATAATGGACCCCATTTTGTAATTAAAAAATATACAACATTTGATAGAAGTGATGAGAATTAAAGGGAAATACCATTGTGCATATCATCCCCAATCAGCTGGATTGGTAGAAAGACATAATGGCATTCTAAAAAGCAAACTGCGAAAAGTTATGGAAGAAATAGGTAAAAATAATTGGATGTATTGCTTACTAGTAGCTGTGACCAGTATGTATATCACACCCCCAAAAGAAGATGAAAAAGGTGCATGTGGGAGATTGGGTCTCAATAAAAAGTAATAAGAAAAAAGCAGTGGTACTCCCCAAGGTGGGATGGTCCTTTCAAAGTCCTTTTAACTACCCCTACTGTGATAAGGATTGCAGAGAGGTCTACCTGGATTCACCAGTCCCATTGTAAAAACGTTTTACAGGCAGAGTAGGGCCAGTTGGCTACAAGAGGTCCAGAAAGTCCGGCTACAAAGGGAGGTCTCACACAAGGTGGGACTTGTCTCAAACCGGTGAAGTCTCCCTCCCCTTCCAACTCCCCTATCCTATCCGCTGGAACTCTGTAGCTGGTTAGGATGAAAGGGACAGTAATTATCCTTGGGTTACTGGTGACACTAGGAGAGGCATCCATAAGAGGGGGTAGGCGCTATGGAAGAGTAGAGGAACTTTTGGATTGGGAAAGAACAGGAAAAGCATTAAATCTAACCTTTATAGAGGGAATAACTAGCACTATACTGGTAGACTTCTGTCAGATTGCAGATTGTGGGGATACAACTGGGGCTAGAGGACTTCTATGGGCAGATAAATATATCTGCTGGCTCTGGAATAAGGTAGGATGTCAAGCATGGGATCAGGCCCTGTGGACTACAGCGCATCAAGATTGGGGGTATAATCAACCAGGAGCTAAAAAGAGTGGTATAAAGGAGAGACTCATAATCACAAAAGCGGCCAACTCCCCCTGCACAAATAGTAAGAACTGTAACCAACTATTAATAACATTAACGGAGCCGAGGAAGGAAGATCAGCGGTTGTATTCCATGGGAGCATGGGTGTCAGGAACTGACCCCTCAGGAACATTTTTCCTTGAGGTATTACCTCCTAATAAAATTAAACAGGAAAAAGTAGACTCAGAAGGGAAAGAAGAAGGCCATACTAAAATAGAAGTTCTGAGTATAACTATAAGATTCACTAACCTAACAATAGAAGATGCCATAGCTTTGGAGACGGGCTACCAAGAAAAAATGAGTGGTTACAATGGTTGAGGTTAGAACTCTGAAAAAGGAAAACTGTTTAGTTTGTGCCGGAGCCAGACCACATTTAGCAACAGTTCCTTTTCCTCTAGATCACAATACAGAACCAGAAGGTTTAAAATGTATGTTGCAATTGTATAATAAGAGCTATAAACCTGAAATAAATTCTACTTGTCACACATTGAGTTTGTTGTTTCCCCCCAGTACAGAGACCTCAGATACCTCCAGCGGTTACCACTTATCCGGGCAACTTTACTTGTTTTGCACTCCCAGGGAACCGTAGCGCGGTGGATCTTGGGTCACTACCTGATGACTACTGTGTGGAGAGGATTAACACGGACAACGGTGACTGGGTTGAACATGACATTCAGAGAGCTGATGTCTGGTGGATGTTTGGGGATAAGAAACTGCGAGCTAGACTACCGGCCAATGCCCAAGGGGATTGCGCTATGGTCCAGCTGGCTATGCCCCTGAGAAACCTGTCAGAATACCCGTGGACTAAGAGTCACCGACAGTATCGTAGGGACACCTCTCCCTTGGGGTCATTTGACTCTCAGATCTACATAGATGAGATTGGGGTTCCTCGCGGGGTGCCGGACGAGTTTAAAGCCAGGAATCAGGTGACAGCTGGGTTTGAGTCTCTTCTCTGGTGGGTGACTATAAATAAAAATGTTGACTGGATTAATTATATATATTATAACCAACAACGATTTGTAAACTATACTAGGGATGCTGTGAAGGGCCTAGCAGAACAGTTGGCCCCCACATCTCTAATGGCCTGGCAGAACCGAATGGCTTTAGATATGGTTTTAGCTGAAAGAGGAGGGTATGCAAAATGTTTGGTAGCATGTGTACATTTATCCCTACAATACAGCTCCTGGAGGGACCGTGACCAGAGCCTTGGAAGGACTGACTGCGCTATTGAATGAATTGGCGGAAAACTCAGGTATTAATGATCCATTCACAACTTGGCTTGAAGGATGGTTCGGTAAATGGACTGGATTTATCATATCATGTTTGATCTCAATCGCTGTGGCTTTGGCTGTTTTGGTCACTTGCGGATGCTGCTGCATTCCCTGTATTCAAGGACTTTCACAAAAACTCATTGAAACTGCAGTCTCAAGAACAATGTATCAAACCCTCTCTACCTCTGAGGAGACCTATGTGGACATTGAAGCTCAACTTAATGACATACAGTCCGAAAGTGTATAACACAGGGACCATCATCGAAATGTGTGGAGATAAAATAGTCACACAAAGAGGAGGGAATGTTAGAAAAGTTTTAAATGTTTATTGTGTGACTATTAGAAAAACAATAGTCCTGAGACTGATTTGTTAAAAAGCTTACTTCTGAGCACATTATTGTATTAACTCATTGTATTGTTTTGTCCTAATTAACTCCATAGTAAGTAGGATGATTAGATTTAACTAAATATGATAGCCTAAGAATGTACAGGAAAACATAAGCTCATTGAATAAAGGTACTAGTTCGTACCATGACAACTTAATTTATGTTTTCCTCAGCCAATAGAAGCACAGAGATGTTATACTTGTGGGATATGTGAGGGCGGAACACTTTCTTTTGTTGGGACTTTTTCTTCAGCTTTCGTGCTGTAAGCATGTCTCCCTGTTGTGGGCCACATCAGAAATAAATTTTCCTGCTTCTCAGAACACCTGATGTTTTTTTTACTGATCACAAGGGAATTTCCTAACAGAGACCCTTCTAGATAAATATCGCTTAACTACACATATACGTTTACAACAATTACCAAACCCACACAATTCCACCCCTGTGCCTGGATTTCAGAGATCATGCCCATTGTGTACCATGCACCTCTACCTACGGTTAGGTTCAAGGAACCCTCGAGTCCTATGACTAACACTACACCGGTATTCTTTAGGACAAAGAAACAAAAACTCGCCTATGTCCTACATAATACCTGGGTGCCTTCTTCCCAGCAATGACCTCTCCATCCAGAATACAGAGAGAAATAACTTCCCAACATTATTCGTTCATCCCCATGTATTGACCTGGCCTACAAAGGACATCATGGTCATGCTTCCGACAAAGGGAAATATCAACCTGCCTCCAGCGTTCATCTTCTCTGATCACATGTGTGATATAGCCTCAAATGCAACAAGATAGAGTCCCCAGTCAGTAAGCCCATTGATGCCACCAAATATACAGACCAAGTCTGCACTTCTGTATATGAGAACATACAGCATAACACCTTTCACAATCCAACTTAGCACCACCCATACAGGCATTCGACCACTACTTTGGATTAGTGTAAGCAACGTGTTTTGGCAAAATCTTACTGAGCGGTGATGCTAACTCATCAGGCCACTGCCCCTTCATACAGAGACAGTACAATCAGCTTGATGTTGGCTGATATTTCCACCTGCCACAGAGTGCGCGCCAGAGCCAATGACAGGTTTCTGTCCTTCCTACCAACCTCTCAACATGGTTGACAAAATCCGGAGCCACTCTAACCTGAGTGTTTCTGTGACTTCATTGAATGTTATCAAGGATACCACCAATCTCCCGGGGTAACAAAGTCACGCTCCTTCTCTGAAGCTATGGCTGTGAGTTTGTTCCTCAGGAGGCTGATGTCCCCTCCATTAACAACACCCATCCCAGCTATTGTCCCCCCCCAATATAGTGCTGAATACATCCCTCCTCTTTTGGGTTACTCCTCAGAAATAAGCATCCTGCATGGACCTCATTCTCATCTCTGGGAGTAAGTCACTGGTACAATACCCGCACCTGATTCAGTGTATACTCAGCACATATAGGGTGATAGGTTTTTGTCAACCACCATGAGATGTTGCAGCACCATGTGGTGAAGTCCTACGGTACCCTGGTAGCCAGCGTTTGTTCCCTTTATTTTAACAGAGCATGCTCCTGTGTGTATTCACTGGCATTATCTGTGCAGGGTTTCAACCTCTCAGGTGAGACACCAACCGGGCGTATCTTCCTCGTGTCTAGTTCTGGTGTCCCGCATGTCCTGTAACCGAAAGCTTCTCTCTAGGACCGCTAGGATTGAGACACCACCCCTACGAGGAAGTTTTCACCCCATTGATGTATCACCTGGCACCCTTTAGTCTGACCAACAGCCACCTTATTATGCATAAGCGCCAGTATACCTCCTGGGTACCTGCACCATATTGTCTCCGTTACATCAATACATTAAAACCTTTCTTCTTTCAATTCCTCCTTCCAACAAAAAAACACATATTTTACATTTTCATGTTTTGACGGATTGGATGTGTCATAATTCTTCCCCAACCTCCAACCCATTGCACATGTATAAATAACATGTTTGCATTCATCAGGAGAGACTTCAGCAAAAATATTTCACAAGTTCTTTTGCTAGGCACAGTCTTTCAGATTCAGCATTAGCACCAAATTGTCCATACGAAAAAAAAAACAGGTATTAATCTGAATCTTTCAGTTTTCCTTCTCTCCTGATGTTTATCGGAACTAATTTGTGGTATGGTGTGGCACAGACAAACTGCCAACCAGATGATCATCTGTCATCCATGTTCCAGAAGCCTCTCCAATTCTCGCTCCACTTGGATTCTGGAAATGAAAAACAAGAGCAGTATCAAATTCTTATCCACAATATCTGATCGCTTACCATGTTTACTTATAGTTCCCTCCTTGGAGCTCAGGACCTCAGTATTCCTGGCTTCTGCAACTCTGACCAAACTATCCAAACAACCATGACCTCTTTAGGCTACACCCACTGTAAAATGGATCCCCATGGTATGATCAAAAAACGTTTAAAACTGAACGTCAGTGTTGCTTCTCAAAAACTTCAAATTTTACAAACTAAAAAAAACACTGCATCTATCTGTATCTTTACGATGTATGCACTACCCCTTTTCAGGTGACTGGTTCTAACTGAGGGCATTGTCAATTCCCCCCCTTTCAGGTGGATTGGACCTACTACTTTTCCACCTGAATAAAAATATAACTAACATAGAGGACTAAACCAATATCAACAAAAAAAAAAATTTTAGAAGAAAAAAATAAATAAATAAATAAAAAAAAAAAAAAAAAAAAAAAAATGTAAAAAACTTAAAAATCTGGCCATGATCACACAAACAACATGACAAGACAACCATCATACGACAAGACAACCATCATACAACAATGACAAACACTCAACTTTTAGTTGACAACATCCATGGACTTTTCTCCTGCAAAGAGTGCTTATTCCAATCTGAAATACAATTAGTTAATGGGGAAAACGAAAAACAAAACAAAGCATATGTATCATCACAACATTTTAGCTTCATTTGTAACTCTTTTTAGTACTATTTATTTTTCATTGTTTGCAAACAATTACTAACTAATGAGCTCATGGTACCATGTGATAATCGATTATGCATTTACAATAACCTAACCCCTGTTCTGTTATAATTTTCCCATTGTTCTCACTTTGAGAGACCTGCAAACAAATGCAAATGTCTGTATACGAACCAGTTTAACTTCTTCCTGGTCTCTGGAAAAAGGAACACACAAGTGATTACACACAATTCTTATGTTAATCAGCAGTATTGGATATTACTCAGGAAAAGTTTACAAAGACTGACAATAAGAGAAGAGTAAAGAAACACAAGAAAAAAAAAAAACTCATAACAGAAACATCTTTTAACCACACAAAAGAAAACCCACGATACCAATTCAGGGGTTTATCCCTAAAAGTACAAAACAAAAAAATGTATATCTATATCCAGGTCCTCTATCATATTCTGAACTTGAAACTTGCATCAAACCTTTTTCATAGCCGGGAAACATTGACCAGGATATTCTTACCATGCTTGCAGCTCACTAAGTTCTGCTAACATTGTTTCCCCCAGTGCTATATTTGAGTAACCATGCGTCTATCTCCATTTTGACTCTAAGCAACTGTCCTACATATTGCTTTTTAGTTTCTAGACCCCGCATTTGCGTTTTACACGGGAAATGGGTTTGATTACTATGGGTTCCGTGCTGTGGATGGCTACCCCACCTGGCTGAATAACACACATGAAGCCTTGGGGTAGTTTTCGGGTATAATTTCCTTTCGATATCATTATTCGCCGCCCGACAATATTTTGAAGTGTGACCCCCCCTTTTACACAAAAAACATTTTAGTTCTGGTTTCCCTGTATAGGCCATTTTTTTAGCATATGGCGCTGGAAACCCACATTGCTGGATAATATTACTGTGATTGGAATGCACAGACTTTACACTTTCGTTGTCTGAGGAGTCATCCGAAGTGTCAACTCCTGAGTCAATTTCAAGTGCAGTTATCCCACCTTTATTTGCTTCTTCCACATCGATTCCCATCACATTACTATCATTTGCAGTGATAATAGCATACTGGTTTTCTTCATATTTCACTTCTAGCTTTTCTATACACTGAGCATGTGTGGAGGGTACCTCCACTATTGCACACTTGGAGGATAATTCCATTATGGCTGCTTGTGCCTTAAGCCTTGTGATAACCTGCAAATTCTCAGCCTCCCTTTGATTCAAAGAGGCAATGCAACTTTCTCTTAATTTACACGTTTGTTCTAATTCATCTAATCTCTGTTGCAATACACATTTCTCAGCCACTAATTGTTTAATCCGACTACAAGCATCCGCATCAGCCTTTTCAATCCTCATTGATATATCACTTACCTGTTCCATCACTTTTTCTCTATCAGCAAACCATTCTAATTCTTTTTGTTCCGCAATTTCTTTCATTCTCATTAACATGCATAAGGCATTGGCCATTCTGTTTCCTGCCTTTTTTTGATTTATTAAATATGCGACTGTTATGTGTATTACATTGTTTTAAAAGTTCATTAAACTGATATGTTAATTTACCTTCGTGAGTAAATTGAAATCTAATCCCACCATGCTTGCTAATGAAACCTTCAATGGCTTCCATTGATATGCTAATTAGCCTATCCACACCAGGTTGCTCCACCAGTTGCTTATACAATAGACAAACAACTATATAACCCCCACAAAGACAGATTCCTACCAACAAACGAACAAAAAAAAAAAAATAGATACGAACCGTTTAAATTTCCAGTGACTTGTGGTTCTACAGCATACAAGACACAAGGCACACTCTTAATCAATGCCTTGGTCTTCTATTGGACCAGAGCTATTTCACTCTCACGTGTGTAGAAATAAAAACCTATATTTCCCCCACTTTTTCCTCAAAGATGTATGGTAATTCCTGCCACTCTCTAACCAACACTGTGCATTAGCAATACACTAAACAATCAGATACCAAACACACAAAGACACATATGAAGCTGTTTAGAAGCTAGCTTTGACCTGTAGTCCCACTCCAAATACAGACAAAAAAAAAATGCAAAAAGCCAACAAAACAAAAAAAAACAAAAAAACAAATACAAATCCGTTTACCCACGAATTTCTTTAGGAGAACACACTCTTATTCAATGCCCTCCTATACGATAGCAGGTCATAGGGAATTTCTATTGGGACAGAAAGTTTTTTTTCACAATCACGTGGATATTTCCACTTTTCCCTCAAAATTGTATGATTTATCCTGTCAATCTGCGGTTATATCACATAACCAGGGATGATCAGTCCCTTATCTCGCCAGTGCGCCAATTTGCCCTCTGGTTACAAGTTTGCAAACACAACAATACGTACATATATATATATATCAGTCACAGTTCTCACCAGGTTTTACGTGTGCGTTTATACCAGTGAAATATCTCACAGAATTTTCCTGCTCATCCAAGCGTGGTTTCAGAATTCGCGAGCCAGCGCCAATATTGTCCACACTAGAGATGACTTTCAGTTCTGGGTGTCTGAGCATCTGTGCTTACAGGGACTCAAACAAAAATACTTTAGATTTTTGTGGATTCTGTGTAAAAATACGTTTTACACGCCTTCTGGGGTGCCAAATGAAGTAACTGATCAATTCACTCTAGTACTATTATTATCAGTTATGTATTCCTTTGTTTAGTCCCTATAGTTTAGCTATCAATCAATACGCCAAGCACATGTTATTGTTAATATCACAATGCTACCACCCTTGGCTATGAAATCAATACACGGTCTAAGATCAATCAAAATCTCATTTATTTCCCAAGGAAATAAGAAAACGTGCATCAAGTATCAGTAGAAGTTACAATAATACATAGCATACAATCACAGTGCAATATAAGCCTTATACTTATCGATCCTCATGACTGGGTCTCCTGATGGAATAAAGAGGACAGAGGGAGACCTCATGGTTGCAAACCTTTTTGTTAAACATACCTCAGCCATACCACACCCTACTGCCAGTCTCATTTGGTTTGGACCAATCAGTGTTCACATGACAGCCCTCCTAATACTACTCACTGCCTTGCCATACTTGGCTTCTATGGCCAGTATGCATCTGATGTGCCCTGGGCTGTCTTCGTCATCAATCTCTTTGAAGCTTGTGTGCACCAGTTGGGCTGAAGACAACTCCTTTGCTATGCAGATTCTGCCACATTCCTCTACACATTCTAAACGTGGGACTGCAAACATCAATATGGCTGAGTTCAGTTGTACCAACAGATGTGTAGAACTTTAGATATATAACGGTACTTCTTGTTCACTTCCAACACACTATATTTAATCTGATTATAGAGCCATTGGCGCAATCTAAACGGGCAAATGACCGGATCAAAGGTTTCTCTTTTGGCAAATCCAAGCATGTCATAAATCTGTTTGCTGACGACATTATTCTACTATTAACTGATCCTATTCACTCTCTCCCTCAAGCCCACAAGGCCCTGTCTGATTTTGGAGCCATATCCTACTATAAGGTAAATCACACTAAATCACTGATTTTAGATCTGGGAACCCACCCGCAAGTAAAAAAGTCCTTGCAATTCACGCTTCCATATTCTTGGGCCACCAACAACTTTACTTATCTGGGTCTGACGTTAACTAACACTCTCCTCACCTTAGCTGATGCTAACTTCAAACCTCTCTTGGCCAAAATAGACCGCCAACTTACGGAGATAGGAAGAAGGGAGTTGTCATGGCTAGGCAAAATTGCAGCCTATAAAATGTCTATACTGCCTCAAATATTGTATATGTTCCGCTCATTACCAATTCCTATACCCCTACACTATGTTGACAAGCTGTCCAATGTCATGTGGAAATTCACGTGGGGGGGTAAAAAAGCTAGATGCCCTCGCCACATTCTTACACCTCACAAATCCATAGGAGGAGCTGGATATATGGACTTAAGAGATTATATGTGGGCTACGAGACTTGACCAACTCAAGCACTGGTTCAATCGAGTGGACAGCCCACTGTGGGCAGACATGGAAATTTCTGTGCTCCCTGTAGGTAATCCCACAGATTTCCTATTTAGTGACTCTTGGGACACTTGGGACTCCAGAAGTTTACCCCCCACTATACAGGTATCACTACAAGCGTGGCGATTCCTTCTCAAACAAGATAACAAAGAAGTAACTGACATAACATATGACTTACCATTAGAAATCCTACATGCCAAACTCCCCTTTCTACAAACTTCACAACTGCAGGCGAAAAATATTCACTATATCCATGACTTATGCAGGGACAAGGAACCCAAATCGGTAGCACAGATTATATCAGAATTTGATTTACCACACACCACATGGTTTTCCTGCACCCGTATTTCTCACTATTTAAAGTCACGCCCGATACCCACCATCCGAGTACCCACTAAGGCATGGGCTTTTTTTTCGAATCCATATCATAATACCAAAGGTATATCACTATTTTATAACATCTTCCAGGATAAACACACCTTTCACAAATCACCAGCCCTCAGAAAGTGGGAAGGAGTTTTAGCAACCACCTTTACTGATGAACAATGGCTCTCTGCCTTTAAATCTATCCACAAATTCTCCCACTGTGTGAGTCACTAGGAAATGACCTTGAAAATTATTTATAGGTGGCATTATACCCCTTTTCGAATGTCTATCATGTTCCAATCCTCTTCACCACTTTGCTGGCGGAATTGTGGTCACACTGGAAACTTGATTCACATTATATGGGAATGCTCGTGTTTAAAAAGCTTATGGAACAAAGTTTTCCAAACAATTTCTGATCTCACAGGTATCCTCACCCCTCCAAACCCTAATCTAGCTATACTGCACATTGGTATTGAAACCTTTCCACGTGGGGATAGAGCTATGGTGACACATATTTTACTAGCCACACGAAACCTAATTCTTCGTAATTGGAAGAAATCTATGGCCCTTAACTTCTCTGAAGTTGTCACCATTGTTAATAGAAATTATACGTTTGAAAGATTGATTGCAATTAACTCATTTTGCTGTAAGCAATTCGATAAAGATTGGAAGCTGTGGACCACCAGATTTGGGCCTTGATACGTAATTACATCTTATTTTAGAACCTTGTTATCGCTGACTGATACAATAATTTTTGCTTTGATTTTTGCTAACTGAACGATAAGTACTTTACTTGTCTGTACTATATATTTTACATATCTACTGGCTGTATGTCCTGAGTCCAGATACCCACCCCAATTTTCCTTTCTGTATTGTATTGTGTTATGTTCTGTTTGTCTTTGAAAAACTTAATAAAAACTCATTGATACAAAAAAGACTCATTATGTCTCATAGAATATATGTTGGGGTGTCTGCTTTCCAAAATGGGGTCATTTTGTGGATAATTCTACTGTCCTGGTGCTCCAGGACCTTCACAAATGTAATAGGTCGTTAGGAAATTAGAGGTGTCATTTTTGCTCCTAGAACCCCTTACGGTGCTCCATGCATGTTGGACCTCTCTGTGTGGCCAGCCTGTGTAAAAGTCCCACACATGTGGTATTGCCATACTTGGGAAGATTTGCAGAATGTATTTCGGGGTGTAATTGGAAGTATGCATATGCTGTGTATGAGAAATAACTTGTTATTATGACAATTTTGTAAAAACAAAACAAAAAGAACATTCTTCTTTTTCCCAAGAATTGTGGGAAAAAATTACAACTTCAAAAAACTCACCATGCCTCTTACTAAATACCTTGGACTGTCTACTTTTCAAAAAGGGGTCATTTGGGGGGTATTTGTACTTTCCTGACATTTCAGAGCCTCAAGAAATTAGTCAGTACATCAGGTGTAATCAGATGTGATCAATTTTCAATGATTTGCACCATAGCTTTTAGACTCTATAACTTTCAAAGAGACCAAATAATATCCACTAATTTGGTTTATTTTTACCAAAGAGATTTAGCCGTATAAATTGTGGCTCAAATTTATGAACAAAAATGACTTATTTGCAAAATTTTATCATAGAAACCTAAAAAAAGTGTTGTTTTTTTCTAAATTTTCGCTCTTTTTTCACTTATGTCGCAAAAAATAAAAAAACCCAGTGGCGATTAAATACCACCAAAAGAAAGCTCTATTTGTATGAAAAAAATTATAAAAATGTTGTTTGGGTACAGTGTTGCATGACTGAGTAACTGGCATTCAAAGTGTGAGAGCGCTGAAAGCTAAAAATTGGTCTGGTAAGGAAGGTGTATAAATGCCCTGTATTGAAGTGGTTAAGGGGAACCCCGTGCCAACATTTAAAAAAATGGTGTGGGGTCCCCCCAAAAATCCATACCAGACCCTTATCTGAGCATGCAACCTGGCAGAGGGGGGATGAGAGAGCGCCCCCCCCCCCTCCTGAACCATACCAAGCCACATGCCCTCAACATTGGGAGGGTGCTTTTGGGTAGCGGCCCACCCCAAACCACCTTGTCCCCATGTTGATGGGGAGAAGGGCCTCATCCTCACAATCCCTAAGCTGATCTGTAAGGTCTGTTTCAGGAACAACTGTGAGCTGGAGAGTCAGCAGGTTGTTGACTTGCTTAAGCAATGAAGGACTCCTTTTCAGAGTTAGCGGCCCTAGTTCCCATTCAGCCAGTCCCTCAAGCATCCCAAGTGCAGGGTGTGGGACCTAATACTCCAGGTCTATCAGCAGTGAGCACGTCTCTGCTCCCGTCAGATCAACCGGCTGGGGATTCATTACCTGAAGATCCCTTGGAGGAGCCTTTGCAGGAATCAGATCCATCTGGGTTCAGTTATGCTCTGGTGCAAAATTTCATCCAGGCAATCAAGACCACAATTGCCTGGGAGGACCCAGAGGAACCACCTCAAAAGGAAACAGATTGTCTTTCCTTTGATGGCCGAAATCCAAGAAATAATCGAGAATGAATATACAAAGCCGGATAAGAAAGAGTCAGAAACACAGTCGCTAAACTCCATGCCAGTAGAAGATGCAACTGTAGTACGCCTGGCAAAAAATATCACTCTCCCGATGAAGGCATCCTGCAAGGACATGCTTGACAGACGGATTGACTTGTGTAGCACTGGCTCCTGAAGAGCAAGCGCTATGTTTTTGAAATTTAACGTTACACCTGAACTGCAGTTTGGTTTGGGTATAATTATTACAAATTTTGACCTCAGCATCAGTCTGACTGGACTATAGGGTGTTCAGCCTGGCCATAGGGGGTGCTGTCTCTTCTGATAGGCAGGGTAACACAGTTATCCAGGGGAGGACTCTTCAGAAGAAGGCCACGCAAGGGTTGGCTTCTTAGCAAGAGCCTGGTAAAGCTGAAGGACCTGAGTGAATCCTATCTCATGCGGTATCGCCGGACTAGCTGAAAGATTCTGATACTGCACGAGTGTTCTAAAAGTATTCAAGTTTCATTGTACATGTTCTACAACAAAGTCTGTGGCAGAGATTTATTCATACGTGTTCTACAACCGAGTCTGTGGCAGAGACTTGTTCCTGATTTAAGCACCCTGTTGGCTGCTAGGCCTTGTGAGAGAGGGACTATCCAACTAGAGTGAACATCGAGCTGTGAATGGCTATTCTCTGGATTTATTCAAAGTAAGAAAGTTCTTTATTATTGACTTTGACACTAAGAGTACCTGGACTTTTCACCTAACCATCTAATCCTATACTAGAGACTGTTGTTAACTAAGTTTTAGCAAATAAAAATCCCTTTAAGTGGATCTGTCGTCAGTCTCTAAAGTTTCTGGACCATCTACCACAGGAACCCCTAGACACGAGGAGTGAGAAGGTAATGGTAAGCCCATTAAAACCAGCAGCTCCTTTGTGGGTCAGTGTTACACTTAGATCCTAAAAGAACCTACTTATCTGGTTTACAAGCAGCTCCTCCCTCATTTCTGTCTCAAATGCCATCAGAGCCTGGACAGAAAATTTTGAAACGGCCTTACGCCAGGATGTCCCCAAGGACAACTAAGAGTCAACTAGTGCCAACAAAGCGAGTAATCTACCTGGGTGCAATGTTTGACACGCAACAGGGGACAGTGTCATTACCACCTCCGAAAGTAAGGATCGTCATTCAGAGGATGATCGGAGTCATCCAGAGCTCGCATATGATGACTTTATAATGCCTGAGCTTCATATCCTCATGCATACCCCTAATTCTTTGGACCCATTGGCATTTGAGGTATTTCCAGGCAGGTTTCTTAGCACAGTGGAGGAGACATCTGCTCTCTCAGATGATCCTACTAACAGGAGTAATGCGCAGGAGTCTATGTTGGTGGACAGTTTCAAACTTCGTCACCTCAGGCTCCCTCTCTTGGACCATAATTATGTCCAATGCAAGTGAACAATGCTGAGGAGCCCATTGTAGGGAAACCAGAATACAGGGGAGATGATCTTATAACCGTATAATGTTTGGTAATGTAGACACTAGTATCTTCACTCTTAATATCATGGATACTACAGAAGCTCCCTCTGTGAAACTGATGCTATCCTATTCACATCTCACATTGATCCATCAGCAATTACCACTAATACTAATCCTTCCCCCTCCACCACCACTTCTTTTTTAGTGCTCAGTCCTCCTCTGACAGCCTCCAACAACACAAAAGGAAAACTCACCGGAAAGGTTGCAGAGGAGGAAGAAATAATCCCAATGCTTTAAAAATCAGGCAACTCTAAAAATATTCAATTTATCTACACACACCCTCTCCATTGCTGACACCTCTCTTTTAAGTAGAGGACTAAATGTTGCTCCCCTCAATAAACCCAATCTCTTTCTTCTTTTCAAGGATCCTAACAGATATGTACGTAACCTCACTGAAAAGATTCTATTACATTAAAGAAAAAAAATAATTTACTGTCTAGTGCTATTCTCCCTACACAACCCCCCCCCCCACTGTGTCAGACCTGTTTTTATTTAATACTAGTTCCATTGAGGATACTGACAACTCTTTGTTAGATGAAGAGTTGATTCATCTGCTCACACAACATTCTGCCACTTCCCCTCCTGTTATCCATACACCCTTCAGGCCTAAGTCCATCTTCAACCCATCACATGCCAAGGGACTGTATATCGAAACCTTTTATAGGGTTGTGTTCGCAGACTTTCAAAAATTGTGCCAGTCCTCTAGCACCACCAAAACCAACAATCTCTCCCCCCTTAAGATCGGAGCTCTTAAATCTCTGAACGAGGCCGATGACATTGCCATCAAATTGATCGATAAGGGCAGAGGGATCGTAATACAAAACAAAAGTGATTATGTTGGTGAGGCTAAGAGATTGCTCTCTGATAGCACTACCTATTAAAAAAACTAAAGATCCGGGGGCGCATGCGCGAAGTCTAGCATGGCGGTCGCATCCTGCTAAGGCTCCGCACTCTCCACCACTGTATCGGGACCTAATTACGGAACCGGACCCGCAACATTCGTTTTATTGGACTGTATCTCTACCTCGCAAACCCTGGCATCAAACGGTATGGTGCTCACGGGTCACAGAGGTAAGAACAAACCCAAACCCATCAAGGAGGCCCTCGCCCGTGCTTCGTCTAAAATGGCGGCTAAGGCCCTTGCTATCCAGCGAGCTTCCTCTGCCCCCAGCCGCGAAACTTCAGACAGCGATAATGATCATGAGGACAGTATACATGATCCCGCGGATACTTCCTCTTTACCATCGAGTATGATCCCCAGTGACTTTCTTAAACACATGGAAGCCATGTTACAGAAAGCCTTGAAAGTTACCTCAGAGCAGATCACCGACAGACTCTCGCGGGAGATACGTGACATCGGTCAGCGCACAGCCACCTTGGAGTCCAGAATGGACGATATTGAACTTACCTTACAGGAGCAAGCCCAAGAGCAAATTGCCCTCCGAGAGGAGAATGTCACCCTCCTCTCAAGATGGGAGGACGCCGAGAATCGCTCTCGAAGAGCCAACCTGAGAATAAGAGGAATCCCTGAGACTGTTGACGATGTTCAGTCCTTCGTAACGGCTATGTTTCAGGAATTAGCCCCGGGCATACCAATCGAACGTCTAGAATTCGATCGAATCCACAGGGCATTGACCCGCAGACAGGCGGACGGACCTCCCAGGGATATCATCGTTAAGCTGCATTTTTTTCGCACGAAAGAACAACTACTCACTGCAGCACACAATAAAGAATCGTTGCAATTTCAGGGCCACACTTATCAGCTGTTTTCGGACTTGGCTCCCCTCACTATCACCAAGCGCCGGGCCATGAAACCACAATTACAGATCTTACTTCATCACCAATTGAAGTACACCTGGAGGTTCCCTTTTGCCATACAATTCTCCTATCAGGGACAGCAACACACTTGCTCGTCCCCGGAATCGTTGCAACGCCTGTTGGAAAGCCTTCACCTAGTTCGTCCGGACCTACACTCGGAGACCAGCTTACCCCGCACTCCAGCACGTTCGGCAGCGCATCCCTACTCAGCTACGCCGCATCGTAACCAACCGGGCCCGTTGTCTGTCCGCAAGGGAACCCCCGCCAGATTGTCGGATGACATAGCTTCTACTCCCAAATCTCGCCCGCCGCGCTGAACTAACTGCTCGGAAATTTTCACTCCTTTCTTTTTCAGGTTTCTATCGCTAAATTTTTTACATTTCCCTGTGAGGTCTCTAGGATTCGGACATCCGAACGGAAGATGAATGGTGTCCCCTACTCCGGAGGACCTCTTCCACCGAATCTTTTCGACCTGCTGTTCCGTACGTACTTGTTCTTGTTTGTTCTTCTTTTTATTTTTATTTTTTCAAGTTCTTCAGCACCGACGACTCCTAAATTGAAATCCTTTGCTTTCTAACCGTTTTTTCTTTTGATCTGAGGCTCTGTGCCTACATGGAGCCTAACTCTCATATTGTTCCTTTGTATTGTGATTCACTTTTTATTGCTATGCTAAAAGAGCCTCACACCTGCACTATATTGGTCCAGTGATGTAAGGCTATATCCGCGATTATTTTATATACATGATCTAATAATTACATTTGTAGATGATGTTAGCTCCTCTTAGTTATCTACTATATACCCACCAGCCCCCCATTTCCCCTCCCTCCTTAGCTTTCGCCTCCTCTGGTTCCTATCCCTATCCCTCCCCAATTTTCCTGATGACCTCTGTCCCCCCCCTTTTTTTCCCTCTCCCCCCCTCCCTAGCCTATCCTTCCCCCTCCCGACTAACCCTCCCCCCTTCCCCCTTTTCCCCATCTCCATACACCTGCACATCCAAAGACCCCTGCATTCCTGCCCTGGTGGGGTGTTATATATCACTTTATTGTTATGTCCGACACCTCTGGGTGTCATGTCCATTAAGATAAGTCCTAATGTTCATTTTTTATATTATTTCCTTTTTCGTTTTGGTTTTTTACTGGTTCTGTAAATTGCAGTGTTTATGTATAGTTGCTGTCCCGACGGTGGTGGAGAATAGCCACTGCTCCCCTCCCTCATAATGCGCTCTCTCCTGGGCCGCCTGTGTTGGACCCCGGGGACTGAGCATTGTTTGGCCGAGCAACCTGTTTTGGTATCAGACTGTTTCTGTCATTTCATGGTTTGCCCTGCAGACGAATTTCCTCTTCTCTCCTCTCTCTCCTCTCTCTGCTCTTTCTTTCCCCCCTCCCTTCCACTTCTTTTGTCTCTTTTTGGTCGGTCGGTTCCTACTCCTTACATAATATTTTATAGTTTTTCTCACCCTGTCTCTCGATGGCCCCTCTGAATATTCTATCTCTTAATGTCAAAGGCCTTAACTCCCCCAGTAAGAGGGTTAAGGCCTTCCGAAACTTTCATTCTCTGAAGGCTGGGATAGTTGCTTTACAGGAAACACACTTTTCAGGTTCCCAAACACCCAAGTTTTTTAGCTCCCGTTATCCTCAGGTCTTTACGGCCTCTGCAGACTCTAAACAAAGGGGTGTCCTGATAGCATTCCATCATTCTCTGCCTTTTACACCCACAATAGAAATTAAAGACCCAGAGGGGCGGTATATCATTTTGGTAGGCCTACTCCAAGATACTGAAACCACTTTGGTTTCCTATTATGCCCCGAATGGTAACCCTAACCCTTTTTTTTCGCACCTTTTACAGGTTATTAAGACCCACAGTAGGGGTACACTCTTTATTTGTGGGGACTCCAACCTGACTCTACAACCACATATAGATAAATCGCCGTATACGCCTGAAGGTCATTCCCTTTCGACTCAGCTACGGAAACAGTTCCTTTCGGCTTCCCTCCTAGATACCTGGAGGGAGTGTAATCCTTTGAGAAAAAATTACACATTTTATTCATATCCTCACAATTCGTTTTCTAGGATTGATCATATTCTGACACCCGTAGCATCCTTCCCAGTTGTACTCCAGTCCAACATATGTCCGATTCCCTAGACTGACCACTGCGCTGTAGTCACTACTATCGCCTCATTGATCCCTAGAACCAAGGAAAGGTCATGGAACATGAACGAATCGCACCTTACTGATCAATCATACTGCTTTGATATTCGTTTTGCTCTCACTGACTATTTGCAACATAATTCCAACCCAGATATTTCCCCGGTACTACTCTGGGAAGCTCATAAACCAGTAATTCGAGGCAGCTGCATCTCCCTAGCCACACATATTAAGAAAGACCGACAGATCAGACAGCAAAAATTAGAAGAAGAATATCACTCACATTTCCTCCAGTTCCAAAGTTCACCGACAGAGTCCCATAAGCTTATCCTTGAAAAAACTAAATTGGAGTTGGATCTTTTGTTAGCTGAATCAGCAGACAAGGTTCTTCGTAAGTCTAGTCACACGATATACACCAAAGCTAATAAACCGGATACCTTTATGGCCCTACGTCTCAGACAACCAGATAAAATCCGTAAGCCGATTAGACTTAAAACTGCTAAGAATTCCCACACAAGCAACCCCATCAAAGTTCTAGCCGAATTCCGTGAGAAGTTGGCTGACCTTTACTCAGACAAAACCCAGTTCTCTCCTCAGCATGCCGAATCCCTACTTCAGAACCTGTCTTTACCTGAACTATCCCGCACAGCCAGAAACTCCATTGATGCTTTAATCACTACAGAAGAAGTACTGGAAGCTATAAAATTGCTCAAGCCACACAAACGTCCAGGCCCGGACGGTTTACCTAGCAGTTATTATAAGAAATCTCAGATATCCTGGCTCCCTTATTAGCAAATTCGTTTAACGCCCTATTGAGACAGCAACCCCTTGGTAGAGACTCTCTATTGGCCAAGATAGTTATGATTCCTAAACCCAACTCAGATGACACCCAATGGTCCAATTATCGACCCATTTCCCTACTAAATGTAGATATAAAAATTTTATCTAAAATCTTGGCAATACGTCTCAATCTGATCATAGGAAATCTGGTCCACAAAGACCAAGTAGGTTTTATCCCCCGTAGGCAAGCTAGCGATAACATTCGCCGAGTAGTCCTGTTACAACACCTTGCGAGAACGCGCTCCATCCCCATGCACCTCCTATCCTTAGACATCAGAAAAGCGTTTGATACAGTCTCGTGGTCCTATCTCCACTTCATTTTGAAACGTTGGGGTTTTGGCCCCCACTTCCTACAGTGGATCACGTCTTTGTATGCTGACCCGCAAGCATTGGTGACATACGCTGGGTTTAACTCCCAAAGTTTTCCAATACGAAGAGGGACGCGGCAGGGGTGCCCCCTGTCGCCACAACTCTTTGCTTTAGCAATAGAACCCCTGGCCGCTTTGATTAGAGCACACCCAGATATTAGGGGACTAGAGGTTGCTTCTATCACTCATAAGCTATGCTTATTCGCTGACGACGCACTATTGTTTGTCACCTCTCCACACATTTCCATCCCTAATTTAATAAATCTCCTTGATAAATTCTCTAAAATCTCTGGCTTAGAAGTCAATCAGAAAAAATCCAAAGCCCTTAATGTATCACTGTCAGATGACACCTTGGCGCTTCTTAAGACTAATTTTCCATTTCAATGGTCTGGTTCGGCTGTCCCATATCTGGGCATTAAACTAACCGAGGATCCTGCGGACCTCTTCCGAGCAAATTACCTCCCAATGTTGAGGCATCTCTCCTCCTTACTCCAGGAGTGGCGACCCCTCTCCATATCCTGGATGGGACGTATGGCCGCGGTCAAAATGTCCCTACTCCCTAAACTTCTTTATTTATACAGAGTCCTTCCCATCTCGGTTCCCCCTTATTTTCATCGCATAATCCAAGGCCGGGTATTTAATTACATATGGGGCCCTGTGAAGCCACGAATCTCTAGACCCACTTTGCTTCGCCATCATAGGGCCGGTGGTCTGGGCATACCCAATTTCCAACATTACTACCACGCAGCCCAACTTGCTCAAGCCACGCTTTATCATGCTAAAGTGGAAATCCCCATCTGGGTGAGCCTTGAAGCAGTAGATCTTCACCCTATATCCCTAACTAATCTTCTCTGGCTCCCCCCTGCGTCCCGAGGCCCAATATCCAACCCCATAACCTCTACCTTTGTCAAACTCTGGGATAAACTTTGTAAACCGTTTCATTTGATCTCCTCGCACTCCCCTTTGTTGTCCTATATCGGTCACCCTAAGTTCTATCCAGCCTACACCTCCCCTTCCTCATTCCGAGCTTGGGAATGTGCAAACCTAACTCGTATATGTGACCTGGTGGCCAGGGATACAGTCAAATCGTTCCCTTCCCTGCAAGCTCAATCACAATTACCGAATAATGAATATTTTCGCTATCTCCAAATATCGCACTTTGTACAGCAGACTATTGGCTTGACTAGGGATACGAACACATATACGTTATTTGAAAAATTATGCAATACTGATCCACATGCCCCGGGACAAATATCGCAGTTATACTCACACCTTACCTCCCAGCCATCAACACTCCCGACATATGCGCAGTCTTGGTCCAGGGACCTGAACTTAAATCTGGATGAAAACGACTGGTCTGATGTATGGCTACACACTAAACTCTCCTCATCGAACATTGTGGCTCTAGAGGCGAGCTACAAGGTTCTCATGCGTTGGTACTTAGTACCAGATAGAATTGCAAAGTTTTTACCTTCATATTCTATAAACTGTTTCCGTGGCTGTAGCGAGAGGGGCACGCACTTGCATATTTGGTGGACCTGTCCAGTGGCACAGTGCTTCTGGACTGAAATATTTTTGGTTTTGTCCACTCTGTTCACCAGTTCATTGGATCCTGATCCAGCATTAGCCCTTCTCAATTTTTACCCAGATTCTTTCACCAGGGCCCAGATACGCCTTGCTTTGCAGGTCACCACCGCTGCTAAACAAACAATAGCTAAAGCATGGAAGACATCTACTCTGCGTTTGACTGAAGTTAAGAATAGAGTTACGCAAGCAATGATACATAGTAAAATTGAAGCTACTGTTAAAGATACTGTCCCTAGACATACCAAGATTTGGCAACCGTGGGTCGATCACTACTTACCCCCACATTTTGACCATCGGTTACTAGTACCATAAATCCCAGCCCCCCCTGAATAACAACCTATTCCTGATCCTTGGTAGCTGTTTAGGAACCGGCCGGCCGACTTACCCACCCTTCTGATCCCTCTTTTTTCACTTCCTCTACGATCCCATCCTGCCATCTCTCTCCCCCTCTTCCACTTTTCTTCTCTCATCTCTTCCCTTCTATTTGCCTTCTTTTTCCTATTTCTCCCTTTCTTCATCTACTCTTTTCGCCTTGTACTTTGATTTCTGTCTTAAGGATGTACCCAACTGTGATAAAGGTTCACCCTAGTGATGACCCTGGGTATAACCAGTTATGATTTGTATGTTTAGTATTTGTTTGCAAACACGAAATTAGATGTTCTGCTTTCCTTTTGAATATTAACATCCTGGCCTTTGTTTAAGAAGTTCACGTTTTCTATACACTTTAAAGGTCAGACCATGTGAATATTTGTTCTCAAGAAGCTGTATATTATATTACATGGCTTTTATGTCACCACTATTACAACTTGATGCAGATCTAGGTACTATCTGTTATTATTTTTTCTTAATGTTGTGCAAGACGAATTGTAAACTTCTCTGCGTTGTATGTACCTTGCATTAATAAAAATTTTTGAAAAGAAAAAAAACTAAAGATCCCATTTCTGATTTTGCTGAAGAAGTTGATATTTTAATATCAACGGCACTCCAAAATAACATCCTTAATAAAATGGAAAAATCCTTTCTCCTCAAAGACTTTTATCAGGTCCCCTCCTTTTATCACCTCCCAAAGGTTCACAAAAATTTAGAAACCCCTCCTGGCAGACCAATTGTGGCTGCGATGAATAGCGTTACCAAAGGTTTAAGCCAGTATATTGACCAATTCTTGCAGCCCATCGTACATCAATTACAGTCATACATTAGAGATAGGACCCATCTGCTAGAACTTCTTTCCCCCTATAAGTGGGAGCCAACATACCTCTGGCTCTCACTTAATGTGAATTAATTATATACATCCATCCCTCACACCTTTGGCCTATTGGCCCTGGAACACTTCCTGGCCCAAGATCCATTAATTAACCCCCGTCAGGCCTCCTTCATCTTGCAGGCCACATCATTTTGTTTGACAAAAAACTATTTTAACTTTGATGGGGATTTCTAGTTACAAATACAGGGCACAGCTATGGGGGCTAATTTTGCACCCTCCTACACTAATTTAGCCATGAGTTTCTGGGAGAACCAACAAAAATAACCTTTTTTCATGCAATATTTTATTTTTTGGCCATTATATTTACGATATAATTATAATTTGTTATATTCCTTCGATGCCATCAACCAATTTGTGGACCATTGTAATAACGACCAATATGGTTTGTCCTTTACATTTGTCACCGACCCCAACACGTTAGGTTTCTTAGATCTTGAGCTAGGTCACGATGAAGTAACCTCCACCATCTTTTCCAAAAACTACGTTAAACCTACTGCAGGCAATTCTTACTTGCATCATAACAGCTTTCATTTCCCAAATGGATCAACAACATCCCAAAAGGTCAGTTCTATCGACGACAGAACTGTAGGAGAGACAAGGATTATGTCGATCAAAGTCTACTATTAAAGAAGAAGTTCATGGAAAAAGAATACCTTGAGACTCTGATTAATCAAGCCTTCCAACACTGGGGGGCACAGTGGTGTAGTGGTTAGCACTCTCACCTAGCAGTAAAAAGGGTCGCTGGTTTGAATCCCAACCACGACACTACCTGCCTGGAGTTTGCATGTTCTCCCTGTGCCTGCGTGGTTTTCCTCCGGGTACTCCGGTTTCCTCCCACACTCCAAAGATATGCAGGTAGGTTAATTGGCTTCTGTCCCAGTAATCCCAGTAGAGTGTGCAGGGATAGGGACAATTGTAGACACTCACTCAGGTTGAACTGGATGGACTGGTGTCTTTATTCAACCTTACTAACTATGTAACTACCTTAAAGGGAAACCTGCAAAAGTGGCTCGTGAACCAGAAAACTCTGTTTGGTTCACTACCACGTTTCACTTCCAATTTAAAATGATGGAAAAAATACTGGCAAACCATTGGAATATCCTACTACAGGACCCATTTCTCAAGTTCATCATTCCAGAACGCCCTAGGGTGACATACTGCAGAGTGCCAAATTTGCAAAGTAAAATAGCCCCCAGCAAAATCAGATCTAGCCATACTCCATCTGTAAAACCTGTTCTTATACCACTGGTCGGGATGTACCAGTGCCGTAAGGCCCTTTGTAAAACCTGTAAGTACGTTAAACATGGCCAAAAATGTTTAAGCACAAAAAGGTAAAACATATCAATTGAAAGAATTTTATAACTGCTCTTCAGATTTTGTTGTATATGGGCTCAGTGTATGTAGGCCGCACCACACGTGCCCTAAGAACAAGATTTGGCGAACATAGGAGATTGATTTGAAGGTGGGACCAATCCACACAATGTCTCAAGATAGTTCAATGAAGCTCATCAACACTTCACTAATGGTCTGCAAGTCTGGGTGAACAAATATCCAGTTCTCTCCCAGTGGCAGAACGTTTCAAAAAACTCTGCACCAGAGAAATGTTCTGGATCTACAATCTTGATGTCCTTTCACCTGGTGGTATTAATGAAGGAATCAAAATCTCCACTATTTTATAATATATCTCATATAAGAATTGTTTTTACCCCACCTAGAGTATACGTTTTTAGTCCACATCCTAATTTTATCTACTCCACTTCAGGTGTTCTCGTTCTTTTCACTACTTGGGGGAGGCAGGATCTTTTCCCATTGTAAGTATTGCTAGACACACGATCTATAGGCACCTGAATTATGTTTTTTTTTTTACAAACATGTTTGTTGACAAATATGCTATATTCCTCTGTTATGGTCCAATTATGTACCATCTCTTTCTCACATGAGGTATATACAGTATGTAAGATATGATATTGTAAAGATGTTACATTGTCTCTATAAGCATGTTTTACATTGTAGCCATCTCATATGGGACTATTATACCACACGTTTCCCCATGTCATAGGCCCCTTCCTTAAATACTACTATACATTTCCTTCACTGTCATTGTCATTTACACCAACACTGTTCCCCCTTACCCTGTACAAACCTCATCCCTCCGCCACTTTCTCCCCTAATACACATCCCTTCTTCTTAGTATTCCCATAATCGATTTGTGCATATATGTTGTGTGTGTGTGTGTGTGTGTGTGTGTGTGTGTGTGTGTGTGTGTGTATATGTATATATATATATATATATATATATATATATATACCTGTATATGGATTTCCCTCTTAGCCCAGTTATCTATTAATGCCTGCATAAATATTAATACATTGATATCCGTCTATTTATTTCTATTATCATTTTTTTTATCAGCTAGTTCTAATTCATTTATTATTAATGAATTTTTATCCCTATTTACAATCCTGTTTGGTTCCCAGTCCTATAGTCACCACTTCCCATCACTTCCCCCTTCTCCACTACTAAATTATAATATCATTATACTCAGTGCCTGGCCCAACTTGTTTTTTTTTTTTTTTATCATTGCCCATTCTTAGTATTTCATGTTTTAATATGTCTAGAACCACTCTCTGCCCGCATACACCAGTTTTACTATACACATTTCCCAGCCCTGTCCACTTGTTACTTTCACCTCCCCTATATATGGCCCCGTATGTTTTTCACATCATGTCTGTTGAAAAAGGAGCGTGACTTGCCAGCACATCGCAAGCACGCATGCTCAAGAAACGCGTCCACTACTGGTAACATCACCCCCTGCAGCCTGCTGTTCCCTGTGTCTCACGCCTCGTCCTGAGGTTGTCTTCTAGAGCCCGCCCATCCATCCAGCGGTGGACAACTCCCTGACCAGATCATTCTGACAGAGGAATAGAAGACCCAGGATCGCCACCCTGACATAAACATGTTAACACCTTAATGCCTGTCACTTTCTACTGTGAGTTTGACCATTATAGGTTCATTAAAGTTTGTTAAAAATGTCTGCACCCAGAGGCGCCTCTCTCCTTGTTTTCTGCAGCTCCCTGGAACGTGTTTTCAGTTCTAATATGATGGCAGTCCTGCTTGTCCTGGATTTTTAACCCCATTCTTACCATTTGCGCATAGACTTATACAGAATGTGCATATATTACTGATTGATCACAGATCTAGTACAGATTGTTTACAGTTTTTTTCACAGATTTTTATTGGGTCACATATGGTTTTAAGTTGTTGCACCTCTACTTGCTATATACAGTATATTATATCATCCAGGGATTGCTATCCAATATTCTGGAGAGGAGAACAGCATTCCTAACGCTGACTTCATTGGCATCTCAGATCATAGGGCAGAGAGTACTGCTATGCCTAGACAACAGGGCAGCAGTCCCATATCTGCAAAAACGAGGAGGCACTCGCAGTGGAACGCTCCTCAGGGAGGTAGAGCCGATAATGATCTTGACAGAAAAGAACCTCCTGAACCTCAAGGTTGTGCATATTCCAGGCAGATTGAACATGGAGGCAGACACATTGTCGAGAAACATCCTGGACAACAACTAGTGTGCGCTTCATCTCCATATTTTCCACCAGATTGTCAGCCTTTGGGATCCTCCTCTGGTAGATCTGTTCACCACACCAGAGAATGCCAAGCTAACCAGGTTCTTCTCTCATCAACTGCATCTACAACCGGAGGCAGTGGATGCTCTGTCATGCCCCTGGAGGTTCACTACAACATATGCTTTCCCTCCTCGTCCACTAATATTGAAGTTCCTCCTGAGGCTCCTCAGAGAGTCAGTCCAAGTGGTGGCAGGTCTACCGTTTCAGCAGAAGAGACCATGGTTCCCTCAGACCATGCGCCTCAGTGTGAGCTCTCCAATCAGGATCCCCCTTTTCCTCAACTTCTGTCTCAGGGCAGACTAATGCATCCAAACCCTCAGAAGTTGGAACTTCGAATTTGGTGGCTGAGAGGCGAAGGTTTGAGGCCCTAGGTTGTTCCCTAGGTTGTTCCCCAGGGGTCATATCCACCCTTCTAAGAGCCAGAAAACCTGAAACAAATGCAGCATATACAAGAATGTGGGACGAATTTTTGTCATTTGCTGCCGGGAATGACATTAATCCAATCTTCCCCTCTACGTCCAACATTCTAGGATTTCTTCAGATGGGTCTTGATCTAGGACTTGGCCTGAGCTCCCTCAAGGTACAGGTAGCAGCAATTTCTGCTGCAACGATAGAAGAATTAGGGTCTTGGGAGCTAAATTGAGGAAAAGGACCTCCAAGGTAGTATTCTCAGGAATACTACGGTACATCGAGCCACACCAGAAAGGCAGAGGAAGATTAGGGATGTAAACAAGTGGCTGAGGAGCTGGTGTAGTAAAGAGGGGTTTGGGTTCCTGGAGGACCAGGCCGACTTCTCAGTCGATCATCAGTACTATAGAAGGGACAGACTGCACCTAAATGAGGAGGGCGGAGATCAGCTGGTAGTAAAAATGTCCAAGAAGTTAGAGGGTTTTTTAAACTAGGACATGGGGGTCAGAGGTAGAGGTAGTCAGCACGGAACATATTCCAGAGGATAGTATTGGGGGCATTAGTGGTAGGTTGACTAAAGCACGTAAACCCAAGGTAAGTATAGTAACAAGTCCTAGTTGCAATCTGGGAACACCCAATAAGAGAATAGTATGCGACCGGTCTAAACTTCGTGGAATGTTCCCCAATGCCAGGAGCCTGGCAGACAAGATGGGTGAACTAGAGATACTGTTGTATGAGGAGGATTTGGATTTTTGGGGAATTTCAGAGACCTGGTTTAACAGCTCTCATGATTGGCTGGCAAACATTCAAGGGTATACCCTTTATCGCAGGGATAGAGAGGGTAAAAAAGGGGGAGGGGTATGCCTATATATCAAGAATAATGTACAAGCGAATGTGAGAGATGACATCACTAAGGAAGATAGGGCAGAGGTAGAATCCTTATGGGTAGAGCTCCAAAGGGATGAAGCTAAGAGGAAAATATTGCTGGGAGTATGCTATAGGCCCCCTAACCTGAGGGAGGAAAGGGAGATGGATCTCCTATTACAAGTTGGATTAGCAGCAAGGATGGGAAATGTTATCATAATGGGGGATTTTAATTATCCAGACATAGACTGGGAGAAGGGAACCATGCATTCGTCTAAGGCTCACCAGTTCCTAAATGTCTTGCAGGGCAATTTCATAGTTCAGATGGTAGATGCATCAACTAGAAATAAAGGAGGTTATTTACTAAAGGAAAATCCACTTTGCACTCCAAGCGCACTTGGAAGTGCAGTCGCTGTAGATCCGAGGGGGATATGCAAGGAAAATAAAAGGCAGCATTTTAGCTTGCACATGATTGGATGATAAAATCAGCAGAGCTTCCAATCATTTCAGCTCTACCCCATAGATTTAGAGCGACTGCGCTTCCAAGTGCACTTGCAGTGCAAAGTGGATTTTCCTTTCCTAAATAACCCCCAAAGCGTTACTGGATCGACTGATTACCAACAATACAGCCCGGATCACAGATGAAATTTGGGGCAATTTAGGAAACAGTGATCACAGGTCAACTGGCTTCAGTATAAACCACACAAATACGAAACATAAGGGGAATACAAAGACACTGAATTCCAAAAAAGCCAACATCCCTAAACTATTAACCTTGCTAGAAGGAATGACTTTGGATAAAATTTTAGGAACAAAGAACACGGAAAAGAGATAGGTTTGCTTTAAGAGCATATTAAATAAGGGCATTAGCTAATGCATCCCATTGGGTAATAAATTTAAAAGAGCGAACACAAGTCCTGAATGGCTTAACTCCAATGTAAAAATGCATATAAAAGCAAAGGAGAAGGCCTTCAAAAAATACAAGGTAGAGAGATCATCATCAGCATTCAGACTTTATTAAGAATGTGTCGGGAAAGGTTTCAACTGCTGGTGACACTGTCAGATCTTTGAGCAGCAGTACTGGTAGCCTCTGATGATCCTTAACCTGAAGACCCACCTAACCCAGCCAACTTTCTGCCTGCTGTTCCGGTGCCCGTTACCCAGCCTGTTGAACCAGTAACCATCATTCAGCCTGCCGAGCCGCTGTCCATTGCCCAGCTTTCTGAGCCAGTGCCTGTTACCCAGCGTGTTAAGCTGGTATTCATTACATACTGATACTGTGCTTCCTGAATCGGTTCTTCATGCCCAGCTTGCTGCTGCTGCTACCCAGCATTTTGCTCCAGTGCCCACTGCCCAGCCAGATGACTATGAGCCTGCTGCTCAACCAGATGACCCGGAGCCTGCTGCCTAGCCAGATGTGCCTCTGCCCAGCTTGATGTGCTTCTGGCCGATGTGCAACCTGATGTGTCTGCCTGCTGCCCAGCCTGATGAGCCTGTGCCTTCTTCCCAGCTTGATGTGCCTCTGCCCGCTGCCCAGCTTGATGTGCCTGCTGCCCAGCTTAACTTGCCTGTGCCCACTGCCCAGCCAGCTGTGCCTCTGCCCGCTGCCCAGCTTGATGTGCCTCTGCCTGATGTCCAACCTGATGTGTCGCTGCCAAGCCTGATGTGCCCGCTGCCCAGCCTGATGTGCCTCTGTCTGCTGCCCAGCCTGGTGTGTTTGTTCCTGCTGCCCAGCTGTATGTGCCATTACCTGCTGCCCAGCTTGATGTGCCTGTGCCCCCTGCCCAGCTTGATGTGCCGCTACCTGCTGCCCAGCTTGATGTACCTCTGCCCGCTGCTCAGCTTGATGTGCCACTTCCTGCTGCCCAACTTGATGTGCCACTGCCTGCTGCCCAGTTTGATGTGCCTCTGCCCATTGCCTAGCTTAATGCCATGGCCTTTGTACATGCCCAGCTTGATGCGCCTCTGTCAGCTGCCTGGCTCGATGCCATAGACTTTTTACAGCTGCAACTAGTTGGAGCGTCCAGAGGTCGCATCTTTGGGGGGGGGGGGGTACTGTCAGGAAAGGTTTCACCTGCTGGTGGCACTGTCAAATCTTTGGGCCGCAGTACTGGTGTCCACCAGCGAGTGTCTCCAGGCAGTCTGGAGCTGTCAGTAAAGGTTTCACTTGCTGGTGGGACTGTCTGATCTTAGGGCCGCAGTACTGGTGTCCACCAGCGGGTGTCTCCTAGCAATCTGACATCATCTCCTGCTATCAGGCGTCACCTGAGACTGATTGCAGGAGATGTGTCCCTCCTGTGATCCTGTTATCCTGTACCCCTGCCCTTCAGCCTGATTCCTTCCACCTTCTCTCTGTCCTTGCTCCTTGCCTCATCTTCTGATCTCCCGTATATGACCCTGGCCTGGCTACGATTACAATTCTGGTATTCCCATATCTGCTGTATATACTAGTTTAGATTGTTGTTCTTTCACTGTGGGGTTGTTTGATTTGTTTTACACTGTTTGGTATTGGAGGTGCGTTTATATCTGTTTTCACTTATCTTAATAAACGACATTACTTTTTTACCTTACATATGTTTTGGTTCACTCTGTTGCAGTCCACACAGTTCTGGTCACACCTGTTTATGACAGAATGCAACAAGAAATTTAAGGGTGCAATTAGGGTGGCTAAGATAGAACATTAAAGACACATAGCGGAGGAGAGCAAAAGAAATCCCAAGAAATTCTTTAAGTACTGTATGTAAACAGTAAAAAAGGGAGGACAGATCATATTGGCCCCATAAAGAATGAGGAAGGACATCTGGTTAGAAAGGATGGGGAGATGGCAAAGGTATTGAATGTATTCTTCTCCTCAGTTTTCATGAGGGAATCAGGGGGCTTCAGTAACCAAAACTGCAGGGTTTATCCTTATGACACATCACAGGAAGCACCTTCATGGTTTACAGAGGACAGAATTAAAATTAGACTTGGGAAACTTAACATTAATAAATCACCGGGACCAAATGGCTTGCATCTGAACTCAGTCAAGTAATTGCCAGACCAGACCATTGTTCCTAATTTTTACTGACAGTCTACTTACTGGAATGTTACCAGCTGATTGGAGAAAAGCTAATGTAGCACCAATATTTAAAAAGGGACCAAAATACATCCCTGGGAATTACACACCAGTTAGCCTAACCAATAAGGGACTATATACAAGATTTTAGTAATGCGAACGGATTTTGCAAAAGCATTTGACACAGTAACCTATAAATGTTTACTGTACAAAATAAGGTCTGTTGGCATGGACCATAGGGTGAGTAGTGGGGTTCCCCAGGGTTCTGTGCTGAGACCAATCCTATTGATTTTGTTCATAACATACCTGGAGGAATGGGGTAAACAGTTCAATATCTGTATTTGCGGATAATACTAAGCTAAGCAGGGCAATAACTTCTCCTGCGGAAACCTTGCAAAAAGAACTGAACAAATTAATGGGGTGGGCAACTACATGGAAAATGAGGTTTAATGTAGAAAAATGTAAAATAATGCATTTGGGTGGAAAAAATATGAATGCAATCTATACACTGGGGGGGGGGGGGGGGGAGAACCTCTGGGGGAATCTAAGAGGAAAAGGAGCTGAGGGTCCCAGTAGATGATAGGCTCAGTAATGGCATGCAATGTCAAGCTGCTGCTGACAAAGCAAACAGAATATTGGCATGCATTAAAAAAAGGGATTAATTCCAGAGATAAAACAATAATTCTCCCGCTCTACAAGACTCTATACTGGCCTCACCTACGTATGCTGTCAAGTTCTGGGCACCAGTCCTAGGTAGGATGTACTGGAAATGGAGTGAATACAAATAAGGGCAACAAAGCTAATAAAGGGTCTGGAGGATATTAGTTACGAGGAAAGGTTCAGAGCACTGAACTTATTTTCTCTGGAGAAGAAACACTTGAGAGGAAAGATGATTTCAATTAATAAATACCGTACTGGTAACCCCACCATAGGGATTAACCATTTTTGCCGAAGGTAGTTTAACAAGACACGTGGCCACTCATTAAAACAAGAAGAAAAGAGGTTTAACCTTAAACTATGTAGAGGGTTCTTTACTGTAAGAGCGCCAAGGATGTGGAATTCCCTTCCACAGGCGGTGGTCTCAGCGGGGAACATCAATAGTTTAAAAAAAACTATTAGATAAGCACCTGAACTACCACCACATATAGGGATATACAATGTAATACTGACATATAATCACACACATATTTTGGACTTTTTCAACCTCACCTACTATGTAGCTATGTAAGATGGGCAGAGGTTCCTTTGGTAGTCAAGTTCCTTAGAGGAGTGTTGAAGATTTGCCCACCTGCCGGACGCTCATTTCCCAAGTGGGATATGTCCATAGTCCTTGAAGTTCTGTCCGACCAATCATTCGCTCCGATGAAGCAGGTAGCAATATGGAATCTAACGCTGAAAAGAGAGCTCTTTCCTTTTGGCCATTACATCCAGCAGAATAATCTTGTAGATTCATTCTCTAGGGATAGATGATGACCATATCTCCTTTTTCCCCAAACAGGGTGGAACTTCAACCTATTCAGGGGTTCACACCTAAGGTCAGTACTCCAAGCCACCTGTTGGAACCCTGGGCATTGCTAGCATTTTTTACAGATGCGGATTCGGAGTCCTGTCATGAGTAGGGATGGGTGAACAGTTCGGCCTGATCATAAGTCCAGGCTGAACTTTGGTTGTTTGGATTTTCTGCGAACAGAGAAAAATATGCGCTGTTCGGGGAAAATTCGGAACACTGTTAAAGTCTATGGGACATGAAAAATCAAAGGTGTTAATTTTAAAGGCTTATATGCAAGTTATTGTCATAAAAAGTGAAATATTGCGTTAACTTTCGTACCTGGGGGGTGTCTATAGTATGCCTGTAAAGTGGAGCATTGTTCCTGTGTTTAGAATAGTCCCTGCACAAAATGACATTTCTAAAGGCAAAAAAGTATTTTATGCCCCATACACACTATCAGATTTTCTGCAGATTTTTTCCTTCAGATTTACCAAAACCATGTAGTAGAAGGACCTGTCTGATTGCATACAAATTGAAACTCCTAAGGTTTGACCTCATATTATATGGTTTTGGTAAATCTGATGGAAAAACTCAGCAGAAAAAGTGATAGTGTGTATGGGGCTTTAGAAGTACTCGTGGTTATAATTAATTGTTGGCCCCGGCAATACAGATAAAAGTCATTGAATAAAACGGCATGGGATCCCCCACAGTCCATTACCAAGCCCTTTGGGTCTGGTATGAATATTACGAGGAAGAGTTCACCAATTTTTTTTTTTAAATGGCATAGGGGTCCCCCTCAAAATCCATGCCAGACCCTTATCTGAGCATGCAACCTGGCTGGCTACAGGAAAAGAGGGGGGGGGGGTGAGAGGGAAGGGGCTAGTAAATATGTTATTTACCTGCCCCTCCTTGTTTTTAAAATGAACACACTCTCTGTGTGTATTCATAACTGAAGCACAGTAAATTGTTTACTATGCTACAGTTTGTGAATGAGCAAGAAGCTGCTCAGCACAGAGTGCTTTCCATTCATTCACTGTCCAGTGCAGCTAAGGCTGCAGAGAAAAGCACATGTGTCTGAGCTTTGGGGTGTATACCTCAATAGAAAAGGCTGCACACACCTATGCATAAACTAATCATTAGAACACTTAATTCTGATTATGAAGTCACAGATAAGGGAACTAGGTCCTGCATAAAAAAATGTAAACTGTGCAACCAAAAAAAAAAATCTATCAAAAAGTGTTGTACACACTCAAAAAGCACTTTTAATATCACAAAATCATAAAGCTGCACCTCCAGTAATGCTGTGTACCTCATCCAATGCAAAAAATGTAGCTAAGGATCGTTTGCTGGCAAAACAGGAAAGTTACAAACAAGGATGAGTTTGCACAGACAAACCATCAAGGAACATGTAACGAAATGTGCCACACTCCGCTTGAGTGCTTTTGTCATATACTGCTTCCTCCAAGTCTGAATATAGGTATCAGATATTCCAACCACTAACAACCACAATCAAGACAAAACTCGTTGGTTGCTGAACATGGACTATTTATTAGAACAAGAATACAGTCTTATAGTTGAAGAGGAGGTCCCCCCCCCCTCCTGCTCATATTTCTCTAACAATACACCTGTTGTAACCAGAAAAATTAATTAACATGAGCTAATTATCGAATTATCGACTCCGTGCCCACCTGGCCAGTGTTGTGATTAATCAGGATTTCACTACAGGTCAGACTTGTTGTCACTGAGCTTCACACAGTAGATCATACGTTATCATAAGTATAAACACAGGACACCTTTATACAATAGCAGGGTTAATTAGCAACAATGGGTGAAAGGCTCTAAGAAGCCACACTAGTAGACAACAGGAGACCCAGGACTTTCCAGATCTTATTAATCAGCCTTCCTGCTATATGAGTCCTATACTGGCAGAGACCATCATGGCCTCCTTAACCACTTCAGCCCTGGAGGATTTGGCTGGCCAAAGACCAGAGCACTTAGTTAAAGCAACGCAGTGCCGAATCACAGACAATTGCGCGGTTGTGCAACGTGGCTCCCAAATAAAATTGACATCCTTTTTTTCCCACAAATAGAGCTTTCTTTTGGTGGTATTTGATCACCCCTGCCTTTTTGATTTTTTGTGCTATAAACGAAAAAAGAGCTACAATTAAAAAAAAATGCATTTTTTTGTTACTTTTTGCTATAATAAATCTCCCAAGTTTAGGCCGATACATATTCTTCTACATATTTTTGGTTAAAAAAAATCACAATAAGCCTGTATTGATTGGTTTGCGCAAAAGTTATAGTGTCTGCAAAATAGGGGATAGTTTTATGGCATTTTTTTTACTAGTAATGGCAGCGATCAGCGATTCTTATCGTGACTGCGACATTATGTTGGACACATCAGACACTTTTGGCGCTATTTTGGGACCATTCATATTTATACAGCAATCAGTGCGATTAAAAATGCACTGATTGGGGGCATGGCCTGACCTGGCATGAAGACGGACTCTTAGCTCAGGAGCTCTGGCCGACACAGGAGAAAACTACTTTTCATGGAGGTATTCTTTGCTTAAATCTCCCTGCCACAATAAGGACCACCTCACGGAACACCTCGGCCTCCCGCTTGCGCTCCCCCAGAGAAACACCGGGCTCACAATCCCACCAAATCCCCAAGATGTTCCAGACCGGCATGGGAAACAAGGCGGCGGCTCTCTCTGCTCAATCTCTCTCTCAGGTGCGACAGTCGCCGCTGGCTGACTCCCAGCCGCATTCTCCGTCACACACACAACCCCAGGGCCCTAAGGGAGGCATTGATCTCATGCCACAACCACAGCTAAATCTACAGGATCTGCGCACTGTAGCAGAGGACATTAAAGGCACATTAACAGCAGCCATTGCGGAACTCAGACTAGACCTGCATGCTCCTGAATGATAGAGTGCACAATGTGGAAAAGGAGACAGACCGCCATGAGAGGATTCTCTATTCTGCTACTGCTCGTATTGACTCTCACACAATGCAAATGAGAGAAATGCAGTGCCACTTTGAAGACCTCGATAACAGAGGTCAGCGCCACAACCTCTGGATTTGCGGTATGCCAGAATTCATTGAAGGGGACTACATATCACAGGCTGTTGTGGACCTCTTTAATGACCTACTCCACAACCCGCCCCAAACACTGATGGCAATGGAAAGAATCCATCGCGCTTTGCGGCCTAAGGGCAGGGACGGTGACCCCCCAAGGGACATCATATGCTGCATTGTGGATTATAGATTAAAGGAAGAGATTCTTAAATGAGCAAGGGATAGACAAAAAATCCTTCATGACAGCACTCCGATTCAAATCTACCAAGACCTGTCAGGCATAACACTGCAGCATAGGCGAGACCTGAGGCCACTGTTGGACACTCTTCGAGAATGCAGCATACCCTACAAATGGAAATTTACATTTTGCCTCTCTGCCTCTGCTCATGTTCCCACGGCACTTCTCAAGGTGCCTGAGGATTTGCCTCACTTCTGCAACACACTCAGTATCCCTCTGGTTCAGGTACCCAATTGGTATGCCGCATTCCGGGGTACAACCTCCAGGAAAGCAGACTCTCCCGAGGAACCCATGGACACCCAGGGCACCAAGCACCATAGGAGACAATCCCCATCCACGCTCAGGGCCGATCAGGACATCACAAAATCACCTAGATCCCGGAGAGCCCAAAGGAATCGCTAACCTACCCCAGGAAATAGTGTAATACAGACCCCCTTCTGCTGTGCTAAACCCACCAGAGGCATCCCGAAATTTGACTGACCCTCTCGCCCTTATATTTTCCATTTGATATTTATTTTTCTTTCTTTTCATTTTTGAATTTTTTCTGCCACCTATATGCCCCAGCTCAGTCTCTTGGAGATCTATTCTGTGCTCTACATGACAGCGATCATCCCAGGAACTCTACTCTACTACCTGCTCTTAGGTCAGTAAACCCCCAGACTCCACCTTCGTGCCTATGCACCACTCGTTCCACAACAAAAACTATCTGGAGTAGGGATGAGCTTCGTGTTCGAGTCGAACATACGTTCGACTCGAACATCGGCTGTTCGCCCGTTCGGCGAATTCCGAACATTATGGGCCGTTCGCGCCAAATTCGTGTGGCGCTCACGGCCCACAATGCACTGCGTCATCGCAGTGCATTGCTGGCTCATGATTGGCCAAGCATGCACTGTGACCCCGCATGCTTGGCCAATCACAGCGCCAGCAGCGAGGAGAGCCATGATTGGCCACAGGCAGGATGCCTGTGGCCAATCATAGCTCAGGCTGTGTAGTACACGCCCCACACTATATAAGGCCGCCAGCGCGGCGGCCTTGTGTAGTGTGTTGGTGTCTGAAGCAGTTAGTGGGTGTTCTGTGTACCTTCAACACAGTATACACCAATCGTTATCGGCCGATTTTCGATCTTGCTCTTCTGTAGTGGTTGTTGTCTGCGTGCCCTGACCGTAGTATACACCGTTATATTCACCTCACCTATATAGCTAGTGATCTTTCTTTTATAATAGAGCTTGCAGTCAGTAGTTTTAGGAGCTTGTGCGTGCTGTCTGCGTGCTCTGTACCCAGTACACACCGCTATATCCACCTACATAGCTCTTCTCTATTTGAGCCCACTTGCCATCTGCAGGAGTTATTGGAAGTTGTGTGTGCCTCCAGCACAGCACAGTATACATCTGTATATACCCCTTTATCTCTGGTGTTCTATAATAAAGGCATCTGCAGGAGTTAGTGGGTGTTTTGTGCCTCCAGCACAATATACACCTGTATCTACCCTTTATTGCTGTTCTCTAATAGAGCCATCTGCAGGGCTTAGTGGGTGTTGTGTGACTCCATTACAGTATACCCCTTTATCTCTGGTGTTCTATACTAAAGGCATCTGCAGGAGTTAGTGGATGTTGTGTGCCTCCATCACAATATACACTACCCAACTGCTGTTTTACCCAACTCCCTTCAGGCCATTACCATGTCTGGAAGGCCAGCAAGGAGAGGCAGACAGGCGCGAGCCGATAAAAGAGGGCAAGCAGGCTCTGTGTCTAGAGACAACAGTGCTGGTCGTGGATGCGGTGCATTGTCATCAGCACGTGGCCATGGGACACGCTTGTCCTTCTTTTCGGCAGCTGGACATGTTGAACCGCAACATGCCAACAACTTAGTAGAGTGGATGACCAAGCCCTCTTCATCCTCCTCATCCTCTCTCACCCAGTCTCAGGGTACTAGCAAAGCAGCTGCCAACGCATTGTCTTCCCTCCTCTCAATGTCATCATCAGTGACTCCTTCCCTAGACCTACCACGTCCTCCTGAGGAGTCTCCAGAACTCTTTGAGCACAGTGTTGGGTACATGCTCCAGGAGGATGCCCAGTGTTTTGTAGGTTCTGATGATGACACTCAGCTAGAGGAAGGCAGTAGCGTGAATGCAGAGAGAGGGGATGCTCAAGAAGGACAGCAATCTGGCAGTCATGTTCCACAAGCTGCAGCATATTGCCAGGTTTGCTACAGCGATGAAGAGGGAGGGGATGATGAGGGCACTGACTCCACGTGGGTGCCTGGTAGGAGAGAGGAGGAGGAGGAGGAGGAGGAGGCACATGTCCAATGAGGCAGGATGCCCTCCGGGGGCCAGCTTAGGGAGAGCACACCGACTGAATCACACCGCAGAGCTCCGCCTGTGCAGGGCGCTGCTTCTGTGCGCGTTATTCTAAAAGTTCTTTGGTGTGGGCCTTGTTTGAGACGAGTGCATCAGATCACACCGCTGCTATTTGCAACATATATCTCAAGCGTATCTCGCGTGGCCAAAACATCAGCCGCTTGGGCACCACATGCTTGACCAGACATATGTTGACCATGCAGCTCGTTGGCAAGCGTACCTCAAAGACCCACACCAAAGAACAAAGCGGACCTCTCCTTGCTCCTCATCAACTGGCATCTCCAACCCCACTAGACCTTCAGTCCTCTCTGAAACCTGCTCTGAGAGGAATGAAGGTGTAGAATTAGGTGTGTCACAGCCAAGTGCTGCCGGGCACTCTGCTAGCAGTACACCCACGTCCGATTATAGCAGGCAAATGTCCCTGCCCCAGCTGCTGGACCGGCGAAAAAAGTTCACTCCCAGCCATCCACATGCCCAGCGGTTGAATGCTAGCTTGGCTAAATTGCTAGCACTTCAACTGCTGCCTTTTCAGTTGGTAGACTCGGCCCCCTTCCGTGAGTTTGTACAATGTGCGGTTCCTCAGTGGCAGGTCCCCAAACGCCACTTTTTCTCACGGAAGGCGATTCCGGCTCTCTACAGGCATGTGGAAGGCAATGTCCTTGCCTCTCTGGACAGGGCGGTCAGCGGTAAGGTGCATATTACCGCTGACTCGTGGTCCAGCAGGCATGGACAGGGACGTTACCTGTCTTTCACGGCCCATTGGGTCACTCTTCTGGCAGCTGGGAAGGATGCAGGACAAGGTGCAGTAGTGTTGGAGGTTGTTCCGCCACCACGCCTCCAAAATGCTACTATTGGTTGTGACACACCTCTCTCCTCCACCCCCTCCTCTTCTTCTTCCTCCATGGCCTCTTCCAGTGCTCTGTCCTCAGAACCAGCAGTGCTCCGTAGGCGTTCCAGGGGCTACGCAAGTACGCAGGCAAAACAATGCCATGCCGTGCTTGCGCTGGTTTGTTTGGGGGACAGGAGCCACACTGGGGCGGATGTTTTGTCAGCTCTGCAGGGGCAGGCCGAGAGGTGGTTGACGCCATGCCAGCTTAAGCCAGGAATGGTGGTTTGTGACAATGGCACCAACCTCCTCTCCGCCCTCCGACAGGGACAACTGACCCATGTGCCCTGTGTAGCTCACGTCCTTAACCTGGTGGTGCAGCGGTTCTTGGGCAGGTACCCCGGCTTACAGGATGTCCTGAAGCAGGCCAGGAAAGTCTGTGCATTTCCACCGATCATTTAATGCCTGTGCTCGGCTGGCTGAGCTCCAAAAGGAGTTGAACCTGCCCAAGAACTGCCTTATATGTGACATGCCCACCAGGTGGAACCCAACGTTGGCCATGCTGCAGCGGCTGCACACGCAGCAGAGGGCCATCAATGAGTACCTGTGCGACTATGGCACCAGGACAGGGTCAGGGGAGCTCGGTTTTTTCTCACCACGCCAGTGGGGCATGATCAGGGATGCATGCACTGTCCTGTCACCGTTTGAGGAGGCCACAAGGATGGTGAGCAGTGACAGTGCATGCATCAGTGACACTGTACCTCTTGTCCACCTCTTGGAGCATATGCTGCGTGGAATAATGGACAGGGCACTTGAGGCAGAACAGAGGCAGGAAGAGGAGGACTTCCTTGCCTCTCAAGAACCCCTTTATCCAGACAGTGTTCCTGCTGTGCCACCCATCACACAGGAAGAGGATGAGTAGGAGGAAGAGGAGGAGGAGGATGATTGTGTCAGCATGGAGGTGGAGGCTGGCACTCACCATCAGCAGCAGCAGCAGTCTTGTAGGGATGATTTACAGTCCCAAGAAACACGTGGACTTGTACGTGGCTGGGAGGAGGTAGCTGCGGATCATGTTGTCCTTAGTGACCCAGAGGACTCTGGACCAAATGCCTCAGCCAACCTACGCTGCATGGCCTCCCTGATCCTGCAAAGCCTGCGGAAGGATCCTCGTATTCTTCGGATCAAGGAGAGGGACCATTACTGGCTGACCACTCTCCTTGATCCACGTTACAAGGGTAAGGTTGCCGACCTTATCTTGCCATCGCAGAGGGAGCAGAGGATGAGACATCTCCGGGAGGCCTTGCAGAAAGGTCTGTGCAACGCGTTCCCAGAGACTGGGAGGTTACAAACTCCTGGTCCTGGACAACGTGTTGCTGAGGCATCGGTCAGAAGGAGCGGTGGAGAAGGTGGCCGTCTGACTGATGCTTTCAGACAATTTTTTAGTCCGCAGCCCCAAGGTATGATCGGTTCCAGCAACCATCGCCAGCGTCTGATTTACATGGTGCAGGAATACCTAGGGGCAAGGTCAGACTTGGACACCTTTCCCACCGAAAATCCTCTGGCTTACTGGGTCTTGAGGATGGATCACTGGCCAGAGCTTACACAGTATGCAATTGAGCTACTGGCCTGTCCTGCATCCAGCGTTCTTTCGGAACGCACCTTCAGTGCTGCTGGTGGCTTTGTTACCGATCACCGGGTGCGCCTGTCCACCGAATCAGTTGATCGACTGACCTTCATCAAGATGAATCAGTCTTGGATCACCCACAGCTACCAAGCACCTGAAGCTGATGTAACCGAATATTTTTTTTTTTGAAATATCACATCCCTTCAAGACTGCCTATGCTGATGCTGAGTGACTGTCCTGTTATGTTGATTGTCTATCCTCTTCCTCCTCCGCTGAACATTTCTGGTTCTGGGTGATGCCATCAGCCCAATTTTTCTGCTCCTGTTTAACAGGGGCGTTTAATTACAATTTTTGATGCAATGCTTTGCAGCAGGGCTAATTCCTGCAATAAAACTAGAGTATATGGGGGCGTGGCTTGGCCGCTGACCGGAATGGCCACATAAGTGCTGAGCTCCACACATCCACTCAGCTACACGCAGCATCCAGCGCCATCCGCCATCGCGATTCATCCCACGGAGCTCCAGGGATCCGGGGACATGACCCGAGGCAGAACCGCCGTCCACGGGGCGAAGAAACTCACAGACTTCTACATGAAGCCGGCCGGCGTGCAGGCCCAAGATGGCGCCGTCCGGGATGAAGGCCTCACTCCTCAGCAGAAACCCGCGGCCTCGGCGGCCCCTGCACCCATAGAGGATCACCTCTCTGACATGGAGGACTCTGGAGAGCAGCAACGTTCGCCCACCATGTCACCGGCTGACAGAGGTAAGAGAGCAGCAATCTCCCCAGCACACTCTCCCTCTAAGCCTCCACTAATGAAGAAGCAACATGGCGCTGGCACTTGTAGTTCCACAGCAGCGCTGACTGACACTAACTCCTCACTGGCCGCTTACAGCACATCAGACAGCCCTGCATCTGAACATACATTGAAAGCCATGCTTCTCTCACTACAAGCTGACATGCAGAAAGAGCTCAGATCCTCCATTAACCATTTGATGGATAGAATGGAAGACATGGAAGACCGCATAGATCATATAGAGCACCATCTCTCTGCTGCTACTAGCTCTCATAACAGTGTAGTTGACATTCAAGATGAACATACTTCTGCGATTCGCCAACTGTGTCTTAAAGTCGCAGACCTCGAAAACCACTCAAGGCGGAATAATATCAAGATCAGGGGAGTCCCAGAGACTGTGTCGCCCCCCGATATTGTCCCCTACTTGCACCAGCTGTTTCACAAGCTCATACCGGCTCTCACACCGCAGGATCTCCTTATTGATAGAGCACATAGAATCCATAAACCACAGCACCTCCCAGACGCAGTACCCAGAGATATCCTGGCCAGGATTCACTTCTTTAACACTAAGGAGCAGATTATGAGGGCCGCAAGAACCATACGCAACCTCCCTGATCCCTTTGCTAAGATTCAACTATATAATGATATCTCAGCCGCTACCTCACAGGCACGCAAGGCCTTCTCCCAAATTACTGCGATACTCATAGAACATAAAATCGCATACAAATGGGGATTTCCCACCAAGCTTCTTGTAAACTACCAGCAACAACAAGTCGCATTTCTGACCCCCAAAGACGGTTTCAAACAGCTACATAACTGGGGCATTGCCCCTCATGCACTCCCGGCTCCGCCTCTGAATACTAGATCTGCAAAGATCCCTCCTAGATGGGATACGAAACCTAAATCCTGAACCTCCAAAAATTGGGGGGCCGCCCCCCTGGGCAACCCCCCCTTCTAACCAGGCGCTTGACTTACCAGGTTAAAGTGGATGACTGCTTTTTTTTTCCTCTTTTAAACCCCCCCACGCCGAACTGCCACTGTGTGCCACGCACACGGCATTATTCTCTCTCCCTATTTACTATCGCACCTTACCCCCAGCCACTTTCTGTTCCTTCGGGAACCATTTGGATCCTTGGTTTACGCCTCTATATCTCCCGGTCATCGATATAGAAATTTCAATACTGTTTGTTGGATTTATTGCAATTTCGTTATTGTTTTTCATTTCTTTTGAGTTACTGTTTTATTACTTGATCACCTCGACTTAAAATCAACGGTTATTGTGTTCATTCTCTGTACACAGAGTTAGTGTTTGTACTTTGTTTTTCTGTAAAGGTCCGTCAATTTCAATACCATTTTGACAACTGACCCTAGCTACTAATGTCCCTTACAATCACGTCCCTTAATGTTAAGGGACTAAATAGTCCTTTCAAGCGCTCCCTCTTATGGAGGGAAGCAGCGACTTTCCGTTCTGATATCCTATGCGTACAGGAGACCTATCTATCATCCCGGAACCCACCACAATGTACCAACAAACGCTACCCACATATCTTTCATTCCCGCACTGATAAAAAAGTTAGAGGTGTTCTGATTGCAGTGCGCTCTACGGTGGTGCTCACGGTTTCCAATGTAGAGCAAGACCCCGAAGGGAGGTTCTTGATCCTATCCGCCTCTTTCAATAACAAACCCTTGGTGATTGTGAACATCTATGCTCCCAACACTCACCTAAAGCCCTTTCTTAAGTCCATTCTCGCCAAAATACAACACTACCCGAAAGATCAAATCATTTTTTGTGGAGACTTCAATGCGGTACCAGATCACGCACTGGACTCCTCTTCTCCCCAAAGGAGAAGGTCCTCTACCCTCTCCTCCTTTTTGCATCTGGAAGAATTTTATGACCCTTGGAGGTGTCAAAATGGTACTGAGAGAGACTATACGTTTTATTCTACTGCTCAGAGGTCATATTCCAGGATTGACCTGTTTCTGACATCCAAAGTGCTACTGCAAGCAGTTGCGTCCACTAAAATTGGCGTAATATTGTGATCTGATCATGCCCCCATCTCTATGGTTCTCAATCTCTCCCCTTCTACCACCCCATTCACAATTTGGCGACTGAACCCCAACTTGATCAGCACCAAGGACATTAGGGAACAGGTCAAGACTGCCATAGAAGATTATTTCGCTGTAAATCAACACTCTGTCCCCAAGCCCACCACGTGCTTGAACGCTCATAAAGCGGTTCTACGGGGAATTCTATTGCGGCTAGGGGCTCAGGAGAAGAAAAGGCGCTCAGCGACCCTTAACACTTATCTAGATAAGATAAAGTCTCTAGAGAAGAGTAATATGAACTCGCCCTCTGCCTCTACGCACGCAGAACTCAGTAAACTAAGGTCAGAATTGAGTACTTATCTTCAGAATAAACATGAATTCTATCTCCAAAAACTTAAACTAACCTGGTACTCTCAAGGTAACAAATCAGGGAAAGCTCTAGCCCAACAATACAAACACAGGACTGCCCAATCCACAATCTCCCACCTAATAGATTCTAAAGGCAACAGATTGACTAATCCCAAAGACATAGCCAACTGTTTCGGAGCATTTTATCAACAACTGTATAACTTAAAAGACTCCACGACTGAAACGCAGCCCACGGCAGAGAATATCCAGACATTTCTCTCCAACATTGCCCTCCCCTCCCTGTCCCCTTCTCAAGCTGCTGACCTAGTCTTACCTTTCTCACAGCTGGAAATTAAAAACGCAATTAAAAGTCTCCCCCTACATAAAGCCCCGGGTCCAGACGGTTTTGGAAATGAATATTATAAGACATTCATAGATGTACTAACCCCGCATCTATGCAGCTCCTTTAATCACATGCTGGCCACAGGGGAGATCCCCTCGGAATCCCTAGAAGCAACCATCTCCACTATACATAAACCAGGGAAGGCCTCGCATGACCCAGCTAACTACCGCCCTATTTCGCTACTTAATACCGATCTGAAAATGTATGCCAAACTTCTTACCACCCGACTTTCACAACACATGACTTCCCTCATACACCCGGACCAGGTGGGCTTTATTCCCCGCCGACAAGCCTCAGATGGCACCCGCAGGTTTATAGATCTTATCCACTGGGCAGAGCACAGTCGAACGCCTTTTCTGCTGATATCACTAGATGCAGAGAAGGCGTTCGACAGAGTCCATTGGGGTTATCTTGAGGCAGTTCTCAAGAAATTTGGCATAGAGGGCGAATTCTTACGAGCTATTCTAGGTCTATATACCTCGCCTACTGCGAGAGTCCGCACTTCAGGCATTCTCTCGAATCCCTTTAGAATCACTAACGGCCAGGGCTGCCCACTCTCCCCATTGATTTTTGCTCTAGTCATGGAGCCTTTGGCGCAGTCCATCCGCGTGCACCCCCATATATATGGTATCAATGTGAAAGACACCTGTCACAAGATAGGTCTCTATGCGGACGATGTCATCATTGCTGTCTCTGACCCAGTGAAATCCCTACCTACCCTGACTGAAGTTCTACAAAAATTTAGTGAAGCATCCCTATACAAATTAAACCACTCAAAATCAGCCATGCTTGGCACAGAGATTTCGCCAGCGCTCAAAGCAGAAATTGCTAAAGTATCGCCCTTCTCCTGGGCCCCCGGTTCCTCTTTGCAATATCTAGGCATTCAACTGGTCTCTCCCTCCTCTGGATTATTACGAAATAATCTCGCCTCTTTATTCATGAAACTGAACAATTTATCTTCGAATATGACCTCCTTAAAAGCTTCATGGGCTGGTAGGATAGCCCTAACCAAAATGTTTCTCCTTCCACATGTTCTTTATTTCTTTCGGACCCTCCCGCTTCCGACTCTCTCAGCAGACCTAGCTAAACTACAGCGTACTTTAGATTCGTTCATATGGGCAGGCCGTAAACCCCGCTTGAAGTCTTCTGTTCTACGCACTCCCTCTACCGTGGGAGGGATGGGTTCACCAGACGTTAAAAAGTACTACAAGGCAATCATTCTAGACCAAGAGAGACAACTTTGGTCGCAAGACCCCAACACAAGGTGGCACCAAATCGAAGCAGCAACTCTTCCAGCTGACCCACGACTGACCCTAGCTGCAATTTGGTTGTCTCTTCCGATCCATCCTTCCCACGGTACAGGCCTGCCTAACTCAATGGGCTGCTATACGCCAAGATCATCAAGGCATACACAGAGACGCATTGAAAAATCTCCCCTTACTAGCGCTCCAACTCCTCTCTCCGGACCTATCGATCAAGCACTGTCATAAAGCCGGAATCAAAACAATTGGAGCCCTGTTTCTTGGAATAGATCTAAAAAGTTTTCAACAACTGATTTCGGAATTTAGTCTCTCGCATAAGGACTTCTATATCTACTTAAGGCTTCGACATATCATCTCTCAAAGCTTGGCATCTCCAGACCCCACCTCCAAGGAGCTTCTCCATTTCTATAACCGCCCTCTTACTGTCTTAAAGGGCATATCCTTCATTTACAAACTCCTCTCCAGACCTACCTCGTCCTCAAAATCTTCGAGCATACTCTATTGGGAATCCCTGCTACACTGCTCTTTCCCTATGGAAGATTGGCATCGAGTACTTCGCACCCCACTAGTCATCTCCAAAAACATAACGCATTGGGAAGCGGTCATGAAATTGTTTCATAGGTGGTACTATACACCGCAAAAGTTAGCGACCATCTTCCCCACCCACTCTTCAAAGTGCTGGAGAAATTGCAACTCCACCGGGGACTTATTCCACATCTGGTGGAGCTGCCCGGCTATTGGATCCTTTTGGCTACAAGTCTCTTCTCTGGTCCAGACTCTAACCAACTCTCCCCAACAGCTGACCTCGCGAATGGCTCTCTTTGGTCTGGATTCCCAATATTGGCCCTCCACCAGTCTACCTGTAGTACACCACGTTTTAATCTCAGCGCGCCTGCTCATAGCTCGTGCGTGGAAAAACCCCCTCCCTCCAACCCTAACTGAGCTTATTAACACACTTAATGTTCATTGTCACATGGAATTTCTTTTCTCCAGAGTAAACATGACAGAATCTAGATTCAACAAACAGTGGTCCTCCTGGTTATCACACCCAAACTGTGTTAAGCTTGTTTAACTAGTAATACATCATCCCCAGACCAAGTGGAGCCGGCAGCGAAAGTCACTGGTTCAGTGTACTATTTCTTATACATCATATGTAAGTTTGCTCTGATTCTCCTGCAGCTCAGGTTACTTGACTCAGGCATTTCAATCAATTTCCTCCTCTAATCTACCTGTTTCTCTTCCCTTTTCTTTTTCTTGTTTTTTACAACCGCCTTGGGACTAAACTTCACTCTCACTCTAACTTACTTTTCACTGTTTTTATCTGGCGTGGCGTCCCCACTCGACACAGCCCACTGGGGTGTCGGGAGGGGACGGGATGCCCCCGTACCTACCGGATCTAGCGATACAGAATGTGTAGTATACAGCAGATGGGCTCCAGGCCCATATGTTTTTTTTTTTGTTTTTTTTTTCTTCTCTTTTTTCTGCTAGTAACTCATGTTGTTCAATGTATCTGAGCATTTCTTGCTTCTTTTATTTTTTTTTCGTCAACACCCTGTATCTTATGTACAATGGTTGATATCAATGTTTGTCACTGCATTATATTACAATAAAATCATTTGAAAAAAAAAAAAATAGAGTATATGGGAGAGGTTGCAGTGTGGTGGCACCAGCACCAGTGCCTAAGGCCCAATTTTTCTGCCCCTGTTTAACAGGGGCGTTTAAGTACAATTTTTGATGCAATGCTTTGCAGCAGGGCTAATTCCTGCAATAAAACTAGAGTATATGGGAGAGGTTGCAGTGTGGTGGCACCAGCACCAGTGCCTAAGGCCCAATTTTTCTGCCCCTGTTTAACAGGGGCGTTTAAGTACAATTTTTGATGCAATGCTTTGCAGCAGGGCTAATTCCTGCAATAAAACTAGAGTATATGGGAGAAGTTGCAGTGTGGTGCCACCAGCACCAGTGCCTAAGGCCCAATTTTTCGCCCCTGTTTAACAGGGGCGTTTAATTACAATTTTTGATGCAATGCTTTGCAGCAGGACTAATTCCTGCAATAAAACTAGAGTATATGCGAGAGGTTGCAGTGTCGTGGCACCAGTGCCTAAGGCCCAATTTTTCTGCCCCTGTTTAACAGGGACATGTAATTACAATTCTTGATATAATATTTCACAGGAGGGCCCGTTCCTGTGCCCACCCAGAGTAACTGTGAGGACTTATAGTGTTGTGGCACCAGCACCACAACCACCAAAGGTCAATTTTTCTACCACTGTTCAACAATGGCATGTCATTACAATTCTTGATATAATCGTTCACAGCAGGGCGCTCCAGGGCCCACCAAGAGTCACTTTGAGGGCTTACAATGTTGTGGCAAAACCAACACCTTGTTCCGCCATTTCTGCAGAGCATATAGGACAGGCCCCTACTTTCAAACATCCAACTTACAAACATCTCCTACTTGCAAACGGAAGGAGACAACAGCAAGTGAGATGAAAAAAGATGTACGACAAAAGAAATTATACAGGGGTGATAACCCTTCCCTATGTTTTCCAAAAAGCTTAAAAATAGTTTTTTTGACTGGAGCTACACTTTAAAAATGTACCAGTTGAAAATTACAAACAGATTCAACTTAACACAACAAACCTACACAGTCCCTGTCTTGTTTGCACCGCCTGTATACTGCTGTTCTGAGTATATAGGGCCTGGGGGCCACACGCATTTCCTTTTTTTAATATGGGTACGGGGTTCCCCTTAATATGCGTACAAGACCCAAAGGGGCTGGTAATGGGCAGGGAGGGCTACCCATGCCATTTTTCTCAATGATTTTCAACCATATTGCAGGAACCAGATATAACATTAAAACCGCAAGCAGTTTTAAATGATGTTATTTCCGTTTAATGTCATTTTGTGCAGGGACTGTTCTAAACACGGGAAACACATGGCACTTCACAGGCATACTACAGACACCCCCCAGGCACCATATTTAAAGGAATATTTCACTTTTTTTTCACTTTAATCGTCATTAAAATCAGTGTTCCCGCCAAAACTGCCATTTTTAAAAACATTTCAGGCATTGCGCAATGTCCCCTGGGGCAGGAGCCAGGTCCCCAAACCCTTTTTGAGACAGTATCTTGCATATTAGCCGTTAAAATTAGCACTTTTAATTTCGAACGTTCGAGTCCCATAGACTTCAATGGGGTTCTAAAGTTCGTACGAATTTGGGGTCCGTTCGAAAGTTCTGGTGCGAACAGAACCGAGGGGTGTTCGGCTCATCCCTAATCTGGAGTATGGCTGCACTTTTGGCCCCCTGCCCACCACGGGCTCAAGTGACACACTCCATGTTCCATGCTCATTGTCGGGTCTGCATCATTGGAACTTTTTGCTACAAAACTACGCTTACCAGGTTGCTTTAGGGCACATCCCATGCAGGAACGTCACATAAAAACGATGTGTCTCCGCTCCTTGGAACCATGGACCACTCTCTATCAAGGCTTCTGACTTAATCTCCCTGCAGAGGCAAAGGAAAGACAGAGTTCCCCCCCCTTTTTTTTTCATAGTCTGGTCCTCCCACTATTTCTGAAACTCACAACTGCATCCCCTGGGACTCCATCCACGAAGTGACTTCCCTAAATCTGTATACGGCCAAAAACGAAATACATCATACCGTCCCTAAGAATGTAATCAACACTCCACTGAATTTCCATCAGTGAGGGCCTACCATAGCTTACCTAGTCGGACGGTGACCCCGCCAGACAGTCACAGACGCTGTACATCCTGAAACCGATATAGTCACCACTTGCACCCTGAACTTAATCCTGATGCAATGCAATCCCTTTGTGACTAAGGTAGTATGGTGAACCCTGTAATGTTTAATTTACTTAGATCTTAGTTGTACAGGCTATCCACCCGCTGACCCGTGCTGATATGGTGGATGATACAAACATTTGTTAAGCCGGCCTGTTAATTTGCGGTTAGCTGACATACAGTTTGCAGATCAATAGCTCAGTTTATAATGGTTCAGCCAATTGTGTATTTAATGTTATTGCCACAGGATACCAGTGGAGACACCCGTTCTCAGCCAATTGGATCAGCCACTCAGGTGTTCTCGATAGACCTGGGAGGGGTGACATAGACGGCTATTTCCCCTCACACATCGAAGCTGACTGTGGGTCCACCCACCGGCCTGTTTAACAAGTCTTGAATTGCCTAATGTTGACTTTTGTTTATTGTTCACTCTCCTACTGAGGAGTAATAGCCCCCACTGACCCGGTTAAACCTCAGTCACCCATTCCCCCACACAATACCAACTCTATAGCCTTCATCTTAATTGCACATGCCTCTCTCTCCAATCAAAGCCCCTTAACCTCCTGTGGCGGCAGATAACCGATTACCTCCAGATAAAACCCTGCTTCACCGCTCTAGTCTAGGGCAACCCCCACACAGGTGTGCATCCATGTGCGACCCCTCTTGGAAGGACTCTGAGGCACTGAGCACAATCTGTACTCTATCGATCACATACAACTCAGAGGGCAGTGGACAAATCTCTCCACACCTCATCGGTTCTCTTCCAGTGATCTAGGCAAGACTTTTACACTCCCCTTACGCTCTGTTTCCATCCCTCACCCCCACCCTCCCCGGTACCCATTTCTATGGGCCTGGCGGACAAAACTGATCCCCAATCTCCCCAGGGCCCCACCCACACAAACCCTTAAACTGTGCTCCATTAACATTCACAGTCTCAATATCCCAGAAAAAAGATTGAAACTCTTCTACTCACTACGACAAGAACAGACCCACATAGCACTCTTACAAGAGACACAATTTCGCACAGACTCCATTCCCAAGCTCCACAATAAATACTTTCCCTTGGTCTACCACTCTAATGCCGAAGCAAAATTGAAAGGTGTATCCATTCTCCTCTCCACACACTGCCCTTTTCAGGTTACAGACACCCTACAGGACCCCGATGGGAGGTTCCTCTTCCTTAAAGGCACCATGCATCACAAACCTCTAACAATTGCAAACATTTACACCCCTAATTCGCAACAAGTCTCCTTTTTTTGGAAGGCTCTTCAACTATTCACTAGTTTCCAAGCAGGCACCCTGATAGTCAGAGGCGACTTTAATGTGGCATCGAACCCCTCCATCAACACCTACAATGGCACATAGTCTATCACTTGCAGGGCCCTGTGTGCAATCAAATTGAAATTTAGCAACCTACTACTCCATGATTCCTGGCGAACATTACACTCAAATTTAAAGGACTTCTTCTTCTTTTCTACTCCCCACAACAAGTACTCCAGACTGGACCTTTTTTTTTGTCTCCCAAACAGATCTGACGTTTCTTTCCAAGGCCACCAGCTACCAACATCTCTCCCTAAAACTCACATTTGCAGGCTAGATAACTCTTTGCTGACAGATACGGACAATTTAAAATTGACAAACCACCTGCCTCTCTAACTTCTTCCAAGAAAAGAAAACACCACAGACAACGTCTCCCCTACTGTCACTTGAGCCACGCACGAATATGTCTTTCGGGGAGAATTACTCTCCATTGCAGAAAGCACGCATCACCGAATTGACAGCATGTATCCGGAAGCTCGAACATACACATAAGGCTTCCCTTGCTACCTCTTCCCTAGCTGACCTAACTCGGGCTAGGGAAGACCTTCTGGAAGCACTAAACGGCACGCTTAAACGCAAGTTCGCATTAATGCAAAGGCTCTACTATGAATTTAGCATCACAGCAGGTAAACTTCTAGCCAGGGCACTCCAAACAAAAAAAGTCGCTCACACGATCCACACAATCAGGCGCCCAAACGGTGAACCCGCAGTCTCAAAGACATCTCCGACCAATTCATCCATTACTTCTCTAAATTATACAACCTTCTGACCCCAAGACCGACCGACCTTACCACAGACTGTAAGACAGCTATAGTAGACTTTTTAGCACAATACGGACCTACCCCACTCTCACCAGAAGATTCCCTAACATTAGACCGACAGTGGAGGAACTACTCACTGCACTAAAGCAGATGAAAGCTGGCAAGAGTCCTGGCCCAGACGGCCTATTGGTCAGCTATTACAAAACATTTCAAAATATCCTCCTCCCCCATCTGGCGCAGGCCTTCAATGGGCTTGGATCTGATTCCAATGCTCATAGGGACATCTTCAAAGCACATATAACCCTAATCTCCAAGCAGGGCAAAGACCCTGTACTGGTATCCAACTACCGTCCAAAATCCCTATTAAATGTTGACCTAAAACTCTACACCAAGGCACTGGCGAATCACATTCTCCCTCTTCTTCCTAAACTTATTTGCCACGTAAGGTATCTTTCTTTCCTTGGACGCAGAGAAGGTGTTTGACAGGGTACACTGGGACTATATGGAGGCCACCCTGCAAGCCCTAGGACTTCCTTCTCACTTCCTGCAGATGATCTTGGCCTTGTACTCCTCCCCTACAGCGAAGATCAGAATAAACGGCTGCCTGTCAGGCGCCTTCTCTGTGTCCAATGGAACTCATCAGGGTTGTCCTCTATCCCCATTAATTTTCATTCTGACTATGGAACCTATGCTACAAAAATTGAAGGATAACCTAAACATTAAAGGCATCAAAATCAATCATAGGCAGTATAAAATGGATGCATACGCATATGCATACGGATGTGATGACATTCTACTCTCTCTCAGACCCCATTGTGACTATCCCTAATCTGTTAGCAGACGTCTCACTTTTCAAACATCTTTTGAACCTCCAAATAAATTTAGACAAATCGAAAGCTCTGAACATCACCTTGCCGATGGCAACAGTGGAACAATGCACTCGCAATTTTCCATTCGGGTGGGAACCAGTCGCAATTTCTTAACATCAAAGGTATCAAAATCCCTACTCACCTACGCAACCTATATACCAGCAACTTCACCCCATTGCTTCTGACTATCCAAACTGACCTCCAAAAATGGCACCTGGGCTCCTTTTCCTGGCTGGGCAGGATTGCCATATTGAAAATGAATACCCTACCCAGACTTCTCTACCTCTTCCAAGCAGTTCCCATTAAGCTACCAGCCCCATTCTTCATTGCATACAAGCGTATCTGTAGAAAATTCATCTGGGCTTCCAAGTCCCCTTGAACAAGCTGGGACCGGTTGGTAATACCCACATTTCTCAGAGGCATTGGTCTCCCAGACCTTCAAAATATCACCTGGCCTGCCATCTAAACAAGATAGTGGACTGGCACGTCCATCACTCCACTAAAGACTGGATCCAGCTGGAAGACTCCTTTGCAAATCTCCCACTACCCAACTGGCCCTGGATCGACCCCAAATTGGTACCCCAAGCCTACACAGCACACCCTCTTATAGAAGCCTCAATCTCGCTCCTCAAACAGATGTGCACAACACCCCTTCTCACACACTTTCCCGGCCCCATGACCCCCCTGGACTACAATCTAGCCTTTCCCCCTGGCATGTACCTAAGAGACTCTACCCAGGAGACATGACCTCCCCATGCCAGGGCAAAACATTTCTTTCATAATGGGACACTCCTACTCTACCCTTCCATGTCAGCAGCCCTGATCAAGTTCAACATCCCCTTTTTTTTAAATGTTTACAATTGCGACACTTTAACATGACCAAACTCTCCACTCTCTGGCATAGGGACTACACTCCCTTCAAACTCTTATGCAACAGTTTGGAACCCCAAAGCCACTTAATCTCCAAAATATACGCTCTTTTATTTGCACACAAGGTCAAATCTGACAAATTAATTCAACAATGGGAATCTGACCTCTTTATAGACCTCACCCTGGCTGATTGGGAACGAATATTCACACTCATCCACAAGGGCTCAATCAACGTTACAACTCAGGAAAACAGATATAAACTATTCTCTAAGTGGTACAGGACCCCTGATAAGGTATATCACTTCCACCCATTGGTCCCGCCAACATGCTGGAGATGTAATCCCATGTGTGGCACCCTACTACACATCTGGTGGGACTGCCCCCGTATTCAACCATATTGGTCCGAAATACACCAACAGATCTCCCACATGACCACTTGTACACTGTCTTTCTCACCAGCAACTTGCCTTCTCCATCACACCCCGGAACCCCTGGGTTCTTATAAAAAGTCCCTAACACTTCACCTCACCAAATTTTATGCCACCTGGGCCTGCTGGCTACATTAGAGGAACCACAATATCCTACACAGACCCCCACCCCCAACATCCTCTACCGTGAACCCCCTTTATTTACACGCTGCCTCTGGAGAACATAGGCGGACCTTGTGCACCATACACCTGACCACCCCACAAATTAGGTACGGACACATTAACACAAGATCGCTGAAATCCTCCCTCCTTCCCTTCCTTCGCCATCTGGGAACTATATATCTTCTTGGGGCACACTGACAAACCCTATTGTATTGTCTCAACTTTTGAGTTACCCTTCAAGACCCTCCCCGTTCACAGCAAAGTCCTAATGTAAACAAGCATCTCCCCATACTTCCTCTCCATCAGGCAATCTTGGGAATGCCCATTCACAGCAAGGTCCTGAAAGGGGTGAATGGGACCGGAGTAGGCCACAGATGATATTCGCTTCAACAACTTTTCGAAAAAGTCCCAACTCATGCAGTCAGCGATTATCCCCATCGCCGACATCACTGGCCATGCTGAACACAACGACGAGAGCCACAATACACCTTGGCCGCCTATATCCTTTACCCCATGACGATTCTCTTCATATGTCTTGTTTAAATGGTGTTCTTATACCTTTAGGCTGAGAATTCCCCCCTTCTCAGTCATCTCTCTTTTGGATATGGAATATGTACTTACGTTTTTACTATGTATGTATCATTCTAATAACTTTGTTTTGTATTGAAGTACATGTTGCTGTTACTTTGTTAACCTGTTGAAACCTACTAAAAAAAATGCACTGATTACTGTGTAAATGTGACTGGCAGTGAAGGGGTTAACACTAGGTAGTGCTGTAGGGGTTAAGTGTGCCCTAGGGAGTGTTTCTAACTGTCGGGGGTGTTAGGTACCTGGTGATGAGCCCGACTTGATGGAAGAAGACTTCTCTTACAGCTCAGGTTCAGGGACCACTGGAATGTAGACAGTGGCCCCGTTAGCGCAGCAGGGTAGGAGTGTCTGACTGGAAGCAGCGGCTGGTTACTTCTGGATGCTGGAACTGCAGAGAAGATGGTAGGCAGGCAGGCAGCGATCAGCAGGCAAGGCAGCGGCAGCAAGGACCGGGTGCAGCACACTTGAACAGCAGAAGAATAGTCAGACGGGCCGGGTCACAATGGATAAGCAGACAGGTAAGTACAGCAGGCAGAAGAGAAGTCCAGGCAGGCAGAGGTTCGGCAACAGAGGTACAGTCCAAAGCAAGGTCAGGCAGGCCGGGGTCAGAGCAGGAGAGGTCATCGAGGTCAGATGGTAGCCGGGTCAGATATCACAACAGCAGGCAGATAGCAGGTAGTTCGGGTACAGAGCTGCAGACAAACAGCACAGAGTAGATGCAACAGCCTCCTTTAAATAGGCCGACTGGCGACAAACCGCGCTAACGCGCACACGCACGCACACGCCGCGCACGCGCATAGCATACTAGCTCATTATGAATTACTTACCTGAGATCAAAGCCCCCGCAGCAGTCTTGGTTCACAGCTCTGGCGGCCGACATTGCTCCCGGAGTTACTTCTGGGTACCGCAGGCTCCAATGCTGTGATTGGTGCGTGGGAGCCACCGGTAACGGCACAGGCTAACTGAAACAATGGCACATACTTGCCATTGCTTCAGTTTGCTTCAGTGCACATGTGCTGATGACGTTAGCACATGCAAATACAGTGAATAGCTCCTAAACCATGCAGGTTTAGGAGATATCCAGTGTAGCTACAGATAGGGATAATTATAGGCTTACCTGTAGCAAAAAGTGGTTGTAAAGGGTTTTTCAACCACTTTAATAATACCCTTTTGAATTACATAACAGAATATCTTCCTAGATGCAACAAATGCCCTCGAATGCCAGGGCCCATAGTCGGTACGCAAGAGGCTAGCATTCAGTCCCCTCCAAAAGCCCCTGTCCTGGGTGAGTCTATCACTGAACACAAAGAAGATGAATTCGCAACACCTGTGGGATATCATTTCTCATAACCAGATCACACTATAGACCTCAATGTTTTAGTTCTTAACCACTTAAGGACCGAGCCTCTTTGAGATTTGGTGTTTACAAGTTAAAAATTTTTTTGCTAGAAAATTACTTAGAACCCACAAACATATATATTTTTTTCTAACACCCTAGAGAATAAAATGGTGGTCCTTGCAATAATTTCTTATTGTAAAAGATAATGGTACACCGAGTAAATTAATACCCAACATGTCATGCTTCAAAATTATGCTTGTGTGGTTTTAACACCATTTTAATATGCGGGCATTACTCACACATGTGTTCACTTCTGCACACAAGCTCAGCGGGACGGGGCGCGTTTACATACTTTTTTCCCTTTTTTTTTTTTTTACCTTTTATTCTTACACTGTTCTTTTAATTTAAAAAATTGTGTCACTTTTATTCCTATTACACGGAATACAAACATCCCTTGTAATAGAAAAAAAGCATGACAGGACCTCTTAAATATGAGATTTGGGGTCAAAAATACCTCAGATCTCATATTTACACTAAAATACAATTTTAAAAAATGCCCATTTAAGAGCTATGGGCGGAAGTGACATATTGACGTAGCTTCCGCCCTGCAATGATATGGAGATGGGTGGGGGCCATCTTCCCCTCACTCGTCTCCATACCAAGCTAGCAAGAGATCGCGATCACCTCCGCCACTACGAAAGCTCCAGTAAGCGGCGGAGGGCACCGCAGCGTGGTGGAAGGGGGGCCCTCTCCCACCGCTGATAAAAGTGATCTTGCAGTGAATGCACTGCAGAGCCCACTTTTATCTGAAAGAGGACCGCCCACTGAAGAAAAGGATATGAGGGTTATGGCAGCTATCTGCTGCCATAACAACGGTATTCCTCTTCAAAGTAGCGAAGTAAAACGATGGCGGGCTGTTCGTAAGTGGTTAAAGGGAATTTCAAATCCACTCAGAAAACGTATATTTTTGAACTAAGAATGATAATTCTATTTGACACAAAAGAGATGGGATTAAATTAGACCTGGGTTTTCTTAATCATTATCCAACAGTTTTAGGACCCCTTTTGCGTATTAATATTGATTGGCCCTTGAAGAAGAGGGCATACCACAAAAGCTTGTCCTGAAAAAAATGTATGTTTGTGCAAATAAAAAAGTAGCAAGGAATGCAACATTGAATGAACGAAACAATTTTCTTTCCTACAAACAGTGGTTTAAGAAATTTGCATAACCTATGGCCTGCCTTACTTGCAGGAGAAGCAGGTGAAAATAAAGGAAAAACATAAAATAGGGAAATTATGTAGAACCAAATCTAAAGGCTGGTAAACGTCTTTATATTACGTTTTTGCTTTGGGGTTAGATTTTCATCAATTTAGCTCTTTCTATGTTTTAGGTAGCGGCAGAGCTGTACAAAAGTGTTCAACTTATCATTTTCTATTAGGCCCTTCTACCAATGCAAGACTGACCAATAGGTATTTTATTTATTGCGTGCTGAGCTTAGGTCACTAAGGTTAGGCAAGATTTTATTTTAGTGCGAGTAGAAAATGAAAATGAAAAGTGAAAACTATTTTGACATTAATGTTGTCTGCAATATAATATACTGTAATGTGCCTTTTTATTTGCAACTTGGAGCTACTATTTTGCCAGGCAGCACTGACAGCATTTTAGGAGCTAAATGTTCAGTGCACAGCGACAGGTCTCTCTCAAGTCATGAACTCTGCTCCAATCAGAAGAAAGGGTTCATAAAGGAGGAAGATTTGTTGATTTGATCTGTTTGGTGACTTGGATAGAAGCAGGCATCTTATGCTCTGATGAGAGGACTGAGAGAGGTCACCATGTAATCACTAATTGGCATCCCCTAATCTTAGAGGAGCACAATATCGTTATCCATGTCCCACAAGGGGAAACAATTGCCCCCGCATAGCGTACTAGCTCATTATGAATTACTTACCTGAGATTGAAGCCCCTGCAGCCATCCTCAAACACTGCTCCAGCGGCTGACATCGCTTCTGGAGCTACTTCCGGGTATCGCGGGCTCTGGCTCTGTGATTGGCCGAAGCCGCGATGACGTCACTCCCGTGCCAGCGTGTGAGCCGCTGTTAACGACACACTCACTGAAGCAATGGCACATAAGTGCCGTTGCTTCAGTGTGCAGGTGCCGATGATGTTGGCACATGCAAATACAGGGGATATCTCCTAAACCGTTCAGGTTTAGGAGATATCCAGGGTAGCTATAGATAAGCCTTATTACAGGCTTACCATAAGCAAAAAGTGTGTTGTAAGGGTTTACAAGCACTTTAACGTATGTATTTTGTCATTTCTGCCTGTAATCTCATGTACTTAAAGCGGAGTTCCACCCAAAAGTCGAAACTTCCACTTCAAGTACTTCTTGCCCCCTGACATGCCACATTTGGCATGTCAATTTTCTTTTGGGGGGTGCAGTTACCTGGTTTTGACAGGTACCCATCTCCCACTTCAGCTAGGGCTGCCTAGGCAACTCCACCTCTCCCCCTATGTGGCCCCTCCCTCTCTGTAATTTTCTGGGGCATGTCACAGGTTCCAGAAGATTTCACGCGACTCGCTCATGCATACCTGGCTGTGAATGTGAAGCCGCAAGCTATCACAGTCAAGTGCCCACAGTAGTAATGCCAATGCCACAGACAGGCAGTGTAGAGGAGAGAGGCTTCGGTGCCCGGATCACTGGATCTTGGGACACGTGAGTGTTTGTTTATTAAAAGTGAGCAGCTACACTTTTTGTAGCTACTCACTTTTGATAAACACAGAACTGGGTGGAACTTTGCTTTAACACCTGTTGTAAAGTAATCCAGCAGTGTTACCACAAAGCAGTTAGAGACCTGTTTTGTTTTGCTTTTAAAGAAAAATTGTTCTAGATGAATGGTGCAGAGAGAGATAGCTTTCAAAACCCTTATGTTCTGGTACAGAACACCTGAAGTTTTGCATTGTCAAGATCATTCTCTTTCCCCTTTATGTTGGTGTTGTGGTAAAACTAGTCCATATTTTTTGGCAATGTGAGGTTATTGTGCCTTTTCGGTCTGTCCCTGCTCCAATGAATAGTCAACCACTCTTTACTGTTGGCCCCGCTAAATTGTCTTTTACGCCTCCCTTTTCCTGGTATTGGAAAGCCTCTGAATAGGCGTGCTTCTTTTATTTTGATAGTGGCCAAAGGAACTACCCACCCATATGGTATGTCTGGGATTCCTCTGAGTTTTGGTACCCCTCCCGGTCTTGAATGAACAAGATAGGCGGGGGATAAAAGCATATTTATTCCTTCATCCCATATCTCTGGTCTCTTCACCCTGACCCCTGGTGCAATTCTTTTATGCTTTTGCTTGTATTCTTTTTTTTTTGTGAACTTGCTGTCCAAGGTTATAGCCACATCATGCAATTGCACTTCTACCTTTATCTTTTTTTTTTTTATTATTTATGTTATTAACGATCTGTAACCCACCTTAGTCATTGCCCTCCACTTTTGGTTATGTTTCCATCTGTGGTGTTTTTGTAATTTAAAAATAAAAATAAAAATTGTTTTAGTAAACCATATTTTTTGTAATCGAAATGTGCAGAACTCCTTTTCTCTAGTCACACAATAAAGAGGACCTGTCTAAAAGTAAAACTGCAATAAATTTAAAAGTGTCATGACAAAAGCCTTAAAATGAGCTAAGAAGAGGAAGCAGATGCTATTGAGTTCTGTGAGGAATTTGGGGGGAAGCTGGTCACATCTGGCTACTTTATTTGATGATAATTGATATCCCCTTTCCTAACTAGGATCTCTGAAAAGGAATGAGAAGTTCTGTGCTTTCTACATGCAAGCTGTAGAGCCACTAAATGAAAGCAGTGGCAAATTTGCTTTTTAGTGAGGTCATGTTCCTGTTCTGTTCTGAATTGGGAATGCTGCCTAGAATGTGACCCTTAAAATGGCTGTTTTTATGAACCTAAAATAAGGAAAAGGATACACAAAATCTCACATGAATACAAGGTAATTTGTGATGTAACTGACTCATAACTGATTTGTCACTGGTACCATTACTTCGTACTAAGATGGTAAATGTTGATATTGTACCTGTTATACATTTTTGGAATAAAAATATTGGAAAAGAAAATGGCTGCTTTTCCACAGAAATGTGTAAGGAATGTAAAGAATGTAAAGAAATTAGTTTATTTTCATAGAAAAGAAATGTGCCTCTCGGTGTTTTGGATTTACAAAGCAATCCCTTTATTACATGAAAAAAAATGTGTGGAAAAATAATGAATAATGTACGTAGCAAACTAAGCACAACTATGGCTCACCAAAGGCAATGTTTTTGAGGGGTTCTCATGAACAAATTCAGTTCAACCATTTATTTTTTTGTCTAAATCTGTTCAGCCTGGTGAATGACTTTTCACATGCCAAGAAGAAAGTAGTACTAGCGACGTCTCTTTGGTGTGATACTTTCAGGTGTTTTTCACTTAATGAGATGGACTATAGTCATCAGGAAAAGCCACTGATGTCTGTAGAACTCGAGTCAGCAAATCCATTTCACCTTATAACAGATCACCTGTTTATATATTCTGAATTAAATAAATGAGAGGCTAATGTGAAAAGGAAATGCATCATTGTGTTAATCACAGAGGCAATTTCAGACCCCCCCCAAAAAAAAATGCAAGCAAGAAGCACCTGTCTAATATTTGCTAATCATGCAAAGTAAGAAAAATCAAATTACACTAATGAATCTGTTGACACTTTGCATGAATTAATCATAATTTCTAAATGCTTAATGCTGTTTAATTGAAAATTAGACTAGAATTTTATATAACATATTTTGGAAGATAATGCATGTAAATCAGTATCATGTGAAGAATATTTTTCTTCATTATAAAAATAGCTTTTCTGCATTAATACAACCTCTTGTTCTCAAGGAATTATCTCCTGAATATTATAAGTGTGCCTTGTTTTACCCTTCCCTACTAACGTGTAATAGAGTCCAGTTACCATTACTAATGTACTATTAATAAAAAAGGAACCCAAATTTCAACCCAGAATATAGCTTGTAAACTGTGTAATAATATCAAGTTAAAGGAGCAATATACAGTATTTACCCATTTATAAAGGAAAACATGATTTGTTAAATGCATACGTTGTAATTAAAAATTGTACAGCCCTCTAGCAAAAACTGAAATGCCCCCCCCCCCCTCCAACAGCAAAATACCCTAATTACCATCACAGATGATGAAGATCTAAAGATATTGATATAAAGCCCTTTAGGGTGGTGATATTGAGGTAGGTTAAATTCTGCAAAGGGTAACAGTGGGTCTTCACGCATGGAGCTAAAAATAAAGAATAAATGTAATCAAACAATAAGGGTGACATTAAAGAGGAGGGCCGGTTTTGAATTTTTTTTTTTTAAAGTCAGCAGCTGCAAACACTGTAGCTGCTGACTTTTAATAAGCACACTTACCTGTCCAGGGCGCCCACGATGTCAGCCGCCCGAGGCTGACCCGTCCCTCGGTCTCAGGTCCCAGCGCCGCCATTTTGGGTAAGGTAAACATGCAGTGGAGCCTTGCGACTTCACTGCCCGTTTCCTACTGCGCATGCGCGAGTCACGCAGCACTTTGTGAATGGGATGCGCTGTGTTCTGGGACACACAGTTCCCAGAACACAGCGTGACCCATTACCCAGAAGATGCCACACGGAGGAGAGAAGGCCAGAAGATCTTCACGGAGGAGGAAGAGGCAGATTAGGATGATGTGCCTAGCAACAGGCATTTCTGTTTTTTTTTTAATGATTTTTTCAAATTTTTAATGTATTTTCTTTTTTCAGGGTGGCCCTCCACTTTAAGTCCAACAGACATTTCACAGCAGCGCACCAACTGTAATGTGCAATACAGGAAAATATATCCAATGTGCAGTTCATAAAATATAAGAGTCCAACAATGTGAAAAAACTGGTGTATTACCATATTTATCAGCATATAACATGGACATTCATTTTAAGAGGGAAGTTTCAGGAAAAAAAAACCTTACATTTAAAATAAGAAACTTTGAAGCAAAATAAGGGTCAGTGCTCATCTGCAGCCTCACAAATGCCATCAATGCAGCCTCACCATTGCCATCAATGCAGCAGCCTGACCATTGCGCGCAATGCAGCAGCCTCATTGATGCCTGCGTGCCGATAGATTACATACAGTGAGAATCTCCTATGATAGACAGAACAGTGGTCCAACGGTGACCCAGGAGACCGGACTTCCTATTGCAAAGTAAGTAAACAGGAGATTCTCACAGTATGTATGTGTATGAAGTACTGACATATTTGCACCCGATTTTCATGGTGAAAAAGTGAGTGTTATACGCCAATACAGTAATTAAAAACTCGAAGCTATACACCATATATCCTTCACCACAGTGTTCAGTGCAGGTTCCACTCCCTTAGGAATTATGCTCACCAAATAGTATTGCCATTCACTCTCGTGTCTGGCTAATATCACTTTATGTTGATCTAGGCTGCTCAAATTCACAAAACTTCATCCAGATACTGCGATCAATATACACCTCTCCAGGTGTTTTCCCACCACTACTTCCTTGAGCTCCACTATGTTGGGGTGCAGAAGTCTTAAAAGCAGTGTGATTTTCCACAGACTGCTGATTGGTATTCCTGATGGTGTTCTGCCGATATGGGAGGCTGTGTTGTTATGGTTCAGGGGGGGCGGGGGTGGATGGATTTTTTTGGGTGGCGCCCCACACCATTTTTTTATTATTTTGGCGTGAGGTTCAGCTAAAATCCCTATCAGACCGGAAGGGCCTGGTATGGACTTGGGGGGGGGGGGGGGGGTGGAGGACTCCATGCAGTTTTTTTTTTAAATTTTTCTATTGATGGGCAATTGCTGACATTCTATTCTTTACATTCATCTGTCAGTTGGGAAGCCTGCTGACAGATAATGAGTCATGGTTGTTAAGGATGTGGGCAGCTGGCTTCCCGGCCTGCTGCTTAACAACCAGCTATTCTTCACAAAGAATTTGAATAAGTCGATCATTTTTCGATCGATCTGATTTCTAATCAGTCTGAAAAGTTGGAATTCATTAGAAAATAAGTAATAATAAAGGAAACAAATTTTAACAAAAACAAAACAAAACTAAACAAATGAATTCCGTAACAAAATGAAATGAGTAACATAATGAATCTGCACACGTCTAGTACCCAGTACTTGATCTAACACCTCTGGGTAGGGGGTGTGCGTGCATCACCTGTGACCCGGCCGTGCTGTGATTAAACACAGCAGATGTTGATCACCGGGTGCCGGGCAATGAGTTACTGCCGGTACCCGGGGGTCATCAGGAATTTACATAGCCCCCATAATAAATTAATAAAAAGTACATTTCCCATTCACAAGAAAAAAATTTAAATAATAAAGACCCCACAGACTTTGGCAAAGTCCATTAATTAAAAAAAGTCCAACTATTTAAATTCATCATCAATTACATCATCCAGCAATGCAGATCCTTGTGAAGGACTTGTGAAAGTGTGTCTTTTGTTTGTGTCCTTATTTACTGTTTACTGTTTATTGTTTTTTTGTGACTGTGTAAGGTTACTAACTATGTAACTATTACTCTTTCATATGGGGGTCTGGTATCCGATGCCCTCCTTATATTTAACTGGTTCCTGACCATTTTTCAACTATCTCACGCCAATTTAAATCAGCAGAATGGCACGGGTGGCAAATGGGCATACCGCGGCGGTCGTATTCGTTATAGGACCGATCAGTCCCCAGGGCCAGACAAATGATTTATGGTCTGGTCCTGCTGATAGGTCCTAATAAATATAAACCTTCCCCTGTCTTTGTTAGCAAAAACATAGACAGGAGGAAGTGATGTCATCTCTCCTCTTGGAGTCTTTTTGATTCCAGTGAAAGGAGAGATAATATCTAACTGTGAGTTGCACAACACTACACTGACACCAGTACAAACAGGTACACTTGCCACCCCCCCGGTTGCCCCACCCCCCCAGTTAACCCATTCACTTCCTGTCACTGTGTCACCAATTTCAGTTTTCAGATTTTTCACTGATCACTGCATTGATGTCATTTTTGACTGAAATAAGTGTTAGGGCGGTTAGTAGTAGGCCTTGTTAGGTGTAAGGTACCCCCCTAATAAAGGTTTAACCCCTTGATCACCCCCCAGTTAACCCTTTTACCCCCTGTCACCAGTGTCACTAATCGATCATCGTATTTGTGTCACGGATGATGCTAGTTAGCCAGTTAGTTTCACTGCCAGGTTTTTATAGCGTCAGGTACTCCCATATATTACCTAATAAAGGTTTTAACCCCCTGATTGCCCCTAGTTAACCCTTTCACTCCCTGTCACCAGTGATCACCGTATTAGTGTTATGGGTGACGCTGGTTAGTTAGATTGTTTTTTATGGCATCAGGGCACCCGCATTATAATACCCAATAAAAGTTTAACCCCCTGATCACCTGGCGGTTGATATCAGGTTTTAGTGTAGGTCAGATTAGTGCCAGTAGCGCCAACACCCAAGCACGCACCACACACCTTCTTTAGTAGTATAGTGTCTGAATGGATCTATATCTTTGATCTGATCAGAACTATATTAGCATCCCCAATAGTTTAGGGTTCCCAAAAATGCAGCGTTAGTGGAATCAGCCCAGATACTTCATAGCACCTGCGTTTAGCCCCTCCTTCCGGCCTAGCTCACCCAAGAGCAGTATCAATGGATCACTGTCACTTACAAAAACACAACACACATAACTGCAGCATTTGCAGAGTCAGGCCTGATCCCTGCAAACGTTAATGCCGCGTACACACGACCATTTTTTCCGTCGGAATAAACTCTGATGGCTCAAGCGGTCTTGCCTACACATAATCAGACCAAATTCCGACCGCCAAGAACATAGTTACATGCACCACATACAACGGGACTAGAAAAGGCCAATTCAATAGCCAGTGTGCCACCCTTTGGGCTCCTTTTGCTAATTTCATGTTTATCTTGTGTTAGTAGAAGTTTGGTGAGAGATGATTAGTGCTTTTCAGATCCGTGCTGCTCTTCAGTTTGTGCTTGTGGATTCGTATCTGTTCTTCAGTGCGTGTAGTCAGTTTGCATTTGTTTGTCAGTGGGTGCTATTTATAGTAGTAGCATATTTGATTGTCATTGCATTCAGGTCCACTCATTTCTGATTTTCATTTCAAGAATTTCATTCTTTCAGGCCTTGCTGTTTTTCAGTGCTTTCTGTTTAGTTTGTTCTGACCAGCCGACCATTTTGAAGCCATATTGCGGGTAAGAGTTCATCGTGGAGATCGTGCTCTGTGGGGGATTGGTGTTGGGCTTCTAGCTTTGACCTGAGCCCAGTCCATGAACAGTACAAAACATATTACAAAATGAAAGATCTTTCATTGTATTATTAGGGTAGGACCCACTATTTCGGGGGAACTTTGAGGCAGTAAGTAGGCTTAGCACTATGTAGCCATATGGTGTGACCAAACTCCCGTATTTTTTGAATATGTTCAGGTGTTTTTAACTAGCCTGCAGCAGATGTCATTCTTAAATGTGTGCGCTGTAATATGTTTTGTACTGTTTGTTGGTCTTATAGCAGCACCATCTTGAATTTAAATGCACTAGCGTGTGCCCCCCAAATATGTTTTTTTTTTTTCCATAAAGAATTTATTGGAGTTTTAAACAGTACAGTAACAGGCGATACAGAATGTACTAAAAAAAAGGGAAAAACATAGTACAAATTGAGATCACAGATAACAGAATAAACTGAGAGGTGGTCACGAACCCATCTTGTTTCATATTGCAGTCTAAATCATAAACAATATTGACTGTAAGCGAAAGGATCGCGAAGATTGGCCCGATAGGTTCCCATTGCAGGTGGTCGGGAAGTGTACTGTGTACAATCCAAAGTTGAAGCTGCCGGGATATGTCATTGGTTGTGGGCGGTATCCTGTCCCTAAGGGATTGTTAAGTTGAGTGAAGGCACGGGAGGAATGGGAAGACTGTCAGGCGATAGTATGGTATGTGGGGCAGAACAAGTGGGTAAGCGGCTAACCGGGGCCGGTCAGCCGAGCTGAGATCTAAGTCATCCGTGTCTGGGCTAACTCCCCACAGGGGGGAGGTCAGTGGGGCACCAGGAGATGGAGGGGGTGTGGATGGGACAGGTATGGGGGGGGGGGGGTAGGGGATAGGGAAGGGGCAGGGGAGAGGAGGGGTGTCGTCTCTCCGGGCTCCTCCACCAAATATGCACCGTTGTATAGGTGCGTACGGCCGTCCGCTCGAGTTCCTTTGAAAGGAGGAAAAATACAAAAAATAAAAATAAGACTTGCAACACCTGGGCCATTACCAGGTCGTATAGCAAAACAGACGGGGGTTTACTAGATGCGTATTTAATTATGGGAGCTATTTGAGGAGAAAAGGCAGCCATAATCTCGGAAATGTGTCCACTTATCCCAAGTCCGCGCATACTTCTGTGGGGAGTCTCGGGCAATGTGAATGAGCTCCTCCATTTCCGCTACTTTTGCTACCTTATTTAGCCATTCAGTAATGGAGGGGATATTGGGGGAGCCCCAGTGGGTTGGGATGCAGAGCTTGGCGGCGTTAAGGAGATGTAGGGTCAATGATTTCAGATGGCGTGTGGGGACAGAGGTATGGTGGAGAAGCATACGAACTGGTGTATATTCTATCGTGCTATTGGTGATGGTGCTAGATATTCTATGAACCCGTGTCCAAAAGGTTTGGATTTTGGGGCAAGTCCACCAGATGTGTAAGAGCGATCCCCTATGTTTTTTGTATACAGTCCATGAACAGGGTCAGGAGGAGTTCATGGACCAATAATTGGTTACTCCAGTGTGACCAATTCTCTCATATGCCCTTGAGATCCGTGAGAATAATCCTGAAGATTTCAGAAACTTTCTCAGGATGACGTACTCCGTTTTTCACCATTTGTTGGCTTTGCTATCCCCTTATATCAGCAGCAGGATACCTGCATGTGGCAAGCCATCACTCCGGAGCAGAGGCTAGTCGCCACGCTGCTGTACTTGGTGACTGGGAGAAGCCCGCGGGACCTCAAGTTTGACAGGCATCTCCCCCCAGGCTCTGGGGATCATTATTCCAGAGACCTGTTCTGCGGACTATTTTAGGGTAAGTTTTATCCTTTAACATCACATTACATATATTTAATGTTTGCTAATGTATTGTATTTCTTTCATCATTCCCTATTTACCATGATTGGAATATGCTGTGAATGTCCCCTTTATCCTCATGCATGCTGGAAGCTTTTAAAGTTCCTTCATGCATTTTTGCCTTCACTAACCTACCCAACACACTATCCTGGGCCCATACACACCTAGTCTAGTCACTTAATGTATTTAGTCAGCTCCATTGTAGTAATTTACCCTAAAAACCCCCTATAATGTGTCCAAATGTAATTTGTGTCCTTAAATTCAGGCAGAGTGCTAGAGGCTTTTTATTTGGGGGCCCAAAATCATTTGGAACCCTTCCTCCCCCCCAACCGCTAAGTCAGCTGATACCAATTCTCTATCTGCTGACTTTGCCAAACCCATACACACAAGACCCATCTCTTTTGTGTTCATAACTATGGATGAATTCACCAAAGCATGTAGTGCAAAGGCCTGCCTGAATACTTTCAAATGCTACTGTTTAAAGTTTTGTTCTCCTATTATCTTGATAGGTAATTGCCCTTTGGCATTTTTTTTTGTATTATGCCACTTCTTACCTGTCCAGTGGCCTGCGAATAGTGTAATTAAGGAGGGGCTGGCCAAAGTAACACACATTACTTTTTACTCCATTATTTAGTGGAGAGGGTTACCTGTCCAAAACATACCCCCCCCAAACTATTTCCAAGGGGCCATCAGAGGGGGTGAGGAATTTGATAAGTGGGTCTCATTTTTGCCTTTAAATACTCCTTCCAAAAAATGTCACAATGATGTTGGCCAAGAATGTTTGTGTCTAATCTGCTTGCAATGTTTATGTGCAAAATTACTAATTTGATATTTTTTTGTTTGACTCCACAATTTCCTTCAATGCCACAGGAATGGCATACTTGTGCCTTCCCAATTTGCCCAGCGGTGGGATTTTTCCTAACTGCGGAGAGGCAATCGATGGGAAGCACGTCAACATTGTCCCGCCACCCCGTTTGGGGTCATACTATTTTAACTATAAGGGGTTTCATAGTATTGTGTTGATGGCAGTGGTGTCGGCGACATACGAGTTTTTGTATGTGGATGTGGGGACGAAGGGCCGGATGGAATAGTATTTGCCCGACATCTCGAGAGTGGTGGCTTGGGATTGCCACCTCCGGAGGAGAACATCGAAGGACTGCCATATTTGTTTGTCGCAGATGTGGCATTCAGTCTGGGTAACCACATGATGAATCCATTCTCCCAGAGGGCCCTCACCCCGCAGAAGTGGGTTTTTAATTACACGCTGGCCAGAGCCAGAAGAGCTGTTTCAAATGGCCATAAATATGGCGGAATACAAACTGAACAATATAATTTTGAGCTGCTGCATCCTGCACAATTTTTAAAAAGAAACAATGCTAATTATGTTGCAACAGTTGGGCCTGAGTCCAGACTTAGTAATGAAACACTGATGGCCCTGGAAGCGGGCCATCCGGGCTTGGCCCCCCAAAGCACTCGTGAATGCGGCAAAAATATTTAGAATATTTTATGGGTAGGGGGGCCATTGCTTTGCCACCCAATTTTGAATACATTTTATTTTTTATCAGATAAAATCTGGATTTTCATTTACTGCTTTGATTTATTTTTCTGGTCTCCTAGGTTCTTCTATTGCACTTGTAGTGCCAAGTGGCTTTTTCATTACACCCATTGTCACAGTAAACACCAATTTAATACAAAAACTGGTATTGATCATTGAAAGAAGAAGCCACACATTTTTGAGTATAAAATCTTTTATTCTGTGCACATGTACATGTGTGTTGTAAATCATATTTTTGGTAAAAACACCAATTCTTGGCTTATTTTTTTGGACAACATTTGTTAGGGTTCATAAGCAGGCATATTTCAAAACATAACATACACAACTCTGGAACTTACAAAGTTCAACATTTAAACACTGAAAGCAATATCAGACGTTATAGTTTCCAAAATGTCTTGATATTGCCTTCATCAGATGGGGTGAAGTGAACCCTGTAAAAGCCAAATTTTGAAGATGCACACAATTTGGGAGCCAAACTGGGGATTTCCCTCCTGCATAATGTCAACATGTACTATTTCCCATCATCAGGGATCAATGGACGTGTTTTGGGGGTGCAACCACTTCCTCTCTCATACTTGAGTTGCGAGGAAGGGGTTGCAGCCACAAAACGCGTACATTGATATCCCCTGATGGCAGATAGCACATGTTGACACATTGGGGGTTATTTACTAAAGGAAAATACACTTTGCACTGCAAGTGCACTGAAAGTGCACTTGGAAGTAAAGTCGCTGTAGATCCAAGGGGGACATGCAAGGAAAATAAAAAACAGTATTTTAGCTTGTACACAATTGGATGATAAAAATCAGCAGAGCTTCCACTCATTTCAGATCTACCCCTTAGATTTAGAGCGACTGCGCTTCCAAGTGGACTTTCAGTGCACTTGCAGTGCAAAGTGGATTTGTCTTTCGTAAATAACCCCCACTGTGTGCATCTTCAAAATTTGGCTTTTAAAATGTTTGAAAAATTTGTGTTATAAAAAATGGTGACATTTTTTGAGTATTTAGATTCTTCCTAGGACATCAATCATGTTCTTCAGTTTTTTTGTTCAATCTCAATAGTTTTTTCCTTTATACAGTCTAAATCCCAACTACAGCACATTATTATTGGATTAGACTTTGGGCACTGTCACTGGTGAAATCTGAGAGATTGTTCTTCCACAACCTGTACATCACCTAAACAATAAAATACACACCATGTATTATAAATATGCAGGCATACGTCTATTACCTGAATCTGGGGTGTCAGACACTCACCTGTTGTGGTGACAATCTTGACCAGCTCTCCTTCTTCCACATTCTCAGAGGTCAGAGGTTGTTCCCCTTCCCCTGTTCCCCTTCTTCGGGAGGTGGGGGGGTCCCTGGTGTGCTCAGACGTCAGTCTTTGCTACCCTATGAGAATGAAACAAAAGGTATACTTAGCACACAAATATTTGAGGCCAGAAATAGGTATATGAAACATTGCTTGGAAGTGGGGTACAATTGTCTTTTTTGGCCGAGTTCCAAGTTGAACACATGATTTATTCTCTTACCAAAGCTGGAATACTTACCTTTTTTGGACAAGTTTCACACATGTAGACACTCCTAGTATCCACTGGAGTACCTGTGTGGGTCACCCTAAAAAGTTTGTTTCATATGTCCCACACTAGTGCTCTTGAGTCCAGATGTGCAAACAGCTGCTGAGTGTCCTCACTGTGTTACACTGAATCTAGTTTGCTATTCCTTCTAGTTTCAAACACATCTAGACAACAATGTCCTAAACTTTTTTTAAATACAAATTATCATGACCAAATATATTTAAGCCTGTATCTGGGAAAAACTGCATATTTAGTTGGCAAGCGAACAATGTTTACTATGACCGATTACTGTGCCCACAAACATGAAAGTTGCCATTTTAAAATGTCAAATAGTAAAGAAAAGCACATGGCGCATGCAAATAATAATAATAATAGGAACATATGACGAGTACTTACTTTTCAAAGAAATTTCTTGATTCTCCTGTACTGATCCTGCTCCCTCAATTTGAGGTCCAACCAGCATTTCCTCAATTGATCCTTGGATCTTTCCTACCCCATTTTGTTCATGATCTTGGCCTTTCTCATATTTGGGTTTGGGTACGGTCCATAATTCTCATCATAGTCGTTCCTGCTCAAGATGTTGACCATCTCCAACATCTCTACAAAGGACATATTTGAGGCCTTAAGGCCCCTTTCGCACTGAGGCAGTGCAGGCATCTGCTATTTTTAGCTCCACTTTACCGTTGTCTTAGCGGCACTATTTGGCCACTAGCGGGGAGGTATTAACCCCCACTAGCGGCCGAAAAAGGCTTAAAACCGCCCGAAAAGCGCTGCTGCAGCGGCACTTTGCCGGCGGTATAGCCGTGCTGCCCCACTGATTTCAATGGGCAGGAGTGGTTTAGGAGCGGTGAATACACCCCGCCTTCACCGCTCCAAAGATGCTGCTAGCAGGACTTTTTTTTTTATTCGGCTTTCACACTGGAGTGAAAAGAGCCTATTTTTTCAGTCGCTATTTTTAGCGCTGTAGCGCCTGAAAAATGACTCAGTCTGAAAAGGGCCTTAATCTCCTCCTGGATCATGACATTTCTGGCTCTGGGCTTTCCTCCTCCTCGTTACCGCTATTATGCACCTGCTGTGCCTCTGCCATGTTCCTCTCCCACTGCGACAAAAGAGACAGGGTGGGGAATATTCTAGAAAGAACACCAGGGGTGGGCGACGCGGACAGAGTTTCATGCGCAGTGTATATAAAGATAACACACATGTGTCGTAACTATGTTCTGTGTGTGGAGGAAGGAGGAATGGAAGCAACGAACGTTATAACGAAGGTAATATTTTAACTTGGGACATGAGCAGCCTATACTGAATCTAGATTGAGGCCTATATTGGGATAAGATTGCCTCAGATGAGTGTTTTTGTCTTTTGTTTGGTCCTGCAGAAATAATGTATCCATTTAAAGATGAAGAATTCCTGGGCAAATTCCTGGATAAATACAAGATATGAGATTTATGGGAGGTGAAAAACCCCTTATATCACAATAAAGCATGTAGGAAGGCATCGCTGGAGACACAGCTTGAATTTGTAAATACTCAGGCCCCCAATGCAGACATCAGGTTTCTGGAAACTAAAATTGGTAGCTTGAGAAGCACATATAGAAAGGAGTATCTGAAGGTCCAGAAGTCCCTGAGGTCAGGAGCAGCAGCAGATGATGTATATGTACCCATTCTGTGGTACTACAACAGGATGTGTTTTCTGGATGACCAGATTGAAGCCAGGGAAATTGCTTCTGACTCTTTCGTGCAACCTTTGGAGGAGGAAGCTCAACCCCTTGTGGATGTCCTCAAAAATTATTTTTTCACAGTTGAGGCATTGGTCCTCCTCCGATTTGCTGTAAATTATAGGCTATATTTATGCCATAGGCCTCTACAGCATTGAGGGGGGATTTCAGGGCTGCATTAGCCTCCTCAATGAGGGCCAGTGCTGCCCCATCCACGTCCCTCCCCTTCCTGTGCCTTTTGGGTGGAAGGCAGAGGGAACGCACCTGGGATTGGGTGTGACTGGGCCCTGCCACCTCCAGCAGCCTGGGTACATATGTCATCTGCTGCTGTTCCTGATCTCTGGGAGTCCTGGACCAGATTGACCTCCCTTCTATATCGACTTCTCAAGCTACCAAGTTTTTTAACCACAAAGTTGATGTCTGCCTTGGAGGCCAAAGGCTTCATCTTTCTTTTGTTATTATGAGTGAAAATAAATTGAGATTTTTGTTTCTGAAAATACTTGCCTATGTTTTTTTCTTCAAATAGCAAATTTTGGTTGTGAGTAGGCAGGTACATTTCAAAAATACAAATGTCAAAATTAACAAGGGACACCAACACCAAGCAACCTCCCTGAGGTTTACAAATACAAGATAATAATGGTGTTGTGGAATCGTGACATAAAAAAAGGAGATCACAAGAAAAAATTTAAAAAAAAAAGGAAATCTTGATTGAAAAAAAAAATAGGACTCTAAAAAAAAGGTAAACATTATTATGGTGATCTGGCTTTAATTAAAATAAAGATTATTCAGGAGATCCCTAGAAATAATAAAGAAATACGTTTGTGACTATGAGCAGCAAAATAACTTAATTCTTCTAGCATTATAAAGAAGAAGAGAATGCGCGGCATTAAAAAGATTAAAAAATTTGCAGCGCAACGAATCTGCCATCTCCATTATGAACGTTAGTTTTACAAGAGCGAGCGGTTCCATCTCATACTTGATTCTGAGCATGCGTTTTTTTTGCATGTCAGAATTGCATACACACGAATGGAATTTCCGATAGAATCTTTTCCTGGAGGAAATTCGGCCAGCAAAATTCAGATGGAGCATACACACAATCGCATTTTCTGTCGAAAAGCTCTCATCTGTCTTTTGCTGGCCGAAATTCTGACCGTGTGCAAGCGACATATCATTTTTTTTTGCTAGCATTTGAATCAGTCGCTGACAGTCAGAAGCTCTTATTCCTGTGAGTCTCACTAGTGTACCAAATTTACAGACCAAAGTGTCAAATCGATGGTACACTAGTTAAGAGACCTACACATTTCTGATCATGATTGTAGTCAAACCAGCACTGCAGTATCACATGGTGACGTGACGAGTCCCATAAGTGCAGTTCAAGCTGGTGAGGGGGCTAGCACAACTAGTCTTCCGCAGCCACCAAGAAGAAGCCAAACACAGGCCCGTCGAGCCCATAGTGCATTTCCTGCTGCATTTGGAAATCCTAATTGGGAGCCCACCACTTCTGCAGCACCTGTACTTTCGCTACTCACTGGCCAACACGAAATTCAGGTGGAAACAGTTGATTTTACATCACTTGATTTCTATTTGCTGTTTTTCACGGAAGATCTCTATAGATCTATTGTGGATCAAATTAATTTGTATGCTGGTCAATTAATCGTCGCTAATCCCTATTTGACCCTTGCCAGAGAATGGAAACCTATTACGGTTTCCGAATTTAAGACTTTTCTGGGCCTATCCCTCCTCATGGGCATAACTAAAAAGAATGAGTTGCCCTTGTTCTCTGCCTCCATGGCCAGGGCACAATCTGAGCAGATCTTGTGGTTCATGCACTTCAATGACAATGAACTCACCCTCGGGGTGACCCTGGATACGATCAGCTCTACAAAATTTGGCCCCTCGTAAACCACTTCAAGCAACAGTTTGCAGCCTTATTTCCTCCCGATCAAGTTGTCTGCATTGAGGAGTCACTGATTAGGTTTTCTGGCCTCTTGTCTTTCAGACAGTATCTTCCCAGCAAGCGTGCCAGATATGGAGTCAAGATGTATAAGCTCTGTGACAGGGCAACAGGCTATACATATAGTTTTATGGTTTACAAGGGAAGAGATAGTCACGTAGAGCTGGAGAACTGCCCAGATTAGATATGAAACGCTGGTAAGATTGTTTGGGACCTGGTGTCACCCATATTCGGAAAGGGGTACCACTTGTATGTGGACAATTATTACACAAGTGTGCCACTTTTTAGTCACTTGTTTGATCATGGAATTGGCACATGTGGCACTGTGCAATCTAATCGCTGGGGCTTACCCCAGTGGCTTGTAGATTCCCATCTTAGGCTGGGAGAGAGAGCCTGCTTGAAGTGTAATAATTTGCTCGCAGTTACAAATAAAAGTGTAAAAAAAATAAAGAATAAAAACAAAAAAACAAAAATAGTTTTATTGTTCTCTCCCTCTCTATTGTTCTGCTCTTTTTGTCTGTATTCTACAATGCAATGTTTTATTCTTACTATGTTTTATCATGCTTGCTTTTCAGGTATGTATTTCCTTTATTCTTTACTGTTTACTGTGTTTTATTAACCCTTTTTTTTTTTTTTTTAGGTATGACATTCAGCTGTAGCACTGCTTTATTGATCTTGACAGCAACAGTGTTTGCTCCCAAAATCAGAGACCCCACAATGTAGAAGGTGATTTCACAATCACAGTTAAAAGAATAAGACCATATATGCTGAAGCATGGGGGCAGGGCTGGAGGAGCGATTTGCCCCTAACATTAGGGGTGGATTGCCCCCATGCTTCGGCATATATTTTTTAGGCACAGATTGCTTTAAAAAATGTTTTATTTTTATGCCATTTTATTGTATTTACTTTTCAGGTATGGTAAGTCTTACTGTTATACTTTAATGTTACTTTGTTTTATTGTTAACCATCATTTGCTTAGTAGATATGCCATTCAGCTGGTTCATTTAGTGACAACTTTGTGCAAAAAAAAAAAGTAAATTTCCAGCAACTTGTGGCAAAATATAAAATATTCCATGGACTCAACATGCCTGTCAGCAAATAGCTTGGGGTATCTACCGTATTTATCGGCATATAACATGCGCTGGCGTATAAAATGCGCCCCAAGTTTAGGAGGGAATTTAAAAGAAAAAACATTTAGGAGGGAAGTTTAAGGAAACAAAACTTACATTTAAATGCCCATCAATGCAGCCTTGTCTGTGTCATTTGCAGTCTTCTATTTAGCCTTGCCAGTCATTTGCAGCCTTGCATTTAGCCTTGTCAGTGTCATTTGCAGCCTTGCATTTAGCCTTGTCAGTGTCATTTGCAGTCATCCATTTAGACTTGTCAGTGTCATTTGCAGCCATGTCTGTGTGTTTGCCATTTAAAAATGGCGCCGCCGAGATACAGAGCGGATGTCCTGTGTATCTTGGTGGAGCTCGGTAGTTCTCGGCTGTTCTCGGTGGCTTTCGGGTATTTTCGGCCGCACTTCAGCCGTTCTCTGCTATTTTCGGCCACACTCGGCCATTCTCGGCGGATCTTGGCTTTCCAAAAGCCACCAAGAATGGGCGAGTGCGGCCGAAAATAGCCGAGAATGGCCAAGGATAGCCGAGAATGGCTGAGTGCGGCTGCAAATACCCAGAAGCCGCCGAGAACGGCAAAAAGGCTTACAAACGGCGTGGGATCGGCGTATAACACGCACCTCCCCCTTGATTTTAGGGGGGGGGAAAGTTTGTGTTATACGCCAATAAATACAGTACTTTCCAAAATGGGGTCATTTGGTGGGGGGGGGGGGGGGGGTTGTGCTATCTTGGCATTTTATGGCCTTCAAAACAGGGAATCGGTAGTGAGAAGTGAAATAAAAAATTTACACCCTTAGAAAGCCTGAAGGCGGTGCTTGGATTTCAGGGTCCTGTACGCGGCTAGGCTCCCAAAAAGTCTCACATGAGGTATCTCCATACTCAGGAGAAGAAGCAGAATGTATTTTGGGGTGTAATTCTATATATGGCATGTGTGAGCAATATATCATTTAGTGACAACTTGGTATATATATTTTTTTTTTCAGTCACTTGTGACAAAAAAAAAATATTCAATGGGCTCAACCATCCTCTCAGCAATTTCCTTGGAGTGTCTACTTTCCAAAATTGGGTCATTTGGGGGGGTTTGCACTGCCCCACCATTTTAGCACCTCAAGAAATGAGATTCTCATTTAGATGCTATAGCTTTTGCGCAAGCCAATAAATTTATGCTTATTGATTTTATTACTTTTTTTATAACAAAAAGTAGAAAATATAATTTTTTTTTTCAAAATTTTTAGTCTTTCCTTTTATATCGCAAACAATAAAAATCACAGAGGCAATCAAATACCATCAAAAGAAAGCTCTACTTGTGGGAAAAAAGGACGCAAATTTTGTTTGTGTACAGCATTGCACGACTGCTCAATTTCCAGTTAAAGCAGCACAGTGCCAAATTGTAAAAAGTTCTCTGGTCATTGAGCAGCCAAATCCTCTGGGGCTGAAGTGGTTAAAGGGGGTTTTCAGAGTCCAATATTCCCCCCTAGCCAGGGCTGTAGGTAAAGGCCCTTGTCCTAATCAACAAAGGGACAGGGTGCTTTGCAAGGGGGTGCCCCCAGGCAGAGTACCCTCTCCATGATGATGTTGCAGTAATGTGGACTAGTATGGTTCAGTGGGGCTGCATGCATACCCCACCTTTCCAGGAAAGCCAAATGGCATTCTTGAATGAGGGTTTGGCATATATATTGAGGGACACATTTTTTGTGAAGTGTACCCCTTTAAATCCATGCCAGGCCTATAGGATCTGGTATGAAATTTGTGGGGGAACCTATGAGTTTTTTTTATGTGTCAGTCAGGATCCCAACCCCCTTTTCTACATTCAGTAGGGCTGGGCACCACTAGACACCACTAGCCACTAGTTCATCCCTATATGAACATGAACAGCCAGGGCAGAAGATAGATAATCACATGTGTGGAACCCATTGCAGTGACAAATTTGTTCAGCAGCATCAAAAAGGCTTTTTATGAGCACCGTGGGTTAATTATGAATGCGAAGTCTATAAATACAGCCCTAAAGTGTGACAGTTGTCTGTACAATACTGCTGGTAGAGATAAATATAGCTATCAAAAACAGGGGTTAAGTTCCAGGCGCTAATCACAGAAAAATACATAATGCAATATATTCCCAGCTAAACCGTGCTGCTGTCTAATGGCATGGGATCAGATGTGGAAATGCTGAAGACAAAATAGGTTTCACAGTTCTCATGAACTGAGCTGAAATTGATAAAGTTGAAAAGTTAATGGCAGTTTATTTAAGAAAATAAAAACAGTACAAGTCTGAATGACAACTTTACCACATTGGCTGAAGGGCTGGCTCAGGCACTGATGGATCACTAGGACCGACCAGGACAACCAACCGCGGAACACTGACCATGAATTCCACAATGACCTTCCAGCTGTGGTGTGTGGTGTGATGTGCTGGACCCACCGGCATGTGAAGGTGATATCACTGACACTGGTGGTGTGCGTGGAGCCATGCAGCTGACTGTGTCCAGAAGAGCTCTGTGGTGAGTGGCGAGGAGGGAGGCATTGCTGAAGGTAACCCGGAGCTGAGGTGTCAGAGAAGGAACCAGCCACAACATGGAGCAGGGTGTCTCTGTTGCCGTGACTACTGGTTTTGCATGCATGCATGCTTTTTCAAGAGAAGCGACTTGACAAAGCATGCATACGTGCGAGACCCTTGGCTGTGGCTGGTTCCGGCTTACCTTCGGTGACACCGCCCTACTTGCCGCTCACCAGAGAGTTTTTCTGTACACAGTTAGCTGTGTGGCTCTACTCACAGTGCCAGTGTCAGCTATACCGCCTTCACATGCCAGCGGGTTCGGCACGTGACACCACACACCACATCTGGCAGGTCATTGCGGCTTTCATTGTTGGTGTTCCTCGGTTGGTTCCAGCACACTGTCAGTGTATCCGCTTACCCGTACAGTTCTCAGCTCATTGAGAACTACTACTGGTCTGTTTGTGGTCATTCACACAGAGCTGTGTATTGAAGGATGTGGCCATGTAGGTGCGGCCCCGCACCGCCACACTACTGGTCACAGCTAGTATGGGGAAATTATCCCCATATGGCTGCCATGGGAGAGGGGGGCAGCAGATTCAGCATTGGGGACGTGTTGCATGTTCCCATATCGGGTGTAACTAGGGTTGCCACCTTCTCTCCAAGCCAGACCCAAACACTTTGGCAGTGCAGGGCAATTTTTTTCTCACAGTATACACTATAGCAGGGGTAAGGAACCTCGGCTCTCCAGCTGTTTTGAAAGTGCAAGTCCCATGAGACATTGCAAGACCCTAACAATGACAATCATGACTCCTAGAGGCAGAGGCATGATGGGATTTGTAGTTTCAAAACAGCTGAAGACCCGAGGTTCCCTACCACTGCACTATAGTATTATAAAAAACCTGGAATAGTAGTAATGAAGCACGTGAAATGCACTGTGGTGAAAAGTGCGAATGGCCAAATTGCTCTTGTTGACATCACCCCGCTCCCCAGTAATGCCAAACCTGTCCCCAGACAGCCACCCTGTCAGGAAAACCCTTCCCACGGACATCCGAGTGGTGCAAGACGCAGAAGATCACCTGTGCGCAAGAAGAGCGTTATTGTAGTCGGCGGTGCGCGCACGCGCGGGAGCTCGCACGCGGGAGCGCGCACTGCCGTTTTGACGCAATTGGCGCCAATGGCGCTATTTAAAGGGGATCTTTGCCTTGCTGTCTTGCTGCCCAATCAACAGCGTTCCTGTGTGCTCTGCTACCCTGCATCTGAACTCACCTGATCCGTATTGAACCCGGCCTGTTTCTGACTTCTCTGCTTGCTGCCTGCCCCCGACTTTTGGCTTTCTACCTGACTACTCTTCTGGATTTCGTTTTGGTACCTGATCTGCGTGCCTGTGCTTGACCCAGACTGTTGAACTACTCTGCTACCCGCCAGTCTTCTGTTTACTGTTGCTGGACTACAGAACACCTCCCGGTTCTCCACCGTACCCGGCTGTTGCCTTCTGCTGTGTTCTGTTGCCTCTTACCTCCTGCTGCTGGACTACAGGACTCCTCCCGCTGTCTGCTGTATCCTGCTGGCACCTGTATTCCGCTGTTGGACTACAGGACTCCTCCCGCTGTCCGCTGTATCCTGCTGTCACCTGCATTCTGCTGCTGGACTACAGGACTCCTCCCGCTGTCCGCTGTATCCTGCTGTCACCTGCACTCCACTGCTGGACTACAGGACACCTCCCATTACCAACGGTCTCCTGCCTTCTACACCGGCCATCCAGTCAGGTGCTTGTGCTCCTTTGTGCTCCCGAGCCCCTGTCATCTCTATCAGGGCCTCATGAGTCAGAGGTTTATGAGAGGCCGCTCCCTGCATTCCGGGCTCTGCCTTAAGGTACGTGACACACCCACAGCTCCCAGATGGCAACAGATTTTTATGTGACCATCTTGGTTACTTGGAGAGCCACAGCCCTGTCTCAATAATGTGTCCGGGATTCAAGCGGAATGAAACCCAGACACACGATTTAAAACCTGTACTGTCTAGGTGAAAAATTTTCCCTCAGTTTAGGCCGATACGTATTCTTCTACATATTTTTGGTAAAAAAAATCATAAGCGATTATTGCTTGGTTTGCGCAAAAGTTATAGCGTTTACAAAATAGGGATAGTTTTATGGCATTTTTATTAATAATTTTTTTTTATACTAGTAATGGCGGCAGTCAGCGATTTTTATTGTGACTGCGACATTATGGCGGACACATCGAACATTTTTGACACATTTTTGGGACCATTGTCAGTTATACAGAAATCATTGCTATATAAATGCAGTGATTCCTGTGTAAATGACACTGGCAGTGAAGGGGTTAACCAGAGGGTGGCAATGTAGGGGTTAAGTGTTCCTAGGGGTGTGTTACTAACTGTGGGGGTTGGGCTTTCATTTAGTGAACACTGATCTCTGCTCCAATCACATGGAGCAGAGATCAGCGTCACTAGTTGCTAGGCAGAATGGAGAAATGCTGTTTACAACTTTCACTCTTATGTTTTGCATATCTTTTTTTAGTAGTACAAATAGCACTATAATTTCAATGGCTGTTTGTAACATGGGAATTTTCCTGTCATCTGCCAAAACCCTCCCCACATCGTTCCCCATTCCACCCTCCTTTCATGTCTGACCCCTAACTGACCTGTCTGCCCAAATGAATTCTAGTTCACTCTCAATCCTAGTTTATACACTCCTCCAGCCTTCCCTTGCCAAACCTCTTCCCCAGCACAGCAGACCCCCTTCCATTTAGGTGCAAACCATCTTTAGCATATAGGTTGTACCCCAATAAAGCCATGCCAGTGCTCTAGAACCCTAAAACCTTCCTTCCTACACCAGGCACTTAGCCATGCATTCAGTTCTCTAATCTCCCCCTGTCATCCCTGTGTTCCATATGGCACAGACAATATTTCACGCAGTGTCTCCTCAGCGGAGACAGAAGATGGATGGATTCGCTGTGCTGATTCAGATGAGCCATCGCTGGACCCCGGAGAGATGATCGTCCGTCGCTGGATAGCAAGAGTGGATTACCACCGCTGGAATCTTTTTTTTATTTTTTTTAATAAAGGAATTTTTCAAAAGTGTGTTTGTCTTATTTAACCATTTTTTACACTTTCTTTGTGAAATGGTAGGGGTACTTTTATACCCCCTTACCATTTCAAACAGGGGGGCCGGGATCTGGGGGTCCCTTTGTTAAAGGGGGCTTCCAGATTCTGATAAGCCCCCCGCCCGCAGACCCCCACAACCACCGGCCACGGTTGTGAGGATGAGGCCCTTCTCCACATCAACATGGGGACAAGGTGCTCTGAGGGGTCACAGACCCCCAAAGCATCCTCCCAATGTTGAGGGCATGTGGCCTGGTATGGTTCAGGGGGGAGGGGGGAAATATCTGACAATAAAATATAGCTCAGGAGAAGGGATAGTGCAATAGACAACCATAGTAATCCTAAGTGCTGTAGTCATTCTTAGAGAGGATAATAAAAAACAATTAAAGTAAGTAAGAACCAAGGTGTTAGAATAAGGAACACCTACCCTGATCAGCAGTTGTAACTAGCATAGAAAAACCAATCCGGGAGAACCACTGTAATCATCCTCACAGAGCCAGCGAAGCAGCCAGGCAGAGTTAGACCTATGGGGAATTATTACAGGATTTTAACCATTTTACCCCTCAACCAACGTTGTGGAACATGGGGGCATGGTAACAGAAATCCATCCATATCAAAGTAGGCTACCTGTATCCTGTAGAAATTGCTGGCATGGTACCCGGGTTGGTACCACGCCAGCCTCAAAGATGCCTTTTTATGGCCTCCAACCCGGCAAACATCATCTGTCGGTGACGCCGAACAGTGACGTTGCTGGGTCCGCCGCTCCTGGCACGCATGCGTCATGTATTGACTGCACGCACTAGCTTCTGATTCCCATAGGAACCTCCCTGGGCCAGAAGCACAGACGGTCCTCCCCTTGCAAGGGGCGGAACTCCGTTCCTGTGGAGAGGTGCATGTCCGACCTGGGAAGATTAACTCCTAATGCCTGTAAGCTGCTGGTGGACAGCCTCCGATGTCAGTCGCGCCATATAAATTGGCATAAATACATTACTAAATTAATGCAGTGTTACAACCAATGGTATAATATTCAGAATAGTAATTCACAGAAGAGAAATTCTCACCAAAAATGTAGTAATAAAATGATCTACAATAAATCAAAAACAAATTAAAAATAGAATAAACGTGACATGATACAATTCCAGAAACTGGACACATCAGTTTTCATAATCAGTTAACGGAACTATGGATGTCTGGCCCAAAGAAAATAATAATAAATTCTAATATATAGGAGATAATAAAACTGGATGAACACCCAAAAAAAAAGGAGGGGGGGAGAAAAGAGAGAGACAGGGAGGTGCACTGAGGAAATAAGCTATTTAAGAAAATATTTATAAATTTGTACTTCATTAAGTCCTGGAGGAATCAAGGCGTTCAATCACTCTATCCAGAGTGTTTCACGCCTGAGTATCTCGCGGCCCCAGTCCCCGCCTCGTGGATCCTCTGGGACCACTTCTAAAATGAAAAATTTAACAAATTCTGGTTGATACCGGTGGTATATACCAATATGGTGACCCACCAAGGTCAGTTTCCCACCAGATGAATAATAAAGGTGATCACCCATTCTTTGGCATAGTTCTCTGATGGTCTTGCCCACATAAAAAGCCTTGCAGGAATAGACCATCAGATAAACCACACCCTGGGTGCCACAGTTAGCATGGTGGGATGGAGAAAGAATTTCTCCATTTGGAAGAGTATGAGTGGTACCCTCTAAAATCCATGGGCATGTGGGACAGTTCCCACAGGGGAAGGTGCCCCTTGGGCCTTTTTGCTCCCGTGCTGTCTTATAATGACTGCTCATCAATTTGTCTCCTAAGGTAGTGGCTCTCCTAAAGACCAGTTCTGGGGTAGATCTCACATATTTCCCCAGAATATGGTGGTCTGTTAGGAGATGCCAATGACTGGAGAGTACATTTCTGAGCATATTATGGTGCAAAGAAAATTTGTTAACGATTTTTACCATGGTGGGATGGTCGGGCCTAGGGGGACCATAGAGTAATGACTCTCGCATCCGGTTTCGTGCCCTGTTAAATGCCTTTCTAAGGTTGGAGCGGGTGTAGCCTCGACCCAGAAGGCGTTCACGTAGAGCCGCCGCTTGAGTAAGAAAATCTCGATCTTAAGTACAATTATGTCTAAGTCTAAGATATTGGGCATAAGGGATACTACGCACCAATGGACGGGGATGTGAGCTTGACGCATGTAATAAAGTATTACCTGCAGTTGACTTGTGGTAAAGATTAGTTGCCAATCTGCCCTGACTGTCCTTGTTAATACTCAAATCTAGAAATGTGATGCAATTTGAATTGTATGAATATGTAAATGTCAAATTAAATTGGTTTACATTGAGGAGTTTGATAAACTCAACAAGGGCGTCGGTCGTACCTGTCCAGATAGCGAAAATATCATCTATGAATCTATACCAACATAATATAGAATCTATAAATGATTGTAGTGTTTCATTACTGAAGATAGATCATTCCCAACCACCCAGATATAAATTAGCATATGACACTGCCCATTGCTACACCCTGGATTTGCAAGTATGTCTGATCCACGAAGGTAAAATAATTTCTGGTGAGAATAAATATTAAAAGTTGTAAAATTAATTTATTTAGAGGCCAGGTATTGTGGTCCTGTTCCATGAGGAAGGTGCTTACCATGCGGACGCCCTGCTCGGGGGGTATGCTTGAATAATATGCCTCTACATCTATAGCCACGAGGAGAGGCATCCGGAGGGATCTGCACCCCCTCAATCTGTCGTAATAGATCAGTAGTGTCTTTAATATAGGAAGGTAGGCTGAGGACATGAGACATCAAAAAAGTGTCTACTAGTTTACTAGCATTCTCAGTGAGTGACCCTATCCCAGAGACAATAGGGCGTCCAGGTGGATCTTCAAAGTTTTTGTGAGTCTTGGGAAGAGTGTAGAACATTGGGACTCGAGGTTTTAAAGTGTTAATAAATTTGAAAGTGTCTTCATCAATTAGCCCTTGCCAAAACATGCCCGTGACCAGGCTGCGGAACTCTGAAATAAAATTCAGTACCGTAGACTGGATAATGGGAGTATAGCATCCACGGTTAGATAAAACATTAAGGCACATCAATTGGTATTGGTAATGTGTCATCAACACCAAATTGTCGCCTTTATCGGATTTTTTGATAATGATATCCGTTCTTTTTTGAAGGGTACGGATTGCTCATTTTTGTTTCCAATTCAGATTGGAGGGTAATTCCAGCCAATGTTTTTTTCAAAGATTTGATTGACTCCAATAGAAATGCCCAGATCTTGGGCAAGTCATCAAATCAGGGAATGCTTGTGATCCTAATTTAAGCATGGTTTTCTTCCTAGACCCCCAAGGGTGAAGCGGGGCAGTAGAGGGGACAACCGAGACAGAGGAGGCCCCCCTGGGTGACTCTGGGTCGGAGTCCTCTTCATCCACTTTTAGTTTTTTCTGCCAATTCTTTTTCAGTATTTAAATTCCGTCTATCCTTATCAAAAATGAATTTATAAGTTAGGTTGCGAGCGAATAAGTAAAGATCTTTGACAGTTTCGTATATATTAATTCTGCAGGGCTGAATCCAAGTCCAAGTTGAAGAACCAACTCTTCATAGTGGGTTAAAGAGTAAGGTGATAATGTTTAAATTTTCACTTGTTAGGTTGAATTGAGAAGATGACGATTCTAAGTGCTGTTTGGCGTGGTGGTCTTTAGCACGAATGCATCCAGACTCCCTCGTCGGTTTGGTTCTGGTGTGGCCTAGGGTAAAAAACCTAGATTGGGAAAAAGTGTTTGTGAGTTGGGGTAAAGTATCTTAGGGATAATGTTGTGCAGAGTAGATAATTGTGCACTATTGGTAGGACCTTGAGTCCCAGAATGAGTAGGTTGTGTGGCTTCCGTTTCCCCCCTCCCCCCTCCCCCTCTCCCCCTCCCCCTCTCCCCCTCTCCTGTCGTGTCCCTCCTCTTTCTTCCCTCTTTCCCTTCCCCCCCTCCCTTCCTCTCTTCCCTTTTTCTCCCCCCTTTTCCCCTTTCTCCTCTTCTTTTCCCTCCCCCCCCTTTTTCCCCCTCTTTTCTTTTTGGTGCTTCACTAACCCTCCCCAATGACCGTTGTGACCAGAATTGTACACTTGCCACAAGTGTGGGTGGAAACCACAGACGTAGATATTTATACATATTGTGTTTTAATTATTTACAGCCCATTCTGTTTCAAACGTGCCTCCCATGTCCACCCCGGGGGAGGCAGACCCTCTCTATTTTAGGAAGCCACCCGTGCCTTTATGTGAGCTTCTCTTGGGGACCCGGATGGTAAGCCGCGCTTCTATTTATCAATTGCTATAACTACAGAAAATACTCCATATACTTTAAATTTTCATTGCAATCCAGTTTTGGATAACTTTAATGATGAGATGTTATTCATTTAACTCCAGATGCGCCAAGAGATCTCCTGAAGAAGCGACTTAGTCGTGAAACTAGTAGAGAAAAAGAATTGTCAACAACTTGGGTATAAGCTTTTGGATTACTGGCTCTGTTGAATGAGGGCCGGACACAACAATATAATTGTTTTACCATACTGGTCGTGCGATTAAATTGTAAAATGGCTAGCAACCAACAAATGTTTTTAATGTTAAACTTTTTTCAATAAAATTGTTGTAATTTTTACTTCACTTTGTCCTACCTCTGGTATCAAGATAGTCCTCAATTCCATTGGTATTACATGGCAATATATTTGGAGTAGTCCATGTTGATCCCTCCTTTCTCCTTTTTTTGCACATTCATTTAAAAAATGTGCACCTGTGAATAGGAGGGTGGATGGTGCAGGGGGTATGTTAATGAGGTCAACTGGTCAGCTCCTTCCTGTGTCAGGATCTCTAGTCTGTAAGGAAGAAAGAAATTACTAATGGAAACATCTGGAAGCGTGGATTAGGACAAGTAAAGTAAGTGACTGTACATTTAATGGAAAGCTTCAATATTTTAGCAAAAAAGTACATGAATACTATATTGGTGCATAGGGGAGCTGGAATAATAAAAAAAAAAAGTTTAAACAGGTGAATTTACCCTTTAATACTTTATCATGGTAGGCTCCACTTTTCAAACTTCTGTGATAGTGTGCCAGTTTTAATAGTTGCTGGACAGTATTGCCATGGTTTTGACTGCTTGTAAAAAAAAATACCAATGGTCCCATGCGCTATCTGAAGGCTTGTTCTTACCATGGTAGCTGACAATGTTTCAGAAATATACACTGTATCGGGGATGCAAGTATGTAAGAGGTTGATGTTTTTTTTCACCAATAACAGCAATTCTTACAGTGTTTTGTACATAAACATGCCAACCTGTCAAAGATATCTGGGGTTTAAAACCTCATGCAACCTCATTTTGTGGCTTTTCTGATTCATACTGTGCAAATGCCCTGCCAAAGATGAGTTTTGGGTCCAATTTTAGCACATTTTGAATGGTTTGATCATCTCTACTAACCACAGCCTCCTGTATCTACTACTACCTTTAAAAAAACAGTGTGATTTGTTTGGTAGACAACCCAGATAAATGCTTCCAGTAATTTATCCTTTTTATAAAATAAACCATTTTTTTAATAGTAAGTTTGTAACTAAAAGCAATTTACAATTAAAGTTAACTTTCTATATTAATGTTAAAGCAAAAGTTGCAACCGTTTGGAAAATAAAGCACACATTGACATTATTTCTATATCTGTGTTGTTGTGAGGAGGTAATTTGTAATCCAGTATTTGAAAACTCCTGTCAATATCCATAAAGTGTATTGAGAAGAAGCATGCCACCCTTAAATCTATCTTTATTTCAAAATAAATATTACTCTTTTATCAATAAAGATGTTATAAATATAATATACTGTGGTGTAAAAATATTAAAAGAAGATAAAATCTTATGCAGAATGCTGAGTTCACACAATATAGGATAGTTATGCAAAATAGTATTTTGAAATCATGTTTATAGAGTATTTTTGATAGACAAGATGCCATATGGTAAACATGGAAAAACTGTTTAATGTTTGAGAAGTGTATAATTCTAATTTCATACTGTACTATTAATGTTTCCAGGTTATTTAGTGAAGGGATTGTTTCAAGTTACCTCTATTAATAGAATCCAATGTGGCATAATAAAATAAAACATTACTATTATAATGATAGATAATTCAGTCATTTACTTAAAGTGAACCTATTGAATATTTATAAATGTTTAGAATGATCATTTCTGCTAATGGAAAGGTTGTACAAGGTCCCTTTTAATTGCTGTGCTAGGAAGAGAACCATCCTCTGTACTTTTTCCCGATTTCATTTCCCTTTGCTACATGGCTTGTGATAACTAATTTTAGAGCTAAACTCCACAATCCTTGTCCATTAATAGCAATTTAGTGGCCGCTGGGGGCACTGTTGGAAGGGTGCAGAAAAATTATCTGATTTAACCCTAAAGTCATGGGATTTGGTCCCCTCATTCAAAGTGAAAATAAACCAGAGAGGAGCACAATATAGGGTTTTTACCTAATCAAGTTATTAGTGGATACCTTTTGTTAAATGCTAAACAAACATAAATCTTTACCATTGCTATTAAATATTATATGAAATTATTTTAATTCTGACTTTGTCGTATTGCATTTCCCAAATTCAGGTTTTGGTCAGTCATTAATCCATATTCTTACATTTTTGAAAGCTGGAAAAACAAGCATATGAGCTGCTTTACCTGTCAAGGCATTTGTTAATTTATTAAGGCACACAACTTTTAGGAACCGGAGCACCTTCTTGGGGGCACTGTGGTCTTCAGGCCTGAAGTGTGTAGTTCGAATGTCCACAAGTAGGTGTATTACTCCCGCCTGATCCCACCTACTGTGATGGCATTCAGCCTTTCCTCAGAAGTCCCAGCTGTGCCTACTACCTTGTACTTACTACCTGTTCCAACCTCCATTCCTGACGTGCCTCCTGCTATGCACTGAGCCTGCTACCTGTAAATGAATCCCTTGAACCTTCTACCCCCTCCCCCCTCAAGCCTTCCACCTGTTCTGTCCCCAGATCCTGACCTGCCTTGTCAGTTACCATACCTCCCAACTGTCCCTGATTTAGAGGGACTGTCCTTGATTTGGAAACATGTCCCTATTTTCTCATTTGTCCCTCATTTCGGTCGGATCTATATAATCGTATATAAAATGCACTATTTATCTTTCAAAAAGTGTTTCCCAGTGCCAAATTGTTTATCCAATTACTAAAGAACTGCATTTGTAAACTTCAGAAGTCAATATAAAGGAATAGTAGTGGTAAAAATAAAGCACTTGTGGGTTTAACTCTTTTTTTTTGTACAACTCTCCTTTAAGCGGGCGTGGCAGGGTGTGTGTCCTATGCCTACATACATTTGCTAATAGGTGTCCCTCGCTCCCATCTCAAAAAGTATGTGTTACTGTGCCTGATTCTGGTCTGATTCTCCTTTTGTTTATAAATAATTAATCACTAGTGCAGATCACTTCACACATTTGCTCATGCCACATTTAAAGTGGTTCTAAAGCCTCAAGGATTTTTACCTTAAGCCACCTTTCACACTGGGGTGGTTTTCAGGCACTTTAGCACTGGAAATAGCCTCTGCTAAGCACCTGAAAACAACCTCCCATTCATTCAAGTGTGCCTTTTCACACTGGGGCGGTGTACTTGTGGGACGTTTCCGAAAAAGTCTTGCAAGCAGCATCTTTGGGGCAGTTTGGGAGTGCTGTATTTAGCGCTCCCAAAACTCCCTGCCTATTGGAATGAATGGGCAGCGCTTCCAAAGCACCTGAAAAGCACTGCAACATGGGAGTTTTTATAAAATAAACCATTTTTCTTTTTCTTTTTTTTTTTTAAGTGGCGGCTGAAAAGTGCAACTTAAACAGCTCTAAAGTGCCACTAAAACAAGCAACATTTTAGGGCTAACACGGCCACAGTGCCAGTGTGTAAGTGGTCCTAGGCCTCTTGCATACATGCCTTCAGTTTGTTTCATCAGTTCAGTCATGTTTTTGCAAAGAAAAACAGATCAGTTAATATCAGTTTTTCATCAGTTTTTCTGTGAGTTTTTTAACAGTTTTTACACCAGTTCTTTACACCCACTTAACCACTTGAGTCAAACGTTTAATTTACATTAGAGCTGCACTATTCTGTATAAAATGAGAATTAACATTTTTTTGCTTAGAATAAAGGTCACGATTCTCGCAGCCCAACATCTTTCACGTTATACAAAAAAATTGGGCAAACTTTACAGTTTAGTTTTTTTATTCATGGAAGTGTATTTTTTCCAAAAAATTGTGTTTGAAAGACCTCTGACCAAATACTGTGTGACATAAAATATTGCAACAACTGCCATTTTATTCTCTAGGGTCTCTGCTAAAAAAACAAACATACATAATGGACTTAGAGGGCTTAAGTATTTGAGCCCAAGCAGCATGGGTATGTGGTCGCTCCCTTCCAGCTTTTTTGTTAAAAATAAAAAAATTAAAAAAGGGTCAATTTTTTTTACATGAAAATTTTTTTGGACTCTTAGGCAGGAAAAACGGGGTCATGTAACATTAGGGAATTTCCCAGAATGCCACATGACCACCGTGGAAATTCCCAGAGGGTCACATGAGCAGCTGCAGTATTCTAGAAAGGGGTCTCTCTATATAAAGCGGCCCCCATGGGAATATTCCACAGTTTGTCAGGAATTAGCAACAAGCTCCCCACTCCCCACCATTTGTCACAGGCATGTTATGTGGTTGGTCACCCTTTACATTTAAAGGGGGGGCTTGTGTTTATTGATTTGCGTGAAGTGTCCTGAAGACTGAGCTGTTTTGTACTTATTATTTACAAGTTTTTTACAAGAATTTTATGCATTAATAAAAACCATTAAATGGATTTTAATTTACAGAACATGGAAATTCAATTGAAAAATTTAAAGTGGAATTGGAGGGCTTGGACTTTATAGGCACGAGCACAAAAAAAATTTACTTGATTGTTTCAGGACTTGAGAGGGGCCGGGAAGACGACGTTTGAGGGGCTCTGTGGGGAGGAAGCCAGGGATAGGGGCACCATCTCAGCTCTATACAGACACCTTAATGAGTTCAAAGTGGCCCCTAAGTCCGTGGCAATGTTGGGCTGGGAGGCAGAGGTGGCTCAAGAATTTTCTGTAGAGGACTGGGAGGTTATGGTTGACAATATGCACAAATGTACTCGCTCTGTTTCCATTAAGGAATCGGCCCTCAAGCTTCATACCAGGTGGTATTACTCCCCTGACCATCTGCATAGGATGTTTCCTCTGGTATCGGCCTCCTGCTTTAGGGGATGTCAGAGTAGAGGCACGCTCCTTCACACTTTTTGGGAGTGTAAAGCCTTGGAACATATCTGGGCCAAATCCTCCATATTGGTTGAGAGGATCACTGGCGCCTCTATTTCGCTTTCGTACCAGATGTGTGTTCTCTACGCTGATATCCCAGGAGCCCCCCGTCCACAGCAGAGGCTGATCCATACTCTTTTTAGCGCCATTCAGTGGGCGATAGCGCTGCACTGGAAGAGCCCCTTGGTACCATGGTCACAGGTTATTTGCCGCATGGAGTCCATTAGACTAATGGAGCGCATTCACCATACTCTCTTGGACTCCATGCCAGTATTTGATAGGAAGTGGAGTGGATGGACGGCCCTCCTCCTTACGTCCAGGCTGGAGGACCCATGACCCGCACGGGTGGTGGGTCTCAGGGCTGTGTTTTAGGCAGAGAGGGTCCCCTCCCGCATTGGAGGAAGGGCTGGCAGGACGCTGGTTTTGGAGCCTACGTAACACAGCTGACATCATGACCTGTTTGAACTGCTGAACTAGAGCATCAAAGGCATTCTATTCTTCTTCGGTTTTTCTTTTCTATCCTTTTGTTGGGTTTTCTTTTTCTTTGTTTCTTCTCATGTTGGTTGTTTTATGACCCTATTTGCTCCCAGAGATGCCTCATGGAGGTCTTTTTGATGATGCCTCTGCACTCCATCTGGCCTGTAGTGTTCTTTTTGAAATAAAATTTTTCTGCCTGTTGGATGGGTAAACTTGGGTGTTCCTCTGTTAGGTCACCTACTACAGTATATCTATTGACCTTGTATCCATTAATGCTATGTTTGTATCTGGTATTCTCTGTGACAAATTGCCTGTACTTTTATAATGAATGAATGAATGAATGAAATACTTATATAGCGCACAATGCGAACTGAATCGTCTCTAGGCGAATAAAAACGTTTGAAAACAAAAAAAAAATGTACTTGATAAAAAACTATAAATTTATTATACATAGAAAAAAATCCATCTAAAAACACATGGTGTCAATAAAGCAAGTCAGTATAACATAGTTCCAATAATATATCCAGTACATAGCCATAGGAGGTAACATGGAAGTTTAAGTATGAGATACCACTCGTTCCAAGATAGATGTGTTGAATTCTGACAAAGCTATGTAGCTGGTTGAGATGGTAACAAGATCTTGGCTCTACATGTTACGCTCCTAGCGCTTCTTCAGGAGCATCGAACAGACTTACTACGTAAAAACAGAATGTGTACAGAAAGAAATAGACAATATAATAAATATAGAAGTGCAAAAATACACACTCAAGAATAAATATGTATACTGCGACTAGGGAAATCTGGGGTGAGATGTTGAAAAAGCCCGGGCCTTGTGGTACACTCAACCAAGCTCCAAACAACTATGAGGACATACGTAACAGAATACGCTCACTGTTGATATAGGGATTTCCAATTAAAAATGTGGTGTGAGAGGGAAAAAAATAAATTTAAAATAAGTTTTGGTATCGATATTTACAATTGTTGGATAAGTAAGGGAAGATAATCCACTTGTATAAAAACTTAAATTAATATAACGGAGCAGTTGTAAGCTGATAAATTAATGATCTTACTGACATAACATATGTCTATTAGATAAGAAAAACGTACAAAAATTATACTAAGTTGAAAACATAACGGAATACTCTATATAATAGGATACTCAAATTTATATAGACACTTACCAAATTGTAAAAATATATTCAGGTGACTGAATGCCTTATATATATAGGAAATGATTTGCATATATGCTAAGTGAACATCCAGGCTCGCACACTCCTCCAAAAGTATTTTGGAGGGGAGGGTAATATGTCTGGCCGGAATGCTGCTTTTATATATATATATATTATATATATATATATATATATATATATATATATATATATATATATATATATACATATATACATACACACACACATATTTATATATATATACTGTGGCAGCACGCAGGTAAAGTCACCTGGTTGTATCCAGGATGGGAAATATGTGTGCCCTAGATTCAGGCTTTATGCAGACTTTTACAATTAGAGGGGAAGAGTTAATGAGCCCAGCTGAAGTAAGTGGGCTCATTAAGACCTCTACAAAAAATCCCAGCATGCTTAGGGAGATGCTCCATCCTGGAACCAGTTTTGTGTTGTATAGACTGGGGAGTGTGATATCTGTTCTGTGCGGTGAGTTAACGCCTGTGTGTCAAACCTCTACAACAGAGACAGGGACTGGTGCAGCACAAGGCTGCACTCAGTTGTTAGACAGGGAATCTAAGTGTGTAGTTAGAGGTCAAGCTGACCAGGATTTATTTTCATGTTTTATTTTTGTTTGGCTGTTATATGTATCACTGCATGTAGCATAAATAAACCGCATCTTTTGTTTTTTGCACCTACAACGCTGTCTGCTGTGCCTGATTTTGTGTTGTAAACCCATCCAGGGGGTCACACACACCCGCTGCCGAGCTAACCCCTCACAGTTGGTGGAGAATTTTGGCAGTTTTTTTTCAATTTTTTTTAAAGGCCAGCATGGAGGAGATACTGAAACAGCTGGCTCTAGCAAATGCAAACCAGCAGCAAGCAAATGCAAATCAGCAGCAAACAAATGCGGCTTTACAAAAGAGCCTTGCAGCTCAGCAGAAAGCTCACCTGCAGAGTCTGGAAGCTCAGCAACAAGCCCAGCAGCAATCTGAAGCCCGCTTCATAGACCTGTTGCAGAAGCAAGAGCAGAATTTTCAACAGAAAATAGAGACATTAATACAGCAACGTCCGCAGACCAATGAAGCAAGTGGTTACAATAATACCGCATCCTTTGGTGTGAGCCGTTTATTGACAAAAATGGCTGGAGAGGATGATCCGGAGGTGTTTTTGACCACATTTGAAAGGACTGCTGAAAGGGAAAAGTGGCTGGGGAGTGTGATATCTGTTCTGTGCAGTGCACTGTTCAGTGCACCCGCTGCCGAGCTAACCCCTCACAATACACACACATACATATGCACACACACACACACACACACACACACACACACACACACACACACACACACACACACACACACACACACACACACACACACACACTGGGACTTCTATCAGTGTCCAGCTGAGCACTGGTCATATGAGGTCCTATGATCAGCACTGTCCAAAGCCTCATATGCAAGCCCACGCACACACATCCCGCCCCCCCCCCCAAAAAAAAAAAAAACTCTCTAGCAATACACACCAAACTGAGCAGGTCTAGGGTGTCTCCTAGGGCTACATACTATCAGTAGATGGATTGGGGACAGTAAAAAAGAGAAGGATCAGAAAAGACAGGATCAAACAGCCTTTTTATAAAATGCGTAGGATTAACCCCAGGGACTGGGAATAAAAACCAGCCCTGGAAAAAATTCATACCAGCCCAACAGCATAACGTCATTATTTTCTTGTTCATGGAAGGGAAAACCCATACATTTTAAAGCAAATTTGATGACGAGAGTATTATATATAGATGTGAAATCACATAGGGCTATATATATATATATATATATATATATATATATATATATATATTCAAATTCCAGTTTCCAGTTAAGAGTGGCAAGTGATCAATCATCAAGGGGGACCCCAGGAACTCAGAACATGGAGGATGACCACCTTCTGCAGAAAGAATACACTAAGGTAAGGGGGTGGGTTACTAATATAAGGAGGAAACCCTTTATATCAGTGCCCCTTACATTATCTTATTCACTCCCCCCTTACATCAGTCACTCCCCCCGACTGGCCTGGCGGTGCTGTCACTGACCTCCTCTCAGGTGCACTGTGCAGGACTCAGTTAGTCGGCTCCAGCTTGGTGGCTCTGGTTTTATCCTATAGTCTCCTGTCCACAGTCCACACAAGTCTGACTTCTCCCATGACCCCCATCCCGGTGGTCCTCTCACTCTTGACTCCTCTCCAGACTCCCTCAGAGACTACAGACATGAAACAGCAGATGGTCAGAGACTGCAGGCTTGATGCAAGAGCTCAATGCAGCCTCACCAGTGCCCATCAAAGGCAGCCTCACTGTCCTCATCAATGCAGCCTCACTGTCCTCACCAATGCAGCCACACTGTCCTCACCAATGCAGCCTCACTGTCCTCACCAATGCAGCCTCACTGTGCCCACCAATGCAGCCTCACTGTGCCCACCAATGCAGCCTCATTTTGCCCACCAATGCAGCCTCACTGTCCTCACCAATGCAGCCTCACTGTGCCCACCAATGCAGCCATACTGTGCCCATCAAATGCAGCTTTACTGTGATGTGAATGCAGTCTCACTGTGCCCATCATTGCAGCCCCTCCTGTGCCCCATGTCCCAGTCTGCAGTCTCTGTCTGTGGGAAGGTGCGTTGTTGATGCTCAGTACGGTACCTTGCATGCCAGCAGGATATCCATAATGGGCAGCAGCAGACAGGGTCTGTTCTCGTTTTTCAGAGGATCTGTTTGCTGTGAGATGAAGTGGTCCCTGGCCACCTGCACCTTCAACCATCCTCATTTTCTGGCCCGAGTCAGCCTGGGGAAGTGGAGAGCACTGGGTGGGAGCTAGAGAGAAGGAGGAGCAGAGAGTACTGGTGGGGTTGGAGAACACATGGGTGGGGGCAAAGAGCAGGGGGAGTGGAGATCACAGGGGTGGGGAGTGGAGAGTGCTGGGGGGAAACTTGAGAGCACTGGGGGGGCCAAAAATAACGATCGTAGGCCTTGCGGAGGTCGAGTTCCATTCCGCGGGGTGTACCAAGATGGCCGCCGGACTTTAAGCACTCCTGAGGAGAAGTTTCCACCGCTCCGGAGGGTTGAACGACTGCATCTAGAGGTACCCCTCGATCCCCTACACAATAAGTATCCCTTGTATGCTCAGAACGGGGGCCAGGAGAAACTTGCAAGGGGAGTTCAACTCCACCACACCATCAAGGAGTCACAAGATGGCCACCTTGTGACTCCCTGATGGCCACAGCCACTCAGCCCTCCCCACAACATCTAGAGCTGACTCCAGATCACAAATCCGTCATAGCTCCGGCTATTCTCCACTTCACATCAGGGCCTCACAGCCTGGGGACTCCCTCCCCCACCTCTACAGAATCACTACTCAACCAAGCATTTGGAGACCAGGCCCTATCCCCGGCGGTCCCCCCTGCCTTAACCACCCCTGGTCCTTAGGGTCCAGCCACATAAATGACTCAGTCATCCATGGAGGAACTGTTTCTCAAGTTCTCAACACTCCTAGATAGGGGTCTTGCGGCTAACGCAGCAGCCATAACGGGGGTAATTTGGGCAGATCTGCAAAACATAGGATCCAGGATGGATGTTATGGAAGACAAAATTGAACAAACAGCAGCTATCTCCCATCAAAACATCGGATTCATTCAAACTTTGCAAGATCAATTGGATACAGCGTTCTCACGCATTGACGACCTGGAAAATAGGTCCAGGAGACTGAACTTTAGAATTAGAGGCCTGCCAGAATCTATTACAGATGTTTCAACGGCAACACAAGATTTAATCCGAGCTCTGGTCCCCAATATCCCAGCAGCTCGTCTGGAACTGGACAGAGTCCACAGAGCTATGGGACCCCCCAGGAAGGACGGGTCTCCCAGGGACGTCATTGCTAAGCCTTTATATTACGCTGTGAAGGAGGCGGTGATGAAACAAGCCAGAACCCTACCGCAAATCTCATGCCAAGGACACCCAGTGCAAATATTTGCGGACATCTCTCCAGCTACCATCCAAAGGATAAGAGCCTTGAAGCCGCTCCTGATAGCCATGGCCCAAAAAGACATCAAATATAAATGGGCCTTCCCATTTGCTGTGCGATTTACACTCAAGGACCGGTCATACTCCTTTTCCACATTTGAATCCGGAGAAAAGCTACTTCTGAAATTAAATGTTATTGCCCAAGAAATGGAAATGGAAACTGCTGCTCCAACCTCTACTTCCAACAAACGCCCTCCACCAACTGGATCCCCAAATCCACTCTTGAGTAAAACCAAATCCAGAAGATCATCCAACCACGGACCCCCCTAACCCAACCAGGCTCCTATGTGCTGTTTCTCCACAGTGATTCCACTCCTGGAAGTAATTTTTCTTGGACCTTGAGGACCGAAAGGTCTCCCAGTCCTCCCTCAATGGGGGCACTGATGCCATTTTGTTCCCCATAAACTAAGGGACCACTTTTCTCCCCTACACCCAGCTATTCCCCTAACGGGACTTGTTCTAACTATATCCCCTCCCTAACCACCCCCCTCCTTCCCTTTTTTTTTTTTAAGCTATCATTGTGTACCTGACTATAGCAATTGAGGCTTGAAGCCTCTTGGGTGGCACTTTTTCTGTTATTTTGTATACACCTGTTGGCAAGCGCACGGTTATCTAGTTACTTGTTTCATTCCAGCGGGTTAAGAAGTGCTGGGGCGCGGCGTGAGCCACATGTGCCTCATCCTACCTTTTCGACTACCTAGGTTGTTGGAGGGGTCGGAAGACCAACCCCAGGGTTGGTATTATTTCTCTTATTACCATATCTCACAATTGACTGTGAGATGTCCTTAGTTCTTCTACCTCCCCTCCTGGTCTCCTTTCTACCAGGGGGGGACACTTCCTTCTGGTCTTGCTTCTTCTCTACTCCTACTTTTCTTCCCCCGCCTGTTCCGGAGTGTCACTCACTAAATTTTTCTTTTTCAGACTTGACGGAGTTCGGCTATATCACAAGGGTTCTCACAATCAACGAAAAAACTCAATCTGCTAGGCTAATGCTACCTACATGGCTCCTCGGGACTTTCCTATTAAGTATAATCCCACTTTCTTACACTCTCACTATAATAAATTCTACCTTGCAAACGCAGCTAACAAGACCAAGGGGGTAGCAATAGTATTTGCTAAATCCTGTAACTTTCAAATAATATCCGAAACCAAAGATCCTAACGGCAGATACCTGCTAGTGAAAGGCACTTAGGATGGCCACCTTTACTCATTTATATCCTACTACTCCCCTAACAAGGGACAAACAGCTTTTTTCAGAAGTCTTATCTTACACCTCACTCCCCTACTAGAGGGAACAGTTATTCTCGGGGGAGACTCCAATGCGGCTTTTGATCAGGCATTAGACAAAACTAGACCCCTCAGTTCTCAACTTACCCGCCCTTCTAATGAGAGTCTCAAAATAGCTAAATTGATACACGAACAGGGATTGGCAGATGTTTGGAGAGAACTAAACCCCACCAAAAGAGATTATACCCAGTTTTCACACCCCCACAATTCTTACGCCAGGATTGACCACCTGTTAGTAAAATCATCATCTATCCCTACCATAATTCAATCAAAAATTATCGACTCCTCCCTATCTAATCACTCGTTAGTGGTCATGACCATCCGTTCACAATACAATAGATCGGGCCAGAAACAATGGAGGCTTAACGAGTCCATCCTATCAGATCCTGTTCGAGTCTCAATGCTAGCGGACTCCCTTAAGGAATATTTTAAATTTAATGACGGTGAAGAGGTTTCGGCGGAAACACTCTGGGCGGCTCATAAAGCCTTCATAAGGGGGGAACTCATCAGATTATCATGTCAATGTCATGTCACTGTCATTAAAAAAGAACAAGAGGCTTCAATTAAAAAACTAGAAAACAAATACGCGTCCCTGAAGACTCGGCATAAACAAGACCCGACCCACAATTGACTCCCTCAACTGGACAGGATCAGGCCGGAACTGAACCTAGCCCTAACGGCTAAAGCCGAAAAACAAATAAGATGGTCTCAAAACAGATTCTATACTCACGGTGATAAAATGGACTCTATGTTGGCCAATAAATTGTCTCCTAGACTTAAAACGCAGGCTTTACCTAAGATTCTAATACCTGGACAAGGCCCCACAGCTAACCCTACGAAGATACTGGACTCATTCGCAGAGTTCTACAATAAACTATACTCACCAACCCCGGCCCCTACTGATCACTCCATAGACGCTTTCCTAAATGGCCTTCCTATCCCACAACTTTCTTCAGACCATAGAGACAGTCTAGAAGCGCCTTTCACAACGGCGGAAGTTTTAGCAGCAATTAAAACCTTAAAACCGGGCTCGGCCCCCGGCCCGGATGGCCTATCTAATCCTTATTACAAAAAGTTCGCCGAAACTTTAGCACCTTATCTTTCTATATTCTTTAACCATGCCTCGAAGGGAAACCCACTTGATCCCCAGCTAAATGCAGCGCTTATAACTGTCATCCCAAAACCTGATAAGAACCCGGTAGAGGTCGGGAATTATCGCCCAATCTCTTTGATTAACTGTGACATTAAAATACTAACCAAAATCCTCGCCACTCGGTTGGCAGACTTTATTAATGCATATGTGCACAGGGATCAGGTGGGTTTCATTCCGGGCAGACAGGGCCCAAATCAGATAAGGAGAACCATAGATATTATGTAAATTCTCCAAACGAACTGGGATTGGGGACCTAAACAATCGGGCATGCTCCTCTCGCTAGACCTACAGAAGGCCTTCGATTCGGTCTCCTGGCCTTATATCTTTGCTATCCTCCGCAAATGGGGCTTCAGACAACGCTTTATAGGCCTAATACAGGCTCTCTACTCTACTCCTACAGCGAGGATCCAAATCCAAGGCTTCTATTCCAAACCCATAGACATAAGACAAGGGACCAGGCAAGGATGCCCATTGTCCCCATTAATTTTCGCGATGGCGATCAAGACTCTTGCTATTGCTATAAGACAAAACCAAGACATAAAAGGGGTCGAATGCGGATCCCGTATTCACAAATGTGCCCTATTTGCGGATGATATCATGCTATACATCACTTCGCCCATGACTTCCTTGCCCAATCTAAACGCCCTGCTAGATTCCTGCCCACAGGAAGAAAGGTGGATTAGGCCTGCCACATCTGTTCCGATACTACCAAGCAGCCAGACTAACACAGTTATCCGTAATTTACTCCAAATATGAGAAGCCAGACTGGATCCATATTGAGAATCAGGCAGTCCCCACCTTTACCCTAGACTTCTTACTGTGGACCCCTCAGAAAAACAGACCCGCTATCTTATCCCCAACCCTCTCTCATTCATTTAAGCTGTGGGATTCCCTGCGCTATTCTGCCTCCTTGGTCTCAACAATTAAACCTTTAACTCATATTTTTAACAATCCTAGCTTCCCTCCAGGCTACAATGTATTAGCCTTCAAATGGTGGGTCGATAAGGGCCTTTATAGGATAGGACACTTCTTCACAGCAACAGGACCAATCACCTTACAATTTTGTATCAAGAAACTAAGCCTACCTAAAACTTTTTCGGTTTCATCAGATTCAACATTTTCTACACTCCCTTTGCAAAGGGGACTCAATCCCCCCGACCTTTACAGAATACGAACTTTGGTGCGGTCAAGCCATGGACCAAAAGGGGGGATCTCCTTGGTGTACACATCTCTCACCACTCCCAAAACAAAGGCGCCCTATATGGTTGCTTGGGAAACTGACTTATCTTTTCAATGGCCATTGGACAAATGGCATTCAATGGGGGCTAAATCTTTCCGGGGTCTGCTCAACACAAACCTTATGGAAGCAGGGACAAAAGTACTAACCAGATGGTATTACACGCCAGCCAGAATCGCTTACATGTTCCCAACAGCCAGTCAGGGGCTGCCTGCTTACAGGGACAATGTCGCATATCTGGTGGGAATGTCCAAGCATTTGCCCCTTTTGGAAGAAAGTTTTCAATCTGATTGAAAGACTGATTGGTTCCAAGGTCCCCAGGTCTCCCACCGTAGCTCTTCTTAATGATCCCATTCCCCATCTTTCTAAACCCTCCAGCAGATTAGCCCAATTTGTACTTCTGGGAGCCAAAATTTCCATAGCCAGGAATTGGAAGGAACCAGGGGTTTCTTTTACAACAGCCAAGAGAAAGATTTCCTGGATTATGTCTCAGGAGAGACTGGCCAGTCTGCTGGAGGACACATCTGATAGATTTATAGCCACCTGGGAGCCCTGGGCCCGATTAATGGGCCTAACCAACTTTCCATATGTATGAACTTATTGAACCTGGTGCGAGCAGTGACGCTCTTTCCACCCCTACCCCCTCTCTGTCTCCCCCCTCTTTCTCTTTCTTTTTCTTTACTTGCCTTTTGTTCTCACATTTCCTCTCGGTATCTATACTTTGGACTAAGGTTAGTCCGGAAAGGTATATAAGTATTTGTAAACGTCTCTTAGGCAATGTTTGATGGTTAGCATAAAGAGTCATCCGTGACTTGCTTTAGCCTGCTCCACCCAGCAGAGGAGCTGCAGATCATCTCATGGGCTGATAAGCTGGCAGATCAGAAGTGCTCTGGTACGAGATAGACAATTTCCTTTTATTTTTCTCTTTTTATATTTATAGTTTGTGGGCGCCAGCCTACCCCGAAACACAGTGTGATCCCATTTGGGGTGCCGGGGGTTCTAGGCGGCAACCCGTTTCTCTCTTTTTCATCACCCCCAATAGTCATGTCAGTCCGTACCAGACAGGGGGAGAGCACTGGGGGGAGGGGAGAGCACTGGGGGGGGGGGGGGAATAACAGGGGGAGAGCACTGGGGGGAAGAACAGGGGGGAGAGCACTGGGGGGAAGAACAGGGGGGAGAGCACTGGGGGGAAGAACAGGGGGGAGAGCACTGGGGGGAAGAACAGGGGGGAGAGCACTGGGGGGAAGAACAGGGGGGAGAGCACTGGGCGAAGAACAGGGGGAGAGCCTGGGGGGAAGAACAGGGGGAGAGCACTGGGGGGAAGAACAGGGGGAGAGCACTGGGGGGGGAAGAACAGGGGGGAGAGCACTGAGGGGGGAAGAACAGGGGGGAGAGCACTGAGGGGAAGAACAGGGGGGAGAGCACTGGGGGGAGTGGAGAGCACTGGGGGAGAAAAGGGGGAGAGCTCTGGGGGGCAGAACAGGGGGGAGAGCGTTGGGGGGGGGAGAACACTAGGGGGAAAGCACTGAGGGGGAGAACAGGGGGGAGAGCACTGGGGGGGAGAACAGGGGGGAGAGCACTGGGTGGAGTGGAGAGCACTGGGGGGTAGAACAGGGGGAGAGGAGAGCACTGGGGAGGGCAACAGGGGGGAGAGCACTGGGGGTAGAACACGGCGGGAGAGCACTGGGGGGGCAGGGGAGGGAACACTGGGGGGAGTGGAGAACAACACTGGGGGGGGAGAGCACTGGGGGGAGTGGAGAACACTGGGGGCAGAGAACAGGGGGGAGAGCACTGGGGGGAAAGAACAGGGGGGAGAGCACTGAGGGGAAGAACAGGGGGGAGAGCACTTGGGGGAGTGGCGAGCACTAGGGGGAAAGAACAGGGGAGAGAGCATGGGGGGAGTGGAGAGCATTGGGGGGGGGAGCACTGGAGGGAGTGGAGAGCACTGGGGGGAAATAACAGGGGGAGAGCACTGGGGGGATGAACAGGGGGGGAGCACTGGGAGGGGAAGAACAGGGGGAGGAGCACTGAGGGGGGAGAACAGGGGGAGAGCACTGGGGGGGAGAACAGGGGGAGAGCACTGGGGGGAGTGGAGAGCACTGGGGGGGGGGGATAACAGGGGGAGAGCACTGGGGGGAAGAACAGGGGGGAGAGCACTGGGGGAAGAACAGGGGGAGAGCACTGGGGGGAAGAACAGGGGGGAGAGCACTGGGGGGAAGAACAGGGGGGAGAGCACTGGGGGGGAAGAACAGGGGGAGAGCACTGGGGGGAAGAACAGGGGGAGAGCACTGGGGGGAAGAACAGGGGGAGAGCACTGGGGGGGGGCAGGGGGAGAGCACTGGGGGGGGGAACAGGGGGGAGAGCACTGGGGGGAGAACAGGGGGGAGCACTGGGGGGAAGAACAGGGGGGGAGCACTGGGGGGAGTGGAGAGCACTGGGGGAGAAAAGGGGGAGAGCACTGGGGGGCAGAACAGGGGGGAGAGCGTTGGGGGGGGAGAACACTATAGGGAGAGCACTGGGGGGGGAGAACAGGGGGGAGAGCACTGGGAGGAGAGCACTGGGGGGAGTGGAGAGCACTGGGGGGGTAGAACAGGGGGAGAGGAGAGCACTGGGGAGGGCAACAGGGGGGAGGGCACTGGGGGTAGAACAGGGGAGGGAGCACTGGGGGGAGTGGAGAACAACACTGGGGGGGAGAGCACTGGGGGGAGTGGAGAACACTGGGGGCAGAGAACAGGGGGGAGAGCATGGGGGGAAAGAACAGGGGGGAGAGCACTGGGGGAAAAGAACAGGGGGGAGAGCACTGGGGGGAAAGAACAGGGGGGAGAGCACTGAGGGGAAATAACAGGGGAGAGAGCACTGAGGGGAAGAACAGGGGGGAGAGCACTGGGCGAAGAACAGGGGGGAGAGCACTGGGCGAAGAACAGGGGGGAGAGCACTGGGCAAAGAAAAGGGGGGCAGAGCACTGGGGGGAAGAACAGGGGGGCAGAGCACTGGGGGGAAGAACAGGGGGAGAGCACTGGGGGGGAAGAACAGGGGGGAGAGCACTGGGGGGGGGGGCAGGGGGGAGAGCACTGGGGGGAGTGGAGAGCGCTGGGGGAGAAAAGGGGGAGAGCACTGGGGGGCAGAACAGGGGGGAGAGCGCTGGGGGGGAGAACAGGGGGATAGCACTGGGGGGTAGAACAGGGGGAGAGGAGAGCACTGGGGAGGGCAATAGGGGGGAGAGCACTGGGGGGAGAGCACTGGGGGTAGAACAGGTCGGGAGAGCACTGGGGGAGAACAGGGGAGGGAGCACTGGGGGGAGTGGAGAACAACACTGGGGGGGAGAGCACTGGGGGGAGTGGAGAACACTGGGGGCAGAGAACAGAGGGGAGAGCATGGGCGGAGAACAGGGGGAGAGCACTGGGGGGAGTGGAGAGAGCTGGGGGAGAAAAGGGGGAGAGCACTGGGGGGAGAACAGGGGGGAGAGCACTGGGGGGAGAACAGGGGGAGAGCACTGGGGGGACAGGGGGGAGAGCACTGGGGGGAGTGGAGAGCACTGGGGAGGGCAACAGGGGGGAGAGCACTGGGGGAGAGAACAGGGGAGGGAGCACTGGGGGGAGTGGAGAACACTGGGGGCAGAGAACAGGGGGGAGAGCACTGGGGGGGAAAGAACAGGGGGGAGAGCACTGAGGAGAAATGAACAGGGGGGAGAGCACTGGGGGTAGAACAGGTCGGGAGAGCACTGGGGGGACAACAGGGGAGGGAGCACTGGGGGGAGTGGAGAACAACACTGGGGGGGAGAGCACTGAGTGGAGGGGAGAACACTGGGGGCGGAGAACAGGGGGGAGAGCATGGGGGGAGAACAGGGGGGAGAGCACTGAGGGGGAGAACAGGGGGAGAGCATGGGGGGACGGGGTCGAGCACTGGGGGAGACAGGGGGGAAGCACTAGGGGGACAGGTGGGAGAGCACTGGGGGGAGTGGAGAGCACTGGGGGGAGTGGAGAGCACTGGGGGCAGAGAACAGAGGGGAGAGCATGGGCGGAGAACAGGGGGGAGAGCACTGGGGGGAGTGGAGAGCGCTGGGAGAGAAAAGGGGGAGAGCACTGGGGGGCAGAACAGGGGGGAGAGCGCGGGGGGGAGAACAGGGGGGAGAGCACTGGGGGAACAGGGGGGAGAGCACTGGGGGGAGTGGAGAGCACTGGTGAGGGCAACAGGGGGGAGAGCACTGGGGGGAGAGAACAGGGGAGGGAGCACTGGGGGAGTGGAGAACAACACTGGGGGGGAGAGCACTGGGGGGAGTGGAGAACACTGGGGGCAGAGAACAGGGGGAGAGCACTGGGGGGGAAAGAACAGGGGGAGAGCACTGAGGGGAAATGAACAGGGGGGAGAGCACTGGGGGTAGAACAGGTCGGGAGAGCACTGGGGGGAGAACAGGGGAGGGAGCACTGGGGGAGTGGAGAACAACACTGGGGGGAGAGCACTGGGGGGAAATGAACAGGGGGGAGAGCACCGGAGTGTATAACAGGTCGGGAGAGCACTGGGGGGAGAACAGGGGAGGGAGCACTGGGGGGGAGAACAGGGGGAGAGCACGGGGGGGAGAACAGGGGGGAGAGCACTGAGGGGGAGAACAGCGGGAGAGCACGGGGGGGCGGGGTCGAGCACTGGGGAGACGGGGGGAAGCACTAGGGGGACAGGTGGGAGAGCACTGGGGGGAGTGGAGAGCACTGGGGGGAGAGAACAGAGGGGAGAGCATGGGCGGAGAACAGGGGGGAGAGCACTGGGGGGAGTGGAGAGCGCTGGGGGAGAAAAGGGGAGAGCACTGGGGGGCAGAACAGGGGGGAGAGCGCTGGGGGGAGAACAGGGGGGAGAGCACTGGGGGGGACAGGGGGAGAGCACTGGGGGAATGGAGAGCACTGGGGAGGGCAACAGGGGGGAGAGCACTGGGGGAGAGAACAGGGGAGGGAGCACTGGGGGGAGTGGAGAACACTGGGGACAGAGAACAGGGGGGAGAGCACTGGGGGGAAAGAACAGGGGGGAGAGCACTGAGGGGAAATTAACAGGGGGGAGAGCACTGGGGGTAGAACAGGTCGGGAGAGCACTGGGGGGACAACAGGGGAGAGAGCACTGGGGGGAGTGGAGAACAACACTGGGGGGGAGAGCACTGGGTGGAGGGGAGAACACTGGGGGCGGAGAACAGGGGGGAGAGCATGGGGGGAGAACAGGGGGGAGAGCACTGAGGGGGAGAACAGGGGGAGAGCACGGGGGGACGGGGTCGAGCACTGGGGGAGACAGGGGGGAAGCACTAGGGGGACAGGTGGGAGAGCACTGGGGGGAGTGGAGAGCACTGGGGGGAGTGGAGAGCACTGGGGGCAGAGAACAGAGGGGAGAGCATGGGCGGAGAACAGGGGGGAGAGCACTGGGGGGAGTGGAGAGCGCTGGGAGAGAAAAGGGGGAGAGCACTGGGGGGCAGAACAGGGGGGAGAGCGCTGGGGGGGAGAACAGGGGGGAGAGCACTGGGGGAACAGGGGGGAGAGCACTGGGGGGAGTGGAGAGCACTGGTGAGGGCAACAGGGGGGAGAGCACTGGGGGGAGAGAACAGGGGAGGGAGCACTGGGGGAGTGGAGAACAACACTGGGGGGGAGAGCACTGGGGGGAGTGGAGAACACTGGGGGCAGAGAACAGGGGGAGAGCACTGGGGGGGAAAGAACAGGGGGAGAGCACTGAGGGGAAATGAACAGGGGGGAGAGCACTGGGGGTAGAACAGGTCGGGAGAGCACTGGGGGGAGAACAGGGGAGGGAGCACTGGGGGAGTGGAGAACAACACTGGGGGAGAGCACTGGGGGGAGTGGAGAACACTGGGGGCAGAGAACAGGGGGAGAGCACTGGGGGGGGAAAGAACAGGGGGAGAGCACTGAGGGGAAATGAACAGGGGGGAGAGCACCGGAGTGTAGAACAGGTCGGGAGAGCACTGGGGGGAGAACAGGGGAGGGAGCACTGGGGGGAGAGGAGAACAACACTGGGGGGAGAGCACTGGGGAGAGGGGAGAACACTGGGGGCGGAGAACAGGGGGGAGAGCATGGGGGGAGAACAGGGGGGAGAGCACTGAGGGGGAGAACAGGGGGAAGCACTGGGGGGACAGGTGGGAGAGCACTGGGGGGAGTGGAGAGCGCTGGGGGGAGTAGAGAGCACTGGGGGGTAGAACAGTGGGAGAGGAGAGCACTGGGGAGGGCAACAAGGAAGGAGAACTGGGGGGAGAACAGGGCGGAGAGCACTGGGGGGGAGAACGGGGGGAGCACTAAGGGGAGAGGAGAACACTGGGGGGAGAGCACAGGGGGAGATCACTGGGGTGATAGGAGAACACTGGGGCGGAGAACAGGGGGGAGAGCATGGGGGGAGAATGGGGGGCACTGGGGGGAATGGAGAGCACTGAGGGGCAGAACAGGGGGAGAGCACTGGGGGGGCAGGGGGGAGAGCACGGGGGGGGAGTAGGGGGGGCACTGGGGACGGGACAGGGGGGCACGTGGGGGAGTGGAGAGCACTGGGGGGGCAGGGGAGAGCACTGGGGGGAACGCACTGGGGGTAACAGGGGGAGAGCACTGGGGGGAGGGGAGAACCCTGGGGGGTGGCTAGAGAAGGATGGGGAGAGCTGGAGAGCAGGGAGGGCAGAAAGAACAGGGGAGGCGAGAACTGTGGAGGGGGGCAGGTTAGTGTGGTGGGGAGGCAGAAAGAAAAGGGGAGGAGAGAACTGTGGGGGTGGCAGGAGAGTGTGTTGGTGGAGGAGAGCACTGGGGGGGGCAGGGAGCACAAGGTGAACTGGGGACAGTAAAATAAGTTGGATAGGATCGGCAGCCCCCCCACCCCCCCCCCCCCTGTTGATCCTCCTATCCAGGCACTGTGGCACACAGGGCGGACTGTACGGGTGGAATCCCTTCCTATGGATCACACATCACTGGCTGGCTCTGTGATCGGCGGCCGCTCTGTAACACGGCCCCACCCCCCACCCCTGCTCGTGTGATAGTAGAGAGAATCAACGTTCCACCTATCACACGAGCAGGTGTGGGGGGGTGGGGCCGTGTTACAGAGCGGCCGCCGATCACAGAGCCAGCCAGTGATGTGTGATCCATAGGAGACAGCACCAATGCAGCCACAAATAAAAGCGGCCCCAGAGCAGGCGGCCTACCGGGAAATCTCACAGTATGCCGGTAGGCCAGTCCGGCCCTGATTAACCCCTTAGGTTCACACTGAGTATAACAAGCATGCTTTACTGCATATACAGACTGATTTTACTTTTTAGGCTACATAGCAATAAATTGTGAAAATTTGTCATGCAGTGGTGAAGGGCAGTTGAACGCTGCCCTGAGGAACATGTACCAAAGAAAACATTTATTTATTTTAATTTAAAGGGGTATCCTGCTCAAATTGAGGTGGGGTCTCCCGGGTGATGTCTTTAACCATATATGGTCATGTCACACCCCTTTGTTTATAACAGCTGTCATCTACCTTATCTGTCATTCAGCAGAAGCAGGAGTAAAGTGCTAGTGCCAGACATGTGTCAGTAGACATTGGTTATCTTGTTTGTTGTGGTTCTGGATTGTGGGGCAATGTGATGGTGCCCATCATGGGACATTTTTTTATTTACATGGAGGGAGTATCTGAGTGCCCCTTATTTTTAAAGGTGGTGTCTAGATTTCTTTCAAAAGTTTTTTATTTTTTTGATTACAACAGTACAAAGCAATAGAAACATCAATGTACAGGATGAATTTGATGAGCGAAACAAGTTACAGAAATATAACTAACCAGCCATAAAGCCAAAAATGTTACTCAGTTCGTCAAAAAGAAACAAACACAAGAGAATAAAAAAAAACAGTACCCGTATGAGGCTAGAGTGGGAGTGACAATAAGCTGTCTAAGTTGGATTTACATCCCATAACATAAAAGCGAGATAACAGATCATACAAAAAAAAAAAAAAAAACAGGGTGAAGGGGAGCAAGAAGGTGGAACACCCAGGGGAGAAATAAACTTCCCCACCCACCCGCAATGCAACACGGTGGAGCAAAGAACAAGAGACCTCCCCAGCCGCCCCTTACGGGAACTTGCTGCGACCGGGGACTCCCCCTGCCCATCCCCCCCCCCCCGCTAGCTAACAAGGCTCCACCCCAGTGTGGGAAACACAAAAAAAAGGGACCTCCAATGACTCCCCAGCCAACAGGACGGAGGGTTATCTTATTTAATTATTTCCACAGAAAGTGTAGCATAACTAAGCATGTGAAAGCCCCAGCACCGTAAACCAAGTAACAATGGAGGAAGGAGGTAGAGGGATATACCTCTCCTCCCACCTGATCAATTATGGTACTAACCATGTTAAAACCAAAACCTAACCTATATAGACCAGACATTAGCAAGAATAGAAGAAAGATAAAGATATCAATAAAGTAAAGAGAGCAGAGGAAAGTGAGCTAAAGTAAGAAAAAGGTAAGAAGTAGAAGAAAGGAGAAAAGAGAAAGAGGAGAGAAACCGAGAGAAGGTGGGACACCCAAAAGAACCATCAGTTAGAGAAAGAAAAACCCGGGTAAAGTGGGATGTGGCAATATTTGGCCCAGGGTTCCCATATAAGCTCAAACCTGCGCTTCTTGTCTTGTATGGTACTGACTATTTTCTCCTGTGTCATGATCCAGGAAACTTTATTTTTCACCGCAGAGAACGAAACTGTCGTTTTTTTCCAGTGGGCAGCTATTGTAATTCTCGTGCCTAAGAGGATGAAGAAGATCAGCGCTTGAGCATATTTGGAAATGCCTTCAATTTTGAGGTTTAATAAAGCAACATCTGGCGTTTGGGGGATCTGGGCACGTGTAAGTTTGCGAAGCAGAGCAAAGGTCTTATTCCAAAGGCCCCTCAAACGTGGGCATGACCACCAGGTGTGGAGTAGGGTACCGATATGATTACATTGACGAAAACATAACGGAGATGCGTCAGGATAAATTTTTGCAATAAGGTAGGGAACTCTGTACCATCTAAGAAGAATTTTGAGACTAGCTTCAATCAGAGACACATTCATAATGCCCTTATAGGACCGTTGGAGGCAGGAGAACCATTTGTCGCTCTCCCATTGCAAGTCTAGATCCTTCTCCCAAGCCTGGGCATAAGAAGGTTTCGACATAGCCGAGGCCAAGGATGAATAGATGATGGAAATTCCTCCCCTCTGATCAACTACATCTGAGCACCATGTTTCATAATTTGTAACTTTGAGGGGGATTGATTTATCCGGCCATAAAGAATGAAGGAAGTGTGAAATCTGTGAAAAACGGAACCTCTCCTCATTTGGCATTTCCAGTTTTTTGCGGCAGTAGGAAAGGGAGAAGGGACCTGAGGGGGTGAAATAATTCCCTATTCTAAATAAGCCTTTATTGAGCCACCATTTGAAAGCAAAAATATTCAATCCAGGAGGGAATTTAGGGTTATGAAAGATATGCGTCAGTGGGCGCCATGGAGAGATCAGGGCTGAATTTTTATACAAAAGGTCACACAGGGACAAGGAGTGAGAGAGAGTGGGGGCTAAAATTGGAGGTCTCATTTTGGTTGGAACTCCGATGAGATAGTCTAACCCCTAGTATAGACAATGGAAAACTGTGCTAGCCTCGCTGCTTGATAGTACCACCATATATTAGGTAGGGCAAGTCCCCCTTGTGATTTAAGACGATATAAGATATGTTTAGAGCATCTCCTACCTTTGGAGCCCCAGATAAATTGTAATATGCTGGATTGGATTTTATGTAATTGCGATTTACGAATTGGGATAGGGAGAGCCCTAAATAGGTATAGGATACGTGGGAGGAAAGTCATTTTTATAGAATTAATGCGTCCTAGCCAAGAAAGCTCGAATTTGGACCAGGAGGACAGGTCAGCAGTGAGTGATTTAAAGGCAGCTGGGAAGTTCGCAGAGAAAAGGGTTTCGAATTTCGGCGTGAGATTAATTCCTAGGTATGGGAAATGTGACGTGCACCAATGAATTGGAAAGTGGTCCTGAATATTCTGTAGTAACTCAGGAGGAACCGTGATATTTAAGGCTATGGATTTGGAGACATTAACATGGAGACCTGAAATTCTACTAAACTGGTCAAGCAGGGAGAGTATATTGGGCGTAGAGATTAGTGGGGACGTAACGAACATGAGGATATCATCCGCAAATAGTGCGCATTTGTGTTCTTGTCCTCCGCAAAGGACACCTTTAATGTTAGGGTTATGCCTGATCGCTATGGCCAAAGTCTCAATGGCGATAGCGAAAAGGATGGGGGAAAGTGGGCAACCTTGTCGTGTCCCTTTTTCAATTGGGAAAGGGTCAGAATAACAGCCTTGTAAACGAACCCGGGCACGGGGGTTCGAGTACAAAGCTCGCAAGATCCCCAAAAATCGTGGGCCAAAACCCCAGTGCTCCAGGACCTTAAAAAGATAGGGCCAGGTTACTGTGTCGAATGCCTTTTGTAGGTCAATGGAGAGGAGGTAGCCTGTTTGCTGAGGGCCACCGTCCCATTGTGAATTGAGGAGGGAAATAATATCAATTGCTCTCCGAATTTGGTCTGGTCCCTGTCTCCCCGGGATGAAGCCCACCTGGTCTTTGTGGATGTAAAGTGCTATATAAGAAGAGAGCCTATTGGATAAAACTTTCGTCAAGATTTTGAGATCGTTATTTATTAAAGAGATCGGGCGATAATTAGATACTAAAGATGCATCTTTGCCCGGTTTGGGAATGACTGAGATATAGGCCAGGTTCAGGGCTCCATCCAGGGGAGATTCGGATCTAATATGGTTGAAAAATCGGACCATATAAGGGATGAGTTGAGTTGAAAATTTTTTATAGTATGCTACCGAGAAGCCATCAGGGCCTGGAGCTGATTGTGTTTTAAGCTGTTTAATAACCTGAATAACTTCCGCCTCCGTAACCGGGCTATCCATGATATCAGAGTGTTCCTTAGAGAGTTTCGGAAGCGGAAGATTACTCAGAAAATCAACTATAGGAGTAGAAGAATCAGTAGTGTCATTTTTATAAAGTGAGGTGTAGTAATCCTGAAATGCTTTCATAATCTTGCACGGGTTTTGGGTAAGATCTCCAGTTGGCATGCGTATCCTAGGGAAGTGAACAGATCGAGGTTTAGGAGACAATTTCGCCGCCAGTTTAGTACCAATCTTATCTTTTTGGAAATAAAAACGGGCACCAGACCAGCGAAGCTGTTTTTCAGCCTCCGTGGTTAAAGCTAGATTTAAGGCTACTCGAGTGGATTCAAGGGATTCCAAAGAAACCTTGGTGGGGTTTCGTTTATGAGATTTACTGAGTGCTTGAAATGACCTTTGGAGGTCAGAAATAACCGCTGCTCTCTCTTTCTTTAGTCGTGAGGTGATCTGAATGATTTTCCCCCTAATCACCGCCTTATGGGCGGCCTAGAGGGTGTCTGGGGATATAGAGGCCGTGTTATTGATGCGGAAATATTCTAAAATTTCGTGCGCAAGAATTTCACATTGTGCCGGATCACTTAAAATGCTTTCATTAAGCCTCCAGGTGAAATGCTTGGGAGAGTTATGAGAACGGAGTAGAAAAAGAACAACTAGGGAGTGATCGGAAAGGGACGTGTCCCTGATGACTGCTTTCTGAGCCTCAGGAATGTTTTGTGATTGAATAAATATATGATCTATCCTAGAATAGAGGCGATGAGGGGCAGAGTAATGTGTATAATCTTTAGATCTTGGGTTTAATTCCCTCCAAATGTCCACCAGGCCCAGGGCCCGAAGAGAAGAGGCTATTTTGGTACTTTGCTTAGGAGGCCTCCGGATATTAGGGCTGCCAGAGCCTGATTTATCCAGAGAGTGATCGAAAGGAATATTCGTGTCACCACCCATAATAACTTTACCTTCCAGCTGAGGGCCGATGGAGGACATCATGGAGGCAAAAAAGGCAGCCTGGCCTTTATTAGGGGTGTAGTAAGAAACTACGGAGTAATGTACGCCGTCTATCGTGCCTTTAACCAAAATATATCTGCCTAATTGATCCCTCACCACTTCTGAAGGGGAAAATTTGAGATGTTTTCTGAAACAGATGGCTACTCCCTTCGTCTTATTCTGTCCATTGGATAAAAAAAACTGAGGGTATGAGCCATGTATGAAGGGAGGGTTATAAGAAGATGGGAAATGGGTTTCCTGAAGAAGGAGTATATCAAGTCCCTGGGAACTGTAGTGGTTGAACAATTTGCGCCGTTTAACTGGCGAGTTCAGCCCTTGGACATTATGAGAGGCAATCTTTAGTGGGACCAGATTAGTAGTGTCAGAATGCATCGATTAGAAGGGGAGCAACACGCAACATCAACATTAAAGACCTTACCGAAACTAATAGTAGGGAACGGGAGAGCTCAAAAGGTGCAGGCCTCAGGTGAACAGAGAACATCTGGTGGTCATCAACCACAGTGCAGGGTGTCCCACCGACACGAAAGAAGAAGGAGAAGAGGAAGGAAAAAGAAACTATAAGAGAAAAAAAACATGGGTTAGTATTAACAGTCTGGTCATTCAAACAAATAGTAGAACAATGAAATCCTGTGAGAACAAGCATCGGATATGAGTAACTCATTTCTGGATTAGCAAAAAAGTGAAAAAAGAGAAAAAAGAAAATCAAAAAATTATGTGAAGCAAACAACAATAAAAGTGAATTAAATAGATGAAAAGATAAAAAAAAAGCAATAAGCACCAAAAATAAAAAAGGGTGCGGCTTAGATGTTAACCAAGATCTCATGTGGGGTAGGACAGCCGCCGCCCTGGCCCCTAGGATCTCCCTTCCCTGCGGTCTACCCAAGGGAGGGTCAAAAGTGGTCTCCAGGTGGGCCCAAGAAAACAATCAGGGGCTCACTCTGAAGCACAGGGAGGCGAAGTGCAGCCGCTCCAGCCATTCCGCCTAAAACAGGGGGATATGGGAGGAGAGGGCCCTAAAACATGTTGAGAGAAAAAGGAAAAAACACACAAAATATAGATGCAAAAAGAAAATTCTGAGGATACTTCAATGGACCACCGGAAGAACTAGGGCTGAAAAATGAGCACGCCCGTTCAATAAAATCAAAAAGAAGAGTTTTTGAGTTCGCTTTAGGGTGGACGACCGTCTTTAGAGCGTTTTGCTTGCTGCTTTTGCCATAGAGGTTGGATGGGGCTAGAAGGAGGAGGACGTTTGGCCGATGGCGGATTCCTGGAATCAGGTGTTGAAGCGGGAGAATGGGATATGAGGCCCAGTCGAAGAAAGAGGCGTTCCCCTTCCGCTAAGTTGGAGAAACTGTAAGGTTTGTTCTGCAATGAGAAGTTCAGGCGCAATGGAAAGGACCATCTGTAAGTAATTGATTTTTGCATCAGGACTTGTAAGAGGGGCTTGAGTGATCTCCGTTGCTGTATTGTGTACGGTGAAAGATCAGCGAATAGTTGTATCGGGTGACCCTGGATGGAAAGGTTTTCGGTGACTCTGGCTTTGCGCATGACCTCCTCCTTTACACCAAAAAAATGAGGTTTCACCACAATGTCCCTAGGAAGGCCATCTTGTCGTGGGGATTGAAGAGCTCGGTGGGCTCGGTCCAGCTCCAGGCAGTGATCAGGAATGTCAGGGATCAGAGTTTTGATGAACTCACGAACAATCTTGTCTGTGTCTTTAAATGATTCCGGGAGGCCTCTGAGCCTAAAGTTGTATCTGCGAGATCTATTCTCGAGGTCATCTATTTTGGAGTATGCAAAGTCCAGTTGTTCATGTAGGTCTTGAATCCTGTCAGTATTTTGATTAGCCACAGCTGCCATTTGGTCCGATTTAAATTCAATAGCTTCAATTCTGGTTCCCAAATGGAGAAGATCAGCCTGAATGGTGGATGTAATTTGAGCAGCAGTTTGGGCCAATCCTCTGGCTAACATCTCAGAAAAGGTGTTCATCAGAGAAGATAGATCATGAGGGGAATGTTGGGCAGTATTAGGGCGAGTACTATGGAGATCAGGGGAATTGATAATGTCCTCCATGGGGGAGGTGGGGGGCCCATCCAGCACTCTGCTCAATAGAGACGCAGGGGACAGAAATGATTGAGCTAGCTTATCACTCACTGTCTGAGGATGATGTCCCTCCGTTAGAGTGTCCCAGCCTTGCATCTCCGCGGCGGATTGGCCTGGATTGTGAGGTAGGCCTCGCGGGGAAATGGCGGCCGCCATCTTGGCACGTTCTGAGGCCTGAGCTCCGGGGTCGAGTTGGCGGGATAAATCCCGTCTGGCGGAGCCGCCGGGCATACGAACGGGATCCCCGGGGCTTCGTGCGGACGGTGAAGCGATCTGGCCGGTGTTCTCCCGCTAACGTTCGCTCTGGCGGGCGTATCAGGCTGGAGCGGAGCGGAGCTCTCAGGGGAAGCGTCCGTCCATCGAGCTGCCGCGCATGCGCCTCTGGTGTCTAGATTTCAATAAGCCCCCTACTGGCTGACTCCCATGACCAACTGGCCATGATTGTAAGGAAGAGGCCGTTGTCCACCTCAATATGGGTCCCTCCTAGCAAGGTACAGTGGGTATAGAGAAGAGTCACCCCCTTTAAAATAATTGCATTTTGTTGCTTTACAGCCTGAAATGAAGACATACACCGTTTTTGTTTAATCCAGCTGTATATACTCAGTGCAAATCTTAACATCCAAGTGAAAGATAGAATACTAACATGTCAGAAAAAAATAATACAAATTCAAAAACAGAATCATTAAGTTGGAAAAAAGTGCTTAAAGTGATGTGGTGTAGCTATTCACCTTCTCAATGGCACACAAAGCCATTTAACTTTCAACTGTGATCAACTGTGGTCATTTTGATTAGCTCAGCATGAAAAGGGCTTTCTTGGCGCATTTCAGTCCCTGGTAGTGCAACTGAAGCAAACAAACTATGGATGGCAAGGCACTGTTGAAAGATACCCGGAATAAAGTTGCAGACATGCACAAGTCAGGAGATCAATACAAAAAAAAGTTTCAAAGGCTTTATAAATGCTTTGAAGCACAGTGAAGTCTGGTAATTGGTACAACAGAGACCTTTCCTGGAAAAAGACGCCGCTCCAAACTGGATGAAAGAGCCAGAATGAAAATAGTCAGAGAGGCTACCAAGAGGCCTGCAGCAACTCTGAAGCAGTTGCAGGAATTTATGACAAAGAGTGGTCATTATGCATGTGACAACAATATCACAAATTCTCCACAAATGTGGCTTTTATGGGAGAAAAAAGCCACTCCTCAAGAAAGGTCACATGCAGTCATGTTTGAGCTTTGTCAAAACATACCTTGAAGACTCTGAAGCCACATGGAAAAAGATGTAATGGTCAGATGAGACTAAAATTTAATTATATAGCCTCAACACCAAAAAACAATATTTGTGTTGGAAATCCAATACAGCTCACCATCCAAATAACACCATTCCTACAGTAAAGCATAGAGGTGGTAATATTCTGTTATGGTGATGTTTCTCTGCATCAGGAACTGACCCACTTGTCGAGTTAGAAGGAAAAATAGATGGGGCAAAATACAAAATTCTTTAGGAAAATCAGCTGCCCTCTGCCAGGAAGTTGTCAGTGGGAAAAAAGTTTACCTTTCAACATGACTGACCCAAAACACACAGCAAAAATTACCGCACAGTACAGGGCCGTTTTTTAAGGCAAGGCAAAAGGGGCAGCTGCCTTGGGCCCTGTCATTGTTTTGGGACCCAAAGCAGCTGCCTCATACTTGCCAACTATCTTGGTTTAAATTCCCTCATCCCTTGAGGTTTTAATCCTGTGCTGTGTAATGATATCTCAGTGTGAAGTGCTGCTACTAATGCTGCCCAGCTCTGCCCTATTGTGTACAGATGATTCACCTGCAGACCATGCGTTTACATGTAAATTACATGCATTGATCTGTAAATAGCAGTGGCATTCATATGTAAGCATTGATATGTATAGCGATACCCTCACTTAAGAGGGCCGCAAGTTTGGTTTGGGCCCTGAGCACAGCTCCGCCAACCCCCCCGGCAATCTGCTCTACCCACTCTGGCACAGTTAGTATCTAGCAATACACATTAAATCGCTTATACTTAAGCATAATAAATATGTGTGTGTGCGTGGGTGGATAACTCAAGCTCATAGACAATCTTTGAAAGTATATAACTGACTTTACTTGTTGTTTTTATAAAAGGAATAACATGAATCGAACATTTGGTTTGCAACACATAAGCAGGTCCCTGCAGTAACCAGTAATAAAGATAAACAGAGTAATCAGCATAATAAAGTATTGCTATGCAACTCTAGCGCTGCCCTTTTTCAGCTACTTCCCCGCATGGGTAAACTAACACCCAGCACTATCTACCTATGCAGTCAGGCCTGACTGATCTAGATGGAAGTCCAGTGAAACAATATTCGCTAGCAATCTTTCGGTGGTGCACTTGAAGAACAACTTTGTAATCCAAACGAATAATAAAGATAAAGTATCTGTCTTTAAACAGCTCTTACCACCCGGACAGGTCCAAGTCCGTTTTTCTCCGCCGATTCGTCTAGGAACAGGAATCCACCAACCTCCGAGTCTTCAATCCTTCTGGTGTACTGCAGCAAGGATGAGAAAATGTCTCTCAGGTGCAGCTAGGCTGGCAAAGGGCTCTTTGGAAAAGAGCACAAGGTCCAGGCTTCAGGCCTTGTGCCTCCAGCAGTTCAGCACAAAACCTCCTCTTGCTAGGAGAGGGGGGGGTGTCCAAAGAGAAAGAACTAGGCCTCTCCCCCTCCTTATATGCCCTCCCCCATGAGTCTCTGGGGCATAACTCCAAACATCCTGGGAACCAGCGGGGTTCTGGGAACAGTAGTTTTATAGTCCTTAAAGAGACCCCGCTACATATGTATATCATGCCCCCGTGGTCATATCCACAGTAATCTCTAGCAACCAATCAACAAGCAGAAATCATGTGCTGTAACCTCTAGCAACCAGTCAGTGAGTGGTAATGATACACTGTAACCTCTGGCAACCAATTGCAATAGCTGCCTGATCTGATTCAGTAAACTGATTTTGAGTCTAGCTGCTAATGTATGTCTCAGAGCAGGTGGAGAGCGAAACTGCATGGGTGGGGGCAAGAAATGTTTTGCCCAGGGTCCAATCAATATTAAAGATGGTCCTGACACAGTAGTTAAAGGAGAAAAAAGTGAATGTCCTTGCATGGCCTAGACAGAGCCTAGACTTAAGCCCCATTGAAAATCGGTGGAATGACTTAAAGACCACAAAGATTTTTTTCTAAATGTTTTGTGTAGAGTTCTCCACACCAGACCCGTACACACAATATGAAAATTGGATGGAAAAATTTGTACGACGAGCTGTCTGCTGATTTTCAGATCGTTAGTACGGTGCTTTCGACAGCCAATTTCTCTTTTTCGTCAGATAAAAGCTGGATGTGCAGAATATAACAGTTTTTGGCATTTCATTTGTACGGTTTTCATACAAAAAAAAATAAAAAATTGTAAGAGAAAGACTACACATGCTCAGAAACAGAAGAACACATACAATACTATTCAACACATTACATCACTTCTGACATATTCTGTTATAAGAAAAATTTCATATTGTGAGTAACCTCTTCACTTTTGACACGACTAGCATGACACAAAAAATGGATGTTCAGTCATCCGAAAATGCAAGCATGTATATGAGGCTTAAGGGTCTGGTATAAAACATGGAAGAAACCACTTTGTTTTTCATGGGTTTCCCCTTAAAATTCATACTAAATCTGAGGAGGAACCCTCATGCAATTTTCTAAACTATCTAATCTGCTAAAATGGCCAGGGAGTAATGCAGCTGGTGGCATCACTAGTTGTCTGCACCTGCCGGCGTTAACAACCTATGGCAGCAGGATATTTTTATTTGTATATTTATCTGAGACAGTAGTAGAGGTTGTTGATGGTAGCACAACATGTGGTGTTGCACACAATGGACACCTCAGCTTCTTTGTGCTAGAAAAAAATAAACTAAAAAACAAGAGTGACTGCAACCATGAAACAAACACAAACTGTATGTTTTAGTTGAATTTCTAAAGCTCAGTTTAAACTGCAGGATTGCATTTATAATTTACTACTACTAGTTTAACACTATTTTGCAGCACTACTCATTCATTTTTGTTTTCTTTATTTTCTATTCCAAAATAAGAGTCAGGATTCAGATAAACAAAGCCAGTATTCAAGATCAGGACTTGCTCCAGCATTAGCATGTCTGTGTCTTGCTGAGCCACCAGCTGTAGGGGCAGAGGTTTCTTCACTATCAGCAGCTTGTGATGTCCTTAGCGTCTAACCAAAACAGCTGAACAGGTGGATCAGTAGTCCGTAATCATCTATATATTTAAGATGAAACCTAGTTTATCATTTATTCCATTTTACATATTTTCTTTATTAATTATAGTTGTGTAAATATGACTATGTGGATATAGCACTGTATAGTGCAATAGTATTCATTAGCACACATGACAAAACATTCATTTGCAATACACTTGTTAGAAATGGGATCAGAAAATAGATGGTTCAGGCTGATAATCAGTTTTCAAAAAAATGTTTGGGCAAACTGAAGCATACAGCTCGTAGACATACCATAAACAGCCACAACTGAAGTAGATACAGTGCCTTGAAAAAGTATTCATACCCCTTGAAATTTTCCACATTTTGTCATGTTACAACTAGAAACTTAAATGTATTTTATTGGGATTTTATGTGATAGACCAACACAAAGTGGCACATAATTATGAAGTGGAAGGAACATGATAAATGGTGTGTGCAGTGGGCGAAGTCTAGCAGGACAGTAATGTCTGACTAGAGCTCCACTTTGTGAGGAGGAATAACCCCCAATATAACTTAAGCCCGGATGAAAATTATAAAGCGGAATACCTTATTAAACACCCGAGAGGTGAGATAAACATTTAAAACAATAATGGTGTTGGGAGGAGCCCCTGTTAAAACAAAAAATAAACCTCCGGATGCGGATATCATCCAAAATGGTGCCGGTCTCCTCAGAATCAGTACAAATTACCTCAGAGCGCTCCACAAAGAAAAAACCTACACAGCATATCTCCTCAAGAGATTCTGATACAGAATTCAACATATTATTGTCTTCCTCACATGAAACTATGACCCCTCACAGTATTTTAAAGCATTTTGAAAAAATGCTTTACAAAGCACTAAAACAAACCTCAGAGCAAATAACAAATAACCTCACAAAAGAAATCAGGAAACTTGGTCAGCGTACAGCAGCACTTGAACTAAAAGTGGAAGAAATTGAAAACTCTTCTCAGGGCTATATGACAGAAATTGATATTCTAAAAGAAGAAAATTTTATTTTACAATATAAATTGGAGGACTATGAAAATAGAGCAAGAAGATCTAACCTCAGATTCAGAGGTATACCAGAAAATGTTTTAGATATACAATCTTCTATAACTGCACTATGTCATGAATTACTCCCAGGGATACCAATAGAGCGCCTGGAAATGGACAGAGTGCACCATGCTCTTATGCCTAAGAAAACAGACGGACCTCCAAGAGACATTATAGCAAAATTCCACTACTATAAAAGTAAAGAACAACTTCTTGTTGCGGCCAGGGGAAAAAACAATTTAAGCTTCCAAGGTCATACCTTCCAACTATTTGCAGATCTTTCCCAAACTACGTTCTCCAAAAGAAGAGCTATGAAGCCCCAGCTCCTGGAACTACAACACCATGATATTAAATATCAATGGGGATTTAGATTCTCTCTCCAAGCTTTTCACATCAACTAACAAGATTTGTCAGCAGATCTGTGGCAGAACTCCAGCAGGCCCTTCAAGATCTCAACCTGATAGAGAACTCTCATACCATTAATACTTCAAGAAGAAGAATAGCTTTGAATACATCAGTAAAGAACCCATTTCCAGACTTAGACAAAAATGGAAATCAGCATCTGCATAAGAGGAGTCGACATGCATCTCCACCCTAAGAACAAGAAGACACTGTGGAATGAAAATACTGAAGACCTAACAGAATTAATTTCATTTTTGCCTTTCAGAGATTGATCAATATAGTAGAATCCTTTGGAACCTCTATACAAATCTCCTACTCCCACGTATTATATCTAATTTATGGATGTTTAATAGTAAGTGATTTAAAATACATTTATATTTACATTTAAACCCCATATAATTTGACATTTCAGTTTTGGTTATCCTCAAAGTAATTCATTTACTATTCATTTTTTATTTTTTTTAACTTTTTTTAATGCTGTTCCCCCGAGATTTATAAATTTTAAGATTTATTAATAAATCTCTGGAGCAGTCACATAATAACAAAAGCTCATATCCATCTATGAACTGATTTATTTATCCCTTTTTACGATTGTCTTTAACCTTTTATTATTAGTCAATTGATTTAAATTTGTCTTTATTATGCATTTATTTTATTTTTTTATTTTTTTCAATTGTTTTTATTAAACAAATTATCAAATTACAAAAGGAGAGTACAAAACATTCAGAAAGAACAGAGATTTATATATGCATATGACTTTTTCATAGATCCATCGCATACGGGAAGGTGCTATATTTCCTCATACAACAAAATAACTGAGATGGAGAAAAAGGGGGGAAGGGCAGAGAGGGGGGTGGAGAGAGATAACAAACCAAGTGGATGGCTGCGAGTTAGACATCAAGTTTCCAAAAAAGGAACGTTGGCGTAAATAGATAACTTAACTCATTATATGACATTATTGGAAGGATACTATAGAATGTCCATACCCTGACACTAGTCTATCCCCTTTTAAACCAATTTGTCCAAGCTTCCCATTTCTTAAAAGGAGGCTCTCTTTTCTTCTTTATTAGCTAGAATGGACTCTTACATATAATTGTTTTTTGTGATCATGAAGACTTCTGACAAATTGGGTGTCTTGTTTGTATTCCAATTTTTAGTTATCAATGATCTAGCTGCTAGCAAGATATGAGTAATCACTGTGCAAAGTGGTGCGGATATTTCTCTACACCTAGGCTCAGCAGAGCTAGATTGTGGTTAGGAGGCTTCAGGATGCCGGTGATATGTGAGATATATTTGAAAATGGTTCCCCAGAAGCTGGTGAGGTGCTTACATGACTAGAAAATATGCAATATATTGCCTACTTCACCATATCCCCTCCAGCATACTGGGGAGCCACTGGGGGACAACTTGGAGAGCCTGTATGGTGTGAGGTACCATCTCTGAGCTATTTTCAAAGAGAGTTCCCAGTGGTTTACACATCTAGTTGCTGGATAGGTAGTTTTGAATGCTATTTGCCACTGAGCAGTTGTGAAGGGTTCTCTTAGGTCCCGTTCCCATTTGAGGAAAGGTGGGCATTTGGCAACAGAGGTTTTATTTTTGAGGAGATTATAGATAAGAGATATTCCTCTCAGGGCCATAGGGGTGGCTGTGTAGAACTGCCAGACTTCTCTCTGTATTTGTATGTGATGCCTTTCTAAGGGTTTGAGAAAGTGAGAGAGTTGAATATACCTATAGTAGTCAGCTTGGGGTAAGTTATACTCCTTGGTTAGCTCATCGGATGTTTTGAGGCTATCGTTGTCATGGAATATATCCAATTTATTAGCAATGCCCTTTATAGTCCAATTTATGTAATTGGAGTGAGGAATGGCATACTGCAGAACTTCCATTGGTATTGGTACATTCCTGACATTCTGGGATGTTGAGGAAAGTTTGTGAAGGTCTCTCCAAGCAGTCAGGGTGGCTTGAATAGTTAATGGAAGGGAACGGAGTGATTGTGGGCTTATTATGTCTAACAGTAGAAGGTGTCTTAGGTCTAGAGTTGGGCTAAGGGCTTGCTCAATATTGGTCTAGAGAATATCCAGGGACAGGGAAATCCAGTGCCTAAGTTGGGTAAGTACCATAGCTAAGTAGTAGTCTTTGATATCAATTGAGCCCATTCCTCCTACTAGTCTGTGCTGAACCAGGAGCTTCTTGGAACAGCTAGGTTTCCTTGTTTTCCAAAGATATTGTTTAAGGAGAGAGTTTAATGTTTTAAGGTGAGTGTTTGAGCGGGATAGGTAGTGTCCTGAATATGTAAAGTATTTGTGGGAGTAAAATAATTTTGAAAGATGCCGTTTTGTTTCTCTGGTCAGTTTTTCAATTAGTAGGTTGTAATTGGCCTCTGCTAGCTTTACCGAATCAGCGGTTATTTGTATTCTTAGGAATGGGATATCAGTTGTATTCCATGTATATGGGAAGTTCTGTTGTAAGTAAGACTGGAGGGATGGAGGGATATTGAGACCTAGTATTAGGGATTTTGTAAAGTTGACCTTATAGTAAGACACCTGGCTAAAGTTAAGAATTTCACGTGCGTAATCTAGGGAAGTGTGTGGTGACGTCAGGAAGAGGATAATGTCGTCTGCGAAAAGGTTGATATAATGAGGTTGAATATGGAAGCCTCATGCCGTTTGTTATAAGGAAGGGAGAGGATAATGTGTTAGATGTGTATACCTGTGCTTTTTTTTTATCAATTGTATTTTTATTGAAAAAATAAATTTTTCCAGAGAGGAAATACAAAGGGAAGTGTAACAACAAATAATTGTCAGTGTCAACAATGTTACAAACAAAAGGCCAAAGAACAAGAAAAAGAAAATAAATAAACATACAGAAAATAAAAAATCATAATGGTCAGGCAATATCTAGTCACCGGCACAATTAAAGCAGCAATTCACCCAGCAACAGGGGGGATGGGGGGGAAGCGTCTGGAGGGAGGGAGGAGGTAGGGAAGGATCCAGTGGGTAGGTAGGCCAGATACATGAGTGTCTGCAGAGAAAGCAGAGCTAACCACCGGATCTGGGGTACGCTCATTTCCCGGGGGAGCCTATACCAGACTGAGGCAACCTTGGGGAGAGACACGTACAGGTGGAGGGGTAAGGGAAAATATCGGGGAATCTCGAACGATCTATAGGTAGGGGGGCAACGGGACTGCCCCTCTGCACCTCTGTTCAAGAGGGTCAACACTTTTAGGGGGGAGCTGTAGGAAGTCCTGGACTAAGCTGGGAGTGGTCCCATAAATCCCAAACTCGGAAGAACCTAGGCAGTGTGTCGTGAATAATAGCGGTAAGATGCTCCATTCTATGGATCTGTTCCAGAGTTTGTAGTACCTGTAACCATCTGACTGGTATGGCCCATCTCGCTGCCAGTAGAATAAAGCCTAAAAGTTTCTGGACATTTGCAGGCAGGTCAGGAAAGGGTAAGCCTAACAGAAAGTGGATTGGGGTTAGAGGGAGGATAGTGTCGGAAAGTTCTTGAAAATATGCATGGACAGAGGACCAAAAAGGTTGGATGACAGAACATTCCCAGAAAATGTGAAAAAGAGATCCAGTAGCCTTCCGACATCTCCAGCAGAGTGGGGAAACCCCGGGATCGTATTTATGTAGGATCTTTGGGGTCCTGTACCAAAACATTAGAATTTTATAGATTGTCTCTTTTTGTTCTACACATCGAGACGATTTAGAGGCAGTCTCCAAAATTTTCAGCCATTGGGGGGTGGTAATGGTCTGGCCAAGAAGCCGAGACCATTTGTGCATATAGAGGTGACCTGGGCCTGAAAGAGAGGGAGAGGCCTGTAAGTATTTGTAAATCTCAAAGATGAGTCGCGTTTGGTATGGACCTTGGGAGCAAAGAAGTTCAAAAGGGGTAGGGTTGTTCAAGGTAAGGGTGGGGGTTTTGGAGCTAAAGTAGTGTCTGATTTGAAGATAGGAGTGAAATTTACGTTGAATGTCAGCGAAGGATAGAAGCGAATGTGTAAGTGGGTGTACCAAGTTACGAAGTTGGAAGACACCCGCACGTGTTCAAGGGAGCATGTGCGAGTAAGACAGGCTGTCCGGAATGTCAGGGTTGAACAATACGTTTAATAATGACGAGCATGGAGAGGTCAGGGAGAAACGCTGGGCACATTTCTTCCATATAGAAAGAGTAAAGAGCATGGGGCGTAGAGAAAGGTTCCTGAGCTGATGTATGGAAGTTTCCAATTCTGCCCAAATCATCGAGCAGGGGTGGACCGGGTAGTAATGCTCATTTCAATGTCAGACCACACACTGGATGACATTCTATGTGACCATACTATGACCGGTTTCAAGTGTGTAGCAAAATAATATTTAAGGAGGTCCGGGGCCCCCAGTCCACCTCTAGCTCTGGGAGTGAGCACTACGAAACTAGCTATCCTGTGGGCCTTATAGCGGCAGATAAAGTTAAGGAAGGACCTCTGAGTCGCTTTGAGTTGGGACATGGGAACGGGGATGGGTAACGTTTCAAATAGGTATAAAAGTCGTGGCATGATAGACATCTTCAAGACATTGATGCGACCCAAGAGAGAAATGGGATACGAGTCCCATTGTCGCAAGAGTCGGTCAATGTCCCGAAAGAGTGGTGGGAAATTAGCTTGATACAGGCTAGAGTAGGAAGAGGTAAGGTTGACCCCTAGGTATTTGAGGGAATCCGTACACCAATGATAAGCGTAGTTGCGCTGCAAAGGGACAAGGTCTGCGGGGGGAATAAGGATAGGTAAAGCTTCTGTCTTCTTGGTGTTGATTTTATATCCAGAGATTGAGCTAAATTGGTGCAGGAGAGCATGGAGAGAGGGAAGGGAGGTGTGGGGTCTGGTAAAGGTCAGCAGAATATCATCAGCATATAGAGACAATTTATACTCTGTTTGGCGTAGTTGCACCCCTCGAATATCAGGATGACTACGGATAGCAGCTGCCAGAGGTTCCAAACAGAGAATAAAGAGCAAGAGGGATAGCGGACAGCCCTGTCTAGTGCCATTACTGAGGGAGAAGGATGGTGATAAGTAGGAGGATAGTTGGACTTGCGAAGAGGGTCTGGAGTACAGTGCCCTCAGGGCAGCGATAAAGGGACCTGCAATGCCAAAGTGAGAGAGCGTGGCAAACATAAATGGCCAGCTGAGTCTATCGAACGCCTTTTGAGCATCAAGGCTCAGTATTAGAGCCGGGCGGTTCGTTTTATTTAGTAAGTCAATCAAATCTACGGTACGCCTAGTATTGTCTCCCGCATGTCTAGCCAATACAAAACCTACTTGGTCCTTGTGGATGAGTTGCGGTATTAAACGGGATAGCCTATTCGCCAAGATTTTGGTGAAAATTTTGTAATCGGAATTTAGCAGCGCAATAGGCCTGTAATTATCTGGGAGGGGTCTTTACCTGGTTTCAGGATCACAGATACGTGGGCATGGAGAAACTGGGGGTCAGGAATGGTGCCTTTCAGTAAGGAAGAGAATAGGGAAAGAAGGTGTGGACTCAAGAACGGAAGAAAGGTTTTGTAGTAGGAGTAAGGTAGGCCATCAGGACCAGGGGCTTTTTGGGTGGGAAGATTCTCCACTACCTCAGCTAATTCCTCAGGGGAGATAGCGGAGTTTAAAGACGGGAGGTGGTCAGGAGAAAGCTTGGGGAGGGGCAGTGATTCCACGAAGGAGTTACATTTCTCCTGGGTGAAAGTGTATTGATCATCAGTGAGTAAACAGTTATACAGCTTATGGTAGAAGTGGCCAAATGTTTTGGACATTGTGAGAGGGCAGTAAGAGGGGGAACCATCGGGTTGTTTAAGGGAATCAGGATAGGCTTGGAAAGGTCTAGGTTTAAGTTTGTTTACTAGTATCCTGTGGGGCTTGTTAGAGTACTCTGAAAATTTCTGTTTAGACCGTAGGAGGGATTTGTCTATTTTCTGCATATCAAGTGATCTAAGGAGGTTGCGTAAGTAGACAACAGTCCTAAGCCCTGACACCGTGGGAGAAGAGAACAAACGGTCTTCGGCATTGCGAAGCCTGAGAAGAGCCGAGGCTCTTTGGTGTGTGGCATCTTTTTTGAGTCGGGAACTTATTGCAATACAATGCCCTCTGAATACAGGTTTATGTGCCTCCCACAGAGTCGAGGGCTTGGAGACGGTGCCAGTGTTAAGCTCAAAATACTCAGTAAGGCATGCGGTCAGTTGAGCCTTAGTCTCAGGGTTACGTAGAAGAGTCTTATTGAGCCGCCAGTGACAGGTGCGGGGGAAGGCCGAGGATAGGGAGAGTTCTAAATGGACAGAGGAATGATCCGACCAGGGAACAGGATTAATTTTCGAGGATACTGCAGCTGTCAAGAGGGGTGTGGAGATGAAAAAATGGTCTAATCTAGAGAAGAGTTTGTGAGGGTGGGAGTAGAAAGTATAGTGTTTCTGAGTAGGGTGTTTAATCCTCCGTATGTCTAATAAACGTCGGGCTCTGATAAGTCTGCGGAACGATTTGGAGAGGGAGTCCACATTGGAGGGGGCCTTAGAGGGGAACAAAACATGTTTGTCTTTACCAGGGGACATGACCATATTAAAATCTCCACCAATCACTGTAAAAGGGTGTGCGTATTTATCTAACATGTCAAAAACAGCATTGAGAAAGCGAACTTGACCAGAATTGGGAGCATATACATTTAGGATCGTGACAGGTTGAGACTGAAATGTGTAATCCAGAATAATAAATCTGCCCTGGGGGTCCAGGTAAGAAGATTGAATTCGCAACGGGCAGGAGAGGCCAATCAGGATCGCCACGCCCGCCTTGCCAGACGGATCTGAAGCCAGAAAGGAGGTCGGAAATGCTTTGCTGGCAAATTTAAGGGAACCCCCAGGACAGAAGTGTGTCTCCTGGATCAGTATCACGTCAGCCCTGGAAGCTTTAAACTCTTTCAGAGCCAACCATCTCTTCCGAACAGAGTTTAAACCTTTCACATTACAGGTAAAAAATTTCAATGACATAGCAAAGGAGACTGGTGAAAGAGCATAGAAAAAAGCATAAAACAATCAGTGGATATTGAGTCCCAAGCGGTAGGGAGGAAGAAGCAAGAGGAGAAAAGGAAACAATGGGAGAGAAAGAGAGAGAGCCTGACACTTTGGTAAACATTGGTATGACAGTAATATTGACAATGACATACATCTAGAAAATTGCGGCTGTCGGTCACCAAGAAAAACAAAGGAGACCGAGGCCTGACTAAAAAGAAGTTCCCAAAAAAAACTAGTGTAATGGTGAGCGGCGTCACAAGGATATGTGAAGCACCAGAAAAAAGCTGTAGACAAAAAACAAAAAAACAAAAAAAACAAAAAAAAAACAGCCTATGGGGAGACTGCATGGACAGCAACAACAAAAAAGAACAAAAAAAGGGAAAAACCAAAAATAAAAATGACATCCGAAGAGAAACCTGGAGAAAAACAACCTCCAGGAAGCCCAGGTCCGAGCCCGGGACCAAAGCAGGGGTCACAAGGACCACCTAGTGTGGGGGGAGGGGAGCCCAGAGGCCACCCCCCGCCTTCCATAGCTGGAAAAAAACGAGCTCAGCAACTGTGCAAGAAAATGCAAAAAAAAAAAGATAAATAATAATATAACAGTCAAAAAGCAATATACCAGAGTTGTAAACAGTAAAAAAAGAGCAATGAACAATGAACAGTGCACCCCATGGGCATCTGGGAATAGGTATGGGGGATCCACCATGGTATAACGGCAAAAAACTGCACCATGGAAAAATCCATCAAGGCCCCATCCGAGGGGGTAAATAAGCTCAATGGTGTTCCGATGCAGTGTTCCTCAAGTCGGGGGTCTGAAGGAAGGTCTCCGTTGAGGGGTGAGGTTGGATCTAGAAGGCTTTGGTCGAACTGGGGTCCATATCCGGGCAGGAAGTGCGGACGGCCGATGTGTAGAGGGAAGTGGGGTAGGTTCTTCATCTGGGAGAGGAGGGAGGCCAAGACTACGCAGGAAGGTGTCGCTTTCATGTAGATCACGAAGAGAGAATTGAGTGCCTTCTCGGGTCACTGAGAGGCGGAAGGGAAAACCCCATCTGTATGGAACCTTGTGGGCTTGGAGATGAAGCGTCAATGGACGCAGGTTCCTTCGTCTCGCCAAGGTAATGGGCGAGAGATCATTAAATATTTGAATTTTGGCTCCTTTAAAGTCCAGCCTGGATTGATTACGAGTGGCGAGTGTAAGTGCTTCCTTACTGTCAAAGTAGTGGAACCGAACCACCACGTCCCTTGGGTTTGCACCTGCAGGGGGTTTAGGCGCCAGTGATCTATGAGCCCTGTCTAATCGCCAATCAATATCCGGAACTTGGGGGGCCACCACGTTAAACAAGCTTAGAAGGTAGGAGCGGAGATCCCTGTCCTCCACCACTTCAGGGATGCCTCTGATCCGCAGGTTCTGCCTGCGTTCACGATTCTCGAGGTCTTCTTGTTGTGTTTGGAGTTGAGAAACAGAGTGTTTAACAGCGGCGTTATCTTCCTCTAACACTTGAACATATTGGATCAGTTCATCAAATTTAGTCTCTAGGGTGTCTGTTCGGCTGCCCAATTAGTCAATCTCACCCCTCAGCTCCTTGGCAAGCTTCCCAACTTCCTGAGTTATGGAGTGAGTGATAGCTTTGAGCAGGGATTGGAGCTTAGTGTCTAGGACATCTGCCGTCAGCAAAGTGGGTGAACCCTGGTCTAGGGTGGGTGAAAGAGCGTCCAGGATGTTCAAATCCGGTTCATGGCGAATGTGGGGGTCTGATGCAGGGTCTCCCTCCAGTTGGGAGGAGGGGATGGGTTTGTGTAGATAACGGTCCATGGTGGATGAAGCTTGGGGGAGAAGTGCAGAAGCGTAGGACTTTCTTTGGTCTCCTATTTTCCCCATGGGGTGCACGGCTGAGCTGAGTGGGTGAGGATGCAACTCCCGGAGGTAGTAAAGCTGCAAAATGTTGAGAAGGAGTCTCAGGAAGGCGGGGGTGAGGACATGGCCCCAAGATCACATGGTTGTCATAGTAGAGGGGTTCTCACATGTTCTGGCAGTCAATAGGCCTGGTCAGGTTGGCACAGGAGTGGAAGGGGGGGCAGGGGAGATACAGGGAGACTCGGGGGGGGGGGGCAAAACAGTCAGCCCAGGTGGACGTGGGGGGAGGCAGGGGCACAGGGGGGAATGAAGGGGGGGGATAGTTGCAGAAGAGTACCTGGTGAGATGGCAGGAACACTGCGCTGCGTATCGGTGAGTCCAGGCAGGGGCCAGGCGCAGTGGGGGAGAGCAGTTCGGAATCCTTCAGGGACCTCTGGCAGGTTGCACCGCAGATGGAGGGTAAGGATGGATGCAGCCCACCACAACAGTGGCCACCAGCACCTCCGCTGGGCGAGTGGGTTGTACAGGCCTGAGGCCTAAAGATGGCGGCCGGCCTTGTGTGGAAGGGGCTCCGCAGTAGGTCTCAGCGTGGCCGGATCCTCCGGAGGTGTTTCAGGCCACCTCCGCCGGTCGCCGGACACCTGGGATGGCGCGAAGGTCCGGAGGTGAAGTAGGCCCCAAGATGGCGGCGGCGGTCTGGCGGAGAGAAGTAGGCCGCGAGCCTGGACGGGGCTCGAGAGGCCGGCGAAACTCACGAAAAACCCCCCGGATGGCGCGGGAGGGTTCCGGCACCCAACGGGGGAGTCTAGGGCTCTCTCCCCGCTTGGATCATTCCGATGGCGGCAGATTAGGCGGCGGCTGTGTCGGAGCTCTGGCACAGCACGTCTGCTCCCGTCGACTTCCGGTCACGCCCCCCGTATACCTGTGCTTTTGGGGACGAGTACAGGGCCAGGGTGACTGACAATATTGGGCCTGCGAAGCCAAACTTTTTAAGTGCATGCCTCATGTAGCCCCAGTGAACCCTGTCGCACGCCTTCTCTGCAACCAAAGAGAGTAGCAGAGAAGGCATCCGACAGGACCTTGCGTAATGAACAAGATCAACAACCCTTCTGGTAGCATCTGATGCTTGTCTACCTCTTGTGAAGCCTGTTTGGTCTGGTCTAATTAGAGTTGGCAGAACTGACGAGAGTCTACAGGCCAGTAATTTGGCATACAGTTTAACGTCAGTGTTTAACAAGGAAATAGGCCTAAAGTTAGCTGGTGTGTTAGGCTCCTTACCCAGTTTGGGCATTGTAACATACGCTTTCAACATTTCATCTGGGAAAGCGGTGGAGGACACTGCTTCCGAGAACATCTCCCTTAAGTGGGGTGAGAGGATCTTCTGAAAGGCTTTGTAGTAGCTATACGGAAGCCCATCTAGGCCAGGTGATTTACCTCCTGGGAGAGTTTTGATTACTTTTCGGATCTCAGGCTCAGTAATCTGTGAGTTGAGAAAATCAAGGTGTTCCTGTGTTAAAGAGGGGAGTGATAGGTCAGCCAGGAAAGCCTGAATAGTAGCCTCTGAGGGTTGTGGTGTGTCATTGTCTTCCTTGAGATTATAGAGAGAAGAGTAGTATTCTGCAAATGCATTTGCAATTTCTTTTAGATTAAAGATTTTGATGTTGTCTGATTTGCGAATGAGAAAAGGGATTCGCATTTGTGCTTTGTGTTCTTTCAATCTATTGGCTAGGAGCTTCCCTGCTCGGTTACCTGAGGAGTAATGATTTAGCCTTAAGGTTTGTCAAATTGTTCTAATAACCTGAGCCTGAGATCTGAGCATAACTTAGTCAGTCTAGTAGTTATAGCATGATCTGGTGTGTTCTTATTTTGGGTCTCAAGAGACTTAATTTCAGCAAGAAGGGTGTCTATTTTTTGTGTCCTCCGTCTCTTCGCCTGCGACGCCATTTGCAACAGTATGCCTCTAATAAATGCTTTATGTGCACAACACAATGTAAAAGAGTTTTTCACCGAATCCACAATATGAGCAAAAGATTATTTTCAATTGTTAGTTATCAGAGCAATTTGTCTGTTGAAATAGACCCGTCCACCACAATAGACACTGGGGTGTGGTCTAACCATGTAATGTCATGGATGGCAATAGGGAAGGATAAACCACGTCTAGAGGAGTGAAAGGTGTAGTCCCTGTCAGTAGCGCGTTGACACCTCCAGACATTGTGCATCTCTTCTGTATGCAACAGTGGTTGTAGTGATGGCTGAGGCCTTTTAGCAATAGACGTTGTGTCCATAGTATAGTCTGCCATGAGGTTATAGTCTCCACACATAATGACCAAACCTTTTTTGATCAGGTTAACTTTGTGGAACAATCCTCAAGAAGTGGAGCTGGTGGGTGTTAGGCGAATATAAGTTTACTATTGTGTATAGGCTATTGTTGACTTATCCCACCACTATCAAATATCGTCCCTCAGGGTCGGGGTACATTTCCTGTAGGGAAAATGTCACTGAGTCCTTGATGGCTATTAACACGCCTTTCTGTTTTTTGGGTGCCGATACACTGTATATATGAGGGAATCTTCTGTGTTGGAACTTAGGAGGTGTGGAAATTTCCCAATGGGTCTCTTGTAAATGTAATTTAAGAGCTTCCCTCCATACTGCAGCTCTTTTGGCCGGGTGGTTTAAGTCAACAAGTGTAACATATACAGGTAACTTAAAAAGTTTGATTTCCATTTAAAACTGATGGTAGTTGAACTGCACATTATTTAGGAGGGGAACTTCGTGGTCTATAAGATCCATATTCTGTCAGGGAACTGTAATCGTGTTGCCTTAGTTTAACAAGGCGATTGTGTGTGTCACTTGTTGGATTTCTTTTTATGGGTCACAACCTGCCAGTCACTCTTTGCATCAAGCCGGATTGAGGAGGGGGATCCCTCCGGTTCTTGTGCTGGAAGTATATGCCATTAGCATAGTAATGCAAGTCCTTCATCCAGACTGGTTACCACATATCCAATATTGTGGTTGCACAGTGCCTTAGTTATGGTCACTAATGATTTACACTTCTGCATAGTGTACTGTGAGAGATCTGCAAATACTTGTATGTTGGAGTATTGGTCAGCGGGTGTTGCATTTTTCCTAAAAGCCTGCATGAATTGTTCCTTCATGTGAAAAAAGGGAACCCACATTAGAACATCTCTGGGTATGTTCTCTGGTAGGTGTGCTGGCTTTGGGAGTCTGTGTATTCTGTCAATAATCAAGTCTGCAGAAGGTAGTTAAGGCAGATTAGCCAATATCAACTCTTGTGCATATTGATTTAATTGTGTCGGCTGAATTGATTCTGGGATGCCCCGCAGCTTCACATTGTTTCTAAGTGATCTGTCTTCTAAAACAACGACCTTCCCTTTCAACTGGGCCACTTCATCAGACTGATCATTGTGGGCATCTACCAATGTGTTGTATGATGCTGCGTATCCTCCCATTTTCTTTTGCACGTTTTATTCTGCCCCCCAATTCCTTCACATCAGCCTTAAAGTTTCTCATGCATACCATTAAATCCGTATGTAGTGATCTGCATAAAGAGACTAACATGTCTTAGCGTGGTATCGGATATAGGCTGATTAGCAGTGGGGAAGGAGTTAATCGTGTCCGCCATCTTCCTTTCGTCTTCCATGGAGCCCTGTGATATACTAACCTTATGGCCGTATGAGTCTTCTGCCATGTGGGGCCTTGATTTAGCTGGGCTGCCCATTGGTGGAATTGAGGCATCTGGAGAATGTTGCTGGGAGACCGCTTTGGAGCTCTGGCTCTAATCGACCGAGGGAGAGCCGCCTGCGTACACTGGAGAGCAGCCGGTGGCGCCATATTGGTCTTCACTGCGGCCTTTAGGGGAGAAGAAATCTCTATTTTTTCGGTTGTCCGGGGTTCTGCCATTTGCGTGCCATCCCTGGGTGATGTGTGACCCTTTAGCCAGGTGTTAGGGTCGGTATAGTCACTCTAGCTTGCCTCAGTGTGCAGTAATTCCCGTCGCTGGAGTGGAGCTGGTGTCTCAGATGTCCACAGCATGGCGCGGTAGCCACGCTCCCCTTTTTATTAGACCTGAATATATATATGAAAATGGAAATAATATAGCACAACTACAAACCTTTTACTTCCGGTTCCGGCGCCGTATGTGGGGGACAGGGAGACCGGGGGCTCCACTCATCCTGCAGGGTAAATCGGCATATAAATGATTTGAAGCAGCCCTCACCCCCCTCCGAAAAATATCTATATCTATATATATATCTATATATATCTATATATATATCTATATATATATATATATATATATATATATATATATATATATATATAGATATAGATATATATATATTTTTTTCCCACATGGACCCCCAAGATTTGTAAATTTTAAGATTAATTAATAAGTCTCTGGAGCGGTCACATAATAACAAAAGCTCATATCCATTTATGAAATGATTTATTTATCCATTTTTATGGTTGTCTTTAACCTTTTATTATTAGTCAATTGACTCAAATTTGTTGGGTGGATAAGTCTTTATTATCCATTATTTTTTTTTTATTAGCCCCATTAGTGGATCAAATTAGATACAATTTTCTCCTTTTTGTCTAAATATTTTTCTTTTTTAAATAGTAAATATACGTCTTTGTATACTATAACTCTATAAAGTTTACATACAGTAGATTTAAACAGATGGTGTTGGAATTATTTTTTATATTTTTTTTATTTTTTAGGGCTTACAATCATACATCTTTAGGATGTTTAAGTTAGAATTTTTTGGGCGGGTGTTCCTCCCGCGAAAACTATGTGTACCCCAATTTACCTTCCTCGGACTCCTACAATTATTATGTGGGGATTCGATGAAGGCTCCTTATCTCCTGATGGAGGATTGTATCCTTCGTCATGAGTAAACATTGGATCTCTTTATACCTCTACTTTATTCATATGTAATATGATCTTTTATGATTTTTATTTTTCCCCCATTCTAGATATTCCTGGACCTCTCTCTCTTCTCTCTCTCTTTATCTGCAGGTGTTTGGTCGAGGAGCCACCACGTTGTAACATGTGGTAAGAAAAGTTTGTTGTGGCAGCTGCTATGGCACCATTAACCACTTGCCGACCGCCGCACGACGATATACGTCGGCAGAATGGCACGGGCAGGCATATGGGCGTATATATAAGTCCCTGCCTGCCCGCGGGTGGGGGGCCCGATCGGGCCCCCCCCCGGTGCCTGCGGCGGTCGGCATTTCTTCGAGAGCGATCCGGGATGAGGGGGCGGCCATTCATTCATGGCCACCCCCTCGCGATCGCTCTCGACGAATGGAAATCCCCCGTGACATCACTTCCTCTCCTGTAATGTAAACACAGGAGAGGAAGTGATGTATTCTCTCCTCCGTGTCGGTATTTTCCGTTCCGACACGGAGGAGAGCGGATCGGTGAGTTGCACCAACACTCTACACACACAGTAGAACATGCCAGGCACACTCACACCCCCCCTTTACCCCCCGATCACCCCCCCAATTACCCCTGCCCCCCAGTCACAGTGACACCAATGTCATTTTTTTTTTTTTTTTTTTTTTTTTGCATTGGTGTCATTTGTGACTGTAATAACTGTTAGGGCAGTTAGGGTTAGCCCCCTTTAGTTCTAAGGTACCCCCCTAACCCCCCCAATAAAGGTTTAACCCCGTGATCACCCCCCGTCGCCAGTGTCACTAAGGCTGGGTTCAGATTGCAGCGGTTTGAGAACGGATGTGATTCGCACCGCACTGCAGTGCAAATCACATCCGATCTCTGTGCGATTCGAGTTCAGCCATTCGCCGCACCCGCCGCACCCGCCGCACCCGCCGCAAATTCGCACGGGACCCTTTTTTTGGCCCGCAGCAGAATCGGATCGCATGGGTGTTCACACCATGCGATCCGAGTTTGCAGATCGCACTGCGATATGCGAACTGATCTGGGGGTGTCAGTAACATTTCACTGACACTCCCAGCAGTTCGCATAGGGCAGTGTGAACTGCCGCCGGGAGGCATGCGATGCGGGAACCCGCCGCGCATTCGTGGCGTTCCCGCATCGCTCCAGTGTGAACCCAGCCTAATAAGCGATCGTTTTTCTGATCGCTGTATTAGTGTCACAGGTGACGCTAGTTAGGCAGGTAGGTATTTAGGTTCGCCGCAGCTTTTTATAGCGCCAGGGACCCCCATATACTACCGCATAAAGCCCCCTGATTGCCCCCTAGTTAACCCTTTCACCAGTGATCACCATATAACTGTTACAGGTGACGCTGGTTGGTTAGTTATTTTTTTATAGTTTCAGGGCACCTGCCATTTATTACCTAGTCTCACTAGTGTACCCCTAAATTTAGGGGTGTCTACTTTCCAAAATGGGGTCATTTGGGGGGGGTTTGTGCCATCTTGGCATTTTATGGCCTTCAAAACTGTAACGCCCTTAGAAAGCCTGAAGGCGGTGCTTGGTTTTCGGGGCCCCGTACGCGGCTAGGCTCCCAAAAAGTCCCACATATGTGGTATCCCCGTACTCAGGAGAAGCAGCAGAATTTATTTTGGGGTGTCATTTCACATATGCCCATGGCATGCGTGAGCAATATATCATTTAGTGACAACTTTGTGAAAAAAAAAAAAAAAAAAAAAAGTTTGTAATTTTCCCGCAACTTGTGGCAAAATATAAAATATTCCATGGACTCAACATGCCTCTCAGCAAATAGCTTGGGGTGTCTACTTTCTAAAATGGGGTCATTTGTGGGGGTTTTGTGCCATCTTGGCATTTTATGGCCTTCAAAATTGTAATAGGTAGTGAGGAGTGAAGTCAAATATTTACGCCCTTAGAAAGCCTGAAGGCGGTGCTTGGTTTTCGGGGCCCCGTACGCGGCTAGGCTCCCAAAAAGTCCCACATATGTGGTATCCCCGTACTCAGGAGAAGCAGCAGAATTTATTTTGGGGTGTCATTTCACATATGCCCATGGCATGTGTGAGCAATATATCATTTAGTGACAACTTTGTGAAAAAAAAAAAAAAAAAAAAAAAGTTTGTAATTTTCCCGCAACTTGTGGCAAAATATAAAATATTCCATGAACTCAACATGCCTCTCAGCAAATAGCTTGGGGTGTCTACTTTCTAAAATGGGGTCATTTGTGGGGGTTTTGTGCCATCTTGGCATTTTATGGCCTTCAAAACTGTAATAGGTAGTGAGAAGTGAACTCAAAAATTTACGCCCTTAGAAAGCCTGAAGGCGGTGCTTGGTTTTCGGGGCCCCGTACGCGGCTAGGCTCCCAAAAAGTCCCACATATGTGGTATCCCCGTACTCAGGAGAAGCAGCAGAATTTATTTTGGGGTGTCATTTCACATACGCCCATAGCATGTGTGAGCAATATATCATTTAGTGACAACTTTGTGTAAAAAAAAAATAAAAATTTTTTTTTTGTCATTATTCAATCGCTTGAGGCAAAAAAATAAAATATTCAATGGGCTCAACATGCCTCTTATCAATTTCCTTAGGGGGTCTACTTTCCAAAATGGGGTCATTTGGGGGGGTTTTGTACTGTCCTGCCATTTTAGCACCTCAAGAAATGAGATAGGCAGTCGTAAACTAAAAGCTGCGTAAATTCCAGAAAACGTACCTTAGTTTGTAGATGTGACAACTTTTGCGCAAACCAATAAATATACAATTATTGACTTTTTTTTTACCAAAGACATGTGGCTGAATACATTTTGGCCTAAATGTATGACTAAAATTGAGTTTATTGGATTTTTCTAATAACAAAAAGTAGAAAATATCATTTTTTTTCAAAATTTGCGGTCTTTTTACGTTTATATCGCAAAAAATAAAAATCGCAGAGGCAATCAAATACCATCAAAAGAAAGCTCCATTTGTGGGAAGAAAAGGACGCAAATTTTGTTTGGGTACAACATTGCATGACCGCGCAATTACCAGTTAAAGCAGCGCAGTGCCAAAGTGTAAAAAGACCTCTGGTCATTTACCAGCAAAATGGTCCGGTCTGAAAGTGGTTAAATATAATTTCCCTAAATGTACAGGGGTTAAATGTACCACAAAAACATACAAAAGCATTTCAATCTTTCCAGGACATGAAAGCACACATTGTGTCTTTACAAGAATCCCACGTTACAAACGAATATACTCCCAATTTTTTTAGTTCATCATACCCATAAGTATTCACAGCTTCAATAAATACCAAAGAGGCACATTAATAGCATTCCATCGCTCCACTCCTTTCACAATGCAGGCTGCAATAAAAGACCCTGAGGGATATTATGCGCCCAACAAAAAAACCTGTACCCATTTTGGTTCAAATTTTTTATTTTGTAGAAACATAAGAATAAAGGTTACAGTCAGACATATTCAAGACTGAAGATACAGCGCATGACATCAGTTTAACGGGGATATAAATCAAAAACATAAACAAAGAAAGCATAACTTATTAGTCACAAAGCATACGTAACAGAGGATATTACGTTAGCTCTCTTCAAGTTAGAACAAGGGGAATAATGAATACCGCTGAGTAAGAACTGGTATTGGGGGGAAAATCCCCCACCAAATTGCACCATAAACAGCAAAACTACTATGACGGGGTATAAGAAAACATAAGAACAGTAAATTCGTCAGTACATAGGCCTTGTTCATGGGACAAGAAGCACGAATAAATTGTATGTAGCCATGAGCTAAGGAAAAGAAAAAGAAAAAGAAAATAGAAAAAGAGGGGGAGACAGAGTGGGAAGAAAAAAGATAGCATGTAAAGGGGGGACAGAGTGGAAGTGGGGGGAAAAAGGGGGGGGAGGGAGGTGGTCGGTGTCGGTAGGAGCGCCCGGGACCCCAGACAGCCATCAAATCAAATAGTTAGAGTGTGAACTCAGTTCATGGTTCAAGAAGGGTTGAATCAAAGTCTTGGGGGAGAAAGTTATCCACCCATGGGGCCCAAATTCGCGAGTGGCGGGGGACACGGTCCAGCAACGTCGCTTCGATCTTGCTATGGATCATGGCACGAGTCACTCTATGTTTAGTTTCAGTGATATGAAGGTTCGGGGTTTTCCAAGCTTTAGCTATAGTCTGTTTTGCAGCCGTAGTCAACTGGAGGAGAAGACGGCATTGCGATTTGTTATAATCTTCCGGGATATGATTTAGGAGCGCTATGACTGGGTCGGGGGCTAGGGTATCATGTAACAATGTTGATGCAATTTGGAAAACTGCCAGCCAGAAGCGCTGTACCACCGGGGATGTCCACCATATATGAGCATGTGTACCCCTTTCCCCACAGCCTCGGAAACATACAGGAGAGTAATTTGGTAGGAATTTGGAGATCCTAACTGGGACCAGATACCACCTCATGAGCACTTTATAATTAGCTTCTAGGGCTACTATGTTTTGAGTAGATGATTTAGTCATAGCCCACACATGGGACCAGTTTTCCATATCAAAGGTCAGGTGTAGGTCCTTTTACCACTGCGCAGCATAGGAGGGAAGGGTAGTAGAGGAGTTGTTTAGGTGGGCATAGATAGCTGAGATAGTACCCGGGGCGTGAGGGTCCGAGGAGCAAGTTTTCTCGAAAAAATACATATTGGTGAGAGAGGTAGCGGATCCAATTATTGATTGAACGAAGTGGGCTATTTGGAGGTATCGGAAGGCTTCAGTGGGAGGTAAGCCATTTTGGGTCTGAAGGGCTGAGAAAGATCTAAGAGAGGTATTAGTAACAAGATCAAGTATCCTGTAGAGACCAGCTTGGGACCATAGAATAAATGACCCAGGCTCCGTCATAGCTGGGTAAAATCAGGGGTGGCCAAAGAAAGAGAGTAAGGGGGTATGCCGAGAGGCCAACCCAAAAGGGCCACGCAATCTGTCCCAAATTTTTAGAGAGTGTTTCGTGACAGGATTAGTTTTAGGGCCACGTGCCGAAGGTGGGAGAAACCTGTACCCATTTTATCACACCTATTTCAGGTAGTACACTCTCATAAAATGGGCTCACTCATTGTATGTGGAGATTCTAATCAAGTCATCCTCCCATTTCTGGACAGATCCCCATTTATTCCATCCCAAAACCAAACTAATCAATCGCTTTCTCATCTCCTTTCTAACTATAAATTAGTTGATTCTTGGAGAGAAAACAAGCCGACCAAAAGAAACTATACATATTTCTCCCATCCACATCAAACATTCAGTTGAATTGACCACATAATTCTGACGGCAGGAATGTTGCTCGAAATAATTGCATCTAATATTATTCCTATCCCATGGGCTGACCATAATGTAGTCTTCACCTCAAGCACATGATACCACATGGTATTTACCAAATATATTATTGTAACTCCCCTCTTACTGTATAAACATAGAACAGGCTCTGAAAGATTATTTAAAACATAATACATGCACAGAAGTCTCCTCATTAACCCACTGGGAAGCACACAAACTGGTTCTGAGAGGGATATTGCAACAACAAATTGAAATATTCAAGAGGGAACACAGAAAACTTGTGCAAAAATGGAAAATGAATTTAATTCTTCTTTTACAGCCTTTCAAACTAATCCCACTCCATCGGCAAAAAAATAAACTAGAAAAAGCAAGATTGGAATATGATTTATTTCTCACTGATTCTGCTGAGAAAACATTGCAACACACCAGACATGCATTTTACATAAAATCTAACAAACCTGGTACTTATTTAGCGTGAGCACTTAATTCTATCAATAAATCTTCTAAACCTATTAAACTGACTAAAAATACATATACGAGTAATCCTCTAAAAATTGTTAAAAAATTCAGCTCTCACCTAAATAAACTATATTCAGAAACCAACTCTTTTGATTCCACTAAAGTGAATTCCTTCTTCTCAAAAATAAATCTACCCCAAATATCCCCTTCACATAAAAACAAATTAGAGCAACCTATAGTGGTGGAAGATGTAATAGCAGCAATTAAAGAGTTGAAATTAAACAAAAGACCAGGTCCAGATGGCTTCTCAGCCCTATATTACCGCACTTTCACTGATATCATCTCTCCTATATTGACAAAAGCATTCAATAATATCTTGGATAATAAATCTTTTAGACAAGAATCACTAATGGCTATTATTTGCATGATTCCAAAACCACACTCAGATGAAACATCATGCACAAATTTTTGCCCCATCTCCATGATAAACAGATCTAAAAATGTTAGCAAAAATTCTAGCTACTCGTCTTAAAGATAGAATAGGATCACTAATTTGCCGTGATCAGGTTGGCTTTATGCCAACACGTCAAGCAAGTGATAACATATGTAGAGAGGTACTATTGGCACAGATTGATACATCACGTTGAATTCCAGCTTGTTTCCTTTCATCGGGCCTCAAGAAAGCATTTGACTCAGTTTCCTGGCCTTACTTGTATTATACTCTACAAAAATTGGGTTTTGGCCCCAACTTTTTTAAACTGGATTATGGCCCTTTATAATAACCCAAAAGCATATGTTAAATATGCAGGTTATAAATCTGAATCCTTTAGTATAAATAGAGGTACACGTCAGGAATGTCCACTCTCTCCACTATTATTTGCCCTCCTAATAGAACCTCTAGTTCAAATGATTAGTTCGAACCCCACTATATCTGTAATTGAAATTGGCGGTTATCAACATAAATTATGTCTATTTGCGGACGATATCTTTCTATTTCATTCTTCTCCACAAATATTGGGCCCCAACCTAATTCCAATACTAAATGAATTTGCAATATTCTGTGGTCTTCATATTAACCCTAAAAAATGTCAAGCCTGAAACATATCCCTCTCAAATGTAGAACTAAAATCACCAAAGATAGGTCTCCCTTTTACTTGGGCTGACAGATCGATCCTTTATTTAGGGATTAATTTGTCGACTTCCTTTACAAATTTATTATCAGTTAATTATCCATCCATTCTGAAAAATATATCTAATCTATTAAAATCTTGGTCCCACCTCCCGTTATCGTGGTTTGGAAGAATCAGTGCCATAAAAATGTATATAAATGTGTTTTACCAATCCCTGTTCCTGTCGTTCATATGGGTTTCCTCCAAACCGTGAATACAGCAGCGTACTTTATTTCTTCCCAAACTTAATGGAGGATTAGGGTGTCCTAATTTTGCATTTAGCTAGTTTAACTAAATATCATGCACGAAAAGAAGTCCCATTATGGGTGTCTATAGAATAGAGTATAGAGTGTGACCCTATTTCCATATCAAACCTTCTTTGGATCTCTCCTAGAGATCGTAGAAATCTACGAAATCCTATCACTAAACATTTTATATCTCCTTATGATAGGTTTAAAATAGGAAATCACTTACAATCTACATACAATCCGCTATTATCATTTTATAAAAACCCAGCATTTTATCCGGCATGGGTCTCTCCTAAATCTTTTAAAGAATGGGTATCACTAGAATTCTGACCATGCAAAAATTTGTAGACTCCTCATCCTTCATCCCCTTCCACACACTTTGTGACACCTATGCCTTACTCCATAAAGAAATATTTAGATATCTCCAAATTAAAAACTTTTTCTCGCCCTTCTTAAACACGAACACTCCCCTGAACAAACAAACCAATTTTGAAACTATCTGTAAGGATGAACCACATTCCAAAGGAATAATATCCCTTCTATACCTTATATATATTAACTCATACCAACTCTGAAAATCCTTTATACGTTCAGAAATGGGAGGTTGACCTAGAGAAAACTCTTGAAAATGTAGACTGGAACCTAATTTGGTCAGTAACCAAATGAGCCTCTTAATGTAATGGCAATGGAGGCCAACTACAAGGTACTAACAAGATGGTACCTTGTACCAGTCAGGGTAGCTAAATATACCCAAAATTATTTGGCTCAATGTTATCGTGGTTGTACAGGTTTGGGTACTTATTTTCATATTTGGTGGGGTTGCCCTATTAAATCTGGACCCTACAATGGCCCTACTCAATTTAAAACCAGAATTATTATTATTATTATTTATTATTTTACAGGATTTATATAGCGCCGACAGTTTACGCAGCGCTTTACAACATTGGGGTAGACCGTACAATGCAATACAATTCAAGACAATTCAAGACAAGGGGAATCAGAGGGCCCTGCTCGTTAGAGCTTACAATCTAGGAGGGAGGGTCAAGTTATACAAAAGGGTAATAGCTGTGGGGGATGAGCTAATGGAGAGAATAGTGAAGTTCTTAGATGGAGGCAGGATAGGCTTCTCTGAAGAGGAAGGTTTTCAGGGATCGCTTGAAAGTGGATAAATTTGGAGACAGTCTGACAGATTGGGGTAGTGAGTTCCAGAGGATGGGCGAGGCTCGGGAGAAGTCCTGTAGGCGGATATGGGAGGAGGTGATGAGGGAGCTAGAGAGCAGGAGGTCCTGGGAGGAACGAAGTGGGCGATTAGGTTGGTATTTGGAGACTAGGCTAGAGATGTAGCTGGGGGCAGAGTTGTGGATGGCTTTGTGAGTAAGTGTTAGTATTTTGAATTTAATTCGTTGGGCAAGTGGCAGCCAATGGAGGGATTGGCAGAGAGGGGTAGCAGACACTGTGCGGTTTGTAAGGTGTATGAGTCTGGCAGCAGCATTCATGATGGACTGAAGGGGGGATAGTCTATTTAAAGGTGAACCAATGAGGAGGGAGTTGCAGTAGTCAAGGCGAGAGATAACCAGGGAGTGAATCAGGAGCTTTGTGGTTTCATTGGTTAGAAAGGGGCGTAGTTTAGAGATGTTTCGGAGGTTGAGGCGGCAAGCTTTGGAAAGTGATTGGATGTGGGGCTGAAAGGAGAGTTCAGAGTCCAGGATAACACCTAGCACCCTGACATGTGGGGATGGGTTGATGGTTGTGCCATTGCTCTTGACAGAGAAGTCAGGGGAAGAGGCGCGTTGGGGAGGAAATATTATAAGTTCGGTTTTGGACAAGTTGAGTTTAAGTAAGTGTTGTGACATCCATACAGATATGTCTGTTAGTAAGTTAGTGATGCGTGAGGAGACTGATTGAGTAAGTTGAGGGGTGGAGAGATAGATTTGAGTGTCGTCAGCGTAGAAATGATATTGAAAGCCATGAGAGGCTATCAGCTGACCCAGGGAAGAGGTGTAGACTGAAAATAAAAGAGGTCCGAGAACAGAACCTTGGGGGACTCCGACAGAGAGGAGAAGAGGAGTTGAGGAAGTAGAATTGTAAGTGACACTGAAGGTGCGTTGGGATAGATAGGATGAGAGCCACTGAAGAGCACAGTCACGGAGACCAAGGTAGTCAAGTTTTTTGAGTAGGAGAGGGTGGTCAACCGTGTCAAAGGCAGCTGAAAGGTCCAGAAGTAGGAGTACAGAGTAGTGTCCGTTGGTTTTTGCAGTTAGTAGGTCATTTGTGAGTTTTGTGAGTTTTAAAAGAGCAGTTTCTGAGTGTTGAGGGCGAAATCCAGATTGAAGGGGATCAAGAAGGTTGTTTTTGATGAGGTAGTCACTCAGTTGGTTGTAAACCAGGCGCTCGAGGAGTTTAGAGGAAAAAGGGAGCAAGGAGATAGGGCGTAGGTTGTTAGGATTGGTAGGGTCCAAGGATGGCTTTTTAAGTATGGGGGTGACCAGTGCATGTTTTAGAGCATTGGGGAAAATGCCAGAGGTGAGGGAGAGATTGAAGATGTGGGTTAGAGAGTGTAGTATAGAGTCAGATGGCGACCGTAGTGTTTCATTCTAGTGACCGTAGAATTCATATCGCATACCCGCTTTAAATTGTTCACGGCAAAACAAACGCTGGCGAAAGCATGGAGATCCTCGACTTTGGAAGTCAAAATGAGACTGTGAATAGAATGTAAAATACTATGATACAAGCAAAAATATTAGCTCTTGAAACAGACCAAATCCCTAAATACGAAAAAATATGGCAACCTTGGATAGAATATTTTTTAGCATCAACATTTGATAGCAGAGTACTATTACCATGGTAGTAAATTTGATAGGTTTCCTTTCAAATATGGTTGTTCAAGGACGTTGTGGTGGCTCCCAACCGAACCCTGCAGAACTCATTACTCTCTACACATCCCTCTCTTTCCTTCTACCCTTCTTCCCTTCTTATCTTTATTTATATACATATTTACTTCTTGAATTTGGAAGCTCCCACATATGCTACCTATGATCATATAGAATTTTTTGCAGTTATAATTGTAACTGTATAAATTAAGATATTTCATTCAAATACAGATCAACAGTTGCTTATAACTTCATTACTTTTATTTAATAATATATAATAGCAATCTATACTATTCTTTGCATTTATATAACTGAGCTTCATTAATTTGATTGATAAGATTGTATTGTACACTTGTATAATTATACACTTGTATAATTTAAATACATAATAAAATATTTTGACAAGGAAAATGATAGATAAATGGTTTTACATTTTTTTTTTTAAATAATCATCTGAAAAGTGTGGTGTGCATTTGTATTCAACCCCCTTAACACTGATACCCCTAACTAAAAGCTAGTGGAACCCATTGCCTTCAAAAGTCACCTAATTAGTAAACAGAGTCCACCTATGTGTAATTTAGTCTCAGTATAAATATAGCTGTTCTGTGAAGCCCTTAGAGATTTGTTAGAGAACCTTAGTGAACAAACTGCATCATGATGGCTCAGGAATACAACAGACAAGTCACGGATAAAGTTGTGAAGAAGTTTAAAGCAGGGCTAGGTTATAAAAATATATTCCAAGCTTTGAACATCTCAAGGAGCACTGTTCAATCCATTATATGAAAATTGAAATATAGCACAACTACAAACCTTTTACTTCCGGTTCCGGCGCCGTATGTGGGAGACAGGGAGACCGGGGGCTCCACTCATCCCGCAGGGTAAATAGGTATATCAATGATTTGAAGCAGCCCTCACCCCCCTCCGAAAAAGCCCCCACGCGATTGCCCAGCAGCACCATGCATGGAGTGGTTCCTTACACAGCCGCAATCCAGCTCCAGCTCACGATCGAGGGACACGTCTCCTTCTCCCACAGGGAACTCTAAAATGGCTGCCGCAGCACGTCCCTCATCTCCATGACAAAGTGCGCTCCAATCTCGGCAAAAAATGGTATTCCCTGTACACAATAACTCTCCCGTGAGGATATGGAGGAAAGCAACTTGGGGAACCAGGGGTCACACAGCTCGCATGAAAAGATTGCTCAGGCTATAGCTGCTCTTCTCTCTCCCACTATAACAGCCGCAGTGGACAGAGCAGTATCCACAGGCATATTACAGCTGTGGAAGGAGATGGGAGAGCACTAGGGATGAGCCGAACACCCCCCGGTTCGGTTTGCACCAGAACTTTCGAACGAACCCCAAATTCGAACGAACGTTAGAACCCCATTGAAGTCTATGGGACTCGAACGTTCGAAATGAAAAGTGCTAATTTTAACGGCTAATATGCAAGATACTGTCCTAAAAAGGGTTTGGGGACCTGACTCCTGCCCCAGGGGACATGGGTCAATGCAAAAAAAAGTTTTAAAAATGGCCGTTTTGGCGGGAGCACTGATTTTAATAACGATTAAAGTGAAAAAAAAAAGTGAAATATTCTTTTAAATATCGTGCCTGGGGGGTGTCTGTAGTATGCCTGTGAAGTGCCACGTCTTTCCCGTGTTTAGAACAGTCCCTGCACAAAATGACATTAAACGGAAATAACATCATTGAAAACTGCTTGCGGTTTTAATGTTATATCTGGTTCCTGCAATATGGTTGAAAATCATTGAGAAAAATGGCATGGGTAGCCCTCCCTGCCCATTACCAGCCTATTTGGGTCTTGTACGCATATTAAGGGGAACCCTGTACCCATATTAAAAAAAGGAAATGCGTGTGGCCCCCAGGCCCTATATACTCAGAACAGCAGTATACAGGCGGTGCAAACAAGACAGGGACTGTGTAGGTTTGTTGTGTTAAGTTGAATCTGTTTGTAATTTTCAACTGGTACATTTTTAAAGTGTAGCTCCAGTCAAAAAAACAATTTTTAAGCTTTTTGGAAAACATAGGGAAGGGTTATCACCCCTGTATAATTTGTTTTGTCGTCCATCTTTTTTCATCTCACTTGCTGTTGTCTCCTTCCGTTTGCAAGTAGGAGATGTTTGTAAGTTGGATGTTTGAAAGTAGGGGCCTGCCCTATATGCTCTGCAGAAATGGCGGAACAAGGTGTTGGTTTTGCCACAACATTGTAAGCCCTCAAAGTGACTCTTGGTGGGCGCTGGAGCGCCCTGCTGTGAACGATTATATCAAGAATTGTAATTACATGCCATTGTTGAACAGTGGTAGAAAAATTGACCTTTGGTGGTTGTGGTCCTCACCGTTACTCTGGGTGGGCACAGGAAGGGGCCCTCCTGTGAAATATTATATCAAGAATTGTAATTACATGTCCCTGTTAAACAGGGGCAGAAAAATTTGGCCTTAGGCACTGCTGCTGGTGCCACCACACTGCAACCTCTTCCATATACTCTAGTTTTATTGCAGGAATTAGCCCTGCTGCAAAGCATTGCATCAAAAATTGTACTTAAACGCCCCTGTTAAACAGGGGCAGAAAAATTGGGCCTTAGGCACTGGTGCTGGTGCCACCACACTGCAACCTCTGCCATATAATTACAAATGACATTTGTTCTGCCTATGAAGCAATAAAATATTAATTTAAGTGGGAGTTTAATGTAGTGGTACTGGAGAAAAGAAAGAAGAATGCAATAGGAAAATAATTAGAATGCATAATTTGCTGGATCCATTGGGCTCCCAAAATGTTTTCTCTACCTCTTCATTATTTGACTTAAATACCCACTATCTTTTTATATTAGGCCTTTTCCCCCTTACTGTGTGAAGCCAGATATACCCACGTAAATCCCCAAACTAGATCCCACATCCCCACTGTTAGGAGTACCACCGACCCAGGGGACCACCAGTCTCCTCCAATCCTCTCTGCTGATGTCCACCTTTTTTTTACCATAGCCCATCCAATAGGAAGTGGCTACAACAGGCAGGGGTGTGTATTTTATCTCTGAGAGGGGCTTTAAATGAAAAGTATAACATACAGTGGCAGTGCGTCCCTAAAGGGCGCAGGAGCGCTGCCCCCTCTCTTCTGTCACCGCTCTATCACCATAGATAGATTCATGCCTTGCATGAATCTATTTATAGTCCCCGCTGACACCCCCTATTCAGGTGTCTGGCCCCTTTTCTGGCGCTGGGCACCTGAATTATAGTGATGTTTTTTTTTTTTTGGACGCACCTGATTAGAGCCGTAGACTCTAATAGGCACCCAAAAAGGTGAACAGCGGGTGCAATGCTGTGCGTTTGCTGCTCACTCAATTGTTTGTTAGCAAAGCGAAGGAATTCACTTTGCTAACACTGAACCACCTCTCAGCCAATCAGGTGCTCGGGTCTGTTATCTGTCACCTGATTGGCTGAAACATCAGACGCTGTGATTGGACGCCTGATAGAGAGGACGGAAGAAGACATCAAGGAGCACGCAGGACACCGCCACTGACCCGCTGCGAGACAGGCAAGTGCCGGGGTGATACACACTGCCAGCATTTGATGGGGCACAGTTGCAGCGGCAAATGATGGGCACACTGGCAGCATTTGATGGGGCACAGGAGCGGCAATTGATGGGTACACTGGCAGAAATTGATGGGCATACTGGCAGCAATTGATAGGTATGGTAGTTGGCACAATGGCTGCTCTTGATGGGCACAGTAGCTGCCTTTGATGGGCACAGTGGCTGCGTTTCATGGGCATAATGGCAGCATTTGATGGGCACAGTGGCTTGCGTTTGATGGCACAGTGGCTGCATTTGATGGGCACAGTGGTGGCGTTTGATGGGCACAGTGGTTGCATTTGATGGGTACAGTGGCTGCGCTTGATGAGCACAGTGGCTGCGTTTGATAGACACAGTGGTTGCATTTGATGGGCACTGTGGTGGCAATTGATGGGCACAGTGGCTGTGGTTGATGGGCACAGTGGTTGCATTTGATGGGCACAGTGGCTGAACTTGCTGGGCACAGGGGCTACGCTTGATGGGCACAGTGGCTGCGTTTGATAGACACAGTGGTTGGGCTTGATGGGCACAGTGGCTTAGTTTGATGGCACAATGGCCGCAATTGATTTTCTTTTTTCAGTTTGTTTGCGCCTCCCCAAAAATTTTGAGCACCAGCCGCTAGTGGCACCAGTAGCTGCGTTTAATGATCACAGTACTTGCGTTTGATGGGCACAGTGGCTGCGCTTGATAGGCATAGTGGCTGCGCTAGATAGGCACATTGGCTGCGCTTGATGGGCGCAGTGGCTGCGCATAAAGATCAAGTAGGCTTTGTCCATTTAAGGGGTACATGAGACAGCATTTGCAAAGCGATCCAATTGATTGATATTGCAAAATCCTACTCTAACTCAGCACGCACTATCTCCTAACACTACTGACTGCAAGCTCTATTATAAAAGATAGATCACTAGCTATATAGGTGAGGTGAATATAGTGGTGTATACTGCGGTCAGGGCACACAGACAATAACCACTACACAACAGCAAGATAGAAAAATCGTCCGAAAACGATCGGTGTGTACTGTGTTGAAGGTACACAGAACACCCACTGCTTCAGACGCCAACACACTACACGAGGCCGCCGCGATGGCGGCCTTATATAGTGTGGGGCGTGCACTACACAGCCTGAGCTATGATTGGCCACAGGCATCCTGCCTGGGGCCAATCATGGCTCTCCTCGCTGCTGGCGCTGCGATTGGCCAAACATGCGGGGTCACAGTGCATGCTTGGCCAATCATGAGCCAGCAATGCACTGCGCCATCGCACACGAATTTGATGCGAACGGACCAAAATGTTCGGATTTCGCCGAACGGACGAACAGCCAATGTTCGAGTCGAACGTACGTTCGACTCGAACACGAAGCTCATCCCTAGAGAGCACTCCCAGAGGCTGACGGAGACAGACAAGTACAACAATTTTATATCAACACAGAGTGGTACTGTGGATACAGAAAAAAAAATACTCTGTGCCACTTCTTAGATTATGTGACAGAAATTGGAATTGGAGGGCTTGGACTTTATAGGCACGACCACAAGAAAATATATTTTTTGATATAAAAAAAAAAACCTATAAATTTATTATACATAGAAAAAAACATCTAAAAAACACATAATATCAGCAAAGCAAATCAGTAGAACACAGTTCCAATGATATATCCAGTACATAGCCATTTGAGATAACATAGATGTTTTAAGTATGAGATATCACCCATTCCAACTAGGGATGAGCCAAACACCCCCCCCCCCCCCCCCGTTTGGTTGGCATCAAGAAAATGCGAACAAGCAAAAAATGTGTTTGAACACGCAAACACCGTTAAAGTCTATGGGACACAAACTTGAATAATCAAAAGTGCTAATTTGAAAGGCTTATATGCATGGTATTGTCATAAAAAGTGTTTAGGGACCTGGGTCCTGCCCCAGGGGACATATAGCAATGCAAAAAAAAAAGTTTTAAAAATGTCCATTTTTTCAGGAGCAGTGATTTTAATAATGCTTAAAGTGAAACAATAAAATTGTAATATTCCTTTAAATTTTGTACCTGGGGTTGTCTATAGTATGCCTGTAAAGGGGTGCATGTTTCCCGTGTTTAGAACAGTCTGACAGCAAAATTACATTTCTAAAGGAAAAAAAGTAATTTAAAACTACTCACGGTTATAATGAATTATCGGTCCGACAATACACATAAAAGTTCATTGATAAAAACGGCACAGAACTTCCCCACAGGGGAACCACAAACTAAAAAAAATAAAATAAAATAAAATGTGTGGGGGTCCCCTTAAATTCCATACCAGGCCCTTCAGGTCTTGTATGGATTTTAAGGGGAACCCTGCATCAAAATGTAAATTTGGCCCCTCCCCCTCCTGAACCGTACCAGGCCACATGCCCTCAACATTGGGAGGGTGCTTTAGGGTAGCGGCCCCCCTCAAAGCACCCTGTCCCCATGTTGATGGGGAAAAGGGCCTCATCCCCACATCCCTTGGCTGGTGGTTGTGGGGGTCTGTGGGTGGGGGATTATCAGAATCTGGAAGCCCCCTTTAACAAGGGGACCCCCAAATCCCGCCCCCCCTGTGTGAATTAGTAATGGGGTACAAATGTACCCCTACCATTTCACAAAAAAGTGACAAAAAGGTTAAAGACAAGAGACAGTTTTTGACAAGTCCTTTATTAAATTCTTCTTCTTTCATCTTCTTTCTTCTGGTCTTCCTTCAGTGTTCTTCTTGTTTCTCCCACTTCTTTTTCTCCTTCTTCTTCTCCTCCTTCATATTCTTCTTCTGCTCTTCTCATCCTGCATCTTGCTCTGGCTTCTTCTCTGCACTGTCCACATGATCCGCCTCTGTGGGAGTGTTCAGCCATGTGATACTTCGATTCTTCTGACACTACCATTTCACAAAAAAACTGTGAAAAGAGTGCAAAAAAACCACAAGAGATGGTTTTTGACAAGTCCTTTATTTCTTCTTTCCGCTTCTTCTTCCATCTTCTTGTTTCTGATCTTCCTGCAGTGTTCTTCTTCCTCCATCTTCTTCATCTTCCTCTGCTCTTCTCGTCCCACATCTTGCTCCGGCTTCTAATCCGCTTCGTCCACAAGATCCGCCTCAGTGGGAGTCTGTCACCATGTGACACTTCGGTTCTTCTGACACTTCTTATATAACGGAGGGCCGTGCCACCCATTGACCTCGCCCCCTTTGATGCACGGGGACTTCCCTATGGCTTTCCCTGTGATGTCTGAAAACACAGGGAAAGCCATAGGGAAGTCCCCGTGCATCAGAGGGGGCAGGTCACTGGGTGGCCCGCCCTCCATTATATAACTGCCACTGAGGCAGATCGTGCAGACAGAGTGGGGAAGAAGCCGGAGCAAGATGTGGGATGAGAAGAGCAGAGGAAGAAGAAGATGAAGAAGAAGATGGAGAAGAAGATGGAGAAGAAGATGGAGAAGAAGATGGAGAAGAAGATGGAGGAAGAAGAAGATGGAAGAAGAAGAAGAACACCGAAGGAAAACCAGAAGAAAGAAGATGGAAGAAGATGTGGAAAGAAGAAGAAATCAATAAAGGACTTGTCAAAAATCATCTCATGTGTTTAATCCTTTTGACACTTTTGTGAAATGGTAGGGGTACCCCATAACCAATTCACACAGGGGAGGATCTGGGGGTCCCCTTGTTAAAGGGGGCTTCCAGATTCCAATAAGCCCCCCGCCTGCAGACCCCCACAACCACTGAGCAAGGGTTGTGGGGGATGAGGCCCTTCTCCCCATCAACATGGGGACAAGGTGCTTTGGGAGGGCGCTACCCCAAAGCACCCTCCCAATGTTGAGGGTATGTGGCCTGGTACGGTTCAGGAGGGAGGGAGGCCGCTCTCTCGCCCCCCCTTTTCCTGCAGCCTGCCAGATTGTGTGCTTGGATAAGGGTCTGGTATGGATTTTTGGGGGGGACCCCACACGTTTTTTTTTTTTGGTTCAGGTTTTCCATGCTGTTTTTATCAATAATAGTAAACAGAATGTGTACAATAAGAAATAGACAATATAATGAGTGTAAAAATGCAAAATTACACAATAATCAAGATTAGCATTAAATATAGATACTGCGACTAGGGAAATCCGAGATAAGATGTTACCAAAAAACCTGGTCATTGTGGTGAACTCAACCGAACTCTGATCAACTATGGGGACATACGCAACATAATACACTAAGGCCGCGTACACACGGGCGGACTGTTCGCCCAACTTTGTTTGTCAAACAGTTTCGGCAAACAGTCCGCTCAAAATTAGCATGGACGGACATGGCCACACACGGCACTTTTTGAGTGGACTGTTTCAGCGAACTGTTTGCCAAACGGTTCGCTCAACTTTTGAAATGAACGGACTCGCCCACGTAAGGCGGAGGCAAATCCGCCCATTTCGAGCGCGTGTACAGGTAGGCGGGGCCCGCGAAGGAGACGTCGCGGGCTCCGCCGCCTGGAATGGACTTAAAGGGGAACCCCAACGCCGAAAAAAATCGGCGTGGGGGTTCCCCCAAAGTCCACAACAGACCCTTGTCCGAGCACGCTACCCGGCCGGCCAGGAAAGGGGGGCGAGCGAGCGTGCCCCCCCTCCTGAGCCGTACCAGGCCGCGTGCCCTCAACATGGGGGGGTTGCCTTGGGGAAGGGGGGGCCGCGCGGCCCCCCCACCCCAAAGCACCTTGTCCCCATGTTGATGAGGACAAGGGCCTCTTCCCGACAACCCTGGCCGTTGGTTGTCGGGGTCTGCGGGCGGGGGGCTTATCGGAATCCGGGAGCCCCCTTTAAGAAGGGGGCCCCCGGATACCGGCCCCCCACCCTATGTGAATGAGTATGGGGTACAATGTACCCCTACCCATTCACCTGTGAAATAAAGTACAAAAAAAAACACAACACAGAGAAAAAATATTTTATTGCACAGCTCCGGGGGTCTTCCGTCTTCGGGGGTCTTCTCGCCGGACTCCTCCGCTATCTTCGTGTAGCTCTTTTACTAGCGGAGGAGCCCGGCTTTTTTCCTCCCCGCCGCCGGCCTCTTCTCCCGACTTCGGGGGTCTTGTCCCCCTCTTCGGTTCTTCTGCCGGGCCACCGCGCCTTCTTATAGCTCTTTTACAGGCGGTGGCCCGGTCTTCTGTCGCCGCTGCCTTCCGTTCTTCTGTCGCCGCCTTCGGTTCTTCTGCCGGGCCACCGCGCCTTCTTATAGCTCTTTTACAGGCGGTGGCCCGGTCTTCTGTCGCCGCTGTCGCTGTCGCCGTCGCCGCCTTCCGTTCTTCTTCTTCTTCTTGTTCTTCTTCTTCTTCTCCAGGAGATGTTGACACGTCGCTCTCTCCGGCCGGAATGCCAGAGCCGCGCTGTGCGGTCACTTATATAGTGACAATGGGGCGGTGTCACATGGTATATGTCACATGGGTTGGTCACATGGTGACCCCGCCCCCTTACGATGTCATAGTCCCCATGTGACATCAACCCATGTGACCAACCCATGTGACATATACCATGTGACACCGCCCCATTGTCACTATATAAGTGACCGCACAGCGCGGCTCTGGCATTCCGGCCGGAGAGAGCGACGTGTCAACATCTCCTGGAGAAGAAGAACAAGAAGAACAAGAAGAAGAACAAGAACGGAAGGCGGCGACGGCGACAGTGACAGCGGCGACAGAAGACCGGGCCACCGCCTGTAAAAGAGCTATAAGAAGGCGCGGTGGCCCGGCAGAAGAACCGAAGGCGGCGACAGAAGAACGGAAGGCAGCGGCGACAGAAGACCGGGCCACCGCCTGTAAAAGAGCTATAAGAAGGCGCGGTGGCCCGGCAGAAGAACCGAAGAGGGGGACAAGACCCCCGAAGTCGGGAGAAGAGGCCGGCGGCGGGGAGGAAGAAAGCTGGGCTCCTCCGCTAGTAAAAGAGCTACACGAAGATAGCGGAGGAGTCCGGCGAGAAGACCCCCGAAGACGGAAGACCCCCGGAGCTGTGCAATAAAATATTTTTTCTCTGTGTTGTGTTTTTTTTGTACTTTATTTCACAGGTGAATGGGTAGGGGTACATTGTACCCCATACTCATTCACATAGGGTGGGGGGCCGGTATCCGGGGGCCCCCTTCTTTTTTTTTTTTTTTTTTTTTTTTTTTTTTTTTAAATATATTTTTATTGAACAAACAAGATAAATGTAAACAATTAAATGACAGTCGAAGTGGACAGTATCTTTCTGAAGCAGTAACAACATGAAACATCAGAGCAGCTTAAAATAGAAGGAGCAAAACGCTCCATCGACCCCAAGGGCCAAAATATTAGGCAGTTTAATCCTTCAAGAGAGAAGAGAGTGGAGAAGGAAGTTGAGAGGAGAAAACGGAAAAGAAAGAAAGAGAAACGAGAAGGAGATAGGGGGGTAGGGGGTAACACCCTGGGGGACAAGGATCGCATCACAATTTAGGTGCTGCATGGTATCACAATAGAATTTGAAGATGAGAAACAATATCATCTATACATACAGAAGTACAGAAATGAAAATCTCCTACACTGAGGATCACAAAGGGACAGTAACATTTGGCTTAGTCCGGGGTCCCAGTCCACGAAGAATTATTGAGATGTGGAAGGTTGAGCTGAGGGATGGTGTTCCTCCATTGCAGAAACGGTAGGGTCAGACCCGTCCAGCGATAATTGAGCTAGTAAAAGAGCAGCATCTTGTGAGGGAGGTAAATGGTCCGGTAATGATGTCAGCTTGAGTTTCCCCAATGCATTGCCTATGTCTCGTTGCAAGTACCAGCTGGTATAGCGAAAGGGGGAAATGATATTATTAATTTCCTCTGAGGTAAAGGATCGTTCGATATAAGCTCTCCATCTGGTAAAGAAGCGGGGAGTGGAAACAAATTGGGAGGAGATAACATCAAGTCGTTCTATGTGGAACAGCGAAAGGAGGGTTTGTTGAACCCCAGTTAGACTTGGTGGTGTCGTGGAAATCCAGTAATTCATAATAGTCCTGCGTGCCGCCAGGAGGCATAGGTGGGACCAATGCGAGAGGGTGAGTGGACTTGGAGAGGTTAGCGACTCGGGTAGAGGGTCGCAGCTAAACAGGCAAATCAACGGGTCTTTGGGTATCAGTGTCCCGGTAACCGAGTGGATGTAGTCCAAGACTGAATCCCAAAATGCAGATATAGAGGTGCAGTCCCAGAAACGGTGTAGTAGGGTAGGTCGATCTTGAGAGCACCAGGGGCATTTGGCTTCCGAGGGCTCCTTAGTGGTAGTACGGAACGGGTAGTAGGCTCTATGGGTGATCTTAAATTGAGTTTCTCTCCACTTTTCTGAGATAACCAGTTTGGAAACAAGTCTGTATCCCTTCAGGATCCTTTCAGGCAAGGTAGTATCATGAAATATCGAAGCCCATTGTTTGAAGGGAGCAATGTGGTACTTTTCCGCCTGGTAGTCGATTAGGTGGGAATATAGGGTCGAAATGGAATAGTCGCCCTGTCGAAGCATAGTGTCCAAAGGTGACTTTCGGAGGCAATCTTGACGTAGACCTCCAATGGATTTCAGGTAACTCAGCAGTTGATGATGATAAAACGAGTGATTAGAGGGTAGTGAGAATTCCTGAGACAATGATCGAAAGGATCTAAGTGTTCCTCGCCCCTGCTCGTAGAGGGATGCCACTGTACGTAGACCCCGCTGTTCCCATTGAGCAAAAGCTGAATGAATGGTAGAAGGCGGAAACATGGGATTGCCTTGAATAGATAGATGAGCAGAAATATTTGTGGGCAAGCCCAGGAGCTTCCTTACCTCCCTCCAAGCCACCACAGTGTCCCGAATAAGAATGTTGCTTTTAAGGTGAGGTGGTAAAACGTGAACGTTGGAGTGAAGGATCGCCGAGAGCGTGTAGGGATGTACCAGCGCCTTTTCGAGATGGTGATTGGAATATCTTGACTTGCCCGCTATCCAGTCAAGGCCCTGTCTCAGGAGACATGAAAGGTTATAGAAACGGAGATTGGGCAGGCCCGCCCCTCCGTCAAGCTTCGGAAGACACAACTTTTGAAGGGCAATGCGTGGCTTTTTATTGGCCCAGAGAAAAGCGGATAAAGCTGTATGTATTTTTTGCACATCAGAATGTTTAAGGAGGAGTGGGATGGTTTGCATTGGATAGAGCAGCCTCGCAAAGGAAACCATTTTGAAGAGATGGCATCTTCCAAAGAGTGACAACGGCAGCCCCGCCCAGGTCTCCAACTCCTGTACAATCTTAGAAATCAAGGGTGGGTAATTGAGGGTATAGAGGGAAGAGGGTTCTCGACCTATGCGCACTCCCAGGTAGGTTATGTGGTGTTGTGCCATTGTAAAAGGCGAGGAAGATTGCCAGGAGATGGCTGTTCGCAAATTTAAGGATAAGATCTCACTTTTACCAAAATTGATTCGAAATCCCGAACATAGGCGATATTCTGCAAATAGGTCACGGAGTGTAACAAAATCGGCCGGGGGATTAGACGAAAAGAGTAAAATGTCATCCGCAAATAACGCAGATTGAAGATTTTGATCCCCAACCATAATACCGCTGATACCGTCCGGTGAATTTAATAACCTAGATAAAGGTTCAATTGCTAGATTGAACAACAGGGGAGACAAGGGACATCCTTGTCTTGTCCCTTTGGTGAGAGAGATGGTGGGCGAGACAAAGTCCGGCGTAACTAATCTGGCAGTAGGGGCAGTGTACATCTGGCAGAGGAAGTGCGTGACTGGACCCGAAAAGCCAAAGGCTCGTAGTACCTTAAATAGCCAAGCAAAATTGATATTATCAAAAGCCTTTTCGGCGTCAATAGAGATGATGGCTAAATCCTGTTCCGGGTATAATTTCGCTTTTTCCAGTGCCAGAAGTACCTTGCGGATATTCAATGTTGCGGACCTGCCAGTAGTGAACCCTGATTGGGCCTGGTGGAGGAGTGTAGGAAGGATGGTAGCTAACCGTGAAGCTATAATTTTGGACATTATTTTAACATCTACATTGATAAGAGAAATGGGCCTATACGAACCTGGGCATAAGGGGTCTTTACCCGGTTTGGGTATTAGCTTGATGTAGGCCTGGGAACCCGTAGGGGGGTAAGAACCACCATCCCATAGTGCCGTAAAAACTTTAGATAAAGTGGCCGGTATAAAGTCACGGGTAAGTTTATAAAATTCAGCCGAGTATCCATCGGGTCCAGGTGCTTTGGAAGGGGGCATCAATTTTATTGTAGCCCTAATGTCCTCCAGGGTAACAGGAGCATTTATGGCTTCTAATTGAGGTCCAGTCAATTGTGGCAGATTCACCCTCGAGAGCACCTGGTCAGCGACGGAGTGGTCGATGGGGTCCTCTGCATATAAGGAGGAATAATAATCAGTTAGTAGTTGGCTGATCAATTTAGAGGAGGTAGCAACTGATCCGTCAGGGTGTTTCAAAGCATGGATATGGGTCGGTCTTTTAAAGCCTGAACAGAGCCTGGCTAACAGCTTACCCGCCTTATTGCCATACTTGTGGAGGCGCATGGACAGATAGGAGGAGGCAATCTGCTCCTGCCTTTCCGCCCAGAGATCAAAGTCTTGCTTGGCTAGCTGCCATGACCTGACAGTAGCCTGTGTGCGATTATGTTGGAGCTCAAGGTGCATGGAGCGAAGTTTTTCGCTAGCTTGAATATAGTTTTGCTTTGAGTGTCTCTTGTATTGTGTCACATAAGCCATAATCTTGCCTCGGAGGAAGGCTTTACCCGCCTCCCAGAAAAGATTTGGGGTGGCGATATGTTCCCCATTCGTCTCTGTATACTCGGTCCAACTAGTGAGTAACATGTGTTTAAAGTCCTCATTATTTGCCAGATAGGAGGGGAAACGCCATATGGGCGAGGAAGAGGAAGGCTTAACATTCAACAAGCTAACCGTAACAGGGCTATGATCGGAAATGGCCATGTCCTTGATGTCAGAATCCCTCACCAGCGGCAAGAGTGCAGGGGACACAAAGACATAGTCAAGTCGTGAGAACGTCTTGTGCGGGTGTGAATAGAACGTGAATTCACGCTCCGTTGGATGGGACAATCTCCACACATCAGTGAACTTTTGTGACGAGAACGTACGGTCCAGGGGGGTGGTGTCATTACTAGTTTGAGTTAAAGGCGTAGGCCCGCGGGGGTTAGTGTGTGTCCTGTCCTCAGAGGGACTCATAACTGAGTTAAAGTCCCCTCCTATCAGGTGGTGTGTCTCTGACACCTGGGAGATCCAAGTTCCTAATTCACCGAAAAACGACAAGTCTGGGGAGTTGGGCGCATATACATTAGTTATAGCAATGTCTTTAGAAGCTAGTGTCAGGTGCAAAGTGAGCATACGACCCCCCGAGTCCACCCGTACATTACGAGTGGTGTACTGCAGCTGTTTATGAAGCAGAATAATCACCCCCGCTTTGCGACCCACAGCCGGGGAACCCAATACTTCGCCAACCCACAGTTTACGAAGGCGTGAAAAATCTCCGTCAGTCAGGTGTGTCTCTTGTAAGAGCGCCACATCTGTCTTTAATCGCTTCAGATGACGGAGGATTTTCATGCGTTTGGAGGGTGAACGTAAGCCTTTAACATTCCAAGATACTACATTCAGTCGGTCTTTAAAGGCATCAGCCATAGGGGCCTTGAGGTGAGGTAGTATCAAGATGAGGAGAATGTAAATTAACAGTGAGACAGACCAAATCTATCCCAGGAGTGCGCATATATATGGAGACCCCCAGGGGTGTTTGTGGAGAGGTATAAGGGAGAGAGAAAAGATAAGCCGTAGCAGGATAGAGAAAGGAATGGGATAAGAAAAAGACAGGGAAAAGTGAACAGATCCATACAATATGAAAAGTAACCAAACATAATAGGTGTATCCACCATAGATTAGCCATAGCCCACTTCACCTTTTTCCACATGGGTTGCATCTATGGTAGTCGGCTCCCAGTGGGCGCAGTAGCCCCCTGGGATAGGCCGATAATGTTCCCCGGGGGGGGACGAGGGTAGGGGGAAGGATAAGGGAAGAGCGAGAATAATCAGCAGCATCTCGGGTTGGGGGTGGGGGAAGGTTTGGGGGTTAGGGAAGGGGGGTCAATCCCAAAGTTGTAAAGGTACAGCCTGTTTGCTGTATATGAAGAATGGGACAACCAATCGGGAAGGTGAAATAGGCCGGCTGACACGCCTAAACAGTATATTAGAAGTAAGTGCTAAAAAAAAAAATGGGCAATAGACCCAGTGAAAAACAAATAAATGTGGAACATAACATATCAAACAAAGTAATCGTGCACAGGCACCATCATAGGTAACCAACTTACAGAGGACCTCACAGCTAGAGTAGTAGCTGTGACTACCAACAAGTGAGAAACACTCTAAACAGTACCCTTATCCGGGCGCAGTGCCAGGAGGATTCCAAGGACAGAGTCAGCGGATCTCAGAGCGTGGGTGCTGATTAGTGGAGCGAATCCTTTTGTAAGGTGGTTTGGAGGGGCTCAGCTGGTTAGCAGTAGTGGCCTGGGGGGCCGCGGCAGGGTCAGCAGTTGGACTCTCCATCAAAGGGTCACGTGTGGTATCCATGTCTGCTGGGTAATTGGTGAAACGTTCCGCCTCAGAAGGTGTATTGAAGGTGCGGCGAGTGCCATTAGGAAGAGTAACATGTAGTATTGCAGGATAGGCCAAAGTAAACTTAATATGGTTCTTAAAGAGAGAGGCACAGATCGGTGAAAATTCTTTACGCAATCGCATAACTTCAGCAGAATAATCAGCAAATAAAAGTAGATTAACGCCGTCAATCGTGAGGGTGCGTTGAGAGCGAAACTTTTGCAGGATAGCGTGCTTGTCTGCATAGTTCAGGTATCTAGCTATGACCGCTCTAGGCTTGCTGCGCTGTTCAGAGAGCTGTCCCAGGCGGTGTGCTCGTTCCACCACACAGGGGGTAGTGAGGCCTAGTCTAGCCGGGATAGTAACCATGCAGAGGTCCATGAGCTGTCCCGCAGTGACTGATTCAGGCAAACCCACTATTCTCAGGTTGTTCCTTCTTGCTCTGTTCTCAAAATCATCCAATTTGATCCACAGATCTCTGGTGGTACGTGTGAGGCGAGCTAGAGCAGCAGCTTGAGCAGTGGTGTCATCTTCCATGAGGGAGATCCTTTCCTCTGCCTGTGTTAAGCGCTGTGACTGGGCCTGCAATTCGTTTCTGTAGTGTTCCATGGCCTTTTGGATAGCAGAGTCTATAGATGCAGTTAAGGTAGGGGTTAATAAAGCCACAACTGCCTGGGCTATGTCCGCCGTATGAGGCGCCTCCGCGCCAGAGAGCAGGGATGGAACGAGCGATGGCTCAGCAAGGCCTTGTATCGGCGCCATATTGCCTAAGGACGCGGCCGTGTCCGCCGGCGCGGGCATCGCTGCGGCCAGCGATCGGTTCCCGGACCGCTCCACAAAGCGGTCCATCCACGGCTCTGCACCTTCCCCAAAGAACAGGGGGGGTCCCCGAGGCTATTCGCTGCTTTATAGCGGGTTTTCAGGGGGTATGCGGCGGGAGCAGAGTCCGCTTACCTCCTCCTCATGTGGCGCCGGAACTGGAAGTGGGCCCCCTTCTTAAAGGGGGCTCCCGGATTCCGATAAGCCCCCCGCCCGCAGACCCCGACAACCAACGGCCAGGGTTGTCGGGAAGAGGCCCTTGTCCTCATCAACATGGGGACAAGGTGCTTTGGGGTGGGGGGGCCGCGCGGCCCCCCCTTCCCCAAGGCACCCCCCATGTTGAGGGCACGCGGCCTGGTACGGCTCAGGAGGGGGGGCGCGCTCGCTCGCCCCCCTTTCCTGGCCGGCCGGGTAGCGTGCTCGGACAAGGGTCTGTTGTGGACTTTGGGGGAACCCCCACGCCGATTTTTTTCGGCGTTGGGGTTCCCCTTTAAGTCCATTCCAGGCGGCAGAGCCCGCGACGTCTCCGTCACGGGCCCCGCCTACCTTCACACGCGCTCGAAATGAGCTGACTTTCCTCCGAGCGGGAACAGTTTGCTCATTTCGAAAGTAGCCTACACACGGGCGGACTGTTCGCTCAAACACAGTTTCAGCGGACAGTTTTTCGGAATTTCCGAAAGACTTTGTCCGTCAAACTGTCCGCTGAAACTGTCCGCTGAAAGCCCACACACGAGCGGACTGTCCGCCCAAACACTGTTCAGCGGACAAGGTTGGGCGAACAGTCCGCCCGTGTGTACGCGGCCTAACTGTTTATTAAGGAATTTCCTATTAAATATATGGTATAAGAGAAGAAAAAAAAAAAAAATTTATTGAAAATAATTAAGGTGGAGTATATGTTTGTTGAATAGGTAGGGGATGACAACCCACTTGGATAAAAAATGATATTAAGCATACAGTAGGGAGCAGTGATACACTGGTAGATTAATATTCTTTCTGACATAACATATGTCTATTAGATAAGAAAAACGTACAGATGATATACTAGTGAAATAGCAACATTACGCGTCTAGATGATAAAATTCTCTATATACCAAATTGTAAGAATAAATGCTGGTGACTGAATGCCTTAAAAATAGAAAATTCTGCATATAAACTGAGCAAAACACCCAGGCACGCGCAGTCTTCCAAAAATATTTACGTAAAAATAGTCCTAAATATTAGGGAGAGACCACCTGCATGAAGGTCAAAACTCTAATGGATTATAACCAGAGGAGGCTGATATGCCTGGCCAAGGTGCTGGTGTTCAATGGTAGGCAGAATGTAAAAGGTAAGCGGCACAGACACCTGAAAGGAATGAACAATAAACATTGTTGTAAAATAGAAAAGAAAAAAATGGGGGGGAGGACAGGACGGGGAGTGCTGGGGAAAGTGAGGGAAGGGAATGGTCAGTAGGAAAAGCGGAGGACATTAAGATAGGAAACCAGGAACAAGGAACAACATACCTGCTGATAATACAAAGTAACAAAGTCCAGCTGGAGGCAGCTGCACGGGTAAGATGGAGCCACCACGCAGGATTAAGTGAGGGGCGCGGAACTGTGTCCTAATGTACGCATGCTCCGCTTATAGTCAGCCAATCGGGATGACCGATGTGACGTCATCCAAGTGGGCCACAGATCGCACACTGTGCATGCTCATAGCCCTTACATTGGTGCCAAAAGATGTTACGGTGTTCTGCCGAGAACTGTCCCCCTATCGAATTGTGTCCACCCCATACTGCGCAGGCGCAGAGCTTGCTCAGTACGGGGGACAAGGAAATGCCGAAAGTCTCCAAAGATGAATTGTGCCTGCGCACTTAATAGTACCTTGTGCCCTGATTCCAGGTTCAAGCCCCACCATGCAAGTGGACATACAGTAGATGATGTTAAACAGCATTTAGTGAGAGGGCCCCTCGCAGGCTCGCTTCACTCGCCACGCTTTGGGCACGGCCTCGCTTCCCTCAGCAATTTTTTATTCTAACTATATCCACTTGGATGGTGGGGCTTGAACCTGGACTCAGTGCACAAGCGGTATTCATCTTCGGAGACCTTCGGCATCTCCTTATCCTCCGTACTGCGCAAGTGCAGTACAGGGTGGACACTATCCAATGGGAGACAGTATTAAACAAGACAACGGCGCACGGAGAGGGAGGGTGGAGCAGGAGGTGCAATGAAGGATATGGTAGGGGAAGGAAGGAAGTTCTCCACCTGACGGTTCCATAATGTGCCTACACCCAATCAAAAGAGGGGTGTGGTGCTGGGTGGCCGCATAGTGACGGAAAACAGTCCAATCGCAATACGGCCGAAGCCACCATGATAAAGGCAGACAACTGTCAAATGGAATATCCCAGTCGCAGTACCCAACTACTGGAAGTATATTAGTAACCAACTAACAAAATATAATTATATACCTACTAAATTCAATAATGACCTGTATTTACCCAATATTAAAAATTAACAATTGAGCAACAAAAGAAAATGAACATGTTCATCATAAAAAGGGAGAAAATGAAGAGCTGGAGACTACAATATCCCCTAGATAAGAAATTCACTTTCTTCTCCCTGTGCCCATGACTCCTTTGCCAGACTTGACTATTACCTCTGCACCCCATCTCTTTTGCACAGGGTTAGGGACTCTTCTATACACGACATGACAATTTCAGATCACTCCTCTATCTTAGCTACCATAAACGCCCTCCAGATCTGCCCAGAATACAGAAAATGGTGGTTTCTGGGTCACTTGACCCAAAATTCCAGTTTCAAAACAATGTTACGTGAGGCTTGGTTGGATTATTCACACAACAATAGGTCACATGAGGATAACCCAAATCTATTCTGGGAGGCAGGGAAGGCGTTCCTCAGGGGAAGGATTATATCCTTCACATCGGCAGATAGGAAATCCACCCAAATACCCACCCACCGCTGACGAAGTCCTGATAGGACGTAACGTACGTACGGGGGAGGAGCTTATTGCAGACGTCACCCGTCGTCCAGTTCGTGCTTTTGTTCTTTGTTTATTTCCAGTGTATCTCCTGCTGCTAGGGATGAGCTTCATGTTTGAGTCGAACATACGTTCGACTCGAACATCGACTGTTCGCCCGTTCGGCGAATTCTGAACGATATGGGCCGTTCGCGCCAAATTCGTGTGGCGCTCACGGCCCACCATGCACTGCGTCATCGCAGTGCATTGCTGGCTCATGATTGGCCAAGCATACACTGTGACCCCGCATGCTTGGCCAATCACAGCGCCAGCAGTGAGGAGAGCCATGATTGGCCACAGGCAGGATGCCTGTGGCCAATCATAGCTCAGGCTGTGTAGTACACGCCCCACACTATATAAGGCCGCCAGCGCGGCAGCCTTGTGTAGTGTGTTGGCGTCTGAAGCAGTCAGTTGGTATTCTGTGTACCTTCAACACAGTATACACCGATCGTTATCGGCCGGATTTTTGATCTTGCTCTTCTGTATTGGTTGTTGTCTGCGTGCCCTGACCGCAGTATACACCGCAATATTCACCTCACCTATATAGCTAGCGATATATCTATCTTTTATAATAGAGCAGGCATGTCCAAAGTCCGGCCCGCGGGCCAATTGCGGCCCGCGGTCCGGTTTTGAACGGCCCGCCTGGTCTTTCTCAATTTAGTGTGCCGCGGGATCAGGGCTGTCAGATTAGCCCGATCCCCGACACTGTGAGAAGCTCCGTGAGCTTCAAAAGTGAAAGTAAAGTGCAGAGGAGTGTGCTGTGCTCTCTGCTTCCCCCTACAGTGCAGTACCCGGCTGAATGAGGAAGCTGCAAAGGTACTGTACTGTGCTACAAGCTAAATTAGTGTTAAAAAGGGCTTTATTCGTGTGTGTATGTGTGTGCATGTATGTGTGTGTGTGCACATGTGTCTGTATGTGTGTGCACATGTGTCTGTATGTGTGTGTGTGCACATGTGTCTGTATGTATGTGTGTGTGTGCACATGTGTCTGTCTGTGTGTGTGTACACATGTGTCTGTGTCTGTGTGTGCACATGTGTCTGTGTGTGTGTGTGTGCACATGTGCCTGTATGTGTGTGTCTGCATGTGTGTGTGTGTGTGTGTGTGTGTACATGTGTGTGTGTGTGCACATGTGTCTGTATGTGTGTGTGCACATGTGTGTGTGTGTGTGTGCACATGTGTCTGTATGTGTGTGTGCACATGTGTGTGTGTGTGTGCACATGTGTCTGTATGTATGTCTTTGTGCGTGCACATGTGTCTGTGTGTGCATGTGCGTATGTCTGTATGTATGTGTGTGTTCACATGTGTCTGTGTGTGTGTGCGCATGTGCGTGTGTCTGTATGTATGTGTGTATTCACATGTGTCTGTGTGTGTGTGCATGTGCGTGTGTCTGTATGTATGTCTGTATGCATGTATGTGTGTGTGTGTGCACATGTGTCTGTATGTCTGTATGTGTGTGCATGTATGTATCTGTGTGTGCACATGTGTCTGTATGTGTGTCTGTATGTATGTGTGCGTGTACACACATGTGTCTGTATGTGTCTGTATGTGTGTGTGCACATGTGTCCGTATGTCTGTATGTGTGTGCATGTATGTCTGTATGTATGTGTATGCATGTGTCTGTATGTGTGTGCGGCGTGCATTTGTCTGTATGTGTGTCTGCATGTGTGTGCTTGCGTCGGTGTGTATGTTACTTTTAATCCTGACCCCCCCCCCCCATTCTTATACCATCAAAACTGCTTTTGTAGGGCTTGGTGTGATATTAGCCAGGACTGCTGCTCCTCTGAAAAGCAATCCATGCACAGATCTCTTTTCAGAGGCATTTGAATGGCGGTAAAGAGGCATTATGTTGCCTCCTCACCACCTGTTTTAAGCCCGTAAATGCAACATCTGTGTGGCTGCGTACTGTGTGTAGGGCAGCCCATTAACCACTTTCAGACCGGACCATTTTGCTGGTAAATGACCAGAGGTCTTTTTACACTTTGGCACTGCGCTGCTTTAACTGGTAATTGCGCGGTCATGCAATGTTGTACCCAAACAAAATTTGCGTCCTTTTCTTCCCACAAATAGAGCTTTCTTTTGATGGTATTTGATTGCCTCTGCGATTTTTATTTTTTGCGATATAAACGTAAAAAGACCGCAAATTTTGAAAAAAAATGATATTTTCTACTTTTTGTTATTAGAAAAATCCAATAAACTCAATTTTAGTCATACATTTAGGCCAAAATGTATTCAGCCACATGTCTTTGGTAAAAAAAAAGTCAATAATTGTATATTTATTGGTTTGCACAAAAGTTGTCACATCTACAAACTAAGGTACGTTTTCTGGAATTTACACAGCTTTTAGTTTACGACTGCCTATCTCATTTCTTGAGGTGCTAAATTGGCAGGGCAGTACAAAACCCCCCCAAATGACCCCATTTTGGAAAGTAGACCCCCTAAGGAAATTGATAAGTGGCATGTTGAGCCCATTGAATATTTTATTTTTTTGCCTCAAGCGATTGAATAATGACAAAAAAAAAATTTTTTTTTTTTTTTTTTACACAAAGTTGTCACTAAATGATATATTGCTCACACATGCTACGGGCATATGTGAAATGACACCCCAAAATAAATTCTGCTGCTTCTCCTGAGTACGGGGATACCACATATGTGGGACTTTTTGGGAGCCTAGCCGCGTACGGGGCCCCGAAAACCAAGCACCGCCTTCAGGCTTTCTAAGGGCGTAAATTTTTGAGTTCACTTCTCACTACCTATTACAGTTTTGAAGGCCATAAAATGCCAAGATGGCACAAAACCCCCACAAATGACCCCATTTTAGAAAGTAGACACCCCAAGCTATTTGCTGAGAGGCATGTTGAGTTCATGGAATATTTTATATTTTGCCACAAGTTGCGGGAAAATTACAAACTTTTTTTTTTTTTTTTTTTTTTCACAAAGTTGTCACTAAATGATATATTGCTCATGCATGCCATGGGCATATGTGAAATGACACCCCAAAATAAATTCTGCTGCTTCTCCTGAGTACGGGGATACCACATATGTGGGACTTTTTGGGAGCCTAGCCGCGTACGGGGCCCCGAAAACCAAGCACCGCCTTCAGGCTTTCTAAGGGCGTAAATTTTTGAGTTCACTTCTCACTACCTATTACAGTTTTGAAGGCCATAAAATGCCAAGATGGCACAAAACCCCCACAAATGACCCCATTTTAGAAAGTAGACACCCCAAGCTATTTGCTGAGAGGCATGTTGAGTCCATGGAATATTTTATATTTTGCCACAAGTTGCAGGAAAATTACAAACTTTTTTTTTTTTTTTTTTTTTTTTCACAAAGTTGTCACTAAATGATATATTGCTCACGCATGCCATGGGCATATGTGAAATGACACCCCAAAATAAATTCTGCTGCTTCTCCTGAGTACGGGGATACCACATATGTGGGACTTTTTGGGAGCCTAGCCGCGTACGGGGCCCCGAAACCAAGCACCGCCTTCAGGCTTTCTAAGGGCGTTACAGTTTTGAAGGCCATAAAATGCCAAGATGGCACAAACCCCCCCCAAATGACCCCATTTTGGAAAGTAGACACCCCTAAATTTAGGGGTACACTAGTGAGACTAGGTAATAAATGGCGGGTGCCCTGAAACTATAAAAAAATAACTAACCAACCAGCGTCACCTGTAACAGTTATATGGTGATCACTGGTGAAAGGGTTAACTAGGGGGCAATCAGGGGGCTTTATGCGGTAGTATATGGGGGTCCCTGGCGCTATAAAAAGCTGCGGCGAACCTAAATACCTACCTGCCTAACTAGCGTCACCTGTGACACTAATACAGCGATCAGAAAAACGATCGCTTATTAGGCTGGGTTCACACTGGAGCGATGCGGGAACGCCACGAATGCGCGGCGGGTTCCCGCATCACATGCCTCCCGGCGGCAGTTCACACTGCCCTATGCGAACTGCTGGGAGTGTCAGTGAAATGTTAATGACACCCCCAGATCAGTTCGCATATCGCAGTGCGATCTGCAAACTTGGATCGCATGGTGTGAACACCCATGCGATCCGATTCTGCTGCGGACCAAAAAAAGGGTCCCGTGCGAGTTTGCGGCGGGTGCGGCGGGTGCGACACGAATTCAGCCATACTATTTGTATAGCTGAACTCGAATCGCACAGAGATCGGATGTGATTTGCACTGCAGTGCGGTGCGAATCACATCCGTTCTCATAAACCGCTGCAATGTGAACCCAGCCTTAGTGACACTGGCGACGGGGGGTGATCACGGGGTTAAACCTTTATTGGGGGGGTTAGGGGGGTACCTTAGAACTAAAGGGGGCTAACCCTAACTGCCCTAACAGTTATTAGTCACAAATGACACCCGCCGGGTGATCAGGGGGTTAAACCTTTATTAGGTAATAAATGGCGGGTGCCCTGAAACTATAAAAAAATAACTAACCAACCAGCGTCACCTGTAACAGTTATATGGTGATCACTGGTGAAAGGGTTAACTAGGGGGCAATCAGGGGGCTTTATGCGGTAGTATATGGGGGTCCCTGGCGCTATAAAAAGCTGCGGCGAACCTAAATACCTACCTGCCTAACTAGCGTCACCTGTGACACTAATACGGCGATCAGAAAAATGATCGCTTATTAGGCTGGGTTCACACTGGAGCGATGCGGAAACGCCGCGAATCCGCGGCGGGTTCCCGCATCGCATGCCTCCCGGCGGCAGTTCACACTGCCCTATGCGGACTGCTGGGAGTGTCAGTGAAATGTTACTGACACCCCCAGATCAGTTCGCATATCGCAGTGCGATCTGCAAACTCGGATCGCATGGTGTGAACACCCATGCGATCCGATTCTGCTGCGGGCCAAAAAAAGGGTCCCGTGCGAATTTGCGGCGGGTGCGGCGGGTGCGGCGGGTGTGGCGGGTGCGGCGAATGGCTGAACTCGAATCGCACAGAGATCGGATGTGATTTGCACTGCAGTGCGGTGCGAATCACATTCGTTCTCATAAACCGCTGCAATGTGAACCCAGCCTTAGTGACACTGGCGACGGGGGGTGATCACGGGGTTAAACCTTTATTGGGGGGGTTAGGGGGGTACATTAGAACTAAAGGGGGCTAACCCTAACTGCCCTAACAGTTATTACAGTCACAAATGACACCAATGCAAAAAAAAAAAAAAAAAAATGACATTGGTGTCACTGTGACTGGGGGGCAGGGGTAATTGGGGGGGTGATCGGGGGGTAAAGGGGGGGTGTGAGTGTGCCTGGCATGTTCTACTGTGTGTGTAGAGTGTTAGTGCAACTCACCGATCCGCTCTCCTCCGTGTCGGAACGAAAAATACCGACACGGAGGAGAGAATACATCACTTCCTCTCCTGTGTTTACATTACAGGAGAGGAAGTGATGTCACGGGGGATTCCTATTCGTCGGGAGCGATCGCGTGGGGGTGGCCATGAATGAATGGCTGCCCCCTCGTCCCGGATCGCTCCCGGACGAAAACCGACCGCCGCAGGCACCGGGCTCCCGACCCGCGGGAGGCAAGGGACGTACATGTACGCCAATATGCCTGCCCGTGCCATGCTGTCGACGTACATCGTCGTGCGGCGGTCGGCAACTGGTTAATTTCAATGGACTTCCCTACTCACAAAAATGCAGGGAAAGAAGTTCCCGAGCTTTTTTTTTTTTTTTTAAATTGCACTGCACCAAAAGCACCCTACATTTTCCAATGTGTGGGGTACCATTAAGAATTAACGGTACCCCTAAAGTGCAGACCATTCGTCTGTGTGTTGGGAACAAGCGCGACAAAGGCAAGAGAATTCTTGTTGGGCCGTGTATTCGGGCTCGGATGGACACACTTAGACCGAATTTTCAATGGTTCAAAGAATGTCAGGCAAAATGGTCGGCCCTCGAGCATGTTCACTTCATCAAATCTGGCCCTCTTTGAAAAAAGTTTGGACACCCCTGTAATAGAGCTTGCAGTCAGTGTTAGGAGCTTGTGCATGCTGTCTGCGTGCTCTGTACCCAGTACACACCGCTATATCCACCTACATAGCTCTTCTCTATTTGAGCCCACTTGCCATCTGCAGGAGTTATTGGAAGTTCTGTGTGCCTCCAGCACAGCACAGTATAGATTTGTATATACCCCTTTATCTCTGGTGTTCTATAATAAAGGCATCTGCAGGAGTTAGTGGGTGTTTTGTGCCTCCAGCACAATATACACCTGTATCTACCCTTTATTGCTGTTCTCTAATAGAGCCATCTGCAGGGCTTAGTGGGTGTTGTGTGACTCCATTACAGTATACCCCTTTATCTCTGGTGTTCTATAATAAAGGCATCTGCAGGAGTTAGTGGGTGTTGTGTGCCTCCAGCACAATATACACTACCCAACTGCTGTTTTACCCAACTCCCTTCAGGCCATTACCATGTCTGGAAGGCCAGCAAGGAGAGGCAGACAGGCACGAGCCGATAAAAGAGGGCAAGCAGGCTCTGTGTCTAGAGACAACAGTGCTGGTCGTGGACGCATTGTCATCAGCACGTGGCCATGGGACAAGCTTGTCCTTCTTTTCGGCAGCTGGACATGTTGAACCGCAACATGCCAACGACTTGGTAGAGTGGATGACCAAGCCCTCTTCATCCTCCTCATCCTCTCTCACCCAGTCTCAGGGTACTAGCAAAGCAGCTGCCAACGCATCGTCTTCCCTCGTCTCAATGTCATCATCAGTGACTCCTTCCCTAGACCCACCATGTCCTCCTGAGGAGTCTCCTGAACTCTTTGAGCACAGTGTTGGGTACATGCTCCAGGAGGATGCCCAGTGTTTTGTAGGCTCTGATGATGACACTCAGCTAGAAGAAGGCAGTAGCGTGAATGCAGAGAGAGGGGATGCTCAAGAAGGACAGCAATCTGGCAGTCATGTTCCACAAGCTGCAGCATATTGCCAGGTTTGCTACAGCGATGAAGAGGGAGGGGATGATGAGGGCACTGACTCCACGTGGGTGCCTGGTAGGAGAGAGGAGGAGGAGGAGGAGGAGGAGGAGGAGGAACATGTCCAACGAGGCAGGATGCCCTCCGGGGGCCAGCTTAGGGGCAGCACACCGACTGAATCACACCGCAGAGCTCCGCCTGTGCAGGGCGCTGCCTCTGCGCGTTATTCTAAAAGTTCTTTGGTGTGGGCCTTTTTTGAGACGAGTGCATCAGATCGCACCACTGCTATTTGCAACATATGTCTCAAGCGTATCTCGCGTGGCCAAAATATAAGCCGCTTGGGCACCACATGCTTGACCAGACATATGTTGACCTGCCATGCAGCTCGTTGGCAAGTGTACCTCAAAGACCCACACCAAAGAACAAAGAGGACCTCTCCTTGCTCCTCATCAGCTGGCATCTCCAACCCCACTAGACCTTCAGTCCTCTCTGAAACCTGCTCTGAGAGGAATGAAGGTGTAGAATTAGGTGTGTCACAGCCAAGTGCTTCCGGGCACTCTGCTAGCAGTACACCCGCGTCCGATTATAGCAGGCAAATGTCCCTGCCCCAGCTGCTGGACCTGCGAAAGAAGTTCACTCCCAGCCATCCACATGCCCAGCGGTTGAATGCTAGCTTGGCTAAATTGCTAGGACTTCAACTGCTGCCTTTTCAGTTGGTAGACTCTGCCCCCTTCCGTGAGTTTGTACAATGTGCGGTTCCTCAGTGGCAGGTCCCCAAACGCCACTTTTTCTCACGGAAGGCGATTCCGGCTCTCTACCGGCATGTGGAAGGCAATGTCCTTGCCTCGCTGGACAGGGCGGTCAGCGGTAAGGTGCATATTACCGCAGACTCATGGTCCAGCAGGCATGGACAGGGACGTTACCTGTCTTTCACGGCCCATTGGGTCACTCTTCTGGCAGCTGGGAAGGATGCAGGACAAGGTGCAGTAGTGTTGGAGGTTGTTCCGCCACCACGCCTCCAAAATGCTACTATTGGTTGTGACACACCTCTCTCCTCCATCCCCTCCTCTTCTTCTTCCTCCATGGCCTCTTCCAGTGCTCTGTCCTCAGAACCAGCGGTGCTCCGTAGGCGTTCCAGGGGCTACGCAAGTACGCAGGCAAAAAGAAGCCATGCCGTGCTTGCGCTGGTTTGTTTGGGGGACAGGAGCCACACTGGGGCGGATGTTTTGTCAGCTCTGCAGGCGCAGGCTGAGGGGTGGTTGACGCCACGCCAGCTTAAGCCAGGAATGGTGGTTTGCGACAATGGCACCAACCTCCTCCCCGCCCTCCGACGGGGACAACTGACCCATGTGCCCTGTGTAGCTCACGTCCTTAACCTAGTGGTGCAGCGGTTCTTGGGCAGGTACCCCGGCTTACAGGATGTCCTGAAGCAGGCCAGGAAAGTCTGTGTGCATTTCCGCTGATCATGTAATGCCTGTGCTCGGCTGGCTGAGCTCAAAAAGGAGGAACCTGCCCAAGAACCGCCTTATATGTGACATGCCCACCAGGTGGAACTCAACGTTGGCCATGCTGCAGCGGCTGCACATGCAGCAGAGGGCCATCAATGAGTACCTGTGCGACTACAGCACCAGGACAGGGTCAGGGAAGCTCGGTTTTTTCTCACCACACCAGTGGGGCATGATCAGGGATGCATGCACTGTCCTGTCACCATTTGAGGAGGCCACAAGGATGGTGAGCAGTGACAGTGCATGCATCAGTGACACTGTACCTCTTGTCCACCTCTTGGAGCATACGCTGCGTGGAATAATGGACAGGGCACTTGAGGCAGAACAGAGGCAGGAAGAGGAGGACTTCCTTGCCTCTCAAGGCCCCCTTTATCCAGACAGTGTTCCTGCTGTGCCACCCATCACACAGGAAGAGGATGAGGAGGAGGAAGAGGAGGAGGAGGATGATTGTGTCAGCATGGAGGTGGAGGCTGGCACTCAGCATCAGCAGCAGCAGTCTTGTAGGGATGATTTACAGTCCCAAGAAACACGTGGACTTGTACGTGGCTGGGAGGAGGTAGCTGCAGATCATGTTGTCCTTAGTGACCCAGAGGACTCCGGACCGAATGCCTCAGCTAACCTACGCTGCATGGCCTCCCTGATCCTGTAAAGCCTGCGGAAGGATACTGGTATTCTTTGGATCAAGGAGAGGGACCATTACTGGCTGGCCACTCTCCTTGATCCACGGTACAAGGGTAAGGTTGCCGACCTTATCTTGCCATCGCAGAGGGAGCAGAGGATGAGACATCTCCGGGAGGCCTTGCAGAAAGGTCTGTGCAATGCGTTCCCAGAGACTGGGAGGTTACAAACTCCTGGTTCTGGACAACGTGTTGCTGAGGCATCGGTCAGAAGGAGCGGTGGAGAAGGTGGCCGTCTGACTGATGCTCTCAGACAATTTTTTAGCCCACAGCCCCAAGGTATGATCGGTTCCAGCAACCATCATCTGATTTACATGGTGCAGGGATACCTAGGGGCAAGGTCAGACTTGGACACCTTTCCCACCGAAAATCCTCTGGCTTACTGGGTCTTGAGGATGGACCACTGGCCAGAGCTGTCCTGCATCCAGCGTTCTTTCAGAACGCACCTTCAGTGCTGCTGATGGCTTTGTTACTGATCACAGGGTGCGCCTGTCCACCGAATCAGTTGATCGACTGACCTTCATCAAGATGAATCAGTCTTGGATCACCCACAGCTACCAAGCACCTGAAGCTGATGTAACCAAATTATTTTTTGTTAAATATCACATCCCTTCAAGACTGCCTATGCTGATGCTGAGTGACTGTCCTGTTATGTTGATTGTCTATCCTCTTCCTCCTCCGCTGATATGTTGGAAGAACATTTCTGATTCTGGGTGATGCCATCAGCCCAATTTTTCTGCCCCTGTTTAACAGGGGCGTTTAAGTACAATTTTTGATGCAATGCTTTGCAGCAGGGCTAATTCCTGCAATAAAACTAAAGTATATGGGAGAGGTTGCAGTGTGGTGGCACCAGCACCAGTGCCTAAGGCCCAATTTGTCTGCCCCTGTTTAACAGGGACATGTAATTACAATTCTTGATATAATATTTCACAGGAGGGCCCGTTCCTGTGCCCACCCAGAGTAACTGTGAGGACTTATAGTGTTGTGGCACCAGCACCACAACCACCAAAGGTAAATTTTTCTACCACTGTTCAACAATGGCATGTAATTACAATTCTTGATATAATCGTTCACAGCAGGGCGCTCCAGCGCCCACCAAGAGTCACTTTGAGGGCTTACAATGTTGTGGCAAAACCAACACCTTGTTCCGCCATTTCTGCAGAGCATATAGGGCAGGCCCCTACTTTCAAACATCCAACTTACAAACATCTCCTACTTGAAAACGGAAGGAGACAACAGCAAGTGAGATGAAAAAAGATGTACGACAAAATAAATTATACAGGGGTGATAACCCTTCCCTATGTTTTCCAAAAAGCTTAAAAATAGTTTTTTTGACTGGAGCTACACTTTAAAAATGTACCAGTTGAAAATTACAAACATATTCAACTTAAGACAACAAACCTACACAGTCCCTGTCTTGTTTGCACCGCCTGTATACTGCTGTTCTGAGTATATAGGGCCTAGGGGCCACACGCATTTCCTTTTTTTAATATGGGTACTGGGTTTCCCTTAATACGCGTACAAGACCCAAAGGGGCTGGTAATGGGCAGGGAGGGCTACCCATGCCATTGTTCTCAATGATTTTCAACCATATTGCGGGAACCAGATATAACATTAAAACCGCAAGCAGTTTTAAATGATGTTATTTCCGTTTAATGTCATTTTGTGCAGGGACTGTTCTAAACACGGGAAACACGTGGCACTTCACAGGCATACTACAGACACCCCCCAGGCACCATATTTAAAGGAATATTTCACTTTTTTTTTTCACTTTAATCGTCATTAAAATCAGTGCTCCCGCCAAAACGGCCATTTTTAAAAACATTTTAGGCATTGACCCATGTCCCCTGGGGCAGGAGCCAGGTCCCCAAACCCTTTTTAGGACAGTATCTTGCATATTAGCCGTTAAAATTAGCACTTTTAATTTCGAACGTTTGAGTCCCATAGACTTCAATGGGGTTCTAAAGTTCGTACGAATTTGGGGTCCGTTCGAAAGTTCTGGTGCGAACCGAACAGGGGGGTGTTCGGCTCATCCCTACCTGCTGCAAGCTGCTCAGCTTTTACCATCATATGTTCAATGTCTGCTAATATATACACTATACTGACATCTTGTGGTGTAAAGCAGTATTGACAGCAAGTCACTGTTTGCAAGTAATTTACTCATACAACTGAGGACTTTATAAGTGAAAGATTTTTTGGTGTTTAATCTTTTTATTTTTTATATTTTTTTCTAATGTGTATCTTAATAAAATGATCTGTTTCAAGCTACACTTAGATCGTTTTTTATTTTTTATTAATTTTTGTTGGAGTTTTTTCCGGGATTTCTCCTGCTTATACATGCCTGCCCATTTACATCTGGAGTGAATTTGTTGGGCTTCCATCTGGAGTCGGCTGCACCTGACTAAACGGATTGGAAATTTGCCTCATCCGTACGTGGAAATCAACTAATAAGGCTCCGGCACACCCTGAGTGTGAATCTGCGCTTTTGACCATCTGAGATTTCAGAGGTCCATTTGAGCTGGTAAGAGTTTATTCCTACTGGTGGAAGGAGGGTCACATACAAGTGAATAGTTGTCTCTCCACGTGGTGTCTCCTCTCTATATGCTCTTCTTCTGTCATACATGACCAATATATGTGGACTTTCGTATTTTGCGCTGCACCATTTGTATAATTTGGAGGCTAGTGACAAACTCCGGACAGCCCAACAGCGACTAAACGACCGAAACACCCCAGAAAACCGCAAGTTATGGCAGGAATCTAAGGACTTTTTTTACTCCTGGGCACACAATTAAGGATGAGCCAAACACCCCCCAGTTCGGTTCGCACCAGAACCTGCGAACAGACCTAAACTTTGCGTGCACTTTAGAACCCTATTAAAGTCTATGGGACTCGAATGTTCAAAATCTAAAGTGCTCATTTTAAAGGCTAATATGCAAGTTATTGTCCTATGTCCCCAGGGGACATGTATCAATGCAAAAAGAAGTTTTAAAAACAGCCATTTTTCGGGAGCAGTGATTTTAATAATGTTTAAAGTGAAACGATAAAAGTGTAATATTCCTTTAAATTTCATACCTGAGTGTGTCTAAAGTATGCATGTGAAGGGGTGCATGTTTTCTGTGCGCAGAACTGTCCCTGCACAAAGTGTCATTTTTGCAGGAAAAAAGTCATTTAGTAATTTAAAAAGATTTTAAGGGGAACTCTACGCCAAATTAAAAAAAAAATGGCATGGAGTTCTCCCTAAAAATCCAGGAATATTACATTTTTATTGTTTCACTTTAGCATTATAAAAATCAATGCTCCCAAAAAAAACAGTTTTTAAAACTTTTATTTGCATTGATACATGTCCCCTGGGGCAGGACCCAGGTCCCCAAACACTTTTTAGGACAATAACTTGCATATTAACCTTTAAAATTAGCACTTTAGATTTCTCCCATAGACTTGTACAGGGTGTTCTGTGGCTTTTCAAATTTTCCACGAACACCCCAAACTGTTCACTGTTCGCCGAACAGGCAATGTTCGAGTCGAACATGAGTTTGACTCAAACTCAAAGCTCATCCCTACACACAATCTAGAACATATGAAAATGTCCCATACTTAATTACAATACCAAAAATATGGAAATAAAGCAGGGAAGCTACTGGCTAGACTCAAAAGGTACCTTTTTCCCAACCCATATCAGCGCCCTTCACCATCCTGATGGCACTTTCCACATCGCCCAAGGAAATTAAAACTCTGGAATAATTTTTTTCCAACGTCTATACCCCTGAATCAATAGATCCTACTGAAGTGACAAACTGGTTAGATGCTATGCCCCTTCCCCAGATTGCACCAGACCTGCTAAAAACTTTAAACACCCCTGTTACTGCAGAGGAAATCAAGGCCTCCATTAGTGGCCTCTCAAACGGTAAGGCCCCAGGCCCCGATGGCTACGCTCCCAATTTTTTTTAAATGCTCAGAAACTCAATCACCCCCTCTCTCCTATTGGTATATAATCCAATATGGAACGGGGCCCATACCCTCCAACAGGCCATCAAGCAAACATAAAACTGATTGCAAAAAAGATAAGGGCCCACAGAACCCAGAGTTGTACTGCCCAATATCACTGCTAAACATTGACTACAAACTACTATCCAAGATAAAAGCTGCCCGTCTGGCATACATTAGGCAGTCTCTTATCCACCACATGCAGTCACCGTTCACCAAGGGCAGATCAGCTGCTTCCAACCTTAGAAAGGTCTCAGCCACCTTAGAGTATGCAAAAAAAACCTTGGAAGATGTAGCAATTAAAACTTTATATGCTGAAAAGGCCTTTGATTATGTTAGTTTTAATTTGCTATCCCTAGTAATGCAAACGTTTGGTATATCAGGCCCTTTTTACCATTTCATACAGAACTTGTATTCATCCCAGTCAGTCACAGTAATAGCATCAGGAATACAATCTAACATAAGACTGCAAAAGGGGACAAGACAGGGAAGCCCCCTCTCTCCCCTGCTATTCAACCTAGCCATTGAGCCCCTTTCATGATATCTCAATACCACAGCTTCCATTCAAGGAATCCCTTTTGGGCATGAGGAATTGTGAGGCGCTCTGTTTGCGGATGACATTGTTATTCCCGACTCCCCCCAACAGATATTTCCACCATACAAAATATTTTCAACTCCTTCTGCAAGTGCTCTGGCCTGAGAATAAATTTTGCCAAGAGTGGAATCCTTCCTCTAGGTACACACACATCTTGACCATGGGTGTCCTCCTCCCCTTTTCACATAAACGAGAAACATATCACCTATTTGGGCATCAAAATAGGGAAGGATCCAGCCTATTTACCTCTTCAATTACCCTCCTCTGATTTGAAAATTATGTGTGAGCTGGAGGTCTGGTCAAACCTTCCTTCAAACCTTCAAAATGATCAGCTTTGCTCGTCTTTTATACCTGTTAAAACATTTTAATATTACTACTTAAACATAAAGATGTACAGACTTTAAATAAGGCAATTACTGCCTTTCTATGGAAAAAGGGTAAACCGAGAATAGCTCTAACAAAACTTGTTCTCCCAAAGAGTGAAGGGGAAGCCAGCCTTCTGAACATTAGAGTGTACAATCTTGCATGTTTTTTGAGATCAGGCATGGACTGGCTATCCAAATACTCTAACTATGACCTGGAATCTGCCATGGTCCCCCCTGATAAATGTCAGCACTCCTACATAGCTCTCTGCAACAAATCCCGAGCCCTAGCAAACAAAACCTGATGTTTAGAGATACAATAATAGCATGGAGGAAAGTGAGGAAAAATTTAGGCCTCTCCCCCCATGTATCCAAACCCCTCCCAATCCAAGGCAACCCCATGTTTCCCCTTTGCTCTACAATATGTTTTCTCCAAATGGAAAGACAAAGGGATGAACAAAGTCTATTATCTATACCAGTGGTCCTCAACCCTGTCCTCAGGGCCCACTAACAGGCCAGGTTTTACGTATTACCTTTGGGAGATGCAGACTAGAATATTGAAATCACTGAGCAGCAAATGATTTCACCTGTAATGTATTTCAGTTATCTTGCAAACCTGGCCTGTTAGTGGGCCCTGAGGACAGGGTTGATGACCACTGATCTATACCACAGTGAGAATGGGGCCCTTAAACCTTTTCATCTCATAGCAAAAGAATTTAACCTACCCACCCATCACTTCCTTCCAGCCTCACAATTTTCAAACTTCACCAGCAAGACCTGCCTAAGGAAAAACATTAGATTTCAATAATCCTTCTTGGATAGTCTGCTTGAGGAGCACAGATTCGCTATATACCACCCTCTTAATGGGAAATTTCCAGAACATTTACATGACACTTCAATCAGATCCCGGATAACAGTCCTACTGGGTCAAGCCAATATAAACCACATTCTCACAGGCTACAGGGTTACCAGAAGCATTACACCGAATTAATCTTGGAGGGAAATACAATTCAGGCTAATGCACAGAGCCTACTACCCTTTTCCATCGAATCATCCCTCCACCACTGGACCATCTTGTCCATGGTGCTCATTCTGTAAACCGTTGATACTCCACCGCTTCTGGCTTTGTCCAAGGATCTCCACCTATTGGTTGTCAATCCTCATGTTCATTTATGAAGTGACTAACTGGCAACCCAAGAAAAACCCTATGCTCCTCTTGTTTGGATACCTCACACCAATATCGGAATCCCCAAACACATCTAATTTGAAAACTGTCAATGGACCACTTAAGCCCCGGACCATTTTGCTGGCCAAAGACCAGAGCACTTTTTGCGATTCAGCACTGCATCGCTTTTACTGACAATTGTGCAACGTGGCTGCCAAACAAAATTGATGCCCTTTTCCCCCCACAAATAGAGCTTTCTTTTGGTGGTATTTGATCGCCTCTGCGGTTTTTATTTAGCTAATCGGTTGTCTGTTAGGAGCTACAAAATAGATACTTATGTGTGAAATATTATTAATGGCCATGTATATATTTCTAGGTTTATACCTAGGGTCATCGAAGGGGGACACCTTTCAACTGTCCCTAGTTGGTGTCTCCTCTTGTTCCATCTCACATCCTTCATCCCTTTCTTTTTCTCGCCCCTAGCTGCTCCCTTTTCTACTCTTTTATTCTACTTTCTTCTCCCATGCTCCTTCCTCATAGCAATGGATATTATTATTGCAGAGATTATATTGATTATCTGACTACATTGTTTGTGAACTTCTCCAACTGTCAAAACATTAACAAAACTAATAAAATATCTTGAAAAAAAAACTGCAAACCTCCCAAGACATGACTGTCCACCTAAACTGACAGGCCAGGCAAGAAGAGCATTAATCAGAAGCAGACAAGAGGTGGTAACACTGGAGGATCTGCAGTGCAGAGATCCACAGCTCTGGTGGGAGAATCTGTCCACGGGACAAGTATTAGTCATGTACTCCACAAATTTGGCTTTTATGGAAAAGTGTCAAGAAGAAAGCCATTTTTGAAAGAAAGCCATAAGAAGTCCCGTTTGCAGTTTGCAAGAAGCCATGTGGGGGAAACAGCAAACATGTGGAAGAAGGTGCCCTTATCAGATGAGACCAAAATTTAACTTTTAGTCTTAAAAGCAAAAAGCTATGTGTGGTGTAAAACAAAGGCCGCGTACACACGGGCGGACTGTTCGCCCAACCTTGTCCGCTGAACAGTGTTTGGGCGGACAGTCCGCCCGTGTGTGGGCTTTCAGCGGACAGTTTCAGCGGACAGTTGGACGGACAAAGTCTTTCGGAAATTCCGAAAAACTGTCCGCTGAAACTGTGTTTGAGCGAACAGTCCGCCCGTGTGTGGGCCTGTCCGCTGTACTTTCGAAATGAGCGGACTGTTCCCGCTCGGAAAGTCCGCCCATTTCGAGCGCGTGTACAGGTAGGCGGGGCCCGCGAAGGAGACGTCGCGGGCTCCGCCGCCTGGAATGGGCTTAAAGGGGAACCCCAACGCCGAAAAAAATCGGCGTGGGGGTTCCCCCAAAGTCCACACCAGACCCTTGTCCGAGCACGCTACCCGGCCGGCCAGGAAAGGGGGGCGAGCGAGCGCGCCCCCCCTCCTGAGCCGTACCAGGCCGCGTGCCCTCAACATGGGGGGGTGCCTTGGGGAAGGGGGGGCCGCGCGGCCCCCCCACCCCAAAGCACCTTGTCCCCATGTTGATGAGGACAAGGGCCTCTTCCCGACAACCCTGGCCGTTGGTTGTCGGGGTCTGCGGGCGGGGGGCTTATCGGAATCCGGGAGCCCCCTTTAAGAAGGGGGCCCCCGGATACCGGCCCCCCACCCTATGTGAATGAGTATGGGGTACAATGTACCCCTACCCATTCACCTGTGAAATAAAGTACAAAAAAAAACACAACACAGGGGAAAAAATATTTTATTGCACAGCTCCGGGGGTCTTCCGTCTTCGGGGGTCTTCTCGCCGGACTCCTCCGCTATGTGTGTGTAGCTCTTTTACTAGCGGAGGAGTCCGGCTTTCTTCCTCCCCGCCGCCGGCCTCTTCTCCCGACTTCGGGGGTCTTGTCCCCCTCTTCGGTTCTTCTGCCGGGCCACCGCGCCTTCTTGTAGCTCTTTTACAGGCGGTGGCCCGGTCTTCTGTCGCCGCTGCCTTCCGTTCTTCTGTCGCCGCCTTCGGTTCTTCTGCCGGGCCACCGCGCCTTCTTGTAGCTCTTTTACAGGCGGTGGCCCGGTCTTCTGTCGCCGCTGTCGCTGTCGCCGCCTTCCGTTCTTGTTCTTCTTCTTGTTCTTCTTCTTCTTCTCCAGGAGATGTTGACACGTCGCTCCCTCCGGCCGGAATGCCAGAGCCGCGCTGTGCGGTCACTTATATAGTGACAATGGGGCGGGGTCACATGGTATATGTCACATGGGTTGGTCACATGGGTTGATGTCACATGGGGACTATGACATCGTAAGGGGGCGGGGTCACCATGTGACCAACCCATGTGACATATACCATGTGACCCCGCCCCATTGTCACTATATAAGTGACCGCACAGCGCGGCTCTGGCATTCCGGCCGGAGGGAGCGACGTGTCAACATCTCCTGGAGAAGAAGAAGAAGAACAAGAAGAAGAACAAGAACGGAAGGCGGCGACAGCGACAGCGGCGACAGAAGACCGGGCCACCGCCTGTAAAAGAGCTACAAGAAGGCGCGGTGGCCCGGCAGAAGAACCGAAGAGGGGAACAAGACCCCCGAAGTCGGGAGAAGAGGCCGGCGGCGGGGAGGAAGAAAGCCGGACTCCTCCGCTAGTAAAAGAGCTACACACACATAGCGGAGGAGTCCGGCGAGAAGACCCCCGAAGACGGAAGACCCCCGGAGCTGTGCAATAAAATATTTTTTCCCCTGTGTTGTGTTTTTTTTTGTACTTTATTTCACAGGTGAATGGGTAGGGGTACATTGTACCCCATACTCATTCACATAGGGTGGGGGGCCGGTATCCGGGGGCCCCCTTCTTAAAGGGGGCTCCCGGATTCCGATAAGCCCCCCGCCCGCAGACCCCGACAACCAACGGCCAGGGTTGTCGGGAAGAGGCCCTTGTCCTCATCAACATGGGGACAAGGTGCTTTGGGGTGGGGGGGCCGCGCGGCCCCCCCTTCCCCAAGGCACCCCCCCATGTTGAGGGCACGCGGCCTGGTATGGCTCAGGAGGGGGGGCGCGCTCGCTCGCCCCCCTTTCCTGGCCGGCCGGGTAGCGTGCTCGGACAAGGGTCTGGTGTGGACTTTGGGGGAACCCCCACGCCGATTTTTTTCGGCGTTGGGGTTCCCCTTTAAGCCCATTCCAGGCGGCGGAGCCCGCGACGTCTCCTTCGCGGGCCCCGCCTACCTGTACACGCGCTCGAAATGGGCGGATTTGCCTCCGCCTTACGTGGGCGAGTCCGTTCATTTCAAAAGTTGAGCGGACTGTTTGGCAAACAGTTCGTTGAAACAGTCCGCTCGTGTGTGGGCAAGTCCGCTCATGCAAATTTTGAGCGGACTGTTTGCCGAAACTGTTTGACGAACAAGGTTGGGCAAACAGTCCGCGCGTGTGTACGCGGCCTAACACTGCACATCACCCTAAACACAACATCCCCACTGTGAAACATTGTGGTGACAGCATAATGTTATGGGGATGCCTTTCTTCAGCAGGGACAGGGAAGCTGGTCAGGGTTAATCGGAAGATGGATGGAGCCAAATACAAGGCAATCTTAGAAGAAAACCTGTTAGAGTCTTCAAAAGACTTGGGACGGAAGTTAAACTTCCAGCAGGACAACAGCCCTAAATGTACAGCCATGGATACAATGGAATGTTTTAGATCAAAGCATATTCTTGTGTTAGAATTGCCCAGTCAAAGCCTAAATCTAATTGAGAATTGAGAATCTGTAGCAAGACTTGAAAAGTGCTGTTCACAGTTGCTCTCTATCCAATCTGACAGAGCTTGAGCTATTTTGCTTTGAAGAATGGGCAAAAATACTCTAGATGTGCAAAGCTGATAGAGACATACCCAAAAAGACTTGCAGCTTTAATTGCAGAGAAAGGTGGTACTTCAAAAGTATTGTCTCAGGGGGTCTGAATACAAAAGCACACCACACTTTCACATACTTATTTGTAAAAAACTAATTAAAAACCATTTATTATTTTCCTTCCACTTCACAATTATGTGCCACTTTGTGTTGGTCTATCACATAAAATCCCAATAAAGTACATTTACAATCTTGGTTGCATCATGACAAAATGTGGATAATTCCAAGGGGTATGAATACTGTTTCAAGGTGCTTTAACACTGGGTATAAACATATATCTGAAAAGGTAACAAATGGACTTGCATTACATGTTATCCAGTAGGGTTGAGCGGAACACTCCTCCCCCCGTTCGGTTCGCACCAGAACAGTCAGAGTTGTCAGAGGGGGTGGGTCACCCGTTTATGTAAACGAGTGACCCTGCCCCCCTCTGACAACATGGAGAAAGCCATAGGGAAGTCTCAGTGCGTCAGAGGAGGGTGGGGTCATCGGTGGCCCATCCTCCGTTATTTAAGTAGTGTCAGAAGAATCGAAGTATCACATGGCTGAACACTCCCACAGAGGCGGATCATGTGGACGGTGCAGAGAAGAAGCCAGAGCAAGATGCAGGACGAGAAGAAAAGAAGAAGAAGATGAAGGAGGAGAAGAAGAAGGAGAAAAAGAAGTCAGAGAAACAAGAAGAACACTGAAGGAAGACCAGAAGAAAGAAGATGAAAGAAGAAGAATTTAATAAAGGACTTGTCAAAAACTGTCTCTTGTCTTTAACCTTTTTGTCACTTTTTTGTGAAATGGTAGGGGTATATTTGTACCCCATTACCAATTCACACGGGGGGTGGGATCTGGGGGTCCCCTTGTTAAAGAGGGCTTCCAGATTCCGATAACCCCCCTCCCACAGACCTCCGCATCAACATGGGGACAAGGATCTTTGAGGGGCTACCTCAAAGCACCCTCCCAATGTTGAGGGCATGTGGCCTTGTATGATTCAGGAGGGGGGTGCTCTCGTCCCCCCTCTTTTCCTGCGGCCTGGCAGGTTGCATGCTCAGATAAGGGTCTGATATGGATTTTTGGGGGGATGCTACGCCATTTTAAAAAAAAAATGGTATGGGATTCCCCTTAACCAGACCTGAAGGGCCTCGGGCATAGATACCTTTCCAGTGAGGTAGTGACAAACAGTGCTGTATTTATTTGTGCCATTTTCAGGTGCTGTACAGTGTTTCACAAAGAAACTGCAAAAGCTTCAAAACCAAAATCCTAGCCCTGTCCTGGCACTAGCTACACAAACACAAATCCTAACTATCCAGCTAAGCAAGCCTAGTGTTTGTCAATATCCACAGATGACGTTTTACTGCTTACACAAACCTTTCAGCTCTGCGAGACACGACTTGTCTGCTTCCCAGGTTTGAGAGCCCTGACTGCATGTTCCAGGGGAGTGTAAATTGTCTCCAGGAAGAGGGGGCAAAATACAAACTGGACTGAGGATCAGAGATCTCTAAATGTGTATGAAAGGAGCCTTGTATATGTGTAAACTCTGAACAGAACTGTCTGCTACAGTATGCTAAAAATCAAAGATTAAAAACACAGCCCTAACCCATAAAACTCAGTTTTCTACATAATTTAAATAGAATTGCCAGTAGTGTGACTATTTTGCTTGAGAAGGCATTCTAGCTGTAGTATGGATTATTGATATCTTGTTGTAAGCTAATAAGGACTTTTTTTGCACAAAAGTTCCAGAATATTTTGAAGTATCTTACATAATCCTCCAGAGCCATTACACCTTTTTAAACACCAAAGATTACTTTATTTTTCTTTTTCCCCTTTACCTTCAACCCATTTAACTAAAACCTCACTGGTGCTTTTAAAGAAGTTGCTTGAACTGGTAAGCGCTCCGTGGGATAGATTATCAAACTAAGCTCTATACCTGATTGTGACTACTAAACATGCTTTTGTGAATGTCTTTCTGCTTCCTACTGCAACATTCCTCCGCTGCTTTTTGGGATTGACATAAAAAAATTGCAGCAACATCTGTCAGTACAATGTATTTAGCATTATTTTTTCTGAGCTGTGACAAGAAGCTTTTTCTTCTTAAAATAATGGTTGTTTTTTTGTTTTTTAAATATATTTTTCTTAATGTGAACACTTATCAAGTGTTATATACAGTATGTGGTTTTAATGCCTCCAGTATATAGATTATAATATTTGTTGTTTTTTTTTTTTAAATCAGTTTTATTGATTTACTAAGTACTGCAAAACAAAAACAGTACAATTGTTGCCTACGCAGGACCTATGTACAAAAAACGAGTAGAGACAATAAATACAATCATAACCTAGAACCCCAAGTGGGAAGGGGGGGGACCTCTTAGGGCGCAAGGAATATGTTAAATTTGTCTTGGTCTCCACCTAGTGGCACAGGTGAATACTCCTACATTAATTATTGAACTTGTTTATTAGTATTTAAACCTCTTAGCCCTTGTACACACGGTCTGAAAATCCGATGGAAAATGTACGATCGGACCCTGTTGTCAGATAATCCGACAGTGTGTGGGCTCCATCGGACTGTTTCCGCCAGAATATCCGACCAACAAAGTTTGAGAGATGGCTATAAAATTTTCCGACAACATGATCCGATGCGTGTCAGTTCCAATCGTGTGTAGCCTAGTACGACGGACAGGGTGCCACGCATGCTCAGAATAAATTCTGAGACGGAAGCACTTGGTCAGGTAAAACTACCGCTCATAATCAATATAGCACATTCATCACACTGCAATGTTAAAAACTCTTTAATGCAGCGCATTCTTTTTCTTTAGAATGCTACAAGAATGAAGTTGTTTTGCTGCTCATATTCACAAACACTTCTCCCAAACGTATTTCTTTATTCTTTTTCCTCATTTCATGAATACAATTTTAATTCATCACATCTCCCCAATCATTTTTATTTATTTATTTTTGTTTTAAATTTAGTGTTTGTTTTTTTTAATCGAGATCTCCTTTTTTGACAGTTTGCTCATCTTCAAAAAAAATTTGGTGTGTTTTGTGTGTCAACTTACCACAACACCATTATTCTTTTTATTTTATTGTTTTCTTTTTTAATCTAGAGGAGGTTGTTTGGTGTTGGTGCCCCTTGTTATTAATTTGACTTTGTATTTTGAAATGTACCTGCCTACTCACAAATAAACTGTCCTTTTTGAAGTAAAACACATAGTCAAGTATTTCTTGAACCCAACAAAAACTTTATGTAGGTGTCAAACAAATAAACAGGAAGGCAACGCTGGAGAAACTGGTCAATTTGGCAAAGCCTTTGGCCCCCAGGGCAGACATGAAATATTTTTGAAATGCAAAATTGGTGGCCTGTGGAGTACATATCTGAGGGAGAACAGTCTGGTCCAGAAGTCCAAGAGATCAGGAAGAGCAGATGCCATCTATGTCCCCAGGCTGTGGTCATACAAGAGGCTGCATCTTCTGTCAGACCAGACTGAATCCAGGCCATCACTCTCTGGTCTTCCTTAGGCACTTCCCTCCAGGCTTCCTTCCAGGCTGTGGCTCTGCTCTTGTAGTTGTGGCAGGAGGAGGAGGGCGATGGTCGACCTCCCGGCTGCCACTTGCCACAGCCTCCTCCCAGCTGAGGGCTTCCTGTGTATGAAAATGGGACATAGTTTTAGTTTTTTGGTTATCAATCACACAATTTTGTGCTCATGACTGTTTCAAATTGAATGTTACCAAATAGAACAGACTATCATTCTGAGCCCAGCATTTTTCATTCTTGTCCCAATCATTTTTGGTCACTACTGTCTATTGATATGTAAACCACTTTGTTAAATCACAACTTTTACTAATCAATAATAACATCTAGTTAACATCATTAAATGTACGACAAGAAATATGTTCAACAATGCTATACCTGTCTTAAGCTGGGCCCCTGCACATGTTGCTGCCTGGAAGGCCCTGGTTGGACATTGGAAGCCTCAGCTGGGGGTGAAGGAAGCCTTGAAGGAAGACTGTAGAGTGGTGGCCTGGGTTCCCTCTGGTCTGCCAGAAAATGCAGCCTCTCGTAGTGTAACATCCTGGGGACATAAATGTCACCTGGATCTCCTGATCTCAAGGAATCCTGGAACTTCTTGTGCTCCCTCAGATATGTACTCCTCAGGGCACCAATTTTGGCCTTCACATAGGTCATGTCTGCCGTGGGGACCATGATCTTCACCAAACCAAGCAGTTTCTCCAGCCCTGCCTTCCTCTTTCTTAGGTCCTTATAAAATGGGTTCATCTGCCACAGGCAGGGCAGCTCCCTGAGCAGATCAATGAATAGCCCCATAAAATGTGATTCCTTGAAGGGATCCATCTTGTCTGCAAGACACAACACAAGACAAACCCTAATAATGTCAGGCTAAACTCTCCTAATCTTGTCCCAACATAGGCCTATATAGAAGCAGTATAGGCTAGTGATGTACCAAGTTAAAATTGTACCTTCGTTTGAACGATCATTGCATCAGCTCCTCACTCTGCTCACAGATCGTGCGTACGACACACACATGTTGCATTTTATATACAGTGCGCATGCGCGAAACTCCGTCCGCCCCTGAAGTTCTTTCTAGACTATTCCCTGCCCCTTCTTTCGGCGCAGTGGAGAGAGCACATGGTGGAGACACAGCAGGTGCGCACTAATAATTCCACTAACGAGGAGGACGACGAGGAAAGCCTGAAGCCAGAAACGTCCCGATCCCGGAGGAGAAGATTTAAGGCCTCAAATATGTCTTTTGTAGAGATGTTGGAGATGGTGGACATATTGAAGAGGAACGACTCATGGTTAGTATGGACCTTACCCAAACCCAAATATCAGAAAGGCCAAGATCATGACTAAAGTTGTGAAGAGTCTTCAGAAGAATTTTTGGATATGAAGATACAAGGATCAACTAAGAAAACACTGGTCAGACCTGAAACTGAGGGAGCACGATCAGTACAGAAAGATCAAGCGACTTCTTCAAAAAAGTAAGTAGTTGTCATGTGTTCATATTATTATTAATGCTTGCATACTGCTCCATGTGCTTTGATTTAATATTGTACAGTTTAAAATGGACACTTTCATGTTCATGGGTTCAATCATTCGTTAGCCCACTCCAAAAAAGATGTTTTGCCAAGTTGCACTTGATTACATTTGTCCACATAACAGGTAAGTTATGTGAAGAGAAGGGGAAATACCAAACCCAGAAGCAGAGGAGGAGAAGGAAGGAGAGATTGTCTAAATTGTCACCACAATAGTTGAGTGTCGGAGACCACAGCTTCAGGTAAGCTAATCAATGTATGCCTGCATATTTATAATATATGTTTTTTTTTTTTTTTTTTTTTTAGGTGATGTGGATGTTGTGGAAGAAGAATCACATTTTACCAGTGAAAGTGCCCAGATCCTCATTGGGGAGATAATGGGGTGCAATCGCAATTTAGAGAATATCCAGAAAAACATCAACGATGTTCAACAAAAAATGAAGAACATCATTAATGTTTTAGGGAGAGTCTGAAACACCCAAAACTAGCTAGCATCCATTTTAAATTTTCAAAAACACTTTTATATTTTTAGAAAAGCCAAATTTGGAAGATGCACACAGTGTGTCAACATGTACTATCTCCCATCATGGGGGATCAATGTACGTGTTTTGTGGGTGCAACCCCTTCCTTGCTACTAAAGTGGCTGAGACTAAGGGGTTGCACCCCCAAAACACGTACATTGATACCCCATGATGGGAGATAGCACATGTTGACATTAGGCATGGGAACAGGAGGAAACTGGCCACTTTTTATTCTCAATTTGTGTACATCTTCCAAATTTGGCTTTTCCAGGGGTGTCACTCCATCTGATGAAGGCAATATCAGCACAGTTTGTACATACTCATGTCTGATATTGTCTTCACTTTTCAAAGTTGAACATTGTAAGTTCCTTTGTTCTGTATGTTATGCTTTGATAGATGCTTGTTTACACAAAAACAGCAAGTTAGAAAAATGTTACCCAAAATAATGCTTTATATACACCAAATATGTTGGTTTGTTAAGGGTAAAACCCTTTTCTAAACGCACATGTGAATGTGCTTTGAGAAAAAAGTTAAATTATCAACAATGTGTGGCTTCCGTTTTCAATGCGCAAAAGCAGTATTTGTAGTAAAGTTGTTTTCTGTGGCAATGGGTGTTATTTACTAATGGCAAATCCCCTTTGCACTCCAAGTGCAGTTTCAGGTGCACTTTTGCAGTGCACTTGTAGTGCATAGTGGATTTGCCTTTAGTAAATAACACCCACAGTGATGTTTAAATTTCTCCAATCATGTCATTTTCATGACCCCACATATTTCTGCCATGGTGCTGAAAATGATCAATATTTTTCTCAGTAATGCACTACATACATTACCACAAAAACAAGGTATGTGTGCAGCAGACTCACAACATAATAAGATTATGTGAAGAAGAGACTCACCTCATCTCGCTCTGAAATTGGGTTTGCACTGTTGTAGAAAAAGGCCCAAAAAAAAAACAAATAAAACCTAGGAGACACCTAAAACAAAGCCAAGCAGTAAATGAAAACAAAGATTATTGGAGTTTCAAAGAAAAATGTATTTAAAAAATGCCTCTTAGACGTTGTCTGGCATATCAATGGCCCCCCTACCCATAAAGTACTCCACATATCTTAATCTGAACTCGCGGGCGTTTTGGGGGAGTAAGCCAGGACGAGCAGCTTCAAGGGCCGTGAGGTTGACATTTTCCAGCAATTCTGCATCAGGCCCAACTGAGGCCACATAGTTTGCTGAATGTTTTTTCAAACAATTGTGCAGAACGCAGCACAAAAGCATAATATGATTTAGTTTATATTCCGCCATGTGGATTGGAGTCAAAAATAGGTGGAACCGGCTGGCCATTATCCCAAAAGTGTTCTTCACTACACTTCTGGCTCTGGCCAGCTGGAAATTAAAGATCCAGGGTGAGGGTCCTCATCGGGAAAGACCGCTTCAGATGGTTTGCCAGAGCAAATGCCTCATCCACGACGAAAGCGAAGGGGAGTCCTTCCACATTTTCCTCTGGAGGTGGCAAGCCCAGACTGCCACTCTGGAGATGCCAGTAGAACTCCGTCCGCGTGAACACTCCACCATCTGACATACGGCCATTTTTCCCCACGTCCATATACAGGAAGTCATATGTCGCTGACACCAACGCCGACATCACAATACTATTATACCCCTTGTAATTATAATAGTAGGACCCCGAGTTGGGGGGTGGGACGATGTGGACGTGTTTCCCATCAATTGCACCTCCACAATTGGTTAAGTCCCAATGGCTGGCAAAGTGGGAGGCCACAGTCTGCCATTCCTGTGGTGTTGAAGGAAACTGTGAAGTCAGACAAGAAAAAATAAATTGTCATTTTGCACATCAACATTGCAAGCAGATTAGACCCAAACATTTTTGGCCAAGATCAGTATAAGATAGTATTTAAAGCCAAAAGTATAAGGTCCCCTTCTCAGATTCCTCACCCCCCATCTGATGGCCCATTGCAAAAAAATTAGGGGGGAATGTTTTGGACAGGTAACCCTCTCCACTTCATTGAGAGCTGAATACAGAAATAATGTGTGATATTTTGGCCAGCCCCTCCTTACTTACACTATTGGCAGCCCACCGGACATGTAAGAAGTGTCATAAAAAAAAAGAACAAAAGGAAGCACATTTTGACATTCTGCTATTACCTATCAAGATAATAATAGGAGAAAAAAAAAACTTTAAACTGTAGCATTTGAAAGTATTGAGGCAGGCCCTTGCACTACATGCTTTGGTGAATTCATCCATAAATCGGACCGAAAAAAAAGGTAGGTATAGTGTGTATTGGGTTTGGCAAAGTCAGCAGATTTGCTATCAGCTGACCTAGCAGTTGGGGGGAGGGGGGTTCCTAATGAGTTTGGCCCACCCAAAAAAAAAAAAAAAAAACCTCTGGCACTCTGAATGAATTTAAGCACACACATAACATGTGTACTCATTTTAGGGGGTGTTTAGGGGAAAGCAATACTATGGAGCTGACAAAATACATTGCTAAGTGACTAGGCTATAGGTTTATGGACCCAGAAGAGCATGCTGGGAAAGTTAGTTAAGAAAACTATGCATGAAGGACAAAAAAGGAACTTGAAAAGCTTCCAGCATGCAGGAGGACAAAGGGGCACATCGTATCAATTACAGCATATTGCAACCAGAGTAATTAGGGAATGAGGAAAGAAATCCAATACATTAGCAAACATTAAATACATAGAATGTGATGTTAAAAGCATACAACTTACCTTAATATAGTCCTTCTGCAGGACTTGTATGATGGCAGAACAGTCTCTGGAATAATGATTCCCAGAGCCTGGGGGGAGATGCCTTTTGAGAACTTCAGGTCCTGAAGACTTCTCCCTGTCACCAAGTAGCGCAACGTGGCGATGAGCCTGTGCTCCGGAATGATGGCTTGCCACATGCAGGTATCCTGCATGCTGATATAAAGGGACAGCAAAGCCAGCGAAAAACAGGGTCTGTCATCCGGAGATAATTCCTGAAATCATCAGGATTATTCTCCCGGATCTCACGAAGCAAAGGCATGTGTGACCACTGGTCACGCTGGAGCAACCAATTCTTGGTCCACGAACTCCTCCTTGCCCTGTTCATGGACTGGGCTTGTGTCAGAGCTAAAAGCCCAACACCAAGCCCCATGCACAGAATGAACTCTACAACGAGTACGTGCACGAAACATGGCTTAAAACGGTCGGCTGGTCAGAACAGATAACAGAAGGCACCGATAAACAGCAAGGCCAGAAAGAACGAACTGAAAACCAGAAACGAGCAGACAATAAGCACTGTAAATCAAAGCGTACTATATGCCAAGATACAGCCCGCAATGACCAACAAATGCGAACTAGCTACACGCATAATCAGATATGCACCGACAAGCACAAACTGAAGAGCAGTAACGATCTGAAGCACAAATCTAAAAAGCGCAAATCGTCTCTTACCAAACTTCTACTAACACGCGATAAACACGAGATCAGCAGAAGGAGCCCAAAGGGTGCCGGACGTGGTGCTGAACTTCCCTTTTCTAGTCCCGTTGTACGTGGTTTAGCCCCTGTACACATGGTCGGACATTTCGACCACAAAATCCATCAGATAAATTCCGACAAATTTGTCTGACCGTGTGTATGCAACAGCACTTCTGGACTAAATCCGTCGGAATTTATCTGATGGATTTTGTGGTCGGAATGTCCGACCATGTGTACAGGGGCTAATGTTTCTATCCTCTCATTCCTCACTCCAACAGGAAGCATCCTGGGAACCTAAGACTCAATATTCAAGAGCACATGTGAAGTAGAAACAGCTGCAAAGCCCAGCCATCATGTTAGCAATGTCTACAATGAAGAACTACACCTGTGTCTTGTCTAGGTGGCAGCATCGTTGATAAGAAGTGGATCTACTTGTACCTAGTATCTGCCACAAACTTCAATAACAGAAGACGCTATTGTTATATTTAATGTATTCTTATTGTATGTTTCTTTCTATTTGATCCCAGTTTCACATAAACCTGTTCATTTCAATAAATCCTGAGAAACTGTTTACTGTATAAAGTCTTTTTTTGGAGGGTAGAAATGTTTTGCTGCATACAGAGCAACATGTTGCAAGGGCAGAATTTAGATGTTTTGTTGAAAAAAAAACTATGGTAAGAACTCAATACCTGAGGCTGAAATTTAAACACACAACTGAAAGTCATATAGGTGAGTTATCCCCTTCATTACCCTTGTTTCTGGGCAAAGTTGTGTGCATGTTTTTTTTTTTTTTTTTTTTTTTTTATAAAAAGGTCGTTCATCATACAAAAACACAGGGGAATTAAAAGATGTGTGAAAAAACGTATGTATCGCAGGGTGACACTGCGAACACACCTAGATTAATGTGCCATCAGCCCAATATAGTTTATAGGAAGACGAAACTAATATTAAATGGACTTTATAAGGCACATGGGTACTCTATCTATAAAACAATGAAAATATTTTATTACAGATATATATTATTAAACATTCACATATGTATGGTACCGTATATACTCGAGTATAAGCCGAGATTTTCAGCCTCTTTTTTGAGGCTGAAAGTGCCCCCCTCGGCTTATACTCGAGTCATCGCTGTCTGTCTGCCCGATCAGCGTGTCGAGCAGACAGACAGCGGCCATTCTAGGATTCAAAGGCCGCGCCTCCGTCTCCGCCTTCGCCTGTGATAGGCGGAACACTGAATTTCCCAGCAGTCTGTGTTCCGCCTATCACGGACGTCCTCTCATCCTCGTCCGTAGTATGAGGATGAGCGGACGTCCATGATAGGCGGACCACTGACTGCTGGGAAATTGAGTGTTCCGCCTATCACGGACATCCGATAGGCGGAACACTCAATTTCCCAGCAGTCAGTGGGAAATTGAGTGTTCCGCCTATCACCGACGGAGGCGCGGCTTTTGAATCCTAGAATGGCCACCGACGAAGAGCTGCGGGACGGGCCGGGACGCAGGCCGGGACGGGACGCAGGCCGGGACGGGACGCAGGCCGGGACGGGACGCAGGCCGGGACGGGACGCAGGCCGGGACGGACACAGGCTGGACGGACACAGGCTGGACGGACACAGGCAGGCTGGACACAGGTAGGCTGCACGGACACACACACACACACACACACACACACACACACACACACACACACACACACGGATGCATGCACACACAGGGATGGATGGACACACACGGATGCATGGACACACACACACACACACACACACACACACACACGGATGCATGCACACACACAGGGATGGATGGACACACACACACACGGATGCATGGACACACACACACACACACACGGATGCATGGACACACACACACACACACGGATGCATGGACACACACACACACGGATGCATGGACACACACAGGGATGGACGACACACAGGGATGGACAGGCATGTCTCACCCTCGGCTTATACACGAGTCAATAATTTTTTCCAGTTTTTTGGGGGTAAATTGGGGACCTCGGCTTATATTCGGGTCGGCCTATACTCGAGTATATACGGTACAACAATTATTTGCATAAAAAAATAATGTTACTGTAACCCATACTGCCTGATCATTACTATTATCCAGAGAGGCTTATAGTATAACGTGTAATACAACAATCAGTAATACAAAGCCAATAATTTGATATCCAGTAGCAGGAAGATATTCAAAATCCCAAAGGAATGATGTGAGGCCTGTGGGTCCAGATTTTTTAGTTTCAATAATTTTTATTGAATATCACAGGTTTATACAATGCCACAATATCGTACAAAAGTCCGGTATTTATACATTCAATTCTTGCAATTAACCATCATGGAGTAAGAGCTAGTGATATTCGTTAACACAAGAACAGTGAAAAGAAAAGAAAGGAAAGGTAAAATAAAATAAGATAACTGGATGCCTTATTGAAATATATACTCTATACTTTGCGTATATGTATTTTGACACAGGATATCAGCAAAAACTTTACTTCAAGAGTTATAAGAAAATATTTTGACCCTATTGTATTCAATATTACTTGCAGGAAGCGGATTTACCCCAATCTATCCAGGGCTGCCATAAAACTTGCTTGGTCGCTAGGTTGCCTTGGGAAGCTGCAAACATTAATTAGTATCGTATGTGTAAATCCACCTCTCTAATGATCTCGCTTAGCTGCGGTACGCCTTCGGTTCTCCATCGTCTCAGTATCGCTAATCTAGTGCTCTCTAATATGTGAAAGACTACCAGCCTGTATTTTTTTGGGAATCTATCTATCCCCAGTGTTAACACCGCCAGACCGGAGTCCCCGCCCGTAAGAAAGCCGGTTATTTTGAAAATCAAGTTGAACACTTGGCGCCACAACTTATTTAATTTTGGGCACATCCAAAGTATGTGACCCAGCGACCCCCTGTGTCCGCAAAGTCTCCAGCATAGCGGTGAAACATGGGGATGAAAACCCGCCAGCCTCACCGGAGTTAGATACCATCTTAGAAGGATCTTAGCAGAAAGTTCCCACAGATTCACTGATTTAGTCGCCAAGTAAACAACCTTTATAGATTCTTCCCATTGTTCCTGAGAATAGGGAGATCCCAGCTCTAGTTCCCAAGATCTCATAGATGGAGATCTCCGAAATTCAAATTTGTGATTTAAGAGGTTATAAAACAATGATATGCCTTTAATTTTTGTCTGATCATTTCGGTAGTACATATATACTCTCACCGGGAGGGGTATTTTGGTTGTAGGGACTGTACTAAGTAGATGTACTATCTGCATGTAAGTGTATTGATCCCTAGGCTCCAACCCAAACTCTAGTTGTAGCGCCCTGAATGTTTTAATAGATGGACCTATCATAATATCTTGCACTGATAAAATCCCCCTCCTCTGCCAGTTTCCAACGGATAGTTGAGGGATGAGGAGCCGCAGACTCGATAATGTTAAAGGGATTGCCTTGGTGGGTTGATCTGGGCTAGCATTACCTAGAAGTATCTTCCAGGCCGCCAGCGTGGCTCTCATAGGGGGAGACAAAATACCCACCATCCTCGGGATGAGTGAGCTCGTTAACAATAGATCTGCAATAGAATGCTGAAGGCATTGAGCTTGTTCTAATTCTATCCATCTAGGACCCTTGCCCTGTACAAACCAATATCTTGCCTGGGCCAAGATAGCCGCCAGTTAGTAATCCCGTAGCAAAACATGTCCCACCCCTTCCGCTCTTTTCGTCTGAATCAGTTTCTTGAAAGCGCACCTAGCTTTCTTACCTTGCCATAAAAAGGAATTGATCCTAGATTGTGCCTTAGAGAAAAAGCCATTCGGGACTGGAATAGGAAGGGTCCTAAATAGATATAAGATTTGAGGTAATATCTTCATCTTAAAAGCAGCTAATCTACCTGACCAGGTCAATTCTTTTTTAGAAATAGACAACAGTTTGGATTCTAGACCCTCCAGGAATGGCACATAGTTGTCATTGTACAATTTACCTATTTTATCAGATAGCACTATGCCCAAATATTTGATACCAGTGGAGCTCCAAGCATAAGGGAAGATACGCTGCAGTCTGGATCTTGTTTCACCATCTATCCCCAGTCCCAATATCTGGGATTTACCCTCGTTTACCTTGTAATAAGAAACACGATTGAACAGTGTTAGAGATTCATGTGCCTCAGCCAGGGAAGTCTCCACATTGGTCAACATCAATATCACATCATCAGCAAACAGGCTGATACTATGACTCCCCGCCCCCACCCCGAATCCTGTTATACGTGGATGAGATCTAATGTGGATGGCCAGGGGTTCCATCAGTAGATTAAATATCAATGGAGAGAGAGGGCACCCCTGCCGTGTCCCATTCGAAATAGGAAACGGGGAGGACATAATCCCTGATATAAAAACTCTAGCCGAGGGTTTAGAATATAGTGCCTTAATTGCCGAATCGATGCCGCCCTCAAATCCAAAAGCCCTCAGAACCTCGACGAGGTACTTCCAGTGAATGCGGTCAAAGGCCTTCTCTGCATCCAGTGATAGAAGCAGAGAAGGCCTTCCCTTCGCCTCGGCCAGATGGATTAAATTAACAAGTCTACGAGTCGCATCTGAGGCTTGCCTATTTTTCGTGAAACCCGTCTGGTCGGGGTGAATGATCGTAGGTAGTATATCCACCATACGAGCGGCAATTATTTTGGCATATAATTTCAAATCACTATTGAGTAAAGAAATTGGCCTAAAATTTGGCGGAGATATTGGATCCTTCCCAGGCTTAGGCAGAGTTATGATCAGAGCTTCTAACATCTCCGGCGGGAAAGAGGCAGAGGCAGCAGCTTTATTGAAAATTGTAGTAAGGTGCGGGGTGAGAGTGTTTTTGAACATTTTATAGTATTCACCACTAAAACCGTCCGGTCCAGGGGATTTATTGGGCGGTAAGGAATTAATTGACGTCTGGACTTCAGTATCAGTGAATGGGGCATTTAGCAAGTCCAGTTGCTCCTGAGTCAGTCGCGGGATTGGGAGTTGGGAGAGGAAATCAACAATGTGTTCCTGATTTGGCTGGTGAATCGTGGGCTCATCTTTAAGGTTATAAAGCGTGTTATAATAGGAGCTAAAAGCGTCCGCGATTTTCTTAGGGTGGGTTTCTTTTATGTTAGAGGTAGGGTGAATGATATATGGAATTTTAGTTCTATACCTGTGGCCTTTGATTTTATGGGCTAAGAGTTTACCAGCTTTATTGTCATAAGCATAAAACGTCATTTTCCTACTCTTGCTGTATTTCTCAAAGTTTTCAAGTAGTAGTATGCGCAGATCATGTCTGTGCTGAGCTAGTTTTTGGGATAGGAGGTCTGTCAGTTTAGACTTGTTGAGCGACTCTAGCTTCTCGATGTCCGTCAATAAGCCTGTAAGTTTTCTCTGCCTCTGCCTCTTTAACCTCGCTCCCATTTGAATGCAAATTCCCCTCATAAACGCCTTATGGGCATTCCATAACACAAATGGATCTGTAACGGAATCAACATTGTCATTAAAAAATTCAGTTAGACGCTCCTGGAGAACCTTTCTGCACTCCTCCCTCTGCAGCACGTAGGTGTTGATTCTCCACAGTGGGCTCGCATTAACAGCTGCCGAGCCCACCATGGAGAGCACCACCGGTGCATGATCAGACCATGTCATTGGTTTAATGGCCACAGAAGATGTCCGCATCAGAGTCTGCTGGTCAACCAAAAACAGGTCTATTCTAGAGTAGACCTGGTGTGGGGGGGGGAAAGTAGGTAAAATCCCGCTCGTTTGCGTGCAAGCATCTCCAGGGCTCATATAGTCCGTGTTGATGTATAGCGGGCTGCATAGCCGGGCGCAGCCTCGTGGACTGTGACGTAGAGTCCGAAGTAGGGTCTGGGGTCAAGTTAAAATCCCCACACATTATCAGCAAACCTTTTTGGATTTTCCGTATTCTTCGCATCAGGCTGTTAAAAAATCTCATCTGGTGATTGTTGGGGGAGTACACGTTCACAATTGTGTAGGTAGTCAAGTTCATATCACAGATCAATATCAAGAATCGCCATGGGGATCACTAATAGCTTCGTGCAGTCGAAAGGCCACAGAGTCCCTAATAGCTGTCAGAACCCCTTTCCTTTTGGTGGCTGCATTAGCTGTGAATATGTGCGGGAAATTTTTGTGTGAGCACTTGGGTGCTTTGGCAATTACAAAGTGGGTCTCCTGGGCACAAACAATGTCGCATTTGTGTAGCTCCGCTTCTTTCCAGAGCGAGTGACGTTTCACGGGGTGGTTAAGCCCCTTAGTGTTTATAGACAAAATATTCAGAGCCATAGAGGGAATGTGTGCATGGAATGCAGAAAAGTGTGCTGATCAGCCCCACCAAAGATGGGCTCCCCACTCCAGAGGGGTCCCTTAGTCTCTCCGAGTAGGTCACATGGGCTTCTAGGAAAACAGTACTCACTATTGCGAAGAGGAATTCTCCGATCCTGGCTCCGTGTAGGCTCTCCGATTCTCTCTGCGGCACAAGTTGTGGTGTCTGTCGTATCACCCATCCTCCATATGTTAAGCAGGCTGTAGTTATCAAGTGGTTCAGCATCCAAACAAAAAAAAGAAAAAAATAAGAAGACGTATTAGAAGAAATTAAAACAGAACATCAGTTAGTGAGCAAATTAGTAACGACCACTCTATGAACTCTAGAGCTGGACTAACAGAATAAAACCGTGGGCAGCGGGTGTTGCAAAATTAACTGGGGGGGAGAGTTCAGCCTGAGGCTCCTCAGTAACAGTGACAATGGGATCTCAGATTTAGATGAATACATCCGTCCCAACTTACGAATGCGACTTGGCGTTTCGTGACGTGACAGTTTTCCATTCCTGGTCTACCAATTTCGGAGCAGTAGACAATGCTGCGCTCACTTCCAATTCCGAAAGTATTCCCCACTCTCGTAAGAGGGTTATGCCTTTGTCCAATGAGGTGATGAACTATGTACGATTGTCCTTAGTCACAGACAGTTTCGTAGGAAATCCCCACTTGTATACAATTTTATGATTTCTCAAAGCTTTGGTAATGGTATTCAGGTTTCTCCTCTTCTGGAGAGTATATTGTGAAAGATCTGTGAAAAACTGCAAGTGCTGAAGTTGTGGCGGAATACGCTCTTTTTGTCGCATGGCTGCCATAAGGTCCTCCTTCACATGGAAAAAATGTAGCCTTAAGAGTACATCCCTCGGGACCTGATCAGACAAGTGAGTCGGCTTGAGAAGACGGTGAATCCTGTCGATCGTAACATCAAAATCCGACACTGCTGGCAGTATTTGTTTAAAAACACCGTCACCACATGTGCGTTTAGGTCGGCCTGTAAGATCGTTTCGGGGATTCCCCTAATTTTGATATTGTTTCTTCGTGATCTGTCTTCCAGGTCCGCTAATTTCTCCTTAAGCTTCTCCACCTCCCCCTCCCTCTCCTCATGTGCATCCACTAGATCGTTTATGGTCCCAGTATATTCTCCCATCTTTGTTTCTATATGATCCACTCTATCTCCAATAGCATTAAGATCTTTATGAAAACCATGCATACAGGCTGCCATGTCCGACTGGATGGTGCTGCAGAGCGATAATAACATGTCTTTCAAAACAGTATCCACCACCGGTTGGTTTTGAGTGGGATAGGATTCAATGGGTTCGGGTAACTCCCGGGTGTCATCCCCTGAGTGTGTGGACGGGCTGCCCTCCCCACTCAATCCGCTGCCATCCAGCCTGGGTTTCGACTTAGCTGGGCTGCTAGTGGAAGGGGAGGGGGGGTAGGAGTGCTGGCCAGTGGTGGAGGTCTTTTTATGTTGCCGGTTACCTGGATCTGCTCCCCTCGTGTGCGGTGAGGCTCTCTGTGGAGAGTAGGCCCGGGCGCCATCTTGGGACTCCCTGTCAGGAAGCCTGGAGTAGAAGTCTGTAAGCCGTTGCGGTTTATGCGCACCTCGGCGCTTACCTGGCATGATCCCGAGGGGATGGGAAGACTGTCCGCCGCCAGGCGATGCTTCCAAAAGGCGTGTATGGTGTCGTTTTTAGCCGCTTGGGTCCCCTGTCACCGGAGCTCCGGGATTATGCGACCATCCGGAACTCGCGTCAGGCCACGTCCCCGTGGGTCCAGATTTTTAATTGAAGAGATAGCTCGACATGTTCCACGCTCAATTAGTGCTTCTTCAGGAGAGGTTCATACTAAAGAAATATACATAAATAAAATTAAAAAAAACATAATAACAATCGTTTTAATACATAGTAATCATTTAAGACAAAAAGACAAAACACAGCCTAGGTGTCTGTCACATATAACCCATGTTAGTACCCAGAGAGTGCCAAACCACCAGGATCCATGCACGAAAGAAGACAGAAAAGCAGAAGGGACACATCCCCAAAATGACAACCTGGGCGGGGGGGGGGGGGTAAAGGGCAAAGCAGAGAATGGGAGTCTGCAAGTAGGTGCACATGCAGGCTCAGTGCAATCAACACTGAAAATAACGTTGAGCATGTGCTGCCTATCAGGCTACCAAGCAATGTATGGAAGATCAAACATATAAGAGAGTAGTGTATCCATATAGAAAGCATTTCATTATCAATTAATATTTAGGTGTATATAGATAATTAAGTAAAAATAAGGATATTGACATCCCCATAAGTAGATTTCCAAGGGAAGAGTTATACAAAATATACACTGTATAGTGAGTATTAAAGTAATATAAAGAAGGCTGATCCACAATGTATGTTATAGCACACAACCTTACCGTAGGATTGAAAACAGCTGTATAAAAAAGGGGACTGACTGAGGGACCAAACCAAGTGACCCCCAAGCCCCATCAATCGCCGCACATCTGGTCAGAGAAGCTATCGGATGTGCGGTGCTGCACGGCCACATCCCATTACCGAATTCCCCAAAGCCACCGGATGCCAAAAGGGACATGTGACCGTCATACACTGTCAGTCGCGATCGCAGCCAGATCCCAGTGGCGGCAATCAGAGGGCAAACAAGAAAAAAAAGGGGGAGATAAAAACAGCAATAAAATGAAATAAAAAGAAAAAGAGAAAAAACCTCTCTTCACTTTTATTTAAAAAAACAAAAACAAAGACAGCAATATAGTACAAATTCGCAAAAAAATTTAAAATATTTTTACGAATCATAAAAATATAAATGTGAATAACATATTGATAAAGATACCATGTCAAGGAGACTTAAAAGATATAACAGTCATTTAATCAATTTATATAGAGTTTCTCTTTGGAGAATAAATTTGTCCCTCTCACTGCCTCTTGGATTTTTGGGGATGACAGCCAGGACAGTAAAGGATACCACAGAAGTGTCAAACCAATGGTATAGATCTAAATGACGACTCAATGGGGTTAGCATCTTGCCATTGCCCGAATAGTAAATGTGGTCATTGATTCTTTGTCTTAGCTGCCTGGCTGTCTTCCTCACATAAAACGAGCCACATTGGCACGTCATAAGATAAATGAGGCCTTGTGTAAAACAAGTGGCGGCAAATTTTGGGCAGTAGGTCTCTCCATTAGGAAGTACAATTTTTGAACTGGTTGATACCCAGGAACAAAAAGTGCAGCCCCCATATGGGGATGTTCCAAGCGGTAAATGAGACTTGTCACTCTCAAAAGGGGTATAGTGACTCTTACTAGTTTGTCCCTAAGGGAATGGGCACGTCTGTAAACAATCTCTGGCTGATCCTTAACATATTTACTGAGGATTGGATCCTCTTTTAGTAATTGCCAATTCTTTTTTATACAGCTGCTTTCAATCCTTTGCTTGGTAGCCTGATAGGCAGCACATGCTCAATGTTATTTTCAGTGTTGATTGCACTGAGCCTGCATGTGCACCTACTTGCAGACTCCCATCCTCTGCTTTGCCCTTTACCCCCCCCCCCCCCCGGTTATCATTTTGGGGATGTGTCCCTTCTGCTTTTCTGTCTTCTTTCGCTCATGGATCCTGGTGGTTTGGCACTCTCTGCGTACTAACATGGGTTATATGTGACAGACACCTAGGCTGTGTTTTGTCTTTGTCTTAAATGATTATGTATTAAAACGATTGTTATTATGTGTTTTTTTTTATTTATATATGTATATTTCTTTAGTATGAACTTCTCCTGAAGAAGCGCTAATTGAGCGCGGAACATGTCGAGCTATCTCTTCAATTAAAAATCTGGACCCACACGCCTCACATCATTCCTTTGGGATTTTGAATATCTTCCTGCTACCGGATATCAAATTATTGGCTTTGTATTACTGATTGTTGTATTAAACGTTATGCTATAAGCCTTACTGGATAATAGTAATGATCAGGCAGTATGGGTTACAGTAACATTAATTTTTTATGCAAATAATTGTTGTACCATACATATGTGAATGTTTAATATATATCTGTAATAAAATATTTTCATTGTTTTATAGATAGAGTACTCATGTGCCTTATAAAGTCCATTTAATATTAGTTTCTTCTTCCTATAATACAAAAACACAGATTTACTTACATCTTAAAATATATTTAACATTATCTTTATTCCCTCACCTCCTCGTACCCTGCATCAGTCTCCAGGGGCTGTTTGTTTTACCTATCAATGTCATCTTTTTCGGGCATTACCCCCTTCTATTATTGACTTATTACCTCAACATATCTCCATGTTTTTTTAAATGCTTTCCAACTTTCCCATTTATCTTTTCGATCCTCCCCTTCGTCTTCCTCCCCCTGTCGTCTAGACTCCGCAGATAATATATTTCATTTATACCAAATATCCAATCCCGGATTTTAGGTATATCAACTTCTTGGCATTTTTTCTGAATAAGGCTTTTTGCTACATTGATCAGAATGGGGGTTATTGATGTTTTATATTGTTTAACTGAGCTGTCTACTCCATGGAACAGGCATATCCAAGGATCTTCTGGTGTTTATTAGTAATTTCCTTTATAAGTTTTATAACCTCCGGGCCATTGTTTCTGTTGCCTTGCACCCTCTAAAACACTGAGGATTTCTCTGATTGGAATTTACTTGTTTTATCTGGGGTTGCAAACCACCTTGCCAGACACTTATAATTAATCTCAACCATCTTTAGATCCACAGCAGAACTGTGTGTTAATTTCATGATCTTATTGGTAATCTCTTTATTAATTGCTGACTCCAACAAATTTTCCCATTTTTTTTATGTATGGCGGAACCTCCAGATCATCTCTAGCTGATATTTTATATATACGGGCCATTTTGTTCTTTGTCTCTCATACATAGCCGCTCCAGCAGCCTGTAGTCTTCCCTGTATCTTATTGGATGGGGCAATTTCTCCACAAAGTGTCTTAACTGGAGGTACTGCCATTCATCAATCATTAAATCCTTGTCTAATTTTAATTCTTGATAAGTGCATATTTTACCTCTCTTTATTATATCTTTCAACTCTGCTTCTTTTTTTATCCAATCCCCCCCCCCCCACCAACCATTTCCCTGGTGCAAAATACTAATTTTCCTTTACAAAAAAGATCAAAGGTGAATTATATGCCAATTTATTTTGTATATGGATCACATCCCATATTTTTTGTGAATTACGTGTCGTTTCGTGCGCGTTTACTCCCAAAACCCTGTGCTGTGGGGGATTCCATATTATACACCTTAATTTTGTGCTACTCATTACATTTTCTATATTTACCCATCTCTTATCATTTACCTCTTTTGCTCACTCCACCACCCCGTGTAAGTGCCACTGCATTATAATACTTTTTGAGGCGTGGCGCTACTAGACCCCCCTTTTTTTTCCCCTTCCAAGTACAGCGAATGCCATTCTCATTTTTTTATTTCACCATATGAACTTTGATATTAAACTTTTTAGGGTTTTAAAATATGTTTGTGGAAGTGTTAAAGGCAACATTTGAAATGTGTATAAAAATTTTCGGGACCACCACCATCTTAACCGTATTAATACACCCTGTCCAGGAGAGAGGTCGTATTGAAAAAAAAAAAAATTCCTTCCTTTATTTTATCTAACAGAGGGATATAATTTGTTAGGTATAATTTCCTTTAAGCCCTTGTACACACGGTCGGAAAATCCTTCGGAATGTGTCCTATCGGACCGTGTCGTCAGATAATCCGACTGTGTGTGGTATGCATCAGACTGATTCCGTCCGAATATCCGTCGGACCCAATTTTCCAACATGTTGGAAATATTTCCCGACCAACTGGTTTGATCGGACATACTCCGATCATGTGTAGCGAATTTTGATCGGACCAAGTGCCATGCATGCTCAGATCAAATTCCTACATCAAAGCTATTGGCTACTAGCCTGAATGTAGTCCCATCGTAACTAAATTACGTCATCACGTTCTGAAAGATCAGATTTTTTGACAACTTAGTCCGACCATGTGTATGCAACAGTGTCAGGCAAAATCCGACGAATTTGGTTGGCAGAATCTCCGACCGTGTGTACAGGGGCTAAGAGTTGGCAAGCCTGATTCCCAAATATTTTATATCCCTTCTCCATGGGAAATCGATTTCTTTTTTAAATTTTGCGTCTTCCTGTCTGCTTATAGTTAAGATTTCAGACTTAGCAAGGTTTATTTTGAAGTTTGAAATTTCTCCATACTGTTTCAGTGTCCTTAGCAAATTTGGGATCGTTATCCTTGGGTTTGAGATATAGAACAGCACATCATCTGCATACGCTGCCAGTTTGTGCTCTTCCTCCCTTTTCTCGATCCCTTTAATATCTGGGTTATTTCGGATGGAAGCCAACAAGGGCTCCAGAGTCAACACAAACAAAAGTGGTGACAATGGGCACCCCTGCCTAGTTCCATGTTTCATTATAAAAGGGGACGACGATGCACAATTTACCTTTACTGAAGCGGGATGGTGATTGTACAGTACTTAAATCCATTGGATCATTCTTGGGCCTAAACCCATGACTTCCAACGTTTTTATCATGAGTCCCCAGTGTACCCTGTTGAATACTTTTTTCGGCATCTATTAACAGGAATAGACCTGGGGACCCATTCATTTTAATAGCTTGGATGAGGAGCAACATTCTCACACCATGTCCCTCCCTTCTCTTCCTGGTATGAATCCAACCTGATCCGAATGGATCAGATTGTTCATCCATTCCTTCAGCCTAGTTGCCAATACCTTTGCATATAATTTAGTGTCTGCATTCAGTAAGGTTATTGGCCTGTAACTTTAACAGAGCGTATTGTCCTTTCCCTCCTTTAAAATTAGTGTTATTGATGCAGACAGTGCCTCCCCACCCATTCCAAAATTCGCACCCAGCACATTTATGTACTGACAAAGCTTTGGGAATAAAATATTTTTATATTTTTTAAAAAAATAAGTCATGAACCCATCAGGTGCTGGACCTTCTCTTTTTCCCCATTATCCCTTCTGACCTATGGAATACAAAGATTCATAATAGTTCCTAAACATATTCGCTATCTCATTAGTTGTATATACCATTTCCCTATTCTTATTTTGAATTTTTTTCGATATAGTTGACTTATTTTTTCTTATTTTCAACGTTTTTATTGAGTTTTAAACCACATTCAATACAGCAGAAGAATATTACAGAAAAATACAGCCTCCTCCTGGGTCGGAGGGTGTAGAAAGATAGCCCAGTGTACAATAAACAATACAGAAAACATAAAACAACTTCTCTTATTTCCGGGATGGTACAACAAGATGGTACAACAAGATATGTAATCAGTGCACTACTAAACCCTCAGCCTTAAGAGTTATGATTGTAGGGGAGATGGGCTGCGAAGGGGGGGCCACACTCCACCCCCGGGGGAGCACACTGTGGAGAGGGCAACCCGCCCCAGCCCCGTCTCTGAGGATTACATAGAAAGTCTGAGGGGGCTGCTGAAACCCCAACAACCAACTACTGTAATAAGCATACTCAAATATCATTGTGTGTAGTGATTTGAGGAAAACATAATCACGTCACGCATTTATTAAGCTGAAATGTGAGGAATTAAACCATTGTGATTATAAGTGTACCCAGCTACGCCTCTAGGCCTGTACCAGCTGTATAGATCACATAATGCGAGACTGAAACACTGGGGGGATTCCGTGTCTATCTAAGAGCACGGCAAAAGGAAGGAGCGTAAGAAGAGAAGGATTTAGAAATAGTAGGAGAGAAAGCAGATCCATAGGAAAGGGGGAGCATAGAGAGGGTAAGAAGGAAGGTCACCTAGGGGGAGAAGAGCGGACCCAGACTTCTAAGTCCCTGGAATTATGGGGATTCCGATGTAGTTCGCCCATGGTTCCCAAATCAATTGGAATTTGTGGGTTTTGTCTAGAAGTTTACAGACAATCTTTTCTTGGGCCATGATCCAGGACATTTTCAGTTTCACGCCATTCAATGGTACCGTGGACCTTTTCCAGTTTTTAGCTATAGTAATTCTAGCTCCTAAGAGCATATAAAAAAATTAAGGATTGGGTGTGTTTGGGGATCTTTTCCACGCTGGCATTAAGAAGTGCTATTTCGGGTATCTGTGGGACAGCCGTTTCCGTAATTTTTCTCAAAAGGTGGAAAAATCCGTTCCAAAATTTCCGTATCCTAGGGCATGTCCACCATGTGTGGAGTAGGGTGCCAGTGAGGCCACATCCCCTAAAACATAGGGGGGAAGTGTCCGGAAACATCTTGGCCAAAGAGGCTGGGACACGATACCATCGCACCATGATTTTAATGCTAGCTTCCCTTCGAGAAATATTCATAATGCCTTTGAAGGATCTGCAGAAATGCGAGTACCACGTGGTCAAGTCCCACTCTACTGCCAGATCTTGTTCCCAAAGTCAGGCGTATAATGGTTTGTTAATAGCCTTGGCTAGAGAGTTGTAAACGATGGAGATACCTCCCCTCTGATCCTGTATGTTAGCGCACCATATTTCATACTGAGTCGGTGAGGGGGGAATAGAGTTGAGGGGCCATTTGGAGCGTAGAAAGTGGGAAATTTGACATAGTCTATATCTTTCGGTAGAGGGCATTTCCAATTTACTCACACAGTATCCTGGTGTGAGAGGTCCTGTGGTGTGTAGGAAGTGGCCAATTCTGTATAGGCCCTTGTCCACCCACCACTTAAACGGTAAAATATTTTGTCCAGGTGGGAAGTCTGGGTTATTAAAGAGATGTGCGAGGGGGCGCATGGGAGAGACCAGGACTGGGAGCTTTCGAAGCCTGTCCCACAACGACATAGTGTGAGACAGGGTAGGGGCCAATATTGCAGGGCGAAGTTTTGATGAGGACCAGAGTAAATAATCAATCGTGTGTTTCGGTGTCGCCTCCCTCTCTATTAGAAGCCAATCAGGCTTAGGGCCCTTGGAATACACTACTGAGATTTGAGCTACCTGTGCGGCTTGGTAGTACCACCAAACATTGGGCAAAGCAAGGCCACCTTGGGTCTTGAGTCTATAAAGAATTTCTTTGGAACATCTGCTGCCTTTAGAACCCCAGATACATTTTAAGATAGAATATTGGAACCGCTTAATTTGGGCTTTTCTGATTGGGATTGGCAGAGAACGGAAAAGGTACAGCAAGCGAGGTAAGAGGGTCATTTTTATAGAATTTACCCGGCCCAGCCAGGATAGATCATATTTGGACCACATGGACATATCCGCTTCGAGTTTTTTGAACATGGGGGGGTAATTGCTGGAGAATAACTTGTCATATCTGCTGGTTAAGTTGATTCCCAGGTACGGGATGGCTGAAGAGTTCCAGGTAAACGGGAAGTGAGTTTGAAGGTGTGTGAGGAGGTTTGGCGAGACGGAAATGTTCAGAGCTGCGGATTTTGCAACATTGACTCGGAGTCCTGAGGCGACTCCAAATTGTTCCAAGAGTTTGATAATGTTGGGAGTAGAAATAAGGGGGGATGTGATGAATAGGAGTAGATCATCGGCAAAAAGGGCACATTTATGTGTACATACTGAGCTATGAAGGAGGATAATCAGTTTGCCATTATTTTCGTTAAAAGTTTAAGATAGTTATTGATCAATGAGATCGGGCGATAGTTGCACACCAAAGACGGGTCTTTTCCAGGTTTAGGAATGACGAGATGTATGCTAGGTTTGAGGCTTTATCCAGGGGAGTACCCTGGCGAAGTGAGTTTAAAAATCTCGCTAAGTAAGGTGCTAAAGTGTCAGAATTTTTTTTGTAATAGCCGGCTGAAAAGCCATCTGGGCCGGGAGCGGAGCCTAGTTTGAGATTCTGTATGGTTTCCTTAACCTCTGAGGAAGAAATTGGTTGTTCAAGGAGCTCCATATACTCCCTGGAGAGTTTGGGCAAGGGTAGGGGTTCCAGGAACTTCTCGACGCTTGGGAGAGGGCTGGGATTGTCATCCTTATAGAGGGAAGAGTAAAAATCGTGGAAGCATTTCAGGATGCGCTGCAGGTTTTGTGTCGGGATACCCGATGGTAACCGTATCTTGGGGAAAGCCATGAGCTGTGACTTGGGTGACAGTTTGGTGGCCAATTTAGATCCAATTTTATCTTTGTGTAAGTAAAACCTGGCTCCAGACCATCGGAGGTGTTTTTCTGCTTCCGTGGTAAGGGCTAAGTTAAGTTTGATTCTTGAAGTTTCTAGATCCCGACGGGAGGATTGTGTACATTCTCGTTTGTTACGTTTACACGATGCCTGGAATTCGTTAGTAAGTTTGATTATTTCGGCCCTATGTTCCCTTTTTAATTGGGAGGAAAATTGTATGATTTTGCCCCGTATCACAGCCTTATAGGCTGCCCACAGTGTAGCAGGGGAGACGTCTTCAGTGTCGTTATGTATGAAGTAATCTTTTAAGTCCCGTTCCAACATGGAGCAGTGAGCTGGATTACTATGCAGTGATTCATTAAGATGCCACTTGAACTCCTTATTTGTGTTACAAGAGTTGCAGAGGGAGAGTGTAACCATGGAGTGGTCTGAGATAGGGGAGTCTCTAATAGCGGACTTTAACGCTAACGGAACGTTAGTACCACGTAGGAAAATATGATCTATCCTGGCGTATGATTTTTGTGGGGCTGAGTAGTGGGTATGGTCTTTGGTGCGGGGGTTGAGTTCCCTCCAAACATCCACTAAACCCGCATCAAAAAGGAGTTTGGCTATCCTAGTGCTTTGTTTAGAGGGTTGCTTAGGACGTGGGAGGCCAGAGCCCGATTTATCTAGAGACAGATCGAATGTTATGTTTGAGTCTACCCCCAAAACTATTACTCCTTCCAGTTGCGAGGAAAGGGCGGCTAGCATTGAAGTAAAAAATTTGTCTTGACCCTTATTGGGTGCGTAATACGAGACAAAAGTATAGATCGTCCCGTCTATGGTGCCTTTAACCAGGATATATCTGCCCAATGGGTCAGTAGTAATCTGTGACATGGAAAAATTTAAATGTTTAGAGAAGCAGATAGCCACACCTTTCGTTTTGTTTTCCGCATTGGAGAGATAGAATTGGGGAAAGTTTTGGTGAAGAAATGAGGGGTGGAACGATTTAGGGAAGTGGGTCTCCTGGAGCAGGAGAACCGCAAATTTTTGTGATTGGTAAAGTTTGAACAGTTTCCGTTTTTTAACAGGGGAATTGAGGCTCTGGACATTATGTGAAACTATGGAGATGGGTGGAGAAGCAGTGTCATGTACTGGCATGGATCAGGTGGGAGGTACCATCTGGGAGAGAGTGGGACTTACCTTGTGTAGTGAAGACGATAACCGCCAAATTCTGAAAGCGCACTTGGATAGGTGACCTTCGGCAGGAAGAGGTAGAAGGAGGGGTAGAAAAGAAAGGTAGAAAGATGGATCTGCTAGGAAAAAGTAGGAGAGAAGCGATATGTCAGAAAACATAGATAACAAACAGATAATCAAAAACACCCAGATGAGGTGTGGAAACCCATTCCCGCACCTCATACACCCCAACCTCAAACATAACCTCGATAGCGCACCACCCATGAGTAGAGGGTGCACGAGATCTCCAATCTAACAGAGGAAATCAACGGAGCCCCCCTCTCAGTAAGAGATACGTTGAGGCGCAGGACAGCCGCCCCGGCCTTCTCCAGGAGCTTAAATAAAAGATAAGGAACTGAGCCCTAAATAATGTCCCAAGGGACTAAATGGTGCAAACCGTTTGACCACCTTACCAGCCATTGACCTTCAAATGAGGTCAAGGCTGGAGTGGTCCGGGGGTTTTGGGAGAAACCCCTTAGTTAAACAAAGCAGTGGGTCTAAGAAGGGATTATGAGGGGAAGTATCTCCCTCGAGATTCGACAATGAATCTGAGGGAAGCCTTTTTGTACAGTTAGCATCCAGCTTAGACCAGAACAAAAAAAAATAAAAAATCAATAAAAAAAAACAATGGGGGGGGGGCCCTATCAAAAAAAAGCAGTGTGGAATACAGGGGGGGGGGGAAAGGGGGGAGGTTATTTTAAAAGTCAAAAACGTCCTGAGTATATCAGAGGATCCGGATCAGCCAGGATCAAAGAGAGAGACACGGGTCCAAACCGAACCCGGGCCTGATACTGTCATTAAGGCGGCTTGGAATCTTTGGACTTCTTTGACAGGCGCTTCTGCCATGCAGGGGCGATTGGGCTCGAAGGAGGGGGTCTCTTAGAAGACGTGTTCGGGGTCTTGCTAGTAGAAGACGATTCGGGGTACCTTGAGATGAGGGCAAGTTGAAGGAGGAGTTTTTCACCGTCTTGAAATTATGAAAAGCCATAAGATTTAGAATTAAAAGAGAATGAAAGCCGAAATGGAAAGGACCACCGGTAGGCGATCGATTTCTGGGAGAGTGCGAGAAGCAGCGGTTTCAGAGACCTCCGTTTTTGAATGGTGTAGGGCGATAAGTCAGCATTATGGGGTGGCCCTGGAATGTAAGAGGACCTTCATCCCACGACCATTGCATGACCTCCTCCTTAACCTTGTAAAAATGTGGTTTAACTATAATGTCTCTCGGGAGCCTATCTTGGCGTGGGGATTGCAGTGCCCTGTGAGCGCGGTCCAGTTCAAGGCGATGGTCAGGAATGTCTGGAATGAGCTCTTTAATGAACAATTTGACCACTAGGGCCGAGTCCTGGAAGGATTCAGGGACTCCTCTGATGCGGAAATTGTATCTCTTCGAACGATTTTCGAAGTCGTCTATTTTGGAGAACGCAGTTTCAAGTTGGTCTTGTAAGTCCTGTATTCGGGAAGTATTTTGATTCACTCTGGCGATTGTTTGATCTGCTTTGAGTTCGATCATTTCAATTCTATTTCCTAGTTGCTGAAAATCAGCATGAATGGCTGAGGTGATTTGGGTAGCAGTTTGGGAGAGACCCCTGGCTAACATGGTGCCGAACATTGCGACCATAGAGGGAAAGTCCTGAGGTGAGGGGAGAGCACCTGGTATAAAGGCCTCACTGCCTCCTGGGCTAGCTGTAATGTCCTCCATGGGTGAGAGCGGCATATCATCTAGAACCCTGCCTAGGAGGGATTCTGTGGAGGAGGGGGACAGGCAGACGTTGGAGTTGTTACTCACTGTGGGGACTGTCGGCCCTGCTGAGTGAAGAGGCTGATCTGCGATAGTGTCTTCTTCCTCCTGTATATCCCCTCGTGCGGCGGCGTTCGGCGCCATCTTGGATTTGATCGCGGGTCCCGGGCCCGTGTTTAAAACACGGGAGAGGTCTCTCCTGGCCGTTCCTCCTGACATCCCGGTATTCCCGGGTGTTTCCCCCCTCTTCTGGAGCTATTTGCGGCTGTGGCTCGTTTAGAAAATCAGCGCTGGAGAGGCTGTAAGGCCGGGGCCGTGCGGAGCTCGCGGACTAAGCTGCCATCCGACGAGCTCCCGCGCATGCGCCGTAGACTTCTTTTTTCTTTTTCTGCATTTGTGCTAGGCGTTTACTCACTTTATTTCCCCACTGGTATGTTTCTTTAGCTATTCTATTAAATGGTCTTTGATTCTTGTTCCATAATATCCTTAAGTTTGTCTCTTAATTACTAATTGATGGAATACCTCCTGGTGTCATCCCTTGTATTTTTTATGTGCTTGTTCTAATTTATGGATCTATGGATCTAAATTCTCTCAATTAAAATGTTCATCTTTTTAATACTTTTTTTTCCCCCGCACCAATGGAGATATGGACACCCCTTATGTAAGCCTTGTGTGCCTCCCACAGGGAGTATCGTTAGCTGAGAAATAGTTGTATTTCTCTATAAACTGTTTCTGCTACTTTCTTATCCTGTAGGAGGGTTTCATTTAATCGCCATGTAAATAGTTGTCTTTGAACCCTTAATATAGTCATCCTTATTAATACCAGGGAATGGTCAGATATAGTAAAGATTTATATCTTGGTTTCCTTCACTTGGTCCAGCAACCTGTGGTCCACCATGATGTAGTCCAATCTAGAGTAAGTCGCGTGCACAGGGGAGAAAAACGTGTAGTCCTGTTTTTTAGGATGTTGCACCCTCCAAACGTCCATGATTTGACATTGACGCATTTTAAGCTTAATGGTTTTTAACGGGCCCTTATTTGTCCCCTGTGCCAGGGCCATACTATCCAAAGCCGGGTCCATACAAAAATTGAAATCACCGATTAATATCACCTCTCCAGTCTTAAAGTCCATTAGCCTTCCCAGGACTCAAGTACCTTATGGGGTTTTTATTAGGGCAGTATACATTTTCCAAGGTAAATGTCCTCTCCCCTAATTTGCCCTTCAAAAAGAGATATCGACCTTAGGGGTCTGTCATCCTGTCTTCCAGCTTAAATCTCATCATTTTTGCAAACCCGATCGCCACTCCATTAGCCCTCCTAGTTGATGAATCCCCATAAAATGTCAGGAATTCTTTAGAATATAGTTTAATATTTGTTTCCTGGGACAGATGGGTCTCTTGTAAAAACACTACTTCTGCTCTATACTGCTGGAGTTCTTTTAAGATTTTATATCTCTTAGCAGGGGAATTTAAACCTTTGACAGTATATGTCAAAATATTTATTTCTGTTATCTATCATTTTTGTAAGGGTGTCTGCCTACTATACATGTCTATTATACGTTTCTGCCAGGGTCATCTTATTTCTCCCCCCTCCCTCGCCCGTCTCACCTCTCCCCACCCTTCCCCCTCTTGGGCCCCTTTCCGGCCCTCGAACCATCAGTGGGTCTGAAATCCATTCCCACCTGTGGTTATTTTATCTTAAGGTAGAGCTCTGACCCTGCCGTCCTACCCACCTCCTTTCCACTCTCCTTCCCACTATCACCAGAGCAGGGAGGCGAGGGTGCTCAAAAAGAGCCCCAGATTTACTAGCCTAAGACCCCTTACTATATTATTCTCCACCCCCTCCCTCCATATCCCAGGGGCAGAATTTAGATGTTTTGTAGAAAAAAACTATGGTAAGAGATCTCAATACCTGAGGCTGAAATTTAAACACACAACTGAAAGAGTCATATAGGTGAGTTATCTTTTTTATTCCCCTTGTTTCTGGGCACAGTTGTGTACACACTTTTAATTACAGAGAACTGGTGTTACAAATAGCTTTTTACCAATATGCATTCCAAGGATAATGCATATAACAGGGATAACAACCTTCCTGGAAGCTCTGTTCTCAGGGGTCATGTCATTCATCTGCATTCTGACACTGTGTCCACCACTTACACCAGCCTGTATGAAAGCAAATGCATTGCCATAGACATGCTCTCACAAAGGTTTCTGGCAAGTGATGTTCAGCTAAAAACAGACAATAAAAAGTACTTTTCACTGGTTGTAATTGCAGCAATAATTACCTTCAATTTTGATGTCAGTGGCAGCAATAATAACCCCTAGCGCTGACAGTATAGGGAAAAAATAAGGTTAACCCTGTGATTGGTATTCGGTAGTAGTTAAAATGCACTGTCTTTCATTGGAGTTTTAATGTAGGTTACTCACCTGAACACATGCTCCTGCACTGCTTCTGCACTGCTTCTTCCTTTCTTAATGAAATCAAGCCAGAACTACACTATCCCTGACTGGCAGGAGATCTCGGTGCCAAGTGGGGAAACTCAGAGTGTTTTGGTACTTGCCACTCTGCATTGTCTCCCGGATCCAGTTGGACAGCCCTAATCTACAGTATACCATCAATTTAAAAAATGTGTAAATTAAAATATTGATCCATGCCATTTATTTGCCATTTTTAAAGCATTTTTTACCTGGACATTCTACCTGGATTGCCTATTTGCCCAAGAATATTACTTACCCAAGATGTAAACGGATGCAATTCTAGATGTGCAGATAGGGTCAGTAGCAATTCAGAAACTGTACAAATTGAAAAGTATTCACAGCATGTGTTGTAATATTAATAAAAAAAAAAAAAAGTCCTATGTTCAATGCACACAATGATAATTTGCAGCTTGATGTAAACAGACACAGATGTGCAAACATACCGTATATATGAACGATTAAAGCAAAACAAATGTGTCAAAAGAAAAAAGTCCCTAAAAGGATGAAATCCAGTGCCACAGTCTTGCAGAAAGGATTGAACAGCTTTACCTGTATAAGTAATGCTTCTCAAAATGTGTTCAGAGGCCAATCACCACCTCTCTGTGTAGGGTTGCCACCTCATCCCTTTAAACCCGAACCCGAACACATATGAATTACACAGGTTCTGAGACTAATTGAAAGCAGGTAAAGAACCAAATGAGTTTAATTACCACCTTAATCACCCACAGAACCTATGTAAATAATATTTGGGTTTAAAGGGATGGGTTTAGGTTTAGTGTTTGGGTTTAAAGGGATGAGGTGGCAACCCTTTCCCTGTGGGGTTGCGCATCTGTGACTCTAAATAAAAAATCCACAGCATGTATATAAACACTTCATCCAGTAATTGCATCAAAAAGGCAACTCTTGATGGAGTGTAGCTAAAGTGCATAAAGCATCCCTCACTGCCAGATTTCTACAGAAATCAGCTAAAATCATATATCTGAACAGTGCATAAGACTTTTCCACAGCCTACATTTTTAACAATTGGACACATTGTGTATGCTAGAAACAGTTAAGCAAAATGCTACAGTATGATTTAGGAATATGTGTTAGTTCTACTATATTACTTTATGTATTTTACATGGGATGATATTTGCTTCTTGTACCTTAACCACAGTTATTATTGCTGTCCCCTTTTTCCTGAGCATCAATATTTTCTAGTGCATGGAATGCCTAAATTTATTTTTTATATATATATATATATTACACACACACGCACACACATACACACACACACACACACACACACACACACACACAATTTTTCAATTGTCTTTTTGAGACCAGTTCAAACATCTCAAGCAAACAATACATTGTTCCAAAGGTTTTTAAAATTGATTGTCAAAATTAATTATGGCTGATCCATTCATCTCTATTCCCATGCTGCATTTCTTAGAATTGGCATGACAGTCGAAGGTGAATGTAAAGTACTAAAAATCTGTGCTTGGCTTATTTCACAGTTTTTCCATTTTGATGCTACATTTTACATAAAAACAATTGTTACATGTTTGGTATTGAAATAACATTTTGTTGTTTTCAAGATACCATTAGAACAGATTGTAGTGCTTTGATATTGCATCTGAGTTGGACAGAGCAACCTAGTACCAGAAGGAAAATTTTAACTTTATTTCTTTTTCTACTAATGACTTTCCGTTATTAGCTACATGGACTTAATACACTGCAGTGTTTCTCCTAAGAGTCAACCATATGCAAAACTAAAGAATTCTGTACTAAGCTCACAGCACTGAAAGCATGCAACTACTTTATTAAAGATTTAGATGTTATTTTAAAGCACTTGTAAGTTCTTTTGTTGCTATGATTTTGCTATCATCTTGATTCAATAGCACTTAAAATACGATAGCTGTAGTCTATTTAAATGAATAAAGTCAATGGAAATTCCCTCTATGGATATTATAGGTTTCACCATTCACTGTATTAAAGCTTTATAACCTCATTGTGGGTCTTGATTCAAAAATTATAATGTGTATTGTGATCTTCACAGTTAGAATCAACTGTGCCTTGAAATCTCTTAATATGCAATCACATATTGTGCAATGTCATCAAATATACATTGTATAACACAGTATATAATTATTACCAAGTATCCCCTTCTGGACTGGGCTCTGCAGTGCAGCCATTATTTCCAGGCACATTTTTCTTTAATTCTTAATATCCAATTAAATTCACACTAGCTTCTAACCGAAGCAGCTTGTTAATTTCCCTACATGGGTCAGTAATAGCTGCTCATCATCTTCTGGCTAGACATGGCCTAAGAGTGACACAGTTTGGAAGAAATAAAGCAGAGCTCAGATGTCGCTATGACAACTGCCAGACAACAACAAATGAGAGATATTACAACTGTCACAGAACAGGGTAATGCTGTTTTCTATCTTTAGAAGCAGTTTGCTCACAGTAAATTCACTTGAAAGATGAACAGTTTTATAATGGGCCTAAATCAAATTTTATTAAAAAATTACCAAGGAGCGGGGAGAAGTGTTGTTTCCCTTATAATTCCGGATTCCGATAAGCCCCCCGCCCGCAGACCCCGACAACCAACGGCCAGGGTTGTCGGGAAGAGGCCCTTGTCCTCATCAACATGGGGACAAGGTGCTTTGAGGTGGGGGGGCCGCGCGGCCCCCCCTTCCCCAAGGCACCCCCCATGTTGAGGGCACGCGGCCTGGTACGGCTCAGGGGGGGGGCGCTCGCTCGCCCCTCCTTTCCTGGCCGGCGGGGTAGCGTGCTCGGACAAGGGTCTGTTGTGGACTTGGGGGGGACCCCCACGCCGATTTTTTTCGGCATTGGGGTTCCCCTTTAAGTCCATACCAGGTGACAGTGCCAGCGGCATCTCCTTTGCGGGCCCCGCCTACCTGCAGACCCGCTCGAAATGAGCGGACTTTTCTCCGGGCGGGAAAAGTCCGCTCATTTCAAAAGTACGGCGGACACACGGCCAGATTGTCCGGCGGGAAGATTGGAGTGCAACACTGCCTTCTAAGTCCGCCGTACTTTTGGGTCAAAAAAGTATGCCGGTGGCTACACACGGGGGGATTGTCTGGCGGACTTGAGTTTGCCGGACTTTTCCACCCGCTTGTTTGATCGTGTGTACGCGGCATAAGGAGCACCTAAACTTTCTCACTTAGTGAACTGGGTGAAGTAATTACAGACAAGTGGAGCAAAGTGGAGAAGAAGAGCTCCGTGCTACCCAAAGTGTTAAACCTTTTCCCCTTCAGGGAGGAAGAGGTTAAGCATCTGGAATCAGCGCCCCTGACGGATGCAGCCATGATGAGGCTGGTCAAACATGTGACCTTTCCTCTGAAAGACACGGTCTCTTTTAAAAAGGCAGATGGACACCGACCTTAAGCAAATCTACCTAATGACAGGTATAGCCTGCAAGCCAGCCCTAGTTCTAGCTGCAATGTCCAAAGCCATGGAGATCTTGATGGACAATATAGATGAGACGCTCAGAAATGTCTCTGAAGGATTGGCCAGAAGTTTGCCCATTCAGGAGCTGAGTCTGCTTTTCTGGGGGAGGCTTCCATTGATGTTATCTGCCTGGTGGCCCGGGTTATGCTTTCAGCTGTCATGACCACGCAAGCTCTGTGGCTCCGCCCGTAGTTGATCTTAACAGGTATAGTGCTGAATTATTTTTTGAGATCTCCTGTCTTCAGCAACAAATTGCATAATGCTATAGCCTGGGCCATGGGAGGTAAGTCAGGGTTCTACCCCCGCAGGACCGGCGTCGACAGAATCAGAACCTTCCCAAGAAGGCAGAATCTGGAAGTCAAGGCAGTCTTCCTTCAAGAAACTGGCCAAGGGCGGCTCCACCAGTGATTGGAAGCCCTTTAAGTCTTTGAGATTGGGCCTGCTGACATGCCAGCTGGGGGCTCGTGTTCTCCACTATCAGCATGTCTGGGTGGTCTCAATCCAGGACTTCTGAACCAACAGAACGGTATCCTTAGGCCACACCTTGACCTTCAGCAGTGCCCCCAGGCTTAGGTTCATCACTACGTCTCTTCCACCGTCTGAAAAAATAAGGATCCTGTAGGCATACATAGTCTCTCTGATAGAAGGGGCTGCAACTCCCATTCCAGGTAATGAACTAGGCCAGGGGATTTGCTCTCCTCTCTTCTTGGTGTAACAAAAAGAATGACGCATTGGAAGCCTATCATAGGTTTGACCCACCTGAACCGTTTCATTAAAAAAGATTGGTTCAAAATCCAGCAGTCAGTCCAGCCAGGAGACTGGCTAGTATCTATAGATCTAATAGATACTTACTTCCACGTTCCAGTGGCAGCAGATTTTCAACAGTTTCTCCAGTTTGCCTATGGTCAGCTTCACCTGCATTTCACCTGTCTCCTCCTTGTGTCTTTTCAAAAGTCTTATTGGCCATTGTAGCCCTCCTGAAAAGGAAAAAGGGATCCCTTTGCACCATTACTTAGACAATCTCTTCCTGCTAGCACAAGACAGATGTCAACTTCTGGAGCACATCTCCACTCTCCAGGATTTCGGGTGGCTCGTGAATATAGAGAAAAGTCACCTAGAACCATCACAGTCCCTCGTATTTCTTGGAGCTCATATCACAGTGAGGGGCACCATCTCCCCATCCGAGGAGAGGGTCTCAGTAATCAGAGACAGGATAAGTCTGGCGCTTCCTCATCTCATCTTCATGCCCTCCAGTGTCTGAAAATTATCAGCGCCATGGTGGCCACGATATCCATAGTGAAGTGGACACAGTAGAGGATGCGACCCTTTCAGAAAGGATTCCTCCAACAATGGTAGACAGCAAGGACCAGCACATCTATCTTACACCGGCCATGAGGGCTTCCCTCCTTTGGTGGCTCATGTGGAAGAATCTATGAAACTGACTCCATTGTCCCCATTACGTAGGTCACGAAAACAGCGGATGCTAGCAACAAGGGCTGGGGGGCTCACTGTCAGAGGTGGTGCAGAGCTCCTGGGATTTCCTCTCTCGTGGGATAGTGTCAAACATTCTAGAGTGCCCGGCAGCACTCCAGGCTCTCTTGGCATTTTGCCATTTAACAGCAGGATCCTCTGTCTAAGATGCTAGCTGTCCAGAATCCTATGCTAAGATTGGACAACACTACAGCAGTGGCCTACATAAGGAGACAGGGGGGGAACTAACAGCCTGTCCCTGCTGCAGGAGGTAAAACAGATTATGACCTGGGAGAAGAAGAACTTGGTCAACATATTTGCAGTGAATATACCCGAGGTCCAGAATGCTCAGGCAGATTTCCTCCCATAAGTCAGGCTGGACAACAACGAGTTGGCGCTCCACAAGGAAGTGTTCGAATGGGTCTTAACCAGAGGTTGACCCCTTCGCATCCCCATGAAACAAACTGACAAAACATTATTCAAAATTCCGAGACCCTCAGGCCTATGGGATTTATGCCCTCATGGATAAATGAAGGTTCCGCAGGGCTTATGACCTTCCTCCAGTCCCAATTATCCTCCAGTTCCTATGAAGACTCAGAATGAAGGGTGTGGAAGTGGTTGCAATAATCCCTTACTGGCCCAACAGGCCATGGTTCCCCCTCCTGACACTTCTCAGCTATCGGGATCTAATTCCCCTGCCCTTCAGACCAGACCTGTTGTCTCAGGGCACGGCTCTACTTCCTTGCTTGGCTCACCTGCACCTGAAGGCCTGGTTCGAGAGGGGAAGGCTGGAGGTGTTTCTTTGTCCAGAAGAAGTCATCCCTACACTCATTAGTGGGTGAAGAAGAAGCCTCAATCGGGTCTATGAGTGGATATAGGCAAAATGTATCTATATGTCTTTCAGAGCCAACCTGTGCAGTCCAGGATGTCTTAGGTATCCTGCAGTTGGGCTTAGACATTGCCCTGTCAGTCAGCTCCTTCAGGGTACAGGTGTCGGCTATTTCCCTGCAATGTCATGGGCCAGACACGCCTTTGTTCGTCATTTTTTCAAAGGGGCAGTCAGACTTAGACCTCAAAGAAAGCTGAGGTTCCCCAAGTGGGATCTCCCATTGGTCCTCAATTTCTTCTCACAGCTTGACAAGCCATTTAAATCAAGGAACTTGTTCTCGAAACTACCTTTTGGTGGCCATCACATGAGCTAAGAGGATATCAGAAATCCAAGCCTTGGGTTATAAAGATCAATTTCTAACCTTTTTCCCAGACAGGTTCTAATTCTGATGCTGGGGAATAACCCCAAAGTTACCGCAATCTTCCATAAGAATCAGAAAATTGTGCTTCCCATGTTTAGATCAACTGGAAGCACAGAGATGCATCCCCTCGATGTGGAGGACACCTTGAAACAATACCTGGAGGCCATAGCTCCCTTTCAACAGTCCAAGTATCTCCTTGTTCTCTTCCACGGGAAGAACAAGGGGCTGAATGCCTCGGTCAGATCCATCACTGCTTGGATTGTCCAGTCTATCCAATAGGCCTATAAAGTGAAGGGCTTGGCGCACCCCTGGAGGCAATGACAACAAATTCAACCAAAAGTGTCTCAACTTCATGGACGGCCTCATGGCACGTTGTGATATGCAGGGCAGCCTCTTGGTCTTCGATCAACACATTTTTGTCCCGTTACTGTGTTGAACCAGCTGCATTATCTTTTGTTAATTTTGGCTTACAAGTACTGTCAGTTGACAGAGTTAATTAAATCTTTATTTGCTCAGCATTTTTCCCACCCCTGTGTGTACGGCGATTTATTTCCCACAAGTATGATGCCATGGAGTCAGGAAAACTGAAAATTCCCTAATAATTACCATGATTTTCCTTTCCTGGTGGATGCCATGACAGCAGGTGTTCCCTCCCTGTATCTGAAGTAGTCTAGTTATGGAACACTGCCACTGGCTCAGAGCAAAGATTTATGGAAGTAGGGTCCTATAGGGTAGAAATGGAGGTGGAGCTAAACCCACAAATATGCTGCCATGGAGTCCAAAATTACTGTAAATATTTGATAGTGAATTTACCACTCTATTTAATTTTATATTAAAGAGTAACTTCACTTTTTGTTGTAACTTCACTTTTGTTGAAACAAAAACATCCCCCTCTGGGTGATCTATGTACATTGTAAGGATCTTAACAAACTTTGATTCCTACCATCTGTTATTCTGAAGAAATAGCTGTTTGTGTGTCTGTGTCTATGAATAAAAGTGAAAAAAGGGAAATATTCCTTCAAATATCATGCCTGGGGGGTGTCTATAGTATGCCTGTGAAGTGGTACGTGTTTCCTGTGTTTAGAACAGTCTCTGCACAAAATTACATTTCTAACGGAAAAAAAGTCATTTAAAACTGCTTGCGGTTTTAATGTAATGTCTGGTTCCAGCAATGCAGATGAAAATCATTGAAAAAAATAGCATGGGTAGGCCCCCCCGCCCATTACCAGCCACTTTGGGTCTGTATGGATATTAAGGGGAACCTCGTACCCAAATTAAAAAAGGAAAGGCGTGGGGCCCCCAGGCCCTATATACTCAGAATAGCAGTATACAGGCGGTGCAAACAAGACAGGGACTGTGTAGGTTGGTTGTGTTAAGTAGAATCTGTTTGTAATTTTGAACTGGTACATTTTTAAAGTGCAATGCAATGCCAAGCTGTGGTTTCCAAAGCAAGCAAAGTCCTTTCTTGTACTAAGAGAGGTATGAACTCCAAAGGACTTTGCTTGCTTTGAAAACCGCAGCTTGGCTTTGCATGCTATTATTGAGCTTATGATCTACCAAAACCCCCAGATCCTTATCCACTACAGATTCCCCCAGTTGTACTACCCCTAGCATGTATGATGCAAGCATATTTTTTAGCCCCCCAAGTGCATAACTTTACATTTCTCAACATTAAACCTCATCTGCCACATAGTCAACCAATTAGTGCACTGAGGTCGGCTTGTAAATTGGAGACATCCCGTAAGGACATTATTGTACTGCATAGCTTGGTGTCATCTGCAAAGACAGACATTTTAATTTTGATCCCAGACCCAATATAATTTATAAAGATATTAAAAAGTAAGAGTCCCAGCACTGAACCTTGGGGTACACCACTGATAATCTTAGACCATTCAGAGTAAGAATCATTAACCACTACTCTCTGAATTCTGTCTTTTAGCCAGTTTTCCCATCCATTTACAAACTGATATTTCCAAGCCTATAGACTTTACTTTACACATGTGCCTTGTGTGTAGAACTGTATCGAACGCTTTTGCAAAATCCAAGTATACCACATCCACAGCCACCCCTTTGTCTGAAGTTTTACTTACCTCTTCATAAAAAGAAATCAAGTTTGTACTCTGAGTCAATCTGTGGATAGTATGGAAAGGAACAAAGAGCATCAAAAGAACATAGACCTGAAGTGTGCCGGGGTCATGTAGTCAGTATGCCTAAAAGGGGGCATACCCAAGTATGAAATGTAACGAATGAAATGAAAAGTAAAGCGTATGGGTGGGTGGGACACGAGAGCCAGCGTCCACGAGAGGAGGAGGCAGAGGAGGGCAGGCTTTATGCAGCCTGACTCCTCCTACAAACACAGGCTGACCTGTGGTCAGCCTTACACTTGTACTCGGAGTCAATCTGTGGATAGTATGGAAAGGAACAAAGAGCAACAAAGAACATAGACCTGAAGTGTGCTGGGGTCACATGGTCAGTATGCCTAAAAGGGGGCAAAATAACACAGTTCACTGTGTAATCTGGTTGTTAAGCTTTTATCCTATTAACGTCTAACCTGGGGTGGTGGCAATGAAGTATGTATTTACCTGCAGAAAAGGGAGCGCTAGTATATAGCAAATTAATTTAGTAACTTCTATCACTCTCTCTACAACCTCACGGACACTGACTCCCCCCCCCCCCCCCACCCAAGCAGATATCACCGAATTCTTAGCATCCATCTCGCTTCCTACGCTAACCCCTGAACAACTTGACCTTTTGTCGGCCCCCTTCCTCCCTGAGGAGATACATAAACTCATTAGGAAACTTCCCCCACATAAAGCCCCTGCCCTGACGGTATCACCAATGAATATTATAAGCGCTATGCTGATCTCATCGTCCCTTATCTCTGCAGAACTTATAACCAATTTACATCCATGGGACATATCCCGAAGGAGTCTCTAGAAGCACTAGTAGTTACTATTCCTAAACCTGGAAAGTCTCCAGATAACCCCGCTAATTACCGTCCCATCTCGCTTCTTAACACAGACACCAAATTGTATGCCAAACTTCTAGCTCAACGACTCGCCACGGTTCTCCCTGAACTAATCCACCGCGACCAAGTGGGCTTTGTCCCAGGGCGGCAGATGCCAGATGGCACTAGGCGATTTATTGACCTTATTCAATGGGTCGAACGTTAGTGAACGCCTTCTCTCTTCCTTTCTCTGGACGCAGAGAAGGCATTCGACAGAGTCTCCTGGCCATAAATGGAGGCAGTCCTCTGGAAGGTCGGGATGTCAGGCACCTTTCTGTCAGCCGTCCTGGGACTATACTCACAGCCTAGTGCGCGTGTATGGACCTCAGGCATCATCTCGAACCCTTTCCAAATTACCAACGGAACAAGGCAAGGATGTCCCTTGTCCCCTTTAATTTTCGCCCTGGTAATGGAACCCCTAGCACAGACCATCAGGACGAACTCCCAAATCAAAGGTATTAAAGTTGGAGATACGGAACACAAGATTGGCCTCTACGCTGATGATGTCATTATTGCACTTACAGACCCGTTAAATTCACTCCCCGAGGTTCAACATACATTAGATTCCTTCAGTGCTGTCTCCATGTATAAGATAAATCATTCTAAATCTCTCATGCTTAATCCTGGCCTAGACCACCAGACCGTCTCCACGATCTTGGCAAAGACCTCTTTTACGTGGGCCACCAATTCTTTTCTTCCTTATTTAGGCGTTCAATTAACGTACCCCAGCTCCATTCTAGTGCGAACTAATCTTGAAAACCTCATAGGGAAGCTTACCCACCTCTCCAAGGACCTATTATCCACGGCAGCCTCCTGGGCAGGTAGAATTGCCCAGGCTAAAAAGTACGAGCTCCCACACATCCTATACCTCTTCCGCTCAATCCCCCTGCCACTCCTTCAAGCCCAACTCAAAAAACTCCAAGGGATAGTTAATGCTTTTATCTGGCAACACAAACACCCCAGGATTAAAATGAACGCACTTCTAACCCCCACATGCTCTGGTGGACTAGGTTCCCCAGACATCAAAGCATATTACCGAGCCACGTTACTAGACCAACTCAAAGCCTGGTGGTCTTCGGAACTACAACCCACTTGGAAACAGATAGAACTCACCATTTTAGCACTTGAACCAATTAAAATCCTTACAGCTATGTGGATTGATTTTAAACCCCCACGTTACCCATTGGACTCAATTAATGCCTCCCTCAGGGTATGGCAGGCATACTTTCAAAGCACCAAAGAGATCTCTCCAGCTGTCCTTCCGCTGGACCCCCTCGAAACCCTTCAAATTTTCTCCCCTGATCTTCCCATAGAGGAATGGGTAAAAGCTGGTATTACCAACGTAGGTGCCTTATTTTCCTCCACAACTCTCTTATCCTTCTCCCAAATACAACACCAATTTCGTATTCCTTCACCAACGTTTTTCCTCTATCTCTGGATAAGATCTATCCTGGCAAACCTACCTCTCTCCACCACAAACTCCCTGATGAACCCCTTAATAAAGTTCTTTGGCGAAAAAAATCTAAAATCAGGAGGTATCTCACTTATTTATAGAATACTTACCTCACCAGACCCTGAAGTGGTTCCCACACCCAGTGACTACAGGTCATCCAGAGCGCAACAACCCGTATAACCGGAAACGTGGCAGAAAGCCCTAAATGCCCCCGCATGATTCTCCCATTGCATCTCACATTGGGAATCACTGATGAAACTTTACCATGACTGGTATTACACCCCAACCAGACTCGCTAAAATCCTCCCTTCTTCCTCACCTAACTGCTGGAGAGGGTGCGGGAACAGGGGCACCCTGTTCCATATTTGTTGGGGTTGCCCTTGGATAAAGCCATACTGGAAAAAAATAAAATCCCTAATACTTCAGGTCTGTGGAATTTCCATCCCACTCTCACCCATTGACTTATTACTAGGAGTGTCTATGGTCTCTTGGCCGTACCACCTGCACACCCTTCTGACCCATATCCTTATCGCTGCCCGGCTAGCTATTGCAAAAAAATGGAAATCTATACAACCACCATCCTTGAAAGAAGTTCTGGTACTGCTGAATGCTCACTTTCAATTAGAATATGCCTTCGCTAAAGCGAACCAGAAAACTCAAAAGTTCCATACAGCCTGGGAAACATGGGTCGCAGACCCAAGGAGCAGCCCACTGAATTGACCAATCCCGGTTACCTCTTTTGTTGTTTCTCTGCAAGCATAGGTTACTTGAGACTAAACTTTGGGGTACTCTACATTACCTAAGAACAACTTATGCACTGACACATCTACCCTTTTTTCTCCCCCACTCAGTTATTGCCTACAGCAAGCGCTTGATACAATTTCTTGTTATACCTACTGTTTTTTTTTCTTTCTTTTATGTTCTTTTTTATCTTTGTGTTTGCCTCAATTTTTTTAGAGGTCATGCATTTGGATAGGAAACTGACAATCTTCCCTGACATGTACTCATACCTGCATACCTATATTTGTCTGTATTCTATTTCAACGACATGTTTCATGCCAGGGTATGCCCGTTTGGCAATGTACTGCTTCTACCTAACTTTTTTCTTGAAAACAATAAAACTTAAAGTTAAAAAAAAAGGGAGCGCTAGTAAAGACAGTAGAGGACCATCCCAGGGTTTGACAAATGTAACACTAACAAGCTGGTATAAAACCAACACCAAGTACCACACCTTGCCAGGCTCCAAGAACCTGATAACAGTGCCGCCCCCGAATGCTGTGCCTAGCGAGCATGCAGATGTAACAGAAAGGCCGGGGTGCCAACCAGTTGATTGGCTAAAGTAAGTGAGACCCTGGGCCAGAAGAACCACTCCCCTGGCTTTAGGAGCCACAAAAGCCAGCTATAGCACCACCTTGAGCCCCAAGCTGGTAACCAACGCAAAGGAGACCTGAGAGTAAGTCAGATACGTCACAAAAATAAGACCTACAATGGAAAGTCAGCTGAGCACAGCAGGGAGTCTACTCTGCTGGAACCCTGAGGACAGCTCCAAAAGAAAGTGCATAAAATAAAACAACCTGACGGGTCATCCAACATGAAATTCTGAGACTTAACTCGATATGCCTTGAAAGTGCTGTGGGCCGATACAAGCTGGAAGAGGCAAAAAAAAAAAACAGAAAAGCAAAATAGGAACTGGATGTTAACCATCAGGACTGGAAACTTAGACCGGAAAGCCTGGAAAACATGCCAGGCAGTGTCATGAGCCTTCCTGGTATTTAAACAAAACCTAATGATCAAGGCTGCTGCGTCAGTCAAATGGAAAACCAATCCACCATGAAACTGGAACTGAAGAGAAAGTGCGACGCTGGTACCTGCTTCAGAGACCTGAGCCTACTGATACTGGCCCGTGCACCGAGAGGTCCCTGGGATCCACTAAAGCCCCTGAGCCAGTAGAAACTGCGGAGCAGCAATAGGCTGACTAACCAATCATTCCATACCATAGCGCAACTCCTGGCCAGACGCAGCTAGGTAATTAAAAGGTAGTGTGGAATGACACCCAACTGGTCAGGAACACAACTAGCGAGAGAACCGTGAACAGACAAAGAAACCTGTGACAAGAATGTAACCTGCGAGAAGGAAACGTGACTGAACGAGAAACATGAGTAGCGTGAGCTGATAAAACGTGAGCAGCATAAGAACCGAGGATGAAAACACGACCTGCATAAGAAACGCAGGTTGCATGAGAACGTGAATCGATGAAACCACAAGAGAAAACCTGGGGGTACAAGAGAAAAACCTGGGAAAACGAGAGAAAAACCTGGGAAAACGAGAGAAAAACCTGGGAAAATGAGAGAAACACCTGGGAAAACAAGAGAAACACCAGGAAAACGAGAGAAACACCAGGAAAATTAGAGAAACGTAACATTGCATGAGAAACGTAACTAGGGATGAGCCGAACACTCCCCCGGTTCGGTTCGCATCAGAACTTTCGCAACACTCCCCCGGCTCAGTTCGCATCAGAACTTTCGAACGGACCGCAAATTAGTACGAACTTTAGAACCCCATTGAAGTCTATGGGACTCGAACGTTCAAAATAAAAAGTGCTAATTTTAATGGCTAAAATGCAAGATACTGTCCTAAAAAGGGTTTGGGGACCTGGCTCCTGCCCCAGGGGACATGGATCAATGCCTAAAATGTTTTTAAAAATGGCCGTTGAGCACTGATTTTAATGACGATTAAAGTGAAAAACAAAAGTGAAATATTGCTTTAAATATCATGCCTGGGGGTGTCTATAGTATGCCTGTGAAGTGCCACATGTTTCCCGTGTTTAGAACAGTCCCTGCACAAAATGACATTTAACGGGAAAAAAGTCATTTAAAACTGCTTGCGTTTTTAATGTAATATCTGGTTCCGACAATATGGATGAAAATAATTGAGAAAAATGGCATGGGTAGCCCCCCCCCCCCCTGCCCATTACCAGCCCCTTTGGGTCTTGTACGGATATTAAGGGGAACCCCGTACCCATATTAAAAAAAGGAAAGACGTGCGGCCCCCAGGCCCCTATATACTCAGAACAGCAGTATACAGGCGGTGCAAACAAGGCAGGGACTGTGTAGGTTTGTTGTGTTAAGTAGAATCTGTTTGTAATTTTGAACTGGTACATTTTTAAAGTGTAGCTCCAGTCAAAAAATCTATTTTTAAGCTTTTTGGAAAACATAGGGAAGGGTTATCACCCCTGTATAATTTGTTTTGCCGTCCGTCTTTTTTCATCTCACTTCATGTTGTCTCCTTCCGTTTGAAAGTAGGAGACGTTTGTAAGTTGGATGTTTGAAAGTAGGGGCCTGCCCTATATGCTCTGCAGAAATGACGGAACAAGGTGTTGCCACAACATTGTAAGCCCTCACAGTGACTTTTGGTGGGCGCTGGAGCGCCCTGCTGTGAACGATTATATCAAGAACTGTAATTACATGCCATTGTTGAACAGTGGTAGAAAAATTGGGCCTTTGGTGGTTGTGGTGCTGGTGCCACAACACTATAAGTCCTCACAGTTACTCTCGGTGGGCACAGGAACGGGGCCCTGCGGTGAAATATTATATCAAGAATTGTAATTACATGTCCCTGTTAAACAGGGGCTGAAAAATTGGGTCTTAGGCACTGGTTCTGGTGCCACGACACTGCAACATCTCCCATATACTCTAGTTGTAGTGCAGGAATGAGCCCTGCTGCAAAGCATTGCATCAAAAATTGTAATTAAATGCCCCTGTTAAACAGGGGCTGAAAAATTGGGCTGGTGGCACTGGTGCTACGAGACTGCAACCTCTCCCATATACTCTAGTTGTAGTGCAGGAATGAGCTCTGCTGCAAAGCATTGCATCAAAAATTGTAATTAAACGCCCCTGTTAAACAGGGGCTGAAAAATTGGGCTGGTGGCACTGGTGCTGGTGCCACAACACTGCAACCTCTCCCATATACTCTAGTTGTAGTGCAGAAATGAGCCCTTCTGCAAAGCATTGCATCGAAAATTGTAATTAAATGCCCCTGTTAAACAGGGGCTGAAAAATTGGGCTGGTGGCACTGGTGCTACGAGACTGCAACCTCTCCCATATACTCTAGTTGTAGTGCAGGAATGAGCCCTGCTGCAAAGCATTGCATCAAAAATTGTAATTAAACGCCCCTGTTAAACAGGGGCTGAAAAATTGGGCCTTAGGCACTGGTGCTGGTGCCACGACACTGCAACCTGTCAGAGGATCAACAGACTTCAAAGTTGGTGCTTCCCTGTGCGCCTGTGGGGTAGACCAGCGCAGAGGCGCACACGGGTGCGTGATACGGCATGTTTGCACATCACCTGATCACTCTGGCAGGCCTATAAAAGGCAACCATTTGCTCTGTGTCTTTGCTGGTTTGTCTCCTCAGCTCACCTGTGTTCCTCTGCTTCCTGTGTCTGTTTACCACTTCCTGTTGTGCCCCGGATTGCCTGAAGACTACGCTGACTCTCTCCTAACCTGACCCCTGGCTTGTTTAAACGGACTTCCTGCTCTTAGCCTTGCTGTCTCCCGGACTGATACCTGTGTTTGACCCTCGGCCTGCCTCTGGAATATCCTCTGTCTTCTGCACTTAGCCTTGCTGGCTCCTGGACTGATACCTGTGTTTGACCCTCAGCCTGCCTCTGTATTATCCTCTACATTCAGCCTTGCTGGCTCCAGGACTGATTAGCTGTGTTTGACCCTCGGCCTGTTTCTTCACTTTTCCTACCCGTTTTACAGACTGGCTTGCTACTTCCTTCTGGTCCGGTCCATCCTGCATGAGCCCTCTTCCAGACCTTCACGCAGTATATCCAAAGGCCATCTACACAGGCATCTCTTCCTTCAGAAGACTTCCTGCATACCAGTCACCTGCTGGCAACCCGTGCCCCTTCGTGCCCTGTACCCGCTGTTCCACCCTCAGGGGTACTGTGCACCCAGTTGCAAGGGAAGCCGCTCTCAGCACTTCGGCCCCTGATGAGTACCTGACACAACCTCTCCCATATACTCTAGTTGTGATGCAGGAATGAGCCCTGCTGCAAAGCATTGCATCAAAAATTGTAATTAAACGCCCCTGTTAAACAGAGGCTGAAAAATTGGGCTGGTGGCATCACCCAGAACCAAAAATGTTCTTCCAACATATCAGCGGAGGAGGAAGAGGATAGACAATCAACATAACAGGACAGTCACTCAGCATCAGCATAGGCAGTCTTGAAGGGATGTGATATTTAAAAAAAAAATATTTGGTTACATCAGCTTCAGGTGCTTGGTAGCTGTGGGTGATCCAAGACTGATTCATCTTGATGAAGGTCAGACGATCAACCGAGTCGATGGACAGGTGCACCCTGTGATCGGTAACAAAGCCACCAGCAGCACTGAAGGTGCGTTCCGAAAGAACAATGGATGCAGGACAGACCAGTAGCTCAATTGCATATTGTGCAAGCTCTGGCCAGTGATCCATCCTCAAGACCCAGTAAGCCAGAGGATTTTCGGTGGGAAAGGTGTCCAAGTCTGACCTTGCCCCTAGGTATTCCTGCACCATATAAATCAGACGCTGGCGATGGTTGCTGGAACCGATCATACCTTGGGGCTGCGGATTAAAAAAGTGTCTGAACGCATCGGTCAGACGGCCACCTAATCCACCGTTCCTTCTGACCGATGCCTCAGCAACACGTTGTCCGGGACCAAGAGTTTGCAACCTCCCAGTCTCTGGGAACGCGTTGCACAGGCCTTTCTGCAAGGCCTCCCAGATATGTCTCATCCTCTGCTCCCTCTGCGATGGCAAGATAAGGTCAGCAACCTTACCCTTGTACCGTGAATCACGGAGAGCGGCCAGCCAGTAATGGTCCCTCTCCTTGATCCGAAGAATACGAGGATCCTTCCGCAGGCTTTGCAGGATCAGGGAGGCCATGCAGCGTAGGTTAGCTGAGGCATTCGGTCCAGAGTCCTCTGGGTCACTAAGGACAACATGATCTACAGCTACCTCCTCCCAGCCACGTACAAGTCCACGGGTTTCTTGGGACTGTAAATCATCCCTACAAGACTGCTGCTGCTGCTGATGCTGAGTGCCAGCCTCCACCTCTGTCTGGATAAAGGGGGCCTTGAGAGGCAAGGAAGTCCTCCTCTTCCTGCCTCTGTTCTGCCTCAAGTGCCCTGTCCATTATTTCACGCAGCGTATGCTCCAACAGGTGGACAAGAGGTACAGTGTCACTGATGCATGCACTGTCACTGCTCACCATCCTTGTGGCCTCCTCAAACAGACAGGACAGTGCATGCATCCCTGATCATGCCCCACTGGCGTGGTGAGAAAAAACCAAGCTCCCCTGACCCTGTCCTGGTGCCGTAGTCGCACAGGTACTCATTGATGGCCCTCTGCTGCGTGTGCAGCCGCTGCAGCATGGCCAATGTTGAGTTCCACCTGGTGGACATGTCACATATAAGGCGGTTCTTGGGCAGGTTCAACTCCTTTTGAAGCTCAGACAGCCGAGCACAGGCATTAAATGATCGGCGGAAATGCACACAGACTTTCCTGGCCTGCTTCAGGACATCCTGTAAGCCCAGGTACCTGCCCAAGAACCGCTGCACCCCCAGGTTAAAGACGTGAGCCACACAGGGCACATGGGTCAGTTGTCCCTGTCGGAGGGCGGAGAGGAGGTTGGTGTCATTGTCGCAAACCACCATTCCTGGCTTAAGCTGGCGTGGTGTCAACCACCTCTCGGGCCTATCCCTGCAGAGCTGACAAAATATCTGCCCCACTGTGGCTCCTGTCTCGCAAACAAACCAGCGCAAGCACGGCATGGCATCGTTTTGCCTGCATACTTGCGTAGCTCCTTGAACGCCTACGGAGCACCTCTGGTTCTGAGGACAGAGCACAGGAAGAGGCCATGGAGGAAGAAGAAGAGGAGGGGGTGGAGGAGAGAGGTGTGTCACAACCAGTTGTAGCATTTTGGAAGCGTGGTGGTGGAACAACCTCCAACACTACTGCACCTTGTCCTGCATCCTTCCCAGCCGCCAGAAGAGTGACCCAATGGGTCGAGAAAGACAGGTAACGTCCCTGTCCATGCCTGCTGGACCATGAGTCAGCGGTAATAAGCACCTTACCGCTGACCGTCCTGTCCAGCGAGGCAAGGACATTGCCTTCCACATGCCGGTAGAGAGCCAGAATCGCCTTCCATGAGAAAAAGTGGCGTTTGGGGACCTGCCACTGAGGAACCACACATTGTACAAACTCACGGAAGGGGGCCGAGTCTACCAACTGAAAACGCAGCAGTTGAAGTGCTAGCAATTTAGCCAAGCTAGCATTCAACCGCTTTTTTCGCCGGTCCAGCAGCTGTGGCAGGGAAATTTGCCTGCTATAACCGGATGTGGGTGTACTGCTAGCAGAGTGCCTGGAAGCACTTGGCTGTGACACACCTAATTCTACACCTTCATTCCTCTCAGAGCAGGTTTCAGAGAGGACTGAAGGTCTAGTGGGGTTGGAGATCCCAGCTGATGAGGAGCAAGGAGAGGTCCGCTTTGTTCTTTGGTGTGGGTCTTTGAGGTACGCTTGCCAATGAGCTGCATGGCAGGTCAACATATGTCTGGTCAAGCATGTGGTGCTCAAGCGGCTGATGTTTTGGCTACGCGAGATACGCTTGAGACATATGTTACAAATAGCAGCAGTGCGATCTGATGCACTCATCTCAAAAAAGGCCCACACCAAAGAAGTTTTAGAATAACGCGCAGAGGCAGCGCCCTGCACAGGCGGAGCTCTGCGGTGTGATTCAGTCTGTGTGCTGCCCCTAAGCTGGCCCCCGGAGGGCATCCTGCCTCGTTAGACATGTGCCTCCTCCTCCTCTCTCTTACCAGGCACCCACGTGGAGTCAGTGCCCTCATCATCCCCTCCCTCTTCATCGCTGGAGCAAACCTGGCAGTATGCTGCAGCTTGTGGAACATGACTGCCAGATTGCTGTCCTTCTTGAGCACCCCCTCTCTCTGTGCTTACGCTACTGCCTTCCTCTAGCTGAGTATCATCATCAGAGCCTACAAAACACTGGGCATCCTCCTGGAGCATGTACCCAACACTGTGCTCAAAGAGTTCAGGGGACTCCTCAGGAGGACGTGGTGGGTCTAGGAAAGGGGTCACTGATGATGACATTGAGACGAGGGAAGACGATGCGTTGGCAGCTGCTTTGTTAGTACCCTAAGCCTGGGGGAGAGAGGATGAGGAGGATGAAGAGGGCTTGGTCATCCACTCTACCAAGTCTTCGGCATGATGTGGCTCAACATGTATAGCTGCCGAAAAGAAGGACAAGCGTGTCCCATGGCCACATGCTGATGATGACGATGCACCGCGTCCACGACCAGCACTGTTGTCTCTAGACACAGAGCCTGCTTGCCCTCTTTTATCGGCTCGTGCCTGTCTGCCTCTCCTTGTTGGCCTTCCAGACATGGTAATGGCCTGAAGGGAGATGGGAAAACCAGCAATTGGGTAGTGTATATTGTGCTGGACGCACACAACACCCACTAACTCCTGCAGATGCCTTTACTATAGAACAGGAATTAAAAGGTAGATACTGGTGTATACTGTGCTGTACTGGAGGCACACAACACCAGACCTGTGTTGAAGGTACACAGAGAACACCCACTAACTCCTACAGACGCCAACACACTACACAAGGCCGCCGCTCTGGCGGCCTTATATAGTGTGGGGCATGTACTACACAGCCTGAGCTATGATTGTCCACAGGCATCCTGCCTGTGGCCAATCATGGCTCTCCTCGCTGCCGGCGCTGTGATTGGCCAAGCATGCGGGGTCACAGTGCATGCTTGGCCAATCATGAGCCAGCAATGCACTGCAATGGGGCAGTGCATTGTGGGCCGTGAGCGCCACACGAATTTGGCACGAACGGCCCATAACGTTCGGTATTTGCTGAACGTGCGAACAGCCGATGTTCGACTCAAAACATCAAGCTCATCCCTAAACGTAACATTGCATGAGAAACGTAATACTGCATAAAATGTAAAATCGACCGAAAACCGTAACATTGCATGAGAAACCGTAATTTGCATTAGAACCATAAACTGCATGAGAAACGTAAATTGCATCAGTAACTTACCTGCATAAGGAAAAAACGTATAAGAAATTAACAGCATGAGAAACGTGAGTTAGAACAAAATGTGAGTGGTGTAAGAACAGATGAGAAGGCTTGCCACCGACCAAGCCAATTAAAAATGATCACCTCAATCTGTTAAACCCATAGGTGTGATGGGTAACCCACGGTTGAAGAACATGGACAACCCAGCTGTGTGAAACAACTAGAAAACCTAATAACAACCCGCCTGTGACACAACCAACTCCCTGGTACCTGACAAGTAAATGACGTAGGACCTAAAAAAGTATACGGACATGGGTGCCAAAATGACAGGACTAACAGCGCATGAATGTAAACCTGATGACACCACCCTAATGAATGCAGAAGTGAGCCCAAGCAACCTGCAGCTCCAAGACAGGAATATAAAAACGAACACTCAGGGCTAAGGTACCCACGAAACCTCAGCCTGTATGGACCTGTAGAAGTAACAGATCCTGGATGTAAGTACCAGCTAACGGAAATGCCGCGAATGAAGGGCAACATGAAAGGTGCGGCACATGGGAAAAATTTAAACATATGGGAAAGACGTAAGAAAACTGAAAAACGTAAGGAACCAGGGAGATGTAAGAAACACAAGGAGACATAAGAAACACGGGAAACGTAAGAAACAAAAAAAACCATAAAAATTGACTGAGACACGTAAATTGCATCAGACACGTAAATTGCATGAGAAACGTAAACCAGAGAACCATAAAATCCATGAAAACCATATAAGAACCGTAACTCGTGTAAAAACGACAACCACCTGAGAAACGCAAACGCATGAGAAATGCAAGAGTACCCGTAAATTGCATGAGAAACGCCCATTTCAGGAGAAAAGCAAATCGCATGAATAAGCAAGATTGTGTAAGAACCAGAAATTCCATAAAAATTTCAACTGCATAACCGTAAATTGCCTGAAAAACGCCAATTGCCTGCAAACCGTAAATTCCGTAAGAACCGTAAATTGCCTGAGAAACACAATGAATCTCGCATGACAAACCGTAAATCACACAAGAAAAAATACCACGTGAGAACGTAAACTTGTGAGAATGTACGCCACATGAGAACCTAATCGAATGAGAACGTACATCACATGTGAACATGAATTGCATTAGAACCATAATTTCCCTGCACGCGTATATTGCATGAGAAAGTACAGCCCATGAGAACGTGAAACATACATGAGAACATAACAGCATGAGAAAACGTAAATTGCATGAGAACCGTAAAATTTCATGAGAACTGCAAAAATTGCATGAGAACGTAAAATTACATGAGAAAAAGGAAAGTTGAACGAGAAAATGTGCCAGTATACACTTACCCTACCTGCGAGATCAAAACGATACCAGATCTGAGTGAGAGAGGAGCTGGCAGACAGCGGCTGATCACCCCCCCCCCCCCCCGAACACCTGGAGAATCGGATGAGTTCCCCCCCGACATAGATCCACAAGGACCGGAGCTGTTGGGCAGCGGACACCGGGAGAAATGGCTAGGCGACCAAGTTCTGCAATTTTGGTGCCCCCGGAGCCACCAGGCAGACGAAACCCCCCTCCCCCGGCTGAAGCAAGTGACTGAACCTCCCCTCCCCCCGGCAGAACCATCAGGAGAAGAAGGCGGGCAGGAGAAGCAACTCCCCGTAGCCACCAGGCAGACTATCCCCCCTCCCCTCAGCAGAGGCAGGTAACTGAATCCACCCCCCCCCCCTCCGCCCAGCAGAACACCAGGAGAAGGAGGCAGGCGATTGATTCTTCCCCCCTCCCCCTGGCAGAACACCAGAAGAAGGAGGCGGGCGGGAGAAGCGCCCCCCCCCCCCCCCCCCCGCAGCCACCAGGCGGACTAACCTTCCCCTCTCCCCTTGGCAGAGGCAGGTGACCGAATCCTCCCCCCTCCCCCGACAGAACACCGGGAGAAGGAGGCGGGCGGGAAAAGTGGCTCCCCGCAGCCACCCAGCGGACTGACCCCCCCAAAGCAGGCGATCGAACCTCCCCCCTCCCCCAGCGGAACACCGGAAGAAGGAGGCGGGTGGGAGAAGCAACTCCCCCCAGCCACCAGGCGGACTAGCCCTCCCCCCTCCCCTCGGCAGAGGCAGTTGACCGAAGCTGCTCCCCGTAGCCACCCAGCGGACTGACCCCCCCTGAGGCAGACGATCCAACCTTCCCCCTCCCCCTGGCGGAACACCGGGAGAAGGAGGCTGGCGGGAGAAGAGGCTCCCCCGTGGCCACCAGGCGGATTAACCCCCTCTCCCCTCAGCAGAGGTGGGTGACCGAATCCTCCCCCTCCCCCAGCAGACCACCGGGAGAAGGAGGCGGGCAGGAGAAGCAGCTCCCCCGCAGCCACCCGGCGGACTAACCCCCCCTCCCGAGGCAGGCAAACAAATCTTCCCCCCGGCGTAACACCGAAAGAAGGAGGCAGGCGGGAGAAGCGGCTCCCCCCAGCTACCAGGCAGACTAACCCTCCCCCCTCCCCTTGGCAGAGGCAGGTGACCGAATCCTCCGCCCTCCAGAACACCAGGAGAAGGAGGCAGGCGGGAGGAGCGGCTCCCTGCAGCCACACAGCGGACTGACCCCCCGAGGCAGGTGATCCAACCTTCCCCCTCCCCCCGGTGGAACACCGGGAGAAGGAGGCGGGCGGTAGAAGCAGCTCCCCCGTGGCCACCAGGCAGACTAACCCCCCCTCTCCTCGGCAGAGGCAGGTGACCGACTCCTCCCCCCTCCCCCAGCAGAAAAACCAGGAGAAGGAGGTGGACGGGAGAAGTGGCTACCTTGATGAAACAGGAGCCGCCAAACAGACAAACCCCCCTCCCCCGGCAGCGCCCTAGGAGAAGCAGATGGGAGAGACAAGCAGGCGCCCTCTCGTGGAGCCGGACGAGTCGACACAAGAGCCAGCGTCCACAAATGGAGGAGGCAGAGGAGGGCAGGCTTTATGCAGCCTGACTCCTCCTACAAACACAGGCTGACCTGCGGTCAGCCTTACACTTGTCTGCCAACTTCTGTCTTTCATGAATCCATGCTGTCTGTTTCTTAAAATGTTTTTTTTCCAGCAAGAACTCGTATATTTGGTCTTTTATTAAACGCTCCAGTATCTTCCCGACTATAGAAGTTAAACAGGTCTATAGTTACTTGGTAAAGACTTTTAAATATAGGCACCACATTCACCCTGTACCAACCCAGTGGTACTATTCCCCTCATTAATGAACTAAAAAATAGATACAATGGCTTTGAAATTACAGAGCACAATTCTTTTAGGATCCACAGGTGGATGCTATCAGGTCCAGGTGCTTTATCCACCTTTATTCTGTCTAAACAGAATTCTGTTACAAACGTCGTAATTCAACTTCTAAAGAGGAAACACAGTATGTAGATGTCCCAATGAGAACATCAGCAGTGAGAAGATGCCAGTGCTGTCATGTTTGCCAGGAGATTATAACCATCACTCCAGTTTCCTGACCAGTAGTCTTGTTATCCCAGAATCAGGTGGGGGGAATTGAAATCCTGCAGCCAGTATTAGGGGACCACAATAGATGGTACAAACAGCCTAACAAGGAACCAACACAGTTAGTAGAGGCCAAAGACAGGAACCAGGTGGGAGAAAAGACAATCCTAAATGATCCATGTCAGCAGACCAAGGCAGAGGTACACAGGGTTAACCCAAAGGTGGGGTCAGGAAGAGGCAGGGTTGGCAACAAGATCAGCATAAATCCAAGGGGTAATCCAAGAAGCGGAGTCAGTAACAAGCACAATCAGCAACCAGAACCACAGGAACCTATACTAGGGCAAAGACAGCATGTGAGAGGATACACTTCACTCAGCTCCTGCTTGATCCATCCATTGATCCTGCCCCGGCATCCGTGATCCTCCTTTTTGTCGGCTCCCCAGCTGGCTTCCGATCCCCATCACCTCTCGGACCCACCACTGGCCCTCTGCACATGGGGAAAGACCCGCCAAGGCTCGTTAGGCTTCAAGGGATCCTGGACAATATTGTGTCCAATCATGGGGTGCAGTTTGCATCCAGATTCTGGAGAGCTTTATGTGATTCCCTCGTGATCAAACTTTCATTCTCATCTGCATATCACAATCAAGCAAATGGACAAACAGAGGACTAATCAAACCCTTGAACAGTAACTGTGATGCTTCTGCTCATTCTCTCAAGATTCCCTCTACTTCCCCTGGCCAAGTTTTCATATAATAATTCAGTTCACTACACAAGACAGACTCCATTTTTTGCAAACTACAGTTACTAATCTTCATTTTTGTCTAATACAGTACCAGATTGTCCTGTACCAGCTGTTTCTGAAACTATGAATTTCTTCAACTCCAATAACAAATTACTACAGGAAACAAAGGCCAAGACACACGTGCATAATAAGGAGGTTTTTGACAGGAAAAGAAGGGGAGAATTGATGAGGTTTCTTATGAATTGGAACTGCCTGAGTCATTTAAGAACCACCCTGTGTTCCACATAACCTTGATGAAACCTGCTATCTCCGATCCCCTTCCATAATGAAACCACTCTGCACCTACCTGTTCCTCCTGCCATTCTGCTGCCAGCCCGTTGACAACCTGGCTTGTATCCTGACTCCACTTCTGCCTTTGTCCCTGTTCCTGACGTCCCACTTGTGTATTACCTCCCTGTCTGTACCTGCCTTCTCTTCAGTCTTGGAGGTGTCACCATCCCTCCACCATCCCTCCTGCTGCTGCATCTGTACTTCTGCCTGTGAGATTACGGTGCCAGCTTGTTCTTTACTGTTGTTCTTGGACTTCTGCTACACCTCTACAGTCTGGCCAGGAGTTCCAGTCCAGCTCCAGATTCAGTGACCCTGCCAGGCACTTGTGCCACTCTGCATCTCTGTGCTCCCTGTCAGCTCTATCAGGGGCTCCAAGTCAGAGCTGTAAGAGAGGCTGTCCTCTGCATATCAGGCTCTACCATCAGGTACGTGACAAAGACAACCCGGGTATCACTGGCTTCTGGTGATGCTCTATGCCGATGACACGATAATCCTGTTGGGCGATACGGAGCGATCCCTGAGTGAAACGATGGAAACCATTGTGCACTTTGGGAAGTTCTCCAGTCTAAAAATTAACTGGACTAAATCAGCATTGATGCAGATAGATGACGAATGAATGCAACACAGAGATCTAGTGGGGGAAATCCTTATCAGGGACTACAGTCAACTCAATATACCTCCTCTACTGGCCAAATTTTGATCACGTGTCAAGACCTGGAACGCTCTGTGTGCAAAGGGAATCATTAAAATTACTCTCATGCCCCAACGGTTATACATGCTCCATAACTCTCCGTTGGTAATCCCACTATAAACTTTTAGGATAGTAAACTTTATATTTTGTGAGTTGATTTGGAAAAATCGCCCCCTACGATACAACTGGAGCATCTGCAATGTCCTAAGGATGATGGAGGCCTTGCATTACCAAATCAATTCCTGTACTACCTAGCGTCACAATTGCAACATCTGATAGGCACCATGGTGGCGGAGGGAGAACAGGCAGACAGGATCCCCAGTGCTTCTGAGAGTATTATGCTACATACGGTGGATGGAAAATCCATTCCAACTGCCCTTGAGGCATTAGCCTTTTGGAAAACCCCAAAAAAGCTTCCCCACATATAACTTACTACAGAAATATGGAACACATCTAGATATCTGCAGGGGGCGACAGGCATCAATGAGTTCAGTCCCATTTGGTCAAATGATTCATACCTCGATCAGGCCAAGCTACAACATGCAGATAGATATATAATGCCATATTTTATCTACCTGATACAAATTGTTCATAATGGTGAATTTTTGACCTTTGAAACTCTGAGGGAGATGTATAAGTTAGCAACATTTATGCACTTCTATTACATGCAATTCAGACATGCATTCAAGGCCCAAACAAGTGCATCTGATGGCATATGGATTCTGTACGCCTCTTCTTTCAGCTGAAGGCAGTAGAGACCTCTAAAGGGTTAATCTCCCAAAGCTTTAGTACACTACTCCGCCATTTTCTCACAAAGCACCCTCTGACAGTAAAAAGGAAGTGGGAAGCTGATGTAGGCTTCCTAGATGAGGACCAGTGGGAGGAAGCTCTACAGACAGTTGCCAAATGCTCCCTGAATGTAACACAAAGGCTATAGAAAAAAACAGTGGTGCTGCGCTTCCAAAGTGAAGTTAATCTAAAAAGTAAACACTATATCAAAACTAAAAGAAACTTATTACTAAATAAATGTGTGTGACCTAATGGTGCGTGATCACCTCGGATACCCTTGGGGCCAGCCCAAAAAGATTCTATGTTGAAGACTACTCATATATACATCTAAAATTAAAATAAATCCACATAAAAGTGAAATGGCCAAACACAAAGTGGTGTAATCAGGAAGATTATCCCCAACTAAGATGCTCATATAAATTTAGTGTGTATATATATATATATAGAACAACAACTTCATGAACAACAGACTGTCATGCACAACAAAGTGTAAATAGTGATCAAAGTTGCATCAAAAGTGCTGAGCGCATATTATAAACGTGGAACAAATTAAAACACACAATAATCAAAGTTGCATCAAAAGTGCTGAGTGCATATAATAAACGTAGAACAAGTTAAAACACACAATAATCCAGCTAAGTGAACAAAGTCCAGTGAAAGTATCAAATGCAATTATAAAGTGGCTCAGTGCTTGTAAAGTGCATGAAGACTCTTCCTCTACTCCGGTGATTCCACGTGTTAGTGCACACACTAGGTAATTACCTCACCGCTGTAAAGTATACAGCGTATCTGCAGCCTTCTCAGAGGTACACAGGGAATCACAGGGGGGAACTTCAAGTAGCCACTCTTTAGTCACCGTCCATGTAGCCGCTCCATAAGTAGATTCCAATATGGTTCACCGCTGTAAAGTATACAGCGTATCTGCAGCCTTCTCAGAGGTACACAGGGAATCACAGGGGGGGGGGGGACTTCAAGTAGCCACTCTTTAGTCACCGTCCATGTAGCCGTTCCATAAGTAGATTCCAATATGGCTATTCCCGAGACATTTCTTCAATGCTTGGATTCTACATTTACAGCACTTAGATCACCGTACGTTAAGATTCCTTTGTATGTAAAATGACACCGTGCAGGGCGGGCTCTGTGCTCGTACACCAGCCCGGTGCTCCCCTCCTCCAGCCCGGTATACGCCGATCTGCCTGTACGATCCTATATTTGGGTTAGTTTCTCCCGCACAGCCAGATCGCCCCGCCTAGGCGATGCAAGATCTATGATGGTGGTACCGATGATGAATATGTAATGTTTCCTTTGGATATTGGATTGTATATAACTGTTGTATATGCACTAAATGTTGATCTTTGGACTGTATGTATTACATTTAAAAGAAAAAGTTTTTTGGATAAAAAAAGTATTCGACAATTGGAATCTTTTTTTTGGTATGATTCAACTGGTCTCTCCCATGAATTTGGGCCCGATGATAGGCCTTCTTCAGGCATGACCTGCTATAGCCCCTGTCAAAGAGACGCAAATAAAGGGCTCTAGATTCCATCTCAAAGTCCTCCTGTCTGGTACAGTTTATCCTGATTCACAAATATTGACTATAAGAGATGCTATGTATTAGCGGAGTAGCGTATGAACTGGTTTCATCAATGAGAGTATTTCCTGATGACTCTTTTCTGAATAGTGTAGAACCCAGGCTGTGATCCTCGCTGATGAAGATACTCACATCGAGGAAATCAATAACTCACTGGTCACACAAAGGAAAAACTGAGAGGGAAACATTACGTTCCAATGAATTAAATAATTAATTCAACTCCTTCCTCGTGCCAGTCCACAACATAAAGATATCATCAATATATATTTTCCAAATCAAAATCTTGTCCATAGTATCATGTAGTGACTCATCAAAAAAGATACTCTGTTCCCATTCCCCCAGGTACAGATTTGCATAAGAAGGGGCACATTTGGTACCAATAGCAACCCTCTTCACCTGGAGCAAATGGGGGCCATAAAAAACATTAAAAAAAATGGGTCAGAAGATAATCGAGCAGACTAAGAACAAATTATATGGCTCTGCCAATGTGTTCCTCTGGGAAATGAAGCCCTCTTCAACTCCAACCCCCCGACCAGTTGTAGAGGGTCTCCCCATCGACAGCTACCAACCAAGAATCAGTAGAAACAAAGACACCATCTTTTGTTTTCCACAAATAAATGGTGTCCTGTACATGGGACGGTAATGAATGTAGATAATTATCCACTAAATGACTGGAAGTCTCAGTCAGGCATCCATTGCCTGACACAATAGGCCTGCCTGGTGATCTATCAAGGCTTTTATAAACCTTGAGTAGGACATACAGAGTGGAGGTCCGTGGATGGGATACATCCAGAAATTCCTAGGTAGGTTTATCAATAATCTCCTTATTGTAGGCTCAACCTATCAGGTTTTTATATTTGAAATGGGTGGCTTCAACAAATAAAGATGGAACTCGTCTATACCTTTCTTTATTATTTGGAATTTTAAAAACCATGGATTAGTATTGAGCAAGGTCCATCACTACAATGTCCCCACCTTTATCAGATGGTTTGATTACAAGTTGATGATTTTGTCTCAAAGAGTATTGGACATGTGCATGACGAAAAAATCTGTTTTATTTTGTTTCATTTTGATTTGTTAATCTAGTTATTTCGTTTAGTTAAATTTGGTTGATTCGTTCAATTCATTTTCAGGAAATTCGTATTTAGAATTTTCTTTGAATGTACCAATTTTTTGGATTCAAAATGATCAAATCGATACATTTTTGAATAGGTAGAAGTAAATGGTGTTGAACTGGCAGTAACACACATAGAACTATATGGCGTTAAATTGACAGTAACGCACAAAAAAACGATATGCCATTAAACTGGCAGTAACACGCACAGAAGTAAATGGTGTTGAACTTGCAGTAAACCACAAAACTATATGGTCTTAAACTCGTAGTAACGCACACAGAACTACATGGAGTTAAACTGGCAGTAATGCACATATAATTATATAGCGTTAAACAGGCAGTAACACACAGAGAAGGAAATGGCTTTAAAAAGGTGGGGGTTGGTGTTCAGATTAAGTGATTAAGAATGTACTAGACCCGGGCGCATGCGCGAGGCTGTGGATGGCGGACGCCTGACTCTGCAGCTCCGCTCCACGCTGGCATAACTCCGCCGATCCCGGAGCGCAACAACCCTGCCTACGCTCGCAGCAGCTCCGCCAACGGCCCCCCCGCACGATCGGGACCCGCCGAACCTGCCAAACGGACAGTTTCTGTCCCTCCAGCACCCCTGGGAGGAAGCTTTCGGAGCATCCACGGGAGGCAAAGATGGCACCTCCGCTACCGCAACGTGCGCAGCCAGTGACACAGAAGGGAGGGAAGCTGGCAGTCACTGAGACAGGTGAGCTGGTGCACTACACCGCCCAGTATTCGGCATCATCCCCTACGGGAGACCTATTTTCATCCCAGAGCTCTGATTTGGATAAAGCACTGTGCGAGGCACTGCTTAGTCAGGGGAACGTGGAAGATAGCCCTCCCCCATACCCCATCTCTCCACAGCTTCACCTATAGACTATCCCGGGGACCAAACCATAATAGCACGTTTCTCCTCGCTATAGGATCAGGGGCTAGAGAAGGCGACTAAACGCATTACGGCTGACTTGAAAGGTGAATTTCATGAGCTGGGCACCCGTATAGGGACTATAGAGACCAAGCTGGACGAGACCATCTCCAGGACCAATCAGAATACTAACTGTATTGAGGAGGTACAACAACGACTAGACGAAGCCCTAAATAAACTCGATGATTTGGAAAATCGCTCACGGCGCTACAATTTTAGGGTACGGGGGATCCCCGAATCTTTTGCAGATGCAACGGCAGTGAGTAAAGAACTGATCTCACTTTTGTTAAAAAAAAAAAAAAGAACTGATCTCTCATCTCCTACCAGACCTCCCCTCTCATAAACTAGAGCTGGATAGGGCCCACAGGGCTTTGGCTGCACCCCGAGCCGATGGCTTACCACGGGACATCATCGTGAAACCACACTATTATTCAGTTAAGGAGCAGGTGATGCTCAAAGCTAGAGAAATAACTGATCTACACCTTCGGGATCACCCTATCCAGATTTTCGCGGACATCTCTCCTGCTACTGTTCAGAAACGTAGGGCTCTTAAACCACTTCTACAACCTCTCATAGCGAATGACATCAGATACCGTTGGGCTTTCCCATTCCGCCTAGTGTTTACTCACCAGCGTAAGAAATATTCTTTTGCAACCTTTCATGAGGGCGAAACATTACTGAAAAAGCTGGGCCTGATTTCCGTGGAGAATGTGGATTCTCCGCACCCAACACAACAACGTACCCCTCCGGCCAAGTCACCTCAGTGTCCTCTTTCGCCAATCTGGCGCTCAACCAGAAGCAAGGCCAAGTTGAAACCCAAACACTCTTGAAGTGATGGATGCCCTTCCGTTTTCTTTTACCATTGTGACGGCTGTCACCCTCCGAAACTTTTTGTCGCCCCGTAGGCGGGATCAAGAACTGGAACTTTTCAGTGGTTTTCGCTATAATGCCTGAGACTTTATAGTTATGGTTTTCTCTTAGTTTGATGGGAGGCTAACTTACCGGGAAGACCCCAAGAAAGTACTTTTACCCTACTTATGCAAGTAATAAGTTGAACTTCTTTATGCAGCACTGATAGTTTACTACTTTGATGTTGGGGGCTCCCTCCCCTTATCGTTACCACATGTTATGTTCATTTGTGTGATAGTTCTGTAGGGATTGGCGGAGGCCAGTAGTGGCAGTCATTCACCGAGTTTGCTTTCGGCCCTCTCACGGTGTGACGGGACCGAAATCAGACGGAGTGCAGTGTCTTCTGACACTGTACCATTTCCGAAAGGAATTGGGGTAATTATCCCCTCTGATTTATGATGTTTGTACTGTTAAAACTGGTACAGTTTTACACAAACCTTTTGATTTTGTTAGGTGGCTCTCCCTTGGGCCACTTATTCTTCACTATCTCTTTTTCTAACCTCTTTACTGATCCTTTTGTGTTTGTTCCCCACTATGTTACGGCTCCGCGGCTCCAAGCTCTGGCCCCCCCATGGACTCCTCCTCACGGGAAATGCTGCCCCCTGCTCCTTGGGGATCAAGTAAGTGACAGTTTTTTTTTCCCTTGTGCACCATGGTGACCGCTAATAGAAGTCAACCTTATGGATTCGTCCCCCACAATGTCCAGGGTATAAATGCCCCGGTTAAACGCAGAATGGCCTTCCAATATTACAAATCGTTAAAGGCTGATGTGCTGTTTCTCCAAGAGACGCACTTTTCACCAACCTATAATCCCACCTTTTTGCACCACTATTACCCTCAATTTTATTTAGCAAATGGCCCGGGAAAGACGGGAGGGGTGGCCATTTGTTTTTCTAAACGGGTGACCTTTTCACTGGAAAAGCTTGTGACCGATCCGGAAGGTCGCTACCTGATGGTGGTGGGTAAATTAGATGGTAGCATGGTTTCATTACTATCATACTATGCCCCGAACAAGGGACAATTGCCCTTTTTTCGGAAACTCTTGCACAAGGTGACCCCAGACCTACAGGGTGCTGTTCTGTTTGGAGGGGATTCTAACGTAGCCCTAGACTCCATACTGGATAGAACGGGACGACCATCGACCCCTCGGAGACACTTTCCAAAAATCGGTTGTAAATTGGCTAAAATGTTGCATTATCATAACCTGATTGACCTGTGGCGAGAGTTTAACCCATCCAGGAAAGATTATACATTTTACTCCCACGTCCATAATACCTATTCTAGAATAGATCACTTTTTCACGGTCCCAGCGACAACTTCTCTGTTTCAAACAAGTAAGATTATAGACGTGACTTGGTCTGACCATTCAGCCGTTTGGACAGCTAGTGACTCTTTACAACGCTATTCAGGCCCGGCCCCTTGGAGATTAAATGACTCACTACTTAGCAACCCCTCGATTTGCATTGAAATTGAACAAAAGCTCAAGGAGTATTTTGCTCAGAATGATCCTACGCATACTTCTGTGGCGAATACTTGGGCGGCACATAAAGCGACCATTCGTGGGTATTTCATTCAGATCGCATCGAGGTTGAAAAAACCTCTGAGTCACTGATCAACCAAAAGGGTCGCAAACTGTCCAGCCTGCTAGCCCAACACAAAGACAATCCTGACTTGGACCTGAGGGCTCAGATTGATTCGGTTAGACTGGAACTAAATCTTTGTCTTACAACCAAGGCGGAAAAAAATGGCAGATGGACACAAGCAAAATTGTACACACAAGTAGACAGACCGGAGCACTGTTGGCACGTAAGCTGACCCCCAGACCCCACTGTAGGATGGTCCCAAAGATTAGGCAGCCTGACGGGTCTCTCACGCAGAACCCACAAAAGATATTGAAACTCTTCCATTCCTATTTTACCTCCTTATACAGAGAGCCGGAGACTCTGTCACCTGGTTCCATAAAGGACTTTATCAGGGACTTGCCTCTACCGTCCCTTGCTGATCACCACAAGGAAATACTAGATGGTGCTATCACCATGGAAGAGGTATTGTCTGCAATAAAGCAAGCCCACGCCGCTAAAACACCGGGTCCTGACGGTTTCTCCGCCTCTTATTATAAGAAGTTTACCCAAACCCTAGCGCCCCACCTATTGGAATTTTTCATGGTCTTAAGAGAAGGAGATCATCTGGGGGGAGACCTAAATAGAGCTAATATATGTTTAATACCAAAGCCTGCCAAAGACCATAGTGACATAACAAATTATCGCCCTATATCACTTATTAATGTGGATTTGAAATTGTTAACCAAAATTTATGCTAATAGACTCAACACCTTCCTAGCACAATACATCCATGTGGATCAAGTGGGATTCGTCCCGGGTCGTCAGGCAGCGGATCAAATCCGTAGGGCAGTAGACATAATATCCTTGCTCCATTCTAATTGGGATGGCCTGGGAACAAGAAGAGGCATGCTGTTGTCATTGGACCTCCACAAGGCCTTTGATTCCCTTTCTTGGCCCTTTCTGTTCCACATTCTGAGACAATGGAATTTTGGACCTAAATTTCTCTCTTTACTATCTAAATTATATTCTACCCCATCGGCTAACATCGTCGCCTTTGGGCACAAATCAGATTTAATACAAATAAGAACAGGAACCAGACAAGGCTGTGCCTTGTCGCCACTTCTATTTATAATTGCAATAGAGACACTGGCAATTGCTATCAGAGCCAATCCCAACATACATGGGGTGACTAGCGGAGGCAGAGATCATAAATCATTGTTTGCAGACGATCTCCTGCTGTTCGTTACAGACCCCATCACGACATTACCTAATTTGGCATCGCTCCTCTCGGAGTTTGGAGCAGTCCAAAGGTCAATCAGTCAAAATCGGAGGCCATGAACATTAATCTAGCTGTTTCAACCCAGACCACCGTACAGGCCTCTTTCCCATTTCGATGGAGCAAACAGGCTCACCCCTATCTTGGCATTAAACTCACTACAAATGTATCCACCTTGTACGAGGCTAATTACGCCCCCCTTCTCTCTTCCACATCAGAGGATTTATAGAACTGGCAGAACCATGGTCTTTCCTGGATGGGTAGGATAGGCACTGTTAAAATGATGACCCTCCCTAGGATTCTTTACTATTTTAGGTCCCTCCCGGTCCCAGTCCCCGCAACATTTTTTAAACAACTCCAATCATTAATCTTTCAATTTATTTGGAGCAGAGGGGGTTGCAGGGTGGCCCGATCTTCCCTGTATGCCGCAAAGGGGCAGGGGGGATTAGGGGTTCCACACTTCTTACACTACTATAGAGCGGCTCAACTGACACAGCTTTACCACATCTACTCTACCACCTACCGACCGGACTGGGTTAATTTAGAGGCTCAGGCGTGTTCTCCCCTCCCCATGGATCTTTTAATGTGGTTACCTTCTAGAGAGCGTAGGGCCATTCTGAGCCCTTCCCACTCCCACTCTTTGGACCTATGGGATAGGATGTGCAAAATATACCCTTTACGGTCACCACATATCCCAGTGGCTCCTATTTTTGGTAACCCGCACTTTCCCCCAGGGCAACACCCGCAACAGTTTTCTTGGTGGACCAATAAAGGCCTGTTCAGGATAAATGGGGGAAAACACTGCGCTATAACTGAATATAAAACAAAAACAGCTGCCAACACTTAAAACAAACAAAGTTCCACAGTCAAAAAGTAAAAAATAGTGTAGCGCTTCGGTAGTAGTGAATGTGATCAACACATGCACACAAAATTCCAAATAAATGGTCACATGCGACAGTCCATATACATAAAACACAGTCCAATGGAATAAGTATGAACTTCCGTGATGTAACTGGTGCAGGAATGGTTAGGCCATTACAAGGAAAGAGAGGGATCTTGCTAAACAGATATACCCATGTAAAACAGCTTGTCTGTAGACATTAAGGAAGTAGATGAGTACTCTTACCTGCTGTGTTGGACTCACACGGTCATATGACAGTTGAGTCAGTAAAGCTTGGGGTCCCAATCTAGGGCCAGGGGGTGGATCGATGAGGGTCCGTCAAACTGATGAGAGAACTCCAACCAACTTTGTGCCAGGCGATGTATTTCACGGATGGAACATCAGGATGGTTTCTTATCCAACTCGGACGTAGCACGATCAACATCGATACTCCGATCACCCCAAAATAGGGTGAAAGATGTTAGAGGTTTTTTAGTCCAAAAAAAGAGAAAGGAAAAAGAGGGCTCCACATGGTGCGGGTCAGACGGTATAAAACTGCAAATTTATTTAAAAGTCAAAAAATTATATAAAATATTTTATGACTTAGTGATCACAAAAAGGTTAGGTAAAAATGAGAATAAAAGCAATGTAGGGTGCCAACAGCTAGCCCGACGCGTTTCGACACATATGTCTTCGACAGGGTCATGTTGGAACCCACCACATTGCTAGCAAATTTATGGAGTGTCTGAGATAGTTCCGCCTACAAAAGGGGCGGAGACTTCAGTCTGGGACAACCCCTTACAGGTAAAGTAAACAATCATGTCAAACCAAGGTAAACATATTCAAACATGATAAACAAATGTAGATATCAATCTGTCATCCGTATGTGGTAGTACCTTCTCATACAATACTCAAGTTAGATTTGATAACAGAAAAAATATAAGTCAAAAAATAGCAATAATAATAAACAAATCTCATGCATTGGTCGGAGCCACCCCAAACTTGTAGGTCGGGGGGGGACCGATGATAAAGTGGTACACGTGCGAAATTGAATCAAGCACATAAACATAGTTATCAAAACATGAAATAATTCCGCTATATATACTGTATTACAAATCCATCACCTGGGAGAGTTTACTCACAATTGTATTGTATCAAGGTAGATCTGTGCGTGTCAAGGTGGCAATGTCTGATGATGGTCTATCATTGTGTGGGTTTGGATGAATCTTGATAACTTGCTGACAGTATGTGCGTTACCATAACGACTGTTAATACATGCTATCTATTTTGATAAGATTCCGGTCTCTTGGCGGAATTACGTCCCGACGTATGGCACGAACGTAACGGCTCTACCAATCGCTGGTGTGCGCATTGCATCACCATGTAAGGGAGGTGTTAGAGGAGACGTACGTCCCTCTGACCACGAGGCTGAGGCGTGTACGTTTGAACGTCACATAATGTATCTCCCATGTAAAGCCCTGTTCAGGATAGCACATTTCATAGACCATAGAGGCATCAAAAAACGTTCTTATTTTCGGGACACCCTTGAAATGCCTTTGACGGAGACATTTCGATTCTCTCAAATTATTCACTATATTCAATCACTTGGTCAAAGTCAGGGAGATATTAACGCTAGAACACTTTATGAAAATAAATGCCTCAAAGCACCTGGGGCACGGGGAAGCATCTCAGAGTTGTACGCCTTGCTAACAGTCCGAAACTCTAAGCTTCCTTATCAAACAGCCTGGGAAGCGGACTTGGGGAAGACGATTGACGGGGATGTTTGGTCCAAGTGGTCAGCCGGGGTGCACAGGGGAATTTTGAACACCTCCCTTGTGGAGGCCGGTTACAAAGTACTGTCGCGTTGGTATCTGGTTCCAGCGCGGATAGCCAAAATACACCCAGAGGCTTCACCCCTCTGCTTCAGAGGGTGCGGTCAAGAGGGAACAATGTTCCACATATGGTGGTCCTGTCCAAAAGTCAATAGATTCTGGATAAGAATTTTTAATTTGGTGTATTCGGTGACCGGAGTGAATATACCTAAAAATGTTAAAACAGCGCTATTTTCTGACCTCTCAAGTAACCTGTCTAAACACCTCAGATCCCTAATTTCTTACATTTTTTTGGCAGCTAGGATTGCCATAGCGCGTGCATGGAAAACCCCTCAAATAAACCTGGCGCTTGTCAAAAATAAAATTTCCTGGATCATGATTAATGAAAAATTGACTAGTATTCTCCGAGACCAACAAAACCGATTTGAAAAGACATGGAATCCCTGGGTTAGATATCTTCAGTCACCGTAAGGGGGGGGGGGGGGGTTAGTGGGCTGGAGCGTGGGGATCGTCTATACACTCTCTCTTTTTCCCTCTTTTACTCCTTTTTCTTTTCCCTTCTTCTCCCGCTCTACCTTTTTTCTTTTCTTTTCTCCTTTGTTTCTTTTCTTCTTTTACTCTATCTTTTACGAAAAGGGCCACTTTGCTCCCATAGTTTGGATCTCAAATGTGTGAAAGTGGACTTTATGGAGCGTCTAAAACAGCAAGCGCTCACTATTACATGACTACTACAACTCAGATCTGGCTTACAGATCTCCAACTCACGACAATTTTCTATGGTAAATCACAAAGGCTTTTGTTAATATTGTCTGATATTCATTGAATAGTCCTGGCAGGAGAAGGTTGGTTGTTCTATAATTTACCAGTTTGTTGATATGTGTTTTAATATGAATACTTATGGCTTCTCTCGTACGGATCTGAGATTCACAACTGTACTATGAAAGTGAACTAAATATGTATAGAAGTGAACCCTTGTTATTGATGGAAAAAATATAACTTCAATAAAAATTATTGGAAAGAAGAATGTACTAGACCCAAACGAGAGGTTTTACTTTTTTTACGGGAAAAGGCTTCTATCCCTGTAAACGATGTTTAGTGTGTATGAAGACGAAACGCCCAAACGAAAAGATACAGAATTTTACATCCGCGAGTACAGATGATACCTATGAGGTTAAGGATTTTATTTGCTGTAACACGGAAGGGGCTGCAGACACCCTGCAATGTTATTGTGGTTTACAGTACATTGGGTTCACCAAAAGACCCCTAAAAGATGCGCATCAAGGAAAATATCCTCAATGGATAGGACAAGCACAGCGTATCAAAACATTTCCTGTTATGCCACAATAAAGACCCCAGTGATTTGAAATTCTGGGGAATCGAACCATACATTAAACACTGGAGGGGAGGCCTCAAAGTGAGGACCCTCAGTCGGCTAGAGTCTAAATGGATCTTCACATTAGATACTTTCTCACCTCGAGGCCTGAGTGTTGAATTCGATCTTAATTGCATCCTTAGTGATTTTTTTTTTTTTATTATTATTATTTGGTATAATTTTTTAGACATTTATTTTAATATCCCTTTTTAAATTTGCTTCTCAGTGTGTTATAGTACCATATTTAATACGCCCGACCCCTATTCTACATACATTTCTCTTAGTATCATTTAAAACATCATTATGCTATGCCTATTTTTTTTACATATTTGAATATCTTTTTACATTTTTATGTCATGCGTAATTTTTATCATATATTGATTATTTATTAATTACTTGTCATTCGCTTTATGCGTATAATAGGACATTTTATTATTTTACATTAATAATACCATTATGCCTATGTCAGTTCTGGTGTTCATCCCACCCTATTGTAATATTCATCCATTATAAATCTTCCTTTGTTATTTTTTTAATCTATCTTCTTTTTTAGCTCGGTAACTTTTACCTATTTTTTCTTAAATTCATTTACCTCCATTGGTTTTAGTATGTATGCATTGTTCTGAACATATAATTTGTGCATACTCTTTTATATTAGTAGCAGGACCCCACCAATATAATAGCCGCGATATTATATATATAAATTACTCTTTCTATCAGCAGTAGGATACCACCAATAAAATGGCTGTGCTTGGATCATAGAAACAATCTTTCTAAACATGGCCACTATGATATATTTGCATTGGGCTACAAGAAAATAGTCACCCATTACACTCAATGATGCAGACTATTTAAAGACATGTTCAGTGCCTTACGATTATCCCCTGATGAAGTCACGTGACTGTGACGCCACATGTAGGGATGGAAAGGCACCAGATCCATATCACTGGCCCAGGATTATGGTGCAAGGAGGAAGCATATGATACAAATTTTTATACACATGCGGTTACCTCATTACTGCAAGGTAAGAGGCCATTCCCACTAGTGTGTGTGTTTTGCACGAAGAGGAGATATTTGCTCTCTGGCACTTGTTGCACTTTGACATTTTTTGCACAAGAAGACAGGATTGTATTGCTGCTTTGCACAGTTTTTGCACTTTGCACAAAGAGACTTTATTGCTTGTTTTGCACAGTTTATTTGTATTTTTGCACAGTTTATTGAACTTGCACATATCTTTATTTGTAGAAGATTAATTTTATTGTTCAGCACTTGTTTAACAATATTTTGCACTCTGCACTTTGGAATCAGTCACTTTATAGTGTATTGTGGAGAGTTTTTACACTATTGATTTTGTTTTGTTTATTTATTAATTTATTTGCATTTGTACCACTACCTTTAGCAACACATTGCTCCTTGTCAGTATACCTTGATTATTTGGTTTTCTGTGTCTGAACAGCGCAGCACCAACCCCCACCTTTTTAATGCCATTTCCTTCAGTGTGCATTACTGCCAGTTTAACACCATATAGTTCTGTGTGCAGTAAAACTGTCAGTAACACACACAGAAGTAAATGGCGTTAAACTGGCAGTAACACAATCAAATAGACAGTGTTCAACTGTCACTACACTGGCGCTATCTGAACTGTCCCTTTTCTAGCTATACACTAATGTCAAGATTATTGACAGTCTCAGTCTCACTACACTGCACTGAAACTATCTGAGCTGTCCCTACTCTAGCTGCACACTATGCAAAACTGAATGATGGTCCTCACTACACTCACACTATCCCTAGACTAACACTAAACTAATATTCTACACTGACAATTGAAGCAAAATAGCACAGTACAGTATAGCACACTAACTAATAGCACTGAACAGAGCCCTGTTCTATCTCTACCCATGCCAAAATCACACTGAAAATGGTTGCCATTGAAAGAAAAAATAAAACAAATTCCCCCACCAACGGGGTTTTTAGGCAGCAATAAACAATAAGCGTAGCATAATGTAAAAAGATTATTTTATTGTATGGTAAAAATATGAGCTTCACCTAGGTATTTAAAACAAAAAATAGAGCTAGGCTCTTATATACAAAAAATACAATGATATCAATGGGCATACACTAAACAGACCTAACTATAGATATACTGTATAAAATTAGTAACAGCAAAAAATAGTTCTAACGCGTTTCAACCACTAGGGTCTTCTTCAGAGATAGTCTGTTGATAGAGAAACAAAATAAAACTTAATAAATCTATCGAATAATATTTATTTACAAATATTCAAAAATATTCTAAGTTTGTTAGTATGGTTTACCCAGTATATTATTGCCGAAAGGTTCACGTAAATTATAATGCTTAATGGTGGAGTTTACCCAGGTTCATGCTTCGGTATCCCTCACATATTAAAGAAGGTACGTGGTCCATACGTCTCACCACAGAATCCAACAGAGGGGCTGGGGTCGGAGGCCCAAAAGCGCGGCTCCAGAGCGGTCACACGAGAGCCCTATGCCCCACAGAAATTGTAGGAAGTAGGTGCAAATGTAGGCAGCCTGCCCGTATGGTAAGCCACGCCTGTGACAAAAATCCCAACATAAGCAAAATTAGACATATATGTTTCATATATAAGCCCACATATGTGGTATGAAAATATCATACACATGATTTATATGTATATAAAGGGAATATCCCCAGATATCCTCATCTACATCAGGAAAAAATAAAAAATAAAAAAAAAGAGGAGGAGGGGACAAAACTCAAAAGCCACCACACGCCAAAAACTGAAAAAAACAAAACAAACCAAAACTCAAGTAAAAAGGAAAAGGCGTGAAATGACATGTGGTTGGAATGGTGTATGTAATGACATCCAAATAATGGGTGACTGGAGTGAATGAGTGGGTGAATGGTGTACATAAAGGGTAAGGTATGAAGGTGAAAGGTGTAAGTCTGTGTGTAGTAAAAGGAATTTGAAAGGTGACGGCTGGGATATGGGGGTGACAGTAAGATAAGTGCATTGATATGCTGGTGACAAGTAAAAATGGAAATACATAAGGTGCTAATAAGGGACTAGTGAAAAGTGACATAGAGATAAAAAAAAAAAAAAACACTAAACTGTCCAGATGTAGTAAACCATGTTTATACTAGGAGTAATGACTGTTACCTGGATTACTGGGCTGGGCAGGGGATTCCCAAAATGGAGAAAGGAGGGACTGTTACTGGAAAACTATCCCGGGAAGAGTACCAGACACGGTCATTGACTCCTAATCCATAAAGTCACCCCATCTAGAAATAAGTAGAGCAAAAAAAACGAGCTTGCTATTAAGAAAGCTAGTTTAAGGCGATTAATTAAGTACAATGGGGACATGCTTGCCAAGCCAGGAAATAGTCAAACTTACAAACCAGGGATTCAGGGATAGCAGAGTCCTTGTTTGTGAGTTGGAGCTAACACTTACTGCCAAGTGTGCTGTGTTATATAGTGCCCCGGGATTGCGTCACAGGTGATGGCCGCCCATCCATTGGCCAATACTGCCTATTATTGCCTGGTCGCCTAAACAGGTCGACCACGTGTGGCCGCCCCGGCGTCCCGGAAGGTCGTAAAACGACCCCGAAACGACGTCACTTCCGACGCAAATGCACGACGCTAATGCGTCACGTTCGTCCGCACGAAGGGTCAGGCGAACGTGAGGCACGTCCGGAAGTGTCCAGGGATGCCGCCGACAAGGAGATACGTGTCCCCCGTAGCTGGGCGGAGCCAGCCCGCGCCAGTCATACAGGGGGACATCTATGGAGAGAGCCCTGTGTGTGCACAAACAGGGGTCCCTCCTACCCTTGTCGGGGAGTCGCGCCAAAAGGCAACCAACCCCCCCACACCTCCTCCCCGTAAAATGGGGGGACATTGGAGGCAATATGCAGAGGGACCATAATAGTGGGGGATGAGCATAAACCCAGGCCAAATCAATGCGGAGATATGTCGCTACTGTCCGATACCTCCCCAGACCCCCAGGACAAAAAAAGGGTAGGGGTGTATGAGTGAGAAACAAGGGGGGGCAAAAAAAAAAAGGGGGGGAGGGGGGGAGAGGACAGGCGACAGATCCCAGCACACCACTAGCTAAGAAAGCTGTTTATTTAACCAAAGAAAAAAATAAAAATAAAATCCTTTTCATATTAATACATATACAAATATGACATGCATGTCCCGACATGCAAACGCATGTCTTTATTCAAGGACAGACAAAGTAAGTATATAACTACAATGAATATATAGAAACAAGCAAATATAAAGTAGTAACATAATTATACAGTCGATCACACAAAAATATGGTGTTCTATTGCGGGTACTGTACCATGGTGCCCTATTTAGTTGTAATCACAGTAATTAAGGACTAGCAACAATTTATAAGGGAGGCATGGTCAGGGAATGTTCCTAGACACTTACTAGGGAGTTAGAGAAAAGAACATAGAGGAGAGTGAGCTCACAGAATAATGGGGCAGGTACACCCGGTCTCTACTGTGTCCTTCCTGAGGAAAACCCCTTTAGGAAGGGAGCAAAGGAGACCGATTCGTTAAGACCTGGGAAAGAGGTGGCATCCAATTTATGTATCCACCTCTGTTCACGTTGTAATAAGGTCTTATTCCAGTCGCCCCCCCGGGCAGGTATGTGTATACGGTCTAGGGCAGTAAATGTAAATTTAGGCATTCTATAGTTGTGTGCTTGCACGACATGGCGTCCAATCGGCAAGTAATAGTTACCTATTTCCATACTATACACATGTTTAGACATGCGGCGGTGGAATTCTTGTTTCGTTTTGCCCACATAATACGCCCCACACTCGCATTCCAAAAAGTAAACCACGCCTCGTGTCTGGCAATTTACGAAGTGGGTAGGTCGAAAGTTGACACCGTTTGGTAGACGGAAGATCTTATCACATCTAATGTATTTGCAACACGAGCAGTGATTGCAGGGGAAGGAGCCAAGAACTGAGCAGTGTTTGGACCTTTTGTTCTCATTCCTATATTCGCTCTGTACCAGTTTATCATATAGCGAAGAGGCCCTTTTGAAGGAAATAGAGGGACGTATTGGCACCAAACAACCGATCTTGGGATCGTCTTTTAAGATCGACCAATGTTTTTGGATAATATCCAAAATGGTATTGTGTTGTTTGGTGAAACGCATAATAATCCTCAGTGGATCCGCAGTGGGGTCACTACGTTCCTTTTTATAAAACAGGAGGTCCCTACGGGGTAACACTGCAACTTTGTTGTAGGCCCTATGGAGGCAAGAGCGACTATACCCTCGTACGAGGAATCTGGTCTGAAGTTTCTGTGCCTCTTCTTTAAAGAGACTGTCATTTGAACAGTTTCTGCGGAGGCGGAGGTATTGGCCGTAAGGTATAGAACGTTTTAAGGCCATAGGGTGAAAGCTATCTGCATGCAATACCGTATTGCCCGCAGTGCTTTTACGGTATAGAGAGGTGAAAATTGAATTATCTGGGGTGCGTCCTATTGTGACATCCAAGAATGTGATACTCTGGGTGTCATATGTCACAGTGAACTTAAGATTATATGTGTTTGTGTTGATACAGGACATAAATTTCAAAAGGGCAGCTTCCGATCCCTCCCAGATGACGAGGACATCATCGATATACCGCCGCCACATAGCGATGTGGCGCGTGTACTCGAGGAGGTCCTCGTCAGCCAGGAGGGATTTCTCCCACTCCCCCAGGTACAGGTTGGCGTAGGCCGGGGCACAACAAGTGCCCATGGCCACGCCCTGCACCTGGAGGTAGTGGGAGTCATTGAATAGGAAAAAGTTGTGATGTAAAATGTAATCGAGTCCGTCCACTATAAATTTGTCAACTTCATATTTGTATCTCCCACTTAATTGAAGTAGATTTTGTATGGCCTTGATCCCCTTCTCATGTGGGATCGAGCTATACAATGCCTCCACATCGATTGCCACTAGGATGGAGTTTGCAGTTAAAGTATAGTTCTCAATGGTCTGTAATAGATGCGTTGTGTCCTTCACATATGAGGGCATACTCAAAACAAATGGCTGTAGGAATGAATCAATGACTTTACTAAGGTTTTCAGTTATTCCCCCTTTCCCTGAAACGATCGGCCGACCAGGGGGTCTCACTTGACATTTATGGATCTTCGGTAAACTGTAAAAGGTGGCGGCCCTAGGGTATTTGATTCCAATAAAGGCATGTTGGTCCTTTGTGATGCCACCCTGAACCAGGGCTGCATCTATCAGGTTATAAAATTTATTATAGAAAGTCTGTATTGATGTACTCGGGATGATCTTATACCATTCTTTGTTGTCTAGGATCTCCTGGCACATGCGTACATAGTTTGAATTGAAAGAATACCTTTATACTGTGGGGCGGGAATGAGCCATGATTGGATAAAGTCATTATGACAGTGTCCAATCATAACTCTGACAGTGCTCTGTGCCCTGATTGGCTGAAGCTTCCAATGCTTCAGCCAATCAGGGCTTGCAATGCACTGTTCAGCGCTGCAATGCATTGTGGTCGGTTCGGGGGTTCAGTCTAAAAACCTGTTTGTTTGGAACGTCCGAACAAACGAAAGTTTGGCCAAAACTTATGCTCGGCCGTACCGTTTACCCATCCCTACTGTTGACTGTTGAGCAAGGCTGGGGGCGACATATGTTCTCTAGATAATGCAGTCTGACCACTGGTTTAAAAAAAAAAAAAAAAAGCAGATGATTATGTACCTAATTAGAAAAAAAAAAGCCTTTATCTGTTACATAGGATCAAGTGCACCATTTATTGACTTTACTTCTGAAGGTAAGATGACAAGAGCAGTTAAAGCATAAAATAATCTGTATCTGCATCAGAAAAAAAGCAATTTCATTTGATCATGTATAAATTACTTTTACAGCTACTATGTTTTGCTGCAGAATTATTATTATTATGCACCATTGTGCTGCAAAATTATTAACTATATCATCATGATGACATAGGCTGCAAAATACAAGTTACAGACATCAAGCAGGAAGAGGAAAAATGTACTTTTTGTTTTAAGATCTAAACCTACTGAATATCTATTTTTGGATAAGATACTAAACCTGTATATGGGGCATATAATTTTGACACATTGCAGAAAAAAAATTTCATAAAATGAGGCAACAGAAGATTCATCCCAAAATTTCATATACACTGGGCTTGTTTCAGGGACACTAATAAGAGAACATGTGTAAAATGGTATTTTACATTGATTAAAACACGGTTATGAACAGCTGACAAAATACTTAGGGCTCTTTAACACTGCATGCATTGAGCTATGTAGGCCAATGTAGACCCAAAGTATTGGCAAGGCAAAAAGCCTAGTTTTTCTATTGTGTCACTTCATACCAATGTGTGGGCGGACACACTTATCACACTTTAGTTACTCTACCCCCCCCCCCCCCCCACACACATCCCCAAAACCATACCAGACAATATGTTCTTCTCCCTATGTTGATGAGGACAAAGGCCTCTTCCCAACAATCCTAGCCTGGTGGTTTTCAGACAGGGGATTTATCATAATCTGGAAGCTCCCTTTAACAATAAGGGAGCACCCAGATACCACCCCCCCCCCCCCCCCCCATAAGAATAAGTAAGAGGTACATAATATCACTACTAATTCACAAAGGAAAGTGTAAATAAATACACACACACACGTTTTTGACAAGATATTTAATTAAAAAGAAAAAAAAGTCCCACAATGTACATCCCTTGTCATCCAGTGACATCCAGTGATGTAGATTCATTTGGGATAGCCTGTTCAATGTACTGCTGTTTTTGAACCTTTGATCATACAGCCATTCATGGGTATCACCACTTCTTTTATGTTTTGTGCTTTATTTTGAACACTTTTGACATAATGTTTGTTCTTAAACGTATGCCTCATGTGAGGAATTTTTAGACCCCTTTCACACTGAAAGCATTTTTCAGGCATTTTAGTGTTAAAAATAGCACCTGTTAAGCACCTGAAAACCGCCTCCCATGCCAACCCAGTGTAAAAGCCTGAGTGTTTTCACACTAGGGAGGTGCGCTTGCGGGACATTACAAAATAGTATACAGCGCTCCTAAACTACCCCTGCACATTGGAGTGCATGGGCAGTGCTTCCAAAGCACCTGAAAAATGCTTCAGAAGTGCCCAAACAGAGGTGGCTTTAACTCTTTCTTCAGCGGCTAGTGGGGGTTAAAAAAGCGCCACTAAAACTACAGTAAAGCCCCGCTAAAATGGGTGGTGCTTAAGTGCTAACTTGGTACGGCCCCAGTGTGAAAGCAGACTTAAAATTATATTAATAAAATCTATTTTTATAATATTTATAATATAATTTTGTTATCTTTGCCTTTCAAAAGTCCCATTCTAAGGGCCCGTTCACACTACCGCGACTTGTGATGCGACTTGTCAGACCCCAAGTCGCCCCAAGTCGCTTGACATTAGAAATGACATTCACGTGAATGAGAACCGTCTTAATGAATGCTACTCAAGTCAGAGCGACTTCACAAAAGATTCCTGTACTACTTCAAGGCGACTTATAGGCCTCTTGTACCCATAGATTTCAATACAAGTCGCCTACAAGTCGGATCATCGTGTATAAGCAAGCGACTTAACACGAAGAAGAACAGAATTAAGGCAGCCCTCCCCCTTCCCACACACAGATCACTTCCTGGCTAACCTTATCTCTAGGGAAGTGTGAAGGGAAGTGTGAAGTGAAGTGTGAAGTAGGTGTGAAGTGAAAGTGAGAAGTGAGAAAAGCCTGTGTGTGCATCATGTCATCCAGAGGCCACAGAGAAGTGCATCACAGGGAGCCAGTGGACAACGAGTCTCTAATCAGACTTGTGAGGCAACGACCATGCATATATAATAAGCAAGATCCCAACTACAAGGATCAATCCAAGAGGGATATCGCTTGGCTGGAAATATGTCGGCTGACCATAGAAGATTGGGAAACAATGCTGCCGACCGACCGTAGTGAGAAATGTAAGTTTATCCTTTTTATTTAATTTATTCTGTTATTCTGTTATTTATTATGCATGTGTTCTGCACTGACATAGTTGAATAGGCATAATGATAATTGTAGTTCTAGATAGAGTTGAGCGGACACCTGGATGTTCGGGTTTGACGAGTTTGGCCGAACTTTGGAAAAAAGTTCGGGTTCAGGACCGAACTTGAACCCAAAAACCCAAACCCAAACAAATACCGTATATACTCGAGTATAGGCCGACCCGAATATAAGCCGAGGCCCCCAATTTACCCCCAAAAAAACTGGCAAACTTATTGACTCGTGTATAAGCCGAGGGTGAGACATGCCTGTCCATCCCTGTGTGTGTGTCCGTCCATCCCTGTGTGTCCGTCCATCCCTGTGTGTCCGTCCATCCCTGTGTGTCCGTCCATCCCTGTGTGTCCGTCCATCCATCCCTGTGTGTGTGTGTGTCTCCATCCATCCATCCATCCATCCCTGTGTGTGTCTCCATCCGTGTGTGTGTGTGTGTGTGTGTGTGTGTGTGTGTGTGTGTGTGTGTGTGTGTGTGTCCAGCCTACCTTTGTCCCGAGCCTCCGTCCCGTGCCTTGCCTCCTTGCCTCCGTCCCGTGCCGTGACTTGCCTCCTTGCATCCGTCCCGTGTCGTGCCGTGCCTTGCCGCCGCCGTCCCGTCCCGTCCCGTGCCGTGCCTTCCCTTGCCTCCGTCCCGTGCCCTCTTCGTCGGCGGCCATTGTAAAGTTCAAAAGCTGCGCCGCCGCCTTCGCCTGTGATAGGCGGAACACTGAATTTCCCAGCAGCCTGTGTTCCGCCTATCACAGACGTCGTATCATCCTCGTCCGTAGTACGAGGATGATACGATGTCCGTGATAGGCGGAACACAGGCTGCTGGGAAATTCAGTGTTCCGCCTATCACAGGCGAAGGCGGAGCCGGAGGCGCGGCTTTTGAATAGAATGGCCGCTGTCTGTCTGCTCGACACGCTGATCGAGCGGGCAGACAGCGATGACTCGAGTATAAGCCGAGGGGGGCACTTTCAGCCTCAAAAAAGAGGCTGAAAATCTCGGCTTATACTCGAGTATATACGGTAACTTAAAATAACATAACATAAAACAATATATATATATATATATATATATATATATATATATATATATGTCCACTTGCCACGTGACTTGCCAAATCACCTGCCACAAGTTGTGGATTGTCCACCTGCCACGTCACCTGCCACATCACCTGCTATGTCACCTGCCACGTCACCTGCCACAAGTTGTGGATTGTCCACCTGCATCGTCACCTGCCACGTCACCTGCCAAGTCACCTGCCACGTCACCTGCCACAAGTTGTGGATTGTCCACCTGCCACGTCACTTGCCACGTCACCTGCCACATCACTTGCCACGTCATCTGCCACGTCACCTGCCACATCACCTGCCACGTCACCTGCCACAAGTTGTGGATTGTCCACTTGCCACTTCACCTGCCAAGTTGTGGATTGCCCACTTGCCACCTGCCATGTCATTTGCCACAAGTTGTGGATTTTCCACTTGCAATTGCAATTGTTTAAAATATTTTTTTAATGGTTTTTCTTCATTTTCCATCATTACCGAACACCGAACCCAAACATACAGTCAATTCTTGGCGTTTGGGTTCCGGACCCAAAAACCCAAAAGTTCGATACGAACCCGAACTTTACAGTTCGGGTTCACTCAACACTAGTTCTATAACAAGTGGAGGACCAGAATATGGAGAACCCTGGTGCATTCTTTCACTGATGTCAACTGCTAGTGTTAATAAATGTAGATAATGAATGATCAATATCCGCAAAAATAATGATTGCTTTTATTATCCTAGTTTATGAAAAAATTAACCAAAATATAGTTTTTAACACATAAAGGACAGATTACATAGCATGAAAACATTATAACCTTAATAACGTCAGGCTTTATAGAACTTTAAAGAAAAAGAAACATTAGCAATTTTTATATGTCAAGAAGTGAGCAATGCAGTTAGGAAATGGCATCCAATTGCCATTCTAATTCACCGTCCGGTGAAAGAAAGTATGATGCAAACTTTTCTCAAACAGTGGCACCATCACAGGATCCCCTTGTAGCAGTGAGGTGTGCACTTTCCAAGTCATGCATAAGGCAATCCACAAAACGGTACCCGTCACGTTGCCAGACAAAATTGTGCAGCACGCAAGCTGCTTTGACAGCAGTAATTGCATTTTCAATGTTTGATGCAATAGGTGTATGTAACAAACGCCATTTATTGTCACTCAACCACCCTTCTTGCCCTTGTCAGCCGATAATTGAAGACTTTCTTAGGAGTAGTCAGATTTCTATTGGAGTAAGGCCTCATTAGGTGTTGCGACAATGCAAAAGCCTCATCTGCGACAAACACATAGGGTATTGGGGGTTCAGTCGTGCCAGGAAGAGGATAGTTCTCAGGAATATCTAGCCGATTATATCGTAGACTTTCACCAAAGGAGGAATTTAAAAAAAATACGTGAATCGCAGCTACTGCCGTAGGATCCTATATCTATATAGGTAAAGCAGTAGTTTGAATCGGCAACAGCAAGAAGTACAAATGAACAAAAATTTTTGTAATTGTAGAACATACTTCCGCTACCAACAGGCTTAACGACACGCACATGCTTCCCATCTATAGCTCCAATGCAATTTGGGAAATTGCACCGACTCCAAAATAGTTTTGCTATATCACGCCAATTATCTTGTGTAGGCCGCTTCATAACCATGATGTTAAGCACATCCCATAAGACTTGGCAGGCGTCTTGGGTAATGTAGCTGATTGTTGATCTGCCCAACATGAACTCATAATGTAGAGGGAATGACCGGTTGCCAGGTATCTGAAAGACAAAATACATAAACCATTATGTTCCTATTTATGTTTTGCAGTATCCATATTACAAATCCGGTGGAAGGGTTTGCGCGACTGTTTTAACCGCTACCTTCGCAAAACTAATGAGGCCAGGAGTGGGTCTGGAGGCAAACGAGTGATACCCTATGTGCATGCAGCTGAACTGGAGTTTCTGCGGCCTTTTCTGGATCTGAGAGAGTAAGATAACATGTTTCATATTTGTAAAGTGATACTATACAATTCTACAAAGAAGGAGGTGCCTAACTGTTCCTTTATATGTTTATTGCAGAACACAATCCAGTTGGGAAGTTGGTGATGAAGGGCAGGATGCATCAAAGGAGGCAGCATCACTAGAAGTAGGAGGCTCGCTGTCCTTGGATCATCCTTTGCTGCTGGAAAAACAGCAAGAAGAACAAGACAGCAACCAGGGAGAGGCTTCCAATATTCAGCAGCTAGCTGAGCCTATCTAGCTCAGAAGTCAAAGAAGGAGTAGACCGCCAAGGGGAAGTAACACTCAAAACATTGACAGATTCTCCGAACTGGTCGATCGGATGAATCAGAAATTAGAGGAACTACATTCCGAAGACCATGGGTTTGGACTCATGGTCGCCGGAATGCCTCAAAGAGTTCCGCAGGAGTGGAAACATGACATCAAGAAGGCAGTGATGGATCTCCTGGAAGCTAGTATCAGGAATGATCCACCAATTCCATCCTCCCCCATGTTTGGACCACCACCATCATCTGGTCCCTACTACAACTACCCAAACCCTCCGCCACCCAGAACCCACCCCTACTATCCCCCTCGCTTCCGTCCCTACTCTGATGAGTATGGAAATGCCCTGAATCCTGCCCATCCACCAATACCCTATCCGTCGCCATCCCCAATCCCATCAGCAACTACCGCATCAGGGAACCAACCATACGGTCCTCATTTCTCAAATGTACCACCAACACCATCCCCAAGGCCTTCCACCAGCTCTACAACATCACCGTATGAGCCAGTATACCAAAATTTGTAAGAATAAAAAAAAATCTGTTTTGTAGATATATTGCTATATCCTGTTATAAAAAAATTCAAGTCTTTTCAAAAACGAATGGATGTTTGTGTGGTACATTTTACAATATTTATTCAACGGTTTGTTTATTTGGAATAATCATATGTACCTAGGTGGATGCAACATCGCAGCAATGATACATCTGTCCACTGCTGTTTCTTCACACAGAACTGAGTCAACATACATTGTCTATGTCTCTGTTCTCTCCTCTCCCCAAGATGAGAGCTGCTGTCTGTCAGTCAGCTGCTCTGCTCCCCCACGCTCAATGTGGAGGGGCGGATACCAGCTTGCTGAGAGTCTGCCACTGTCATCAGTCCAGCCAGCTGCTGGCAAATGGACTTTGGAAGTCAGGATGATGCGCTGCCTCAACTAATCTTTGTGACATCGGCACAAAGTGGACTTCTGCTCACTCTGCAATGAAAAGGGGGCACAGGAGTGCAAAATAATTGCACTCATGTGACCCATAGGAGAAGCCGGGACAAATGAGCTCAGGCTGGACTTTACTGGATTGTTGCAAATATAATACTAATGTGATAATAGTAATGTGCATCAAAAATATAGATAGTTTACCTTAGCGTAATAATCAGTCTTTCAGTAGGTGAGATGCTCCTCCTATATGATGTGTTCTGTCGCTCCAGATGGATGTAAACTAGAGGAAGCAATTCATCAAAACTGTAAAATGAATAAAAAATTTAATTTACTATATTCTACATAAGAAATATCTGCCATTTGTAGCTACACTATTACCGCTGTAATACCATATGCAAATATGATGCCTCTAATTGAAGGGTTTCTGTTGGGGTGATGCATGCAAGCTTGCCGATCACCCCAGTAAAGTACACTAAACAGTTTATGTTTAGCATAGGTAGATAACAAACAATTCTGCTAAATAGCAATCTTCGCCATTTTATTCTCTAGGTTAAATGCTACAATATATATATATATATATATATATATATATATATATATATATATATATATATATAAAAAGTGTGACAAATAGTCTAGTTCATATGTGTAGCTCCACATATAGCATATGTACTTGCCTTGCAATCGAGATCCGGGTATAGTTGTGAAACTTGTCCTCAAAAACACGCTAATTTTCATAGATGGCCCAAAATTGGCCTTGGTTATCTCCATTAGCAATATTTGGATGGATCCAGTAGCGGCGTCTTCTTCTCATCCTCATCCTCCGCTTCCTCTCTTCCTCCTCTTCCATTAATACTGCCACACCAGCTGTTACTACAGCTGTCATTAACCACTTGCTTACTGGGCACTTAAACCCCCCTCAGTCCCAGACCAATTTTCAGCTTTCAGCGCTGATGCACTTTGAATGACAATTGCGCGGGCATACAACACTGTACCCAAATGAAATTTTTATCATTTTTTTCCCACAAATAGAGCTTTCTTTTGGTGGTATTTAGTTACAGCTCGGAGTTTTATTTTTTGCTAAACAAACAAAAAAAGATGCAAAAAAATAAAAATAAATAAATCATGTTTTAATAGTTTGTTATAAAATTTTGCAAACGGGTCATTTTTCTCCTTCATTGAAGTGCGCTGATTAGGCGGCACTGATGGCTGCATTGGTGGGCACTGATGGGCTGCATTGGTGGGCACTGATAGGCTGCACTGGTGGGCACTGATAGGCATAGTTAAGGCGGCACTAATAGGCACAGATAAGGCGGCACCGATGGGCACAGATAAGGCGGCACTGATGGGCAAAGATGGGCACAGATAAGATGGCATGGATGGGTGGCACGGATAAGGGGCACGGATGGGTGGCACGGATGAGCACTGATAGGTACCACTGATAGATGGGACTGATGGGCACTGATAGGTGGCACTGATAGGTGGCTCTGATAGGTGGCACTGCTGGGCACTGATGGGCGGCACTGCTGGGCACTGATGGGCGGCACTGCTGGGCACTGATGGGCGGCACTGGGTCGCAGCACCTTTGAGGCAGATTGTGGGCACTGTGGGTGGCACTGTTGGTGGCACTGCTGGATGGCACTGTGGGTGGCATTGTGGGTGGCACTGTAGGTGGCACTGTGGGCACTATGGGCACTGATGGGGGGCACTGATGGGGGGCACTTACTTTTATTCAGGATGGCACGGCGGTGGGCAGGTGGGCACTGGCAGGGGGCAGGTGGTCAGCTGTATTGCTGGGCGTGATCGGAACTGATGTCCCGATCACGGCCACCGGTGATCGGCTTTTTTTTTCTCTCCTCGCGCTGTCAGCGCGAGGAGGAATAATAATTACCGGCTCCGTTCTATCACATGATCAGCTGTCATTGGCTGACAGCTGATCACGTGATAAGGGGTCGGGATCGACCCCTTGCACGGATCGGTGATCAGGCGAGTCTCACGGACTCGCCGATCACAGAGCGCGCCGCGCGCGCCCCTCAGGGGGCGCGCAGGCCGCTCGTATCCGGGACGACGTCAATAGACGTAGTCCCGGAAATGTAGGTCCGCGCTAATGCCGTCATTTGGCAATAGCGCGGATCTGTAGTGGTTAACCACTTGCCGACTGCCGCACGGCGATATACGTCGACAGAATGGCACGGGCAGGCATATGGGCGTATATATATGTCCCTGCCTTCCCGCGGGTGGGGGGCCCGATCGGGCCCCCCCGGTGCCTGCGGCAGTCGGTATTCGTTCGGGAGCGATCCGGGATGAGGGGGCGGCCATTCATTCATGACCACCCCCTCGCGATCACTCCCGACGAATAGAAATGCTCCGTGACATCACTTCCTCTCCTGTAATGTAAACACAGGAGAGGAAGTGATGTAATCTCTCCTCCGTGTCGGTATTTTTCGTTCCGGCACCGAGGAGAGAGGATCGGTGAGTTGCACCAACACGACACTACACAGTAGAACATGCCAGGCACACTCACACCCCCCTTCACCCCCCGATCACCCCCCCAATTACCCCTGCCCCCCCCAGTCACAGTGACACCAATTGCATTTATTTTTATTTTTTTTTGCATTGGTGTCATTTGTGACTGTAAGGCCCCTTTCACATGTGCGGACCGTTCATCCGTTTTTCTCTACATCCGTTTTCGGATGAAAACGGAGCACAATGCATGTCAATGGCATTGCGGACGTTTGCGGACGACCATCCGCAAACGACCGTTTTACGTCCGTTCCGTTCAGCTCCGTTTTTCCGAACGGAAGAAAACCCTATTTTCTCTTCCGTCCAAAATACGGAACGGACGTAAAACGGTCATTTGCGGACGATCCGTTCCGCGGACATCCGTTTTTGAGCAAAAAATATATATTAATGTACAGGTGACCTCTGACCCAGGTAGTGGTCAGTCACATGTACAACCACATCCTGCTAGTGGAGAGAGTGGAGAGAGGAGAGGAGAGTGTATAGAAAGAGAGCTGCCTGAACCTGTGTGTTTTGAAGAGACGTGTCAAGAGAGAGGAGACCTGCCAGGAGATTGGAGACCTGCCAAGAGAGAGAGAGAGGAGAGCAGCCTGGAGAGAAGAGAAAAAATGGCCAGAGATGTCTCACATGAAAGGCTTATTCAGCTCGTGCATGCCAGGCCTGGCTTATGGGACAAAACATGTGCTGAATACAGTGACCGCCATATCACCAGCATGAAGTGGGAGGAGATTTTTGAGGAGGTCACACCGAACTGGATGTCGCTTAGAAATAAGCACCGTCGGATACGTGGTAAGCAGTTTGTGGCTTGGCATAGTTAAACACATGGCATTTCATGGCATGGCATGTCACGTGGTCACGTGGCCATGTGGCATGTCACGTGGCCATGTGGCATGTCACGTGGTCACGTGGTCACGTGGCCATGTGGCATGTCACGTGGCCATGTGGCATGTCACGTTGTCACGTGGCCATGTGGCATGTCACGTGGCCATGTGGCATGTCACGTGGTCACATGGCCATGTGGCATGTCACGTGGCCATGTGGCATGTCACGTGATCATGTGGCATGTCACGTGGCCATGTGGCATGTCATGTGGTCACGTGGCCATGTGGCATGTCACGTGGCCATGTGGCATGTCACGTTGTCACGTAGCCATGTGGCATGTCACGTGGTCATGTGGTCACGTGGCCATGTGGCATGTCAGGTGGTCACGTGGCCATGTGGCATGTCACGTGGCCATGTGGCATGTCACGTGGCCATGTGGCATGTCACGTGGCCATGTGGCATGTCACGTGGCCATGTGGCATGTCACGTTGTCACGTGGCCATGTGGCCATGTGGCATGTCACGTGGCCATGTGGCATGTCACGTGGTCATGTGGCATGTCACGTGGCCATGTGGCATGTCAGGTGGCCATGTGGCATGTCACGTTGTCACGTGGCCATGTGGCATGTCACGTGGTCATGTGGCCATGTGGCATGTCACGTGGCCATGTGGCATGTCACGTTGTCACGTGGCCATGTGGCCATGTGGCATGTCACGTGGCCATGTGGCATGTCACGTGGCCATGTGGCATGTCAAGTGGCCATGTGGCATGTCACGTTGTCACGTGGCCATGTGGCCATGTGGCATGTCACGTGGCCATGTGGCATGTCACGTGGTCATGTGGCATGTCACGTGGCCATGTGGCATGTCACGTGGTCACGTGGTCACGTGGCCATGTGGCATGTCACGTGGCCATGTGGCATGTCACGTTGTTACGTGGCCATGTGGCATGTCACGTGGCCATGTGGCATGTCACGTGGTCACATGGCCATGTGGCATGTCACGTGGCCATGTGGCATGTCACGTGATCATGTGGCATGTCACGTGGCCATGTGGCATGTCATGTGGTCACGTGGCCATGTGGCATGTCACGTGGCCATGTGGCATGTCACGTTGTCACGTAGCCATGTGGCATGTCACGTGGTCATGTGGTCACGTGGCCATGTGGCATGTCAGGTGGTCACGTGGCCATGTGGCATGTCACGTGGCCATGTGGCATGTCACGTGGCCATGTGGCATGTCACGTGGCCATGTGGCATGTCACGTGGCCATGTGGCATGTCACGTTGTCACGTGGCCATGTGGCCATGTGGCATGTCACGTGGCCATGTGGCATGTCACGTGGTCATGTGGCATGTCACGTGGCCATGTGGCATGTCAGGTGGCCATGTGGCATGTCACGTTGTCACGTGGCCATGTGGCATGTCACGTGGTCATGTGGCCATGTGGCATGTCACGTGGCCATGTGGCATGTCACGTTGTCACGTGGCCATGTGGCCATGTGGCATGTCACGTGGCCATGTGGCATGTCACGTGGCCATGTGGCATGTCACGTGGCCATGTGGCATGTCACGTTGTCACGTGGCCATGTGGCCATGTGGCATGTCACGTGGCCATGTGGCATGTCACGTGGTCATGTGGCATGTCACGTGGCCATGTGGCATGTCACGTGGCCATGTGGCATGTCACGTGGTCACGTGGCCATGTGGCATGTCACATGGCCATGTGGCATGTCACGTGGTCATGTGGCATGTCACGTGGTCACGTGGCCATGTGGCATGTCACATGGCCATGTGGCATGCACGTGGCCACGTGGCATTTCATGTGGCATGTCACGTGGCATTTCATGTGGCATGTCACGTGGCATTTCATGTGGCATGTCACGTGGCCACATGATCATGAGGCCACGTGGCCTCATATTATATGTAATTGTCATGTTGGAGTTTTATCAGTTCATTGTGTCTACTGTTCCTATACAGGTGATAAAATCATCACACGGTGGAGATCCCTTAGAGACCGCTACAGACGGGAGCTAAAGGAGGAGGCAAGAGAAAGCCGGAGCGGCGCAGGACCATCAACAAAAAAAAAGCCCCTTTTTTGATTCACTGGACTTCTTGAGAAGTGTTATGAACTTAAGAAAGTAAGTAAATACATTATTTCTCCCCTATATTAAATTATTTGGCCGAGTAAAAAAAATGATATACTCCAAAGAGGAAGTACAAAAGTACAGAAAAGTACAAGCATGCTAGCTCATTATGAATTACTTACCTGTGATGGAAGCCCCCGCTGTGGTCCCCGTTCCCCTCCTCCGTTGCCGCCATCACTCCCTGAGTGACTTCTGCGTATCATGGCTTCGGTACTGTGACTGGCCCTAGCCACAATCACGTCATGCACGTGGGATCCACCAGTCATGGCACAAGCGTCTTCAGAAACGGCACGCTTAGGCGCCGTTGTCTACGGGTTTTCTGCTAATATCTCCAAACCGTGTAGGGTTAGGGGATATTTCTTGCACCTACCTTTATGTATAAGTGGTCCACTTTAATGACACACATGGATCCATGTATTGTAATAACTCTACTGTACTCACCTGTAATCCATCTATTAACAAATATTTTACAGTACCACCAGCAACATTTCTGATACAGAAGAGGAGGGGGGTGCAGTGGATACCCAGCCTGCGGCAGAGGAAGACATTGGAGTTGGTGGTAGGGAGCAAGCTCCTGAGGAAATGCCATCTTCACAATCTGCAGCCACGCTTGAAAGACGTGTGCCACAACGTGTGCCTGTAAGTATCCTATATAAAATGTCCCATTTTGAAATGTTGATAGAATAAAATGTACTAATAAATGTTCCAACCCTCAGATTCGTTCTGTTACTACTGCTTCCAGAAGCAAACGACACGGACAGCATAGGCCTGACATGGATGGAGCTATGCTGTCCTTTATGCAAGAGATGACGGCAATTAGACGGGCGGATAGCAACGATCCTTTTGCAGACCCCAATAATGAAGATGCAAGCTTTGTGAAGAACCTATATCACCACCTTTCAAAGGTTCCGACTGCACGCAAAATGGACGTTCACATGGCCATCTTCAATTTCACTGGTGTGCGTAAGGGCTGCACTATCTGGAGATCCCATGCCACCAGTTATTACCCATCCCCAACGTCCATATGGTGAGCAAGCTCCGCAGCATCCTTATCCCCATCCATATCACCACCCAGGCATTATTCCCCATCACCAACGTGCTCCAGCCCCCACTGCCCAAAATTTTGCAACCCCACCTCAAGTGGCACCCTCCAGTTCCCCGGCCACTTCTTACCTTAGTTCTCCCCAGTCATCCAATCCCTATCCCACTTCCCACAGTCCTTATTATCAAGACCTTTAAAAAACCCCCATTTTATGTTGCCTCCCCCATTCTAGTTGGCCACCCAGTTTGCACTGCAGCAATTTTTTGTTTTTTTGGGTTATATATATTTTTGTAAATATGGTTTTCGATTTGAATTTTTTTTTGCATTTCTATGTTGTCGTCACTGACATTATTAAACATAATGGACTGTATGGAATATTTTATTGTGTTTATTGTACTCTATATAACACAAAAACAACTGATACAAAAGAATGTGATGGTCATAGGGTCAATGGTGATTGATCTTGGCACTAGGAGAATGAAAACTACAAGCTTTATACACTGATAGCAGTTACAAGACTGCTATACTGCTAACATGAAAATGCATTATTTCTTAAAACTATTGCATTTCCAGTTTATGTGGGAAAACAAATACAATGCAGGGTACCAAAAGGGGGTCAAACATGTACTAACAAAGGTATACCCAATAAAGTGCCTGGTGAGTGTTTTTACACATGTTGATACTGCCACGGAACCTCTCCCTCTGGGGACATGAAATAGTTTGCAAACGTATCACGCATGGTAACAACTGAATTGTTGGGTCGCAGTCCAGTAAACCGTACAGAAGGTAAATCGATCTCGTCCTCTTCCTCAACAGTAATTCCTTCTTTTTCACGTATAATGTTATGGAGGACACAACATGCTTGTATAGCTAGTTCGGCATTCTTCAGGCTCAGTTGAATTGTTGTATGGAATATGCGCCACTTGCTGGTCAAAATGCCAAAGGTACATTCAATAAGTCGCCTTGCGCGACTCAACCGATAGTTAAAATTTTTTTTGGGGGGAGTTAGATTGTGCCTGGCATAAGGCCTTAGGAGATTCATAGAAAGTGCAAATGCCTCATCAGCTACAAGTACATGTGGCATATCTGGCCCCACAGTTCCTGGAAGAGGTTTGTCTGATGGCAAATGGAAGTGGCCCTCAAGTAGTCTTCTCCCTATTTTCGATGATGTAAACACTCTTGAGTCTGCAGTACATCCATACGCCCCAATATCTACAGCTACAAACTTATAATTACTGTCACAGATTGCCATAAGCACAAGGGAGAAGTATTTCTTATAGTTAAAATATTGTGAGCCAGATCCAGGTGGCATCTGAATTCGGATGTGTTTCCCATCCAGGGCTCCAACACAATTAGGGAATTGGGTCTTATTCCAAAACCCATTTGCAATTTCTTGCCACATAGATGTATCTGGAACAGGCATTGCAGTACACCGAAGCTCCTCCCATATTGCTGGACAGGTGTCGTGCACAATTCCAGAAATTGTAGAGATTCCCAAAAAAAAGTAGTGGTTTAGGGACGTATAGGATACTCCAGATGCCAGAAACCTGGGAAGAGTAGAACAAATAATGAAAGGAACCCTACATTATGCTGGACATAAGCAGAAAGGCTGGCTGGCTTACCTCAGTGTAAGTAGAAGTCACTCCTCAGGAGGCACACAACGTCTCATATCCGTGTTCATCCTTTCCAAACGGGGTTGCAACTTTTCTAATAAAAATTCAAACGTTGGTAGAGACATTCGCGTAAAAATTAATTTTTGCGGGAACCGTCGCAGATCTGCATAGTGCAGAGCAAAAAACCCTTCAGTGGGCCTCTTCAGCAGCATGGGATGTGTCCAGTACCTGCGTCTTATTGCAGATTTGTTCCTGCTCATGCGTTTCTGTCTCCTCAAATAAGATAGCATGACAAATAATGTCACATGCTCAAAAAATCTGTCCAAATCCATTGCTAAATAAGCACATACACTACAGCAAGGAATCAGGAAGCACAAAGCCAGCTGAAACCACAAAGCAGCATGGGAAGCACAATGCATGCTGGGGAAAACAAGGAATCATGGGAAAATCCACATAATTCATGAAAAAATGATTGCATACAGTTCTAAAAAAGTGGACAAAAACGGATGAAAAACTGACAAAAACTGATGAAAAACTGACATAAACGGATGAAAAACGGATGAAAAACTGATGAAAAACGGACATAAACGGATAAAAACTGACAAAAACTGATGAAAAACGGACAAAAAATGGATGAAGAAGGACATAAACTGATGAAAAACGGATGAAAAACGGATGAAAAACTGAAATGAAAAGGATGAAAACTGACAACAACTGATGATAAAAAACGTGACTGAACTGATCTAATGTACGGTCAGCATGTGTGAAAGGGGCCTAATAACTGTTAGGGCAGTTAGGGTTAGCCCCCTTTAGTTCTAATGTACCCCCCTAACCCCCCCAATAAAGGTTTAACCCCGTGATCACCCCCCGTCGCCAGTGTCACTAAGGCTGGGTTCACATTGCAGCGGTTTATGAGAACGAATGTGATTCGCACCGCACTGCAGTGCAAATCACATCCGATCTCTGTGCGATTCGAGTTCAGCCATACAGATAGTATGGCTGAATTCGCGCCGCACCCGCCGCACCCGCCGCAAATTCGCACGGGACCCTTTTTTTGGTCCGCAGCAGAATCGGATCGCATGGGTGTCCTAGTTTCCCCCTTTCTTTTCATCTCCCATTTATTATCACTTTGTCTTTGTTAGTTAGATTGGGGGATGGTATATATTGACCACCCCTTCTTCCCCCCCCCCTGCTAATTCTACTCACTTTTACACACACTTAACCTACCTCTCTTCACCGCACTTTTTTCCCCCATATATTTTACACACTACCTGTAGATCTTATTATGTATTTTTCCACCCATTAGGTTTATACTTACACGCTGATTTCGTTCCCATTTGTCAAATGCCCTTGTTGTCCCGGTGGTTGCCTGTGTGTGCGTTCTGTGGGCCCTACTGCCGCTGGATGGGCCTCCTCAGCTCCCGTACCATCTCTTTGGGTGCTTTGTGGCTTCCGATACTGCGCCTACGACTGCATGGCTATGTGTAAGTGACTATTAGGTGGGTTTTTCAACCTCCCTATGTTCCATCATTGCAATTATTAATTTACTACTACTCTGTATTTTCAGACCAATCACGAGCTTGCTCCTGATGAGCGGCAGTAAGCCGCGAAACGCGTAGAGCTACTAGTTGCCGTGTATTCTGGTACCCCAATTCCAACAGCATTGATTTTTGAAATACTGTACAAATCATGTTTTTTTCATTAATTCACTGCAACAACCAAGAAGTCATAGATTCTTGTAGTTGCCATACTTTATGAATTGTCCATTCTATTATTATTATTGGTTATTTTATGTATATAATTGAGGTGCGCTTTTATAATTTATTCTGTATCGGTCATTACAATTGTATAAAGTGAAATGTTGATGTCAATGATGTGTCTGCCCGCGCACCTCTCCAATATACATGTAATCATGCCTTGCTAGATAAAAAACTAATAAATAATCTATTCAATAGCCATTTTGTCTCTTTTTAACCCCGTACTTCATATAAAGTCCCGCCCAGCTCTTGTTTTTAATTTTTGCCTTACATTTGATAGGGATGGAGGCTATGACCTCATTTAAAGTCCCAAATTTTCCCCTTTCCCTTTCCCCATTATGTGATTAATGCAAAGATAACATTGTGGTGACAGGACACAGAACAAGGAAGCAGGAAGAGAACAGGAACAACAATGATGTCACAAGAGATGATTAGCTCTGGTTGGCCTGTGCTTGAGGCGACTTGTTGTCGCATTGTAAGTTGTTGTAAGTCACGCTGAAGTCGCCTATATAAGTCGCGCGCAAGTCGTGTCTCGGTATTGTGAACGGGCCCTAAGAGATACTATTATATAGAGATGTAGATTCATGGCAATCAAGATGCCTGATACCCACTGAAAGATAAAAAATGTCAAATGCCAACACACATTTGACCCAGATGGCTGTTTGCCAGCTACTGTCAGCTCCAGTTATTGATCATGGCTCGTGGATCATATTTGATCAATGACATCTCATGGTACCGATGATGTTATCTACCAAATATGTTAATGTACATACAGTATTTGGCATTGTGATTAAGGATGAGCCAAACACCCCTGGTTCGGTTCGCACCAGAATCTGTGAACAGACCTAAACTTCGTGTGAACTTTAGAACCCTATCAAAGTCTATGGGACTCGAACGTTCAAAATCAAAAGTGCTAATTTTAAAGGCTTATATGCAAGTTATTGTCCTAAAAAGTGTTTGGGGACCTGGGTCCTTCCCCAGGGGACATGTATCAGTGCAACAAAAAGTTTTAAAACCGGCCATTTTTTTGGAAGCAGTGATTTTAATAATGCTTAAAGTGAAACAAAAAAAGTGTAATATTCCTTTAACCACTTGCTTACTGGGCACTTAAACCCCACTCCTGCCCAGACCAATTTTCAGCTTTCAGCACTGATGCAGTTTGAATGACAATTGCGCGGCCATACAACACTGTGCCCAAATTAAATTTTTATCATTGGGGGGCGGAGCCGGCAGCTGAAGGAGATGGCCGCGTGGGAGGAGAGCTCCTGAGACTCACGGCGGTTCCCGGTCATCTGCAGCGACAAAACTGGCACAATTGCACTCTCCGATACCCCGTATTACACGGACAACCCACCGAGCAACATGGGGAAGCGCAAACCCTCCTCCGGTCCACGGAAACATACTAATTATTTCTGCAACGCGGCGGCCTGCTCGGACAAAGATGGCGCCGGGAGGGAGCAGACGCCCTCGCCATCTAGGAATCTAGGAATCCCCAAGCGGGAGTCCTCTCAAGATGAACCCCAAGACATCACCATCACATCAGTATGCAGGTGAGAGGAACATGGGGACATATCAGGAGATTCTACAAGAGAATTCAATGAATGTAAAGACGACTACCCTGCGGTGGGATAGCCCCTATCTGATAAAACATTGAAGGACATATTGGTGTCTCTGTGGGGGTCTTTACACAAGGACATGATGTCTGTGCTCACTCATATCAGGAGAGATATAGATGGCCTGGGGGACAGAGTGCAACACGTGGAAAGTAAAATGGGAGACTTTGCAGTGGCGCATAATGAACTAGTGGACGCCCATAATGAAGCTGAGGATGAAATGTTTAACATTAAATCCAAGCTCGCGGACCTGGAAGACCGTTCCAGGAGGAACAATGTTAAGTTCAGAGGGAAAAGGTCCCCTCTGCGGAGTTGCGAAACTTTATTCAACAAATGATCACCTCCCTTCTCCCTGAAGTACCTGCAGCAGAAATAGTGGTGGACAGAGTGCATAGATTACCCAAGCCATCCTTCCTCTCAGAGAAAGTACCCAGGGATGTTATTGCCCGTATACACTTTTTTCGCGTGAAGGAGGAACTTATGTTAAAGGCCAGGAAAGACCCTACTCTGCCTGAACCCTATACGGGCATTAAACTGTTTGCTGATCTATCGAAATACAGCATGCAGGCACGCAGCAAGCTAGTCCCACTCACCAAGTTGTTCAGAAATCACGGGGTGGTCTACCGATGGGGCTTCCCTGACAAATTACTGGTTACTTGGAAAGGCAAGATCCACACTGTCACTAAAGTGGATTCGGGATTTCAACTGGCCGAGGCCTGGGGACTAATACCAGCAGACCAGCCAGCGGCACCGAAAGGTACCTCACCACCAAAAATTGCCCCGCTTTGGAATACTACTCCTGAGTGACCCTCACGCCTGCTCTACGTGGAGAGTGCATAAACATTAAAACCGGGAACCCAGTGGCTCATACGAGCTATTACCCCCCAATTGATTTAGCAGTTCACACCGCTGCTATTATTCTTGTTTCTTTTTATACCCTTACCATGTCATATTTTTATTTTTGTTGTTTTTCCCTTTTGTTCACAAGTTCTCGTGCTGACACCTTCAACCCCATCTGTGATCTCCGGAAGCGCCCAAAACCTATGGAACGCAGGCCTGCACCTCTGCTGCTGGCAGAACACTGAAGATTTCTTAGCTACCAGGTACTCAGTCTCTCACCTCAAACCATATGTCTCTTAAATTTATCTCATTGAATGCCCATGGCCTCAACAGTCTGTTCAATCGGAAAGCGATGTGGCAGGAAACCATTGAATGGCGATGTTCTCTGTATACAGGAGACCCACTTTGCTTCCGCTAAACCTCCTAAATGCACAAATAAGCTGTTCCCGCACATTTTTACTTCTAATGCTTCTGTCAAGAAGAGAGGTACCTTAATAGCAGTGAGGAACTCAGTGGCTTTCACTTTACGCCTTTGTATCCCAGACCAGAATGGGAGGTATCTCATTTTGGTATGTGATATCAATAATGTTACGTACACGATAGTGAATGCATATGCACCCAATACGCACCAAATTGCTTTTGTGAAGAAATTGCTTAAGAGGGTCCGACGAGTGTGTAAAGGGACACTTCTCATATGCGGGGATTTCAACGCAATACTTGATGCTCGCCTGGACACCATGGCTACTTCCTATAAGCGCACCACCCTGCAACAACTTCTGCATAGGGAAGATCTATACGACATTTGGCGATGTCTCAATCCCTCTGAGAGGGACTACACCTTTGTTTGAGCTCCACACAAGGTTTATACCCGGATTGACCTTTTTCTTACTGATATCCAATTTTTATCCAAAGTGACGGAGGCGAAGATACAGTACACTCTATTTTATGGTCGGACCATGCACCTACTGTATTTCTATAACAGCTCAGGCCTCCAAACCAGCTTATCTCTGGCGTAATAATGTAAATATTTTTTCCCAGCAGCCTTTCAAAAAAGATCTTGAACTGAAGATCCAGGAATTTTTTGCAACTAATGACACACCGGACGTGCCTATTTCCACTGTCTGGTGTGCTCACAAAGCTTATGTTAGGGGATTAATGATTCAAATGGCTGCCAGGGAAAAAAGACACAAATCCATGGAAATGTCTTTACTGTTGACGAATAAATCCAACTTGGCAGTGGATAAACTACAGGAGTTGACCACCCTTAGAAATCGATTCAAAGAATTAATAGGGACCTCCCATGCCAATGCCCTGAGGAGGTTTAAAGCCTTACATTACTCGCAAGGTAATAAGGCAGGCAGATTTTTAGCTAACTACCTCAAACAAAGGCAGTTAAAATCCAAATTGACCTCTATTATTGATCGGGTAACCCGCACCAAAGTCTTCCACCCAAATCATATAGCTGAGGCCTTCTGTAAATACTATACAGATCTCTATAATCTATCTACAGACCCTAAAACCCCTCAACCCTTGGATTCGTTAATAGCTGAATTTTTAGACTCGGTATCTCTGCCAAAGCTGTCCACAGAGGAGCTTGAAATGCTAAATTCTCCTTTGGGAAAAGATGAGATTCTGGCTGTTATTAAAAATCTACCTAACAATAAGTCACCGGGAGCAGACAGATTTTCTGCAGAATATTATAAAATGTTCCATAACAGTCTGATTCCTTACTTAGATAAACTATTCAACCAAGCAGCATCGAGGGGGGAGTTTTCGTCTGAAATGCTGAGAGCAGTAATTGTAACACTCCCTAAACCAGGTAAATCCCCGGACTGCCCACAAAATTTCCGCCCCATTTCGTTATTGAATTCCGACCTCAAAATATATGCCAAAGTCTTGGCAAATAGACTGGCTACTCTTACTCCTAAATTGATCAAAGCTGACCAGGTAGGATTTGTCCAGGGTAGACAGGACTCAGATGGCACCCGCCGCATGCTTGATTTAATTTGCATTGTGGAATTGCGGGAAATGCCTACGACCTTCTTGGCCCTTGATGCCGAGAAGGCGTTTGATAGGGTGCACTGGGGATATTTACGAGCTACCCTGGACAAGTTCGGCATACAGGGTCTGGCGCAGTCTGCTATTTTGGCACTCTATTCTAACCCTTCGGCATATATATACACCTCTAATGCTTTATCTACACCCTTTCAAATAACCAACGACACTAGGCAAGGGTGCCCACTGTCCCCTATCATTTTCACAGGTTACGGGAATAATGGTCAGCATCACAAAATCTGCCTTTTTGCGGATGACGTGGTGCTGACCCTCACCAATCCAGAGGTGTCCCTTCCTGCGGTTCAGTCCATTCTCACTAAATTTAGTGGTGTCTCCTATTTAAACTCAACGCAGCCAAGTCTACTATATTACCAATTAACATCTCAGCCCTTAAGTTAACTAACCTACAGAAACAATTTCCCTATGTATGGGAATGCTACAAATTACCCTATCTAGGTATAACCTTGACAACCCTTACTTCCAACACATTTAAGGTCAACTTCCAACCACTGATACACAATATCACCCTAGATACCCAACGTATTGCCAAATATGAACTCAACTGGCTAGGGCGCATAGCGGCATTTAAAATGCTAATACTTCCCAAAATACTTTACCTGTTTAGGACAGTGCCAACTGTGCTTCCACCTACCTTTTTTAAGCAGATTGTCCAATTATTAAAAAATTAATCTGGCAAGGAAAGATTCCTAAAATCCCATTCTCACTGTTAGAAAAACCAAAAAAAAGACGGGGGGATAGGTCTACCAGTTCTACATCTATACCATACTGCAGTACTCCTGGAGCAGCTCCACTCATGGTTCGATAAGCTATCCACTAAACTGTGGGTGGGTCTGGAGGAAGCTCTCACGTATTTGAGGGATCTCCCTCTCTATTATTAGCTAATAGGATGGGCCTCCAGATGCACATGCCAAATCTACCAGCCATTAAGGCTTCCATACATGCTTGGGAATCAGCCCATCGGGCTCAGGCTACACAACAAGATTACCTTGAGGTTACAACCCCAATTTCAGTTTTAGAGTATCTAATCCCATCACTTAAGGTTCTCCCATGGATTCAGAAGGGACTTAGATATGTCTCGGACCTGTACACTTATAACCACTATGAAACGCTCCAGGTCAGACACTTACATAGTTACATAGTTACATAGTTAGTAAGGTTGAATAAAGGCACCAGTCCATCCAGTTCAACCTGAGTGAGTGTCTACAATCGTCCCTATCCCTGTACATTGCACACTTACATTGGTCCCTACCCTCAAGGAGCCCACAATCCAAGATCCCCATTCATATACTAGGGCCAATTTTAGACAGAAGTCAATTAACCTACCTGCATGTCTTTGGAGTGTGGGAGGAAACCCACGCAGGCACAGGAAGAACATGCAAACTCCTGGCAGGTAGTGTCATGGTTGGGATTTGAACCAGTGGCCCTTCTTACTGCTAGGCGAGAGTGCTAACCACTACCCCACTGTGCTACAACTTGCTTAAATACACTCCCATGAATAGCATAAAGGTGGACGAAGAGGTGTGGCGGGGCCTTAATAATAAATCGTATAAAAGGGGGGGGCATCTCTAGATACTATGCGTATCTACAGACTAGTGTGACCAGTGTTAAATCATCTTACATGCTAACGTGGGAAAAATATCTCAATTCACTCTTTGAGGTTGGGGATTGGGAAAAGGCCAGACAAGCAACCTTTAGAGCCTCCAAATGTGTCAACCATTGGGACAACTTTCTGAAAATGTCTAATAGAAGCTATTTAGTTCCCTCTAGACTATCCAAGATTTTCCCAGCTGCAGACTCTAAGTGTTGGAGAGGATGTGGGGAGTATGGGTCCATGTACCATATATTTTGGTCCTGCAAATGCCTACGTAGCTTCTGGAACAGCATATTCTTCCTCATATCCAAAATTACAGGTTTCTTTACCTCTCCAAGAGCGGGTTTAGCCCTTCTTCACTTGAGTATAGGAACCATACTTAAACAATTTCATACTGTGGTAATCCAGATTCTCACTGCAACCCGTATGACTATTGCATACTTGTGGAAGTTGAATAAAGCCCCTAACGTATCAGATACTATTAAAAGAATACAGAGTGTTGTACAATGCGAAAAAACCCTGGCCCGTAACCAGAACTCTATCCAAAAATTTTATAACTGGAAATATTGGTTAAATGAATATCCACTTCTAGAAGTATAATTTAAGCTTATTTACTTAATAGTAAGAGTCTCCAGGAAGGAGTGAGGTGAGGGGGGAGAAGGCAGTCAGCAATAGTTACCGTTTTTCTTACTTGTTCTTTTTATGTTACCCTTTATGATTTATCCCTTATTGCTAAATATTTCAATGATACTACCTATCAGGAAGTATACAGGTCCACCATAGTGGAAAATAAAAATAAACACCTTTCTATAATACATCTGCAGTTCTGGCAAGGGTCTGTACCTGACTGGCTCAAGGCACCTACAGGTCTATGGAGAGGGGAGGTTTCCCTGGGGGAGGAATCCCCTTGAAGATGATAGAGGGGGGCGTCATGCTCCACACCAGGGCACAGCTAGATCCCATTGGGGTGCTGGGTGTGGGGAGGGCGTCGCCACTCCAGAATGGTGAGTGATGGTGTACAGCTGGGAAACGAACCTATTTGTATGAGACTGTACCTGTACAATGTAAATTTGACTGTCTGTATAGTTACGCTAGTTGATAACAAGTAACAAGTTGATAACAAGTACATACCTATAGTGAAGCCTTGTAACTTTCTGTTTGATCTTGAAAACTCAATAAAAACAAATTGAAATACATTTTTATAATTTTTTCCCCACAAATAGAGTTTTCTTTTGGTGGTATTTAATTAAAGCTGGGAGTTTTATTTTTTGCTAAACAAACAAAAAAAGATAAAATAAAAATAAATAAAAAATCATGTTTAATAGTTTTTTTTTTATAATAATAATAATAAATAATAATAATAATAATAATAATAATAATAATAAATAAAATTTTGCAAACAAGTAATTTTTCTCCTTTATTGAAATGTGCTGATGAGGCGGCACTGGTGGGCACTGATAGACTGCACCAGTGGGCACTGATAGGCACAGTTAAGGCGACACTAATAGGCACAGATAAGGTGGCACCGATAGGCACAGATAAGGCAGTACTGATGGGCAAAGATGGGCACAGATAAGATGGCACGGATGGGTGGCACGGATTGGTGGCGCGGATGGGCACTGATAGGTACCACTGATAGATGGGACTGATGGGCACTGATAGGTGGCACTGATAGGTGGCACTGATGGGCGGCACTGATGGGGACTGATGGGCACTGGTAAATGACACTGATGGGCATGGATATGTGGCACTGAGGTGCAGCATTGTTGTTGCAGCAGATTGTGGGCACTGATAGCTGGCACTGTGGGCACTGATAGGTGGCACTATGGGCACTATTGGGTGGCACTATGGGCACTAATGGGTGGCACTGATGAGTGGCACTTTTCCTACACATGGTGGCACTGGCAGGGGGCAGGTGGGCACTGATGAGCTGACTCCAGCTCGCCGTGATTGGGACTGAAGTCCCTCTCATGGCCGCCGGTGATCGGCTTTTTCTTTTTCTCCTCGCGCTACCAGCGCAAGGAGGAAAAATAGCCGATTATCGGCTCTGTTGTCATCGCATGATCAGCTGTCATTGGCTGACAGCTGATCACGTGGTAAGGGGTCGGGACCGACCCCTTGCTCCAATCTGTGATCAGGTGAGTCTCATAGACTTGCTGATCACAGAGCGCACCTCAGGGGGCGCGCAGGCCACAAGTGCATGGGACAACTTCAATAGACGTAGTCCCGGCAAAGCAGGTCCGCGCTGTAGCCGTCATTCGGTTATAGTGTAGATCTCTAGTGGTTAAATTTCGTACCTGGGGGTGTGTATAGTATGCCTGTAAAGGGGATGCATGTTTCCCGTGCTTAGAACTGTCCCTGCACAAAGTGTCATTTCTGCAGGAAAAAAAGTAATTTAAAAGCACTCGCAGCTATTATTATTATTATTATTATAATACAGGTTTTATATAGCGCCAACAGTTTGCTCAGCACTTTACAACATGAGGGCAGACATTACATTTACATTACAATTTGGTACAAGAGGAATCAGAGGGCCCTGCTCGTTAGAGCTTACGAATTGTCATTGAAAGTCATTGATAAAAAAAAAGCGTGGGGTTCCCCCCCAAATTCAATTACCAGGCCCTTCAGGTCTGGTATGGATATTAAGGGGAACCCTGCGTCAAATAAAAAAAAAAAAACCTGCCCCCTTCTGATGTAATGCAGATTTTCATTACATCAGAGGGGGACGGTGTCCCCCGTATGTCACTGGGGAAGCCTGGATTTCCCCTTGCGTCAGAGGGGGATGGGGTCAGGTGACGGGTGGCCCCATCCTCCTCAGCTAAAAAATGTCAGGCTGCCAGGATTCCTGCAGTGTCTCCGGAGGAGACAGGATGGATACACTGCGCTGGATCATCGGGAGAGATCACCCATTGCTGGACCCCAGACAAGAGATCAGGCATCGCTGGACCCCGGAGAAGAGATCAGCCATCGCTGGATAGCAAGAGTGGATTACCACCACTGGAATCTTTTTTTTTATTTTTTTTATTTTTAATAAAGGACTTTTCCCAACGGTGTGTGTGTTTTTTTAACAATTTTTTACACTTTCTTTGTGAAATACAAACCATTTCAAACGGGGGGATCTGGGGGTCTCCTTGTTAAAGGGGGCTTCCAGATTCTGATAAGACCCCTGCCCGCAGACCCCCACAACCACCGGCCAGGGTTGTGGGGATGAGGCCCTTGTCCCCATCAACACGGGGACATGGTTCTTTGAGGGGTCACAGACCCCTAAAACATCCTCCCAATGTTGAGGGCATGTGGCCTAGTACGGTTCAGGAGGGGGGCGCTCTCTCATTCCCCCTCTTTTCCTGCTGCCTGCCAGGTTGCGTGCTCGGATAAAGGGTCTGGTATGGATTTTTGGGGGAACTCCAAGCCATTTTTTTTTTAAGTTGGCATGGAGTTCCCCTTAAAATCCATACCAGACCTGAAGGGTCTGGTATGGATATTTGGGGGGAACCCCACATCTTTTTTTAAAATTTGACACAGGGTTTCCGTTATTATCCATACCAGACCTAAAGGGCCTGGTAATTGAATTTGGGGGGAACCCCACCCTATATATTTTTTTTTATCAATGACTTTCAATGACTGTTCTCTGTATTATGGGGAGCCGACAATTCATTATAGCCGCAAGTGCTTTTAAATGACTTTTTTTCCTGCAGAAATTACACTTTGTGCAGGGACCGTTCTAAACATGGGAAACATGCACCCCTTTACAGGCATACTATAGACACCCCCGGTACGAAATTTAAAGGAATATTACACATTTATTGTTTCACTTTAAGCATTATTAAAATCACTGCTCCCGAAAAAATTGCAGTTTTTAAAAGTTTTTTTTTGCATTGAAACATGTCCCCTGGGGCAGGACCCAGTTCCCCAAACACTATTTATGACAATAACTTACATATAAGCCTTTAAAATTAGCACTTTTGATTTCTCCCATAGACTTTTACAGGGTGTTCCGCAGCTTTTCGAATTTGCCACGAACACCCCAAATTGTTCACTGTCCGGCGAACAGGTGAACAGGCAATGTTCGAGTCGAACATGAGTTAGACTCGAACTGGAAGCTCATCCCTAATTGTGATTGCCATGGATTGAACTTTGCTCAAAATGAACAAAAGTATATATGAGCCATCACTATTTGTCAGTACCAGGTATTCTCTGATTGTGTTTTTAATGTTTTAGAGCAACCCCTTGTATTATCTCTGCAGCTGCTGCTTGTAAGCACTGTTTAAAAATTTCAGTTAATGTCTGTCAGGTTAAAGTCTCCCGTGATTAAAACATCCCCCTTCATTGTCATTTGAGTTATTCTGTCAATAAACAATCAAAAGGTTATCATAATCCTCAGACTGTCCTGGGGGGTTATATACTGCACAATTCAAAGGGGGAAACGTCCTCTTTGGTTTGTAAACATACTCAGAGGGCTTTAAGTATTTAATTTGTTTATTGAATTCAGCCTCCCCTCTTTCCTATTCGATCCTTCCTATATAATTTGTACAATGGTATAGTCACAATAGTTCCCAGCCATATGAATCCCTGAACCATGTCCCTGTAATTGCAACAAATTCTAACTTATTCCTAGCTATAAGAGCTGTCAGTTTTCAAAGCTTGCTACTTAACCACTTGCTTACTGGGCACTTAAGCCCCCCTCATGCCCAGACCAATTTTCAGCTTTCAGTGCTGATGCAGTTTGAATGACAATTGCGCGGGCATACAACACTGTACCAAAATAAAAATTTTATCATTTTTTTCCCACAAATAGAGCTTTCTTTTGGTGGTATTTAATTACAGCTGGGAGTTTTATTTTTTGCTAAACAAACAAAAAAAGATGCAAAAAAAAAAAATCATGTTTAATAGTTTGTTATAAAATTAAAAGTGAAATATTCCTTTAAATATCGAGCCTGGGGGGTGTCTATAGTATGCCTGTAAAGTGGCACATGTTTCCCGTGTTTAGAACAGTCCCTGCTCAAAATTACATTTCTAAAGGAAAAAAGTCATTTAAAACTGCTTGCAGCTTTAATGTCATGTCTGGTCCCAGCAATATGGATGAAAATCATTGAGACCCCCCCCCCAGGCCATTACCAGCCCCTTTGGGTCTTGTATGGATATTAAGGGGAACCCCGCACCCAAATTAAAAAAAGGAAAGTCTTGGGGCCCCCAGGCCCTATATACTCTGAACAGCAGTATACAGGCGGTGCAAACAAGACAAAGACTGTAGGTTTGTTGTTAAGTAGAATCTGTTTGTAGTTTTGAACTGGTACATTTTTAAAGTGTAGCTCCAGCCAAAAAAATCTATTTTTAAGCTTTTTGGAAAACATAGGGAAGGGTTATCACCCCTGTATAATTTTTGGCTGGAACGTCCTGCTGTGAACTGTTATATCAAGAATTGTAATTACATGCCATTGCTGAACAGTGGTATAAAAATTGGGCCTTTGGTGGTTGTGGTGGTGCTGGTGCCACAACACTTTAAGTCCTCACAGTTACTCTCGGTGTGAGCTAGAACGGGCCCTGCTGTGAAACATTATATCAAGAATTGTTATCACCCCTGTAACATTTGTTTTGCTGTCTGTTGACCTCTTCAGAATATTTCGCCTCACTTTCTGTCCCAATGACAAATGTTTTTTGAAAATTTGGGGTTTTTAGTGAAACAAAGACTGGTGATAAAGCATCAGTGGAGAGATGACACGTTTTTTCCATATCAACTCTTACAGGAGAGAATTTCCCTTCCTAGGGGTAGATTTCATCTCACTTCCTGGTGGGACTGCAGTATACCACAGACTGACATGCTAGCTGGATTTAACTTGGGACACCAGCTAGAACCTGGGTTACCACAGTAGGAGTCTTAAAGGGAAAGACCATCAAGGACCTTAAAGATACATATATCTACGCTGTAACCTTACAGCAGTAAGGTAAGAGGACACCCATATACTTGCCACACAGGACTGCATGGGATATCCAGTTCTTACAGCACCTTATACCGAATTATGTTTACAAGCACTAGCACTTTATGTTATCATTCCTACACGACTGATGCTGAGTGCCAGGCTTCATCTCCATGCTGACACAATCATCCTCCTCCTCCTCCTCCTCTTCCTGTGTGATGGGTGGGACAGCAAGAACACTGTCTGGATAAAGGGGGCCTTGAGGGGCAAGGAAGTCCTCCTCTTCCTGCCTCTGTTCTGTCTCAAGTGCCCTGTCCATTATTCCACGCAGCGTGGGCTCCAACAGGTGGACAAGAGGGACAGTGTCACTGATGCATGCGCTGTCACAGCTCACCATCCGCATGGCCTCCTCAAATGGTAACAGGACAGTGCATGCATCCCTGATCATGGCGTGGGGGTGCCATAGTCGCACAGGTACTCATTGATGGCCCTTTGCTGCATGTGCAGCAGCTGCAGCATGGCCAATGTTGAGTTCCACCTGGTGGGCATGTAACAGAGGCGGTTCTTGGGCAGGTTAAATTCCTTTTGGAGGTCAGCCAGCCAAGCACTGGCATTATATGACCGATGGAAATGCACACAGACTTTCCGGTCCTGCCTCAGGACAGCCTGTAAGCCTGAGTACCTGCCCAAGAACCGCTGCACCACCAAGTTAAGGATGTGAGCCTAACAGGGCACATGGGTCAGTTGTCCCTGTCGGAGGGTGGAGAGGAGGTTGATACCATTGTCACAACCCACCATTCCTGGCTTAAGCTGGCATGGCGTTAACCACCTCTGAGCCTGCCCCTGCAGAGCTGACAGAATCTCTGCCCCAGTGTGGCTCCTGTCCCCCAAGCACACCAGTGTAAGCACCGCATGGCATCTTTTTGCCTGAGTACTTGCGTAGCCCCTTGAACGCCTACAGAGCACCACTGGTTCCGAGGACAAAGCACAGTAAGAGGCCATGGAGGAAGAAGAAGAGGAGGGGGTGGAGGAGGGAGGTGTGTTAGAATCACCACTAGAAGCATTTTGGAGGCGTGGTGGCCGAACAACCTCCAACACTACTGCACCTTGTCCTGTATCCTTCCCAGCTGCCAGCAGAGTCACCCAATGTGCCGTGAAAGATAGGTAAAGTCCCTGTCCATGCCTGCTAGACCATGAGTCAGAGGTAATATGCACCTTACCGCTGACCGCCCTGTCCAGCGAGGCCAAGATATTGCCTACCACATGCCGGTAGAGAGCCAGAATCGCTTCCGTGAGAAAAGTGGCGTTTGGGAACCTGCCACTGAGGAACCACACATTCCAAAAACTCATCGAAGGGAGCAGAGTCTACCAACTGAAAAGGCAGCAGTTGAAGTGCTAGCAATTTTGCCAAGCTATCTTTCAACCGCTGGGCATGTGGATGGCTGGGAGTGAACTTCTTTTGGCGGTGCAGCAGCTGGGGCAGGGAAATTTGCATGGTACAATCTGACGTTGGTGTACTGATAGCAGATTGCCTGCAAGTACTTTGCTGTGACACACCTAATTCTACACCTTCATTCCTCTCAGTGCAGGTTTCAGAGAAGACTGAAGGTATAGTGGGGTTGGAGATCCCAGCTGATAAGGAGCAAGGAGAGGACTGCTTTGTTCTTTGGTGTGGGTCTTTTAGGTACGCTTGCCAGCGAATTGCATGGCAGGTCGACATATGTCTGGTCAAGCATGTAGTGCCCAAGCAGTTGATGTTTTGGCCATGCAAGATACGCTTGAGACATATGTTGCAAATAGTAGCAGTGCGATCTGATGCACTTGTCTCAAAAAAGGCCCACACCAAAGAACTCTTGGAATAACGTGCAGAGACAGCAGCGCCCTGCACGTGGAGCTCTGTGGTGTGATGCAGTCAGTGTGCTGCCTTAAGCTGGCCCCTGGAGGGCATCCTGCCTCATTGGAGATGTGCCGCCTCCTCCTCCTCTCTCCTATCAGGCACCCACGTGGAGTCAGTGACCTCATATATCCCCTCCCTCCTCGTCACTGGAGCAAATCTGGAAGTATGCTGCAGCTGAGGGAACATGACTGCCAGATTGCTGTCCTTCTTGGGTACCCCCTCTCTCTGGGCTCACGTTACTGCCTTCCTCTAGCTGGATACCATCATCAGAGCATTCAAAACGCTGGATATCCTCCTGGAGCATGTACCCAACACTGTGGTCAAACAGTTCGGGGGACTCCTCAGGGTGGACATGGTAGGGCTAGGGAAGGAGTGACTGATGCCATTGAACCGAGGGAAGAGGCCGTGTTGGCAGCTGCTTTGCCAGACAAAGTACCCTGAGCCTTGGTGAGCGAGGATGAGGAGGATGAGGACGGCTTGGTCACCCACTCTACCAAGTCTTCGGCATGCTGCGACTCAACATGGCCAGCTGCTGAAAGAAAGGACAAGTGTGTCCCACAGCCACGTGCTGATGAGGATGTACTGTGTTCATGACTAGCACTGTTGCCTCTAGACACAGAGCCTGCTTGCTCTCTTTTATTGGCTTGTGACTGTCTGCCTCTCCTTGTTGGCCTTCCAGACATATTAATAGCCTGCAGGGAGATGTAGCTGCACAAAGCTGGGACGTATCTATATATACTGATTATACTGCAGCTAGCAGAATCAACTGCCTGCCTGTAGTATTATTAGTATAAGAACACTGGCAATTGTAGTAAGGTAAGCTTTAGGTTCACACTGAGCAAAGGACACTAAAACAAAATACTGTAGCTCCCTGCCTGTATTTGTATGAGCACACCGGCAATTGTATTCAGGTAAGCTTTAGGTGCACACTGTGCAAAGGACACAGTACACCAAGTGAAAATACTGCAGCTCCCTGCCTGTCAGTATATTATGAAGAGAATAACAGGAACGGATCTAGCTAAACTGAATACAGTGTATAAATATATACACAACACACCTGGGATGCATATATATCCTCTACACACTGTAACTGAAGCTAACTGACTCGCTTGCCTACTCTATCTAAGCCCTTGTACACACGGTCAGAGATTCCATCGGAATGTGTCCGATTGGAGTGTTTTGTCGGATATTCCGACTGTGTGTGGTCTGCATCGGACCAACTTTTCCAACTTGCCGGAAATATTTTCCAACAAAATGCTCCGATCGGACATACGCCGATCATGTGTAGATAATTCTGATCGGACAAAGTGCCACGCATGCTCAGATCAAATTCCTACACCAAAGCTATTGGCTACTAGCGTGAACATAGTCCCGTCATAACGAAATAACGCCATTACGTCGGATTTTCCGACAAGTTTGTCCAACCGTGTGTATACAACAGTTTCGGACAAAATCAGACGGATTTGGTTGTCGGAATCTCCAACCGTGTGTACAAGGGCTAACTCAAATTAAATGACACTGTCTCGAAACCCCACCCACCAACTAGAAGTCACTTCTACGGGTGTTTTCACTGCCTTCCTCCCCCCAGGGCAAGAGACCTGGAGGTCCTGGACCTGGAGGTCGTTTACTCTGCAACCCAAAAGGCTGAGAGCCCAGTTGGCCCCTCAGCCATCAACATTGTTACCGGGCTCTACCGAGTTGTTGTTCTTTTCTTTTCCTTTTTCCCTTTTCTTTTCTTTTTCCTCGGAATACCATGGGACTACGGCGGCCGACCCGAAAGGCCTACTATTAATCTGTGACCTTCCACCAGAATGGACATTTATGTACTGGCTACAGGTATTTCCAGTATCCCTGAAGCCAGGTGTATCTTGGTTGTTCCTATACTCTCACATGGTTACCTTATGCATTGTTCCCCTGGGAAAGGATCCCAGTGTGGCCATATATATACTCATAATACGTTTAAATGATGGCAGCCATTAAGATTGTTTCATGGAATGTTAGAGGTTTAAGTAATCCTATAAAGAGAGTTGCAATATTGAGACACCTTAAGGCTATGGAAGCGGGGGTTGTGTGCCTGCAGGAGACCCACTTCCCATCGCATACTACTCCCAGCCTTAACCCCAAGTATATAATACCCAGTACCACTCTACATACTCGGTCCATTCCTGTGGATGATATTCAGGATGGTCAGAGAGGTGCTGGTCACTGTAGTGCCCTGAGTAGTATCTTTCAGAGAGTCTGTGTCATCAAGCGACGGGCTGAGGTAGGCGGCGCTTCGGAGCATGCATGCTCCTTCATCAGGCTTTGGTAATGACTTTGACAGTGGCCATGTGGGTAGAGGCCCCTTTAAGTACTGAATGGTGGGGGGGAAGGAGGAGAAGGGGAGGGGGGGGCGGTACCGGGAGATTGGGCGGTGGGTAGAGAGCAACGAGGAGTGTGTACTGTGGGCCGGATAAATCATAATGAGAATGAAGGCAGTATAATTGCAGAGTGTGCAGAGGATTTTGTATATACGCCGACGAGCAGCGTGATTCAAACAGTAAAGCGCTGTATGAAGGGGAATCACCATGGTGATGGAGCGTGCGCAGTGGCCGGCGGGAATTCCCTAAGAAAAGGGAAGTATGGCGTGAGCGTCACCATAGTATCTGATGTGAAGGGGAAGGTAACTATGGTGACAAGACCTGCGCAATGAGAACCGGACATGCGCAATGGGTAAGAGCGGTTCTCAATAGAGACATCGGAATAGCGTCAGGGTGATCATGGCAACTAAGTAGCTGTATAGGAGAAGGAGGACAGATGACATTGAAAGAGAGGGGAAACCAAAATAAAATAAAAGGGAAACCAAATGCAGAAATGAAAGGACTGTGGGAATAAGATAAAAAGAGATGGAACAGGCTATATAGTGATAAATAAGAAAGGGAAAGTAATGGTAGGGATAAAAGGAAAATTAAAATTAAAATTAAAAGCAAAAATAAAATAAATTATGAAAACATTATGTAAAAATTGTGAGAAAATTATTAGAAGAAAAAAATAAAAATAAAATAATAATACTAAAAATAAAAATAGCAAAAAAAATCAATAATAAAGAAAAATAGCAATAAAAATCAATAATAAAAAAAAAATTAAAGTAAAAAGGATTAGCTAAAGGGAACGGAGGATGGACGGTGGGGGGTTTTTGGATTTAGTAGACGCGTGTGTGTTTGAGGATAGGGACCAATCCGGTAAACCTTATAGACGTACAAATTAAATATATACATACAGAATGCTACGGAGGTCTAAGTACATATACATATTTTTTCAAACATACACTGATGATGGTATGAACCAAAAAGCAGGAAGAAATAACATATCACTAATAAATAATAAAAAAAGGATCATAAGCTAAGTGTAATAAGACAACCATACTAGACGTAGAGAGATATATAAAAACATTTTACAGGAGGATATTAATCTCAATTCCCTCGTTTAGGCCCCCAGGGGCTAAGGTATCCAGTTTGTAAATCCAGTAATTTTCTCGTTCACATAGACGTTTATAGACACTTCAAAGAATATCACAAACAATCCACCATAGGTTTACGTGTCTGGGTGATAGAATCTATTCCATCAACACTACCAACCGCCGAACGTTATAAGGACCCCCGAATAACGGACTTGTGGAATGCCCAGTAATTTAAAGGGGAGGTCTCCCACGGTTTTCCGCAAAGAAAAATTTGAGCTGGGAGGAAATTTCGGCTGCTACAGTGGGGTCCGTAAGTAAGGAGGGGTCTAGTCTCCAAGTAGGTGCTGGGGATCTGGTTTCAGGAAATGTTAGTGTCATCGAATTCGGGTGGTGGATTGACAAGATCATAGGGTCGATGGACGCGTGCTGAAGAAGGGGTAGATCTTTTGGTGTCAAGAAGAGAAAATCTATGCGTGAGTATCTATTATGGGGGGCCGAAAAATAGGTGTAATCTTTGCCGTCTGGGTTTAGGATGTGCCAGGTGTCGTGAAGCAATAGGGTTGTCAAGCATGACTTTATTTTCTTCAGGGCTTTGTACGGGAGGCAGGAGGTGCCGGAGGATGTATCTTGAATAGGGTTGAGAGGGACATTAAAATCCCCGCCTAGGATCACAATTCCTTCTTGGAAGGAAATAAGGGCGTTTGTTATGTCCCTGAAGAATGTAACTTGATGAGTGTTAGGGGCATATAGATTGACTAGCGTGATTTTCGTGCCCGCATAATGGCCTTTGAGAAATAAATACCTGCCTTTGTCATCCGTAAGTTGATGCATAAGTTGGTAGGGACAATTCTTGTGGAAAAGGATAGCCACGCCTTTCAATTTGGTCAAGGGGGATGTTGCATGATAAGCTGTGGGGTAACGGTGATTGTGTAATTTCGGAACTGAGTTCGTCTTGAAATGAGTTTCTTGAAGAAATATAATGTCTGCTTTATTCCTGTGCATAGTAAGGAGGAGTTTAGATCGTTTCTATGGTATATTTAGGCCTTTGGCATTAAGCGATATGATTTTAGGGCTTAGGGGTTTGGTTGATCCGTTGGATGGGGGCATCTTCAACCGTATGGTCTGGGGGATACCAATATAGTATTAGGATCTGAGTCTGTAGGTATGGGAGGTGGGGTAGTAAGAGGGAAGGGAGGATGTTTGGTAAGTAGTTTACCATCGACCGCTTAGGGAAATAAGGAAAAGGAAGAAGAAGAACAAGTACCGTATAAGGAAGGGTGTCGAATGTGTGATAAACTGGCGAAGGGGAACCCCTGTATACCACTTTAGGTACGGAGGGGTTTACCTATGTACATATGCCAGTCAAATGATAGCTGCGTACGTCGGTGCAGTCTGATACCACTGTGGTGAGGTTGACTCAACCGTGGAAAAGACAAATGCTTTTTGTAGTACGTATTATACTTGTCAGGTTCAATCTAGTTGTTTGTTCGTTATTGTTTGTTATTGATTTTATATTCAGTTTGTCTAACTTTTCTTAGGATTAGTCAAAGGTTTTCAGTACGGCTATCTTGCCTGCAGCCTGAGCTGTATCGATCTTTGAGAATGTGTTTATGATTGGGGGGTATCGTCAGTATCATATGTCAGAATATGGGCGGATTGGGAGATCAGTAAGTATTCCTGTAGCAAGGGAGGTGGTGTGGTATTCCGAGCTAATAATATGTCATCAATCCATGAAGCCTCAGCTCCTGGACTATTAACACAATGACTTAGTACAGAGAAAATGATAACCGTAACTAGTCACAAAAGTGACAAACAGTGGAACGTATAACCTTTAAACTGTTCTAATAAGTACAGGCACCAACCCCGCAGGGTCTAATGGAGAGCGCTCCCCCCAGCGGGGGCAAGCCCTCTCCAGCCCCATGGGTGGTAGGTAACAATGAGATAGAAAACTCATGTTCACATGTACAAAGAGGAACCCATGCACCACACGTTTAATTGGGCTCTGGTGCGTTTCCCATGTTAGGGCGTATTGCAGATGAGTTCAAATAGTCCCGGTGATGCCTCTATGTCCCAACATTAAAACAGGAAATTCTTGGCTGCCCCCATCAACCAAAAACCAGGGGGTGCCAATCTCTGGGTCCTACTGTCCTTTTTGGCGTAGGTCGGGCCGTGCCGAATTTGGAGATGAGCAGAATTTGGTGTACCTCCTAAAAGTGAGCTCTCCCCGGGTAAGCCGTACGTGGGTGTCAGATCAACTCACACTCAGGTATCTCACCGGGGTCTAGACCTCAGCCATGGAAAAGTTGATAATGTGGCTAAGCATTACACATACAGAGGCTTGGCTGTATTATAACCCTCCAGATTGATCTAGGGCCATGGTGTCTAAACACATTAGTGCCTTGTTACATTATTATATACAGCTTTAACATAATAGCAAGAAAGTAAATATGCCCAGGAGGGAATATTCAGGAGGACCAGGTGTCGGGGTGGAATGGGTGAAGGGTAGGGGTGAAGACGGGGAAGGTGAGCCCCTGGGGGGAGGCCCAAGAGAAAAAAAAAGGGGGAAGGGGGGTTAGCATTGGGAGGGGTTGGGGGTAAGGACAGTAAGGGTGTACCAGGACCATCATATCCCTGTGCTAGTGACCTATAGCGTACAACCTGAATAAACAAAAGATCCGAAGAGCTGCTTGTTCACTCCGTTTTCCTTCACCTGACTTGTCAGTCTCGTTTGAAAAAAGGGGAAGCGTGTCCCCTGTGTGTTCCTTGCTTAGGATCTAAGTCTCGACAGACAGGTGAATGTTAGAGCTGTGTTTCATACCTTCTCAAAGCTTGTGTCTAACAGACTGTCCATGGGGACCCGATTGAAGTACGACATTGCTTCCGTTGCTTCATTAGGGCTGTGACCATGGATGGAAATGTAGCTGGTGTCATCAGAGGACCTTTCCATAGAGTCCAGTGGAGGTACGATGTCCGCGGGAGGCTCGCTATCGGCTAGGCTCAAAGCCGAATAGATCGGTGGGTCTGGGTCCCCGAGTCCTGAAGGGGGCCGGAGGTCCAAAAGTGTATGCATCCTCTGTCTGTGGGCGGAGAGTGTCAACTTGTGGTGCTGAGGCATCCTGTGTGCAAACGAGCGAGCCCGTTCACCAGGCAGCAAACAGGGCCGAGGGGAAAGCCAGGCATGAGAACATAAATCTAGTCAGAGTAAGGAATGGTGCAAGGGGATTGCGGGTTCAGCTTAGTCCATGCGAACGTGCGAGTTTGAATTGGGTTCTCCATTTTAACGGTCTCTGCGTGCTCTGCGCGATAGCGGGCTGCTGTCGGGCTTGGAGGTGGGTGCCTGTTGCGTTGACCCCCACCTGGTCTGTTCGTGGAGGGTGATCTTCGTCTGCGGTAGTTAGGGGTCTGAATCTCCATGTGGTCTTCCGCTGGACTGCCACCGCTGTGTGTGAAGGCTCTAAAGTCGGCATACCAGCCCGGAAGGTCAACATACGGTATGTTCAGCGTGCGACAGAAGAGATCTAGATCCTCCGGGACTCTTAGCGTGGCCGTACGGCCCTGGTGGGAGGCTTGGAGAGCAAAGGAAATCTCCATTGGTAGCGAATCTCTCTGCTCCTCAGTATCTCCAGCAAAGGGCGGAGATCCCTCAGGTGTCTAAGCGTGATCGCCGATAGATCATGGTAAATGTGAATAATGTTCTCTTCAAAATGTAAGCGCGTTTTTTCTCGGGCCTTCTTGAGGACTTCTTCTTTGATAGCAAAGTCATTGACATAACATATCACGTCCCTTGGTGGGTCCACATCCTTGCCTTTAGGACAGAGTGCTCTATGGATGTGCTCCATAGCTATAGCCGATTGAGGGGGCCTGTCAAGTAGCTGATTAAAGAGGGATGTGATAGTGTGCAATAGCTGGTCTTGTTCAACTGTTTCAGGCAGGCCTCGCACTCTGAGTTTGTGCCTGCGGCCTCTGTTGTCGATATCCTCGACGTGGCGCTGGAGGTCACGGAGTTGTATAGTGTGGGTATCTAGCTTACGGTTGGTCTATCGGAGCGCTTGTTGTTGTTGGGTCGTCTGAAGTTCCACCGCTTGCACCCGGCCAGTGATCGCTTGGATATCATGGCACAGATCCGAAATGGGGGCCGCGAGAGTGTCTTTGATGTCTTCCGCCATCGCTCAGGCTCGGGTGTTGGTGAGGGGTTTGCGGTCTATCTCCTGGCACCAGCGTCTGATCCGTGGGGGTGAGGGTGATCCTGATATGGCTTCGGGCGGGAGAGCTGGCCGCCATGTTAGATCCCTGGCTTCTGAAGAGCTCCGGGATAGTTTGAGTTGTACGGGTTCCCAGGTCCCTCGGGGAGCACGAACGGGATGCTGAATGACCACGGGAAGACGTTCCCATTATTGATCGAGAGATCGTCGTGGTTATCCCCAATAATCTGGCGTTACAGGCCACAGGCAAGATGGAGCTCAGGAGCTAAGCAGCCATCTTCTTCCAAGGCAAGCCACACCCCCCCCCCACATTTAATCTCTTCCTTAGGTGACAGACCCAAAGTCACTTATAGAAGGGCACCCACCCTAAAAAATAAGATTGCACCCAGCAAGCTAAAACATAAACAGGAGACTGGTCCACTTTGCCTTATTCCACTTGTCGGCATGTATAGGTGTAATAAATCCCTATGCAAAACCTGTGAATTCAGTCATGGCCAGAAGAATTTCTCTCATAAGGGCATTACATATCCAGTTACCCAATTCCATAATTGCTCCAGCAATTATGTTGTCTATGGCCTCACATGCCCATGTAGAATGCTGTATGTAGGCTGCACGATATGTCCACTTAAACAGCGTTTTGGAAAACATCGCCGATTAATTGAACTAGGTTCTGATAAACATAGCGTGCCACGGCATTTTCTGGAATTTCATAATCGGTCTACTACGGGTCTTCAGGTTTGGGTCATCGAGTCCATACCGGCAGGTTTGTCCGAGGCAGAGTGCTTCTCCAAGTTATGTGAGCGTGAAACCTATTGGATTTTCTCTTTGGACACTCTAGCCCCAAATGGACTCGATGAAGAAATCAAGATTCACACTATTCTCTAATCGCCCGAAAATGTAGTCCCTTCTTTTTATCTGGTCCTTTCCTTCTTCCCCTTCCATCTCTTATAAATACCTTGGTGTTTAATTGCCCTTAAGTGGGATGATATAATCTTCTTTGAATTAATTTCATGAAACTTTTAGGCCTTTACCACTATTTTGCTATATCGTATATATATATATATATATATATATATATATATATATATATATATATATATATATATATATATATATATATATATATATATATATATATATATATATATATATATATATATATATATATATATATTGTTTATATGATATCAATAATTTTTTTTATTTTTTTATTATTTTATTTAAATTTTAAATAATTAGCAATTCATGGTTGACAATTAGTGAGTATTTTTTTTTCTCCATAATCATATGTAGCTACTCAATGATTCATATCTATAAGTATTACTATTTGTATTTGTAAGTGTATTGTCATGTACTTCAATTTGAATTCTTTCTTATCAATGTCATTATCCCCCCTTTTTTTCTCAATTTTTTCTAAATTTTTTCTGATCTTTATTTTATTATTTATTATTTGTTATTATTATTATTATTATTATTTATTATTATTTTTTTTTTATTTATTATTATTTAGTTTTCATTTATTATTTCCTATTTTTTATTTTTTTATTTATTATTATTTTTTTATTTTTCTATTATTATTTTTCTATTATTTTATTATTTTTCTATTATTATTACTAATCTGATCACTTATTTTATTATTTTTCATTACTTATTATTTTTTCCCATTTTCCTGTTTTTTATTCATTATGTTTAATTTTCCTAATGCCAATTCTTTTAATCATTCAGTATTATTAATTTCACCTTTTTAAATGTCTTTTTACATTTGAATCTATTGTCCTGCCACTATTAGGATTGCCAAACGACGCACACAATTGGTTAAGCCCATTGTGTGCATAGCTTTTTATTTAAATGCCGTTCTACTGCACTTCCCTGCACACCCACATTTGACAAAGGAGCGCGCAGGTCTGTTTTGTGACTTGGCGCATGCTCAGAAACGGGTCATATCCTTGGTGTTTCCCTCTGATGTCACACGCTGCTGCATTTCTACATGCTGTCCCGACTGGCTGGATTGGGTCTCCACGGATGTTGTAACACAGCTGATTATGTGTCCAGCGTCTTGCCGCTGATATCGCTGACACTTTCACCTACAGCCCTGCCAGATAATGGGACTAAAAAGCAGACGGTATACTCGCACAGCTCTCAATTCTTTGATGTAAGTGAGACTTTTTTCTGATTATTAAATAAATATTTTAAACTGACTTGGCGCTCCTCTATATGTTTTTCTTTCTGCACATGAGCTGACTTCACTCAAGAAGATACTAGCATAGAAATCTCAAAAATTCTACACCATGTGGCGGGACTGGTTAGAGGTCCCAGGCCTAGCTCCTCATCAGTTGGTCAAATATAGATTATTACAGGGGTAACAACCAACTTAGAATGGAAATTTCTAGACCCACAGCTGTTTATACGACCACTATAGAACACAAAAAAACAGACTGTGCAGCCTGAAAAGATGTTCTACGATCACAAGGCTTTTGGAATTGTTTCAACCCCTTATTGTAAACCTAATGTGTAGTCTGAACGGGTTTTTTTTTTTTTTTGTTCTCTTTCTCTCTTTCTCTTTCCACCACCACCCCCTTGTTTTCTTCTCGATTCACAGAGCCACTAGTAATCTAAAACTCTTTCATATGACTGGATGTTCTCAGTCAGGTTACTGTAACTTTTATACCAGTAGTTGAAAGATAAATCTAAGCTGTGAGTTTTGTAATCTGTTGTAATACACAGTACTATACCTATGTTTGTGGTAATGTGGTATTTCAAATAAAACCTTTTCTGATTTAAAAAAAAAATGACACTGTCTCTCTCTCTCTTTGTCTTTAACCACTGCCGCAATACACTACACAAGGCCGCCACACAGGCGACTTTATATAATGTGGGGCGTGTACTTAACCCCCTGACACATAATTGGCCGAAGCCACCCTGGCTTTGGCCAATTATGGCTCTCCGTTTTTTCTGCGCTGTGATTAGTCAAAGCATGTGGGTCATAGTGCATGCTTGGCCAATCAGCAGCCAGCAATGCACTGCGATGCCGCAGTGAATTATGGGCCGTGACGCGCCACTCAAATCTGGCGTGAGCGGCCCATAATGTTCAGAATTTGGGGAACAACCGAACAGACGATGTTCGAGTCGAGCATGGGTTTGACTTGAACTCGAAGCTCATTCCTAGTCTGCAGTTAGCTTTAGTTGCACACTGTGCACAGGATACAGTACACTGATTTAAAATACTGCAGCTGCCTGCCTGTGGTATTATTAGGAAGAGAACACCAGCAATTGTCTGCAGTTAGCTTTAGTTGCACACTGTGCACAGGATACAGTACACTGACTGAAAATACTGCAGTTGCCTGCCTGTGGTATTATTAGGAAGAGAACACCAGCAATTGTCTGCACTTAGCTTTAGCTGCACACTGTGCACAGGATACAGTACACTGACTGAAAATACTGCAGTTGCCTGCCTGTGGTATTATTAGGAAGAGAGCACCAGTAATTGTCTGCAGTTAGCTTTAGTTTCACACTGCACAGGATACAGTACACGGACTGAAAATCCTGCAGCTGCCTGCCTGAGGTATTATTAGGAAGAGAACACCAGCAATTGTCTGCAGTTAGCTTTAGTTACACACTGTGCACAGGATACAGTACACTGACTGAAAATACTGCAGCCGCCTGCCTGTGGTATTGTTAGGAAGAGAACACCAGCAATTGTCTGCAGTTAGCTTAAGTTGCACACTGTGCACAGGATACAGAAAAAGAACCCTGCTCCTGCAGGCGATGAGGATTTCCGGATGAAACCTCTCTCCAGATTCTTGGCGACATACTCAGACATGGCCTGGGTCTCTGGAATGGACAGAGGGTTGCATCTGGAAGTGGATAGGGCCCCCTGGTAGCACAGTGCCATCAATTTCCGAGACTACCAGTGGTGTAGCGAGGGGAGAAAGAGTAAACAGTTCTCCAGTCCATAAAATTGCCAGCAGCCCCGGAGTCCAGATATGCTAGGACCGATTGGGGAGAAGAGCCTATATGGGGGAACACTGGAAGAAGAAGAAGACGAGAAGGCAATATTTCTGGGTCCAATACTCCACCTTCTAAATGTATTAAACCCCATTTTTCCTAAACAAAGAGAGCAGGAGTCACAAAAATTACCCTTGCCCCCACAATAAAGACACAAGCCCAGAGTTCTGTGCCTAGCGCATTCTTCGGGGATTAGTCTGGTCCCGCCCAGCTGCATATGTTCCTCACTAGGCAGAGGATGCTCCACGGGTCAACGTGGGAAGAGCTCAGGCTGACTAAGGCCCAGGGAGTGCTGGTGTCTTTTTTCTAGGAACCTCTCCTGGAAATGAATGTCAATCTGATTGCACAGGGAAATTACATCATCCAGACCAGCGGGGATGGCTCTTTCTGCTAATTTGTCTTTCACTCGGTCAGAGAGGCCATGTAAAAAGGTTGCGACCAGTGCCTCATTGTTTCAGCTCAATTCAGCTGTGAGGATATGGAACTGAAGCACATATTGTCCCATTGAACAAGATTCATGGCAAAGGCGTAAAAGAGTACTAGCCGCTGAAGATACCCAAGCTGGCTCCTCGAAGATGTTACGAACGAGCTTCAAGAAGTCAGACAGGCTGGAAACCATTCTTCACCCACAGGAGGGCAGCCCAGGCTAAAGCTTCACCGGAGAGGAGGGAAATGATATAGGCTACCTTAGCCCGATCAGACAGAACGTTTTGAGGCTGGAGCTCAAAATGAATGGTACATTGGCTGAGGAAGCCCCTGCAGGCCTTGGTGTCCCCAGAGAAACAGGACGGAGCTGGCAGTAATAACAAATGCTTGGCTGTGACTGGTGTGATAGGTGCAGCTGCTGATTGTACTCGAGGCTTCGGGTTCGGGGGTTCCAAAGGAGGCCTGAGGCTGCTTGAAGTGGGAAGCCAGATCTTGAAGGAATCGCATTACCTGAGTGATTAGATTCCCAGGTCTCGAGGGTTGTGAACTATGTCCTGCAATGGATCAGCTACAGGAAGCTGAACTTCAGCCAGACCCATAGCTGATCAAACTGTCAGACCACCTGAGGCGAGGTGACAGATGCACACCGTTGGGGTCAGGAGTGCACCGCAATGAATTTGACCCTACGGCTGACTACTGCGGATAGGAGTCTGGGTGGTAAAGGAAGGCAGGACCACTGGAACACCAACATGGATCCCACCGGGGTTAGAGCGTAAGATTCCCTAGGGCGCAGAGTCCAAGAGCCAGCAGGTGTTCACCAGAGCTTCTGGTGGTGAGGATGGACTGGGCTGCAACTGGCTCCAGGTCACGACCCCCAGGGTCCCCTAGCTCACACCCACAGTAGGCAACAGGGGGATACGGATAGTAAGGGAATAAGCCAAGGTCGGGGCCACAAGCAGACAAGGACAACAGACTACACACCAAAGGTTCAGGGTCACAGGCAAACAGAGGACACACCAAAAGGTCAGGGTCACGAGCAGACAGGAATAGTCGAGAACACGCTAAGGTCGGTAACATAAACAAATGAAGAGCACACTGCAAGCAGGAAACAGGAAGCCAACACACGATGTTGATCAGCACGGCTGGCCTGAAGTGCGCAGGTTAATATAGAGTTCTCTGATAGGAGCTGGGGTAGAGCCATGCTTAGAGGAGAGATTATAAAAGCAGTCAGGAGAGAGTGGCTGACAAACTGTTTTGCATAACCAAGACACCCTGTTCTAACAAGGGAGAAGAGACACATCTGCTGTTATTAGTAATTACAAACAGTGATATGTCTCCTCCCCCAGTCAGTCCTATCCCCACACAGTAAGAAGGAAACATTTAATAGCTTGATTGCCCCCTAGTGTTAACTTCTTCCCTGCTAGTGACATTTACACAGTAATCAGCGCATTTTTATAGCTCTGATCGCTGTATAAATGTCAATGGTCCCAAAAATGTGTCAAAGTGTCCGATCTGTCAGCCACAATGTTGCAGTACCGCTAAAAATCGCAGTATCGTAGTACCACAGTTTACCGCCATTACTAGTGAAAAAGGAAACAAAATGGCCTAAATCTTTCCCATAGTTTTTAGACGCTATAACTTTTGCGCAAACCAATCAATATATGCTTATTGCGATTTTTTTTACTAAAAATATGTAGAATACATATTGGCCTAAACTGATGAAGAAATTTGTTTTAAAAACATTTTTGGGGATATTTATTATAGCAAAAAGTAAAAAATATATTTTTTTCAAAACAGTCGCTATTTTTTTGTTTATAGCACAAAAAATGAAGAGGTGATTTAATATCACCAAAAGAAAGCTCTATTTGTGGGGGGGGGGGGGGGGGGGAAGGACGTCAATTTTGTTTGGGTACAACGTCGCACGACTGCGCAATTGTCAGTTAAAGCGGCACAGTGCCGTATCACAAAAAATGGCCTCGTCATTAAGGGAGTAAAACCTTCCAGTCCTTAAATGGTTCAACTAATAACTGCCTTCACTTACGATAAATTAATGACAATGTTCTGCCCTTGTCTTTTTTTTTGGTGTTATAAACACATACAACAGATAACAAACAAGGTTACAAAGGTGGTCCACACATGGGACAAATATGGTAGGTAATAGTTACAAAGCCGAGTTTACTAAAGTTTGACTTTAAATATGTGATTGCAGCACCAATCTTAATGCTTTATATCAATATCCATAACAAGTGCTAATAAACCATAGGTGTATATAAAAATAAATAGATAATATAAAATCATGAAATACATTTACAAATGTTCAGATATATAGACCACAGATCAAGTCCTTATACAGTCCTTTTATGGTGAAAAAGGCTCCTGAGGATGTCCATTGGAATAAAATGTGTAGGACGGGGATTTTTGCACTAACCTTACTGCACTTGCATTGACCTCACATAGACACTGTCTCTGAATTTATTTATTTTTATTTTTTTCCAAAATATTTTATTGAGTTATCACAAAATACAGAGTAATGCATACATGAGCCAAAGTTCCAAAAACAGAATAATGACTGTTATCAGAAGTGGATCTGAACAAGATAAACATCGAGTAAAATACTGATGCCTCAATATAGGGAAAAATAAACAATGAAAATAGTGAACATATACGATGCGGTCAAAGAGACATGTCATATTAAGAGATATAGGAGCCAAAGTAATGGTAAGGGAAGTGGGAAGGGTAGGGAAAGGAGAATTGGTTATTGTGGGAAAGCCTAGTTGAATATATACCTGTCTCCGGTCACCCCTAGAGGGATCTGACTGTGACCGGAGAGTGTGCAGTGAGAAACAAACAAGGATGGGTATAAGGAGGCAGTATAAGCTGTGTCCGAAGGGCGTCATCCGCAATACTGTGAGTGAACACCGAAAAATAATTAACCTATTGGGGTGGTGGTGGTGGAATGTTCAGCGAGTTGGCCAACCCCAAGTTCCCAGGGTTGTTGGGTAATGTGGAGTTACGGAAGTGTGTCCAACACGCCCATGTTGAACCATAAGCGGTCGGCTTGTGATGCGCCTGGTGTATAAGTTCTTCTATTTCGGCTATAGTGTCTACTCGTTTCATCCATTCAGCTATAGAAGGAGGTGTTGTGCTTCTCCAGTGTACAGGAATACATTGATTGGCTGCATTGATGAGGTGTATGGTAAGGGATTTAGTGTAAGCTCGTTTGGAGGTATGAGTGTGATGTAGTAAATATTGGGCAGGAGAGAAGTCTGGGGTGTATGTTGTGATTTGAGAAATTAGTTTATGTATTTCAGTCCAAAATGTATGAATGTGTGGGCATTCCCACCAGATGTGGAGAAGTGTCCCAACGGGTCCGTTGCATCTCCAGCAGTTGGTGGGAGTGGAGGGATGAAATTTATGAATTTTATCTGGGGTTCTGTACCAGCGTGCGAATATTTTAAATCTGCTTTCTTGAATTGTGGCATTAACCGAGGCTTTGTGGATGTTATGAAAAATATTTTCCCAGTCGTCAGTGGTAAGGTTTATGTTGAGGTCGGATTCCCAACGTTTTACTAATGCGTCCTGTTTAATAACATGTGAGGAAAAAAGAAGTGAGTAAACCATAGATATAACATGTCTTTGGGGTTCTTGACTGTTACATAAGGTTTCGAAGGGTGTGAGGTTTCTGTGCCAATGCCCGCTATTATTTAGGTTTCGGAGAAAGTGTCGAATTTGGAGATATTTGAAGAAGGGGATGTGGTAATCCAAGAATTTTGAGGACATAAGTGAGTGTGAGAGGAGTTCCCCATTCTGGAAGAAACTGTGTGCGTTTGGTTTGAGTGTAGAGGAGTCGGTATGAGGTAGACGTCGGGATATACCCGCTGGAAATTCTGGATTATGATCCAGGGGAGTTAGTGGGCCCGGGGTAGGTGTCAGTTGTAGAAATTTGCAAGCTTCTCTAAATCTATTTATAGTGGCATATATGAACGGATTAGTTAATGAATCTTTCGGAATGAGTGACTTAGGTATCCATGGCAGGTGGGCCAGAGGGAGCCGAGTAAATGCCTGCTCCAGTCGGATCCAGTCCTTATGAAGTGCTTGGGAGTGCCAGTCGACTATCCTGTTCAAGTGACACGCCAACTGATATCTATAGATATCAGGCACCCCTAGACCTCCAATGGTTTTAGGTAGCGTTAACTTTTCCCAGCTAAGTCTAGGTGCTTTAGACCGCCATATAAAGTGTCTGCATAGGTTATTGTAGGTACCAAAGAAGGACTGTGGGAGAGATATAGGGATCGTTTGAAGCAAGTAAAGGATCCGAGGGAGTATATTCATTTTCAAGATAGCCAGTCTGCCAAACCATGAAAAGGGACCAGTTTGCCATTTGTGTAAGTCAGTTTGGATATTGCGGAGAATTGGCTGGAAGTTTTTTGCGTATAAATCTTTAAGGTTGACTGGAATGTGTATGCCCAAATATTTAATGGCTTCTGATTCCCAGCCAAAGGGAAAATTTTGTTTGCATTGATTGACTATGGAAGGTGCAAGGGAAATATTGAGTGCTTTAGATTTGGAAAAGTTGATTTTCAAATTAGATAGGTTTTGGAAGAGGGTAAAGTCTTTAAGAAGGTTGGGGATAGTAATAATGGGATCTGATAGGAAAAGTAGAATGTCGTCAGCATAAGCTGCTATCTTATATGTTTTGTGATTAATTGAGAGGCCTTTAATGTCTGTGTTATCCCTAAGCTTTCGGAGTAAGGGTTCCATGGTAAGAATGAAGAGCAATGGAGAAAGGGGACAACCCTGACGAGTACCATTGGCGACGGAGAAGGCGTTCGACAGGCGACCATTTATTCTAAGTCTGGCTGAAGGGGATGAGTATAGAACCATTGTCACAATCGACCTACTGTTCCGATTGTACATAGGAAACTCACCCGCAGGTTCCCCTTGCAAGAAGCTCGTCGGTGCCCTCAGACGCAGGTTGGCGCGAACGAACGCACGCGTGTGCGTGTAGATCCTAACAGGCGCACGCGGGTGCGCGTTGACACGAGCGAGCGCACACGGGTGCGCGACCAAGCGAACGGGCGTACGCGGAGATGCGGGGTCACAAACGGGAGCACGGTTACTCGCGGGGGCACGCAAACTCACCGTGCGACCGTTCTTGGCGCCCAACAGGTTATTTAAGGAATCAGCTCCTGTTCTCCCGTGCTGTCCTGTCTACAGCGTTCCCGTGACTTCTGCTACTTGCTCCTGCCTGTTCCTGATACTGAACCCAGCCTGTTTTGACCTTGTTTGATTGCTGCCTGCCTCCGACCCTCTGCCTGCCTGACCACGCTCCTGCCTTCTGCTGTGTACCTCTGCTGCCCGCTAATTACCGACCCGGCTCGTTCCTGACCACGCCTGCTGTACCCACCTGAACGCCAGTACCAGCTGCTCCTGCTGTTCCTGCCTGTCTGCCAGTACCAGCTGCTCCTGTTGTGCCCGCTGTCTACTACCTCCCGTTCCAGTCTGACCTCCTGCACCAGCTGGTGGTGGATCTCCGTTGCTGCAACCCGGCCTGGCACTTGTGCCCTCCGAACTCTTGAATCCCTGTCTCCACCTCCAGGGGCTCTCGAGCCGGAGGCTTACGAGGCGCCGCTCCCTGCATTCTGGGCTCTCCTACCAGGTAACGTGGCAGTACAGGACAGCCATGTCCGAGCCCACGCAGGGAGCCTCTCCAATGGACGAGCTTTGCCGCCATCTAGCCGGTCTTACCCAGGCTGTGAAGAACTTGCAGGAAGGCTACGGTCGTCTGGAAGAACAGGTCCAGGCCCTATCTGCCTCATCATCAGCTGTTCCCGGACCTCCAGCTCCACCTTCAGTGGTAATGATGCCGCCTGAACCAAGGGTCCCCACTCCAGATCGTCTCTCCGGCAACCGAAACAAGTTCAGGGCCTTTCGTAACTCCTGTGAGCTCTTCTTCGCTCTACAGCCCCGAACTTTCTCCCTCGAGGCGACTAAAGTGGGGTTCGTCATTTCGCTACTGACAGACGAGCCCCAGGCCTGGGCGCATCGTCTTCTGGAACGGAAGGATCCCTCTCTGGACACTTTAAATACTTTCTTCCAAGTGATGTCTCGGCTGTATGAGGACCCCCAGCTTGCTGCCACCGCAGAAGCAGCCCTGCATGCGCTCCAACAGGGCCGCAGGCCGGTGGAGGATTACGTGTCTGAGTTCAGACGCTGGAGCTCCGACACAGACTGGAATAACTCGGCCCTCCGCTACCAGTTTCGGATGGGCCTCTCTGAATCATTAAAAGACGAACTGGCTCGCGTGGGTATCCCTGAAACCCTAGAAGCGCTCATTGACCTCTCTGTCCAGATTGATAGGCGCCTAAGAGAACGTCGCCTAGAGCGTTCTTCTTCTACCTCTCGCCCTGTCTGGATGTTACCACGGGTTCCAAGTTCCAACCCTCCGGTTCCCTCTGCTCCTGTTCCACCCTCTCCAGATTCTTCAGAGCCCATGCAGCTGGGACTCCTTCGCCCATCTTTGACGCCTGAGGAGCGCCAACATCGAAGAGCCGGCAATCTGTGTCTCTACTGTGGAGAATCGGGACATTATGTTCGCACTTGCCCTGCCAAATTGCGTAAGTGCCTCCTCCTTCCTCCTGCTTCTTCTCCTGCCTTGCTTAGTAACACCTCTCATCTGGCTGTGCCTCTTCTTTTGCAGCTCTCAGGAAGGACTATCAAAACCAACGCGATTATTGACTCTGGGGCTTGCAGCGGCTTTATGGACTTGTCCTTTGCCTTAAGAAACAACATCCCTCTTCGGCCTAGGGTAAAAGGACTTTCAATTTATTTGGCCGACGGTTCCACCCTTAAGTCCGGACCAGTGACCCAGGAGACGTCTCCTCTTTTTGCCATCATCGCCGGAACCCACCAGGAGCTCCTGTGTCTGGACATCATTAAGTCTCCACTTTTTCCCGTTATTCTCGGCATGCCCTGGTTGAAGGCCCACAACCCCCTCATCAATTGGTCCACCGGGGGAATTGAGTTCCCGTCTGCCTACTGCCGTCATGCACTGTCTCCCAGTTGTTAACACGGACCTTTCCTCCCTGCTTTGCTTAGAAACGGACACCGAGATCCGACAGGCTGTGCCCAAGGTTTACCACAACTTCTTGGATGTATTTAGCAAGAAGGGTGCCGAGATTCTACCCCCTCACAGGCCATATGACTGCCCTATCGAGTTGCTCCCGGGGGCAGAGATTCCCTTCGGAAGAATTTTCCCCTTATCCGAAACCGAACTGGGAACCCTGAAAACCTACCTGGACGAGAACTTGGAGAAGGGTTTTATTCGACCGTCCACCTCCCCGGCAGGTGCAGGGATCTTCTTCGTTGAGAAAAAGGACCATTCCCTACGCCCATGTGTGGACTACCGGGCACTTAACAAGGTCACAATAAAAAAACGCTATCCCCTACCGTTAGTGCCCGAACTATTTCAGAGACTGGGGTCGGCCGAAGTATTCTCTAAACTAGACCTTCGGGGTGCCTACAACCTTGTCCGCATTCGTAGAGGAGACGAATGGAAGACCGCCTTCCGTACTCGTTTCGGGCACTTTGAATATTTAGTTACGCCCTTCGGACTATGTAATGCTCCTGCTACATTCCAACATTTCGTAAATGATATCTTCAGAGATTACCTTGATTTGTTTGTTATAGTGTATCTAGATGATATCTTAATCCTTTCTTCTTCCTTAGCCGAGCACCGGGAACATGTGAAGAATGTCCTAGGCCGACTCCGTCTTCATGGTCTGTACGCCAAGCCCGAGAAGTGTGTCTTTGAACAACAAAGTATTCAATTCCTTGGTCTAATTATTTCAGTGAAAGGAATAGAGATGGACCCCCAGAAGATCTCAGCTATCCTAGACTGGCCCGCTCCCTCTGACAAGAAAGGGGTCCAACGATTCGTAGGATTTGCTAATTTCTACAGGAAATTCATCAAGGGATTTTCCTCCATCATCTCCCCCATCACCGAGCTGACCAAACAGGGTCAAAAGTTTCAATGGACCTCTAGGGCACAAGAGACTCTGGCTAAAACACAGGAACACAACAAGGAGGTCTTCGATAAGAAGAGAAGGGGGGAGCTCAACCTCAAGGTCGGGGACCAGGTCTGGTTGTCCACTCTAAACCTGAAAAATCGGCCTGCCCATCCAAGAAGCTGGGCCCATTCCCTATTGTGAGGAAGCTGAATGACGTGGCTTTTGAATTGAAGCTCCCGGAGTCGTTTCGGATCCACCCGGTCTTTCACGCTTCATTGCTTAAGCCTACTGTTCCGGACCCCTTTGCCAATCGGAATGCCAACCCTCCGGTACCTGTGATGATTGATGGAGAATTGGAATACGAGGTCGAATCCATCCTGGACTGCAGGAGAAGACAGAATCGGACTCAGTTTCTGGTCAAATGGAAGGGGTATGGCCCTGAGGAAAACTCCTGGGAACCGGAATCCAACCTGCATGCGAAGAGGTTAATCCTTGCCTTCAAGAGGTCTCATCCGGATAAGATGGCACGGTTGGGCATCCGGAGGCTGCCCCTTGGGGGGGGGCAATGTCACGATCGACCTACTGTTCCGATCGTACATAGGAAACTCACCCGCAGGTTTCATAGTTTCATAGTTTCATAGTTAGTAAGGTTGAATAAAGACACCAGTCCATCCAGTTCAACCTGAGTGTCTACAATTGTCCCTATCCCTGTACATTACACACTCACATTGGTCCCTACCCTCAAGGAGCCCACAATCCAAGGTCCCCATTCATATACTAGGGCCAATTTTGGACAGAAGCCACTTAACCTACCTGCATGTCTTTGGTTTGTGGGAGGAAACCGGAGTACCCGGAGGAAACCCACGCAGGCACAGGGAGAACATGCAAACTCCAGGCAGGTAGAGTTGTGGTTGGGATTTGAACCAGCGACCCTTCTTACTGCTAGGCAAGAGTGCTAACCACTACACCACTAAGCCGCCCAGGTTCCCCTTGCAAGAAGCTCGTCGGTGTCCTCAGACGCAGGTTGGCGCGAACGAACGCACGCGTGTGCGTGTAGATCCTAACAGGCGCACGTGGGTGCACGTTGACACGAGCGAGCGCACATGGGTGCGCGACCAAGCGAACGGGCGTACGCGGGGACGCGGGGTCACGAACGGGAGCACGGTTACTCGCGGGGGCACGCAAACTCACCGTGCGACCGTTCTTGGCGCCCAACAGGTTATTTAAGGAATCAGCTCCTGTTCTCCCATGCTGTCCTGTCTACAGCGTTCCCGTGACTTCTGCTACTTGCTCCTGCCTGTTCCTTATACTGAACCCAGCCTGTTTTGACCTTGTTTGATTGCTGCCTGCCTCCGACCCTCTGCCTGCCTGACCACGCTCCTGCCTTCTGCTGTGTACCTCTGCTGCCCGCTAATTACCGACCCGGCTCGTTCCTGACCACGCCTGCTGTACCCACCTGAACGCCAGTACCAGCTGCTCCTGCTGTTCCTGCCTGTCTGCCAGTACCAGCTGCTCCTACTGTTCCTGCCTGTCTGCCAGTACCAGCTGCTCCTGCTGTTCCTGCCTGTCTGCCAGTACCAGCTGCTCCTGTTGTGCCCGCTGTCTACTACCTCCCGTTCCAGTCTGACCTCCTGCACCAGCTGGTGATGGATCTCCGTTGCTGCAACCCGGCCTGGCACTTGTGCCCTCCGAACTCTTGAATCCCTGTCTCCACCTCCAGGGGCTCTCGAGCCGGAGGCTTACGAGGCGCCGCTCCCTGCATTCTGGGCTCTCCTACCAGGTAACGTGACAACCATGATCATTTGTAGCAGGCGATGAGGCAATCCCATCATCTGGAGCGCCGGCTCCATATAATCCCATGCCACACGGTCGAATGCCTTCTCCGCGTCGAGGGATAAAAAGAAGCCAGGGGTAGATGTGGTAGTCAACAGTGGTGTATATTAAGAGCTTTGGTAGTATTATCCCTGGCTTCCCTACCAGGGACACAGCCTACTTGGTCTAGGTCAACCAAACGTGGAAGAAGGGGCGAGATTCGGTTTGCTAGAGTTTTGGCAAATATTTTCACATCCACATTGAGAAGTGAAATGGGACGATAGTTGGTGATCAGTGTAGGATCTTTTTCGGGTTTAGGGATGAGAGTAATATGGGCTTCTAGGATGTCTCTTGGGGCTCCAGGGGAGGACGTGACGTCGTTGAAGGCATTAACCAAGTGGGGAAGTAAAATTTCTGGGAAAGACTTGTAGTAGCTTACTGTGAGGCCGTCAGGGCCTGGGCTTTTCCCGGGCTTCATCTGTTTCAAGGCATTTAGGGTTTCTTCCACTGATAGTGGTGCATCAAGACCAGTGATATCTTCACTAGTAAGGGGGTCGGGGGAGTATTCACTAAGGAAAGACTGGATAGCAGCTTTCCGATCAATCAGCTTGGGTTGGTGGGGGTCGGAGGGGAGATTATATAGATCAGAAAAGTATTGAACAAATTTGTTCATAATGTCCTCCGTTTTAGACACAGTTTCTCCTGAAGCGGTTTTAATGGTATGAATAGTATGGGACGCTTTTTTAACCTGAAGGGCTCTGGCTAGCAATTTCCCGGATTTGTAGCTATATTCATAGAAGAACTTCCGGGAGAGGGCGAAATTACGTTTCATTCGTTTGTGCAATTCACCCAAAAGTTCTTCTCGAGCATTTGTCAGATCTGCCAAAACATCTGCAGCTAGGGAGGATTTATGAGCTTTTTCCAGAGTGTATATCTTATTGGTTAAGTCCGTTATGCGTTTCCGTCTAAGTCTGTGTCGAGCGGAGGCCAGGGAAATAAAGTCTCCCCGGATAACACATTTATGTGCTGCCCAAAGCATAATGGGAGGGGAATCCACTGAAGAGTTTTCCGAGAAGTAATTAGAAAGACTTTGGGATATTTTTTGGACATTATCAAGGTCAGTAAGGAGGGAATTGTCTAGACGCCAAATGTGGGGATGAGCAACCAAATCTGGGACTGATATGGTTATAGAGATCGGGTTATGATCTGATAGGAGCTGTGGTTCTATAGTCGCTTTGAGTAGTAAAGAAAGGTCGTTTTGGGACAGAAAAAGATAGTCAAGTCTGGAATATTTATTGTGGGGTGAGGAAAAAAAGGTAAAGTCTTTTTCGGTTGAGTGAAGTGTGCGCCACGAGTCATGTAACAATAGGTCTTGGAACTGAGTTTTTATTGCGCGAAGGGCCCTGTATGTCAAAGCGGAAGATCCATTAGAAGTGTCGAGGGAGGGATTTAGGGTGACATTAAAGTCTCCACCCACTATTAGAGTACCGGATTGAAACGCGGTGAGGTTTTGTAGAGTGTTTAGAAAGAAAGTGACCTGGTGAGTGTTGGGTGCATAGATGTTTGCAATTGTGATATGCCTATTGTGCAATAAGCCTTTTAGAAATAGAAATCTCCCCTGCGTATCTGATTGGACATCAAGAATTTGGATGGGACAGTGTCTCGAAATTAGTATAGAGACACCTTTGGATTTAGCTTCTCTATTGGGTGCATGGTGGACCGTAGGAAAATGTTTGTTATATAATTTCGGGACGGAGTCAGCTCTAAAATGTGTTTCTTGAATAAGAGCAATATCGTATTTGCAATGCTGTAAGGAGGATAGCAGAAGCTTCCGTTTCTCAGGTGTGTTGAGACCTTGTATATTGATAGAGCATAACTTAAGCGTTCGTTGGGGGGGAGCTAGGGGTTGCAGTGATGGTGAAGCGGGCATTGTGATAACTTGGGAGGAAGTTTATGTATAGTAATAGAGGCACTTGTCTAATGCTTCTAGGGGTAGGGAAGGAGGGGGGGGGGGGGTTACGTGTAGAGTGAACTACAAGAAAACCGAAGAGACAGTGAGAGGGTGGAGTCCCGCTGTCTCAATAAAGGGGGAATCGGTATAAGTACAGCGCAAGGACTGCAAGCCTATCCTATACCGGACAGGCTTACCAATCACTGCCGCCGTATGGGGGTTGGTACCTAACTATGATGGAAAACAAGGAATATATGATGCTGCTGACAAGCCGACTCACGACATCAGAGTGCGTGAGGGGGGAGATGTGTAGCATAGGGGAGTATAAGCAGGGATAAAAGCATCTTGTAAACAATCTGAGAGCACAGGAGTGCAGGGGGGGAGGGACGCTATGACAGAGCACAGTCGTATACAATAGTACCGCGTAAACTGATAACATTATGCAGATATTGAACAAATAACATATGGAGAGAGGTGAACCAGTCTCCAGAGGAGTCCCGCGAACCCCCAAAATCGGGGATCCGGACGACTCATCCGGGGTACAATTCTTTAGAGACATTTCAGTAAGAATGTGGAGCCGAAAAGCGACTAACTGATCAACAAGTTAACTTTGCAAACGAAATAAGCAGTGTGAACTAGCAAGAAAGACTTGGTTAAATACTCGATTGGAAGTGTCATGAGAACCATGGATACCTCACAAGTAGAGAACCAGGCAAATGCATTATGAACACAAGATATATGTGTCAGAGGCTGTAAAAAGTCCTAACAATCTGAAAAAGGAAACTCTATCCCCCAACCCAAGAACAGAACAATGTAGGAGAATGTTGTTATGTTCAACTATCAGAATGTCAGCAAACGGCATTTGGACTGTTGCTAGGCAGGAAAGAGGCTCAGATCAAATGTTCCTGTAGCAAAGGATAAAAGATGTTTCGCAATGGAAGGTAAGGGGAGTTGGTGCAACAGTAGAAGTGAAGTACCTGTAGGGCTATAGAATCTGCACCAACCGTAACGGCTGGATCCATTATAACATCAGCTTTCCGGAGCATCCAATCAGGGGTGAGAGCAATCCATGGTAAGGTGGGTATAGTTGCATAGCGAAGTGTTCAAATATCGATCGGTCGGAACCTTAATACTTTAGTGCAGCACTACAGCGGGATATCGGGACCTTGACCATGAATATGTATCAGGGGGAAAGCCTAATGGCTATTGTGTTTCCGGGGTACCTCAGATAGTCACTATGTAATGTCCGGAGACAACATCCTGCAGGAGGCGGAAGTGCAGCCGCAAAGGATTTTGGGGATTGTAGGATAAGATGTTAGTAGCGGAGTCTCAGAAAAAATGAGCAAGATATCAAGTCCTATCGAATCGAGAACAGTAACAGTAACACACGGGTTATACAGGGTAAAAGTGCTATAAATGGCGCCCCAGCCTGCCTTGCAACCTGTATTCTATATGAAGTGCAGAACATTACCGTAGGTAACAATACAGTGCGAACGAACAAAAGGTTTAAAGAAAAATTAGAGCCTGTGTGTCAGGAATCTCAGTCAGGTTTAAGGGAAAACAATAAAAGATAAACTAGAAAATGAAGAAGGAGACCCGGATGTTAGATGAGATTCATCTAAGGAGAATGAAGCTGCTTGGAGTCAGGAGAGGAATATTCGGAGACTCGTTCAGCGGTCCCGTCTGGCCCTCCGGGAGTTCTGGGTATAGTATGGGCTATGGCTGCGGCGGGATCCCCCGCATGTGTCGCGGGCATCGGAATCAGAAGGCGATCTGCGCCGGCGTAGGCCACTTTCCTGGGCTTCCATGGGGTACACTGGGTGTGTGTCCTTCCTCACCGCCGAGCGGCGGAAATCAGCGAACCAGTTGGGCACCTCCACAAGTGGAATATTGAGGATGCGGCAGAACTGAGGTAAGTCTTCAGGCACCTTTAGGAGCGCAGTGCGACCCGTAGCCGCTGCCGAAAGGCAAAACTGAAATTTCCACTTGTAGGTGATGCCATTATTACGGAGTACCTCCAGTAAGGGTTTCAGGTCTCTCCGATGTTGCAAGGTAATACTGGAAACATCCTGGTAGATCTGGATTGTTGAGCCCGCATGAGTAATCTGTGGTGTCCCCCTGGCTTGCTTGAGGATTTCTTCCTTTAATTTAAAATCCGGGAGACAGCATACAATGTCTCGTGGGGGATCCGAGTCTCTGCCTCTTGGTTTCAAGGCTCGATGGATCCGGTCCATGGGTATGGGGGTCCGAGGAGGCCTGTTCAATAGGGTATTAAAGATTTCAGTCACTGAGGGGATGATCTGATCTCCATCAACGGTTTCTGAAAGGCCTCTGACTCGGAGATTATGACGTCTTCCTCTATTATCGAGGTCCTCCAAATGAATTTGTATTGCCCTCAATTGCAAGGTGTGAGTATCAACATGGTGGGTTGTTTTTCGGAGCTGCGAGTCCTGTTTAGCTACGACATCTTCCATTACTCCCACCCTGTCAGTCAGGGAGCGGATGTCCAGGCGTAGCTCCGAAATGGCCGCTGAAAGCGTGTCTTTAATGTCTGCGGCAATTGTCTTCAGATCATGCATGCTTAATTGCGGCTGAGAGGATGGAGGAGCTTGTTGTGTACCGTCGTCCTCCACAGTTAATGCTGAGGAAGGTGGTGAAGATGATTGTGGGCCCCTTGGGGCAGACGTCTGATCTTGTGGATGCCTGTTAGCTGCGGTCGCCATGTTCCCTCTATTAGCGCGGAACAAGTCAGGGATTGTGTTGCCGAGGTTCCCTGAATTCCTTCTGGGAGAACGGGAACGGGATGCCGACGAGTTCCGCGAAGCAGTCCCCATGAGAAAATGCGCTTTGGGTGGCTAATATCTCCGTTAGGCTGATAGCTTATCGTGAGTCGGCAGGAGCTATGGAACTAAGCGTCCATCTTCCAGTCAGGCCAGGCCACCTGAATTTATTTTTATATACACAAGTGGTTTATTAGCACCAATAATGTATATTAATATAAGGCATTAAGATTGGCACTGCAAACAGATCTTTCTCTTCGTAAATACATAGAAGGGATGCATGATATACACACAACACTGTCATATGTACAACTGTTTAAAAAAATGCAGATCATTTGATTTAACACAAGCCACTGACTCATGCACATCATATAATTTTATCTGTAACCTAGTTACGTTGTTCTAGGTGGCCTTCAGGGTTTCATCTTAGTATGTGCATGATGACAGCATAGTGAGAGTTCTATTAGCCTTTCTCTTTACAGAAGAGCCTAAGGCTGTAGGCTAGGTGATTTCATCTTAGATTTGTAACTAGTAATTGAGATTTGGTCTGCACTGTCATATCTGCAAATGTGCATTTGTCAGAGCAGCATTAGTCTGCTGGTGTGAGGTCTAAATTGATTTCCCTTCTCTATTTGCAGGATGCATTCTAGCAAATATAGAATATGTTTTACTTTTTCACAGAAACAGGATTCATAGAAAAAAATGATTGCAGTGAATTACTAGGTCTTATGAGCTGCAGATGAATTAAGACACATAATGAAAATTTAATTACCGTAATGTATTTTGCAAGTGTTATCTACTTTTCCTAATATTTGCTGGTACTGCAACTCTTTCAGTTTTGCCATATGAACAGAACTCTTAATATTGAAATCTTGCTTAAAAATGTTACGAAAAGAAAAGATTGTAGTATAGAGTATACAGAAGCATGTAACTTGGTAAGGACAACAAACAAATAATATGGTTATGGTGGTATAAATCAGCTTTGATAAAGTGTGTATCACCTTTGAGTAGAGGCGGTGCAGAACCCTTGGCCAAATATCCTAAATATTAGTGGAAGTTTTGTCATTGCTGCTCTCACACAAATTCAGACCGATGGTAGACACCTCGGTAGGAAACTAAACTCATATTTGAGAGAGAAGGTTAGTCTACTCAGACCTCCAAGTAAATGGTAGACTTGTGTGATTAGGGGTGTATTTCAGAAAGGACTATCTCAGATCACCTGTGGAGGTTTATATTATGCTGTGGATGGTTCTGCTAACCATTTAGACCCCACTTTTTGGTATTTTTTGGGACATCCTCTGTTGGAGTATGTGTCTTTATAAAGTGGTAGTCTGAACCACTTGCTAAGTGGTTCAGACTACTTTATAAAGTGGTAGGTTCTTATTCACTAGTTGTTTCCAGAATATGCTTGTGGGCGGGGCTAATTTCTTCCAGTGAAGAGTGATGGCCTTTCTTGCATAGAACAGCAACTAACTCTCTGTCCTTGTCTTTTAATTGTGCTCCTGCATGGTCAACCTGTCACACTTCTGGATCGAGGCTACAAGTATTGATTTTGGCAAACATTACACAAGGAGAGCAACAAGGGTGGGACTTTGCATGACGTGCGTGAATGCAATAAAGTAGAATTTGGTGAGCAATTGGGAAAATTTATTGATTGGTTCATAAAATGTATAAATATATAGACAGTATACATACAATAGTAACAATTCCGTATAAGAGTATATTTTGTACAATGAAGTAAACATAATGGAACAACTATACATAATGATATGAACACAAGAAAATTTTCCTCAGTACACCAAATTGATGTTGATATAAGACCATAAATATAAGATAGTGCCTGCCTGACAATTAGCTCAGATATCCAGTAGAAAAAACATTGATGAAATATATGAAAAAAGTTAGATACAGTTGGAAGTAAACAGGACAGTTGGTAGCTCTACGTGTTCCGTGGCTGAGGTACCACTCGTCAGGAGCAAGCGCGTGTCTGCTCTAAAATAAAAATAGTATAGAAATAGTCTGTTATTGACAGATATAAGGTAAAGGTGGGGTGATAATACAAAAACCCACCCAGAGTACATGCTTACGCAAAATGGTGAAAAAATTGCAGTGGCTAGATGTCGGCTGCCGCCAGCCATTCGGAGGCACCCTCCCCGGGAGCCGAGGTGGACAGGTCAGCGGAGGTAACCCACAAGGCATCATCCGGCCAGCATGAACTCACGAGGAAAATCTGCATGTAAAGTGAATAGTTTTGTGTCAATACAAAGCAAACAGTGTCACCGAAGAGTGAGCTAAAGTGACTGTGTGAACTGAAAAGGTGTGTGTTAATGGTGATGAGAAGGAATGAGGAGAAAAAAAAAAAAAATATATATATATATATATATAATAAATAAATAAAATTTGGGGGAAGAGAGAGAGTGGAAACATGGGTGGGATACCCAGGAGTGAGGGCAAAAGAGTTGCTGATATTGGAAAAGGAAAACCAGGCGCCACAAAAGTACCATAAGAAAGAATGTAAGGGAGTGAAAAAGAAAAGTGGGGGGGTTTGAAGCAGTAAGCAGCACCAAGTAAAAGAAGTAATCCTGAAAGAAGAAGAGTGTCATCATCCAGCAAATAGAACGTCCAGTGTGTTAGGAGCCTCGAGAGCCAGCCCTGCCGAAGATGCCCTTATAGGCATCCCCACAAGGACTGCCTATCACCGTCATGCCACACACGTGAGGGGGGAGGGAAAGGCACCGCTGAATGGGCACAATAGCGCCCGGCCAATCGGCGCAAACGCCCCGCCCCCAGAATATGCACGTGTGGAAAAATCACCTGATCAGGCGCACCGGCATCCAGAAGGGCGCACACGCCTGGCAAGGGAAACGTGACGCTGATGCGTCACGTTTCCACCCTTAAAAAGGGGGAGGGGGCACCAGACGCGTCACAGCTCCCGGAGGGAAAGAAGTCTGAAGACCGGCATGGCACCTGATCAGTTACACCACCATCACAATGAAACCAAGAAAAATAACTTTTGAAATGGTAACAAAATATTGTCAATTAAGAATTGGTAAAATAAGTAAAAATAATAAAAAAATGTATCTCAAAAGGATAAACAGCAGGTCAATGCATAGCAGAGGTTCTACCTGGGCATAAAAAAGATAGAGCAAAAACATGCTTCCATCCCTATTCAATAATTAATTGGAGAAAATAGAGTTTAGGGACTTTTACGAAATTAGGGCCTGGTAAGGCCACCTATTTCCATCCCATGGGACTTTAAGTGAAACATTGATTTGGTAGTGTCATATGTTTCCATCCCTTTAGTGATCAATTAAGGAGAGCAACAAGAGTGGGAATTTACATGAAGTGTGTGAATGCAATAAAGTAGAATTTGGTGACCAAATTTATTGATTGGTTCATAAAATTTACATATAGACAGTATACATACAATATTAACAATTCTGTATAAGAGTATATTTTGTACAATGAAGTAAAAATAATGGAACAACTATACACTATGATATGAACACAAGAAAATTTTCCACAGTACACCAAATTGATGTTGATATAAGACCATAAATATAAATAATAATAATAAATAATTTTGTAAAAGTCCCTAAACTCTATTTTCTCCAATTAAACATTACACAAGCATGGTCCACTGTGGCACCATCACAAACCCTGCCTTGAGAAATGCAGTGCGATTATTGCTGGGTTGCATGCATGTAGATAGGAATTTAATGGATTGGTTCAACTGGTAGTACATTTTTTTTTATATCGAAAAATCTGCTTACTTCCATACAAATCTTGGTTCTATCCCATATTTATACAGGTGGAAAATTGAGTAAATTGCAGATATTTAACTGCATTTGATTCAGGACACTCTATAGTCATTGGTGTTTTCAGTCTGTTTAACTGCTTGACGTCCGCGTTATAGCCAAATGACGGCCACAGAGCAGACCTGAATTTCTGGGAGGCTGTCATATGATGGCCTCCCCTGTGCACACTCCCTGTGTTGTCTGTGATCACTGAGTCACTGAGACTCGGGTGATCACCAATTCGAGTAAGGGGCCGGTCCTGGCCCCTTATCATGTGATCAAATATGAGTTTCGTTTCCTACCAAGGTGTCTACCAGGGGTCTGAATTCATGTGAGAGCAGCAATGACAAAACCTCCACTAACATTTAGGATATTTGGCCAAGGGTTCCACACCGCCTCTACTCAAAGGTGATACACACTTTATCAAAGCTGATTTATACCACCATAACCATAGTTGTCCCATGTGTGGACCGCCATGTGATTAGCTGTAGCCAATCACAGATCACTAATATTCACAGCTGTCATGAACTTTACCCATTTATGACAGTTGAAAGCATTGCAAGTACAATGATCTTCATTTATCAGTCACATCCAGTCATATCATGATGTTGTACAGCGCTGGTGACGGTATGTAAGAAAAAAATTTGAAAAAAAAAACACATTTCATTTCTTGATATTCCAAAAAATTGTGACAAAAAAAATTCACTTTAAAAAAATACTTGCCATGTCTCTTACTAAATGCCTCAGACTGTCTACTTTGCAAAAAGGTGTCATTTTGGGGGGTATTTGTACCATCCTGACATTTTAAGGGCCTCAAGGAATGATTGATCAATTTTCAAATATATATACCATCGTTTGTGGAAGCTATAACTTTACTACAGACTAAATAATATACACTTATTGGGTTTTTGACATGTAGCAGAATACATTTTGGCCTACATTTATGATGACATTTGATTTTATCACATATGTTTTATGACAGAAAGTAAAGTTTCTTTTTTATTATTCATATTGCAAAAAAAAAAAAAAAACAGTGGTTATCAAATACCATCAAATGAAAAGCTCTATTTGTGTGAAAAATCTAAAAAAAAACAGACCAGTTCTGGAAAAGCATTCTTTGGACGGATGAAACTAAGATTAATCTGTACCAGAATGACGGGAAGAAAAAAGTGTGGAGAAGGTTTGGAGCAGCTCATGATCCAAAGCATACAACGTCATCTGTGAAACATGGTGGAGGCAGTGTGAGGGCATGGACATGCATGGCTTCCAGTTGCACTGGAACATTGGTGTTTTTTGATGATGTGACAGAAGACAGAAGCAGCCGGATGAATTCTGCAGTGTTTAGAGATATACTGTCAGCCCAGGTTCAGCAAAGTTGATTGGACAGCACTTCACAATACAAATTGACAATAATCCAAAACACACTGCAAAAGCAACCCAGGAGCTTTTGAAGGAGGGGAAGTGGAATATTCTGCAATGGCCAAGGCAATCACCTGATCTCAACCCAATTGAGCATTCATTTCCCTTGCTGACGACAAAACTAAAGGCACAAAGATCCACAAAGAACAGCTAAAGACAGCAGTAGTTAGAGCCTGGCAAAGCATCATAAAGTAGGAAACCCAGGCTTTGGTAATTTGAGTATATTGACAGGTATGTAAATGCCAGAGCAGTTGCTTATGCTGACCCCTGTGCATCCACACCAAAAGGATTGTTTGTATGGACTATATTGGTACTTGGTAGTGTACTTACCACCAAGTACCGAGATAGTCCATACAAACAATCCTTTTGGTGTGGATGCACAGGGGTCAGCATAAGCAACTGCTCTGACATTTTCATACCTGTCAATATACTCAAATTATGAATTTGGATGAGGGTACTTTTAAGTGTAATCTTTTGTGAATCTGAGGTGACACTCACCTTTGTGTCAGTCTTTGGTAATGTCCATGGTTTCCAGACTCCGGGCAGTCATTGGCAGTAAAGGATTCTCAACAAAATATTAAAAAATAACATTTTATTTATGATTATATTCATTTGTCCAATTATATTTGAGTCCCTGAAAATAGGGGGCTGTGTATAAGCATGGTTACAGTTCCTAAAATTTGTACTTTATGTTCAACGCCTTGAATTAAAGCTGAGAACCTGCACTTCAAATGCATTTTGATTGTTTTGTTTTACCTTTATTCTGGTGGTATACAGAGCCAAAAGTATTAAAAATGTGCCTGTGTCAAAATATATATATGGACCTAACTGTATTTTTAGGTGTTTATATTGGGTTAGAGATTGTTTTATGCCCTCAATATTGGTACATGCTAGTTCAGGGGCATGTTCCTCATAGCTTACTGTACAAAGGAACATTTACTTAAAATATTATTTAATTCAGAGATAAATGTGTCAGAGTAAATTGTGCAGAGAATTTTCTTAAACAGTAGTTACGTAGAGATCATCTGTTCCTTAATGTATTGTTTCAAGCCAGTCACAACTTAGTTTCACTCATCATAGGAGAGGATTGTTTTTTTAAACCCCATTCTGCAGACAGTTTCCACAGAGGATGTATCCAAGCCCTGTGAGAATACTTTGGCCAATTTATTCTGTTGATCTTCCAAACAGACAGCTGTACAATTCAAATCTTCTGATCTATGCTCTCTAAGGGCCAGTGCCAGTAACCATTATATTAAATATCAATTGGAACTATACACCGCTGAATTCCAAAATCATAAATGTATTCACAAGCAGGGTTAAGGGAGAGAACAAGAATATGAACATATTCCAGTTTTGCTAGTTGATAATAAAACAGACATGTTTCTTGTACTGAAGTATTTTACATGCTATATCACCTGGTCATTACGCCTCCAGTTAGGCTTTTCTGGAAGCACTGTAAGGAAGTAAAGTAACAGCAAAAAAAAACAAAAAAAAACAGTCATTATTCTTGCCTGTCCCAAGGTGATACTTACTTCTTACTTAATATTCTATCTACAGTTCATTTTCTGACGCTCTTGTAATTAACCTTAATCTTAGAAGTGTATAACTTTAACAGCCTCTGGAATTCCAATGTGCAGGCTTTGTCCACAGGATGCCTGAATCCTAATAGCTAGATGAGGACAGAAGAAAGCACATTATGGAATTCAATCAAGCCCCGAGGGGATAAACTGCATGGTGAATTATGATTCCTGTGGCAGTTTAGATTGTGATTTGTCTTATACAAAGAATCATGAAGCAACAAGCAATTAAGAGAGAACCTTGAGCATGCTTGCAATTTTAATGGAAGACGAGATGACCTTCTATGATTTCCTATCTGCTACACTGAACATTACGATTCATACTGGAAGAATGCCACAAAAAAAACCTTTCCTTTTACTTGATTACATTAAGTTAGTGGGGCCTCAAATATGATGAGTCAGCATTGGTCTGTGCATATGTTAAATACTGTATGTTTATGCATTTTGGAAAAAACAAACATACTTTTTTTGCATTTGACAATGTTGGGTAATCTTGTTATTGTCTATGTTGTAGTTGTGATGATGTGAATTTATGCAAGTGCGTTCAGTATATTAGTTTAATGATGAAGAGTGTTGGGTGGTTATAATATTAATAAATCTAGGAAATTGCAGAACATGGACATTGTTTACCTGGGATTTTTTACCAGTTTAAAAACTGTAACTGTATTAATGATACTGGCTGGGAAAGGGTTAACATTTAGGGGCAAACAAATGGTTAACTATGTGCTTAACAATGTTTAGTGTGTGTCCTATGTGCTGTTTTACTAAGCAATGTTCTAGATTTTACCCCCTGCTAAGCAGGGAGAAAAAAAGAAGGTTTACATTGCTGCTGTCTGTGGAGAGCCCTGTGTTGTTTACCAATAGTTTAAGCAGTGGAATCTGTAGCTAGCAAATTTCTCCCATGTAAGGATTAAGTATCTACCATGATTAAGAGAAGAGGAATTTATCTTTAATTCTATGAATAGTTACGACCCACTGAAAATGGGTTACTTTGGCACAGCGGTGGGCTTAAGCACTGTATAGCTATATGGTGTGACTAAATTCTCATATTTACTTATTAAGATCAGATGTTTTTAAGTAGCCTTGTTAGATTTGAAAGTAACTTTTTTTTGTATGTGTGCGCTATTCTCTGTGGTTCTATTTGTATATTAGTCTTTATAGCAGCACCAGCTTTAGAAATGCATGTTTAAAACCACCACCAAATCCGCAGGAGGCATGGACCTACCAATCAATAGAGATTATTATTAGGCCTCATTACTGGATCAGATGAAGTTCTGATTTTCCTCTCCCAAAGACAAACTTTGGGTGCATTGAAAAAGAAGCCACTCTAGGCTACGATCAAAGTGCCTTAACTATTGCTAGTTATGTACTTCCCAAAATTAGCACATCTAATCTATTTAGATCAGGTCCACAATAACAGCATGGACATACATATGCTGGAGATGCAACAAACAAGTTGGCAACCTCCACCACACCTTATGGAGTTGCAAAATCCTTCACAGTTTTTGGAAATCTGTATCCACCTTCATGTCCAACCTCACTGGCAACCTAACTAAACTTACTCCTGCCATAGCTCTATTGGGTATAAAACTTGATATTAATCCCTTAATATACTGAGTGATTGTGGCTCATATACTAATAGCAGCAAGGCTTACTATAACCAGTTTATGGAAATCCACTGAAGCACCTATTCTTTCGTATGTGATCCCTAGATTAAACACTCACATCGAACTAATGCTAGCATCTAAAAATGACTCCACTCTTAACTTTAAAAATATATTGCAAGCCTGGCTATCTCATCCTAGAGCTTCTAAATACTTAAGACTGTAGCCTTTAATAGTACTGGCGAGTTTGATATACCTTTCTTTATATAAAATGCAAATATCACTGATATAATATATCAATGTATATATCACTGATCCCAGCGCTCAATGGATAACTACCTAATAAAGCTGCTGTTATAATCATAAAATGTATCTATACACATATATGGTAATAATATTCTGACCAAAGTCGCAAACAATGCCACTATATTAACAGCGCTACTGGCAAGTTTGATATACCTTTCTTTATAATATGAGATTCAGATGTAGTTCATTATTTATCACTAAGTTCCTAGTTGATAATATTAAAGAGGAAGTAAACCCTAATGGGTTTACTTCCTCTTTGATTCCCTGCAAAGGTAAAGCATAATGGACTGCTATGCATCGCATAGTAGTCCATTATGTGTCACTTACCTGACACAGGAGCCAGCGAAGTCACCGCTGTCCCCTTGTGTACGGAGCCTCCATCTTCTTGATGGGTCTCGCTGCTCCGGCGCTGTCATTCGACAGAGCCGCGGTGACGTCCCTCCCGCGCATGCGCAGTGAACTGCCACTCGCGGCATATCGCCGTTAACAGCGGCACACTCAGTGTGCCTGCGCGCCGCTGTCTACGGCGCATGCATCGTAGACAGCGATGCCTGTCTTTTGGCAAATATCTTCTAAACCGTGTAGGTTTAGGAGATATTTCTTGGACCTACAGGTAAGCCTTAATCTAGGCTTACCTGTAGATCAAAGTGGTTTGTAAGGTTTTACAACCACTTTAAATTGTTGGTCAACCCCTCCTTACAGTTTGATCCCATCTAGGGTAGGTGGGGTCTGACAAATAGATATCAATACATAGTATCTTTTCTTCTGTTGTACCTTGCTTTGTTTCTTCTCACATTATATGTTGACCCAGTATTATGATCAATCCTGTAAAGTGATATCTAATATTGTCGAATATATATAATGATACCTTTCATTAAAAATAAAAATGTATGGTTAAGAAAAAAAAAAGAGAAGTTTAGTGTGCCCCCCAAACACTGTGTTCATTACATATTGAGTCCTGACCAGACTTCCTGGGGTGGAGCACCCCACCATTTTTTTATATGTGTACGCTAATTCTATCACAAGCTGCTTGTGCTGTAGCGAATGACAAAGCTGTATTCACATGTTTAGATTTAATTTTCTCATGATTTGAAAGAAAGAATTCCTTTCTGTTGTTTACAAATTGACAGTGTGCACATCCCTGCAGGGTGAAACTGATTTTATAGATAAGTAACAAGGCGTTTTTTTTTTTTTTAAAGAAGCCTTAGTTGCCTTTTAAATCACCTTTAGAGGATAATGGAAACTTCTTTTGTAGGATGACAAACTTCTCCATAACAAACTTCTTTTCCATAACACTATTCAGCAAAATAAAAGCACCTAAAGCACCTACACCAACTTTTTTCCAAGGAGGATTGCAAACACCACATTTCATCTTTCATGTCATGTGTCCCTCTTTCTATGATTCTATAGTTGGTAGGTATGTACAGAATATTGTGACCTTGTGACTTGATTTTACAGAACTATAACAGCATTGTATAATATAAGTTCTTAGTGACTGATATAATTGCAGTAGAAGAAAGATATGTTTTTGTTTGACAACATAACTGTTGTTGTAGCTTGATATTATTTGTTATGATGGCCTTGTATATTGTGCTATAGTGTCATGGTGACATTATAAAATGTGTAGGCCTATCACCATCAAACCATATACCTAAAAATGTCAATTTTTTTTCTTAACTCATTCACTGTAATCCGCTCTGCTGTAAGGCTCTGTACAGTTCTGCTGTAAGGTAAACCCCCACTCCCATTTTCTCAGGTGGGTCCCAGAAACCAATTCCAACTTGGTTATTGAAATCAGAGATTTATGCATTGACAACATTACTTTGCAAACACTTAACATGAAACACCCACCCAAACAAATGTATACAGTAAGGAAGGATTACAACTTGTGTCAGGTTCTCACTGGCGTTTGTGTTCCCACGGGGAGATGTCATCTCCCGGGAGGTTGACGCGCTGACGTCATCGCGACTATAGACGAACGGGTGTATGCTGCCGGCCGGCGAACAGAGTTTTTTATTAATAGTTTACGGATTTACACTATGGCCAGTCTTTCTTTCATTTCCATGAATTTTTGACGGAGGTGCGCTCCGATCGGTTGTTGCCTTCTCTTGTCCATCATTTACGCTCTTATAAGGAAGGGTAATGACAGCGATGTGAATCTGAAAGTCTCTCCCACTGCACGAATATTATCCAGGTGGTCTGTGGAAGCACTAATATCAAGTTGATGGTTGGATACATACAGGCTTTAACCACCTCAATACAGTGCACTTACACCTCCTTCCTGACCAGACCAATTTTCAGCTTTCAGCGCTCTCACAGTTTGAAAGACAATTACTCAGTCATGCAACACTGTACCCATATGAAACTTGCGTCCCTTTTTCCACACAAATAGAGCTTTCTTTTAGTGGTATTTAATCACTAGTGTTTTTTTTTTTTTTTTGTGCTATAAATAAAATAAAACGTAAATTTTGTGAAAAAAATGCCTTTTTCTTTGTTTTTGTCATAAATTTTTGCTAATTAGTAATTTTTCTTCATACATTTTGGTCAAAATTTATACTGCTACATATCTTTGGTAAAAATAACCCACATTATTATATATTATTTGGTCTTTGTGAAAGTTATAGAGTCTACAAACTATGGTGCCAATCACTGAAAATTGATCACATCTGATCAGGCCTTCAGTACATCAGGTGTATCTCATTTCCTGAGACAATAACAAGTCAGGAAAGTACAAATACCCCCCAAATGACCCCTTTTTACAAAGTAGACATTCCAAGGTATTAAGTAAGTAGCATGGTGAGTTTTTTTAAGTTGTAATTTTTTCCCACAATTCTTTGCAAAATGAAGATTTTTTTTTTATTATTATTTTTTTTTTTTACACTATTGTCATATTATCAGGTTATTTCTCACACACAGCTTATGCATACAACAAATTACACCCCAAAATGCATTCTGCTACTTTTCCTGAGTATGGCAATACCACATGTGTGAGACTTTTACACAGCCTGGCTACATACAGAGCACCAACATTGAAGTAGTACCTTCAGACGTTCTACGAGCAAAAATGACGCTTCTCATTTCTCAACCACCTATTACAATTTTGAAGGCCCTGGAGTACCATGACAATGGAATTTCCCATAAAATGACCCCATTTTGGAATGCAAACACCCCAACGTATAATCTGTGAGGCATAATTAGTCTTTTGAACGGTTCATTTTTTTCCAGAAGTTTTTGACATATGTGGAAAAAAATGAAAACGCATTATTTTTTTTACACAAAGTTGTCAATTTATAAGATATTTCTAACACATAGCATGTATATAGCAAAAATATCACCCCAAAACACATTCTGCTACTAGAACATTTTAGTGGTTCAACATCAAAAAACACCTAAAGGGTAAGGCACCACATCCCTGAGAATTGAAACATAAATCGGAGACAAGAAAGGGAAATAGGGATTTTGGCGGTGCGTATAATGACTAAATAGTAAGCATTGTTCAATACAATACAAAGTTAAATTACAATTATTTATAAAATTCAAAGTTAAAATTCATTGCTGCAGCCAAGGGTGACGCTTACTTTCATGATGTACCATTCATTACTGGTACTTTTTAGATAAATTGTCTTTTCGAGTACCAATATCTACGATTCGCCTATATCTCTACAAATTTTCAACTTATTCAGTTATCTCTGGCCGTTTTTTTTAGCCCCCTGAGATCCAGCATGGCTGTGGGTGACCTTTGAGGTGGACAAACTCCCTACATTATCATCATTGTAGTGGTTCAAGATTTTTCTGAAAAATTTGCACATCCCCTGAAGAAGCAACTTACTGCGAAACATGTTGGGATTATGTGTGTTTAACGAGAACAACCACTGCATTGTATTGTCCTGTGTTTTTATATTTCATTAATAATTATTGTTAATGAATTTTAACTTTGAATTTAATAAATAATTGTAATTTAACTTTGTATTCTATTGAACAATGCTTACTATTTAGTCATTATACGCACCGCCAAAATCCCTATTTCCCTTTCTTGTCACATGTGGCGATACCACATGTGTAGGACTTTTACACAGCCTGGTCACATAGAGAGGCCGAACATTGAAGTACCTTCAGGCGTTCTAGGAGCATAAATGACACATCTCATTTCATTCCTACCTATCACACTTTTGAAGGTCCTGGAGCACCAGGACAATGTAATTACCCCCAAAATGACCCAATTTTGGAAAGCAAACACCCCAACGTATATTCTATGAGGCATGGGCTGCAAATAGGTACTCGGGTACTCTGATGGCCTGGTGACAGGTACTCGGGTACTCTGATGGCCTGGTGACAGGTACTCGGGTACTCTGATGGCCCGGTGACTGGTATTTGGGTACTCATATGGGCGGTGACAGGTACTCGGGTACTCATATGGACTGTGACAGATACTCAGATGAACTGTGACAGGTACTCAGGTACTCTGATGGGCTGGGACAGGTACTCGGGTACTCAGATGAACTGAGACAGATACTCGGGTACTCAGATGAACTGTGACAGGTACTCAGATGGACTGGGACAGGTACTCGGGTACTCTGATGGGCTGTGACAGGTACTTGGGTACACTGATGGGCTGTGACAGGTACTCAGGTACTCTGATGGACCGTGACAGGTACTGGGGTACTCTGATGGACTGTGACAGGTACTCTGATGGACTGTGAGTGACAGGTACTATGAGGGGTGGTGACAGGTCCTCTTTATTGGAGGGGGGGCAATCAGTGTGATTGGTGTGTACACTGTGAGTGGTAATGAGATGTTACTGCAATCTCCTCCTCACACACGATCGGTGTGTGAGGTGGAAAACCTGTTAACATCTCGTTACTGCGGTTTGTTTACATGTTAGTGATCGGCTGTGAAAGGATCACAGCCGATCACGTGGGTAAACAGCTGGCCAATGGCTGTTTACCAGCATCCGGGACGAGTAGTGTTCCCGGGGAACACGCCACCACCGACCTGCTTGCGCGCATGCACAGTGCACAGTGGGGGTGTGACCATCACGGCCGATCACGTGGTAAACAGCCATAACCAATGGCTGTTCACCCCCTTCGGTGGTAAGTGGTGTCTCCGTGACACGCCGCCACCGAAGAAACAGGGATGCGCATGCACGATCGCACGCATTCCCTGTTTAAACGGGAAGCCGTCATATGACGGCCTCCCGCCACAATAGGTGCGCTGCCTGGCCGTCATTTGACGGCCGGTGGTCAGGAAGTAGTTAATTAAGCTTGCCTCTGGTAAGCGTGCAATTCATGTGGTGGTGGATCACGTGTTGGGGGTGTCTTTTTAACTACAGTTTCTATTCACAATTTTTGGATCTTATTGGACTTTATTTTCCATTATCAATATTGGACTGTATTGTCACTTTATATTAATAGTGGTGTATATATATCACATACATATTAGCAAGCACAGCTTTTTTTTTTATTGCTACCTGTACAAATGGAAACCACTCTAGAAACAGTGCTAATTTGTACTGGATATAGTAATATTAATCTTTATTGTATCACATAAAGTAATCAGATTCAGTCCTGTATATGCAGACATTTCAGGAAATACTACTTCTTGTGGAATAAATATTGCTCAAACAGAAATGTAAATTGGAAGTTTATTTATGAGAGGAACATTTACATAACAGACCTAACGTGTCTCTTCCAGAAATCCATTATCAGGAGCTTCTGCAATGTAGAAAGACAGAAAGAGAAATAGATTCAATTGAGTTTAAAACAATTTCCTTTTCTGTGGTCTGCCATTTTCTGACAGCCTGTTGATACTGGGTCTCCAAAAGGTCACCAAACAGGTTTCAATCTCATGTATTTTGAGCAGAACACAATGAAATTAACTGTGTTTTTGTATTACTTTGTAATTTTTTACATACAATTGGAAGAGAAAAAATTCAGATAGGTAGAAAAAGTTTTGATCATTTTCAGCAGCATAGTAGCATTTATGTTTTTCAATTAGATTTTTTTCTCAGCACTGATCAAATAAATTAGGTGACTGAAGTGTGATTCCGTTTTTTTTTTGTAGAAGAACTCTCAAAAGCAAGGTAAACACCCTGTTAGGTGTCACCATAACAACTACCCATGCTAAAAATGCCTATCCTGTTGACCGCTAAAAAATTCAGACTTTTTCTGACTTCCATTTCCACCGATCTTTAACATGAGGGCAAACAGAAATGGTGAATCCCTCAAGCAGGAACTAAGATGGCAATGAAAACCCAACATAGGTCTAACCCTCACCACCATCACCAAAAAATGAATTCAGATACAGTATACACTCGCTGGCCACTTTTTTTTTTTTTTAATAAAACTTTTATTACTTTTACAGTAAATGACAAGCAGTCAAGAAATAGAAACAGTAAACATACAAGGAACACGGAATACCGATACATGGTTCGTACTCAACAGCCACATGCCTAAAAGCCTATATATGTACAGCAGAGTCCATGAGATCGAGAACACAACCTAGCAAAAAGAAAATACATAGTAGAGCAATACAAAGTCATCATAAGATGTAAGCTAAGAGTCAGTACGCTGTAGTTCAAGTCAGGGGGGCTCCTCCCCAAGTGTCTCCCTGGGTATTTTTAGCGCACCCAGAGAATTGGTAATATCTCTCTTGAGATACCATTCTGTGTATCTGAATGGCTGCATAATCCTGTTTATATCCTCCTTCGCAAAGACATGTTCCATAAATGTGCGCCATCTTGAAAAGAAACGTGTGGTTGATTTAAAACTTAGCAGAATAGTATCCAATCGTTCCAGGTAGAACAGAGTTTCCAGGGCTTTTTTCACAGCCTGTATTGAGGGCGGTGAGGGTTTGATCCATTGTGTCAAAATAGTTCTTCGTGCAACCAGTAGGCATAAATGCGCCCATTGGGGTATAGCTGTATAGCTATCTGAGAGGTGGGGTTCAGCCGATGTGATATATCCAAAGAGACATAGAAGTCGGTCCTTGGGCAGATCCTGGTTTGTCACAGCATGGATAAAACGTAGCACCAAGTTCCAAAAGGTCACAACATGTGGGCATTCCCATAAACGATGGAGAAGTGTAGGACGCAGTTTTGAGCACCATGGACAACATTCCTGGCTAGGATCAGTTCGGTTGATACGAAAGGGGTAATACGCCCTGTGAAGAATCTTGAATTGGGTTTCTCTCCATGTTTCGGAAACTGTAACCTTTCTAGTTTTAACATAACCCTCTAGCAGTTTTCCCGGCAGATCCGCATCCTCAAAAATGTCTGCCCACTTTCGGAAAGGCTGCAGGCGGTATTTGGCAGAGTGGTATTCAATAAGGGAGGTATAAATAGTAGAGATAGAATAGTCTCCATTGTGTATGGCCGTATCTATGAAGGATTTCTGGAACTGATTCGTTATATGTCTATGTCTGTCACCCAAGTAACTAAGGAGCTGGTGGTAATGAAAGGAATGATTTAACGGCAAGGAGAATTCTCTGGCTAGCATCGGGAATGGTTTGGGCTTGCCAGAGACACCCGAATAAACATCATAAACCTTCGTGAGACCCTTAGATGCCCAGTAGGTAAATACACTATGCATTGTGGAAGGGGGGAACATGGGATTTGATTGAATTGGCAAATATCGGGAAATATCGGACGGTAGCCCTATCAATTTACGCGACTCCCGCCACGCTATCACCGTATCTCTAATCAGTAGATTAGATCGAAAATGTGTAGGTAATTTGTTTGGATTTGAATGAAGGATAGCCGATAGGGCAAACGGCGAGACCGTCGCAGCTTCTAATAAGTTATTGGAGTACCTAGAATTTCCTGAAAGTCAATCTAGGCCTTGGCGAAGCAGACATGCTAAATTATAAAATCGGATATTGGGTAGGCTCGCTCCTCCCTCCATCTTCGGGAGGCATAGTTTATTCAAAGCAATCCTCGGTTTCTTCCCGGCCCATAAAAATTTTGTCAAAGCTGAATGAATCAATCTAACATCCGAATGTTTAACTAAGAGAGGGATGGTTTGCATTGGGTATAGTAATCTGGCAAATGAGACCATTTTAAAAAGATGACATCTCCCGAAGAGCGAGAGAGGAAGAGCCGTCCAAGCCTCTAGTTCGTGTATAATCTTCGATATCACCGGAGGGAAATTAAGGGAATAAATAGTGGAAGGTGTCCGGCCAATGCGTATCCCGAGGTAAGTGATATAGTGTTTTGCTACGGCCAAGGGGGAGCTAGAGGTCCAGGTAGTGGCCAGGTTAGGTCGAAGGGATAGAATTTCGCTTTTGTCAAAATTGATGCGCAGTCCAGAGTACGACCGAAACGTGTGGAACAAGTCTGCAAGGCGTCTGAAGTCTCCCGACGGATCCGTAGAGAATAATAAAATATCGTCCGCAAAAAAGGCCGAACGAAGCGTGTGGTCCCCTAACTTGATTCCACTAATCCCGTTAGGCGAATTAATCAATCTCGATAACGGCTCAACGGCCAAGTTGAACAATAAAGGAGACAGGGGACAGCCCTGTCTTGTCCCCTTCGATAGGGGGATTGAGGCCGATATAAAGTCAGGGGTCACCAAGCGCGCCGTCGGGGATTCGTACGTACGTCGTAAAAATTGCAGGATCGGACCGGAAAACGCCAGCTTTTCCAATACTTGAAAAAGCCAGGACAGACTAATGTTGTCGAAGGCCTTTTCGGCGTCTAACGACATAATAGCCACATCTTTGTCAGGGTGGGATTTGGCGTACTCTAGAACTGTCAGGAACTTACGGATGTTTAACGTTGCCGAGCGCCCTTTAACGAACCCCGATTGAGCTGGGTGTAGAAGTGATGGGAGTAGAGACGCAAGACGAGTGGCGACAATTTTGGACAAAATTTTCACGTCTACGTTAATCAACGATATCGGTCGGTATGACCCTGGTAGAGTAGGATCTCTGTCTTTTTTGCCGATAAGTCGTATGTATGCCTGAGTTCCTGTAGGTAGGTATGGGCCGCCCTCCCACATTGACTTAAAGACAGCTTACAACGTGGCCGGGATAAAGTCTTTGGTCATTTTATAGAATTCGGCAGTGAGACCATCTGGACCCGGCGCTTTAGACGATGCCAAAGATTTGATTGTGATCTGAATGTCCTCAATCGTAACGGGAGCGTTGAGGGCATCCAGAGCTTCAGTGGTGAGTTCAGGCAACTGTAGTTGACGCAGAAGGGTCGCCGCACCCTCCGGATCCACTGAGTCCGTCGAGTACAATCGAGTGTAATAATCCGTAAGAATTTTGTTAATTTCATCAGAGGACGTGTGTAGCACCCCCGCATCATCTTTCATGGACATAATACGCGTAGGTTTTCTAGTGCCGGCGCACATCCTGGCAAGTAGCTTACCTGCCTTGTTACCGAATTTGTGAAAATATAGAGTGGAGTACGACATTTTGGCCGATTCCTGCTGTTTTGCCCACAGATCAAACTCCCCCTTGGCCTTCGTCCATAATTTAATATTGGCCTGCGAACGATTAGATACTAAACGTTCGTGAGCACACCGCAATTTTTCGCTCGCCGTCATATATTGGCGTTTGGCGTTACGTTTAAATTGAGTGACATACGATATGATTTTACCCCTTAAGAAGGCTTTGCCAGCCTCCCAGAATAAGTTCGGCTTGGAAATGTATTCCCTATTATCAGAGACATATTCCGCCCATGCTAGCTCTAGAACCGAACGAAAATCTTCGTTGTCTGCTAAGTACGAAGGGAATCGCCACAGAGGCGGCAGAGCTCCCACGCGAGTGTCTAGCAAATTAATGGCTATTGGGCTGTGGTCCGAAATCCTAGGGTCGTAGATTTCAGGATCCCGGGTCAATGGAAAAAGCGCTTGGGTGACAAAAAAGTAATCTATGCGAGAAAACGAGTCGTGAGGAGGGGGAATAAAACGTAAAGTCGCTACCCGTCGGATGAGCTATCCGCCACGGGTCCAGTAGTTGTAGTTGGTCGACCGTTCTGGCTAAGAGTGTTTGAGGGGTGAGAGGTCTGTCCCGAGTCGACCCTATGGTTGCGGATCTGTTCGAACGGTCAAGGGTGGGGGACATCACCGCGTTAAAATCCCCTCCTATAACGTGTAAAGTTTCTGGTACCATCGTCGTCCAGGTAGTCAAATCATGAAAAAAGGCAGAGTCAGGTGAGTTGGGGGCATAGACATTAGTAATAGCTATATCCGAATGGTCTAATTTGAGTGAAATGGTGATCATGCGACCTAACTGATCCACTTGTACATTCTTAACTGTATAGGTTAGCTTTTTGTGGAACAGGATCACTACCCCGGCCTTACGGCCATCAGATGGGGACCCAAAAACCTCCCCCACCCACAATCTACGGAGGCGTTGCATATCATCGGTCGAGAGGTGTGTCTCTTGCAATAGAGCCACATCCGCTCGTAATCGTTTCAAATGTCTAAGGATCATCAACCGTTTACCTGGGGAGCGAAGCCCCTTAACATTCCACTACACGATCTTCAAGTGACCCCCCTCGACCGACGAAGCCATAGTAGTAATAATTCAGATGCCAGCGCTAAGAGGTAGCGGGGAAATCTCCCCCATATGCTCGATCCGCCAAATAGGGGAACACTCGAAGACCGTGCCGATGCTAGGCTTAAAGGCATATAACATACATAAAAGCACGAAGTAAAAAACCACATGTAACGTAGGACATAACCTGCAGTGAATACAGAACAAATTAATACCCATAAGGTATCTAAACCATCTATCATGTACTCCTCTTTTTTCCACATCCAACCGTACGTGGATACCGACCCTCCCGCCTCCCCCTCACTCTTAAGTATTGTCCAGGAAGGATCAAGGGCCGAGTATAGCACCTCACGTGGGAGACAGCATAGATGCTGCAGTGGGAATGGCCCAGGCTGAGGGCGTTGAAAGAACCCGCTTCCAAACGTACATAGCAGTGTCATATGGGATCAGAGTGGCGGGTTAAAAGAACCTAGCCGCCTCGTATATACTGTAGTTCGGCATGCAAAAGCAGGTTACCACCTCGGTGATACGTAGAGTGAAGGTTTGGAAACAGAACTTAGGTTAAGCGAGCACTTCATAGTCGCCGTAAACCAACAGGAACCCAGAACCACAACACTAAGGGACTGCTAACGTAACGTAAACTGTAGAAGTGTGGGCACATGAGAGAAGAGAGAATAAAAAAAAAGAAAAAAAAACAAACGTGCACTCTTCAGGCCAATTCCATCATCAGTATGGTGAACAGGAGCGCGTACGTCTTCATATCCAAAACGCCCGATCTCAGCGGGCACGATTTCCTTCACGATGCGAAAGCTGAGTGAGTCGGGTGCGCTTATACGGCGGCTTGCTAGGGCTGGAGCGCGGTCTGCGATCTCCAGAGTCAGGTCGGGACGGTGAGCCGACCGAAGCATCCGTATGGTCCATTTCTGTGGTGGCTTGGGCCAAGTATCTTGCCTCTGCGTCCGGTGACGTGAAAGATAGGCATTCCCCCGAAGGCGCTTCCATTCGTAGAATAGCAGGGTAGGCTAAGGAGAACTTTACTTGTTGTTGATGCAGCGTAGTACACACCGGAGCGAACGCCTTCCTGCGTTTCATGACCTCAACTGAATAGTCGGCAAATAGCAGAAGTTTAGCTCCGTCAACGGTCAAGGTACGATTGCGCCGGAATGCTTGTAAAATCGCTGCCTTGTCAGCATAATTAAGATACCTCACAATAACATGCCTAGGTTTAGTGCGGGTATCCTCATATTGGCCGATACGGTGAGCACGTTCGATCGTACAGGGTATGCGGAGACCCAATTGTTCCGGTATGATTTTAGCACAAATGTCAGCTAGGTGATTCGCGGTAACCGTTTCCGGAAGACCAATGATTCGTAGATTGTTCCTTCTGGAGCGGTTCTCGAGGTCATCGATCTTATCCCACAGGTCTCTCGTCTCCGCCGTGAGACGGGCGAGCGTCGCCGATTGTGCCGTAGTATCATCCTCCAGATAAGAAATCCGATCTTCCGTCTGGGTGATGCGTTGCGCTTGTACTTGTAGCTCTATATGGAGCTGCTCCAGCCCTTTGTGTATGGCAGCATCTACCGTGGCTGTTAAAGTAGGGCCTAGAAGGGCAACAACTTCTTGGGCTAGGCCCACCGGTTGGTGAGTTCCCTGCAGCTCTGCTGTGATCAAGGGCCCGACCTGATCCGCTGGTAGTGTGGTCGCCATCTTGGCCGCGCCGAGGGCCGCGTCTTCTGCCGAGGCCGGCGAAGAGGAGACAGCCCGGGCATATGACCGCTCCACGAAGCGGTCCATGAGTCTCCCGTAGGTAAGGCGGAGTTTTGGGGAGCAACCCCGGAGTTGTAGCAGGTCTAGAGGCAGCGATATAGAGGGGTTCGGCGGGAGCTACGTCCACTCACAGCCTGCTCATGTGGCGCCGGAACCGGAAGTTTTCCTGCTGGCCACTTTTTTAGGTACACCTGTTCAATTGCTTGGTAACACAATCACATGGCAGCAACATAATACAGTTAGACATCTAGATGTGATGGAGACGACTTGCTGAAGTACACTCCGAGAATGGGGAAAAAATGGGATTTAAGTGACTTTGAACATGGCATGCTTGTTTGTGCCAAGTGGGCTGATCTGCGTATTTCAAAAACTGCTGATCTGCTGGGAATTTCACACATAACCATCTCTAGGGTTTACAGAGAATGGTCCAAAAAAGAGAAAATATCCAGTTAGCAGAAGTTGTGTGAACAAAAATGCCTTGTTTATATCAGAGGTTAGAGAAAAATGGGCAGGTTAACCACTTCCGCCCGGACCATTTTGCTGGCTAAAGACCAGACCACATTTTGCGATTCGGCACTGCGCGACTTTAACTGACAATTGCGCGGTCATGCGACGTGGCTCCCAAACAAAATTGACGTCCTTTTTTTCCCACAAATAGAGCTTTCTTTTGGTGGTATTTGATCACCCCTGTGGTTTTATTTTTTGTGCTATAAACAAAAATAGAGCAACAATTTTGAAAAAAACACATTATTTTTTACTTTTTGTTATAATAAATATCCCCCAAAAATATATAAAAAAAATGTTTTCCATCAGTTTAGGCCGATATGTATTCTTCTACATATTTTTGGCAAACAAAAATCGCAATAAGCGATTATTGATTGGTTTGCGCAAAATATATAGCGTTATAGCGTTTACAAAATAGGGGAGAGTTTTATGGCACTTTTATTAATATTTTTTTTTTACTAGTTATGGTGGTGATCAGCGATTTTTATTGTGACTGCGATATTATGGCGGACACATCAGACATTTTCAACACATTTTTGGGAACATTGTCATTTATACAGCAATCACTGCTATATAAATGCAGTGATTCCTGTGTAAATGACACTGGCAGTGAAAGGGTTAACCAGTGGGTGGCAGTGTAGGGGTTAAGTGTTCCTAGAGGTGTGTTACTAACTGTGGGGGGCTGGGCTTTCATTTAGTGAACACTGATCTCTGCTCCAATCACATGGAGCAGAGATCAGCGTCACTAGTTGCTAGGCAGAACAGGGAGATGCTGTTTACAACGGCATCTCTCCATTCAGCTGCTCCGTGAGACGATCACGGGTATGCCCATGGCGATAGAGTCCGCGGGACCCGCGACTGGACTCACGGGGGTCCCAACCAGCAAGAGAGCATGCTGCCGGTGGCGCACTCGCGATGGCAGGGCGGCATTAGAGATTGGACGTACCTGTACACCAATATGCCTGCCCGTGCCATTCTGCCGACGTACATCGGCGTGCGCTGGTCGGGAACCGGTAAAGATGATAGAAAGGCAACAGTAACTCAAATAACCACTCATTACAACTAAGGTATGCAGAATACCATCTTTGAATGTACAACATATTGAATCTTGAAGCAGATGGGCTACAGCAGCAGAAGACCACACTGAGTACCACTCCTGTCAGCTAAGAACAGGAAACTAAGGCTACAATTTGTACAGGCTCACTAAAATTTTACAATAGAAGATTGGAAAAACATTGCCTGGTCTGATGAGTCTTGATTTCAGCTGCGACATTCAGATGGTAGAATGAGAATTTGGCATAAACATGAAAGCATTGATCCATTCTGCCTTGTATCAACAGTTCAAGCTGTTGGTGTTGGTGTAATGGATGTGATTAAGGGAATCATAAAACGTCTATTCCAATGTATATATGAGTACATGTTTTATATGCCTGAGATATCAGCTTTGGTTTATCAGTTTATCAGCCTTAAGACATATTCAGATATTTTGCAAAGCTCACCCATCCCTTGCTTAGCATCTGGACTGACTGCAACAGCTGTATAAAACGTGGGTTGTGCTAACTATATAAATTCCACAATGTTTTACAAAACCCACAAAGTGCTGTGCATATATCATTACTTCCTACAAAACTACTTACTCCCTCCTCAAAATTACTGAATGTCACAAAGTTGCTATATGACACTCCCACAGTGTGTGTCAAAACCCGCAGAAGAACGTGATTGAATTGGCACAACTATAGAATTGCCTAATTGACCTGCATTACGGGCATGCCGCCTCTATAGCAGTGTCAAATGGTATAAAGTGCAATACATAACTGTAAACAATGCCTTAAAAAATATGAAAAAGTAAAACAATTAATTTCAGTGCACAATGAATGTCCTAGGTGAGTGATCACTCCAGTGTCAAACAATGAATTCCAGTGCACAATACAATACTCCAGTGCCAATCGATTCCTCCTATTTTAAGGTGCTTCTTTTTTTAAATAAAGTGCTTCTTATGTTCACCAAACAAGTGACTTCACCACCACCAGCTGCAATGGCCACTCACCAGATCAAATCTGTATATGCGCCTTTAGTTCATTTAGGATAACCACTCCTTTTAGGGATTTCACCAACTGCCTCTCCAAACGGAAAATAGAAAACTCTCATGCTAGTTTTTCTCACAAAGATATATAAATGGCCATCGTAGTGTAGTATATCAAAAAAAATTATTTGAAAATGATAAAATGACAAAATACACTCACATGTGCTTGTGCCTAGAACGGCACCAAGCATGTCCAGCCATGGACGTGGGGATGTGGGTTAGGTCTGTCCCCCTATAGTCTCAATCCCCTCTGGGTAACGACGTGCATCCCACGGTTTTTGAGTGTGTTCCAAGCCTCCTTTTCGTACACCAGAAGTGGTAAACGGAGTTCTCAGCAGCCTCTATGCGTTTTGCAAGGTATATTGCGTCATCAGGAAGCATTTATACATACATACATACACACGCTACATTTAGCGTAGACTATATATTCAGTGTTTACTCAATATTCAGTCAGTGCAAGCAGTGTATTTGTGTGTATATACTATATATATATATATATATATATATATATATATATATATATATATATATTACACACACACATATATATATATATATATATATATATATATATATATATATATGTACATACACAGTATCTCACAAAAGTGAGTACACCCCTCACATTTTTAGAAATATTTTATTATATCTTTTCATGTGACAAAGAAATTACACTTTGCTACAATGCAAAGTAAATATTGTGGGCAAAATGTACTCAACCACATGTCTTTGGTAAAAAAAAATGTCAATAAGCATATATTTATTGGTTTGCGCAAAAGTTATAGTGTCTACCAAACTAAGGTACATTTTCTGGAATTTACGCAGCTTTTAGTTTATGACTGCCTATCTCATTTCTTGAGGTGCTAAAAATGGCAGGGCAGTACAAACCCCTCCCCCCAATGACCCCATTTTGGAAAGTATACACCCCAAGGAAATTGCTGAGAGGCATGTTGAGCCCATTGAATATTTTAGTTTTCGTCACAAGTGATTAAAAAATGACAAAAAAAAATGACACAAAGTTGTCGCTAATTGATATATTGCTTACACATGGCATGGTTATATGTGGAATTACACCCCAAAATACATTCTGTTGCTTCTCCTGAATATAGGGATACCTATGTGAGACTTTTTGACTTTCTGGGAGCCAAGCCGCGTACGGGACCCCAAAAACCAATCACCACCTTCAGGCTTTCTAAGGGCGTAAAATGAGGATTTCACTTCCTTACTACCTATCACAGTTTAGGAGGCCATGAAATTACAAGATAGCACAATCCCCCCCCCCTCCCCCATGACCCCATTTTGGAAAGAAGACACTGCAAGCTATTTGCTGAGAGGCATATTGAGTCCATGGAATAATTTATATTTTGCCACAAGTTTCGTTAAAATCACAATTTTTTATTTATTTATTTTCTTTTTTTATACAACGTTATCACTAAATTCTATATTTTTCAAACATGGCATAGTTATATGTGGAATTACACCCCAAAATACATTCTGCTGCTTCTCCTGAGTACTGGGATACCACATGTGTGGAAATTTTTGGCAGTCTAACCACGTACAGGTCCCCGAGACCCAATAACCGTTTTCAGGCTTTCTAAGGGCGTACATTTTTGATTTCACTCCTATCACAGTTCGGAGGCCATGAAATGCCCAGTTAGCACAACCCCCACCCCCCCCCCATGATCCCATTTTGGAAAGTAGACACCCCAAGCTATCTGGTGAGAGGAATGTTGAGTATTTTGCAGATCTCACTTTTTGTCACAAAGTTTTGATATTTGAAAAAAAAAAAATTTATTTTCTTTCTTCATTTTCAAAAATAAATGAGATCTGTAAAATACTCACCATGTCTCTTAGCAAATACCTTGGGGTGTCTACTTTCCAAAATGGGGTCATGGGGGGGGGGTGTTGTGCTATCTGGACATTTCAGGGCCTCCGTAACTGTGATAGGTAGTGGGGAGTAAAATCACAATTGAACGCCTTTAGAAAGCTTGGTTTTTGGGGTCCTGTACGTGGCTAGGCTCCCAAAAAGTCTCACACATGAGTTATCTCTGTACACAGGAGAAGCAGCAGAATGTATTTTTGGGTGTAATTCCACATATTACCATGCCATGTTTGAACAATATACCATTTAGTGACAACTGTGTGTAAAAAAAAAAAATAATAAAAAAAAAATAATATATATATATATATTTTTTTTTTTCCTGAAACTTGTGGCAAAATATAAAATATTCCATGGACACAACATGCCTCTCAGTAAAAAGCTTGAAGTGTCTTCTTTCCAAAATGGGGTCAGGGGGGGGTTGTGCTATCTTGACATTTCAGGGCCTCCAAAACTATCCCCATCCCCATACTCAGGAAAAGCAGCAGAATGTATTTTGGGGTGTAATTTCACATATGCCCATGGCATGTTTGAGCAATAAATCATTTAGTGACAACTTTGTGCAAAAAAAATAAAAAATATTTTCCCACAATTTGTGGCAAAATAAAAAATATTCCATGGACTCAACATGCCTCTCATCAAATAGCTTGGGGTGTCTACTTTCCAAAAATGGGTAATTTTTTTATTTTTTTTTAACTGTCCTGGCACTTTATGCACAACATTTAGAAGCTTATGTCACCCACTCTTCTTACCACTTGAAGACAAAGCCCTTTCTGACACTTTTTGTTGAAAAAATATATTTTTTTTGCAAGAAAATTATGTTGAACCCCAAACATTATATATATATATTTTGAAAGCAAAGGCCCTACAGATTAAAATGGTGGGTGTTGCATTTTTTTTTATCAAACAGTATTTGTGCAGCGATTTTTCAAATACAATTTGTTTGAAAAAAACACACTTTTTAAAAATTTTAATACACTATATTGCCCAAATGTTTGATGAAATAAAAAAGATGATCTTATGCCTAGTACACAGATACCAAATACGACATGCTATAAAATTGCGCAAAAAACAGGCAGCAGTGTTTTTACATTTTTATAAGCCTTTAAAAGCCTTTACAAGTTACCATTTTATATCTACAGAGGAGGTCTACTGCTAAAATTACTGCCCTTGATCTGACCTTTGCAGTGATACCTCACATGCATGGTGAAATTGCTGTTTACATATGACACCAGACCAACACTTGTGTTCGCCTTTGCACGTGAGCATAGTGGGGACAGGGTTTTTTTATTTTTTTATTATTATTTATTTTGCTTTCTTTATTATATTTTGAAACTGTTCCTTTAATTTTTTTATCATTATCTCAGGGAATGTAAATATCCTCTATGATAGCAATAGATAGTGACAGGTACTCTTTTTTTGAAAAATATATTAGATCCTAGATCTCTCCTTTGCCCTCAGAGCATCTGACCACACCAAGATTGGTGTGATAAAATGCTTTGCCAATTTCCCAATGGCGCTGTTTATATCTGGCGAAACCTACATCATGAAATGCTCGTAGCTTCTGTTTTCTTAGGCCATAGAGATAATTGGAGCCATTCTGGTCTCTGATCAGCTCTATGGTCAGCTGGCTGAACCACCGTATGCATTCTGGGATTCCCTGTTGGGACAGGAGAGTACAAGAAAACAATGGAAGATGGTGGGGGGGGGGGGGTAGGGGGTATGCTCCCTCCCACTGCTTATAAAAGCAGTCTAGAGGCTAATTAGCCATTAGGATTGATTTTATATGAAAGCCGACCTCTGGCTGAAAACCACTCTGGTATAACCACTCAAAGTCCAGCAACATATTAGTACGTTGCTGGTCATTGTTGGGCATACATTGTAATGTTCTTTTTTTCAAGCAGCCTGTGGGCTGAACGAAAAAAAGAGATTGATCAGTGGGTATGCTCACCATTAGAATACCGCCCTTCATCCACCCATCTTTAATGATGGGCATACATGCAGCATTTTTTTTTAACTGTGGTGGTGAAATCACCTCTGACAGCACTGGAGTCATGTCTTTACGTATCGTGGGAGCAAACACTGTTGCTGTCAAGATAAATAAACCCATGCTGCAGCTGAATAGCGTACCTGCTAAGCAAACAATGGTTAATAATAGAACAAACATTACAGTATAACATACCATACCTGCATATCAAATACAATAAAATATAGTAAAACTAAAACAGAGAGAGAATGATAGATATAGAACAATAGTGAGCGAACGGTAGAGCAGACAGTAGAGAACGAACATAAGAGAGAGAACAATAGAAAGAGGGAAGAAAAATACAACCACAAGTATTTTTGGATTTTTTCTTTTTTTTGTGTGTTTTTGTGTTTTTTTTCCACTTTTATAAAAACCGTAAAAAAAAACTTCAACTGAGCGTTGCAGATTAGGGTCTCTCAAAATGTGAGGCCATCACATCTTTCGAGACCCTGAGACCCTGTGTTAGTGTGTCTAGGACTGTGTGGTGCTGTGCCCTACGCCAAAACTCCACTAGTGTGTGGTAGTGTTTGAAACATTCACCAATGCCGAGACCAGATTGATCAGGACAGGAGGGACAATAAAAGTGCATGTCATGCCTAAAACATGCGTTTGCTGCGGACACAACATCTTTTTTGGGTGTTTCTTTGGGTAGGGGTACCAGGGAGGACAAAAGGAAAATGGCTCTCATGCAGTCAGCTCACTGCATTTGGATTGGGAAGTTGGGCAAGAGCACCATCTGGAAACAGAAGGGCTCTGACGATCTTTTTTTGAAATTTAAGGAAGGATCCAGTCCATCCTGAAGCTTTTTATAGCACAAAAGCGTTCAGAAAAGCCAATTGAAATAAACAGACACTTTTTTGTACCAGCATCTGGCCTTATGGACAATTAGGTACAATGCCAACAACTGGTCCTTGAGGTCCACCCCTCACATGTTAAGGTTGTATTCGTGGACACAGAGGGGTTTCTTCAGAACACCAGTCGCCGTAGGAATTTGGACTGCCGTGTCTGCGTGAAGTGAGGACAGAACAAAAACATTCTGTGAATTCCTCCACTTCACTTCTAACAAATGATTAGACTTTAATCTGGCTCTCTCCTCCCGTCTAAGTCGGGATTCTAAAAGCCGTTGGGGGAAGCCCCTGCAATTAGATCACACAGTGTCACATGCGCCAATTCCATAATCAAAAAGGTGACTAAAAAGTTGCACACTTGTGTAATAATTGTCCACGTACAAGTGGTAACTCTTTCCGAATAAGGGTCACACCAAGTTCCACACTATCTTACCAGCGCTCCCTATGTAGTCGGCGCAGTTCATCCGGCTCTACATGACTATCTCTTCCCTTGTAAACCATAAAACTATATGTATAGCCTGTGGGCCTGTCACAGAGCTTATGCATCTTGACTCCGTATCTGGCACGCTTGCTGGGAAGATACTATTTGATAGAAAAGCAGCCAGAAAACTTAAAGGGGTTGAAAAGGTTTGTTTTTTATTTTCTAAATAGTTTCCTTTAAGCTAGTGCATTGTTGGTTCACTTACCTTTTCCTTCTATTTCCCTTCTAAATGTTTTTTTCTTTGTTTTCTTTGTCTGAATTTCTCACTTCCTGTTCCTCCTCAGTAAGTTGTTTAGTAAGCTGTTCTGGCTGACTAAACACCGCTCGGATGATGGTGTGAAGTTTCTGAGGGGAAACAGGAAGTGAGAAATTCAGACAAAGAAAAAATACATTTAGAAGGGAAATTGAAGGAAAAGGTAAGTGAACCAACAATGCACTAGCTTAAAGGAACCTATGTAGAAAATAAAAAACCTTTACAACCCCTTTAATCAGGGACTCCTCAATAGTGATGGACGGACTTCCGACGGGACGTTTCGCGAACGCGGATCGCAAACGCGGCCGATAGTTCGCAAACCGTAACGTTTGCAGCGGGCCCCATTGACTTCAATGGGAGGCGAACTTTGCAAACCTACAGGTCAAATTTGCAGCCACAAAATAATTACTAGCTGTGCAAACATAGTCCCACCACATGGCCAATGACATAACACATGTATGAGGTGAATCTGGGATCGACAACTACAAGCATTCTTATTTTATATGTGAAATTGTTGTGACAATTCAGGACTGTGGAGCGCATGAAGGCAATGGAGGAGAGGGAAGGTCAGGGTAGGCAAAGAAGAGGGTGCAGGAGACACCAGCACCGTGATATACAGCACTGACACCTGCACCGTAAGCAGCCCCAGAAGGAAATCAGCATAGCACAGGGATGGTGGGAGCCCCTCATAATGAGCATAGCACAGGGATGGTGGGAGCTCCTCATAATATGCACAGCAGAGGTACAGCCCCAGGAGGAAGTCAGCACAGCACAGGGATGGTGGGAGCCCCTCATAATAAGCAGCCCCAGGAGGAAGTCAGCACAGCACAGGGATGGTTGGAGCCCCTCATAATAAGCAGCCCCAGGAGGAAGTCAGCACAGCACAGGGATGGTGGGAGCCCCTCATAATGAGCATAGGACAGGGATGGTGGGAGCCCCTCATAATGAGCATGGCACAGGGATGGTGGGAGCCCCTCATAATATGCACAGCAGAGGTACAGCCCCAGGAGGAAGTCAGCACAGCACAGGGATGGTGGGAGCCCCTCATAATAAGCAGCCCCAGTCACAATAAGCAGCCTGTGTCTCCTGCCCTACCCCTACCACCCCTGTGGAAGGGCCTGCCTCTTCCTCTGCCTGTCATTTTTTAAATGACCCTGTGACAAATCTCTCAGTCCCTATACTGATAAAGGACTGCTGCAGTATAGGGCAGCAGTCAGCAGTAGTGCACCTCAACCCTATATATTGTGGACCTATACCAGTCCTTAAGGAATAGCAGACTGTACCTCACTCAACCCTATGTACTGTAGTACCCTATACCTTACCAGTCCTTATAAGGACCTTTGTGGAACTAGTAGGTTGTGAATGATTAGCAGACTGTACCTCAGTCCCTATACTGATAAAGGACTGCTGCAGTATAGGGCAGCAGTTAGCAGTAGTGCACCTCAACCATATATATTGTGGACCTATACCAGTCCTTAAGGAATAGCAGACTGTACCTCACTCAACCCTATGTACTGTAGTACCCTATACCTTACCAGTCCTTATAAGGGCCTTTGTGGAACTAGTAGGTTGTGAATGATTAGCAGACTATACCTCAGTCCCTATACTGATAAAGGTCTGCTGCAGTATAGGGCAGCAGTCAGCAGTAGTGCACCTCAACCTTATATATTGTGGACCTATACCAGTCCTTAAGGAATAGCAGACTGTACCTCACTCAACCCTATGTACTGTAGTACCCTATACCTTACCAGTCCTTATAAGGGCCTTTGTGGAACTAGTAGGTTGTGAATGATTAGCAGACTGTACCTCAGTCCCTATACTGATAAAGGACTGCTGCAGTATAGGGCAGCAGTCAGCAGTAGTGCACCTCAACCCTATATATTGTGGACCTATACCAGTCCTTAAGGAATAGCAGACTGTACCTCACTCAACCCTATGTACTATAGTACCCTATACCTTACCAGTCCTTATAAGGACCTTTGTGGAACTAGTAGTTTGTGAATGATTAGCAGACTGTACCTCAGTCCCTATACTGAAAAAGGACTGCTGCAGTATAGGGCAGCAGTCAGCAGTAGTGCACCTCACCCCTATATATTGTGGACCTATACCAGTTCTTAAGGAATAGCAGACTGTACCTCACTCAACCCTATGTACTGTAGTACCCTATACCTTACCAGTCCTTATAAGGACCTTTGCGGAACTAGTAGGTTGTGAATGATTAGCAGACTGTACCTCAGTCCCTATACTGATAAAGGACTGCTGCAGTATAGGGCAGCAGTCAGCAGTAGTGCACCTCAACCCTATATATTGTGGACCTATACCAGTCCTTAAGGAATAGCAGACTGTACCTCACTCAACCCTATGTACTGTAGTACCCTATACCTTACCAGTCCTTATAAGGACCTTTGTGGAACTAGTAGGTTGTGAATGAATAGCAGACTGTACCTCAGTCCCTATACTGATAAAGGACTACTGCAGCAGAAGGGCAGCAGTCAGCAGTACTGCACCTCAACCCTATATATTGTGGACCTATACTGGTCCTTAAGGAATAGCAGACTATACCTCACTCAACCCTATGTACTATAGTACAGTGCAGGCAGGGCTTTTTTTCAGCAGGAACGTGGGGGAACGCAGTTCAGGCACCTCCAGTACTGAGTGTACTGTATGCAATGACAAGGGGTGGTGGGGTGTGCTGGAGGGTCTGTTGATGCTGGAGGGGATCTTTTTTGCACGGTGATCTATTATGGCTGGGGAGGTCTTGTTATTATTTTTGCTGGGGGGGTGCTTATGTTGCTGGGGGGGGGGGTCAATTGGTGCTGAAAGGTATCTGCTGTTGAGGGAGGGGTCTATTGATGCTGGCTGGTTGCAGATCTGTTCTTGCTGCGCAAGGTCTTTTATTGCTGAGGTAATATTTTTGTGCAGGGGTCCATTGTTGCTGGGGGAGATCTGTTGCTGCTAGGGACGGTCTATTGCTGCTGGCTGCAGGGGATCTATTGTTCTGCTTTTCTTGCTACCATTAACACATTTCACACAAATCGCTTAGCACCACAAAATTATACTTGGCTCTATAGTCTCTAAAAGGGGCAATACTCAGAGTTGGGTGTGGAGTGCAATCAAGAAGCCGTGCTCAGAGATGGGTAGGGGGTGGAGACAACAACTGACTCAGAAGGGGGAGTTCCTGCACCTATTTTCTGAGAAAAAAAGCCCTGCTAGCAGGTATCTTGGCAGATCCAGCTAATACTGTTTTTAGGAACCCTAAACTGCTGGGGACGCTAGTATAGATCTGATCAGATCAGATATCCATCCGTTCAGACACTATACTACTACAGGAGAAGTATGGTGCGTGCGTGGATGTTAGCGGTACTGGCACTAATCTGACGCTGCCTGGGACGACGCAGACCCCAACTGATGCTAAAACCTAACTTTGATCACCCGCCGGGTTATAAGGGGGTTAAACCTTTATTGGGTAAAATACGGCGGGTGCCCTGACACTATAAAAAATAAACTAGCTAAACTGTGTCACCTGTGACACTTATACTGTGATCACAGGTGACATGGGGAAATCAAGGGGTTAAACCTTATTGGGAGGGTTAGGGGGTCCCTAGACCTATCTGGCCCTAAGACTAATTACCCTAACACTGATTTTTGTCACTAATGACACCAGTACAGAGATCAAATAAAATCTGATTGCTGTACTGGGTGACACAGTGACAGGTGGTGAAGGGGTTAACTGGGGGGGGGGGGGGTGATTGTGGGGTGAATTGTGTGCCTATGTGACCTGATGTCAGTGTAGTGTTGTGCAACTTACTTTTAGATGCTCTCTCCTCTTGGTCCTGAACGGAAAAGACCAACACGATTAGAGATGACATAACTTCCCCTGTCAGTGTTTACAGTTACATGGACAGGGGAAGGATCTCATTCATCAGGACCGATCACCAGGTCCAGGCCAGATATCTTTGGCCTGGGCCTGGGGATTGATCGGTTCCTGATGGAATCCGATTGTCATGGCTATGTATAGTTACATAAAACTGCGGCGGCTGGTCCGGAACTGGTTAATATATATATATATATATATATATATATATATATATATATATATATATATATATATATATATATATATAGGTATATTATATATATATATATATATATATATATATATATATATATATATATATATATATATATATATATATATATACCGTATATACTCGAGTATAGGCCGACCCGAATATAAGCCGAGGCCCCCAATTTACCCCCAAAAAACTGGAAAACTTATTGACTCGTGTATAAGCCGAGGGTGAGACATGGCTGTCCATCCCTGTGTGTGTGTCCGTCCATCCCTGTGTGTCCATCCATCCCTGTGTGTGTATCCATCCATCCATCCATCCATCCCTGTGTGTGTGTGTGTGTGTGTGTGTGTATTCATCCATCCATCCATCCCTGTGTGTGTGTGTGTGTGTGTGTGTGTGTATCCATCCATCCATCCATCCCTGTGTGTGTGTGTGTGTGTATCCATCCATCCATCCATCCCTGTGTGTGTGTGTGTGTGTGTGTGTGTGTGTCCGTGCAGCCTTGTGTGTGTGTGTGTGTGTGTGTGTGTGTGTGTGTGTGTGTGTCCGTGCAGCCTTGTGTGTGTGTCCAGCCTACCTGTGTCCCAAGCCTCCGTCCCGAGCCGCCGTCGTCCCGAGCCTCCTCCGACCCGTGCCGTGCCTCCTCCGTCCCGTGCCTCCTCCGTCCCGTGCCGTGCCTCCTCCTTCCCGTGCCTCCTCCGTCCCGTGCCGTGCCTCCTCCGTCCCGTGCCTCCTCCGTCCCGTGCCGTGCCGATGGATCGCCGCTCTTCTCGGCGGCCATTCTACAATTCAAAATTCCGCCTCCGCCTGTGATAGGCGGAACACTCAATTTCCCAGCAGCCTGTGTTCCGCCTATCACGGACATCCTCTCATACTCGTCCGTAGTATGAGAATGAGCGGATGTCCGTGATAGGTGGAACACTGACTGCTGGGAAATTCAGTGTTCCGCCTATCACAGGCGGAGGCGGAGAAGGAGGCGCGGCTTTTAAATTTTAATGTCCGCCGTCTGTCTGCTCGATACGCTGATCGAGCAGTCAGACAGCGGTGACTCGAGTATAAGCCGAGGGGGCACTTTCAGCCTCAAAAAAGAGGCTGAAAATCTCGGCTTATACTCGAGTATATACGGTATATACACACATACAGTCTCGGGTATAATAAATCGTGTATAATATAAATATATATATTTCAACACTCTTAAACTGTGGGAGACATAAAATCACATAGTATGATTTTTAAATAATTAATTTGCATTTTATTGCATGATATAAGTATTTGATCACCTATGAACCAGTAAGAATGCCAGCTCTCACAGACCTGTTATTTTTTTTTGTTATTTACTTTGGTCTAAACTCTACTCACTGTGCTTGGAGGAAGAAGGATGATTACAACCCCAAGAACACCATCCCAACTGTGAAGCAGGGAGGTGGAAGCATCATTCTTTGGGGCTGCTTTTCTGCAAAGGGGACAGGATGACCGCACTGTAATGAGGGGAGGATGGATGGGGCCATGTATCGTGAGGATCTGGGCCAACAACCTCCTTCCCTCAGTAAGAGCATTGAAGGTGGGTTGGGCTGGGTCTTCTAGCATGATGATGACCCGAAACACACAGCCAGAGCAACTAAGGAGTGGCTCCATAAGAAGCATCTCAAGGTCTTGGAGTGGCCTAGCCAGTCTCCAGACCTGAACCCAATAGAAAATCTTTGGAGGGAGCTGAAAGTCCATATTGCCCAGCAAGAGGCCCAAAAACCTGAAGGATCTGAAGAAGCTCTGTATGGAGGAGTGGGCCGAAATCCCTGCTGCAGTGTTTCAAGAACCTGGTCAAGAACTACAGGAAACATATGATCTCTGTAATTGCAAACAAAGGTTTCTGTACTAAATATTAAGTACTGCTTTTCTGATGTATCAAATACGCATGTCATGCAATAAAATGCAAATGAATTATTTACAAATCATACAATGTTATTTTCTGGATTTTTATTTTAGATTCCGTCTTCCACATTTGAAGAGTACCTACGATAAAAATCACAGACCTCTACATGCTTTATAGGTAGGAAAACCTGCAAAACCGGTAGGTTAATTGGTTTCTGTCCAAAATTTGCCCTAGTATATGAACGTGAGTTGGGGACCTTGAATTGTGGGCTCCTTGAGGGTAGGGACCAATGCGAGTGTGCGATGTATGGAGCGCTGTGTGAAATTGATGGCACTATATGGGTACCTTAAATAAATAATAATATAATAGATGAGCTAGATATCTTAATGAGACACAATGTACAGGTAGGGACAATTGTAGACATGCACCCACACTCACTCAGGTTGAACTGGATGGACTGGTGTGTTTATTCAACCTTCCTAACTATGTAACTATGTATCAAATACTTGTTCTCCCCACTGTATATACAGTTATATATATATATATATATATATATATATATATATATATATATATATATATATATATATATATACTCTGCATTCTTTGTAGCCTATATCTACAGTGCATTTGGTGGTGTACTGTTTCTAGTACACTTTAAGGTGGTGTACACAGTATCTAATACAGTGTGTACAGTTTCTACTACACTTCTGGTGGTGTACACAGTATACAATACAGTGCAGCCATTGTACAGTTTCTAATACAGTGCAGGCGGTGTACACAGTGTCTAATACAGTATGTACAGTTTCTACTACTTTTCTGGTGGTGTAAACAGTGTCTAATACAGTGTGTACAGTTTCTACTACTTTTCTGGTGGTGTACACAGTGTCTAATACAGTGTGTACAGTTTATACTTCACTTCTGGTGGTGTACACAGTATATAATACAGTGCAGTCGTAGTACAGTTTATAATAAAGTGCAGGCGGTATACACAGTATCTAATACAGTGTGTACAGTTTTTACTACACTTCTGATGATATAGACAGTAAACAATACAGTGCACCCATTGTACATTTTCTAATACAGTGCAGGCAGTGTACACAGTATCTAATGCAGTGTGTACAGTTTCTAGTACTTTTCTGGTGGTATACACAGTACGCAATACAGTGCAGCCATAGTACAGTTTCTAATACAGTGTGTACAGTTTATATTACACTTCTGGTGGTGTACACAGTATACAATACAGTTCAGCCATTGTACAGTTTCTAATACAGTGCAGGCGGTGTACACAGTATCTAATACAGGGTGTACAGATTCTGCTACTTTTCTGGTGGTGCTCACAATATCTAATACAGTGTGTACAGTTTCTACTACTTTCCTGGTGGTGTACACAGTATCTAATGCAGTGTGTGTACAGTTTTTACAAATTTTCTGGTATAACATAACATAACAGTGTATAACATTTCTAATACACTTCAGGTGGTGTACTGTATCTAATAAAGTGTGTACAGTTTCCACTACTTTTCTGGCGGTTATTTTCTGTGGTGGTTCTCCGTGCTGCTCATATGGGATCTCCAAACCCTACTATACCTCCAGTACTCTCAAAAACCTGCACTGAGAGGAATGAAGGTATAGCAATAGGTGTCCCAAGTACTTGCAGCCAATCTGCTAGCAGTACACCACCAATTGATTTTAGCAGGCAAATTTTTCTACCCCAGTTGCTGAACTGAAAAAAAAAAAACTGGTCCCAGCCATCCACATGCTCAGCATCTAAATGCTAGCTTGGCCGAATTTCTATCACTGCAATTGCTGCCTTTTTAGTGGGTAGACTGCCACCTTTTGTGAATTTGTGGAATGTGCTCTACCTCAGTGGCAGGTTCCAAAATGCTATTTATTTTCACTGCCATTCCAGCTCTCTACCAGCATGTGGAAAGCAATGTTTTGGCCTCAGACAGGGCGGTCAGCAGTAAGGTTCCTATTACCACTGACTCGTGGTCCAGCAGGCATGGGCATGGATGTTAACTTTCTTTCACGGTGCACTGGGTAACTCTGCTGGCAGCTGGGAAGGATGCAGGAAAGGGTTCAGTGTTTTTGGAGCTTGTTACGCCATCATGCCTCCAAAATCCTAGTGGGGATTCTGCCACAGCTCTCTCCTCCCCCCTCCTCTTCTTCCTCTATGGCCTTTTCTGCAGACTTGTCCTCTGAACCAGCGATGCTCCGTAAGCATTAATGGGCTACGCAAGCAGTCAGGCTAAAGGAGGTGGCGCTTGAGGTGGTCTGCCTAGGAGACAGGAGCCACACTGGGCAAAGATTCTGTCAGCTCTGCAGGAACAGGCTCAGAGGTGGTTGATGCCCCAACAGCTTCAACCAGGAATGGTTGTATGCAACAATGGCACCAACCTTCTCCCCGGCCCTCCAGCAGGGACACTTGACCCATGTTCCATGTTTGGCACACATCCTAAATTTGGTGGTGCAGCCTTTCTTGACCAGGTACCCAGGCTTGGAAAAGAAGAAAGGTAACAGTGCTCTCTGCAGGGACAAATCAATCAACACATGATGCCCACTCACAGGTGCTGAGGCTCGATGTATCCCAACACACTCCAATGCAACAGTAGTAAGAAGAGCCGGCAAAACTGTAATCCTTGAAGTGTTGTTTATTGGTACATCAGAGTGACAATAAAACAATAAAGCTGAAGCGTTTCGGCAATAGCCTTAGTCATAGCTATGACTAATTCTGCGTACACACGATTGGAATTCCAGCCAGAAAAAGACTGATGAGAGCTTTTCATCAGAAAATACGACTGTGTGTATGCTCCATTGGAATCTCCCCCCCAATTTGAATGCCTGAGAACATAGCTCTCTCACTAACAGGGACGCAACGGCACAAAGCGAGCTGAACACGTGGGCCTAAGCAAAATGGCACCGCCTCCTCTGCACCAACGGCATCTAGTACTCCTCACCAGATGCTCCAGGTTAACCATCCACATAAAAGAACCTCACCTCTTAAAGCGGTGTTGTACTCACATTTTAAAAAGCTCACAAGCCATAGTGTTTCTCCCATAGATGCCAAAACGAACCTTTATAAAAATCCGATCGCCGTAATTAACTTTTAATTTACGTTTCAAAGGTGACTTCCGGGCTCTCCTCCCATGGGAGTAGGTGTGGTTATCGCCTTTCCCCGACTCCGCAAAGTCCCCTGGGAGGTTTCTCACATTGTTCCCATGAATCAGTGGGGAACGCTGTCCTGATGCCGGTCATGTGACGAGGACGTGTCAGAAAGCACAATTGTTTATTTCGTTGCCATCACAACAGGGCGGGAACTTCCAAGGACAATGGCAACCCGAAATTTTAAGGCGCTGCTCGCTGCTAACAATGAGCATGCATGGGATCGAGCGGTGAATGCTGGAAGCACAGCATCACCGCATCCCGGAAGGAAATGCTTGTAGGCTTCAAATGCCCACAAGCAACATGGAAACAGCTGGCATGAATTTTTAAAACTGTTTCTTCCGCAAGAAATCGGCAAGCCGGGGAGTAAAAACGCATAACAAAGACACAGAAAAAAAAAAGATTCGGCAGCGGAATCCCGCTTTAACTACTAACAATCTCCCCTTCATACCTCTACCTCAGGGAGTCCGGAGAAGGCAAGATTCAGGATGGTTGGACTGGATCATGGACAAGAGATGAGCCTGGGCCTATATTCAGGAGATGAAACCAGAGAGCAGATTTTAGGGATATACATCTCACCATCCCCTGTTATGACGTTGCTGTCATACTCCTGCTGCGAGAATAATGCCATCCCACATTTTTCTAGCGGCCATACTCTATTTGGTCCCCCACTGAAAAAAATATTACCCCCTGATATGAAATCATACAAACAATAAACCTACATTGCACGTATAAGATTCTTTTTGCATACAGCACAGGCAATCACCCGACTGTAGTAAAGAACTGGCAATTATGGCAGAAGATGTACTCAAGGTTCACCGACCTTTAACTTAACTGGTGTATCTAACCATGATATTCGACTGTGATTTTAGGTATAAATCATATTGTCAATGTTTGTTAACTCTTTTCTTGTTTGTCCTTGTTTTGAATATGATGCTCATGCTGTATATCACCACCTTATAACGGAAACAATGGCATAGTGAATATAAAAATAGGTAGTGGCCGTCCTGTCCGAGACACAGCTGGTACCCAAATGGGGTGTCAGGGCAGGGTGGTCTTCACCATTAGCTCTACCATTTCCATAAATAATGCCTTAATAATAATTGTTGAAGTTCTAAAATTACTTGTTTTATTTCTATATTCATAAAGGTTACTCCCTTGTGAGAGTTGTAATGCACACTAAAAGCTTTATTGTCCTCTTATCTTTACCTTTTTTCTGAAAATTCAATAAAAAAAAAACACAAAGAGTGTGTACAATCATTAGTCCACACATTTTAATAGTGTTTAAGGCCTATCTCACATCTCAGAGCGAGTTTACATAGACACAATGGCCTTAAACAAGCCCATATCACAGAGCAGGTCTACACAGATATAATAAAAACAAACACACCCATATCGCATTAAATAATAAACAGAACTAGCGAGAACTAATAAAAGAAACAAACTCAAGAATTGTCTATGAAGGCATTAATATCGGTATCAATGTTCAATCCATATGGGGTATATGATTTTAAACGGTGGATCCAGGACATCTCAAGTCTTGAAATCCCTATCACCAAAGAGCTACCGCGCCAATGGGGTACAAATTTATCTATTCCCAAAAATAGGGTATTCGAAGGATCCTTGTTGTGCACCTCCAGATAATGCTTCGACACGGAGTGTTTGGGGAACCCTATCAATATGTTGGTAATGTGCTCGTTCAAGCGCACCTGTAGTGGGCGCTTGGTCCGTCCCACGTACTGCAATCCACAGGGGCACTGTAACATATAGACCACCCCAGTGGTAGAACAGGTAATACAAGGTTTAATGACATGGTTCAGCCTTGTGACTGTACTAACAAATGAAGTAGTACGTCGACATGGGCTCGAGTTTAGGGAACAGACTCTACACCTTCCACATTTGTAGAAGCCAGTTAACTGATCAAAAAAAAACCTACTCCTCGATGGCAGATCAATGACATTAGGGGCCAAGCGATTTCGCAATGACGGGGCACCTCTAAAGACTATTCTCGGTCTATCGGGAACCACCTGTTTCAATACTGTATCATTGCTAACGATATGCCAGTGTTTGTTAACTAGTTGTTTTATATTCCTCTGTTAAATGGAGTAAGTGGTCACAAAGGGAACACACCCCTGGATATTGTTAGCACGTGGACCTTTCTCAGCAAGTAATTCATGTCTATTCATACTTGTCACTTCTCTGATCGTCCCAGACAAAGAATCTAGCTGATAACCCTTCTCAAGGAACCTTGCGGTGAGAGTCTCTGCCTGTGACAAGAATTCCCCTACCTCTGAGTAATTTCGTCTCAGTCTTATGTATTGACTTTTTGGGATTGACTTGAGCCAGGGGGTGTAATGACAGCTATCCGTGGGAATCAAAGAGTTCCTATCAGTATCTTTGAAGAACATAGAAGTAACAAAGAGTTCTTCTTTCACAGTTTTGACAAGATCCAAGAAATGAATCTCAGATTGACTCATTTCGTAGTTGAGTCTTATGCCCCTTTGGTTCATTTTTAGGGATTCTAGAAACTCCTTCAAGTCATGGTCACTGCCATCCCATAGAAGGAGGACGTCATCAATATACCTAGCCCATAGGACTATTTGCAGTATATTCTGGGCATAGATGACGTCCTCCTCCCACCGAGCCATAAAAAGGTTCGCAAGACTGGGTGCATATTTATCCCCCATAGCGACTCCCTTAACCTGCCTATAGAATTGATTGCCAAACCAAAAATAATTGTGTGAGGCCGCGAATTCAAGTAAGCTCATAATAAAAGTCACTTGCTCACCAGAAAGACCAGAATCTCTATCTAAAAATGTTTGAACTGCTTCAAACCCCAAATTGTGTGGAATGATGGTATACAGTGATGTAACATCAGCTGTAACCATCCAAATTCCAGGTTTGGCATAAATATTTGCCAACATATTTATAATATGTCTTGAATCCTTAACAAAGGAGGGCGTTACTTGAACCAGCGGTTGTAAATAAGAATCTATATACCTACCCACCCGGGACGTAATGGAATCAATCCCACTAACTATGGGTCGTCCCGGGGGGCAGACAGAATTCTTATGTAATTTGGGCAAATAATATAAAATTGGAGTACGCGGGGCCCTTGGGATCAAAAATAAACTCTCCTTAGTGTCTAAGATCCCAGCTACATGACCTGCAGTAACTATTTTTTCAAGTTCCTTTTTATATTGTGTCTTTGGATCGGAGGGCAAAACGATATAGGCGTCAGTATCACCCAAAATTCTACCCATTTCGGATAGATAATCAGCGCGATCTAACACCACTATCGCACCGCCCTTATCAGCTGGACTGATAACCAAATCTTTCCTATTGCACAATGAATCTAAAGCCCCGTACACATGAGCGGACTTTTCAACATCCAAAGTCGGACGGACTGAGTCTGTCAGACTATTCGATCGTGTGTGGGCTGCAACGGACTTTTGACTCGCCAAAGTCCGAAGGACTTTAGAATATAGAACATGCTTCAAATTTTTCCGAAGGAACTCCGCCGGACCCGGTCCCTTCGAAAAATTTGCTTGTGTGTATGCTATTCCGACGGACTAAAACCGACGCTAGGGCAGCTATTGGCTACTGGCTATGAACTTCCTTATTCGAATCCAGTCGTACGTCATCACGTTCGAATCCGTCGGAGTTTAGTGTGATTGTGTGTGGCCAAGTCCGCTCCGCCGAAAAGTCCGTCAGAACTCCGTCGGAACTCCGGCAGAACTCCGACGGAACTCCTTCGGAAGTCTGTCGGACATAAGTCCTCTCGTGTGTACGGGGCTTAAGCCATCTTGCAAGCTTTTATTCATCCTGTTTTTTTTTACTTCCAATGAATCCAAATCCCTTAATAATATGTCTCTGAACACCCGCAAAGATGAAGGAAGTGTTCCTGGAGGGTTAAAAAGTGAGGCATTTGCTAGCCCCGAGTGGGCCACCTGTGTGGTTGTAGTATTCAGATTACTTCCATTATTATTATTAGAACACCCAACCATATATCTTTTTATATTAAGTTTCCTCACAAACTTATGGACGTCCATATACATCTGAAATTTATTCAATCTAGGGGGTGGCACAAATTTTAACCCTTTGTCCAAGATCTCCTGTTCCGATAATGACAAAGGTTTAGAGCTCAGATTAAAGATCCCCTTACCCACTACATCCTGGGCCTTTTTAGCTGCTCTGATTCTCCTCCCCCCTCGGGTTCCTCTCCTCTTTCTCCCAACCTTTTGGTACCTTGTGTGGGTTTGGGAAAACCCCCAACTGTTAGGCCCTGCCAACCCCAGAGAGCCTCTCTCCAATGGGTCCACACCCGGGGCCCTTTGGGGTCTAACCGATGGGGAACCACCACCAGATGGAAACGGAGGTTGCAAAATGTGTTCACCGTCTGGGCCATTAAGGTCCCTCAATGGAAAAAATGCATTCCTCGTAGGAACATTATAGTCCCATTCAGAATAACCACCTGTATTATCTTGGATAAAAGATCCATAACCATATTCATTGCCGGTATAGTCATTCCATCCCTCTTGGTAGTTTATAGGTGGACCATGTCCTCTTTGGTTGGAATATTGACCCCAATCTCTCCCACGTGTAGAATAGTCTCCATTTTGGGGAGGAGGGTAACTACCACTGCCATTGGCACAACCATTAAAGGGTCTTGGAGGACCAGGAGGTCTCCAAAAACCCCGTTGAGGAACTGTCCCTCTATTATTACCCCGCCCCCTATGGGGGGATTGAAACGGGTGATTAGTCATATTGTGTTGGACTTGATTAATCAAGGGTGTACGTTTCTGACTAGAGGGTTGGGTAGATGGCAGGCTCATCCCACCTGTCCCCCCCTCTGATTGGGTTGACGTCACCTCCATATTACTTGGTTTAGGGAGATCCTCTAGCAATTTCTTCTGCCATTCAAAGACAATGTTGCCATTATAATCTGCCAAATCTCTATTATATTTTTTCTTTTTCTTAATTCTTTGATCCCTATCCTCCTTTTCAAGAATTTTTAGAAGATTTTGAGATTTCTCCTGATATTCTAAACTACCTTTAGCGGAAGTGAGATTAACCTGGAGACTTTTAATTTCCTCATCTAATTTAGATAATTTAACCGTTTTTCTCCCAACCAAAAATCTGAGGAAGGCCACTCCAGCTGAATTGAAGTATTTAAACCATTCCTCCAGACCTGTCTCCCCCTTTTGGGGGGCTATCTCCCACCTCAGACTCCTAGGGACTAGGGATGAGCCGAACACCCCCCTGTTCGGTTCGCACCAGAACCTGCGAGCAGACCTAAACTTCGTGTGAACTTTAGAACCCTATTAAAGTCTATGGGACTCGAACGTTCACAATCTAAAGTGCTCATTTTAAAGGGTAATATGCAAGTTACTGTCCTAAAAAGTGTTTGGGGACCCGGGTCCTGCCCCAGGGGACATGGATCAATGCAAAAATAAGTTTTAAAAACGGCCGTTTTTTCAGGAGCAGTGATTTTAATAATGATTAAAGTGAAACAATAAAAGTGTAATATTCCTTTACATTTCGTAGCTGGGGGGTATCTATAGTATACCTGTGAAGGGGCGCATGTTTCTGGTGCTTAGAACTGTCCCTGCACAAAGTGTCATTTGTGCAGGAAAAAAAGTCTTTTAAAATCACTTGCGGCTAAATTGTCGGCTCCCCGTAATACAGAGAACATTCAATGAGTGTTCTCTGTATTAGCCGACAATTCATTCATTCATTGATAAAAAAAAAAGCGTGGGGGTTCCCCTAAATTCAATTACCAGGCCCTTCAGGTCTGACATGGATATTAAGGGGAACCCCGTGTCAAATTAAAAAAAAATTGACGTGGGGGTCCCCCTAAATATCCATACCAGACCCTTCAGGTCTGATATGGATATTAAGGGGAACCCCGCATCAAATTAAAAAAAAATTTGACGTGGGGGTCCCCCTAAAAATCCATACCAGACCCTTTATCCGAGCATGCAACCTGGCAGGCCGCAGGAAAAGAGGGGGGGACGAGAGAGCGCCCCCCCTCCCTCCTGAACCGTACCAGGCCACATACCCTCAACATTGGGAGGATGCTTTGGGGGGTCTGTGACCCCTCAAAGCACCTTGTCCCCATGTCCCCTTGGCCTCAACCCTGGCCGGTGGTTGTGAGGGTCTGCGGGCGGGGGGCTTATCAGAATCTGGAAGCCCCCTTTAACAAGGGGACCCCCAGATCCCACCCCCCCTGTTTGAAATTGTAAGGGGGTACAAAAGTACCCCTACCATTTCACAAAGAAAGTGTCAAAATGGTTAAATAAGATAAACACACTTTTGAAAAATTCCTTTATTAAAAATAAAAAAAATAAAAAAAAGATTCCAGCGGTGCTAATCCACTCTTGCTATCCAGCGACGAATCTCCGGGGTCCAGCGATGGATGATCATATACAGCGACGGGGGATCTCAAAGTCCAGCGCTGTCCATACATCCTTCTTCTGTCTCCATTGCGGAGACACTGCGGAGATCCCAGCGCTGACATTTCTTATATTAGGAGGGCGGGGCCACTCGTCACCTGACCCCGCCCCCTCTGACGCTGGTGAAGGGAGCCAGGGGTTCCCCAGTGACGTATGGGTGACCCCGCCCCCTCTGATGTAACGGAAACCTGCGTTACATCAGAGGGGGCGGGGTCACCCACACGTCACTGGGGAACCCCTGGCTTCCCTCTCCAGCGTCAGAGGGGTGGGGTCAGGTGACGGGTGGCCCCACCCTCCTAATATAAGAAACGTCAGCGCTGGGATCTCCGCAGTCTCCGCAGTGGAGACAGAAGAAGGATGTATGGACAGCGCTGGACTGAGAGATCCCCCGTCGCTGGATATGATCATCCATCGCTGGACCCCGGAGATCCGTCGCTGGATAGCAAGAGTGGATTAGCACCGCTGGAATCTTTTTTTTATTTTTTTTTATTTTTAATAAAGGAATTTTTCAAAAGTGTGTTTGTCTTATTTAACCATTTTGACACTTTCTTTGTGAAATGGTAGGGGTGCTTTTGTACCCCCTTACCATTTCAAACAGGGGGGGCGGGATCTGGGGGTCCCCTTGTTAAAGGGGGCTTCCAGATTCTGATAAGCCCCCCGCCCGCAGACCCTCACAACTACCGGCCAGGGTTGTGAGGATGAGGCCCTTGTCCTCATCAACATGGGGACAAGATGCTTTGAGGGGTCACAGACCCCCAAAGCATCCTCCCAATGTTGAGGGTATGTGGCCTGGTACGGTTCAGGAGGGAGGGGGGGGGCGCTCTCTCGTCCCCCCCTCTTTTCCTGCGGCCTGCCAGGTTGCGTGCTTGGATAAAGGGTCTGGTATGGATTTTTAGGGGGACCCCCACGTCAATTTTTTTTTTAATTTGATGCGGGGTTCCCCTTAATATCCATATCAGACCTGAAGGGTCTGGTATGGATATTTAGGGGGACCCCCACGTCAATTTTTTTTTAAAATTTGACACAGGGTTCCCCTTAATATCCATGTCAGACCTGAAGGGCCTGGTAATTGAATTTAGGGGAAACCCCACGCTTTTTTTTTATTTTTTATCAATGAATGAATGAATTGTCGGCTAATACAGAGAACACTCATTGAGTGTTCTCTGTATTACGGGGAGCCGACAATTTAGCCGCAAGTGATTTTAAAAGACTTTTTTTCCTGCACAAATGACACTTTGTGCAGGGACAGTTCTAAGCACCAGAAACATGCGCCCCTTCACAGGTATACTATAGATACCCCCCAGCTACGAAATGTAAAGGAATATTACACTTTTATTGTTTCACTTTAATCATTATTAAAATCACTGCTCCTGAAAAAACGGCCGTTTTTAAAACTTATTTTTGCATTGATCCATGTCCCCTGGGGCAGGACCCGGGTCCCCAAACACTTTTTAGGACAGTAACCTGCATATTACCCTTTAAAATGAGCACTTTAGATTTCTCCCATAGACTTGTATAGGGTGTTCCGGCTTTTCGAATTTGCTGCGAACAGCCCAAATTGTTCACTGTTCGCTGAACAGGCGAACAGGCAATGTTCGAGTCGAACATGAGTTCAACTCGAACTCGAAGCTCATCCCTACTAGGGACCATTCCATGTTTGATATATGTTTCAAGATAGGCAATATCCCATTTGGTATGGTTCTCAGAGACCATAAGGTTCTTTAACCTAATAAACATCCCCCCTAGGTCTCCTTCATCATCCCTATAGAGTTCAAACACCCCATCTACATTCACCACCTTAGTGGCTCTAAAATCAAAAATATCCATATTATGAAAAATGTGGACAAGATGAAAACGTGCTCGTCTCAATTATAGAGAATAAATAACCCAGCTGCAGTAAAAGTATCAGAACCAGTTATAAAAAATAAAAATAAACTGCGCTTAGGAAAAAATGTATTATCAGATGTGCCTTAAACCTTCAGAAGTGTGGTAAGTGCATTACCATAGGGAGCAGCACCGTGTGTGGTGCTCTTCTTACACTGACGGTTTTGGTGGATGGCTTGGAGCTGGATCTTCATTCCTTTCCTCTTTTGAACATTTGAGTTAACTGTTCCTATCTGCACCTTGAGGACTTTACACCTTGTTGGGACTATATTTTTTGAGTCTATGAACTCTTTATTTCTCCTTTTTTTGTAATTTTACTTAGCGCTGTCAATATAGTATATTTCACATTGTGTCTGTTTAAGGAAGTGTATATGCTATATATTTTGAATATAACTAAGCTTTTTATGATAGCTGCTTAGGAATTGTCAGCATACTGAGAGCGCTGGGATCAGTGGGGAATATTTGTTGATAAACATTTTTCAGTAATATTTATATTAGACTAAGGGCATGGATTACTGGAACCATGACCTGTGTTCTGATGAGACCACGATAAACTTATTTAGTTCAGATGGTGTCAAGCGTGTGTCGCGGAAACCAGGTGAGGAGTAAAGACAAGTTTGTCTTGCCTATAGTCAAGCATGGTGGTGGGAGTGTCATAGTCTGGGGCTGCATGAGTGCTGCCGGCACTGGGAAGCTACAGTTCATTGAAGAAACCATGAATGCCAACATGTACTGTGACATACTGAAGCAAAGCATGAACCCCTCCCTTCAGAGACTGGGCCACAGGGCAGTATTCCAACATGATCCAACGACCCCCAACACAGCTCTAAGATGACCACTGCCTTGATAAAGAAGCTTAGGGTAAAAGTAATGGACTGGCCAAGCATGTCTCCAGACCTAAACCCTATTGAGCATCTGTGGGGCATCCTCAAATGGAAGGTGGAGGGACGCAAGGTCTCTAACATCCACCAGCTCCGTGATGTCGTTATGGAGGAGTGGAGGAGGACTCCACTGGCAACCTGTGAAGCTCTGGTAAACTCCATGCCCAAGAGGGTTAAGGCAGTGCTGGAAAATAGTGGTGGCCACAAAATATTGACACTTTGGGCCCTATTTATACATTTTCACTTATGTACTCACTTTTGTTGCCAGCAGTTTATACATTAATGCCTGTGCATTGAGTTATTTTGAGGGGATGGCACATTTGCACTGTTATACAAGCTGTACAGTCATTACTTTACATTGTAGCAAAGTGCCATTTCTTCAGTGTTATCACATGAAAAGATATAATAAAATATTTTAAAAAATGTGAGGGGTGTACTCACTTTTGTGAGATACTGTATGTATATATACACTATATTACCAAAAGTATTGGTACACCTGCTTTTACACCCACACAAACTTAAATTGAATGGCATCCCAGTCGTAGTCTGTAGCTTCAACTCTTCTGGGACAGCTGGCCACTAGATTTAGGAGTGTGTATATGGGACTGTTTGACCATTCTTCCAGAAGGGCATTTGTGAGGTCAGGCACTGATGTGGACAAGAAGGTCTGGCTGGCAGCCTTCGCTCTAATTAATTTCAAAGGTGTTCTATCGGGTTGAGGTCAGGACTCTGTGCAGGCCAGACAAGTTCCTCCACCCCAAACTTGCTTATCGTGGCTTTATTGATCTTGCTTTATGCACCGGTTAAAAATCATTTGGTGTAGAAGGGATTATGGCGTGGGGTTGTTTTTCAGGTGTTGGGCTTGGCCCCTTAGTTCCAGTGAAGGGAACTCTTAAGGCATCAGCATACCAAGACATTTTGGACAACTTCATGCTCCCAACATTGTGGGAACCATTTGGGGATGGCCTCTTCCTGTTCCAACATGACTGCGCACCAGTGCACAAAGCGAGGTCTATAAAGACATTAATGTGCGAGTTTGGGGTGGAGGAACTTGACTGGCCTGCACAAAGTCCTGACCTCAACTCGATAAAGCACCTTTGAGATGAATTGAGACTGTGAGCCAGGCCTTCTCGTCCACATCAGTGCCTGACCTCACAAAAGTCTTTAATTTGTTGGGTGAGTGGAGTGATTGGCAGAGAGGAGTAGCAGACACTGAATGGTTGATGAGGTGGATAAGTCTGGCTGCAGCATTCATGATGAACTGAAGCGGGATAGCCTACTTAGGCCTCTTTCACACCAACGTCCCGTTCAGGCCCGCCTGTCAGTTTTTCAGGCGGACCTGAACGGGTGCTCCATAGAGCTCTATGGAGCGTCGGATGTCAGCGGTGACATGTCCGCTGACATCCGACCCGCTCCGATCCGAAAAAGTGTGACGGAGGAAAAAGCTATTTTTCCATCCGTCTGCGGATCGGATCGGGTGACGACGGGCACTGCGGTCCGTCGTCATCCGATCTCCCATAGGGGAGAGCGGCGCTGTGACAGGTCCGTCCCTGCACAGTGTGCGGAGACAGACCTGTCATCTCCCTGCTCAGCGGGGATCGGCGGAGTGATCCCCGCTGAGCAAACGGACATCCACGGGGCGGATCAGAACTGATCCGCCCCGTGTGAAAGGACCCTTAAAGGTAAACCAATGAGGAGGGAGTTGCAGTAGTTGAGGTTAGAGATAACTAGGGAGTGAATTAGAAGCTTTGTAGTGTCATTGGTTAAGAAGGGACATATTTTGGAGATATTGTTGTTGAGGCAGCAAGGTTAGGATAGTGATTGGATGGGGAGTGGGGCGAACAAAAGTCTGGCCTGAACATCGCTTGTTTACCCTTTTAATGAACATCAGAATTTGTGGGGCGCTTGGTGGGATGTTCGCCCGCCGAGAACCCCACAGAACACTGCGTGCTGCACAGTGAATTCTAGGGCTCTAATTGGATGAAGCCCTGCACCTAGCCACTGGTCAGGTGCAAGTCTTTGACAATTAGGGCACAGAGCAATGTCAGAGCTCTGATTGAACAAAATGATGATGACTTTGTCCAAGCATGGCTCAGTGCTCATAGTTCCACCCCACACTATAAAATGCTCTTTCCCGCAGTGTGCGGTTAGAGTGGAGATAGATAGAGGTATAGATAGAGCAGAGCTCAGTTTGCTACTAGTGAGTAGGGATGAGCTTCGTGTTCGAGTCGAACATACGTTCGACTCGAACATTGGCTGTTCGTCCGTTCGGCGAAGTCCGAACATTTTGGTCCGCTCGCGCCAAATTCGTGTGGCGCTCACGGCCCACAATGCACTGCGATGGCGCAGTGCATTGCTGGCTCATGATTGGCCAAGCATGCACTGTGACCCCGCATGCTTGGCCAATCGCAGCGCCAGCAGCGAGGAGAGCCATGATTGGCCACAGGCAGGATGCCTGTGGCCAATCATAGCTCAGGCTGTGTAGTGCACGCCCCACACTATATAAGGCCGCCAGCGCGGCGGCCTTGTGTAGTGTGTTGGCGTCTGAAGCAGTGGGTGTTCTGTGTACCTTCAACACAGTACACACCGATCGTTTTCGGACGATTTTCGATCTTGCTGTTGTGTAGTGGTTATTGTCTGCGTGCCCTGACCACAGTATACACCGCTATATTCACCTCACCTATATAGCTAGTGATCTATCTTTTATAATAGAGCTTGCAGTCAGTAGTGTTAGGAGATAGTGCGTGCTGTCTGCGTGCTCTGTACCCAGTACATACCGCTATATCCACCTACATAGCTGTTCTCTATTTGAGCCCACTTGCCATCTGCAGGAGTTATTGGAAGTTGTGTGTGCCTCCAGCACAGCACAGTATACATCTGTTTATACCCCTTTATCTCTGGTGTTCTATAATAAAGGCATCTGCAGGAGTTAGTGGGTGTTCTGTGTACCTTCAACACAGTACACACCGATCGTTTTCGGACGATTTTCGATCTTGCTGTTGTGTAGTGGTTGTTGTCTGCGTGCCCTGACCGCAGTATACACCGCTATATTCACCTCACCTATATAGCTAGTGATCTATCTTTTATAATAGAGCTTGCAGTCAGTAGTGTTAGGAGAAGTTGTGTGTGCCTCCAGCACAGCACAGTATACATCTGTATATACCCCTTTATCTCTGGTGTTCTATAATAAAGGCATCTGCAGGAGTTAGTGGGTGTTCTGTGTACCTTCAACACAGTACACACCGATCGTTTTCGGACGATTTTCGATCTTGTTGTTGTGTAGTGGTTGTTGTCTGCGTGCCCTGACCGCAGTATACACCGCTATATTCACCTCACCTATATAGCTAGTGATCTATCTTTTATAATAGAGCTTGCAGTCAGTAGTGTTAGGAGAAGTTGTGTGTGCCTCCAGCACAGCGCAGTATACATCTGTATATACCCCTTTATCTCTGGTGTTCTATAATAAAGGCATCTGCAGGAGTTAGTGGGTGTTGTGTGCCTCTAGCACAATATACACTACCCAACTGCTTATTTACCCAACTCCCTTCAGGCCATTACCATGTCTGGAAGGCCAGCAAGGAGAGGCAGACAAGCGCAAGCCGATAAAAGAGGGCAAGCAGGCTCTATGTCTAGAGACAACAGTGCTGGTCGTGGACGCGGTGCATTGTCATCAGCACGTGGCCATGGGACACGCTTGTCCTTCTTTTCGGCAGCTGAACATGTTGAACCGCAACATGCCAACGACTTGGTAGAGTGGATGACCAAGCCCTCCTCATCCTCCTCATCCTCTCTCACCCAGTCTCAGGGTACTAGCAAAGCAGCTGCCAACGCATCGTCTTCCCTCCTCTCAATGTCATCATCAGTGACTCCTTCCCTAGACCCACCACGTCCTCCTGAGGAGTCTCCTGAACTCTTTGAGCACAGTGTTGGGTACATGCTCCAGGAGGATGCCCAGTGAGAGAGGGGATGCTCAAGAAGGACAGCAATCTGGCAGTCATGTTCCACAAGCAGCAGCATACTGCCAGGTTTGCTACAGCGATGAAGAGGGAGGGGATGATAAGGGCACTCACTGGGTGCCTGGAAGGAGAGAGGAGGAGGAGGAGGAGGAGGAGGAGGAGGAGGAGGCACATGTCCAACGAGGCTGGATGCCCTCCGGGGGCCAGCTTAGGGGCAGCACACCGACTGAATCACACCGCAGAGCTCCGACTGTGCAGAGCGCTGCCTCTGCGCGTTATTCTAAAAGTTATTTGGTGTGGGCCTTTTTTGAGACGAGTGCATCAGATCGCACCGCTGCTATTTGCAACATATGTCTCAAGCGTATCTCACGTGGCCAAAACATCAGCCGCTTGGGCACCACATGCTTGACCAGACATATGTTGACCTGCCATGCAGCTCGTTGGCAAGCGTACCTCAAAGACCCACACCAAAGAACAAAGCGGACCTCTCCTTGCTCCTCATCAGCTGGCATCACCAACCCCACTAGACCTTCAGTCCTCTCTGAAACCTGCTCTGAGAGGAATGAAGGTGTAGAATTAGGTGTGTCACAGCCAAGTGCTTCCGGGAACTCTGCTAGCGGTACACCCACGTCCGATTATAGCAGGCAAATGTCCCTGCCCCAGCTGCTGGACCGGCGAAAGAAGTTCACTCCCAGCCATCCACATGCCCAGCGGTTGAATGCTAGCTTGGCTAAATTGCTAGCACTTCAACTGCTGCCTTTTCAGTTGGTAGACTCGGCCCCCTTCCGTGAGTTTGTACAATGTGCGGTTCCTCAGTGGCAGGTCCCCAAACGCCACTTTTTCTCACGGAAGGCGATTCCGGCTCTCTACCGGCATGTGGAAGGCAATGTCCTTGCCTCGCTGGACAGGGCGGTCAGCGGTAAGGTGCATATTACCGCTGACTCATGGTCCAGCAGGCATGGACAGGGACGTTACCTGTCTTTCACGGCCCATTGGGTCACTCTTCTGGCAGCTGGGAAGGATGCAGGACAAGGAGCAGTAGTGTTGGAGGTTGTTCCGCCACCACGCCTCCAAAATGCTACTATTGGTTGTGACACACCTCTCTCCTCCACCCCCTCCTCTTCTTCTTCCTCCATGGCCTCTTCCAGTGCTCTGTCCTCAGAACCAGCGGTGCTTCGTAGGCGCTCCAGAGGCTACGCAAGTACGCAGGCAAAACGATCCCATGCCGTGCTTGCGCTGGTTTGTTTGGGGGACAGGAGCCACACTGGGGCGAATGTTTTGTCAGCTCTGCAGGGGCAGGCCGAGAGGTGGTTGACGCCACGCCAGCTCAAGCCAGGAATGGTGGTTTGTGACAATGGCACCAACCTCCTCTCCGCCCTCCGACACGGACAACTGACCCATGTGCCCTGTGTAGCTCACGTCCTTAACCTGGTGGTGCAGCGGTTCTTGGGCAGGTACCCCGGCTTACAGGATGTCCTGAAGCAGGCCAGGAAAGTCTGTATGCATTTCCGCCGATCATTTAATGCCTGTGCTCGGCTGGCTGAGCTCCAAAAGGAGTTGAACCTGCCCAAGAACCGCCTTATATGTGACATGCCCACCAGATGGAACTCAACATTGGCCATGCTGCAGCGGCTGCACACGCAGCAGAGGGCCATCAATGAGTACCTGTGCGACTACGGCACCAGGACAGGGTCAGGGGAGCTTGGTTTTTTCTCACCACGCCAGTGGGGCATGATCAGGGATGCATGCACTGTCCTGTCACCGTTTGAGGAGGCCACAAGGATGGTGAGCAGTGACAGTGCATGCATCAGTGACACTGTACCTCTTGTCCACCTCTTGGAGCATACGCTGCATGGAATAATGGACAGGGCACTTGAGGCAGAACAGAGGCAGTAAGAGGAGGACTTCCTTGCCTCTCAAGGCCCCCTTTATCCAGACAGTGTTCCTGCTGTGCCACCCATCACACAGGAAGAGGATGAGGAGGAGGAAGAGGAGGAGGAGGATGATTGTGTCAGCATGCAGGTGGAGGCTGGCACTCAGCATCAGCAGCAGCAGCAGCAGTCTTGTAGGGATGATTTACAGTCCCAAGAAACACGTGGACTTGTACGTGGCTGGGAGGAGGTAGCTGCGGATCATGTTGTCCTTAGTGACCCAGAGGACTCTGGACCGAATGCCTCAGCTAACCTACGCTGCATGGCCTCCCTGATCCTGCAAAGCCTGCGGAAGGATCCTCGTATTCTTCGGATCAAGGAGAGGGACTATTACTGGCTGGCCACTCTCCTTGTACAAGGGTATGGTTGCCGACCTTATATTGCCATCGCAGAGGGAGCAGAGGATGAGACATCTCCGGGAGGCCTTGCAGAAAGGTCTCTGCAACGCGTTCCCAGAGACTGGGAGGTTACAAACTCCTGGTCCTGGACAACGTGTTGCTGAGGCATCGGTCAGAAGGAGTGGTGGAGAAGGTGGCCGTCTGACTGATGCTTTCAGACAATTTTTTAGTCCGCAGCCCCAAGGTATGATCAGTTCCAGCACCCATTGCCAGCGTCTGATTTACATAGTGGAGGAATACCTAGGGGCAAGGTCAGACTTGGACACCTTTCCCACCGAAAATCCTCTGGCTTACTGGGTCTTGAGGATGGATCACTGGCCAGAGCTTGCACAGTATGCAATTGAGCTACTGGCCTGTCCTGCATCCAGCGTTCTTTCGGAACGCTCCTTCAGTGCTGCTGGTGGCTTTGTTACTGATCACAGGGTGCGCCTGTCCACCGAATCAGTTGATCGACTGACCTTCATCAAGATGAATCAGTCTTGGATCACCCACAGCTACCAAGCACCTGAAGCTGATGTAACAGAATAATTTTTTTTGAAATATCACATCCCTTCAAGACTGCCTATGCTGATGCTGAGTGACTGTCCTGTTATGTTGATTATCTATCCTCTTCCTCCTCCGCTGATATGTTGGAAGAACATTTCTGGTTCTGGTTGATGCCATCAGCCCAATTTTTCTGCCCCTGTTTAACAGCGTTTAATTACAATTTTTGATGCAATGCTTTGCAGCAGGGCTAATTCCTGCAATAAAACTAGAGTATATGGCAGAGGTTGCAGTGTGGTGGCACCAGCACCAGTGCCTAAGGCCCAATTTTTCTGCCCCTGTTTAACAGGGGCGTTTAAGTACAATTTTTGATGCAATGCTTTGCAGCAGGGCTAATTCCTGCAATAAAACTAGAGTATATGGGAGAGGTTGCAGTGTCGTGGCACCAGCAGCAGTGCCTAAGGCCAAATTTTTCTGCCCCTGTTTAACAGGGACATGTAATTACAATTCTTGATATAATATTTCACAGGATGGCCCCTTCCTGTGCCCACCCAGAGTAACGGTGAGGACTTATAGTGTTGTGGCACCAGCACCACAACCACCAAAGGTCAATTTTTCTACCACTGTTCAACAATGGCATGTCATTACAATTCTTGATATAATCGTTCACAGCAGGGCGCTCCAGCGCCCACCAAGAGTCACTTTGAGGGCTTACAATGTTGTGGCAAAACCAACACCTTGTTCCGCCATTTCTGCAGAGCATATAGGGCAGGCCCCTACTTTCAAACATCCAACTTACAAACATCTCCTACTTGCAAACGGAAGGAGACAACAGCAAGTGAGATGAAAAAAGATGGACGACAAAACAAATTATACAGGGGTGATAACCCTTCCCTATGTTTTCCAAAAAGCTTAAAAATAGTTTTTTGGACTGGAGCTACACTTTAAAAATGTACCAGTTGAAAATTACAAACAGATTCAACTTAACACAACAAACCTACACAGTCCCTGTCTTGTTTGCACCGCCTGTATACTGCTGTCCTGAGTATATAGGGCCTGGGGGCCACACACATTTCCTTTTTTTAATATGGGTACGGGGTTCCCCTTAAGATGCGTACAAAACCTAAAGGGGCTGGTAATGGGCAGGGAGGGCTACCCATGCCATTTTTCTCAATGATTTTCAACCATAGTGCAGGAACCAGATATAACATTAAAACCGCAAGCAGTTTTAATTGGTGTTATTTCCGTTTAATGTCATTTTGTGCAGGGACTGTTCTAAACACGGGAAACACGTGGCACTTCACAGGCATACTACAGACACCCCCCAGGCACCATATTTAAAGGAATATTTCACTTTTTTTTCACTTTAATCGTCATTAAAATCAGTGCTCCCGCCAAAACGCCCATTTTGAAAAACATTTTAGGCATTGACCCATATCCCCTGGGGCAGGAGCCAGGTCCCCAAACCCTTTTTAGTACAGTATCTTGCTTATTAGCCGTTAAAATTATCACTTTTCATTTCGAACGTTCAAGTCCCATAGACTTCAATGGGGTTCTAAAGTTTGTTCGAATTTGGGGTCCGTTCGAAAGTTCTGATGCGAACCGAACCGGGGGGTGTTCGGCTCATCCCTACTAGTGAGTTACTGTGTTCACTTATTGTGACTCTGAGTGTAGAGTGTTAATGTAGTGTTAGTATTGTGTGAGTATAATGTGTCAGTATAGTGTGAGTATAGTGTAGTGCAGTGATGGTGACCTTGGCACCCCAGATGTTTTGGAACTACATTTCCCATGATGCTCATGTACACTGCAAAACATCTGGGGTGCCAAGGTTCACCATCACTGGTGTAGTGTGTCAGTATAGTCTGAGTATAGTGTAGTGTGGGGATGGGTCGAACACCCCCCCCCCCCCAGTTTGGTTTGCACCGGAACACCCTGAACAGGCAAAAAAGTTCTAGCGAACATGCAAATCCTATTAAAGTCTATGGGGCACGAACATGAAAAAAATCCTAATTTTAAAGGCTTATATGCATGTTATTGCCATAAACAGTGTATGGAGACCCGGGTACTGCCCTAGAGGACATGTATCATTGCATAAAAATCATTTGTTTTTTCAGGAGCAGTGATTTTAATAATATTTTAAGTGAAATACATTTTTTTATATTCCTTTAAATATGGTGCCTGGGGGTCCCCTTAACCTGCCTGTAAACTGCACATCTGCGTGATGTGTAGAACAGTGCTGCAGCAATAATGACATTTCTAAAAGGAAAAAATTTAATTTAAACTTGCTCAAGCTTAATTTAAACCCCCTCAAAGCACCTTGTCCCCATGTTGACGGGGAAAAGGGCCTCTTCCAAACAACCCTGGCCATTGGTTATCAGGGTCTGCGGGTGGGGGTCTTATAGGAATCTGGAAACCCCCTTTAACAAGGGGGCCCCAGATCCCACCCTCCCCACATGTGAATGGGTATATGGGTATTGGGTACATTGTACCCCTATCCATTCACCCAAAAAGTGTCAAAAAGTGAAAACCACAAGAGACAGTATTAACCGGATGACTTCTCCCCCGGCTGAGGTCACATGACAGAAGGGAGCGAGGTCACTCGGTTACAAACCCTGCCCTTGCCTATATAACCACTGTCAAAGCGAAAAGACAGCAGACATCGGAAGGCCTCCCATGGAGGTGGAGCTTTTTTAGTTTTTTTAATTTTTCGGTTCCATCGAGTAGTGTGATTGAAGATGGATGGACATTGCAGGATACCTTTTTTCTTTTTCTTTTTTTTAATAAAGGAATTGTCAAAAATGGTCTGTTGCGGTTTTTACTTTTTGACACTTTCTTTGATGAATGGGTACATTTACATAGGGAGGCGCGACAACTGAGAACAAAGCCGAGCTCCTCTGCTAGTAAAAGAGCTAGCAGAAGATAGCGGAGGAGTCTGGCAAGAAGACCCCCCAAGACGGAAGAAGAGAAGACCACCGAAGCTGTCTAATAAATTATTTTAAAAACTTGTGTTGTGTTTTTCTATTTACACTTTTTTCACCAGGTGAATGGGTAGGGGTACATTGTACCCCATACTCATTCACATAGGGTGGGATGCCGGTATCTGGGGGTCCCCTTATTAAATGGGGCTCCCGGATTCCTATAAACCCCCCACCCACAGAACCCGACAACCAACGACCAGGGTTGTCGGGAAGAGACCTTTGTCCTCATCAACATGGGGACAAGGTGCTTTGGGGTGGGGGGGCTGCAGGGCCCCCCTTCCCCAAAGCACCCCCCATGTTGAGGGCACGCTGCCTGGTACAGCTCAGGAAGGAGAGCTGCTCGCTCGTCCCCATCCCCTTTCCTGACCGGCTGGGCTGCGTGCTCAGATGCTCAGATAAAGGTCTGCTATGGACTTTGGGGGGATCCCCACGCCGTTTTTTCACTGTAGGGGTTCCCCTTTAAATCCATACCAGGTGAAGGGGCCAGCGAGGTGTCATTCTCACCGATAGTGGTGGCGACATTCACTTCCTTCGCTAGTTTTGGCTACCTGGAGCCACATTCAAAATGTGTGTGGGCAAGTCCGTTCATTTCAAAAGTCCGGCGGACTAGAACACAGATGGGCGGATTGTCCGCTGGACTCTGCATTTTGAGTCAAAACTTCTTTCTAAGTCCGCTGGACTTTTGGAAAGAAAAAGACCGCCGGAGCACACATACGAGCGGATTGACCAAGTCTGCCGGATAGTCAGATCGTGTGTATGCGGCATCAGTGTCAGCAATATGTCTTTTACAAACGAAGGTAACATTTATTGCTTATGTCATGCTGTAATCCCATGTATATTTACATTAAAACATATTGCAAGGGGTTCTAGGCTTACTATGTATAAACAATAAGAGGGATAACAGACACCCTTGCCATTAACCACTTTGACTCTAACACCTGTTTACCTTCTATGGACCAGACCATATTTTCACGTTTGTTGTGTCTGTTCATGAGTCTATAACTTTGTAATTACTTATGATAAAGAATTGATACATGCTGTATATTGTTTATGGGGGAACAAACTGGGCTTTCTTGTGACCCTAAAGTCCTCTGAGAATTATTTAATTTATTTGCATTTTAAAGTGAAAAAGAGTAAAAATCTGAAAAAAAAAAAAAATTTTCTCGTTTGATCAGTAATACTTTGAATTCAAGTACCATTACTGTGCGGAAACATACATTTTATTCAGCTGCTTGTTATATTTACTGCAACATTAACCACTTGAGATCCGCGCTATAGTCAAATGACGACTACAGCGCGGATCTCCTTTTCCGGGACTACGTCTATTGACGTCGTCCCAAGCACGAGCGGCCTGCGCGCCCCCTGTGATCGGCGAGTCTACGAGACTCGCCTGATCATCGATCCGTGCAAGGGGTCGATCCCGACCCCTTATCACGTGATCAGCTGTCAGCCAATGACAGCTGATCATGTGATATAACGGAGCCGGTAATCGGCTATTATTCCTCCTCGCGCTGACAGCGCGAGGAGAAAAAAAAAAGGCGATCACCGGCGGCCGTGATCGGGACATCAGTCCCTATCACGGCCAGCCCTGCTAGTGCCCACCTGCCCCCTGCCAGTGCCCACCTGCCCCCTGCAAGTGCCACATTAAAAAAAGTAAGTGCCCCACGTCAGTGCCACCCAGCAGTGCCCATAGTGCCACCCAGCAGTGCCACCCAGCAGTGCCACCCAGCAGTGCCACCCAGCAGTGCCCACAATCTGCCTTAACAAAGGTGCTGCACCCCAGTGCCACATATCCGTGCCCATCAGTGTCATCTACCAGTGCCCAGCAGTGCCGCCCATCAGTGCCCAGCAGTGCCACCTATCAGAGCCACCTATCAGTGCCACCTATCAGTGCCCATCAGTCCCATCTATCAGTGGTACCTATCAGTGCCCATCCGTGCCACCCATCCGTGCCACCCATCCGTGCCACCCATCTGTGCCACCCATCCGTGCCATCTTATGTGCCCATCTTTGCCCATCAGTGCCGCCTTATCTGTGCCCATCGGTGCTGCCTTATCTGTGCCTATTTGTGCCGCCTTAACTATGCCTATCAGTGCCCACCAGTGCAGCCTATCAGTGCCCACCAGTGCAGCCTATCAGTGCCGCCTCATCAGCGCACTTCAATGAAGGAGAAAAATGACCCGTTTGCAAAATTTTATAACAAACTATTAAACATGATTTTTTATTTTTTTTGCATCTTTTTTTGTTTGTTTAGCAAAAAATAAAACTCCGAGCTGTAATTAAATACCACCAAAAGAAAGCTCTATTTGTGGGAAAAAAATGATAAAAATTTCATTTGGGTACAGTGTTGTATGCCCGCGCAATTGTCATTCAAAGTGCATCAGCGCTGAAAGCTGAAAATTGGTCTGGGACTGAGGGGGGTTTAAGTGCCCAGTAAGCAAGTGGTTAAATTAAAATTTTGGTACAAAGCATGTTATATTTACAAAAGAAATAATGTTTCTTTATGTTTTTGCCTATATTTCTTTCTTCTCATAATGCATCAATCATTTTAAGTTCTTACTGATTTAAAATAAAACAACTACCTTGAACCACATATTTTTCTACAGTAAGTCCTTAAAGATAACAATGTATATATGTGCTTTATAATAGTTTTTTTTCCAACAAATAATTTAAAATAGAAACATGGAACAGGAGATGAAACTGTTAAATAATGTTTATACATGTTGAAATGAATAGGTTAACTAGTAAAATAAGAGCATGTCTTTGCTACTTAAATTGTTACTAAAACCAGGGCCTGCATTCACTATACCTAGTCTCCCACTGTACACAGAACACGGAAAGACAATAATTTTAACAAATATAAATATGAACTGCTAAATACTTTTCTCATCAGCAGTATATAGCTGTCGTGTGACTTCTATCAGTGTCTGCTTAAAGCTTGCAGGAGGAGTTTTCATTCTGCACTGACTGTCCTATCAGGATGTAGGACCCCTGTTCTCTACCTGGACAGTGCTGATGGCTCTGTGCTGATCATAGGAAACTTTCCAAGAAAAAAATAAGCAATACACACCAAACTGAGCATGTGCAGCCTGTCCCCTGGCTCTGTACTATTAGAACATGTACTGGGGACATTGGACAGAGGAGAGGATCAGAGAAGACAGAATCAAACCGCCTTTTTACACAATGCAAAGGATTAACCCCTTATGCCACGTACACACGATTGGAATTCTCATCGGAAAAAGCTCTGATGGTTTTACCGACGGAATTCCGCTCAAGCTGTCTTACCTACACATGGTCACACAAAATTCTGATCGTGTAGAATGCGGTGACGTACAACACGTACGACGGAACTAGAAAAAGGAAGTTTAATAGCCAGTAGCCAATAGCTTACGTTTCGTAGTTAAATCTGAGCATGCGTGATTTTTGGCGTGTCGGAATTGCATACACACGATCGGAAGTTCCGATAGAAAGTTTTTCTGTCGGGAAAATTGAGAACATGCGATCAATTTTTGGCTGGCGGAAATTCGGACAGCTAAATTCCAATGGAGCATACACACGGTCGCATTTTCAGATGAAAAGCTCTCATCTGTCTTTTTCTGCTCGGAATTCCGATCGTGTGGTTCCACAGTGAGTATAACAAGCATGTGTTGCTGCATATACAGACTGATTTTACTGTTGTAGGTTTAGTAACACTTTAAGAGTTAACTACTTCCCTGTGCATACAATAAACAATCCTCTGTCAGCTGCAGCTCTCTCACTTACAGATCTGTCTGACAGGGATTTCAGTAGATAAGATAAGACAGCCAGTGTATTACTTTTGTTTTGGCTTACACGTTTACACTGAATTCTCATTGTGATTGGCTGCCAGAGTGATCATTCAATGAGGAAGGCTTCTGATTGGCTCCCAATCATTCATTCAATATCTTTCTACAGCTACCAGGTCTCACTGGGCTGTGGGGGGGGGGGGGGGGGAGTAGGGGGAGATAAGAAACTGCAAAAAAAATCACAAAAATTAAGTAATATTAAGTAATGAATTAAGTGATATCCTTAATATCCCATTGGTGGCCACTGTCTCCCGCTGTACGCAGGGGGTAGGGGGTGGAACCTGAGGCACCATTTTCCAATATCCTTGTAATTAAGGATATTACTTAATTTTTGTGATGAGGGTTGATCATAATGTGATCCTCTCACACTCTTCTTGGAGGGCCAGATTCTTTACCCCTAATTATAGGAGTAGGGATGAGCTTCGTGTTCGAGTCGAACATACGTTCGACTCGAACATCGGCTGTATGCCCGTTCGGCGAATACCGAACATTATGGGCCGTTCGCGCTAAATTCGTGTGGTGCTCACGGCCCACAATGCACTGCGCCATCGCAGGGCATTCCTGGCTCATGATTGGCCAAGCATGCACTGTGACCCTGCATGCTTGGCCAATCACAGCGCCGGCAGCTAGGAGAGCCATGTTTGGCCACAGGCAGGATGCCTATGGCCAATCATAGCTCAGGCTGTGTAGTACACGCCCCACACTATATAAGGCCGCCAGCGTTCTTCTTTGTGATCCAAACACCTCAAACTTGGATTCATCCATCCACAACACTTTTTTCCAGTCTTCCTCTGTCCAATGTCTGTGTTCTTTTGCCCATCTTAATCTTTTTCTTTTATTGGCCAGTCTCAGATATGGCTTTTTCTTTGCCACTCTGCCCTGAAGCCCAAAATCCCGCAGCCGCCTCTTCACTGTAGATGTTGACACTGGTGTTTTGCGGGTACTATTTAATGAAGATGCCAGTTGGGGACCTGTGAGGCGTCTGTTTCTCAAACTAGAGACTCTAATGTGCTTATCTTCTTGCTTAGTTGTGCAACGCGGCCTCCCACTTCTTTTTTTACTCTGGTTAGAGCCTGTTTGTGCTGTCCTCTGAAGGGAGTAGTACACACCGTTGTAGGAAATCTTCAATTTCTTTGCAATTTCTCGCATGGAATAGCCTTCATTTCTAAGAACAAGAATAGACTGTCGAGTTTCAGATGAAAGTTCTCTTTTTCTGGCCATTTTGAGCGTTTAATTGACCCCACAAATGTGATGCTCCAGAAACTCAATCTGCTCACAGGAAGGTCAGTTTTGTAGCTTCTGGAAGGAGCTAGACTGTTTTTAGATGTGTGAACATGATTGCACAAGGGTTTGCTAATCATCAATTAGCCTTCTGAGCCAATGAGCAAACACATTGTACCATTAGAACACTGGAGTGATAGTTGCTGGAAATGGGCCTCTATACACCTATGTAGATATTGCACCAAAAACTAGACATTTGCAGTTAGAATAGTCATTTACCACATTAGCAATGTATAGAGTATATTTGTTTAAAGTTAGGACTAGTTTAAAGTTAGCTTCATTGAAAAGTACAGTGCTTTTCCTTCAAAAATAAGGACATTTCAATGTGACCCCAAACTTTTGAACGGTAGTGTATATAGCTAGCTATCTTGCTCTTTTTTAATAGAGCTTGCAGCCAGTTGTAGGAGATTGTGCATGCTGTCTGCATGCCCTGACCACAGTATACACCGTTATATCCACCTATATAACTCTTCTCTAATTGAGCCATCTGCAGGAGTTAGTGGGTGTTGTGTGCCTCCAGCACAATATACATTACCCAATTGCTGGTTTTCCCATCTCCCTTCAGGCCATTACCATGTCTAGAAGGCCAACAAGGAGAGGCAGACAGGCGCGAGCCGATAAAAGAGGGCAAGCAGGTTCTGTGTCTAGAGACAACAGTGCTGGTCTTAAATGTGGTGCATCGTCATCATCAGCACGTGGCCATGGGACACACTTGTCCTTTTCGGCAGTTGGACATGTTGAGCTGCAACATGCCGAAGACTTGGTAGAGTGGATGACCAAGCCCTCTTCATCCTCCTCATCCTCTCTCACCCAGGCTCAGGGTACTAGCAAAGCAGCTGTCAACGCATCGTCTTCCCTCCTCTCAATGTCATCATCAGTGACTCCTTCCCTAGACCCACCACGTCCTCCTGAGGAATCTCCTGAACTCTTTGAGCACAGTGTTGGGTACATGCTTCAGGAGGATGCCCAGTGATTTGTAGGCTCTGATGATGATACTCAGCTAGAGGAAGGCAGTAGCGTGAGCGCAGAGAGAGGGGATGCTCAAGAAGGACAGCAATCTGGCAGTCATGTTCCACAAGGTTTGCTCCAGCGATGAAGAGGGAGGGGATGATGAGGGCACTGACTCCACGTGGGTGCCTGGTAGGAGAGAGGAGGAGGAGGCACATGTCCAATGAGGCAGGATGCCCTCCGGGGGCAAGCTTAGGGGCAGCACACCGACTGAATCACACCGCAGAGCTCCGCTTGTGCAGGGTGCTGCCTCTGCGCATTATTCTAAAAGTTCTTTGGTGTGGGCCTTTTTTGAGATGAGTGCATCAGATCACACCGCTGTTATTTGCAACATAGTGTCTCAAGCGTATCTCGTGTGGCCAAAACATCAGCCGCTTGGGCACCACATGCTTGACCAGACATATGTTGACCTGCCATGCAGCTCGTCGGCAAGCGTACCTCAAAGACCCACACCAAAGAACAAAGTGGACCTCTCCTTGCTCCTCATCAACTGGGATCTCCAACCCCACTAGAGGAATGAAGGTGTAGAATTAGATGTGTCACAGCCAAGTGCTTCCAGGCACTCTGCTAGCAGTACACCCACGTCCGATTATAGCAGGCAAATGTCCCTGCCCCAGCTGCTGGACCGGCGAAAGAAGTTCACTCCCAGCCATCCACATGCACAGTGGTTGAATGCTAGCTTGGCTAAATTGCTAGCACTTCAACTGCTGCCTTTTCAGTTAGTAGACTCGGCCCCCTTCCGTGAGTTTGTACAATGTGCGGTTCCTCAGTGGCAGGTCCCCAAACGCCACTTTTTCTCACGGAAGGCGATTCTGGCTCTCTACCGGCATGTGGAAGGCAATGTCCTTGCCTCGCTGGACAGGGCGGTCAGCGGTAAGGTGCATATTAGCGCTGACTCATAGTCCAGCAGGCATGGACAGGGACGTTACCTTTCTTTCACGGCCCATTGGGTCACTCTTCTGGCAGCTGGGAAGGATGCAGGACAAGGTGCAGTAGTGTTGGAGGTTGTTCCGCCACCACGCCTCCAAAATGCTACTATTGGTTGTGACACACCTCTCTCCTCCACCCCTCCTCTTCTTCTTCCTCCATGGCCTCTTCCAGTGCTCTGTCCTCAGAACCAGCGGTGCTCCGTAGGCGTTCCAGGGGCTACGCAAGTACGCAGGCAAAACGATCCCATGCCGTGCTTGCGCTGGTTTGTTTTGGGGACAGGAGCCCCACTGGGGCAGATATTTTGTCAGCTCTGCAGGGGCAGGCCGAGAGGTGGTTGACGCCACGCCAGCATAAGCCAGGAATGGGGGTTTGCGACAATTGCACCAACCTCCTCTCCGCCCTCCGACAGGGACAACTGACCCATGTGCCCTGTGTGGCTCACGTCTTTAACATGGTGGTGCAGCGGTTCTTGGGCAGGTACCCGGGCTTACAGGATGTCCTGAAGCATGCCAGGAAAGTCTGTGTGCATTTCCGCCGATCATTTAATGCCTGTGCTCGGCTGGCTGAGCTCCCAAAGGAGTTGAACCTGCCCAAGAGCCACCTTATATGTGACATGCCCACCAGGTGGAACTCAACGTTGGCCATGCTGCAGCGGCTACACACGCAGCAGAGGGCCATCAATGAGTACCTGTGCAACTACAGCACCAGGACAGGGTCAGGGGAGCTCGGTTTTTTCTCACCACGCCAGTGGGGCATGATCAGGGATGCTTGCATTGTCCTGTCAGCATTTGAGGAGGCCACAAGGATGGTGAGCAGTGACAGTGCATGCATCAGTGACACTGTACCTCTTGTCCACCTGTTGGAGCATACGCTGCGTGGAATAATGGACAGGGCACTTGAGGCAGAACAGAGGCAGGAAGAGGAGGATTCCTTGCCTCTCAAGGCCTCCTTTATCCAGACAGTGTTCCTGCTGTCCCACCCATCACACAGGAAGAGGACGAGGAGGAGAATGATTGTGTCAGCATGGAGGTGGAGGCTGGCACTCAGCATCAGCAGCAGCAGTCTTGTAGGGATGATTTACAGTCCCAAGAAACCCGTGGACTTGTACGTGGCTGGGAGGAGGTAGCTGCGGATCATGTTGTCCTTAGGGACCCAGAGGAATCCGGACCGAATGCCTCAGCTAACCTATGCTGCATGGCCTCCCTGATCCTGCAAAGCCTGCGGAAGGATCCTCGTATTCTTCGGATCAAGGAGAGGGACCATTACTGGCTGGCCACTCTCCTTGATCCACGGTACAAGGGTAAGGTTGCCGACCTTATCTTGCCATCGCAGAGGGAGCAGAGGATGAGACATCTCCAGGAGGCCTTGCAGAAAGGTCTGTGCAACGCGTTTCTAGAGACTGGGAGGTTACAAACTCCTGGTCCTGGACAACGTGTTGCTGAGGCATCGGTCAGAAGGAGTGGTGGAGAAGGTGGCCGTCTGACTGATGCGTTCAGACAATTTTTTAGTCCGCGGCCCCAAGGTATGATTGGTTCCAGCAACCATCGCCAGCGTCTGATTTACATGGTGCAGGAATACCTAGGGGCAAGGTCAGACTTGGACACCTTTCCCACTGAAAATCCTCTGGCTTACTGGGTCTTGAGGATGGATCACTGGCCAGAGCTTGCACAGTATGCAATTGAGCTACTGGCCTGTCCTGCATCCAGCGTTCTTTCGGAACCCACCTTCAGTGCTGCTGGTGGCTTTGTTACCGATCACAGGGTGCACCTGTCCACCGACTCAGTTGATCGACTGACCTTCATAAAGATGAATCAGTCTTGGATCACCCACAGCTACCAAGCACCTGAAGCTGATGTAACCGAATAATTTTTTTTTTTTAAATATCACATCCCTTCAAGACTGCCTATGCTGATGCTGAGTGACTGTCCTGTTATGTTGATTGTCTATCCTCTATCCTCTTCCTCCAAATTATACAGGGGTGATAACCCTTCCCTATGTTTTCCAAAAAGCTTAAAAATAGATTTTTTGACTGGAGCTACACTTTAAAAATGTACCAGTTCAAAATTACACACAGATTCTACTTAAGACAACAATTCTATACAGTCCCTGTCTTGTTTGCACCGCCTGTATACTGCTGTTCTGAGTATATAGGGCCTGGGGGCCCCACGTCTTTCCTTTTTTAATATGGGTATGGGGTTCCCCTTAATATCCGTACAAGACCCAAAGGGGCTGGTAATGGGCAGGGGGGCTACCCATAACATTTTTCTCAATGATTTTCATCCATATTGCTGGAACCAGATATTACATTAAAAACGCAAGCAGTTTGAAATGACTTTTTTTCCGTTAAATGTCATTTTGTGCAGGGACTGTTCTAAACACGGGAAACACGTGGCACTTCACAGTAATACTATAGACACCCCCCAAACACGATATTTAAAGGAATATTTCACTTTTTTTTCACTTTAATCGTCATTAAAATCAGTGCTCCCACCAAAACAGCCATTTTTAAAAACATTTTAGGCATTGACCCATGTCCCCTGGGGCAGGAGCCAGGTCCCCAAACCCTTTTTAGGACAATATCTTGCATATTAGCCATTAAAATTAGCACTTTTAATTTCGAACGTTCGAGTCCTATAGACTTCAATGGGGTTCTAAAGTTTGTACCAATTTGCGGTCCGTTCTGGTGCGAACCGAACCGGGGGGTGTTCGGCTCATCCCAATATAGGAGTAAGATACAACCATCTACATATTAACCCTCTTAATAATTTGTTAGAGATTTAATTTGTTTTTATCTTTCACATTTATCTAAGTTTTACCATCAGGCTTATCAGTCCTGGATTCCCTACGGAAACTTTTATTTTTAACCACCACACTTTTCATGATCATGCTCACTTGATCCGCACACCACATTCACCCCCACTGATCCTCACCCAATTTTTTGGCTCTCACACAGCCACTTTTCACACTTTGGATAATTTTTAATTTAGTTTCCAATCTTTCATCACTTCTCACATTTTTTGTGCTATCACTCATCACCCTATTGTCTGAGTGTAAAGACGTGGCCATTTTTGGCTTATTTACCTCAGTCATTAAAACTTTGATATTATTATCTATCTTAGGTAACAGTATTATGAATCTAATACTCAATAATCAACACCCCCCTCCTTATACATTAAATTATTAGAGTACATGACGAATTATCCTAACAGTGTGTGACCGTTCAATAGTTAAATCCAATAAATTATAAATTGATATGGGTTTGTCCATGAGCTAACTCTCTGGTAATTGCTGCAGGTTCTGGCCCCATCTCCTCCGGGGTGCTTTGGCGGGGGAAATCTGTTTACGCTTGACTCCTTGTAAGCCACATTGAGTGGACCATCATCCTCTCCTCTGTGTTTCGCTGTGGCATGATGGCGCACAGAATGGTCTGACAATTGTGTGGGGGATTTTTTGATTGAAGGGTATCTCCAAATGCAGTGGTAATTATGTGCTACGTGTTAGTAAACATTTTGCATATATTATATCTTGTTCTTAAACAAATTTGAGATATAAATATAAATCTTCCTTCTCTTAGCAAACTCATACTCTGAAGAGACCCCAAACATTATGGGTCGAAACTTGTCAGCAACTGCTTTGCAATAGTCATTATTATATGCTATGTATAACTCCCATGTTTGCTACCTCCTGTGTTTGGTATGGGTATATTCCCATTCAAGCTCATATTTTAACACTCATGTTACAACTTATTTCACCTTTCAATAAAGCAATTGTTATTCTTTACCCAACGTCCACCTCTCTCCTTTTCTACATCTAGCCGCCTAAAAACCCCCCGGGGGAATCTTCCCAATTTTTTTTGCCCATATCAGGGTGAGCAGCACCAGCATCTCATACTAATGTGTCTTCACTTTGCTATACGAGATAGCAAGATAGCAGCTGTAAGGCTCACCACTCCTCATCCCAGCCCCCGTCAGTAGCCACTCTGTGTATGTTGGTAAGCTTTCTGTATCTACCTCAATGATCGCTCTGTAATCACGCCCCCCAGAGCGATCATTGAGGTAGACACGGAATGCTGCCCCACATACACCGAGTGGCTACTGACGGGGGCTGGGACCCTTACAATCAGGAAGAAAAAAGTATCTTCAGGAAAAGTAATCAAGTACGCAAATTCTTTTCTTAGACAGCTATCACAGAAACAAAAATACCCTCACCTGTTGTTTCAGTGACACATTTTAATTTCTTATACCTTATTATCAAATCATACTTTCTGATCTTATAGTTTCTCTCACCTCCAATTTCTTTAACAATAGTTAATTTCTTATAACATTCTGTCACAGTGACAATGATCCCCAGGACAAAATGTAAAATCTCCTTAAAGTGATTGTAAAGGTTGTTTTTGAAAAAACAAAAAACAAATGAATGTGTTATACTTACCTCCTCTGTGCAAGGGTTTTGCAAAGAACAGCCCAATCCTCCTTTTCTGAGGTCCCCCAGTGACCCTCTTGGCTCCTCCTCCGCATGGGTCTTTTTGCCTCCAGATCTCATAGTCTCCCATCTCAAGAGGTCCTGTCATGTTTTTTTTCTATTACAAGGGATGTTTACATTCCTTGTAATAGGAATAAAAGTGACAGATTTTGGGAGGCGCATGCGCGGCCGCTCGCTGGATGGCTGCCTAGTCTGCGAGCTCCGCACCGTCCCGGCCTAACATCTCCCACGGCGCCGCTCTAAGCTCCGAGCCCCGACCGCGAACGGCACGAGCGGACGGAGGATACACCCGGGCATCCCGGGATGGCAGGAGGGACAGCAAGGAGAGACCTATCCCGTGCTTTGAACATGGGACCGAAACCCGCGGCCTACTCCAAAATGGCGCCGGACGCCGCCGCACGAGGAGACATGCTGGAGGAGGAGGACTCCATAGCCGACGCACCGCTGCGCTCGACAGGGCCCCCAGGCCCCGATGTGAGTACAAACTCCACAGCCTGATTATCCCCCTCCTCCACAGAATCCCTTATAAGCAGGGTCCTGGATGAAATGCCGCTCTCCCCCATGGAGGACATTGCAGCCAGCCCAGGAGGCACTTTGGCCTATATGCCAGGCTCTCATCCCTCTCCTCAGGACTTTTCGTCCATGGTCACACTATTTGGCACCATGCTAGCCAGGGGTCTCTCACAAAACGCTACACAAATCACCTCAGCCATTCAAGCTGAACTACAGCACTTAGGTAACAGAATAGAAACGATTGAACAAAAAGCAGACCAAACAATCTCCAGAGTAAATCAAAACACTGCGCGAGTACAGGACTTGCAGGACCAACTTGAAACAGCGTTCTCCAAAATTGACGACCTCGAGAAACGCTCGAGGAGGTATAATTTCCGCATCAGAGGAGTCCCCGAATCATTCCAGGACTCGGCCCTAGTCGTCCAAACATTCATTAAGGAACTTATCCCGGACATCCCTGACCATCGCCTTGAAATGGATCGAGCTCACAGGGCTTTACAAGCCCCGCGCCAAGATGGACTCCCAAGAGACATCATTGTTAAACCTCACTTTTACAAAGTTAAGGAGGAGGTTATGCAACGGTCAAGGGGTGGAGGTCCCCTTATGTTCCAGGGGCACCCCATACAAATCTTTGCAGATCTATCGCCCTTCACAATCCAAAAGAGGAGATCACTGAAACCGCTCCTTCTAGCACTTTCCCAAAAATCGATCGCTTACAGGTGGTCCTTCCCGTTTCGTCTCTCATTCTCCTACAATTCTAAATCCTACGGCTTCTCCTCGTTTCAAGAGGGTGAAAAACTTTTACTCCAACTTGGTCTAGTCTCTAGGGACCCCGACCCATCTCCGACAAGCACAACCCCAGTGGCTTCCTCCAAAAGACCACCACCATCAAGTCCTATCGCACCTGCATGGCAGAAGCGCTTGTCCAAGAAGTCTAAGGATTCCAAGCCACCGTCATGACTCCATCTAACCTGGGGTCGATCCGGGCCCGCAGCACTTCTTTTGATCCTGTCGGATCCTCTGATGAACATTGGGTCTTTCTGACTCATTTGATTTTTTCCTCATTTTATTGACACGCAGAACTTACAACAACTGCCAATTGTCTCTGACTCTTTTTTTTGTTTTGTTTTTTATTTTAATTTTTATTTTTTATTTTTTTTTTGTTTTTAGTGTCCTGTTATCCACTAAGCTATACTGGTTATTGATGTCATTTTTTTTTTTTTTTTTTTTTTTTCTCTTAAGGTTACCCTAACCCCGCTTGTATTGTATTGAAGTTTCCTAATTACAGCTGGGTAGAGCCACCCCCAGGTTCTATGCGGGCGGATGGCGGTAATATTTTTCTTCATACTGTTTTTTTTTTTTGGGTTTGCTGCAAGCTCTATCGCTAGAGGTGTTCCCCCGATCCCCCGGACTCCTAAACCCTCCTGACCCTATCTAGGGGCGGGGGGGCGGGGGGATGGGGGGGGGAGCACATATTCTCTGTTCTTTGAAAAATCTACTTGGGGGCTACACCCCTTAGCAACTGTTTTAGGCCGTGGGAGTAGGCCGGGACGGCTGTCCTGCGCCTCCACACCTTCCAGCCCGAGGGGGGAATCTTTGTGGTTCCTCCTACGGAGGGGAGGCCTTGTGCCCCTTCCTTTTTTTTGAAGGAGCACTCATTCGTGTTTGTTTGGGTATGGGTGGGATGAGGTGTGGGAATGGGTTCTCACACCTCTTCTTGGGATTTTTGCATATCTGTATAATGTTACTGTTAACGGATATTTCTTTTCCTTTTCTATTTCTCCTAGCAGGTCCATCTTTCTTCTTCTTCACCTCTGACCCTCCCTTCCTATCTCCCATCCGAAGGTCATCTTATCATACATTCCTTCAAGATTTGGCGGCTTCAGTCCTTATAATATCAGGTAGGTCCCACTCTCTCCCAGTAGATACCTCCCATCTGATCCATGCCAGTGCATAACATCATACCTTCGCCCCTTTCCATAGTGTCTCATAATGTCCAGGGTTTTAACTCCCCTGTTAAAAGAAGGAAACTTTTCAAACTGTACCACTCACAAAACTTTTCAGTCCTCTTGCTTCAGGAGACCCACTTCCCCAAATCCTTTCAGCCTTCATTCCTACACCAACAATTTCCCCAGTTTTACCTCTCTAATGCCGAAAACAAGACAAAGGGGGTTGCTATCTGCTTCTCTAAAAACCTAAATTTTTCTATGTCCCAAATTCTCACTGACCCCTTAGGTAGATTTCTCCTTGTAAAAGGCACCATAGATGGGTCACTTTACACTTTTGTCTCGTACTACGCGCCCAATAAAGGCCAAGACAAATTTTTCATTTCTCTCTTGACTACAATCTCCCCACATCTGGAGGGGGTTGTCGTCCTGGGTGGGGATTCCAACATTACCTTTGACGTTTCCCTAAATAAATCTGGTTCTGGTCCCTCGAGACCAAAGCAACCGTCCAAACAGAGTACTAGAATAGCTAAGCTCCTCTTTGACTCAGGTCTTGTGGATATTTGGAGAGAACTCAACCCCCGGACTAAGGACCACACCCACTACTCGGCCCCACAAAAATCCTACGCCAGGATAGATCATATTTTTCTTCGCGGTACTAATGTGTCGTTAGCTACAAAGTCCAAAATCAGAGATTCCCCTATTTCAGACCATTCCATGGTTACACTTTATCTCCGCAATTCTTCTACAGCAAACAAGGAATTTAAGTGGCGTCTCAATGAGTCTCTGCTTAGTCACCCAGCACACTGCTCCATGCTTGAAAGGGATTTGAATGAATACTTTATAGCTAACGATACTGAAGAAATTTCCCCTGCAACGTTGTGGGCTGCCCATAAGGCGGTAATGAGGGGCAAAATTATGCAATTTTCATCCCAATTGAAGAAGGCACATAGAGCTGAAATAACCAAACTCTCCAATGACTTTCAAGCGGCCTGTAAACGTAACAAGCGAGAACGTACACAATCTTCCCGGGAAGACTTGGAATCTTCCAGGATCAGGCTCAACTTGGCCCTCACCACCGAGGCTGAAAAACATCTTCGCTGGTCTGGAGCCAGGTTTTATATGCATAAGGATAAAATAGGCTCCAAATTAGCCACCAAATTGTCTCCCAAATCACGACTTATGGCCTTCCCCAAAATAAAGCTACCAACCGGCACCCTGACACAAAATCCACAGAGCATTCTAGAATGCTTCCAAGATTTCTACGCCTCTCTATATAAAGATGACAAACCCAAATCTCCCCCAAATATTGAGGAGTTCCTAGATTCCATTCCCCTGCCTAAACTCTCCGGAGCTCATGCGGAGCTACTAGACTTACCTATTACGGAGTCGGAGGTCCTGGAGACTATACGCAAGCTCAAATTAGGTTCTGCCCCTGGCCCTGATGGCTTCTCAGCTGGCTACTACAAAAAATTTTCCAATATCTTAGCGCCTTACTTAGCTAGATTTTTCAATTCTCTTAGTCATGGTACTCCCCTGGATAAAGCCTCCAACCTGGCATACATTTCGGTCATTCCGAAACCCGGAAAGGACCCGTCCTTAGTAAGCAATTATCGCCCGATCTCTTTGATCAATAATGATCTCAAGCTTTTAACAAAAATAATGGCTAACCGTTTATCATCTTTTATTGCTCAGTATGTTCACAGGGACCAGGCAGGCTTTATCCCGGGGAGACAAGGCCCGGACCAAATCAGACGAGCTATTGATATAGTGTCTCTCCTTAACTCTCAATGGGATGGAGGACCCAAGCAAGAGGGGTTCCTCCTTTCCGTTGACTTACAAAAAGCATTTGACACGGTCACCTGGCCCTATATCTTTGCAGTCCTTGGGAGGTGGGGCATGGGTCCCAATTTTATAGGCACTATGAAGTCACTCTACTCTACTCCCAATGCCCAAGTACGTCTGCAGGGCAGGTACTCGGACACGTTCACTATTGAGAAAGGCACTAGACAGGGGTGTCCGTTATCCCCCCTGATTTTTGCTATAGCCATTGAGTCCCTAGCCATAGCCATACGCACAAACCCAGACATAAGAGGAGTTTCCTGTGGTGCTCAGGAACATAAATGTGCCCTCTTTGCTGACGACCTTCTCCTCTTCATCACATCACCCCTTATCTCTACTCCCAACATCCTTAAACTCTTGGAGCAATTTAGTAGAGCCTCTGGTCTTAAAGTCAACGTAGCTAAATCTGCAGCTCTAAACATATCTGTTTCTCCAAACCTTCTCATAAACCTCCAAAATCACTTCCCGTTCACCTGGAACTCATCAGCTATTCCCTACCTAGGAATAAACCTGACTTCTAGTTATGATAAACTATTTTCCAGTAACTTCCCCCCATGTTCAAAAAACTAGAAGCCGACATGGCGACATGGTCAAAATATGATCTATCCTGGATGGGCCGTGTAAATTCTATTAAAATGACTCTATTGCCCCGCTTACTTTATCTTTTCCGCTCTCTGCCAATTCCTATCAGGAAAGCCCAAATCATGCGCTTCCAATCCTCCATCCTGAAATTTATTTGGGGTTCCAAGGGTAGGAGATGTTCCAAAGACATTCTCTATAGACTCAAGTCCCAAGGAGGCCTAGCTTTGCCCAATATCTGGTGGTACTACCAAGCTGCGCAGATAGCCCAAATATCAACAGTACACTCTCAAAACCCCAAACCAGATTGGCTTCTCTTGGAAAGGATGGCGACACCCAAACACACAATTGACTACCTACTCTGGTCTGAACCGCGTTTGCGGCCAGCGATATTGGCCCCCACCCTCTCTCACTCTATGTCATTGTGGGATAGGCTCCGAATGCACTCAGCCCTAGTCTCCCCCATGCGGCCACTTGCCCATCTCTTTAATAACCCAGAATTTCCGCCCGGACAAAATATTACAGCATTCAGGTGGTGGGTAGACAAAGGCTTGTATAGGATCGGACATTTCCTGCATACTACAGGACCTCTCACACTGGCGTACTGTGTGAGCAAATTAGAAATGCCCCCCACTGAGCGTTATAGACTGTTACAAATTTCTCACTTCCTTCGATCCAAATGGCCTCTAAACTCTACACCCCCTCTACCGACCCCTTATGAAATATGGTGTGGCAACATGCTGGATCAGAGGGGGGGTATCTCCATCATTTACAACTCACTTGCCAAGAATACCACCAAGCCATTATATGCCCGACTTTGGGAACAAGATCTGGCAGTAGAGTGGGACCTTCCCAAATAGTATTCTCAATTTCACAGATCATTCAAAAATATTATGAATATTTCTCTAATGGAAGCTAGTATTAAACTCATGGTACGCTGGTATCTCGTACCGACCACACTGGCTAAGATTTTCCCGGACGCTTCCCCTTTATGTTTTAGGGGTTGCGGGCTTACTGGCTCCCTATTTCATATATGGTGGACCTGCCCCAGGATACGGAAATTCTGGAACAATTTTTTCCATCTGTTGAGGAAAATTACGGGTACACCTATTCCACAGCTACCCGAGATAGCACTTCTTAATGCCAGTATGGTCGGTACTCCCAAACACACCCAAGCCTTAATTTTCTATATGCTATTAGGTGCTAGAATTACTATAGCTAAACACTGGAAAAGACCCACGGTACCCATGCACGACATGAAAAGGAAAATTTCTTGGATCATGGCCCAGGAAAAAATTGTTGCTACACTACTGGATACAACTCACAAATTCCAATTGATATGGGAACCATGGGCGAATTATGTCGGAATCTCCATAATTCCTGGGACATAGATTTCTTAAGCCGCAACTATCTGATTGGATGACCTTCTATCCTTATCCTTCCCTCTTCTCCTACTTCTTTTGGACCTGCTATTCCTCTCTTACTTCCCTACCTCCTCTCTCTTTCTGATCCTGTTCCTTTTCCCTCTCTCTCTGGTTCCGATGGTTTGTTCCAGTGTTTTGATTTTTTGTATCCAGATGCGACAGCAGGCAGAAGCCCCCTGGCACGGCCAGGTTTCCGCGCCCTCGCACCAAGTTCGCCTAGGACTTTCAGTTGAGCATTCCTGCTACAGGTGTAGGTTCCTCTCTGTCTCCTACACACAGCGATTAATTAGTCGACTGTCCTTGGGTTCAATTACATGCTTGATTTAAGAGATAGACAGCCCAATGAGGCACTGGCTCTTGCGAGCCATTCGGGGATGGGGTTGGAGAGTGAGGCCGTCCCCACAGTGTGCTCCCCTTGGGGTGGGGTACGGCCTCCCCCCAACATGCCATCTTCCTGTCAGAAACAGGTTTAGCCTGAGTCTTCTTTAATGCATATTCCTCATAGATGCCTTTCTGGATTGTCACTACCATTACAATGTTAATGTAATTGTGATTGTTTTCTATTCTATGTAACGCCTGTTAAACACTGGTATGTTAATATGCACTCCCTGACTTTTTAAAAGGGGGGGTGCTATCTATAGCTTGTTTTGTATTCTTCTTTTGAAAACCTTAATAAAAATTATTGAAAGAAAAGTGACAGATTTTTTTTTTTAAAAGAACAGTGTAAAAATAAAAAGTAAAATAACTAAGAAAAAAAATGTTTTTAAATGCGCCCTGTCCCACGAGCTTGTGTGCAGAAGCGAATGCATACGTGAGTAGTGCTTGCATATGAAAACAGTGTTCAAACCACACATGTGAGGTATTGTCGTGATCGTTAGAGCAAGAGCAATAATTCTAGCCCTTTACCCTTCTGTAACTGAATTTTTAAACATCGCCTATGGAGATTTTTATGGGTAAAAGTTTATTGCAATTCTGTACAATTTTGAAGCGTGAAATGTTGGGTATCAATTTACTCTGCATAATATTATCTTTCACAATATAAAAAAAATGGGCTAACTTTACTTTCTTATTTTTTAATTTAAAAAAAATATTTTTTTCCAAAAAAGTACGCTTGTAAGACCGCTGTGCAAACACGGTGTGACAAAAAGTATTGCAATGACCTCCATTTTATTCTCTAGGGTGTTAGAAAAAAAAGTATAGTGTTTGGGGTAATTTTCTAGCAAAAGAAGTTTACTTTTAACTTGTAAACAACAAATTTCAAAAAGAGGCTCAGTCCTTGAGTGGTTAAAATTAATTTGAGCGTATTTTGTACCGAAGATATATTTTAGAGTAGATAAACAGTATTGAAAAAACTACTACTGCTACTATATTGTAAATATATAATATTTCAGGGTTTTAGGTGTGTTTTTATGTAAAAATTTGCATTTTAATATGTGCACAAAATGAAAAAAAATTGCTGTAACAATGAAAAAGTTAAAATGTCAGAACATCTCTGAAGATCATGTTTAAATATTTGCTGAGAATTGAGTGTGTTTTTTTTTTTTTTTTTTTTTTTTTAGAATCCTGTGAAACTGTAAATACTAGGAAAAGTTATTACATTTCTTTACTTTCTTTACCTACCCAACCTCCCTGAAGGAAAAGGGTAAGTAAAAGAATTCAACTGCAAATTAAAATATCCCTAACCAGTTTTAAAGGTTACACGTCTGGATCTTTGAAGATTTCTCATTTTTCTCATATGGGAAAATTTTGCATTGTGTGCTAGCAGTAGAGGTATCTTATCAAATTCGTCGTAGCAAAAAATAAAAAAAATAAAGGTCAGAGATATCAAAGCTTAAATTGGAAGTGTCAAGTCTGAAAACATATTTTTTACGTTAAGAAATATGCCGTCGCTGTTTTTAATACCTTTGACAGCTGATTCAAAAACCATTTTTAGGAGAATTTCTTACTTTCTAAACAGAGGTAATCAGCTGTTCAAAGGTTTGAAAGAAGGCCAGTAACTGGAATGACAAATTGTCTTGTCACAAGACAATGTTCTGTTTCTTATTTCATTTCATAATCTCAGTGCAAAATAAAGATGTTTACTGTAGATTAATAAATCAATAATAATTGTGAGCTTTTACGTGTAAACAGAGGTTGTCACCATAGAAATTAGGCTTGATGTGTGTGATAGTGCTGGACCGATAGAAGAGAAAATTGGTTCTGATGGATATAGCATAATGTGCACCTTCAAAAAAAAAACAAATCCCTAATAAAAATATGGTGTGGGTAGACCCTCTCTGAGTGCTCACCAGATGCAAAATTATTGGATAAGTACGGAGGAACAACTGGTAGAAAAGTTCATCTCACTTAAAGAACTTGAAACATTGAGAGAGATAACAGCTGAGTAGTTTGTTCATTCATCCCCTGTTACATTTCTCTATAAAAAACGTCCCATTCCATAGGTATACTATCTTGCTTATTCTTTCCACTTTCTTTTTCTTATCACCCAGTCTTCACTTAAACTTAACACAGGTCTTTTAGTGCATTCTGCCATTATTATTCTCTACAAACGATCGGACAAAGTCCCATCGGATCATGTTGTCTGAAAATTTTATAGCCCAGCTCTAAAACTTTGTCGGTCGGATATTCCAACGGAAACAGTCTGATGGAGCCCATACACGGTCGGATTATCCGACAACGCGGTCCGATCGGACATTTTCCGTTGGAATGTCCGACCGCGTGTACAAGGGCTTACAATATTTTATGAAAATAATAAGTATTTTTTTATTTAACCATATTTCTTTATTTCACAAGAGATAGAATGCCAAAGGTTCCAAAGTACATGTAAGCAAACTATCAGGACATGTACCTAAAACAAGGAAGAAAAACAGATTATGGAAAGTAAGAAAGAAAGTACAATGGTGCTGTTGTTTAGTTGCACTCTTTGAATAGCGTACACCAAGGGGTGGGTAAAATACATCTCTATGATACAGTGAATCCTGGCTGTACTAAGAATAGGGACAATAGGCCATATCCTGGATTATTAACCAATAGATCGAAGAATGTGAAGCCTGGAAAGTCAGGGTAAAGAGATACTTCTATGGTCCCTTATCCAGATGTCCCAAAGGCAATGGAATTTGGCAAGGTTTAGATTAGCTTTGGCAAACATATCCTCTAAAAGGAAGTGATTATTGAGAGTAGATATCAAATGCTTCATGGATGGGGAAGCATTGCTCCTCTCATTATGAGCAATAGATAAGCGGGTGGCAATCAGGACAAAGGAGTTACAAATGAATGTAATGGAGTTGGCCATAGTTCCATACTTATTCCCAGTAAAGAGGTTTGAGGTAAAATAGAAACAGGGGAGCCAGGGCCATCTTTAATATTGATTGGACCCTGGGTAAAAGTTTTCTTGCCCCCCCCCCCCCCCCCCTGAAGTTTTGCTCTCCACCTGCTCTGAGACATACAATAAATAGCAGTTAGACTCAAAATCAGTTTACTGAATCAGATCAGGCAGCTATTGCGATTGGTTGCCAGAGGTTACAGTGTATCATTACCGCTCACTGACTGGTTGCTAGAGGTTACAGCACACATTACAGCTCACTGATTAGTTGCTAAAGGTTACAGCATGTGATTTCTGCTTGTTGATTGGTTGCCAGAGATTACTGTGGATATGACCTCAGGGGGCATGATATACATGTCAATGACGCTGGCCGCCGCTATTTACATATCAATGCCGGTTATTTACATGTAAACACAGGTTCTGCAGGTGAGTCATCTGTACACAACAATAGGGCAGAGCTGGGCAGCATTAGTAGCAGCACTTCTCACTGAGATATGGGGACACAGCACAGGACTAAAACTTCAAGGGACAAGGGAATTTAAACCAGGATAGTTGGCAAGTATGAGGCAGCTGCTTTGGGCCCCACAACCATGACAAGGTCCAGGGAAGCTGCCCCTTTTTCCCTGCCTTAAAAACAGCCCTGAGGGGAGCTAGCGAGAGAAGCTAGTGAGAGAAGCAATGAATGAAGCAACATCCTTCCAGAAAAGTAAAATGTGAGGACACTTCTACCAGATATGAATTGAAGTCCCCTCATTATTGCAGTTGCTCCAACATTTGGATGAAACAGAGGAGAGGGATTTTGATCATTTAAAAGTGTGTGTGTTGCACATTTGGAATATTTTAAAGGATATTTTAAGTATTTAATTATCCTTTTATAGTCTTCAAATTTTAAAGGATAGCCAAATGCCTGGTGCCAATGTGTAAGGGAGGCAGTAAAGTGAAGGGAGGTTCCCACCATTGCATCGTGAGCATTTTCTTCCAGAGATGGAGTATTTCGTAGAAAGTTCTAGAAATAATACAATATGCGGGCTGGAAGAGAAGTCTCCAATGTTTATAAGGCCAGCTAAGGTTCACTTGTGTAGGGGTAGGTCCAGACTTAGGAGTTGCAACAGGGACATAGACAGGGGTTGAATGGTTGGTCTTGTGATAGTTGGAGCATAGATCACCAGGTTCTTATAGTGGCATTTATAGTGTCCAGAAATGGCACCAAGGAGCAATTTAGAGTCAAAGGCTTAGGCAGTTTGTTTAATTTGTATCCATAAACATTGTGAGGAAAGAGACCACTGCTGTTTGGTCTGATCGGGTATAGCTGCCTTATAATACACCTTGATGTCTGGGAATTCCACATCATTGCCACTCTTACAGTAAAGAACCCTCTATGTAGTTTAAGGTTAAACCTCTTTTCTTCTATTTTTAATGAGTGTGAGTGGCCATGTGTCTTGTTAAACACCCTTCAGATAAAAAGTTTTATCCCTATTGTGGGGTCACCAGTATGGTATTTATAAATTTAAATCATATCCCCTTCTCAAGCGTCTCTTCTCCAGAGAGAATAAGTTCAATTCTCGCAACCTTTCTTCATAACTAATGTCCTCCAGACCCTTTATTTGTTTTGTTGCCCATCTTTGTACTCGCTCCATTTCCAGTACATCCTTCCTGAGGACTGGTGCCTAGAACTGGACAGCATACACCAGGTGCAGCCAGACCAGAGTCTTGTAGAGCGGGAGAATTATCGCTTTATACCTGGAGTTAATCCTTTGTTAATGCATGTCAATATTCTTTTAATTATGTTAGCAGCAGCTTGGTATTGCATGCCATTGCTGAGCATATCATCTACTAGGACCCCCAGGTCCTTTTCCATCCTAGATTCCCCCAGAGATTCTCTCCCTAGTATATAAATTGCATTCATATTTTTGCCACCCAAATGCATTATTTAAAATTTTTCTACATTTAAACCTCATTTTCCATGTAGTTGCCCACCCCATTAATTTGTTCAGATCTTCTTGCAAGGTTTCCACGTCCTGCAGATAAGTTATTGCCCTGCTTAGCTTAGTATTGTCCACAAATACAGAAATGTAATGGTTTACCCCATCCTCCAGGTTGTTTATGAACAAATTAAATAGGATTGGTCCCAGAGAACCCTGTGGGACCCCACTATCCTCCTCTTCTGACCATTCTCAGTATTCCCCATTTATAATCACCCTCTGAACTCGCTCTTGTAGACAGTTTTCAATCCATGTGAAATATATATACAATCTAAATATATAAACTCTCGCTGATGGCGAGTAAAAAAATATAGCTATGGTTTCCACTTATGATTGGTCTATGTTTGTAAGCCCTGTATTTATGTATTTTTATCATTTTCAATCCATGTACTCCCCCTATGGTCGATGCCAACAGACCTTATTTTGTACAGCAAACGTTTATGGGGAACTGTGTCAAATGCTTTTGTAAAACCCAGGTACACCTCATCTACGGGCCTTCCTTTATCTAGATGTTAACTCACCTCCTCATAGAAGGTTAATAGATTGGTTTGGCAAGAAAGATTCTTCATGAATCCATGCTGATTACTGCTAATGATACCGTTTTCATTACTAAAATCTTGTATACAGTCCCTTATCATCCCCTCCAAGAGCTTGCATACTATTGATGTTGGCTAACTGGTCTGTAATTCCCAGGGACATATTTTAAATAGTTCTACATTGGCTTTTCTCCAATCCGCTGGTACCATTCCAGTCTGTAGACTGTCAGTAAAAATTAGGAACAATTGTCTAGCAATTACTTGACTGAGTTCTAAGTACACTCTGGTGAAAGCCATCTGGTCCCGGTGATTTATTAATGATAAGTTTCCCAAGTATAATTCTGTCCTCTGTTAGCCATGAGGATGCTTCCTGTGATAAACACTTCAATTTTGGTTACTGAAGCCCCCTGATTCCCTCATGAAGACTGAGGCGAAGAATACATTCAATACCTTGGCCATTTCCCCATCCTTTGTAACCAGAAGTCCTTCCTCATTCTTTATAGGGCCAATAGGGTCTGTCCTCCCTTTTTTACTGTTTACATACTTAAAGACTTTCTTGGGATTTTTTTTGCTTGTTGTTTGTGTTCTATCTTTGCAGCCATAATTGCACCCTTACATTTCTTGTTGCATTTATTATAAAGTTTGAATGCTGATGATGATTCCTCAACCTTGTATTTTTTGAAGGGCTTCTCTTTTGCTTTTATATGCATTTTTACATTGGCATTAAGTCATCCAGGACTTTTGTTCACTCTTTTAAATGTATTACCCAATAGGATGCACAATGCCCTTATTTAATATGCTCATAAATCAAACCCATCTATCCTCTATGTATTGTTCCTAAGATTGTATCCCAATTTATATCTTCTAGCCTGGTTTGTAGTTTAGGAAAGTTGGCTCTTTTGAAATTCAGTGTCTTCCCTTATGTTTCCTATTTGTGTGATTTATACTAAGCCAATTGACCTATGATCGCTGTTTCCTAAATTGCCACGTATTTCCACATCCGTGATCAGGTCTGTATTTTTTGGTAATTAGTAAATTCAATAATGCTTTATTTCTAGTTGGTGCGTCTACCATGTGACCCATGAAACTGTCCTGTAAGACATTTAGGAACTGGCGAGCCTTAAACAAAAATACATGGTTACCCCCACCCAGTCTATGTTTGGATAATTAAAATCCCCCATTATGATAACACTTCCCATACTTGATGCTAATTCAAATTGTGATAGGAGGTCCATCTCCCCATCCTAACCCAGGTTAGGAGACCTATAGCATACTCCCAGTATTATTTTTCCCTTAGCTTAATCCCTTTGGAGCTCTACCCATAAGTATTCCACCTCCTCCCTAGCTCCCTTAGTGATGTCATCTCTCACATTCACTAGTACATTATTCTTGATATACAGGCATACCCCCCCCCCCTTTGTTTACCTTCTCTATCCCTGCAATAAAGGGTACACCCTTGAATGGTTGCCAGCCAATCATGAGAGCTGTTGAACCAAGTCTCTGAAATTCCCACAAAATCCAAATCCTCCTTGTACAACAGTATCTCTAATTCACCCATCTTGTCTGTCAGGCTCCTGGCATTGGTGAACATGCCACATAGTTTTGAGGGGGCTACATAACCAGGGCATAGATGAGAGGATATAATGGGCAATCCTGTTGAGTGCCATTAGGGATGTTGAATGGTTCAGAAAGTCCTGATGTCCAAACTATTGTGCTAGGCCTAAAATAGCTGACAAGATATTGCCTTTAAGACCAAATTTGATAAGGACAACCCTGACACTCCCTGAAGGAGCAGAGAAGGAGTTCACATAAAATCCCAATAAAATAAATTTATGTTTTTGGTCAAGGGGTATGAATAATTTTACAAGGCACTGTATGTGGTCTTAATTTAAGTACTGACCTGAATGGCATTGTGCACTGCTTTTGATTATGTTTATTATCTGGCCCATATATATACACTGTTTCCTCAAAAATAAGACCTAGCGTGATTGTCGGTGATGACTGCAATATAAGCCCTACCTCCCAAATAAGCCCTAGTTAAAGTCCTTGTAGGTCTTATTGTCAGTGTAGGGCTTATTTTCAGGGAAACTGGGTAGGTCTTATTGGGGGGGGGGCTTATATTGCAGCCATCACCGACAATCACGTTAGGTCTATTTTTTGGGGAAACAGGGTAGTTCTCTGCGTGGGGAGTTGGGATGAAGTTGAGAATATTTAGGGCCCCAAACTAATAAATATAAACTGATATGTTTTTCTTTATATCATGCTTATGGTGCTGTCACGTACCTGGTTGGAGGCCGAAATGCCGAGAGGGCTCCCTTTGCGGCTGAGTGCAGTACACCCCTGAAGTTGGGTACAGAGGGTGTAGTGCCCAGAGAAGCACAGGTTGCCAGATGGATTCCGGAGATAAGAGCTGGTGGGCACCTGAAGGACACCAGGTAATGCAGGAAGCACAGCAGAGTAAGGCCCCCTTTCACACGGACGTCCCATTCAGGCCCGCTTGTCAGTTTTTCAGGCGGACCTGAACGGGTGCAGCATAGAGCTCTATGGAGCGTCGGATGTCAGCAGTGACATGTCCGCTGACATCCGACCCGCTCCGATCCGAAAAAGTGTAACGGAGGAAAAAGCTATTTTTCCATCCGTCTGCGGATCGGATCGGGTGACGACGGGCACTGCGGTCCGTCGTCATCCGATCTCCCATAGAGGAGAGCGGCGCTGTGACAGGTCTGTCCCTGCGCAGTGTGCAGAGACAGACCTGTCATCTCCCCGCTCAGCGGGGATCGACGGAGGGCCAGGGGTCAAACACAGTAGATCCAGCAGGAGGATGAGGCATGTTGCAGAAACGGGGACCAATCAAAGGCCTGGTATCAGGAAGCAGGCAGGAACAGGTAACTGTAGCGAAGTCCGTGATACTAGCCGGGATCAGGTATAGGAGAAGACAGCAAGTTGGTAAAGCAAGCCAGGGGGTCAAAACCAGAAGAGCAGATCAGACAGGTCAGGAACAAGCCGGGTCACAACAGGAATCCAAATAGTACTTTCACAGAGGTTCAGGAACACAGGAAGACTGACAAACCAGCAACTGCAGACACCAGCAGACTTCCTTATATAGGCCCATGTGACCTGCTGGTAGAGATACTGGGTCCTAAAGTCCTTCTCCTGCCAGAGATTCTGGGTCCTAGAGCCCTTCTCCTGCTGTTGGCTCCCTGACAACTGACACTATGCACAGGTGCACTGTGAATTTATAGCCATGAACAGACTTTGAATGATTAAAAAATAGCCTGTTACTATTACTGATTATTTGTTAGCTACCTAAAGGCCATTTAAAACTGCATGTCTAACTACTAAGACTACCTTGTCCACAGAGTGACAATGCTGCTGTGCAATTTTACAATTTTATTTTTTTTTACAATTTTTTTTTTTTTTACAATTTTTTTTTTTTTTACAATTTTACTGAATATACAATTTTGTATCCTTGAAGGAAGTGGAACATCAAATTTTTACTGGTAGGATCGGATGATAATTTTACAGGAGGACTTGGAAAAAAAAACAGCTGTTATGATAGAGACGAAATGCAACATATATAACTTATATTTTGTCCATAGTTACATTTGAAGCCTTAGTTTAGCCTAACTGGATTATATAAGTTTGCACATAAATATACCTGTCTGACACATTAGCCATATGAGCTTTAAGGCCTTAAAAATGTTCCCCTTGCTATACTGATACCAGCTTATATAATCATCTACACTAATGGGCAATGGGCTCTTCTGTGCTAATGGTGATCTGGAAGGTGCTGTTGTGTAATGTGTGGGAGGTTTATGTGGAAAACAAATACACTAAAATTGTTAGTTCCTGCCAGCTAAAACTTAGATTTGAGTGAGGACATCTTGAAGTGTTACTAAACCCAGGACCCTGCATTCACTATATCTGATCTCCCACAATACACAGAACATGGAAATGCAATTATTTTAGTAAATGTAAACTGCTAAATACCTTTTCTCATCAGCAGTATTTAGCAGTCTTATGACTTCTATCAGTGTCTAGTTAAAGCTTGTAGGAGGAGTTTTAATTCTCCCCTGATTGTCCTATGAGGCTGCAAGACCCCTGACCTTATGTCTAGACAGTGTCAATTGGCCCTGTGCTGATCACATGCACCCTCCCAAGAAAAAAAAACTAGCAATACAAGCCAAACTGAGTATGTGCAGAGTGACTCCAAAGGCTCTGTTCTATCAGGAGATGAATTGGGGACAGTGGGAGGATCAGAGAAGACATGATCAAACAGTCTTTTTAATGTGGAGGAATAACCCCTTAGGTTTCACAGTGAGTATAACAAGCATGCTTTACAGTAAATACAGACTGATTTTATTGTTGTGGGTTTAGTAACACTTTAAATCTCCAGGACTGAAATCACATCTTTGTGATGTGTTACCACGCGCTAATACCCACATTTTAATGCCCAATAATGACTATTATGGTATTGTGGTGTGTTGCCATTCATTCTGCCATTCATTTTTACAGTAGACCTAAACAAATCTGCACTATACAAAGCACAAATGTAAACGCTATTGTATGTTGTTGTAAAAAATAGTGCAGGTGCATTTTTTTCCAATGTTAAAGGACCACTGAAAATAAATATGTTGCTTTAAAGGGGTTGTAAAGGTTTGTTTTTTATTTTCTAAATAGGTTCCTTTAAGCTAGTGCATTGTTGGTTCACTTACCTTTTCCTTTGATTTCCCTTCTGAATGTTTTTTTTCTTTGTCTGAATTTCTCACTTCCTGTTTCTCCTCGGTAAACTTCACACCATCATCCGAGCGGTGTTTTAGTCAGCCAGAACAGCTTACTGAACAGCTTACTGAGGAGGAACAGGAAGTGAGAAATTCAGACAAAGAAAACAAAGAAAAAAAACATTTAGAAGGGAAATCGAAGGAAAAGGTAAGTGAACCAACAATGCACTAGCTTAAAGGAACCTATTTAGAAAATAAAAAACAAACCTTTACAACCCCTTTAATGCAACCTGCTTTAACATGTTGTTAACTTGTTAAGCATGCAAAGGTACAAATGGGCCCTAAATATTAGTTTTAGAGTGGCATAACCTCCCTAAAAATATATGGACATTTGGTACACATCATAAAAAGACATGTTAATTATCAGGTGCAACCTCATTAAGACTGGCCAACACCTATGTGCAGCTGCAAAATGGTGGGCTTTAAATCCTACATGTCGCACGTATACATTGCACTAAGAGCGAGCTCACTGCGCTCTTGCAGCACAAAGACTGAGCTGTGCAGACACTACCTGATCTAGGCTACAGATCAATAGCCAACAGGTCAGATGATCGCTGATCCTCCCCTCCCTCAGGGCACTCCAATCTATTTAAAGGGATGCTGGGGCAAGCAGGAAGAGGTTAAGGCTGATAAAATGTGATTATCATTATTAAAACATATCATGTTGGGTTTGAAATAAAAACTGTCTGACCTAATACTAAAGTTCAGTATATGCTATAAATCTGCAAATATTTTGACATTTTAAATTTCTTTACTCTGAACTTGAAGTATGTTTTTTTTTTAATCATACAAAGTCCTTACAGAAAACAAAGTTATGTAATAATGGCCTGATGCATAAGGGAACGGTTTCACTGTCTGATTCCACTCTGAGCTTTTTCTAGAACAACTCAGAAACAAATGTTTTTCTTGTCATTAGGGTCCCATTTGCTTGAATTCTTTTTGAAGTAGCGCTGCATTGTTTTCTGAAAGTGCATCGTAATGAGGTGAAATTCTTCATCTCCAATATGACAGTACGTTTTTTATTTTTTATTTTTTCATTAGGCTTTGTGCTCTTGATGTTGAGCTCTCTAGGGTACACTAGTTTTCCTTGACAAACTAGAAATACAAAGAAACAACTTTATCATCGCTCGCCTAGGCAGTAAACGGACTGTAATTGAAAGGGACAATTTACGTTTTCTCATAAGATGGATTGGGAACAATGATCCCTAATGCCAAAACTACTTGTAGGAAATTGGACACACCTACAATATGGGTACATGCAGTAGCTGAGAATATATTGATGGGTATAATTAGATGGGATTTGTTATGGGTAGTTTAGAAGGTAGGCCATGTGGAAAGTACTGAGAGGTAATTCCTATAGGCCTAAAAAGGAGCTCCAAACAGCTAGATTCACAGTGGACATACCATAAGTAAATTTAAACAGCTTTTTGTAAAATTATTTGGCATTCTGTTGGCATACCATAAATATATTTAATCTGTTTTTTCTCAACCTAATTGTAATTCTTTTAAGCTATACCTGCAACATACAAAGTGAGGCACTGGACCAGGAGGGCGCACCTGTCCTATTTCTGAACTGCCTCATTCAGTGCACTGTTAAGCCTCATACACACTCTGAGTTTTTCTGCTGAGTTTTTCCTTCAGATTTACCAAAACCATATAATATGAGGTCAAACCTTAGGAGTTTCAATTTGTATGCAATCAGGCAGGCCCTTGCACTACATGGTTTTGGTAAATCTGAAGGAAAAACTCAGCAGAAAAACTGATAGTGTGTATGGGGCTTTAGACTGAGTTTTCTGTGAAATGGCCATTTGTTTTTTTGGGGGGATTTTGCTCTTCTGTCCAAATATTCTCATTCCTCTCCTGCCCATACAGTCTTGTGGACTGCACAGCTAGGGTGGTGATATTGTTTTAGGGGTTTTCCGACTCCACAGGTGTGCATGATCTCAAACTCTTCATTAGTATAGAGAAACAAGAATTATGTTAGTGTATTTACTCCAGCAAGCCAGTATAAGGGTAAATAAATATTATACAGCAACTCACAGGTGGACATTACAGGGTGACAGCTGCAGGACAAACTCTAAGGGCACATTAATTTTGTAGAATTGTCTTTTAATATAAGTCCTGTGAAGCTGGTGATTCCCCAGAAGTAGCTGTTGATATTTGCGTTCCCTGACTCCAGATGATAGCAACCCTTCCAGCAATGCCATGCTCACTGGCACACCAAGGCTAAAGGGGGATATGTATTTGCACAAAAGCCTTAGCAAATTAATAAACAAATGATTCTAACAGTGGACAACAATATATAACAGTTTTGTATACATCATAAATAACTGAAGGACCAAATGTCTATGCCCCTGAACCCTAAAACCTGGAAGATCATAGCTAAACCTGGAACAAAATATCTGTCAATCTTTCCAAACTCCTTTAACTGGCTAATGATCATTGAGGCCCAATGTTCCAGCACTGCAGCACTCAGTTTTGAGTGGATCCCACAATACTGAGTGTAAGTACTCAAACTGTATCCTAAAAATAGGTGGCACTGTGCCTTTATCAAGTGGTCAGGAAGTTGTCGCCAATGGCCTCTCACCACCAAATTATGTACTACTCCTCCTCTGTATGGAGCCAACAACTCAGGACTCCCCCACTGAACTAATGATGTCAGCGACTATTCAGGACTTGGGATTGAGGCTCTCACAGGACCAAAAATGTCAGCAGCTGTGACCTCTGGGTAGACAGGGCAGCAGAGTCTTTTCTCTCTCTCAAGCCCAGAACAGCAGTCAAATTGAATAGTCACCTCTCACTGCCACCCTGCTACTGCCCCAAGCTCTGGGCATCCTTCTCACACTTTTCCTGTTGCAGCTCTCCAGTCTCCTGGAACTTGTAGTCATTTCCTATCCTTGGCTTAATAGAAAGATGTACAGTATACTGTGCACATTGTCCCAGGGGGTTTCAAGCTTTCCCCCCATTCCTATTTCCCCCCATGCTGCACACCAGCCAATCACAGTGTCCTCTGCAATCTGGGACAGTGGACTGTCTGTCCTTTGGCCCACAGTGGCTGCAGCACAGTTTTACAATTGCCCTGTGTCCACTCCCTCTCTTCCCTTCTTTATTGGCAACAAAGGAGATGGCGAACAGTTTCAGCATTGACTGTGTGTGGCATTTTAGCGACAGCCTGGTTTGTTCAGTTACACCAATCTTTCATATTTTACCTTTTGAAGGATACTTACTGTCATACCTCCCAACATTTTGAGACGGGAATGAGGGACACCTAATTGCACACATATTTCTTGTCATACATTTAATGTCGTTAACTAGATGTTATTATTGATCAGTAAATTCTGATTTAACAAAGTGTTTTACATATTAATAGACAGTAGTAACCAAAAAATGATTGGGACAAGAATGAAAAATGTTGGGGTCAGAATGATAGCCTGTTCTATTTATTAACATTCAATTTGCAACAGTCATGAGCTGAAAACTGTGTGATTGATGACCAAAAAACGAAAACTATGTCCCATTTTCATACACAGGAAGACCTCAGCCGGGAGGGGGCTGTGGCAAGTGGCAGTCGGGAGGTCAACCATCGCCCTCCTCCTCCTGCACCTCCTTCCACAACTACAACAGCAGAGCCACAGCCTGGAAGGAAGCCTGGAGGGAAGTGCCTAAGGAAGACCAGAGAGTGATGGCCTGCATTCAATCTGGTCTGACAGAAGATGCAGACTCTTGTATGACCACAGCCTGGAGACATAGATGGCATCTGCTCTTCCTGAACTCTTGGACTTCTGGACCGGACTGTTCTCCCTTTAGATATGGACTCCTCAGTCCACCAATTTTACATCTAAATAATTGATGTCTGCCCTGGGGGCCAAAGGCTTCGCCAAATTGACTAGTTTCTCTAGCGTTGCCTTCCTGTTTATTTGTTTATGACACCTAATAAAGTTTTTTTTGGTTCAAGAAATACTTTCCAATGCATTTTACTTCAAAAAAGGACAGTTTATTTGTGAGTAGGTAGGTACATTTCAAAAATACGAAGTCAAATTAACAAGGGACACCAACATCAAACAACCTCCTAGAGATTAAAAAATTAAACATAACAAAATAAACAAAATAAAATAAAAAGATAATAATGGTGTTGTGTTAAGTTGACACACAAAACACACCAAAAAGATGAGCAAAATGTAAAAAAAAAGGCGATCTCGATTAAAAAATTACACTCATTGAGTGTTCTCTGTATTATGGGAGCCAACAATTCATTATAGCCGCGAGTGATTTTAAAAGACTTTTTTTTCCTGCAGAAATAACACTTTGTGCAGGGACAGTTCTAAGCAAGGGAAACATGCGCCCCTTCACAGGCATACTATAGACACCCCCCAGGTAGGAAATTTAAAGGAATATTACACTTTTATTGTTTCACTTTAATCATTATTAAAATCACTGCTCCTGAAAAAACTGCAGTTTTTAAAACTTTTTTTTGCATTGATCCATGTCCCCTGGGGCAGGACACAGGTCCCCAAACACTTTTTAGGACAGTAACTTGCATGTTAGCCTTTAAAATTAGCACTTTATATTTTTCCCATAGACTTGTACAGGATGCAAAAAGCACTAAAACTGCATAGGTGTGAATCCACCCTAAAGCCTGGTACACACTGAAACCTTTTTTTTTGTTCAACCTAGTGGGCTGAAGGGGAAAAATAAAATGTACAGATCTCAATACCAACACAATCAATGTTGGTGGATAGTCTGCCCTATTGTGTCTTTGTTTTCTGACTGAGCCCTGCCAGAATACACTGATCAGCGCTTGCAACATATTGCTTTGACAAAAGTCGTCCATTAGACTGGCATCTCTCCTGCTGACCCGGCCAATTTTTGGCCAATGTGTGCCCAGCTTTAGATCTCACACTGCAGGTATTCATCAATGAATTTTCAGCCTTTTCACTCTCACATACTAGGAAACACACTGCTTTTTTTTCAAAAACTCCAGACAAAAGGTAAATCTTTTATGGTACTGCTTAGATGCTATTTACAGTTCTGGATACTCTCTCTAATATCGCAAATCTTTACTTTTTGAGTTTATGTCTACTTTAAAGTGGTTGTAAAGGCAGAAGGTTTTTTTTTTTTTTTTTTTTTTTTTATCTTAATGCATTCTATGCATAAAGATGAAAAACCTTCTGTATGCAGCAGCCAATATTACTTACCCAAGACCCATCTTGATCCAACAATGTGCACGAGTGCCTCACCCATCCAGGACTCTCCCTCCTGATTAGCTGAGACACAGCAGCAGTGCCATTGGCTCCCACTGTTGTCAAAGTCAATTAGCAAATAAGGAGAGAGAGGGGGGTGGGCCTGAACCATGGCTCCATGTCTGAATGGACACACAGAGCTGTGGTTCAGCTTGGGTGGCCCCATAGCAAGCTGCTTGCTGTGGGGGCACTCGGCAGGAGGGAGGGGTCAGGAGCACTGGTGGGGGACCCAAGAAGAGGAGGATCCAAGCTGCTCTGTGCAAAATCACTTCACAGAGCAGGTAAGAATAATATGTTTTTATATTTAAAGAAAAAAAAATAACAATACTTTAGTATTACTTTAAATAAGGTAAAGTCACAGAGGAGATGATTAGAAAAATCCAGATGACAAATAAGAAAAAAACTCTAGGTCAGACAACAGTTTAAATCTTTCTTGTTTCTGTCAGTATACATTGCAAGTTTACGTTGTTCAGTAAAACTTAATTTTCTTCCTTGTAAAGGTTGACTATTTTTCAATGTCAGCTGCTTCTAAAAACTATTCACCAGAACAATATTATTTACTGTACTTCAGCCAGAGTCAAAGAACTTTGTGATACTATCTTAAATGCCCTCTAGGAATCGGATTGTGTTAGTGTGAACTGTTGCGAGCCTATCTAGCAGTGACAGAAAGAGCTTATATATGGAAACAAAGGGTGGGCTATTGCTAACATTTTGTACTGCTATGCTGCTTATATCAGGAACGGTCCTTGAGTAATATCTGATAATGAAGATTAGTGTTCAGGATTCTGTCCTTTCATTTACACTATGGTGCTCTGAACCTGCTTGATTCATGCAACAAGTGATGACTTACTGTACCTTGCTGTGATCTAAGCTGAAATAATCTTTCACCTATGTACTCAAAATCCTGTTTGCAGCATTCTTAATGGAGACATTGCATGCAAGTTTGAGTTTTTTCTGTACACTTAACCAGGGCCGGTGCTACCACTAGGCGGATTAGGCAGCCACCTAGGGCGCACTGCCACCTAGGGGCGATGCTGACTCTTGCCTCATCTCTTACTCCTCCTTGTCGCCCTCTGGCAAGACCATTAATAGAGGGGCCCCGGACAGCAAGGCGCTCAGTGCGGTGGGCGGGCGTTATTAATTGCAGAGCGGTGTGCAGATTCCCCCTCTCCCTCCCATGGCTTTCACATGCTGGAGGAAGAGGGACAGACCAGTGTGTCAGGCAGCCAATAGTGCTGCTCTTCTGAGTTGGAAGGCATGACTGCTAAGTTGCTCTGCCTCCCACCACCCCCTTAGCCAATCAGATTGCCCAACCCACCACATTTGATCAGATGCTAGTGACCAGAGCAGGACAGGATGCAGAGGATACGACATACCTGAGAATGAAGACGGTATGATCATGTCACACACTCACTGGTAATGCAGAAGTCTACTAATCGGTGTGTTCTCCTGTCCTGTGTGTAGATTAGACAATGATCCAGGGATGATGACTTCCCCTCCATCTTCTCACACTGCTTCTTATCTGTGTTTGTATTTACACAGCACAGTGACTGATGACTGGACTTCTGCAAGATACTTTAAACTTCAGCTGTTTCTATAGCTACTTGTGTCAGTTGGTGTCAGCCATCCCTGATTTATCAAACTTTCTTTGTTATCTTTGAAGGAATTAGCTGGTCAGGCTAGGAGCTTCACAGACATGTTAACCATTTACTGACCTCCTGTGCTTCTCCTGTACTATGTCTGCAGTCTCTGACCATCTCCTGTACTATGTCTGCTTTTTTCTTATCATGTCCTGTAATATGTCTGCAGTCTCTGAGCCTCTCCTGTACTATTTCTGCAGTCTCTGACCATCTCCTGTACTACTTCTGCAGGCTCTGACCCTCTTCTGTACTACTTCTGCAGGCTCTGACCCTCTCCTTTACCATGTCTGCTGTCTCTGCCCGTCTCCTGTTCTATTTCTGCAGTCTCTGACCATCTCCTGTACCATGTCTGCAGTCTCTGACCCTCTCCTGTACTATTTCTGCAGTCTCTCACCATCTCCTGTACCATTTCTGCAGTCTCAGACCCTCTCCTGTATTATGTCTGCAGTCTCTGACCATCTCCTGTAATATGTCTGCAGTCTCTGATTATCTCCTGTAATATGTCTGCAGTCTCTGACCCTCTCCTGTACTATGTCTGTAGTCTCTGACTATTTCTTGTACTATGTCTCCAGTCTCTGACCCTCTCCTGTTGTATGTTTTGCAGTCTGTGACAATCTCCTGTGGTATTTCTACAATAAAGGGGGCTACAGGTACAGTAGGTGGTGAGGGAAGGTGTACCTAGGCATGGTGGATAGTGAGGGATGGGGGTCCCAGGCATGTTGGGTGGTGAGGGAAGTGGGCTGTAGGTGCAGTGGGTGGTAAGGCAAGGGAGGCTGCAGGCACAGTAGATAATGAGGAAAGGGGTCCCAGGTGTAGTGGGTGGTAATGGAAAGAATGCCTAGGCACAAGTGGTGGTTAAGGCAGGGCTGTAGAGGAAATTTTAATGTAGCATACAGGGCAAGGGGCATCATAATCCAGGGCCCACCAAAATCCTCAGCACCAGGCCTATGATGCTCCTAATCCAGACTGAACGATCAGGCCGCAAAGGTCACACTTGCAATCGGGCCCTGGAGTTCCACCACTAATATTTTTTTTTTATAATGGCACACAGTGAAATAATTAAAAAGTGCCATTATAAAAAAAAAAAAACATTGTGACAGATTGTCACACAAAAATTAATGAGATCTGTGATCAAAGAGGGTATTGTGCTATTATTTAATGACACTGCACAAAACCATTTTTTTTTTTTTTTTTTTTTGAGGGGTGGGGAGGTGCAAGTAGCTAGTCTTGCCTAGGATGCAAAATAGTCTAGCACCAGCCCTGCACTTAACCAAACACAGGCAGTAGGTCTGGTGGCTATACTTGTGTCTAATTGGGTCCTAAAACTAAACAGCACTCTACCATAGACTTGCAATGCACAAATTAATAGAGTGGGATGTTTCTCCTCTTTAGACTGAGACTGGTATTATTAGTTGTGGTACAATTGTGCAACAAAAGCTTCAGGTTTGGGGTGCTGAGATTTAGATACATAGATATCATATTGCCCTGGGTACAGCTGAATTATGAAACCCTTTTTGTACATAATCTGCCCCCAATGTAATTTGATTATTTTACCACTGCTAAAATGTGCTAATATAGGCAGTATGGGGTCTAGTATATTGTACAGACCAACAAACCAGATAAAGGACTATTTGATTTTCTTCAACTATGAGTCCTCTGACTGTTCTAAATATTCCCTGCACAGCCTTCCCCCTGCAGGTCTCATGCTACTTTTAGCCATTAATGTAATAAAGTGGCCAGAACAGAACAGCTAAGTCAGATAAAAGTTTTCATAGTGTCTTGATTTTAGGATTTGGCACTAATCCCTCTAACCTGTTGAGTTAGCTCAACACCATTTATATGATGTATGGAAAGCATAGGTCATAATGAGATTGTGACTCACTGTTGTCAGTTTTCACTAAAGAGAACCCCAAAATTAAATTTGTTCTAAAGCTGGAGATTTGAGGGGGGGGGGGGTGTCTCTGGCATGGGTATTTCACCTTGGACAGCTCTTTCTGTAGATCCTGACCCATTATTCCCCTAAGCCAGTGCCAGAAAGTAGAGGATATACCATTAAATGCCAAGAGACTGATGGGCGTCTTTGTGGCCTCCAGTTGATATTCCTGATAAACATTTTTATTTTATAGGTTGTGACATTATAAAAGGCAAGGTGATTGATGCACATTATGTTTCACCTTGCATGTGTTAATTTGCTGTGGAATCAGGTCGAGGTTTTACCAGCCACCTTAACCCCCCTGACGGTATTCCCGAGTCTGACTCGGGGTGGATTTTTCATACCAAAAGCGGTATCCCCGAGTCAGACTCGGGACAGCGTCGCTGGATCCAGGAGGAGGTTTACTTACCTTCTCCTTCGGATCCAGCGTTGTCTCCCCGCTGTATGAGCGAGCCGTGTCTCGCTCGATGCATCACATCGCCGATCTCCGTGCCCTGCGAGCGTTGCGACGCACGGGCACGGAGATCGGCGCCAAATTCAAAAAAGTGAAAACAGTATACATACAGTATAATGTAATCTTACAGATTACATTGCTGTATGTAAATATTTCACATCCCCGTTGTCCCTAGTGGTCTGCCCAGTGTCCTGCATGCAGTTTTATATAATAAAAACTGTTCTTTATGCCTGGAAACTGGAGATTGTCCATAGCAACCAAAACTGTCCCTTTACATCAAAAATGATTTTAGACCAGCTGGAAAACAGCGATAATAAATTGGAATCACTCGCAGAATTGAGCGATAGCGATTTGTGGGGAGATCCGTCATCAAATACTGAAAAGTAATGACAGTGACAATTCTGCAACTGAGCAAATTTCAGTGTTTTTGATTTGATTACATTATTGAATAATTTTTATTATTGTTATATTATTATTTGGTACAATTATTTATAATTATTTATTATATTATAATTTATGATTTAATTTTTCAAACTTTATCATACCCGGGATGTCTGCTAGACTCTGGTTTGGACAGATTTAAGAGAGTTATTCCTAAGAATTGCAGGACTACAATATAAAACGCCAAATTTTCATGCAAAATAATGGTACCGCTTTTAGCACCTAAAATCCGAAATAATCGTACCGCCAGGGAGGTTAACAGGGTTGGTTCTGGACCAGATTTTGTGGTCCACTAACAGATGGTATAAATTAAGCAGGACTAGAGCAAAAGATTTCTCTTGGCCTGGGACTCAGGAAGCAAAAACCTGAGAGAGCTGCTTATGTGAAGTTTGCTTTGTAAGAGAAAAAAAATGACATTATCTTTGTTTTGTGGGTGACTGCGAGAAGCCCTTCACCTGTTGAGTTAGGAACCTGCAATGTTCAATTAGTGCCTGGATGGCAAGGATTTATTTTCTGTTTTGTTTGTGTTATTTTCATGTAACCTTTTAAAAAATAAAACTGGCTACAAGTCAGATTTTAAGAAAATTGCCGTTGAGACTACCTTTTTTCCCAGGGAAGGGGATCCCCTTTGAGCTAACCCCTGACAAGGTGTAATCATTTTCTTATATATTTATTAATTTATTTATTTATCAAAAGTTATGTTTTGCTTATTATTCCTTTGTGATTTAGTTACTACTATATGACCAGCTTTGTCACAATATTAATACATTTGTCTCTTTTATGGTTCCAAAAGAGTTTGTTTTGTAACTTTAAGAGCACAATAGTTAAAAATTTGTATCAGCTATTCTAGTTATAAAATTATTTCAGCTTTACAGTCTCAGATAAAGAAATTATATTTTTTAAAAAGCAATGTTGAGGGTTAAAACATTCTTTTTAACTAAAAAAAAAGACTAGTTTGAAGAGTAATCTGGTAATTAGCATACTATATTGATTGATCAAACATCCTATAATGTACAGGAATTCCACCCACTTCACCAGAAGGATAGTTAAAGATTTTTACTTCTGTTTATCCAGGCAATATCTATCTTGTAAAACATAAACAGAGCTGGCAGGGACCATTGATGTCTCCTAGGACATTGGGCTTCAAAATACAAAGTCCTGATTCACTGTTTTTTATGCTGTGACTTAGACATGTGCATTCGTTTTCGTCCGAATGCATTTTCGTCCGAATTTCAGCTATTTTCGTTTTCGTTTTGACAAACGATAACGAAAGCACAAAATCCGAAAAACGAAAGATCCGACATAAATAAATGCTTTATTTTCGTTTTCATTGTTACAACAGTTCGATATAGAATAGGAGATTCGACATGACTCTGACAACAATCTGTGTCTATAGAACCTGTGTTTGAATGTGCCTAACCTTACCTCTATTAGTCCAAGATTATATAGAGAAAATATTCGACAGAGAAAAAAGATTTGACAGAGAGAAAAGATTCTGCAAGATACTGTCCTAAAAAGTGTTTGGGGACCCGGGTCCTGCCCCAGGGGACATGGATCAATGCAAAAAAAAGTTTTAAAAACGGCCGTTTTTTCGGGAGCAGTGATTTTAATAATGATTAAAGTGAAACAATAAAAGTGTAATATTCCTTTAAATTTCGTAGGGGGGGGTTGTCTATAGTATGCCTGTGAAGGGGCGCATGTTTCCCGTGCTTAGAATTGTCCCTGCACAAAGTGTCATTTATGCAGGAAAAAAAGTCCTTTAAAATCACTCGCAGCTATTATGAATTGTCGGCTCCCGTAATACAGAGAACACTCATTGAAAGTCATTGATAAAAAAATTAAAAAATAAATTAAAAAAAAAGCGTGGGGGTCCCCCAAATTCAATTATCAGGCCCTTCAGGTCTGGTATGGATATTAAGGGGAACCCTGCCTCAAATTTAAGAAAAAATTTGACGTGTGGTTGCCCCTAAATATCCATAACCAGACCCTTCAGGTCTGGTATGGATATTAAGGGGAACCCCGCGTCAAATAAAAAAAAAAAATTGACGTGGGGTTCCCCCTAAAAATCCATACCAGACCCTTTATCCGAGCACGCAACCTGGCAGGCCGCAGGAAAAGAGGGGGGGACGAGAGAGCGGCCCCCCCTCCCTCCTGAACCGTACCAGGCCACATGCCCTCAACATTGGGAGGATGCTTTGGGGGTCTGTGACCCCTCAAAGCACCTTGTCCCCATGTTGATGAGGACAAGGGCCTCATCCCCACAACCCTGGCCGGTGGTTGTGGAGGTCTGCGGGCGGGGGGCTTATCAGAATCTGGAAGCCCCCTTTAACAAGTGGACCCCCAGATCCCGGCCCCCCCCTGTTTGAAATGGTAAGGGGGTACAAAAGTACCCCTACCATTTCACAAAGAAAGTGTAAAAAATGGTTAAATAAAACAAACACACTTTTGAAAAATTCCTTTATTAAAAATAAAAAAATAAAAAAAAGATTAAGGGTCTGGTATGGATTTTTAGGGGGAACCCCACGTCAAATTTTTTTAAAATTTGACGCGGGGTTCCCCTTAATATCCATACCAGACCTGAAGGGTCTGGTTATGGATATTTAGGGGGAACCCCACGTCAAATTTTTTCTTAAATTTGAGGCAGGGTTCCCCTTAATATCCATACCAGACCTGAAGGGCCTGGTAATTGAATTTGGGGGACCCCCACGCTTTTTTTATTTATTTATTTATTTATTTATTTTTTTATCAATGACTTTCAATGAGTGTTCTCTGTATTACGGGAGCCGACAATTCATAATAGCTGCGAGTGATTTTAAAGGACTTTTTTTCCTGCATAAATGACACTTTGTGCAGGGACAGTTCTAAGCACGGGAAACATGCGCCCCTTCACAGGCATACTATAGACAACCCCCCCCCCCCTACAAAATTTAAAGGAATATTACACTTTTATTGTTTCACTTTAATCATTATTAAAATCACTGCTCCCGAAAAAACAGCCGTTTTTAAAACTTTTTTTTGCATTGATCCATGTCCCCTGGGGCAGGACCCAGGTCCCCAAACACTTTTTAGGACAGTAACTTGCAAATTAGCCTTTAAAATGAGCACTTTAGATTTTGAACGTTGGAGTCCCATAGACTTTAATAGGGTTCTAAAGTATGCTATATACTAGCTCCGTCGAATCTTCTTTATACATTCGACAGACACCATAAGCCTTCAAAGACAGATTCGACCGTGATTCATGTGGATTTTCGGACGAATGCAATTTTTGAACGAAAAACGAAATAAATAAAAACGAATTTCGGGAGTAACTAAATAAATTAAGTTTTCAGACGAAAACGAAATTCCGAAACGAAATATTTTACTCTGCACATGTCTACTGTGACTTCATTGCAGACTTGACTGTCAGAAAATACTTTAAACTAAATCTATAATTGTATTAACTGAAGGTTTTTTTTTTTTTTTTTCACATGAGTTGGTGTTATACCTTTTAAGCACCTAGCAAACTTATTTCATCAAAATATTTTTTAGAAGCATCACTTTCTAAAGCCCCTCCAGCCACACGTCTGTCATCCAGTTCTAATTGTCAAAAAGGTCCCAAGATGCCCACTCAGATGTATAGTATTTTATAGCAACAAATAGTGAACAATTGCACATTATTATTACAGGTAGTTATAGTCTCGTCAATTTATGCAAAACTTTACACACAATATATTGTACATTCACATCAGTCTCCAACTCTCAGAGCTTACAATTGAAGGTCCCTAACTCCCATTTATACATACACATACTAGAGCAAATTTAGACAGGAGAAAATTTACATACTGGCACGTTTTTGTAGTGTGGAAGGAAACCGGAGTACCCAGAGGAAACCCATGCAGGAACAGGGAGAACATGCAAACCCCGTACAGGTAGTACTGTGGTTGGGATTTGAGCAGTCATAAACTACTACTATGAGTTAACATAAAATGTATCTATTACAGTTATAGTTTTGTATTATGAAAATAACGAATTGCTCTGCTTTAGTTTTCCTATACGCACACAATGCATAAAACACAGCAGTGGAAAATTGGTTACTTCAAACTGTAAACAAGTAGAACCAATCCATCCTTCTCAGTACTCCCCATTTATTTACCCCCTTAAGGACCAGGCCATTTTTTGCAATACGGCACTGTGTCACTTTAACTGACAGTTACGTGGTTGTGCAACATTGTACCTAAACAAAATTGATGTATTTTTTTCTCACAAATAGAGCTTTCTTTTGCTGGTATTTCATCACCTCTGCGGTTTTTATATTTTATGTTATAAACAAAAAAAGACTGACATTTTTGAAAATTTGGAAATGTATATGTAAGCAACAAACTGCTGTTAGTTGGATTGATGTGTCTGTGGTGAGCTCTAGGATCTCACATACTTTCTGCCAGAATGGCTATATCAAGATGCAATCCCACCATATGTGTTGCAAGGTACCTTTCGCCTGGTTACAATGCCAACAAAGATCCAAAGCTATGGATACCCGTCTTTGTATTTTAATTGGTGTGATTGATCAGCGATTTTTAGCAGGACTGTGACATTGCAGCATCAGCTCGTACACGTTTGACACTTTTTTCGGACCTGTGATATTTATACAGCGTTCAGTGCTATAAAAACACACTGATTACTGTATAAATGGCACTGGCAGGGAAGGGGTTAACACCAGGGGGTGAGAAAAGGGTTACATTTGTCCTAGGGAGGCGTTTCTATCTACAGACCATTAGGAACAGACGATCACACTGTATTCCCCTGACAGAACAAAAATCTCTTTGTACACATTGACAGATCCCCATTCTGGTTCTCTGTGGAGCTATTGCAGGTGGGTGGCAGACATCACGTTTGCCGGTCACTCGCAGAGTGCGCACCCACTGTATCTATTGCACAAAGTGATGTACACCTACGGCAATTCGCGCAATAGAACCGACCTGCCACAGTATAACTACGGTGGCTGGTTTGCAAGTGGTTAAACGTTTCCCTCTTTTGGACACAAGGGAAATATATATTTATTTTATTCAAATTATCATGATTAAACCTTTCTTTTCCTTTTTACACAATGCATAAATGCAATTTATTAAACAAACTCTTGTCTCCAGCTATCTTATTAGTTAGATATTCCATTAACATAATACTTAAATTAAATACTTTAACCACTTGCCGACCGCCGCACGACGATGTACGTCCATTTTTTGAAGAGGGATATCTCGGTAACGGCAGCAGCTGCTGCCACAACCGAGGTGTCCATCTCTTCAGGCGGCGGTCGGCTGTACGATAACGGTGGTCTCCGCGGCGGATTCGCCGCGAGATCACCGCTATCGGCGGCGGGAGAGGTGCCACCCCCCCTCCCGCCGCCCTCCCGCACCTTCCGCCGCTTACCGGAGCCGTCGGTAGCGGCGGAGGCGATCGGGTCCTTCTGTCGGCTGGGCATAGAGACAAGTGAGGCTAAGATGGCCCCCACTCGTCTCTATACCATAGGAGGGTGGAAGCGACGTCAAAACGTCACTTCCGCCCATACCTCTTAAAGGTATATTTTTTTTTTTAAATGTCAGATTTTCTTTTTTTTTTTTTTTTTTTTTTTTTTTTGCATTTTAGCCCAAATATGAGATCTGAGGACCTTTTGACCCCAGATCTCATATTTAAGAGGACCTGTCATGCTTTTTTCTATTACAAGGAATGTTTACATTCCTTGTAATAGGAATAAAAGTGATCCATTTTATTTTATTTTTTTTAAAAAGTGTAAAAATAAATAAAATAAATTAAAATAAATAAGAAAAAAAAAAAAATTTAAAAACACCCCGTTACGACGAGCTTGCGCACAGAAGCGAGCGCATACGTGAGTAGCGGCCGCATATGAAAACGGTGGTCAAACCACATATGTGAGGTATCACCGCAATCGGTAGAGCGAGAGCAATAATTCTAGCCCTTGACCTCCTCTGTAACGCAAAAAATGCAACCTGTAGAATTTTTTAAATGTCGCTTATGCAGATTTTTGAGGCTAAAAGTTTGACGCCATTCCACGAGCGGGCGCAATTTTGAAGCGTGACATGTTGGGTATCAATTTACTCGGCATACCATTATCTTTCACAGTATAAAAAAAATTGGGCTAATTTTACTGTTGTCTTATTTTTTTATTCAAAAAAGTGAATTTTTTCCAAAAAAAGTGCGCTTCTAAGACCGCTGCGCAAATACGGTGTGAAAAAAAGTATTTCAATGACCGCCATTTTATTCTCTAGGGTGTTAGAAAAAAAACAATATAAAATGTTTGGGGGTTCTAAGTAATTTTCTAGCAAAAAAAACTGTTTTAAACATGGAAACACCAAGTCCGAAAAAGAGGCCTGGTCCTTAAGTGGTTAATACTTACATATTTATAAACAATAATTTACCTATATATACTCTCTACGACCTATACTCTTATAACTTACTCATTTTATAACTAAAACATATATTTATAACTCATTAAACATCTGAGAGATTCTCCACAATTTCCCATATTTCACTTAGTTTTAAATAATAATTGAAAATAGATAATTTCTTAATTTTATTTGGCACAATAAATCTCAATGCATTGTTAGCTCTGTGGTATTTGCCCCATTCTAGAGGTGGTTTAGGTGCTCCTGATATCATAAAATACTATTATGCCACTCACCTCAGGGTAACTGCCTTGTGGTCAACCAGATTAGTGTCTAGCAGATGGTCAGAAATCAAAATAAGTATCACCTGCCCAGTACATCCCTGTGCAATGCTTTGGTCAACCTTGGATACGTCTATTTCCCAACTAAGGAGTTTGTTATGTCTTAATCTGAGTAATCTGAGGTTGTTCACCCTTTCTATATGGAAAACATGTCTACAATGGTCCTCTCTCCCTTCTTCACGCCCACCTCAACTAAATGTGCTTTTTAACCCAGGTATTTTTGATGGCCTATCCTATAATCGAATGTACCTTTGCAAGCCGGCATTTTCCAGCTTCAAAATATGGTTCATCCACTCATCTTTATTCTTTTGCTGAGATCCAACACAAAGACCAGGTTTCTAAGCAACTCCTGTTCTCCTATCTCCAATTTAAACATTATTTTGCATTTAAATCCTCGTCCCTAACTCTAGATAAGCCCACTGCATTTGAACTCTTGTGTGCCCAAGGTTCCTATCAAACCCAATTAATATAGTTTATTTATATAATCTTTCATGATGCTATTCCCCTTAATAATTCTTACAATCCCTATATGCAAAAATGGTCTCAAATTACTCAACGGCCCATCTCTCTCCCACAATGGCAAAAAAATTATGACTAGGTTTACAGTACTTCAAGATGCATGGAGCAGAGAGAGACTATAAAGGTATTGGGTTTCTGTTACAGAACTCCAGAGGTTTTTCACAGATATAGCCCTGATGTTTTCTTGCTGTGCTGGAGGTGCCGTGGTGATATTTTTTGGGACTGTCCTATTATCTGACCTTTTTTGGTTCTCAATTCAGTTTCTTCTACAAAACCTTCTTGGGATAAATCTTCCCCTGGACCCAATCCATTTCAGTTGACTTTTATTAGCTGTTAATCAGGTTATACCCCTAAGATGGTTGTCTCCCCCCCTCCCAATTGTTAAAGGCTATAGCTCATATTCAGCTGTGGTACATGATTCCCTGCCCCAATTTTTGAAAAATCTGGATTTATGTGATAATCAATCTCTTAACCCAGAACTATTTTCCCATGCTCCTGAATAATTACCTTGTATTCTACAATATTTAATTACCCTTATCACCATTCTTTTCTCCTTATTTACCATGGTGTACTCTAGCCCCCACAGTTATTTTCCCCTTGATGTCATTTTTCCTTCTGATATCGTTATACTGAGAAGCCTTGTACTGGCCAAACCTAATGAGCTATAATAGGTTCTATGTGTTCCCCTAAATTCAATTACCAGGCCCTTCAGGTCTGACATGGATATTAAGGGGAACCCCGTGTCAAATTAAAAAAAAAATTGACGTGGGGGTCCCCCCAAATATCCATACCAGACCCTTCAGGTCTGATATGGATATTAAGGGGAACCCCGCATCAAATTTAAAAAAAAAAATTGACGTGGGGGTCCCCCTAAAAATCCATATCAGACCCTTTATCCGAGCACGCAACCTGGCAGGCCGCAGGAAAAGAGGGGGGGACGAGAGAGCGGCCCCTCTCCCTCCTGAACCGTACCAGGCCACATACCCTCAACATTGGGAGGATGCTTTGGGGGTCTGTGACCCCTCAAAGCACCTTGTCCCCATGTTGATGAGGACAAGGGCCTCATCCTCACAACCCTGGCCGTTGGTTGTGAGGGTCTGCGGGCGGGGGGCTTATCAGAATCTGGAAGCCCCCTTTAACAAGGGGACCCCCAGATCCTGCCCCCCCCTGTTTGAAATGGTAAGGGGGTACAAAAGTACCCCTGCCATTTCACAAAGAAAGTGTCAAAATGGTTAAATAAGACAAACACACTTTTGAAAAATTCCTTTATTAAAAATAAAAAAAATAAAAAAAAGATTCCAGCGGTGCTAATCCACTCTTGCTATCCAGCGACGGGTCTCCGGGGTCCAGCGATGGATGATCATATCCAGCGACGGGGGATCTCTCAGTCCAGCGCTGTCCATACATCCTTCTTCTGTCTCCACTCCGGAGACACTGCAGAGATCCCAGCGCTGACGTTTCTTATATTAAGAGGACGGGGCCACCCGTCACCTGACCCCGCCCCTCTGACGCTGGAGAGGGAAGCCAGGGGTTCCCCAGTGACGTGTGGGTGACCCGCCCCCTCTGATGTAACGGAAACCTGCGCAGGTAGGGCCTGGTAATTGAATTTAGGGGAACCCCCACGCTTTTTTTTTAAAATTTTATTTTTATTTTTTTATCAATGAATGAATGAATTGTCGGCTAATGCAGAGAACACTCATTGAGTGTTCTCTGTATTACGGGACCCGACAATAGCCGCAAGTGATTTTAAAAGACTTTTTTTCCTGCACAAATGACACTTTGTACAGGGACAGTTCTAAGCACCAGAAACATGCGCCCTTTCACAGGCATACTATAGATACCCCCCAGCTACGAAATTTAAAGGAATATTACACTTTTATTGTTTCGCTTTAATCATTATTAAAATCACTGCTCCTGAAAAAACGGCCGTTTTTAAAACTTTTTTTTGCATTGATCCATGTCCCCAGGGGCAGGACCCGGGTCCCCAATCACTTTTTAGGACAGTAACCTGCATATTAGCCTTTAAAATGAGCACTTTAGATTGTGAACGTTCGAGTCCCATAGACTTTAATAGGGTTCTAAAGTTCACACGAAGTTTAGGTCTGTTCGCAGGTTCTGGTGCGAACCGAACAGGGGGGTGTTCGGCTCATCCCTAAATAGGAGTATAATATGCATGACGTATAATAAAAAGTTGGAAAATATTTTATGGATGCATATTTTATTGTCTTTATCCCCCATCCTGAAAGAAAAATATGACTGAAACATTTATATGTTTAGGGCAGTGTTGGGGGAAAAGTAGATTTCTCAAAACACACACCATTGACATTCAAACCGCTCAACTAATAAAACTAGAAATATGATTCATTGGGATAAAGAAGTTGTGTGTATCATAAATAATTGCCATTTATTTAAATTTTTTATAAAATACTTGATTTTCAGTTTTTTGTCCTTTGTCACTAATCAGCACTGATGATCTTCTGCAGCCCCTAAGAGGCATGTATTGCAATAATGGGTGCATAGCATCAATAAGGCCGCAACAGTGGATCACCCCTGTGTAATTTGTCTTGAAAAGGCCACATGTAGCCTCTATCAACAGTCCTGTGATAAAATGACAATGCAGAAGCACATTAACCACTTCAGCTCCGGACCAATAAACACCTTAAGGACCAGAGGTCTTTTTGCAATTTCGCACTGCGCTGCTTTAACTGGTAATTGCGCGGTCATGCAATATTGCACCCAAACGAAATTTGCGTCCTTTTCTTCCCACAAATAGAGCTTTCTTTTGATGGTATTTGATTGCCTCTGCGATTTTTTTTTTTTTGCGATATAAATGGAAAAAGAGCGAAAATTTTGAAAAAAAAAGATATTTTCTTCTTTTTGTTATAAGAAAAATCGAATAAACTAAATTTTAGTCATACATTGAGGGCAAAATTTATTCAGCCACATGTCTTTAGTAAAAAAAATGTCAATAAGCGTATATTTTTTGGTTTGCGCAAAAGTTATAGCGTCTACAAACTAGAGTACATTTTCTGGAATTTACACAGCTTTTAATTTATGACTGCCGATCTCATTTCTTGAGGTGCTAAAATGGCAGGGCAGTACAAATCCCCCCCAAATGACCCCATTTTGGAAAGTAGACACCCCAAGGAAATTGCTGATGGGTATGTTGAGCCCATTGAATATTTATTTTTTTTGTCCTAAGGGATTGAATAATGACAAAAAAAAAAAAAAATTTTTTTTTACAAAAAGTTGTCACTAAATGATATATTGCTCACACATGCCATAGTTATATGTGGAATTGCACCCCAAAATATATTCCGCTACTTCTCCCGAGTATGGGGATACCACGTGTGTGGGACTTTTTGGGAGTCTAGTCGCGCACGGCACCCCGAAAACCAATCACCACCTTCAGGATTTCTAAGGGTGCAAATTTTTGATTTAACTCCTCACTACCTATCACAGTTTCGAAGGCCATAAAATGCCAAAATAGCACAAAACCCCCCAAAATGACCCCATTTTGGAAAGTAGACACCCCAAGCTATTTACTGAGAGGCATGTTGAGTCCATGGAATATTTTATATTTTGCCACAAGTTGCGGGAATATTACAAACTTTTTTTTTTTGCACCAAGTTGTCACTAAATGATATATTGCTCACACATGCTATGGGCATATGTGAAATGACACCCCAAAATACATTCTGCTGCTTCTCCCGAGTACGGGGATACCACATGTGTGGGACTTTTTGGGAGTCTAGTCGCGCACGGCACCCCGAAAACCAATCACCACCTTCAGGATTTCTAAGGGTGCAAATTTTTGATTTAACTCCTCACTACCTATCACAGTTTCGAAGGCCATAAAATGCCAAAATAGCACAAAACCCCCCAAAATGACCCCATTTTGGAAAGTAGACACCCCAAGCTATTTACTGAGAGGCATGTTGAGTCCATGGAATATTTTATATTTTGCCACAAGTTGCGGGAATATTACAAACTTTTTTTTTTGCACCAAGTTGTCACTAAATGATATATTGCTCACACATGCTATGGGCATATGTGAAATGACACCCCAAAATACATTCTGCTGCTTCTCCCGAGTACGGGGATACCACATGTGTGGGACTTTTTGGGAGTCTAGTCGCGCACGGCACCCCGAAAACCAATCACCACCTTCAGGATTTCTAAGGGTGCAAATTTTTGATTTAACTCCTCACTACCTATCACAGTTTCGAAGGCCATAAAATGCCAAAATAGCACAAAACCCCCCCAAATGACCCCATTTTGGAAAGTAGACACCCCAAGCTATTTACTGAGAGGCATGTTGAGTCCATGGAATATTTTATATTTTGCCAAAAGTTGCGGGAATATTACAAACTTTTTTTTTTTTTGCACAAAGTTGTCACTAAATGATATATTGCTCACACATGCTATGGGCAGAAGTCAAATTACACCCCAAAATAAATTCTGCTGCTTCTCCCGAGTACGGGGATACCACACGTGGGGGACTTTTTGGGAGCCTAGCCACGTACGGGACCCCGAAAACCAAGCACTGCCTTCCGGATTTGAATATAAAATGCTATAAAAAACAAACTAACCAGAGTCACCCATAACACTTATACGGTGATCAGTGGTGAAAGGGTTAACTAGGGGCAATCAGAGGGTTCAAATTTTTATTAGGTAGTATATGGGGGTCCCTGGCGCTATATAAAAACCTGACGGGGAACCTAAATAACTAACTGGCTAACCAGCGTCACCAGTGACACTTATACTGTGATCGCTGGTGAAAGGGGGTGAAAGGGTTAACTAGCAGCAATCAGGGGGTTAAAACCATTATTGGGTAGTATATCGGGGTACCTAGCGCTATAAAAACCTGGCGGTGAACCTAAAAAAATAACTAGCTACCTAGCGACACTAGCGACACTGATGCAGCGTTCAGAAAAATTATCGCTTAGTGACACTGGCAAAAGGGGGTGAAAGGGTTAACTAGCGGAAATCAGGGGGTTAAAACCATTATTGGGTAGTATATCGGGGTACCTAGCGCTATAAAAACCTGGCGGTGAACCTAAAAAAATAACTAGCTACCTAGCGACTGTAGCGACACTAATGCAGCGATCAGAAAAACGATCGCTTAGTGACACTGGCAAAAGGGGGTGAAAGGGTTAACTAGCGGCAATCAGGGGGTTAAAACCATTATTGGGTAGTATATCGGGGTACCTAGCGATATAAAAACCTGGCGGTGAACCTAAAAAAATAACTAGCTACCTAGCGACACATGCAGCGATCAGAAAAATGATCGCTTAGTGACACTGGCAAAAGGGGGTGAAAGGGTTAACTAGCGGCAATCAGTGGGTTAAAACCATTATTGGGTAGTATATCGGGGTACCTAGCGCTATAAAAACCTGGCGGTGAACCTAAAAAAATAACTAGCTACCTAGCGACTGTAGCGACACTAATGCAGCGATCAGAAAAACGATCGCTTAGTGACACTGGCAAAAGGGGGTGAAAGGGTTAACTAGCGGCAATCTGGGGGTTAAAACCATTATTGGGTAGTATATCGGGGTACCTAGCGATATAAAAACCTGGCGGTGAACCTAAAAAAATAACTAGCTACCTAGCGACACATGCAGCGATCAGAAAAATGATCGCTTAGTGACACTGGCAAAAGGGGGTGAAAGGGTTAACTCTAGGGGCAATCAGGGCGTTAAATCTTTATTGGGGGGTGATAGGGGGCTACCCTGGACCTAACACTAACTGTCCTGACAGTTTTTACTGTCACAACTGACACTGAATGCATTGATCAGTAAAGAAATGATCAATGCAATCAGTGACACTGTGACTGGGGGGGGAGGGGGGGCGGGGGGGGGATCGGGGGGCGATCGGGGGGGGTTTGTGTGCCTGTGTGTACCTACATGTCAGTGTAGTGTTGGTGCACACTTACTTTTACTCTTCTCCTCGTAGTCCGGTCAAAAAGACCGCCCCGAGGAGAATGACATCACTTCCTCCTTCCTGTGTAAACAATACACAGGGGAGGAAGCTTCTCATTGGCCAGGAGCGATCCAGAGGGGGTGGTCGAAAACCAACGGCCATCCCCTCATCACGGAGCGCTCCTGGACCGATCGGACCCCCCACCCGCTGGAAGGCAATCACGTAGATGTACGTGATTGTGCCTGCCTGTGCCATTGTGCTGACGTACAATGGCAATACGGCGGTCCTTAAGTGGTTAAAGAAACTGGGAGAGAGCATTGCTACCCTTTTACCGTACGTGACTTACAGGGATTTTCATGTCAGGATTCCCAGGTATTATTTTAATAAAAGCTGAGAATTTACAAATATTGAAAATAAAATTTAAAATAGATTTTTTATTTTATTTATTAAGATAAAGTTAAAACTTACATGTTGATTAGCTATACTTTAACAAAGAACCACAGATATACACATTAACTGATGTTTCAATACAGAATTCCTGCTTTCTTGCACTTTTCTAAAGGGGCTTTTGTATGCTGTTTTAATTACTTTGACAGGAAACTTTTACTAAGAATGGCTTATGTTTATTTCTGTAGTTTTGTATTCTGAATAGGAGTTTAGATATTACTGAAGATTAAAAATTGTTCCTGTGGCTTTGAATTACATGGTGTATTTGCATTCTGTGTGTGCAGCTCTTTACTGCAGTAAAATTATCAAGATTTCTATCCAGACTTATATTAATATACAATCTCAAAATCCAGTACAAATCTTTTGAGCTTGAAATAATCAGATTCTATGGTAACTGTGCTTATAAATGACATTGCTAGACTTAAGCCAATGCAATACTGTGTTGCCATTCTCTTGGAAGTTATCTGGCCTCCTACTTGTTATTTGATAGTTTGATAGCTGTCTGTAACCAAGAGCTGTGAGGAGGAATGTGTTATTGAACATAAATGGATTATACTAACTCAGTTCTCTTTGATACCTTTATGTTTGGCTATCAAATTATTTTTTTCAGTACTTTTACCAAATAACTCTTTCAGATTTACCACATATGGCAGCTAAAAAGTGCAACTATGTGTGTGATATGTTCATCATTTAATTTATTAAGTAAAAAAAAAAATCACTAAAGTATCTAATGTCTTCCAGAGGTGCTTATGAAAACAGCTAGAGTAGGCAAACCATATCCTGACTCATGCTGTACATTTGTGAGTCTATAATTGGAAAAGGGTTATTCAGAGCTGGATGACTCATCTCAGCAGGTTTCTGGTGCCTCTCCCTGTTTCCAGAGTGTTAAAGAATGTTCTGGAAGATAGTGGGTGGAGACTAGGAGGAGCTGCTTAGCATATTTGGAGGTACCTGGCTAATCCTCGGGAGTGGGCCTGGCAGGGAGCCTTTAAATATTGATGAGTATAGCCAGCAGGGGCCTTTGGGTGGAAGATGAAGATACAGTGCTGAGGAGGTTGTCAGTGGCCCTGAGGGGTACCCCCTAATCTGGCGGGGCTGTCCCGCCTTCGGCCAGGGTGCTGGAAGGATCCTGCCAAAGACACAAAGGGAAGAAGCCTTCCTGGAGGTATGGGAGCAAAGAGAGGACAGTGAGTAACGCAACACTAGTGGGAACTAACAAAGTGGAGGATGTAACATGTAGCTAGTCTCCCTTGAAGACAGCAGTGGGCTTAAGTCTTCTACCTTTTCCCTCATCTCCAGAGAGAGTCAGCTGGGTGGGCAGGTGAAGAGTCAGTTGGGCAGACTGGTGTATTGAGGCAGCCAGGAGGGCTGGTAAAGAGGCAGCTACAGCCAGGTGGGCTAGCATTGCCTGAAGAATTGATGATGGGATCAGTGGCCACAGAGTAAGCAGAAGGAAAGGTTACAACTGTTTCACTCAACATGCGGTATTCTAAGGCACTGTGTATTCCTGCCTGTTAAGGGTTGTTACTGAACTGACAATGAGTCTATCAGCTCCACCAGGGTAGAATAAGCAGAAGTTCAGAAAGAGAGGAGCAGGAGGAAAGTTGAAAGGAGTCTGTATATAGAAAGTTGTCCCTGAAGTTCTTGGTAAAGTCATGTGGACATCCCATAAACTCCCTATCCACATCCAAATTGATAAACCCCCTAAAAAACACAACAAAAACTAAGCTACGGACTAATTTCTGACTACTATGTGCCTGTGAAGATTGAGTGTGCCTGGCTGTGCAGGAGTGGGGGATCCCTGTTCATCTGCAGCTCCTACATGGTGTGTGCTACACTTACTGCAGGTTAGTAAATTGTTAGAGACAGAGTGGTTGGTTTGCTAGAGTCTAATATGCTGTTCAAGGGAATTTTCACTTTGAAAGCTTAGTAAATGAGGTGAAGCTCTGCTGATTTCCATAATTCAATACTTGCAAGCAATTTTTTTTTTATTTCTTTAAACCTGGTTAGGAATTCACAAAAGTGAGAATTTTTTTTTAGGGTGGTGAGAACAAAAGGTTTACACCCTTACTTCTCTATAGAAAATGAAATCATACAATTTTAAAATGAAGATTTTATTGGTTAGGCTTTGATGATGAACTATAAGTAGAAGTTTACATGTTTTTGAAGTGTTCAATAGAGTGTGGTAAGAACTTTTCTTTCCTCAGGTTCTTGTTGTTATGTCCCAATAGGGAAATATTAACTAAGTTCCTGTCCTATGTGGCACCAATTTCAGGGAAGGGAAAACAACCACGCATAAAAAAGACTGAGGTTCTACCATTTTCCCAATGTATTTAAAAAATAGTTTTAATTGCTGCCAATGCTTATTCAATTCTTATCTAATCTTTATCCAATGTGGACATTAAAAAAAAAAAAAAAAAGGTTCTAACATTTGTATTCACATGGAATTCTGCAGAGAGTCTACATATCCAGAACCGTCTTTTACCATACAAATCAACACCCATTCTGTTTATCAATGTTTTTTTTTTTAGCTTGTTACCATTTACTTATTTTCTTCTTTCTCAATTTTCTACTTCACTAAATTGAAACCGTTATGACAGAAATAAAATGAAAGCTTCAAAATACAGGAGAGGAAGTTAGCGGATTGTATTGTTAAAAAAAATAAAATAAAAAATCTACCACTTCCTATATCTTTTTAACATGTACCAGGCAAAAAGCGTTTGCTTGTGAAAAGATTTCATTAAATTTAAACACTCAAGTCATGTTTAAAACTCTCTCTAAGTTGTCCTATATATAGGTGCTGCTCATAAAGGAAAATGTGTTCAAGCATGATGAATTACTGCTTCCAAAAGTATAAATGTTATGATTGCTTCGGATCAACATACAGAAGAGCTAAGTGTTCCTTTCAAAGTATAATTACTTTAGAATTACCTATATTTCAGTTAAAGCTTGCTAACATTTGGTGGATATTTTCTGTTTAATGTATCTGCACACATACTACATTTAAAAGATTAAAGAAGGAAGACATTATTCAAATCCGTGGGATTTGGCACCATCTCTATTTTTATTGTTTTGAATTGTACTTTAGAAAAGCAGATAATTTTCTTCACAAATATTGAATTACTTTTGAAAAAAAACAAAAAACTTTACTGGGCATATTAAGTCATTTTCAAGTACTCATTTCACTAACTAATTATGCATTATTAAATCCCTTACATGTCACAAAATATAGCAAGGGGATGAAAAAAATTTTTTTTTATTATTTAAAAGCCATACTTAAAAAGAAACTTCACTTCATCCCCTTGTTTTTTCATTGGTGTTATGCAGAATTCATTAAATTAACCCAGTCAGCAAATCCAACTTAGTCCTGCTGTGATCCATCATTCCGCTAACACACTATATCTTTTGTTGCAGATATGGCAACTGCTGCTTCAGACAGACTAATCCCATGAGGGCACACAGTCCTCCCTCCTTGTGCACTGTATGAAACCCCAAAAATCCTGAAATATGTGACATGCATATCCCAAGAGGTTTTAGCCCTTGTACACACGGTTGGACATTCCGACAACAAAATTAGTTGGATTTTGTCCGAAACTTGTGTACACATGGTCGGACAAAGTTGTCGGACAATCCGATCGTACGAAAGGTGACAAAGTTATTTCATTAAGACTGGTCTAGGAATTTGATCTGAGCCTGCGTGGCACTTTGTTCGATCGTAATTCTCTACACACAATCGGACAAAGTCCGATCGGATCATGTTGTCGGAAAGTTTTATAGCCCAGCTCTAAAACTTTGTCCGTCGGATATTCCGATGGAAACAGTCCGATGGAGCCCACACACAGTCGGATTATCTGACAACACGGTCCGATCGGACATTTTCCGTCGGAATGTCCGACCGTGTGTACAAGGGCTTAGAGTGGCAGAGATGTCATTCTTGCCTAGATGAGCTTCAGACAAGTAATGTTGCTTAGGCTGTAATGATGTCAGCAGGCAGGAGGAATATGTCCTCAGCCTCACTCTCACCAAGTGATCTGACTGCAACATTGTAATTTTGTAGGCATTCAGAAGATGAGATGCTTCAGTAGGGGTTGATCTGTATTAGACATGTGTGAGCCCAGAACTGCACAGACACTGAGAATTACATATTTTTGCATTTGTGAGCATTAACATTTCAGTCCAGGAATAAGATGGTTACCCTAAATGGCAATATTTTCCATCCAACACAAAATGTGGAACTATCCTGCCACCCTGAAGAAATGTATAGTTCAATTTGTCACTTAAAATATATATATTTTCATATATTTTCATTAAATAACAATTTAGACAATTCAGACAAAACTATAAAAAGGTCTAAACATGGGGGTGTAGCCAGCTGCGGACCGTGATGGCACCATGACAGACAAACTCTGAGACGCAGGGACACACAGCGGCACAAAGCAGCTTTCCAGGGGGATTTTCTATCACCCCACCATTGCGACTGATACCCTAACAAATACCCAGAGGAACATGTCCAGGAAGCAAAAAGAGCACAGAAAGCTACAGAAGCTGACGAGTTCTTCACACAGCGGCAGCATGGAGGTAGACAAGATGGCGCCTGCTCATCCTCTACCCCGGTCCTTAATACTCCGCCCCCTCTTCTAAATCTGCATCCAATAGCAAAAATAGTGGATCTCTCAAAAACCCACAATCCTACCCTAACATATTTCAATCTGCCAGCCCTGCTAAAGCTAGATTCAGGATGGATGGCTCTGGACGCAGTCCGGAGGCCAGACCTGGCATTGATTCTGGGGAGGACCCTAGGGAGCTACCAGATAAAATTTAGGAATTACTGTACTGAAGAACACTGTATTGAAGTTGCTATCACTGAGGAGCACACTCCAGGCTGACATGATGTCCTGTATGCAAAAATTCAAAAAGGATATAAAAGTAGTAGAATCCAGGGTGGATCATATTGAAACTAAAATGAAGGCGTTTGCATCCACAATAAGCAGTCTAGTAGATACCCATGATGGGAAGGAGGAAGAGGTGAAGTTAAATCAAAAATGGCAGATATGGAAAACAGGTCCTGAAGGAATAATATGAAAATTAGAGGTATTCCTATAAATCCATCCAACAGGGAGACCTGCGGGCCTACACTGTCACTCTCTTCACATAAATCCTCCCTGATCTAACGGAGCTTGATGTCACTATAAACAGGATACATCACCTACCTAAACCATCATACCTCCCTGATCGGACACCAAGGGAATGCGATTTTGCACCTACAATTCCATTACACCAAAGAAAAACTGATGGCAGCAATGCAAAACAATGACCACATTCCTCCACAGTACCAAAACCTGCAATTTTATGCAGACCTATCCCAGTACACTCTCCAAAAGAGAAAGAGCCTCACCACATCACTAAAGCTTTCAGGAATTACAGGATAAACTACAGTTGGGGGTATCTAACAAAAATCACTATCACTAAAGAAGGAAACACATATATAGTGGACTCACTGGAAAAGGGCCTATCCTTACTGAAGGAATGGCAGATTATCCCTGAACCTGATAGCAACTCAAACCTCCCTAGGAATGCTCCACTAGTGGAGCCAAAATGGAGAGAGGTTACTGCAAAAAAACTCCACAAAATACACAGAGCCTGGTAAGCAGAGAATATGACAATGAAGTCCCTCTGGAGACAGGAGTCTCTCTCTGAAAACATCTGAGCAGCAGTTGGATTTGAACAGTTAATCCAGAATGTTTGTTCCTTTCCAGAAATCTGGAGACCAGTTGTTTACATTTACTTTTTTGTTCTTTTTTTATTACTGTCTTTCCTTCCTTTTCATCACAGTAAGTGTCTAGTAATCTGCCAAAAAGTCCTAGTTTCTGGAGAATCCTGAGGCATTACCAGACAAACTCTCCGTGTTACTATCCCCACACTTTAAAATATCAAACACCATCGAATCCTAGGAGAAGCAACATGAAGCCGATGTTTCAATACAAAGGTACAATTAAAAACTTCAGCAAAGATCAAGCCGCATAATGTGAGCACTACCAACAATGATTGTATACACACACTTTACACACAGGAAGAACAATTATAACTTTGGCCATGGGGGGGGGCTCTCTCCAAACAAACAACGTTTCTACAGAAAGACATATCCGTCTCTCATTCCTACTATATCCATATGGGGGTGACATTTATATATACTAATGCAAAAGGCCTCAATCACGCACCTAAAAGGAAATCAGTGTGGAAATAGGCCCTGCAATTTAAAAGTGATGTCCTGTGTGCATAGGAAACACATTTCTGTTAGACAGCACATCCCAAATGCTCCAATAGGAACTTTTCATATGTCTTCACTGCTACTGCAGAATCAAAGTAAGTAAAGAGGAGTCCTCAACGCAATTAGGGACACTGTATATTTCAAGATCCACAAAGAAATCAATGACCCACGAGATAGATACCTAATCTTAATATGTGACATTAATTCCACCACATATACAATTGCCAACATATATGCCTCTAACTGTTTCCTCAACAAATTGTTATGGAAAATACATATGCACCAAAGAGGATTCCAATTGATTTGTGGTGATTTTAATCTCATCCCTGACAAATCCATTGACTCAACCTCATCATCAACTCATGTGGGACCTTCTCTCCTCAATCTAATACACCATAATAGTCTATTTTATGCATGGTGTTGCTTTTATGCAGGTGAGAGAGACTTCACCACACCCCACCAATCCTACTCCCACATAGACCCTTTTCTCATGGACCAGGGTCTCTTAACAAGAACCACCATGACAGCGATCAACACCATCACATGATCAGATCATGCATCAGTGGCACTAACTATTGCAGATTTATTATCCTCCGACACTATCCCAATATGGAGAGCCAACCCACTTCTCCTTCAAAGAGAAGACACCAAAAAGACACTGTAAAGACATTTAACAGAATATTTTACAGATAATGAAACATCTGTAGCTGACGATTTTACTTCATGGAATGCCCACAAAGCGTTCATGAGGGGAAACTTTATTAAATTAGGGGCAGGAGTAAAGAGGCAGTGGCAAAAGCATTTCTGTGAGCTAATTTATGAAATACACAGCCTAGAAACTCAAAATAAACAGAACCCTTCACCCTCAACCCCCCACAAATTGACACAACTCTGATATGATCTAAGATTACATCTTCTGGAGAATTTTGAAAAGTCCTCCAGAAGATTAAAAATGATTTACCAATGGCAATAAAGCGGGGAAACTTTTGGCCCAGCGCCTCCGTGGCTGCAGGTACAAATCTAAAATCCCGTACGTAATTCACCCCCTTACCAAAGTAAACGCTACCACCCTAAAGATGTAACGGATACTTTCAGCCACTATTATGGATCCTTGTATAACCTAGAAAAAGATCCACATACTCCCCAACCAAATCCTGAATTAGTAACACATTTTCTAACCAAATTATCCCTTTCCCAGCTAACATCAGAACAACTGCAACAATTCAATTCACCCTTTGACATTCAGGAGGTAGTTAAAGCTATTCATACACTACCACTCAACAAATCCACTGGACCAGATGGATATATAAGGGAATACTACAAAACTTTCAAACAGATCGTAACACCTTATTTAGTTTATCGGCTTGTAGTTTTGCAGGCCCAATTTTTTCAGCAATCATGTCTCTATCATGAATGGGACCCGTCAGGGCTGTCCACTATCACCATTGATCTTTAACCTGTTAATAGAACCATCACATTCCTAGCCATCCCCACATCACAGGTTTTAAGATGCACAATTCTTCACACACCATCAGTTTATTTGCAGATGACGTCATCTTAATGCTCACAGATATAGAGAAATCCCTGGCTTTGGTACACCATGCATTGAAAATGTTTAACCGTCTTTCCTACTATAAAATGAATGAAACTAAATCCTACATCCTAGGGCTAAATGTTCCTCCAAATATTCAACATAAATTTACAAAATTGTATCCATACACATGGAACAGTGTAGGCATAAAATATTTAGGCATCACCCTTACACCGAAAACAGAAGACCTGTTTAAAGCTAACTCCACTCTATTTCTGGATAAGCTAAGCTCAAAACTCCAAGACTTAGCTAAAGTAGAACTCTCTTGGTCAGGTCGCTTATCAGCCTTTAAGATGATTCTCCTTCCCCAATTCATATGCCTATTCATAACACTCCCTATTCCTGTAAGCCAACTCCTTTTTTACAGCATCCCTGTCAATAGTTAATTGATACCCATGGCAATTCAAAAAGGCAATATGTGCCTTTTCTAGACTGGTTACTACTAGACAGGGAGGAGTATGAATGGTAATACTCAAAGATTACTATGCTGCCTCATTCTTAGCACAACTTAAAACATGGTTCCCTTAATCTAAAGATACCAGATGGAAAGAATTAGAACATTCCCAAACACAAGGAAACAATCTTTATCATCTCCTTCTCATGAGCCAATACAACAGTCCACAAACTGCAATTCACTTATAACCATTTCCTTCCAAGAATCCACAACAACTGCATTCCCACTTACTTTACAAAGACTAGCCACCATCATACCCAACTTGAATGTAAGTAGAGAGGTGATTAAAGAGATAAAAAAGATGTAGATGACCTGATGATAGGGCCAGCACCCAAAACCTTCAGATCCCTACAGATAAAATATGGTATCCAACTTTGAATACTATGCTTACATACAAATAGACCACTTGATCTGTTCCAACCCACACCTTCTTTATCACTACCATGGAATATAGCTACACAAAGCCTAATACAAAAATTAAAGACATATCTCTGTTTTACAAACTGCTCAACAAGAAGGATATATTCATTAAAATATACAAAATACAGGCATGGGAAAATGAGCTGAATATCAGATATATCCCTGACCAATGGAAAAAGGCATCACATATGCAGCGACAAAAAGCGTGAACCTATGGTAACTGACACAAACAATTTTACTTAGATGGTATTTAACTCCCTATAGAATTGCAAAATTCTCTCCACATACCCCTTCGATGTGCTGGAGAAATTGCAGGAAGGTTGTTACATTATACCATATACTATGGCCTGGTCTGGCTATAGCCAATTTCTGGACAGCAGTGTCTCGACTGCTTACCCGAATTCTGAAGATAAAAATACCCTTTCGCCAGGTCTAGCACTTTGTCCTTAAACATCAAATCACTACCGATAGAAGTCAAAAATATAGCCGTCCATATTCTTTTAAGTGCAAGATTAGTGCTAGTATGCCATTGGAAAGACCAAGTAGCTCCTTCTATCCAAGAGGTCATGACGACAACACACACACATGCCACATATGAGATGCTGTTTGCTTCCACACAAGGCAGGCTCCAAGAGGCCAGCTCTCGATGGAAGATTTGGTCAGAATGGTACAAAATATTCTATAGGACTTAATCTTATTCCACTACCAAACCAGAAACTTGATTTACATATATTGACTGTGTTGTTTAATTCTGTTATTGTTTGACTGTGTTATGTTATGGAAATGCAACCTTATTTCAAATGTTTTATATTTTTCCCCTTTCTCTAAATGCCCTAACCCTAATTGTTTAAACTAAAGGTTTATTAAAGACATATGTAGATATAATAAATAGACCAAGCAGAGGTCTTACGTGACATATGAACACAGATTGGTTAATGATATACCTGTAACATCATATATGATTTATTAGGAAATTAATATCCCAAATGTCCTTTTATTTCTTTCTTTTGTAATAACATTACGATATATACCAATAAAGAAATATTGAAATTAAAAAGGGCACATACATATTACACTGCAAGTAATGAATAACAACTTCTAACAACGGTCCTCCAACACAATGGTAAATGACTGTTAAATCAGTGTGCACTTAATACAGCTTGTTGGATTTCTGTAGTTAGGGCTGTAATTTATTTACACATTTTCTGTTCACTTCTTTAGGGGAATGTGGGTGAAATATGCATATAATATAGAACGGTATATTAGTGGCATAATCCAATCCATTTATTTCCTCTCCTCAACACATTACAGTAATCCACTCTTTACACATATATTATTATAGTGTTTGGCTCAGAACCTTGAAAAAAAAAAAAAAAAAAAAAACTCTATAGCAGCCACCGGTTTAAAACCTCAGGCAGCAGAAGTCTTGGGGGAGAATGTCCACTTAGAATACAACAACATGGAACTACAACCACAGCCAGGCCATATAGGGGGAAAAGGGAGAGGCAATTGGAATCATTTACTACTGCAAATTGAAATGTAGTAGATTTATTTCCTGGTCTAAATAAGTCAACCAGTTTATATAGGTCCTGTGCCAATATGAAATTAATGTTTTGGATTTTGCCACTAACGTAATGTTATATATTATTATTGGAAAATAATAGAAAATCTGCGCTTAGTAAAAAGTAAAAAAATTAATAAAAATCAGCAGCTGAACACTATAACCAGAATACTGGGTAGCCACGCTCACTCCCTTTGTGCATTAGCATTTATTTTTTATTTTATTTTATTCTTGCTAGCAATCTGTTCGTTTTTAAACGATATGTTTATTTCCGTATGACTCGGTGGAGTCACTTTTTTTAGCGCTCAAACCATTCGGTTGAATAAAAATCTGTTCAAACCATACTACACGATTTGGCGCAGTTTTATTTTTGTTTTTTTCTGGTGATATGACGCTTCAAGGCTTATGAGAGGATCCGAGCGGATTTGGTGATTACGTGATATCCGAAGGATTGGGTCGTTTTCCGACTTCCTGCATCGAAACGTCTATGTGTTCATATCTGCGCAGACTGACCTCCCTTAACAGGGGGTCACCGGTGATCTGGTAAGCCTTCATTCATTATTGAGTTACAGAGGTGAAGGGTCCACGTGGTCAAGCATTATTGTTGTTTGAACAAACAAGATTAATTATTCTTTGTTGCATATTCACATATCTACACTGTGCTGCATCATCATCATTTTTTGACTATTTGGTTTCATAGTTTGTTTTTTTCACCCCATTGGACACTTGACTTATAGATAAATGTCTTTTTTGATTTTTTGATTTCATTGGACATTTGAATTTGGGAAGTATGTTTCATTAATGACGTTCACATTATCTAGGTTTTTCACAACATTTATATATTTTCTTACTTTTTTTTTTATTTCACAAAAGTTTTATTAAAGAAATGCAGAAAATTACAGTCGACAATACATCGCACAGTAAAGGTAGCATAGAAAAACATTGTTACAGGTAGTTACAGAGGTGTATAAACAGTAGCTTGAACTGTCAAGATATAAGTGACAATCGTCAGTAGACCATTAATGACTATTCTGTGATTAATTTAACAATATGGATAGGATAGAAATCTTTTTTTTTTTTTTTTTTTTTTTACATTCAAGAAATATTTATTGAAAGGTAATAACAGTACAGAGAAAAAGTACAGACTCGGCATTGAATCAAACAAAAATAAGGCAGTAGGATACAAATTGCGGGTTAACAAGTGCTACAGGACGAGTCCAGAAAGTCAATTATCTACCAGCACAGATCTGTTCAGGATCGCAAACCAGGTTTGGCAGCACAGCTAATTGGCCGCAAAGATTGTGGCTAATACTGAGTAGCGTAAGATATCCGTACTTCATGAGACAAAAGAGAATAGGAAGAAACAGAGAGAAAGGGAACAACAAGAAGAGGGAAAGTAAAGGCAGCAGGGAAAGACGGTGGGGGATCCGGTGGACCAAGGACACTATACACAGTGTATAGTAAATATCATAGTGATGGGTCATCTAGCTATCTAGCAGTTATCTTGTATTGCCACAAAAACAAGCTCCAGTTCATAGGACCAATGTTTTAAATTCTGGCGAGAGCCGGTACTCGAACCAGGGAGACCAGGTCTTGTGATAGCGTTCAATGTTCTCCTCCGACTGTGCTTTAGTGTCCTCCATTTCACATATGGAGGAAATTTTGAGTAACCATTCTTTCAAGGAGGGAGAGCGGGTGGTCTTCCAATGCAGAGGAACAAGCGACCGAGCCGCGTTAATCAAGTGCCTAGATAAGGAATTTTTGTACTTCTTCATAGAGAAGTTGGAAATGTTGAGCAAACAGCACGCAGCATCTAAAGTAAGCCTGGTCTCCGTGATTCGACGCACCAGCTCAATCACGCCATTCCAGAATGGCCTTATCTTGTCACACGTCCACCAAACATGGATTATAGTTCCCCTATCTTTGTGGCAGCGCCAGCATAGATCACTCGACAGAGGATACCAATTATGAATTTTGTCGGGTGTAGCATACCAACGGGTGAGTACCTTGTAAGCCGTCTCCTGCATCCGTGTACTAATGGAACACTTATGAGCCAGTAAGCAAGCCCTTTCCCATTGGACATTAGTTATGTTGACACTCAGGTCCTCCGACCATCTCTCTCTGAACCGGTCACTCGTTACTGCTTTTAAGTGCTGTAACCACTCGTAGGCTGTAGAGGTTGTTTTTAGAACCCTGTCCCCCTTAAGGCACACCGACTCCAACTCCGTGAGGTCTCTGGTATAAAGATGTCTACTAGTTCGTCGGTTGACGAAAGAGCGTATTTGGAAATATGACCACAGGGGTAAGTCGGGTATGTCGTTGTCTGTCTTCAAGTCCGCGAAATCTTTCATGACTCCTCCATTAAAGCAATGAAGTGCAAGGAGAGGGAGTTGTTTGTTACTGGGTCGCAACAATTGGTTCCCCATACCCGGGGTGAATTCTGGATTGTTTTGTAGGGGCGTGAGGGGGCCCAAGGGTGTGGTAAATCTTTCCTGTTTAGACAGTAAATGGAAGATGTCCAAAGTTGTCCCTATCAAGGGATGATTTTTTAGTTGCGAAGGGTACATGGATCTCGAGACCCAGGGGGAAAAAAGCAGAGGTATTGGAGTAGACTCCCTTTCCAGCACCACCCACTCTTTTGTGTCGGCATGGCAGTGCCAGTCAATAATGCGGGCAATGTGGGAGGCATGGTAGTAATTTCTGAAATTTGGCACCCCCAACCCGCCCAGATGTTTGGGTCTCATTAATAGGGCAAACTTAATACGAGGTGTTTTTCGCGCCCATAAAAATTTCAGCATTAACGCCTGCAAAGACCGAAAGAAACTTTGGGGAATTTTGACAGGTAGGGCACGGATTAGGTATAGTACCCTAGGCAGGACATTCATTTTACAAATAGCAGCCCTACCAAACCATGAGAAGAGCTTGGCATGCCAGTGTTGCAAGTCCTTCTCAATTGACCGGAGTAGGGGCTCAAAGTTATGGGTGAAAATAGAGTCAACCTTGGGAGTCAACCAAACCCCCAGGTATTTAATGGCATGCGTGACCCATCTGAAGGTACTATTGTCCATAATATGTTGCAATTTCAGTGCCGGCAATGAAACGTTCATCGCTTCCGACTTGGTGTAATTTATTTTAAGGTTAGAGATGTAGCCGAATGTCGTGAATTCCCTTAAGAGGGATGGCACTGTTGTGTGTGGTTCGGTGACAAAAAATAGGAGATCGTCGGCGTAGCCGGCTACCTTAAACTCCCTCCCCCCGATCTCGAAACCCCTCACCGACCTGTTGGCCGTGACCTGTCTGATAAAGGGTTCAAGCGTAATGATGAATAGTAAGGGGGACAGGGGGCACCCCTGTCGGGTGCCATTCCTTATGCTTACGCTGTTGGACAACGTGCCGTTAATCTTGAGTCTAGCCGAGGGGTTTTGGTACAGGGACGCTATCAGGTTTATCAAGCCGGGCCCTAGACCCACATGTCTGCAAGTCTCAAACATGTAGTCCCAGGCTACTCTATCGAAGGCCTTCTCCGCGTCGGTAGACAGGAGAAGGCCCTCGATTTTTCGCTCATGAGCCGCATGTATCAGGTCCAAGGCCTTAGTGACGTTGTCTCTGGCCTCTTTACCAGGCATAAAACCCACCTGACTCGGGCCAATCAGTTTGGGAAGGAAAGGCAACAATCTTGTCGCCACAATCTTCGCTAATAGTTTGATATCTAAATTTAACAGCGAGATTGGTCTATAACTAGCACAGTTTACTGGGTCTTTGTCCGGTTTTAAAATAACTGCAATATGTGCTGACAGAAAATCAGGTGGGACCCGCCCTCCCTCCGTCAAAGAATTCAAAGCGTTAAGAAGGTGTGGGGCCAAAATGTCCTGGAACGTCTTATAGTATATGGCTGTGTATCCGTCCGGGCCCGGGCTTTTGCCAGTTTTAAGGTCCTTGATCGCTAACCTAATTTCTGCTGGGCTTATGGGGGCGTCGAGAGCAGTAGAGTCTTCCTGTGTAAGTGTGGGGAGTCCCGAGTCATGTAGGTATTCCCGTATCGCTTGTGTTCTGTCACTCCGTATGTCTGGGGGTTTATGCTGTGGCGGGAGATTGTAAAGTTTCGTATAATAATCATGGAAGTGTTGGGCTATTTTGTCGGTCGTCTTATCAACATGGCCGTCATTGTTACGGATACCCGGTATGTTGGTCTGATGTGTAAGGTCTCTCAGTGCTCTAGCAAGCAAGCGTCCTGTTTTGTCGCCTTGTTCATAATACACTTTTTTCCGTAGAAACAGGATACGTTTGGTTTTTGAATCAAAGAGCTGTTTAAGTGTCTGCCGTGCCTCTAGTAGAGTTGTAGCTGAGTGTTCGGACAGAGATTGCTTATGGAGGGTTTCTAAACGACGGATGGTGCGTGTTAGTCGTTGAATTTCGTCTTCCCTTTCCCTCTTCCGCTGAGCTCCCATTGCCATCAGTACTCCCCTAACGGTACATTTGTGAGCTTCCCAGAGCACTAAAGGGTCAATAGTAGGAGTCACGTTATGTTCAAAAAATTCTTTTATGGCCGCTTCAATGTTCGGGAATAGTGAAGGATCTGTCAGGAGTGAGGAATTCAGTCTCCACATGGGGGACGTTTTAGGTTTAGACCCCAAGTCAAGACTGAGCGACACCGGGGCATGGTCAGAAATAGATTGGATTCCTATAGAGGCCGCATATACCAAATGTAGGTCTCTTTGGGAGACAAATAGGTAGTCGATCCGCGAGTGTCTGTCATGGGGGATGGAGTAAAATGAAAAGTCTTTATCAGCTGGGTGTAGGTATCGCCATGTGTCTACCAAGTCTAAGGTATGGAGAAGCGTTTTTATTGTTTTCAGGGTCTGGAAGGATACTAAAGTTTTCCCAGTAGAAGTGTCAAGTAAGGGGTTGAGCGGGATATTGAAGTCCCCACCCAGAACCAAACACCCCGACCCAAAGCTCTCAAGTTCCTTAATCATCCTTCTGCAGAAGGCTAGATGGGAGGTGTTGGGGAAATATACATTCGCTAGCGTAGTAGGTATTCCTGCCCAAGTCCCCTTTAGGAAAATAAATCTCCCGTCTGGGTCCACTAGCTTGTCAGAGAGCTCAAAATTAGCTCCCTTGCTTAGGAGGATAGATACCCCTTTCGACTTAGAGACATCATTAGTGGAGTGGTGTGCTTCAGTGAAGTAGGAGTCGGTGAGCCTAGGGACCTGGTTTGTTCTAAAGTGAGTCTCCTGTAGGAAGACTATCTTTGGCTTACCTTTTTTCAACTCTCTCAATAGGGTCGAGCGTTTCTCAGGGATGTTTAACCCTTTCACATTGTGGGACACCAGCGTGGGTGCTGTGCCCAGTGCCGAGTAAGCCATCGGACCAGGTCAGAGAGAGATGGTGGGTCGTGTCCGAAATCCCAACCTATAGAGAGCAGAAAAGACAAACTTAATAATTAACACGTCCCCACCGTTCCCACCGGAAAGGAGACCAAGAAAAGCAGTTAGGGTACAGGAAAGGGAACAAAGAAAGAGAAAGGCAAAAGAAAGTCAGATGTAGAGGGGGAGTTAAGGGTAACGTCCCACCTGAACTACTAAGCCGTCCAGGTAGCACAAAAAAAAAATCCGGAACCCGGGCGACAACAGAGGTATCGCCCAGGTCCCTAACTGTTGTGAGGACAAGGGAGGCGCCCACACGGAGCTTCGGTCACAACCCTGTACGCAATGACACAAACAAAACGTTGTAAGTGCCAGGACGCAAAGGGTATACCAACAATGAAAAAAAAAAAACAGTAAACCAGAGGGAGCCAAGCCCTAGCCCTTGTAGCGTACATAAGTAGCTATAAAATCCTCTCTGCCATAAGAGGAGACAAATAAAATATAACTGTTAAACGGGTGAACATATGGAACCAAGTCTGGGCAAAAAAAAAAAACTGAGAATCAAACCAGCGAAACATAGAAAGTAGCTTCAGAGGGCGCCGCCGGCAGAGGCACCGGTGGAGAGAACGGGCCAACCCACCCCTCCACCACCACCCACCTCCCCCGACCAGCGTCCTCCGCACATGTACCGCTTGAAATAGCCCACATCCCATCCCAAACCAACTTAAGGCTCGTGGTAGTCTCAGTAGTAGAGATGTGTTCAGGGTTCAGCGGTGATAGAGCGATAAGCCGCTGTGACCCCAGCAGCGCCCTGAAGGCCAGCAAATCCGAAGGGACTAAAGCTGAAACAATATCGCAGTTCAGTCTAATGAAATGCGAACGTTGCTGAGGGCCAAGTATGCCTAAGGATATTCACATTAGTACCGATGGCGCTGGAGTAAAGGAAATTGTTTGCCCAGGAAATAAGTGGTGAGGGCAGACCACAAAAACCAGAAACTTGTATACTGGGAGCCAACATGGCAGCCTCTAATCCGCAGGCTGGGACCGTGAGGAATGCGCTCTTCTGCGCGGCGTGTCCACACCAGGGCTCTCCTGCCAGGCCTGACGTAGCTTTTTGGAATGACGCTTGTCGGGTGTCGACCCGGGGGAATGGGGAGGACTTCTCTCCCTGGGTGGTAGCGCGTACTCCTGGTACCAATCCGGTAGGTCCACTAGATCTAGTTGCAGGGCGTTGCAAAAGTCCGGTAGATCATTCGGTGTGCGGAGCGTGTATTGCTTGCCATTGTGTGACACCAAAAGGGCGAAGGGGAAACACCACGTGTAACGAAGGTCTCTGGCCCGCAGTACCTCCAGCAGAGGGCGCAGGGCTCTGCGATTTTTGAGTGTTATTTGTGAGAGATCTTGAAAAAGTTTTATGTTTTCTCCGTTAAACACAATCAGTTCGTTTCTGCGTGCTTTAAGCATGATTTCCTCCTTCAAAGAAAAGTTCTGTAGGCAGCATATGATGTCACGCGGAGGCATGGTATCGGGGCCTCTAGCTCGGAGAGCCCTGTGGGCTCGAACAAATTCAATAGGAGAATCTTCCGGCCTCTCCAATACACTATTGAAAACTCTCTGGAGAGCTGGTACTATCTGCTCGGCGGTCACTGTCTCTGGCACCCTCCTGACCCTTATATTGTTCCTCCTCCCTCTGTTGTCGAGGTCCTCCATGTGCCTGTTTAATTCAATAAAGTGCTGGGCATGTGTGGAGGTGACATTATCCAGGCGGAGTATGGCTTTGTCTCTGAGCTTCCCTGCAGTTTCAGCGGTGGCCATCTTTTCAGTAAGCACGAGCAGGTTGGTTTTCAAGTCTGTGATGGCCGCTGAAAACGATGCCTTGATGTCAGCGGCAAAACCTGACATGTCAGCATATGTGAGGGGGTGGTCAGGTCGTGCCATTCTCCTACCGTTATCCTCTGTAGCAGATTGAGAGTCCTCGCTGAGCTCCCCATCTGTGTGGACCGCCGCCATCTTGCCCTTCTCCGGGGCCCGCTGTGCCATCGCTTGTTTCTGGAATATGTCCGAGATATTCCTGTTAGCTGACACCGCAGTGGATCGGCGGGACCGTGAGTGCTGTGATCCGCAAAATTGTTTGTTCATCCTCGCAGGGTACTTGGCAGAGAGGTGCTTAGGGCTTCAGGCTGCACGGAGCTCCTCTTTCAAGCCGCCATCTCCGCTGCGCGCCAAGCCACGCCCCAGGATAGAAATCTTAAGCAAATATAATGATAAGTCTGGATCACTCGTATATAAAAAAAAAAAAAAAAAAGGGGGGGGGGGGAGAGAGAGAGAGAGAAAGAGGAAAGGGGAAAGAAAAAAAAAAAAAAAAGGCAAGGAAAAGGGTAAGAAATTAGTTTAATATAGTTACAGAAGAAAGGAGTAGGCAAGGAGAGTTCCCAAGCAACGGGCCAGCGCTGTTGGGTCCTCGAAAAAGTAACCTATATGATGAAGGTTCAACAGCAGTCATTACTAAATGAAAGACTTATATTCCTGCGTATCTTTGAATGCAAGCCATTTCAACCAGGTTGAAGCAAAGTTTAACATTCTTTCTTGTGAAATACTTATAAGTTCCTCAATGTTTTCAATAAAATTAATCCTTCTGAACCATTCTTTTTTCATAGGGAGTGAGGGTGACCTCCAATGGCAAGGGATACAATGTCTCTCTGCGTTTGTCATGATCATGGTTAGGGATTTCAAATATTTTTTGGGGGGGATTTTGTTGTGATGCAGTAGGAAGTGGGCTGGGTTGAGATCTAATGTTTCTGATGTTATTGATGAGATGGTTTCGTGAACCATTTTCCAGAAAGGCTGAATAAGTGGACATGACCACCAGATATGAAATAGCGAGCCCACCTCCCCACTGCACCTCCAACATTTGTTGGAAATCTGGGGGTAGAATTTATGAAGTGTACTGGGTGTTCTATACCATCTTGTTAAAATCTTAAATCCACACTCCTGTGTGGCAACGTTTAGTGAGCCTTTATGAGCGTAAGTGAAGATATTTTCCCATTCTTCATTGGAGAAGGAAAGATTGAGGTCATTTTCCCATGCTAGACAAGATGGATAGGAGAACTCTAAACCCTCTTTAAATAGTGAGTTGTAAAGACATGAGATAATATGTCTCTGTGGGGATGTGTCTGAACATAAGATCTCGAGGGTTGTGAGAGATTTAGATCTAAGGGCTGCCAGTGCTGCTTTGGAGATATAGTGTCTAATTTGGAGATATGTCCAGGGGGATATCAGTCTAGGAACGCTGTCCTTATTGATTTCCTCGAGGGATAAAAATATCCCCTTGTGGAGAAAGTGTTTAATTAGCACCGTTTTGTGGGGCCAATTAACCAGGAAAGAGTTTGAGGTGTTTCCTGGGGGGAAATCAGGGTTATTCCGAAGAGGCGTTAAGGGACTAATCCAAGGGGTGGGGTCTCCAATCTTGTAAGTGTCGTGAAAGATTGCTATCGTGGGTCCAATAAGGGGGTGTGATTTAATTTCTTTTTGAAGGTATTTAGGGTCTATCCATGGTAGATGGGTGATTGAATATGGAAATTGGGCCTGTTCTAATGATACCCAATCTTTGACAAATTGATGTAAGTTCCAATCTACAATTCGCGTGAGTATAGTTGCTTGATGGTATTTTTTTAGATCAGGAAGCGCAATTCCTCCTTTGTTTTTTGGGAGGATCAGTCTGGCATATTTGATTCTGGGAGGTTTACCCTTCCAAATAAAGGTGGAACAAGATTTGCGGAAGGAGGCAAAGAAGGAGGACGGCAATCTAATGGGGATCGTTTGCATGGCATAAAGGAATCTGGGAAGAATGGTCATTTTTAATAGAGAGGCCCTCCCAAACCATGAGATGTTTAGAGAGTTCCAACGTTTAAGGTCTTCTTGTGAGTTCCTTAGTAGGGGTAGAAAATTAAGTTTGAATAAGTCTTTTAGGGAGGAGGGTATCTCTATTCCAAGATATGTAATTTGGTTGGGGGACCAAGTGAATGGGAAATTTTGTTTGCATAATTCTACATCTTTGAGGGGCAATGAAATATTTAGTGCTACCGATTTGGAGTGATTAATTTTTAAATTAGATAATAGTTGGTATGTTTCAAGTTCTTTAACTAGATTGCGTATGGAGACTAAGGGTTGTGATAGAAAGAGTAACATATCGTCCGCAAAGGCGGCTATTTTGTAGGAGCGGTCTTTAATCTCGATGCCTTTAATATTTGGGTTGGATCTGATTTTGTTTAAGAGCGGCTCTAAGGTGAGGACAAAAAGCAACGGGGACAGGGGGCAACCTTGTCTCGTCCCATTTTTAAGGTTAAAGGCGTTCGACAGGTGGCCATTAGTGCGTACGCGTGCAGTTGGATTAGAGTACAATGCAGCAATATATGCTCTCATCCGGGGCATTATGCCAATATTTTTAAGGACTGCATCAATAAAGTCCCAGGCCACTCTGTCGAACGCCTTTTCTGCATCAAGAGACAGAAAGAAGCCCTGTTTTTTTTTAGAAGTTAACCAATTATGTATGTTCAAGGCCTTGATGGTGTTGTCTCGGCCTTCTCTGCTGGGGATGAATCCCACCTGGTCAAGGGAAATTAAGGAGGTCAGTAGGGGTAGCAATCTATTGGCCAGAATTTTCGCGTATATTTTGATATCTACATTTATTAAGGAGATTGGGCGATAGTTTGTTACAAGTGATGGGTCTTTTCCTTCCTTGGGAATTACTGTTATATGCGCTTCCAGGAGCTGTTTGGGGGGATTTTTTTCTGAGTGTAGTGATTGGAAGGTTTGCAAAAATTGGGGTTTGAGAATGTCGAAAAAAGTTTTGTAGTATTGTAATGGGAGACCGTCTGGACCGGGGGCTTTGCCTACTTTCATGTCTTTCAAGGCCTCATCGCCATTAATGGGGAATTCGAGTTCCTGGGCAATATTTCTTGCGATTTTAGGTGGACTATGTTCCTCCAGATAACTTTGAATCAATTTTGATCTGGCTTCCGCGTTAAGGGGGGATTTAGGATTGGGAGGGATATTATACAGAGTTTGGTAATATTGTTCAAATTGGGTGGCTATCTCCTCGTTCGAAGAGTACGACTTTCCTCGGTTGTCAGTTATGTGATGTATGGTGGATGAGGCTTTCTTACTCTGAACTGCTCTCGTAAGCATTTTCCCACTTTTATTACCTTGCTCGTAATAAATTTTATGTCGTAGTATATATTGTCTTTTAGCCTTAAGATTCAATTCTTCCGTAAGAAGCTCTCTAGCTCTAGTCAACTCCTCGAAGGTGGAGACAGCCACGGTCTTCTTGTGTTGTAATTCAAGCACATGGATGCGATCTATTAAGGATTTGATTTTATTTTGTTTTTCCTTTTTGAGTTGGGTCAATTTCTTTATGAACTCACCCCTAATGACACTTTTGTGGGCTTCCCATTGGATGATCTTAGTGGTGTCTGCAGTGTCATTACGGGCAAAATAGTCACTAAGTGTATCTCGAAAGCGATCAATGTCTATTGGGTCCTTTAGTACAGTGGTGTTTAGTCTCCACGTTTTAGTTATAGTGTTTTTTTCTGGGAAAGTCAAGGATAGTGTGATTGGGTGATGATCCGATAGAATCATGGCTCTATTGTCGTGTTCGTGATGAGTGAGAGGTCAGCTTGTGTAATATAGAAATAGTCAATTCTCGAATACTTTTGATGGATTGCTGAGAAATAGGTATAATCTCTGGCTTGAGGATTGAGGGTTCTCCAGGTGTCATGTAATGTTAGTGACTGCAATTGGAGTTTGATTTGTTTTAAAGCCCTGAAAGGAAGACTCGAGGAGCCATTTGAGGTGTCAGCCAAAGGGTTGAGGGGGACATTAAAGTCTCCGCCAAGTATTAGGATGCCTGAAGCAAAATTTGTTAGTAGATCCTTAATTTTGCGGAAGAAAGTAACCTGTTTTGAGTTGGGGGCGTAGATATTGGCGATCGTGATCGGATGAGATGACACTACGCCCTTGAGAAAGATAAATCTTCCCTCAGGATCAATCATTGTATCTTTTATCTGAAAAGGAGTATGTTTTGATATAAGGATAGAAACTCCTTTTGTCTTCCCTTCAGGGTTGGTGGAGTGAAAAAACGTGGGAAATCGGCTATCTGAGAATTTAGGTATATTATTGGATTTAAAGTGTGTCTCTTGAATACATACTATGTTGGCTTTGTATTTATGAAATTCATATAGGAATTTGGTTCTTTTAGGTGCGGTGTTAAGTCCTTTAGCATTAATGGACAGTAGTTTAACCACTTGCCGCCCGCCCTATTACAAATTGACGGCGGCAAAGTGGTTTCATTATCCTAACCTGACGTCATATGACGTGATTAGGATAATGAGCCGCTGCGCGCCCCCGGGGGCGCGCATCGCGGCAATCGTTGTTGCGGGGTGTCAGTCTGACACCCGGCAACTACGATCTCGGTAAAGAGTCTCCGACGGAGACTCTTTACCATGTGATCAGCCGTGTCCAATCACGGCTGATCACAGTGTAAATGGGAAGAGCCGGTGATCGGCTTTCCCTCACTCGCGTCTGTCAGACGCGAGTAGAGGAGAGCCGATCGGCTGCTCCTCTGACAGGGGGGGGTCTGTGCTGATCGATTATCAGCACAGCCCCCCCGAGGATGCCCACACTGGACCACCAGGGACACCACTAGACCACCAGGGAAAAGGTAATAAAAATCCATAATCCTCCCTAGACCACCAGGGTGCCAGTCAGCACAATGGGTGCCAATCAGTGCCCATAATGGATGCCAATCAGTGGCCACAATGGGCATCACTGATTGGCATGCATTATTGTTTGGCACTGATTGGCATCCATTACTATAACACCGATGCCGCCTATGAGTGCCCACCTGTGCCGCCTGAGTGCCCACCTGTGCCGCCTATGAGTGCCCACCTGTGCCGCCTATGAGTGCCCACCTGTGCCGCCTATCCATGCCCACCTGTGCCGCCTATCCATGCCCACCTGTGCCACCTATCTATGCCCACCTGTGCCGCCTATCTATGCCCACCTGTGCCGCCTATCCATGCCCACCTGTGCCGCCTATCCATGCCCATCCGTGCCGCCCATCCGTGCCAGCTATCAGTGCCAATTTGTGCCACCTATCAGTGTCCGTCCGTGTCGCCCATCCGTGTCGCCCATCCGTGTCGCTCATCCGTGTCGCTCATCAGTGCCGCCTATCAGTGCCACTTCATTGGTGCCACATTGGTGCCCATCAGTGCCACCTTATCAGTGCCCATCAGTGTAGCCCCATCAGTGCCCATCAGTGAAGGAGAAAACGTACTTATTTACAAAGTTTTGAAACTGAAACAAAAAAAAACATTTTTTTTTTCAAAATTTTCGGTATTTTTTTATTTGTAGCGCAAAAAATAAAAACCGTAGAGGTGATCAAATACCACCAAAAGAAAGCTCTATTTGTGGGAAAAAAATGATAAAAATTTCATTTGGGTACAGTGTAGCATGACCGCGCAATTGTCATTCAAAGTGCGACAGCGCTGAAAGCTCAAAATTGGTCTGGGCAGGAAGGTGTTTAAGTGCCCTGTATTGAAGTGGTTAAGGGAAAGGGGTGAAATTTGCGGTCTTTGAGAAGGCATGTCGAGAGAGAGAGAGAAAGAAAAAAAAAAAAAAAAAGTTTAAAGAGGGGTGAGAGGGGGGGGGGGTGGTGTTAGAGGGTAGGTGTAGTACCTAGAACAGGTACAAAGAGTACAAACCGGAGGGAGGGTTAGACCTGCTAAGCCTACCTATATATATATGCCGGTAAGGTCAAGGAGGGGTGAAGGGAACCACTCCTTGTGTGGGTTCTATGACCATATGAGGTACAATCCGGTGATTAAAAATTGTATCACAAAGTGAGAAGTTTCTTATCTGTTGGGAGGGCCCGGCGCCCAGGGAGTTCCTAAGGGCATAATAAATTTATAGAGGACAGGGTTAAGGTGTAGAGATATGGGGAAAGGGATGATGTAACTGTATCTTAGTTTTTGCGAATAGACGGCTAGAGCTATCGCTATATAAATGAGGTGTGGGAGAGAATGATCTCCTGTAGAGAGACTGAAAAGGAATTAATACAGTGCGGGCCTCTGATCTAGAAACATGAAACCACTATGGAAGTTTTTAACAGCAAATGAGCTGACAGATGTAACCCTTTTACCCATGGATGGGTAATCCTAATTAGGAGTATTATTTAACCAAATTGTGCGGTATATTAGGTCAGTAAGGAACCATTCCAGAAATATTCATTCACATCTTAAATGAAGAAGAGAGGTGGCGTATCGAGAGGCCCCCAGGCCGCGGTAGGATCAGCTCTGAGGGTGAGCGACCTATAGTTTTTATCCCCCATTATGGAGTATTATGAGCTACACTGGGATAAAAGGGTGTAGCTGTATCTCTAGCAAACAGATATGTATTGGTTTTCTTGGATCCAATAAAAGTGTGGACCGGAAGGACTCTCCACACGCCCGACCATCTTAAGTACTAATAAGGAATTAGTGACTGTAACTCCAGGTGCTAACCATTCACCAACATCCACCTGGTTAACAGAATTGATAACTAAGACAGAAATTTTGTTAACAGTGAAAAACATGAAACTTGAAAAGCAGAGAAACCTTCAAAAAATGAACATTTTGAGGAACATTAATCAGATTAAAAGAGCTCCCTCAACGATGCTATTACATATGCATTTCAAAGAACGGGTCCCGTGGGATAAATACCGCTTTAGTAAGCAAAGAGAGTCTTAACCCATTAAGGCATTAAAATAGAGAGTGCTGAAGCAAAGAACAAAAAAGGGGTTAGAGGCCTATACATAACTCAAAAGAACCAGGCCTGACAACCAAACCCAATACAAGTTTAAACCTTGTCTCTATAAAGGACTATTATGTCCATAAATGTGTAGAGAGTAACGGGGTTGGAGCCTTGTATTGGCAATACACTTGTGAAAGAAAAAGTGGTAAGAGCTACTCAGGTCAGACTTGCCCTGGGTCAGCATATACGATGAGGGTAGCGAAGTGGCTTCACATTTGTAAGCTTGTAAGTTGGCCAAGAGTACTTGCAACGGATTGTCATCAGTTCGACCCATAAAGATACAAAATATATGCAGAGATGGGACTCCAAAGCACCCCAGAGGGGCCTTACCTTTCAGTGTAAAACTGGATCATTCAATTACAGAAAGGGGGGTTGAGGGGTGACTAAGTAGGTTTACTCACTGTATACAGAGTGTATGGTGGCGGTGGTAGACCAGGAGTAGATAGGTAGCGGATGAGATGGAGTTGTTTGAGAGAGGCATGGAGCAGCCATCTAGGTGTCCATTGAATCTTGCCTGTCGATACGGTCTCTCCTTCTGGGTGGAGAGATGACTGGACTTCCTTGGTCTGCTCTTCTTCCATGGTGTTGTGCTGACGGAGATCTACGACGTCGATCTCTGTTTCTTTGCATTCTGGGAGTCATGTTGGTTGCCACTTCAACCCATGTGTCATGGATCTGGAATGAATTGTACCAGTCAGGTACATCTGTTACGGGGAGGTTGAGCGATTCGCAAAATGATTGCAGGTCGTCGGGAGTGCGTAGGAACGCTGTGTGGCCTCTCCATGTTGCAGATAGGCAGAAAGGGAATTTCCACCTATAGGGGATGCCTCTGGTCCGGAGTTGGTCAAGTAATGGATGCAGGGCCCTGCGTTGCTGTAAAGTAATGTTGGAGAGGTCTTGGAATAATTTGATTTCATGACCGTTGAAGAGGACTCTATTTCTTTCTCTGGCTTTTTTTAGAATGGCTTCCTTTAGCGGAAAATTTACCAGGCAGCAGACTATATCTCTCGGCGGGTCAGTGTCCCTTCCCCTTGGACGGAGAGCGCGGTGGGCTCATTCAAAATCAATTGGGGAGTCTGGGGGCCTCTCCAGCAGCTCATTGAAGATGGCGGTTGCCGCCTGTATTACAGGGATTTGATCTGTGGTCTCGGGGACTCCGCGGATTCTGATGTTATGACGCCTGCCCCTGTTGTCAAGGTCTTCAATGTGGCGATGCATCTCTATTAAGTGACTCAAGTGGTTATCCGAAGCTCTTTGTATTTGTTTCAGGGCATCAGAGTGGCGAGATGTAGTTTGTTCCACAGATCCCATTCTTGCTGCCACATGCTGTATGTCAGCTCTCAAGTCTGTGATGGCAGCAGACAGGGTAGCTTTTATGTCCAGAGCCACTGCCTGTAGATCAGCCAGACTGAGGGCTTGAGGGGCTAGGGAGGCTTGGGGGGATAAAGCCTGAGGCAGTGGGGGGAAATTGTCTCTGTCTGTGCCCTGCGGGCCGTTCGCGCCGCCCGCCGCGCCTCCGGAGGCGCCGAGCGGGGTGGCCTGTTTAGGCGAGGCCGAGGCTTTGGGGCCTTCACCTTGCGGCGGACGGAACATCGCAGGAATATTGGCCAGCGGTGACAGACCTGTCTCGGCGGCGTCCCGGGATCCTGGAGCGCTTCTGTCTCCCTTTCCCATGGTCGGATGGATGGATTGGAACCCTGTGAGCGGCGAAAATTTCCCCTGAGCGCCGGAGGAGATAGATCAAGCGTCCATCGCTGTCCCCGGTCCGGCCACGCCCCCCATATATTTTCTTACTAAGTCACATTCATATTTTGAGGCTAAGCGCTGAACTTTTATTTCTTCTATATATTATTATTGATCTTCATCAAAATTATCCTGAAGAAGTAAACCATTGTTCTTCAAACTTTTGGAGAAGTCACAGCCCCATCTATGAAAGTCTAAGGCCGCGTACACACGGGCGGACTGTTCACCCAACTTTGTCCGCTGAACAGTGTTTCAGCGGACAGTCCGCTCGTGTGTGGGCTTCAGCGGACAGTTTCAGCGGACAGTCTGACGAACAAAGTTTTTCGGAAATCCCGTAAAACTGTCCGCTGAAACTTGGTTTGAGCGGACAGTCCGCTCGTGTGTAGGCTTGTTCGTCAAACTAAGTCTCGCGCATGCTCAGAAAGAATTTACACGCCAAAGGTTGCATTGCAGTGTATAGGACGTCGTTTTTCTAGTCCCGTCGTACGTGCCGTTCACGTCATCGCGCACGGTTTCAGCAGACTGTTCGTTCATCGTGTGTAGTCAAGTCCGTTCATGCTAATTTTGAGCGGACTGTTTGTCAAACTGTTTGACGAACAAGGTTGGGCGAACAGTCCGCGCGTGTGTACGCGGCCTTACATACTGTTTTAAAAGCAAAGTCCACCTTTTACATAAATTTAAAGTGGAGCTCCAGGCTCCCCCCAACAATTAAACGTCAGCAGCTACAAATACTGTAGCTGCTGACTTTTAATATGAGGACACTTGCCCGTCCAGGGATCTAGCAATGTCCTGATCTGAGTTGATTCTTCAATCAGCTTCTGGTGCAGGCAGCGGTATCTCAAGTAATGGAAATGGGTAGCCTTGCGGTTTCCCAGCCTGTTTCTAACTGTGCATGCTTGAGCACTGCTGCACCTTGTGAAGGGTCCCATAGTCCTCTGGGACCTCTGATATGTCCCAGAAGACTTCAGGGGAAGAGGGGGCCTCAGATCACTGTGACACATCTGACTGGAAGTGAGATCAGATATCTGTGAAAACCAGGTACCTGCAATACACCCCCCCATGAAAAAGTGCCAAATGTGGCAGTGGAGGGGGGGAGGATGCAAACAATCATTACTTCCTCTTTTGGGGGAAGTTCTGCTTTAAAAATGCACATATATTTACTTGTAAAAAAGCGTGTTTATTATGTTTTAGCAATAAAGCCCGCAAAGCATTGCATCCATGATCAGTGGATTGCTGCTGCAAGGCCAGGCTGCTGCAGACTCTTCCTTTAGCTATATATGCATACAGAGGAATGGATTTATAGTTGAATTGCTGGAGGAAATATGTATGAGCTATGAGTGTGGTCACAGCCATGTCATTCATATACACAGATCTTTAAATTAATAAACTACATTTCCTATATGCCATCATGACAAAAGCAACTTGTAGTCTATTCATTCAAAGAGCTCTGTGAATGATTGACACAGCTGTGTGGGTGGAGCCCCATGTATATTGTGTCTGCTGTCATGGGGGGGGGGGGGAGTAGTGAAGTTTAATTTGCACCATGTTACAGCAGGAACCAACCAATATTCTAACCATGTATGGGCAGGTTGTATGTATCAAGTGGACCAATAGATCAACTTGGGAACAACCAGCCAGCCAGATCTTGCATGCGATTATCGCTAACGGCTAGTATAGCCACTAGCAATAATCACTAACTTTTTCCCATCAGGGAGGGCTTCCCCTGTACCCCTCCGCTGAGTAAATACAATGACTCAGCAGGAGGGATTCCCCTGTCAACACTGTTTGTGTTGATGGGGGAATTAAGCAAATTTGCACAATGTATGGCTGGCTTTAGTCTTTAGACATACAATAGGTTTGCTGTTGGGAGTTGTTATTCATTGCTTGTAATGTATTGTGCATAGGCATTTTTTTATATTTTTGTATGAATTATGTTTTAAACATTATTTAAAGGATAAGTTCACCTTTAGCGACATGTTACACCCATAATTAGAGTGTATAATGTAACATGTTACTAACAGAGCAGCCCCCGCACCCCTTTGAGTCCCCGTTGTGACAGCTGACAGTGTTATTTATTCTCAAAGTTCTGTGAATGGGAGAACTACAACTACTGTCAACCATTGGGGTTGACAGCTTGTAGTTCTCAATGAACTACCAGAGCTCTGATGAGCTCTCTAGGAAGTTCATTGATGCTTCTAATCATTCAGTAACTTTCTGCCTCATACGCTACACTGACAGTCTGCAGAAGCCTGAGATTACACCCATGATCTAATTTCTTTTTAGTGAACGTATCCTTTAATAAAATAAATATGTTTTAAATAATGGATAAGTGGTTCTAAAAGCAACTTTTTTTTTTTTTTACCTTAATACAGTATGTTCTCTCCATGAAGTTTGTTATGGAGGCACTCATAGAAAAGGAGGAGTGGAGAGCAACATCAAAAGACCCCAGAAGAGCAGATTGATGGGCTGCTCTGGGGAGTACCATCGCACAGAGCAGATAAATATAACATGTTTTTTAATTTAGGGAAAAAAAATAGGCTTACTTAATGACATGGGCACTGTTCTTTTCTTTATTCTTCTAGGAGTTCAGAATGGCTTGATGACACACCCATAGTTGATATGTATTTTATGCTCTGGTCAAAGGGATGAATATAGTTGGGCTTCGTCTGAAAGAGGACCAGCACTGGACCACAGAAGCGGGCACTGTGAGTTGATTTACTAAAACAGGAAAGTGCAAAATTTGATTCCAGGGTTTTATTCTTAAGGTGTTATATTATTTGTATCATATTTGTAATTCTTTATAATATGTATGTCATATGTTAGATAAACAGTATTATTATTGCAATTCAATCTCCTTAACAAATACTGCATGTTTGCTGTCTAGCTAAGTAAAAAAAATAACATGTTTTACAGTTAAGAAAATACTAATCCAATAAAGTTTAAATGTTGAAGTACTAACCATTTACTTTATGAACAGCTGATATGAAAGCAAAGTTAGAGGAATGTAGTCTTTGGTTGATTTCACTAGCTTGTCTTTTGGGTCTCATTATTACGACTTCAGTGTTATTGTGTAGAATGAATGACCTCCATGTAAGTATTGTACCAAGAGTTTTAACTAATTATTACTCCTGATAGAATAGCAGGCTCATTAGTAGTTATACTTGGCAAGAAAATCACAGACTATAGCTGACAATGCCATTTTTAATGGATCATCAATTAGTAACCTACGGTGAGAGGAAACAAGTAGAGATGGATGGTTACTAGAACTTCTAAATATGCATTATTGGAGTTAAATGTATTTGAAATTGCATTTTTTTTAAAGGGTGTTTTTTTCCTAATTGTAATCTTTTGTTTATATTTGTGCATGGTCCAAACTAGAAAATGTAAAATAAGGGATTTAAAATAATTTGTAATCATTTAATTATTCTAATAAAACCAATATATTCTCAATACACTACTTTATTGCAGCCCAGATGTAATGTAAGTGATTAAAACATTTTAATATCCCAAGATGCTCTACTGGTCAGTGAGTTCACCTTTTGTAACATGATGCATGTTACACCCATATTTAGGGTGTAACATGTTACAAAAGCACCAATCTCTCTCCACTCTATTCAAAACTAAAAAAAAAAAAATGTTTTGCCTTTAGGTATACTCTAAGCTATGACCAAAAAATGAAAGCTGATTGGTTTCTAGGCAGAGATGCACCAGAGTTTGCAATCTCTAGTTTTATTAAATCAACCTCACTGATCCAAAGCTCTTCCCAGCATCAGGCTCCACTCTCAACGATTCGTCTGTAAAATACTTTTTCAAGGGGTTTGACTTGTGCTGAAAGAACTTCTAGTATACCTGACCCCCCCAATCCCTGCCACTATGGATCTTTCCGGCATGCATGAAAACATTCTGAGTGGGATTCAGAACTATCACTACAATACAATGTAACTTTGCATATTGCAAACACTGCCATAGAATACAAATTCATCAAATGCATCTCAAGGTAAAATAAATAAATGACTTCATTTCCCATTAGTCACAAATTAATTAGATAACTCCATTCACATATATATATAGTGCTGATATTAAAAGTATATAATTCAACCAAATCATACTATAAAAATGCTATTAACTAATCAATTGCCAAATGATCACAGAAATTAGTAAAATACCCATATTAGTTAACAAAATGTACAAGACATTATATTCTTAAAAATATCTAAAATATATAATAAATAGAGATGGGCTTTATATTCAGGTGGAACATGAGTTCAACTCGAACATTGGCTGTTCACCTGTTCGCTGAATAGTGAATAATTTGGGGTGTTCGGAACAAAAAGTCTACGGGAGAAATAAAAAGTGCTAATTTTAAAGGTTAATATGCAAGTTATTGTTATAAAAAGTGTTTGAGGACCTGGGTCCTGCCCCAGGGGCCATGTATCAATGCAAAAGAAAAAAGTTTTAAAAACTGAAGTATTTTCAAGAGCAGTGATTTTAACCACTTGAGACCCACGCTATAGCCGAATGATGGCTACAGCGCGGATCTCCTTTGCCGGGACGCCGTCTATTGACGTCGTCCCGTGCACGAGCGGCATGCTCTGTGATCGGCGAGTCTATGAGACTCGCCTGATCACCGATCCGAGCAAGGGGTCGATCCCGACCCCTTATCACGTGATCAGCTGTCAGCCAATGACAGCTGATCATGTGATACAACGGAGCCGGTAATCGGCTATTATTCCTCCTCGCGCTGACAGCGCGAGGAGAAAAAAAAAGAGCCGATCACCGGCGGCCGTGATCGGGACATCAGTCCCGATCACGGCCAGCCCTGCCAGTGCCCACCTGCCCCCTACCAGTGCCCACCTGCCCTCTGCTTTGCCACATCAATAAAAAATGTGTCCCCCCCCTGTCAGTGCCACCCAGCAGTGCCCATATTGCCACCCAGCAGTGCCCACAGTGCCACCCAGCAGTGCCCACAGTGCCACCCAGCAATGCCACCAGCAGTGCCCACAGTGCCACCCAGCAGTGCCCACAATCTGCCTCAACTAAGGTGCTGCACCCCAGTGCCACATATCTGTGCCCATCAGTGTCATCTACCAGTGCCCATCAGTGCCCAGCAGTGCCACCCATCAGTGCCCAGCAGTGCCACCTATCAGAGCCACCTATCAGTGCCACCTATCAGTGCCCATCAGTCCCATCTATCAGTGGTACCTATCAGTGCCCCTTAGTGCCACCCATCTGTGCCACCCATCTGTGCCATCTTATCTGTGCCATCTTTACCCATCAGTGCCGCCTTATCTGTGCCCATCAGTGCCACCTTAACTATGCCTATCAGTGCCCACCAGTTCAGCCTATCAGTGCCCACCAATACAGCCTATCAGTGCCCACCAATGCAGCCTATCAGTGCCCACCAGTGCAGCCTATCAGTGCCGCCTCATCAGCGCACTTCAATGAAGGAGAAAAATGACCTGTTTGCAAAACTATTAAACATGATTTTTTTTTTGCATCTTTTTTTGTTTGTTTAGCAAAAAATAAAACTCCCAGCTGTAATTAAATACCACCAAAAGAAAGCTCTATTTGTGGGAAAAAAATGATAAAAATTTCATTTGGGTACACTGTTGTATGCCCGCGCAATTGTCATTCAAAGTGCATCAGCGCTGAAAGCTGAAAATTGGTCTGGGACTGAGGGGGGTTTAAGTGCCCAGTAAGCAAGTGGTTAATAATGCTTAAAGTGAAACAATACAAGTGTAAGCCCTTGTACACACGGTCGGACATTCCAACGGAAAATGTCCGATTGGACCGCGTTGTTGGATAATCCGACTGTGTGTGGGCTCCATCGGACTGTTTCCATTGGGATATCAGACGGACAAAGTTTTAGAGCTGGGCTATAAAACTTTCCGACAACATGATCCAATTGGACTTTGTCCGATTGTGTGTAGAGAATTCAGATCGTACAAAGTGCCACGCATGCTCAGATCAAATTCCTAGACCAAAGCTATTGGCTACTAGCCTGAAAGTAGTCCCGTCGTAATGAAATAATGTCATCACGTTCAGAACAATCGGAGTTTCCAACAACTTTGTCCAACTGTGTGTACGCAACACTGGTTTCGGACAAAATCCAATGGATTTTGTTGTTGGAATGTCCGACCGTGTGTTCAAGGGCTAATATTCCTTTAAATTTTGTACCTGGGGGGGTGTTTATAGTATGCCTGTAAAGTAGTGCAAAACAGTCTGACAGCAAACAGACTGTGTTTAGAACAGTCTGACAGCAAAATGACATATCTAAAGGGAAAAAAAGTAGTTTAAAACTACTCGCGGCTATAATGAATTGTTGGTCCCGGCAATACACATAAAAGTTAATTGATAAAAATGGCATGGGATTTCCCCACAGGGGAACCCTGAACCAAAATTAAAAAAAAAAGATGTGGGGTCCCCCTAAAAATCCATACCAGACCCTTATCTGAGCATGCAACCTGGCAGGCCACAGGAAAAAAGAGGGGGGACGAGAGAACGTCCACCCCTGAACTTTACCAGGCCACATGTCCTCAACATTGGGAGGGTGCGTTTGGGTAGCCCCCCAAAGCACCTTGTCCCCATATTGATGAGGAGAAGGGCCTCATCCCCACAACCCTTGCCCGGTGGTTGTGGGGGTCTGCGGGGGAGCTTATCGGAATCGGGAAGCCCCCTTTAACAAGGGGACCCCCAGATACCGGCCCCCCTGTGGGAATTGTTAATGGGGTACAAATGTACTACCATTTCACAAAAAAAGTGTGAAAAATGTTAAAAAAGACAATAGATGGTTTTTGACAATTCCTTTATTAATGTTTTCTTCTTTCCTGGCTTCTTCTTCCATCTTCTTCTGGTCTTCCTTCGGTGTTCTTCCTCCATTTTGTTCTTCCCCCGCTTCTTCCTCTATCTTCTGGGGGGTGGGGTCACCGGATGAACCGGGAAAAAAAAATGGCGTGGGGTTCCCCTTAATATGCATACCAGACCTGAAGGGCCAGGTATGGAATTTGGGGGGCCCCCCACACATTTTTTTTTAATTTTGGTTCGGGGTTCCCCTGTGGGGGAATCCCATGCAGTTTTTATCAATGAACTTTTATGTGTATTGCCAGGACCGACAATTCATTATAGCCGCGAGTAGTTTTAAATTACTTTTTTTCCTTTAGAAATGTAATTTTTCTGTCAAACATGGGAAACATGTGCCACTTTACAGGCATACTATAGACACTCCCCAGGTACAACATTTAAAGCAATATTACACTTTTATTGTTTCACTTTATGCATTAATAAAATCACTTCTGCTGAAAAAACGGCCCTTTTTAAAACTTTTTGTTGCATTGATACATGTCCCCTGTGGCAGGACATAAGACAATAAATATCATGCAGATAAGCCTTGAAAATTAGCACTTGATTTTTCATGTTCGTGACCCATAGACTTTAACGGTGTCCACATGTTCGAACAATTTTTTTGCCTGTTTGCATGTTTTGGTGGGAATCAAATGGGGGGGGGGGGGTGTTCGGCCCATTCTTAATAATGAACAAATTAATCTAATGATAAAAATAATCTAATATTTAACTTAGACTAAACTGACTTCATATATACCTGTATACCCACCACATTTTAGGGAAACAAAACCCCAAATGTCCCCCAGAGAGCTTAAGTGAATAATAAACCAAATCATGTCTCGAGGTCATGGTTACCCCAGGGAGAATAGTAATCAAGATAAATTTGGAATACCAGTGAGTAATAGATTGAACCCCTTGACAGGGATGGTTATAAACCCTTATTTCATTGCCCACCCCCTTTTTTAGGGGACCAGAACAGGCCTCATCAACCTCAATGAGGAAGAGGGGAGAGGGGAGTGACAAACAGGTAAAACGAAGCGAGGGGAGCAAGAGAAGGTATAGGGGTTGCAGGGTAGAGAGAAAGAACCAGCAAAAAGATGGAGGGTGTGGTGAATAGTGGGATTTTTAATCTGAGTAATGTGATACTAAGCAAGCAGGAACTTAATATCTTGAGCTCAGGATTGAAGTGTGCACCGATTAAGCCCCTGGATAAGTTTGAAATGTTCTTTAATGCCCAAAAATTCTTAAGAAATTGAAGTTTAAAAAAATATTATTTGGTGAATTTATTGAAATTAATAATAAATAATAATAAATAAGGGGGGGCGTGGTTTGCCTTGACTGGAAATGGCTGCTTAATCTCCCTGCTCTGTCAGACTATAGCCTAAACGAAGCTACCGACGGGGAATTCGATCTTAACTTCGGTACGCCGAGTATGGGGACTGCCTCCAGAACAAACTCTACCTCACGATCGAGATCTCCGAGAGGAAATAGAAGCCAAAATCCGCCTGGCATCCCAGAGCTGTTCCGGACACATAGGGCTAATATGGCGGCGTCTTCCTCAGCCTCCTCACAGGCGCGAGACGAGATCGTGCTGACTCCGGCCACAGCACACCGCTCTGATACTCCGACGGGTCCCGCTCCTTCTCCCTCTCAACACCCGACCCTGCAGGATCTTCGCGCGGTGGCGTCCGACATAAAGGACACCTTTACCACAGCGATTGCTGATCTCCACCAGGAACTGCATGTAATGGCGGGCAGAGTACAAGAAGTTGAGAGGAAGATGGCCTATCAGCAATCTGCAATTAGGAAAATCACCATGACTGTGGATACACACTCAGTTCACCTGAGAGAAATACAGAGGCATGTCGAAGACCTCGACAACCGCGGCAGGAGACATAATTTGAGAGTGAGGGGTCTGCCAGAGAGTGTGGACAATACTCAACTTCTCTCTACAGTATCCTCTCTATTCAGACAACTGCTTGATTCACAGGACACAACCCATATTGAAATGGAACGGATCCATAGGGCTCTTAGACCAAAAGGCAGGGAATCTGATCCCCCTAGGGATATTATTTGCTATATTAATGATTATAAACTAAAGGAAGATATTTTGAAGCAGGCACGGACCAAAGGATCCCTGGAATTTGACGGCCACAGGATATCCATCTATCAAGATTTGTCGGCTATCACCTTGCGACATAGGAAAGATTTGCGCCCACTGCTGAGATCAGGCCCAAATTCTGCCTTACACCACGATCCCTATAGTCCTACAGCAGCTGCTCCACTTCCCAGAAGAGCTCGCAGAGATCGCTAGCTACTCTACTTACCTCCTATCCTGTGTTTAAGTTAACGACGCGTTGAAGAAAGTTATTATCACCCCTTATTTTATTTTATTTCTTTAACAGTTTCTCCTTTCTAGCCGGAGAGTTCATAGATGCACATAGATATCCATTTAAGCTCAGTGGTACACATCAGTTGTTCTAAGTTCCCTTCTGGACGCAAGTATCTGATTCATATATATGTTCTGGCATACATATTAATTTACTTCACCAAAAAGCGAGGTTCATGTTTTACATCACTGCCTTCCCGCGATCTATTAATTGAATTCACAGGGCCCCTTTTAATTCCCTATGGAGTCTCCCATAGAAAAACCATCACATACATCATCCCACTAGAGCCCCGATAACAAGCTCGTAGGGAAAGGGACTGCAATTCCTTGTGTGATACTCTTGCCTCTAGCATATGTGCCCTCACACATGCAATTTGATGTTTTTTTCTTCTCGATAGCTAGGAATGGAGGTCTCAGGCCCAGCACATCAGGATTGGATTGTCGTTTTTTTTTGTGGTTTATCCCATGCAAGCATATTGATAGGGATTACAGCACCTTGCATTTGCTCTGGAGGCACCCACATGATAGTATGTCTACTTACCTACTATGAAGCCTTCCACATCCCATATATTCCTTGCGGACATAGAGCAATGAATATATACTTTGACATTGGGAACGGATCCTACATCGTAACTTACTGATGCTCATCGACTGATCCTCTTTTTATGACAGAGGTACATGGACATGCTTCTTCAATCATATAGGTTTCAGGACCTACTCCACTGTTAGGTCCTCGAAACAGATCTATACTTATATAGCTTACTGTAGCCATTAGTGCATCACTTACATAAGAATCTGATTGTTCCCAATTACATATATATCTATAGGTCTTATGGGCCACGGTTCTCCAAGGTGTATAGGGACTTTTATGGTATACCTCCTGTTTGCAATGCCTTAACTTAAGTATCACGTATTCACACGATACTGCATTGTTTTTAGAACTGTTGAAAAGAGTTTGTCGCTGTCTTTCTGATATCATTAGCGCTTTGACCGCATTTCTTTCTTTTACAGGTTTGCATGATAACTATGAATTGTCTTCCTCATATAGAGGCTTTTAGTTTTACCTTATTAACTGTTTAATGTAATGGGTTTAATTCCTCTAATATTTTTATTCTCGATTACTGAGAGTCCACTAGTTGCTCTTTGCTAATACAGGTCTTCCCTTCTCTTACATATCAATACTGGACCGTTCCACTCAACCATAGCTATCCGAAATAGCTTCCAACACTCTAAAATCCTTTGCACCTTTTACATTCCAGGCGCTTTCTTCCATACCCTCTTGCAATGCCTTCCCCACTCTGCACCATTTTTCTAGCCCCTAGGCACATAGTCAGACAAATGTTTCTTTCTTTTCTTTTCTTTCTATTCATCCAAACCACCTCCCACAAAGTGGTACGATTTCCAATTTTACCTGCATACGACACTCTCATATATTAAACCACTGCCTCGTTCCGGCTTTATTCTTCCCCCTTCTTGATAGGCGAGCTGGTTCTCACCTATCGCCGGATATCCTTCTCTTTAACCGCCATCCCTAATCCACTTACCTCTCCTTTACCTACCCATCCCCGGCATTACACTTAACCTAGAGTGCCTTATAGTCCGGTCATAAAATTGCGCACCATACTTCATAATACATCTCCTCTTATAGTCGACTGGACGACATTATATCTTTTCATTCCACATTTCTGTACCTTGCATTAGGATCCCACACACGCATTGCTCATGGCTCCCACAATAAATACATCCCCTTCTACACAACTCAAAATTACCTCCTTGAACGTCAAGGGTTTGACTGTACCTGAGAAACGATCGCAACTCCTCCTCACTATGCAACGCAATAAGGTTGACAGTTTTTTTTACAAGAAACGCACTTCCGTACTAATTCTATTCTGAAACTTTACAACTTTTATTACCCCACAGTTTTTCACTCAACAAATGAAATAGCAAAAACGAAAGGTGTCTCCATACTTATATCAAAACATACCCCCGTTCAAATCACGGGTGAGCTGTCTGATCAACAAGGAAGATTCCTCTTCCTGAAGGGCACATATAGGAACAGGACAATCACACTAGTCAATATTTATGCCCCTAATAGTGGTCAAGTACCCTTCTTCTGTGACTTGATGAAACAATTAGCCAATTTCCAAGAAGGTACGTTAATCTTAGGGGGAGACTTTAATGCCCCACTAAACCCCATTCTGGACACCTCCACGGGTACTTCCTCTTTACCTTACACAGCACTTAAAGCAATCAAACTGGAATTACAATCATTCTTACTCCACGACACCTGGCGTATGCTTCATCCTGATCATAAAGACTACACATATTTTTCTCCGCCTCATCTAAAATATTCTAGAATGGATTACCTCTTCGTATCCCAGCCGGATCTCCTACTACTTCAGAAAGCTACAATTGATCCAATGTTCATTTCAGACCACCATCCAATCTCAATAACCTTATCATTCCCAGCTTCACTTCCTCGCTCACAAACGTGGAAATTAGATCCTTCTTTACTCACAGACAAGGCTATAGTAACAGAAATTGAGAAAAGCCTACAACAATTCTTTGCTGAAAATGATATCTCCGATACTTCACCACAAATCACATGGGACACATAAGTGCGTAATTAGGGGTCTTTTTATTGCTGAGGCCTCTAAAAGACGGAAACTTAGATCTCAATACCAGAACGAATTATTACAAAAGATTAGTCGTTTAGAACGAGTACATAAACAAACTTTAGCCCAAGATACCCTGCATTCATTAACTTTATGTAGAAAGGAACTAATAACCCTACTAGGCAAACAAATCAGACGTAAATGTATCCTTACCCAAAAAACATTCTATGAATATGGTAATAAAGCCAGTAGACTATTAGCTAGAGCTTTACAGACTAAGCCCTTGTACACACGGTCGGAGAATCTGTCGGAATGAGTATTATCGGACCGTGTCGTCAGATAATCCGACTGTGTGTGGTATGCATCGGACTGATTCCGTCCGAATCTCCGTCCGACCCAATTTTCCAACATGTTGGAAATATTTCCCGACCAACAGGGCCGGACGGACCTAATCCGATCATGTGTAGAGCATTTTCATCGGACCAAGTGCCACGCATGCTCAGATCAAATTCCTACATCAAAGCTATTGGCTACTAGCCTGAATGTAGTCCCATCATAACGAAATTACGTCATCACGTTCTGAAAGATCAGATTTTTCGCCAACTTGGCCCGACCGTGTGTATGCAACAGTTTCGGACACAATCCGTTGGACTAAATCCGACGGGCAAAATCCGACGGATTTGGTTGGCAAAATCTCCGACCGTGTGTACATGGGCTAAGAAAGCCAAAACGACAATACACCACGCAAGGCCAAAAACTTAATTCCACTCCAGACATAGCTAAACAGTTCTTATCATGCTACTCTAAATTATACAATCTGAATTCTCCAGATTCCATAAAAACGGCAGAAGAACGGACACAACTGATCAAATCCTTCCTTACGCATTATAGCCCTTCTCCCATCTCTGAATCCATCTGCCAAGACCTAGACAAGCCCATAACCACAGAAGAAGCGAACTTTGCCCTAAACATGCTGAAAGCTGGTAAAAGCCCGGGGCCAGATGGCCTCACGGTCGGCTATTATAAATCTGTCAAACAATACTTAACGCCTATCTTTGCCAACACATTTGATGCCTATGCTACACCCACTTCACCCCCGAGAGACCTACTAACAGCCCACATAACGGTCATCCCGAAACCGGGCAAAGATCCCTCACTAATTTCTAATTACAGACCAATTTCCCTTCTAAACGTTGACCTTAAGTGGTATGCTAAGATCCTGGCTAATAGACTCCTTCCCTTGCTTCCAGGTCTGATCCATCTTGATCAGGTGGGATTCATTCCTGGCAGAGAGGCAAGGGATAACACCCTCAAAGCCATAAATATTCACCATTGGCTTAACAATTCCAACCAAAAGGGATTCTTCTTGTCGTTGGATGCGGAGAAGGCTTTCGATAGAGTGGCCTGGGATTATATGTCGGAGGTCTTGAGGGCTACGGGCCTTCCCGACCGGATGCTAAATTATATCCTTGCACTTTACTCTGGCCCTACCGCTAGAGTCCGAGTCAACGGCCACCTGTCGGACGCCTTCCCCATCTCCAATGGCACGCGACAGGGTTGTCCCCTGTCTCCACTTATTTTTGTACTTACCTTAGAACCGCTTCTTCGCTGCATACGGGAAAACACAGATATCAAAGGAATTGATATACATGACCATACTTATAAACTAGCTGCCTTTGCAGACGATATCCTTTTGTTTCTGACAGAGCCCTTGACTACATTGCCGAACCTTTTGAAAACGCTTGAACACTTCACTTACTTGTCCCACCTCAAGATCAATTTTCTAAAATCAAAAGCCTTAAATATCACCTTAACCCCGTCACAATGCTCTCATTGTCAGCAAAATTTCCCATTCAAATGGAACACTTCAACCCTTACTTATTTGGGCATCCAAATTCCTGTTTCCCTTAACAAACTTTATGATGTAAATTATCTACCACTGTTACAAACTATTACTAAAGATCTAAAAAATTGAGCCTCCGGACTATTTTCCTGGTTCGGCAGAGCGGCCATACTCAAAATGAATATCCTCCCGAGGGTCTTATACTTGTTACAAACAGTCCCCTTTAAACTCCCTCCACCATTTTTCACGACTTATCGGAAAATTTGTACTAAATTTATTTGGGGTACACTTCACCCCAGATTGAGTTATACTAAACTTACATCCCCCAAGTTGCTTGGAGGTCTTGGGCTCCCGGACGTGGAAAAATATTATCAGGCAAGTCATCTAACGAGGATTTTAGATTGGAATATTCACCTCTTTTCCAAATATTGGGTTCAATTGGAAAATATGTTCTCATACATTCCACTTGCCTCAGCACCTTGGATACTGGCCACTCACTTCCCCTCGACCTACAGCTCTCATCCAATGATTCATCCTACATTGTCTGTCTTTCAAAAAGTCTGTTCACGATTTCAGATATCATCTATTACTGGCCCTATGACCCCCCTCAGGCTAAATCCGGCCTTTTTACCGGGCATGCATTCATCCTTTTTGAAAGACTCTTGGCCACATGCAAATGTCCGGGCCATGCATTTCTTTACTAATGGCAAAATTATGTCACACTCTACTTTATCAGATCGTTTACAACCCCACATATTTCCGTATTGGAATTACATCCAAATTAAACATTTTCTCGAATCACAAACTCAAACCTCAGCATTGTACAGATCTCTAACCCCTTTTGAAGACATGTGTCAAAAAGCAGAACCCCAGAGACACCTCATCTCCTTTACGTATTCCCTACTGTTCCCTTCTCACACTAATCTCCGGGATTGGAACACAGAGAAATGGTCAAGAGATATCTCTATTGACCTTACAAACAAGGACTGGGAAAAAATATACACAATAGCGCACAAAGGATCTCTGAACATTTCTGCACAGGAAAACGCTTACAAACTAATATCCAGATGGTACAGAACCCCTCTCCATCTCCATCACATCTCTCCATCACTTTCGCTGCAGTGCTGGACATGTGAATCCGAACCAGGTTCCTTATTACATCTGTGGTGGTCCTGCACTAAGATTCAACCATTTTGCGTGAAAGTCCATGAGCTGATACATCACGTTACAACCTACAAATTAGAATTTACCCCTGCACAATTCTTACTCCATCATCCTGCCAAACCTAGCCGATCATACCAACGTTCCCTCGTTATGCATATGATATCTGCAGCCAACATGTGCATCCCCAAACATTGGCGCTCACCAACTCCACCTTCCATGAGGGATTGGCTCGAACGCATCCAAAAAACAGCTGACATGGAAGGTTTGATCCATCAGGCGAAAGATACACCTTCTAAATATGTTCAGACCTGGTCTTGTTGGAAGCATTTTATCACCACCCCGAAATACTGAGCGTTACTTACCTGATGTGATAACTTCATCGACGAATTTCCTTCACACACTGTATCACCTGGCCTAGCCGCTCTCACCACCCCATTTATCCCACAGATACACCTAATATATTTTCTTCTTTTAGCACTGAATCCCGGATCACAGGGATTCCTTCTATTACACCGGAGACCTCCCTTAACGCTCAGATCTTCTCTTCTCATGGTGACACCATAACTAACTGGATGAAGTTCTTAATGGCTCCATACATGGCACTCCTGCCCTTCATTGGCTACCCCTTTTTCCCGTTACCCTTAACAATCCTCCCTTTCTAGTCCTGATGGACGCCTTTGAATATGATACGTTGGTTAGGCTTTTAAATCTTTATATGTATTTTTGCTGACTAGCGGCTGGCTCCGCTATCACCAGACCTGTTTTTCTTGTTTATGCACATTAACAAACGTTTATAATTTTTACGAGTTCCTTCTTGTTACTTCTTTCATCCATACTTTCTAGTGCTCGGGGTACTACCGTACTTCTGGAAACCTTATCCCTATCCTCCACCCAGTCGCAGTCTGATCCCAGTTGGGGCGACTGGTTGCTGAGGTCTCATATTTGTATTCTCGCATTTAAGGAGTATGGTACATACCAAGTGCACTAACACTTCACTCTCCATACCCGGCCACAACTCCATGCAATGTCCGAGCACGATATTATGTTGATCACCTCTCAATGTTGTATTTGATCTTAGACTATTAGTTATACCAACAAGCTTTCCACCAGACGGTATCTCCCAAATGATATTACATTGCTTGTATCTAACTGGAGTTGTACTCTTATATTTCATGTACTTTTTGTATTGAATTTTACAGTTCTTGCTTTTGTTCACTTGTAAAACTTCAATAAAAACTTTGAAAACAAATAATAAATAATATATATAATCTAATAATAATAAATAAAATTAATAACAACCATTATGTAGAAATATTGTATTTATCTTGAAGGACCTTGAAGCCATTAATCCCAAGAAATATATTAATCTGCAATAAATCGAGAAAGGAATACATGATTTAGGTAAAAGAAAAAACATTGTAATCCACCCAGTGGATAAAAAAGCGGGGGGGGGGGGGGGTGATATTAGACAATTAGACAAGCAGAAATATGAAGATGAGATATCTAGACTTTCATCATATAGAGAGTTAATATTTTTTGAAGAAAGACCCCACTGCTATGTTTCAAAGAGAATCGGGTTGTTTTATAGAACAGGGGTTAACAAAAGGTTTTATTAAAGAAGTAGGCTAAATATCTGAGTCTGCTTTTGGTCCACACTCCAATTATTTAAAGTTTGCCTAAGATTCATAAAGACACCATTAATCCACTGGGCCATCTATTGTTAAAGGCATAGAGTCAGTTACAGCACGAATTGGGAAATATGTGGGTCTTTTTACAATGGAGTGTGGTTAAAACAGAAGCCTACTTAAACGTTGCCAAGGGTGTGCTTAATCACCCACAACAACGTACAGTACAAGGTGAAGATATTTTTTTCAGTGGAGGTAGCCTCGTTGTATACCAGTATTATACTAGTATATTTCTGGTATAAGAACAACTACCAGTTGCAATGTTCACGTGTAGCCATGGGACCAAGATTTGTTCCCAGTTTGGTGAATATTTTTGAGGTGCAGTGAAAGGAGTCAGCAGTTTTTAAGGAATGTAACCCTGGCCTCTTATTTTATAAATGATTTATTGATGACCTCCTCATAGTGTGGAAAGGATCATAATCAAATTTATGTGGGTTCCTACAACAATTGAATTACAATGATAAGAAGTAGGGATGGCCGAACAGTTCGCCCGGCGGTCGGTTCGCGGCGAATTTCGGCTGTTCGCAGTCCGCCCGATCGGCGGACTATTGCCGCTGTTCGCCCGGCGGACTTACGTGTTTACTGTGTAAAAAAACTTTGACCTATGATGACACATCCATCATGTGGTACAGGACAGGCAATTGAGACATTACAGTACATGGACACTTGGACATTCCCCCTAACTTATAAATAGACCCGATCCGGCGGCCATTTTACATTCTTTCTACTGTCATTATAGGGAGAGGTTGCTGTGTGGAGCAGGGAGAGACTGCAGTGACCCAAATCGCTAGCTATTAGGTCCACAAAAGTTCTTTTAAGGACTGGTATGGTATAGGTGTAGTTCAGGTTATAGGTTTGAGGCACTACTATTCAAGTCATTGTTGCAGCAGATTGTCTTTTGTCAGTGCTAAGAGAGGGACAGATAGGACGCTGTGTGTTGCAGAGAGGGACAGTCAGTTTAATCATTAGCTGTTACTATTAGGTCCACAAAAGTCCTTTTCAGGACTGGTATGGCGTAGTAGTACAGCATATAGTTTTGAGTGCTATTCAAGTTATTGTTGCAGCAGCCTGTGTTTTGTCAGTTTAAATAGGGACAGACAGGAAGCTGTGTGTGGCAGTGAGGGACAGTCAGTTTAATCAGTAGCTGTTACTATTAGGTCCACAAAGGTCCTTTTCAGGACTGGTATGGTAATAGGGTTGTACACGTATAATATTCTTTCTTCCAAATATAGAAAGAATATTATACTTGACTGCTGCCCTTCTGTTGCAGCAGTCCTTTATGAGTATAGGGACTGAGGTACAGTCTGCTAATCACAACCTACTAGTTCCACAAAGGTCCTTCTAAGGACTGGTAAGGTATAGTGTACTACAGTATATAGTGTTGAGTGAGGTACAGTCTGCTAATCACAACCTACTAGTTCCACAAAGGTCCTTCTAAGGACTGGTAAGGTATAGCGTACTAGAGTATATAGGGTTGAGTGAGGTACAGTCTGCTAATCCTTAAGGACTGGTATAGGTCCACAATATATAGGGTTGAGGTGCACTACTGCTGACTGCTGCCCTATTCTGCAGCAGTCCTTTATCAGTATAGGGACTGAGGTACAGTCTGCTAATCACAACCTACTAGTTCCACAAAGGTCCTTCTAAGGACTGGTAAGGTATAGTGTACTATAGTATATAGGGTTGAGTGAGGTACAGTCTGCTAATCACAACCTACTAGTTCCACAAAGGTCCTTCTAAGGACTGGTAAGGTAAAGCATACTACAAAGAGTGACAAACGCAATCCAAAAAAAAAAGTATTGTAACTGGTGTGATAGACCAGTGACACCCAAAAAAAACAGATTGAAGCGGGGTGTTATATACCTTCTTCCACATACATACTGCACGTCTCTAGAGAGTTTTGTCACAGGGTCATTTAAAAAATGACAGGCAGAGGAAGAGGCAGGCCCTTCCACAGGGATGGTGGGGGTAGGGCAGGAGCAACAGGCTTGAGCCAAAGTGGGAAGTTGCAGAAGGTGCGTTAAATTACTTTAAAGGACGCACCAGACTTGGTTGAGTGGCTCACTCAGCCTTACTCTTCTGCACCCTCCTCATCCTCTCGATCTGCACCCTCTTCTTCACTCTCTGCTATGTGCACCCCCAAAGACACTACCACCAACAACACCACCACCACCACATACCTTCCGCTTGAGTCACAGGAATTATTTTCCGATCCATATCAAGACATTTCTGATGCGCAGCCACTCTTGGTATTGGATCAGGAAGAGGAGGTAGCAACAACCGCCACTCAGCAGTCTGACAACAGTACCCAGATCAGCCCAAGGAGGAGGTTGGTCCCCAGTGTTGCTGCCTACTCCGAGATCTCTACTTATAGCGGTGGGGAAGGTGACGTCGATGATGACGTGTCTAGTGATGTCACGTGGGTGCCCACAAGAGAGGAAGAGGAGGGGAGTTGAGAGGGAGATATGGACCAGCAGATAGGGAGGAGAAGCAGGAATAACTTACATTGCACAGGAGGGACAAAGCAGACTGCAAATGTATCAGGAGCGAGTCATCGACCATGTACGGTCACATCTGGCGCTCCCAGGACACCGACACATGGCTTCGCAATGTGGGCTTTTTTAACGTGTCCGCTGCTGACAATAGCGTTGCCATCTGCAATCTTTGCAGTCAACGCATTAGTCGTCGTAAGCCCAACACTCACCTAGGGATGACCGCCTTAAGAAGGCACATGAGCAGTCATCATCGAGCCCAGTGGTAGCAACGGAAAACACAAAGCCACACTCCCTCGCTCTCACCGTCCAGCCTCGTCTTCTACTTCTCCTTCTCCTCTCTCCTCACAATTGTCCTCCACGCCACCTTCCATCACGCCAAGCTCATGTTTTTCTGCAAAAAGGCAGGCTTCCGTGGGCCTAATGTTCGAGCGTAAAAAATGATGACGCCGGATAACCCTCTTGCCCAACGGTTGACGGCTGGCTTGTCAGAACTGATAGCCCGCCAACTACTGCCATATAAACTGGTGGACTCGGAGGCCTTTCGAAAATTTGTGGCCATTGGAACACCACAATGGAAGGTCCCAGGAAGGAAGTATTTCTCACAGAAGGACATCCCAGAGCTATATGGCCATGTTCAGCGGCAAGTGAATGTATCTCTGGCAGACAGTGTCTGTGCCAAGATACATCTGACCACAGACACGTGGTCTAGCAAACACGGGCAGGGAAGGTATATCACTTTTAAAGCCCACTGGGTGAACCTTCTGACGGCCGTCAAGCATGTAACCTGTGGCACCCGTGTAGATTTGGTTTTACCGCCACGGATTGCATGCAGGCCTGGGTCTTCTTCTCCTCCTCCTCCTACTCCATCCTCCTCCCTCTCCTCCTCGGCTGACTCCTCCCTTTCCGCTGCTAGCGTCTCTTCCGCAGCGCCGCCCAAGCTCCCCAGAACCTATTCGACATGACAGGTGAGACATTGCCATGCCGCGCTGCGTCTGTTGTGCCTGGAAGCCAAGAGCCACACTGGCTCGGCACTCCTTTCAGCTTTGCGTTCACAGGCAGATCAGTGGCTAACACAGCTCAATTTGACAGTTGGTAAAGTGGTGTGTGACAACGGTGCCAATCTGCTTAGCGCATTAAAACAGGGCAAAATTACTCACGTGTCATGCATGGCACACGTCTTAAACTTGGTCGTGCAGCGATTTGTTGTCAAATACCCTGGGGTCCAGGACATCTTGCGGCAGGCAAGGAAAATCTCTGCCCATTTCAGAAGACCTTACACGGCCATGGCTCGCCTTGCTGACATTCAGCGGTCAGACGTCTTATTTGCGATTGCCCAACGCGATGGAACTCAACCTTCTATATGCTTGATAGGCTGCTCCAGCAGAAACGCGCGGTTAACGTCTACCTGTATGAACTCTGCGGCAGAACAGGCTGGGGTTTTTTTCACCGCGCCAGTGGCTGCTCATGCGCGACGCATGCAGACTTCTGTGGTCATTTGAGGAGATCACCAAACTGGTCAGTTGCAGCCATGGCGCCATTAGTGACATGGTACCTTATGCCTTCTTTATGGAGCGTGCATTGCGTCGTGTCATTGATCAAGCTGTGGAGGAGCAGGAGCGGGAAGATGAGGAAGTTGCAATGCTGGATGAATTCCCAAGGGGGCTACTCTGAGACAAGTGAACAACAGGAGTCTTAAGAGGAGTCAGAGGAGGATGGTGCCGGGGCGGATGAGGAGGAGCAAGAAGAGCATGCTTTAAACCTTTCTGGGATGCCTGTTGTGCGTGGATGGGGAGAGGAGAATGAAGAGGACGACATTATCCTGGAGGATGAGCAGGAGCCAGGCCACCATACCGCCCCCAGTTTAGTGCAAATGGGGGCCTTCATGCTCCAGTGTTTTAATATGGACCCCCGTATAAAAAGCATAAGGGTCAAGGACCAGTACTGGGTGGCAACGTACTTAGACCCCCTCTACAAACACAAAATGGCGGAAATGTTACCGCCGTCACAGAGGGCTGTCAGAATGGAGCACTTCCAGGCCTTGCTTCGAGAAATGCTGCATTCTGCTTTTGCGTGCGCTGGCAGAGGAGCAATTCCCACTCCCAGAGAAGGAGTTGCGGGTACCAATCCAACAGTGCCTGCAAGAAGAGGCCGGTTTGAAGATGTGTTGGTGACTTCTGATATGAGGTCATTCTTTCAGCCGACCCATCGACAGGTGTCATCCGGATCCAGAATTAGGGAACGCCTAGACCGTCAGGTGTCCGACTACATCGGGTTAACGGCCGATGTGGACGCTCTGAGGAGTGATGAACCCCTGGATTACTGGGTGGGCAGGCTTGACCTCTGGCCAGAGTTTGCCCAATTTGCAATCGATCTGCTGGCTTGCCCCTCGTCCAGTGTCCTGTCAGAAAGGACGTTCAGCACAGCAGGGGGGATCATGACCGATAAGCGTACTCGCCTAGCTCATGACAGTGTTAACTACCTCACATTTCTAAAAATGAATGAGGCATTGATCTCGGAGGAATTCAACACATGTGACCTGTAGACCATGTATATGTCTATAAACGATTTTTTTAATCGAGCACACAGACCTTCTTTCTTCATTTGGCTCACTTCCTTGTACAAAAAAAGCACACCGTACTATATGCCCGTACCCTCCTGTTTGAAGAGGTTGAGCGGTGTCATATTTCTCCTGGGGCTGCTTATTATGAGGGGCTCCCACCATCCCTGTGCTGTGCTGACTTCCTCCTGGGGCTGCTTATTATGAGGGGCTCCCACCATCCCTGTGCTGTGCTGACTTCCTCCTGGGGCTGTACCTCTGCTGTGCATATTATGAGGGGCTCCCACCATCCCTGTGCTATGCTCATTATGAGGGGCTCCCACCATCCCTGTGCTGTGCTGACTTCCTCCTGGGGCTGCTTATTATGAGGGTCTCCCACCATCCCTGTGCTATGCTGACATCCTCCTGGGGCTGCTTATTATGAGGGGCTCCCACCATCCCTGTGCTGTGCTGACTTCCTCCTGGGGCTGTACCTCTGCTGTGCATATTATGAGGGGCTCCCACCATCCCTGTGCTATGCTCATTATGAGGGGCTCCCACCATCCCTGTGCTATGCTCATTATGAAGGGCTCCCACCATCCCTGTGCTGTGCTGACTTCCTCCTGGGGCTGCTTATTATGAGGGGCTCCCACCATCCCTGTGCTATGCTGACTTACTCCTGGGGCTGTACCTCTGCTGTGCATATTATGAGGGGCTCCCACCATCCCTGTGCTATGCTCATTATGAGGGACTCCCACCTAGACATGTGCAGAGTAAAATATTTTGTTTCGGAATTTCGTTTTTGTCTGAAAACTTAATTTATTTAGTTACTCCCGAAATTCGTTTTTATTTATTTCGTTTTTCGTTCAAAAATTGCATTCATCCGAAAATCCACATGAATCACGGTCGAATCTGTCTTTGAAGGCTTATGGTGTCTGTCGAATGTATAAAGAAGATTCGACGGAGCTAGTATATAGCATACTTTAGAACCCTATTAAAGTCTATGGGACTCCAACGTTCAAAATCTAAAGTGCTAATTTTAAAGGCTAATTTGCAAGTTACTGTCCTAAAAAGTGTTTGGGGACCTGGGTCCTGCCCCAGGGGACATGGATCAATGCAAAAAAAAGTTTTAAAAACGGCCGTTTTTTCGGGAGCAGTGATTTTAATAATGATTAAAGTGAAACAATAAAAGTGTAATATTCCTTTAAATTTCGTAGGGGGGGGGGGGGGTTGTCTATAGTATGCCTGTGAAGGGGCGCATGTTTCCCGTGCTTAGAACTGTCCCTGCACAAAGTGTCATTTATGCAGGAAAAAAAGTCCTTTAAAATCACTCGCAGCTATTATGAATTGTCGGCTCCCGTAATACAGAGAACACTCATTGAAAGTCATTGATAAAAAAATAAATAAATAAAAAAAGCGTGGGGGTCCCCCAAATTCAATTACCAGGCCCTTCAGGTCTGGTATGGATATTAAGGGGAACCCTGCCTCAAATTTAAGAAAAAAATTGACGTGGGGTTCCCCCTAAATATCCATAACCAGACCCTTCAGGTCTGGTATGGATATTAAGGGGAACCCCGCGTCAAATTTAAAAAAAAATTGACGTGGGGTTCCCCCTAAAAATCCACACCAGACCCTTTATCCGAGCACGCAACCTGGCAGGCCACAGGAAAAGAGGGGGGGACGAGAGAACGGCCCCCCCCTCCCTCCTGAACCATACCAGGCCACATGCCCTCAACATTGGGAGGATGCTTTGGGGGTCTGTGACCCCTCAAAGCACCTTGTCCCCATGTTGATGAGGACAAGGGCCTCATCCCCACAACCCTGGCCGGTGGTTGTGGAGGTCTGCGGGCGGGGGGCTTATCAGAATCTGGAAGCCCCCTTTAACAAGGGGACCCCCAGATCCCGGCCCCCCCCCCTGTTTGAAATGGTAAGGGGGTACAAAAGTACCCCTACCATTTCACAAAGAAAGTGTAAAAAATGGTTAAATAAAACAAACACACTTTTGAAAAATTCCTTTATTAAAAATAAAAAAATAAAAAAAAGATTCCAGCGGCGGTAATTCACTCTTTGCTATCCAGCGACGGACGATCATCTCTCCAGCGATGTCTCATCTCATCCAGCGCAGCGATCCATCCTTCTTCTGTCTCCGTGGAGGAGACACTGCAAGGATTCCGGCGGCTGACGTTTCTTATATACGGAGGGCGGGGCCACCCGTCACCTGACCCCGCCCCCTCTGACGCAAGGGGAAACCCGGGGTTCCCCGTGACGTATAGGTGACCCCGCCCCCTCTGATGTAACGGAAACCTGCCTGTGTTACATCAGAGGGGTGCGGGGTCACCCATACGTCACAGGGAACCCCGGGTTTCCCCTTGCGTCAGAGGGGGGCGGGGTCAGTGACGGGTGGCCCCGCCCTCCGTATATAAGAAACCTCAGCCGCCGGAATGCCTGCAGTGTCTCCTACACGGAGACAGAAGGATGGATTCGCTGCGCTGGATGAGATGAGCCATCGCTGGAGAGATGACCGTCCGTCGCTGGATAGCAAGAGTGGATTACCGCCGCTGGAATCTTTTTTTTATTTTTTTATTTTTAATAAAGGAATTTTTCAAAAGTGTGTTTGTTTTATTTAACCATTTTTTACACTTTCTTTGTGAAATGGTAGGGGTACTTTTGTACCCCCTTACCATTTCAAACAGGGGGGGGCCGGGATCTGGGGGTCCCCTTGTTAAAGGGGGCTTCCAGATTCTGATAAGCCCCCCGCCCGCAGACCTCCACAACCACCGGCCAGGGTTGTGGGGATGAGGCCCTTGTCTTCATCAACATGGGGACAAGGTGCTTTGAGGGGTCACAGACCCCCAAAGCATCCTCCCAATGTTGAGGGCATGTGGCCTGGTACGGTTCAGGAGGGAGGGGGGGCCGCTCTCTCGTCCCCCCCTCTTTTCCTGCGGCCTGCCAGGTTGCGTGCTCGGATAAAGGGTCTGGTATGGATTTTTAGGGGGAACCCCACGTCAATTTTTTTTTAAATTTGACGCGGGGTTCCCCTTAATATCCATACCAGACCTGAAGGGTCTGGTTATGGATATTTAGGGGGAACCCCACGTCAAATGTTTTCTTAAATTTGAGGCAGGGTTCCCCTTAATATCCATACCAGACCTGAAGGGCCTGGTAATTGAATTTGGGGGACCCCCACGCTTTTTTTTTTATTTATTTATTTTTTTTTTTTATCAATGACTTTCAATGAGTGTTCTCTGTATTACGGAGCCGACAATTCATTATAGCTGCGAGTGATTTTAAAGGACTTTTTTTCCTGCATAAATGACACTTTGTGCAGGGACAATTCTAAGCATGGGAAACATGCGCCCCTTCACAGGCATACTATAGACAACTCCCCCCTACGAAATTTAAAGGAATATTACACTTTTATTGTTTCACTTTAATCATTATTAAAATCACTGCTCCCGAAAAAACGGCCGTTTTTAAAACTTTTTTTTGCATTGATCCATGTCCCCTGGGGCAGGACCCGGGTCCCCAAACACTTTTTAGGACAGTATCTTGCAGAATCTTTTCTCTCTGTCAAATCTTTTTTCTCTGTCGAATATTTTCTCTATATAATCTTGGACTAATAGAGGTAAGGTTAGGCACATTCGAACACAGGTTCTATAGACACAGATTGTTGTCAGAGTCATATCGAATCTCCTATTCTATATCGAACTGTTGTAACAATGAAAACGAAAATAAAGCATTTATTTATGTCGGATCTTTCGTTTTTCGGATTTTGTGCTTTCGTTATCGTTTGTCAAAACGAAAACGAAAATAGCTGAAATTCGGACGAAAATGCATTCGGACGAAAACGAATGCACATGTCTACTCCCACCATCCCTGTGCTATGCTGACTTCCTCCTGGGGCTGCTTATGGTGCAGGTGTCAGTGCTGTATATCACGGTGCTGGTGTCAGTGCAGTATATCACGGTGCTGATGTCAGTGCTTTATGTCACGCTGCTGATGTCAGTGCTCTCTATCACGGTGCTGGTGTCAGATCACTCTATCATGGTGCAGGTGTCATTGCTGTATGTCACGCTGCTAATGTCAGTGCTCTCTATCACGGTGCTGGTGTCAGATCACTCAATCACGGTGCAGGTGTCATTGCTGTATGTCACGCTGCTAATGTCAGTGCTCTCTATCACGGTGCTGGTGTCAGATCACTCTATCATGGTGCAGGTGTCATTGCTGTATGTCACGCTGCTGATGTCAGTGCTCTCTATCACGGTGCTGGTGTCAGATCCCTCTATCACAGTGCAGATGTCATTGCTGTATGTCACGCTGCTGATGTCAGTGCTCTCTATCACGGTGCTGGCGTCAGATCACTTTATCACGGTGCAGGTGTCATTGCTGTATGTCACGCTGCTGATGTCAGTGCTCTCTATCACGTTGCTGGTGTCAGATCACTCTATCACGGTGCAGGTGTCATTGCTGTATGTCATGCTGCTAATGTCAGTGCTCTCAATCACGGTGCTGATGTCAGATCACACTATCACGGTGCAGGTGTCATTGCTGTATGTCACGCTGCTAATGTCAGTGCTCTCTATCACGGTGCTGGTGTCAGATCACTCTATCATGGTGCAGGTGTCATTGCTGTATATCACGCTGCTGATGTCAGTGCTCTCTATCACGGTGCTGGTGTCAGATCACTCTATCACGGTGCAGGTGTCAGTGCTCTATATCACGGTGCTGGTGATCATCTCCTGCACCCACTTCTTTGCCTACCCTGACCTTCCCTCTCCTCCATTGCCTTCATGCGCTCCACAGTCCTGAATTGTCACAATTTCCCATATAAAAAAAGAATGCTTGTTGTTGTCGATCCCAGATTCACCTCATACATGTGTTATGTCATTGGCCATGTGGTGGGACTATGTGTGCACAGCTAGTAATTATTTTGTGGCTGCAAATATGACCTGTAGGTTTGTAAAGTTCGCCTCCCATTGAAGTCAATGGGGCCCGCCGCGAACGTTACGGTTCATGAACTATTGGCTGCGTTCGCTGTTCGCTTTGGCGAAACGTCCCGTCGAAAGTTCGTCCATCACTAATAAGAAGGTAAGGTTATCTTATCAGTATAGAAAACTTTTTAGATTTTCATATATGTAAGTCTGAGCCTAGTTTGAAATTTACAGTATATTAAAAAAAAAAAAAAGACTGGGACAGTTACCTTTCTATTAATATTGGGCATCATCTTAACTGGCTCAAAAACATCCCTAAGGGGAAGATGTTAAAGGTCAGAAAGAACTGCACAGAGCCTGAAGAATTGTTAACCAAGGTGGGCATTTCAAAAGAAAGATTAATTGAGAAAGGATATTATGATGCCACTTTGGATAAGGTTATTTTGTAGGTACTTAATACTCCAGGGGAATTATTATTGAGAGAGAAGGAACAGGAAGATTTTATAGAGAATGTGCACCAGTGGAGCTTTATTACTGGGTTTAATTCCCAACATAAAAAGGTAGAAAGAGTATCCAGCAAGCACTGACATATTGTGTTAAATCATTTTGTGTGAAATCCAGTCCTTCCCCAAATTCTGGGATTCATTTACAGGAAAACCCCTAATTTTGGCATAAGTTGATATAGAAAGTCATTGACTCCCCTAAAGAGATGGGTTACCTTCTTGGATATGAAAGTTTTTTTTCCCCCATGGTAGGTGCAGAGGGTATAAAAATAAGAAATAATTAGAGACTAGGCAAGACTTTGTTATTGTCAGAAACCATGAATCAGACTGAGACAGAAGTACAGTTAGTGTTGGTTTGCACTGGGGCAGCACGACTTGCAGTGTGATTGCCTCAGGCGACCAGGACACGACAGCTGCGGCGACTTGCAAAATGACTTCTCTATAGAAGTCAATGCAAGTCGCCTCAAGTCGCCCCCAAAGTCATACAGGAACCTTTTTCTAAATCGGAGCGACTTGTGTCTGGCTGTGTTGCCCTGGGAGCTGGATAACTTCACAATTAAATCCATAGACAGGTGGGTCCAGGGCCTCTCTCCATTGGGTATGGGTTGTAGGAGACCCACTGGAAGGGGTCATGGAGTCTTACTCTGAGCACACATGGAACAGGCTGCTACGAAGGCTGTTACATCAGAAGATAGACTAGGCCACCAGAATTGTTGGGAAATGGCCCCAAAGAGCTGATTCTTCCTAGGGTGGCCAGCAACCTGCCTCCCCCCCCCCCCCCGCATCCACAGAATCTCTGATCAGGAGATCAGTGGGAGGCCTAAATCTCACTCCTGTGGGACATCTTTTAGCCACCCCTGGGACATGGGAGCAGGAGGTGCATGACTTCCCCCACACCCGACTGACTTTTCATCCATGATGTCAGCCTTTTCTAATATGCTCTCCAGGGTTCTCACCCAAACAGCAGCGCAGATCACTGAGACAATTCATGCAGATCTTCAGAAAATAGGGGCATGAATAGAAGTCATAGAAAAAATAGCAGACCAGGCTGTTGCCAGAATAAACCAGAACTCTGCTAGAATCTCGGATCTTCAGGACCAACTAGAAACAGCTCTGTCAATTGATGACCTTGAAAATAGATCCAGATGGTATATTTTCAGCATCCGTGGTCTTCCAGAATCAGTAAAAGGGGTCCAGCCAGCAGTCAGCAAGTTTATTAAGACCCCGATCCCTGACATCCCAGACCATCGATTGGAACTTGATAGGGCACACAGATCCTTATATAGCAGCCATAACTCGTTGCAGGGCGGCCTTGACCCACACCTGCTTAAGTACCCCCTCCCAGACTCCTCAGTGGGTCCGGCACTCCCGTTGATTGACTCAGAGAGGGCCATACCCAAACATCCAACCAAGCCTGGTTCTCACCTGTCATGTGCACCTCACCGCTCACATGATCAGGCAGATCATCAATCATGGCCTGGCCAGACTGGTGTAAAGGCGTACCTACACAATTAACCCTCAGTACTGTAAGGTCCCGTGGCAAAAACAAAATTTACAAAGCGTGTGACATTTGGTCCCAAATGTCATCTGCTACACTTACAACCCTTATGCACTGGTGGTCCGCCTCGGGATATTATAGTAAAGCCCATTTCTATGCTGTGAAAGAGGAGGTAATGAATTTGTTTCGCAATTACGATGGTCTTGTGATCATGGGTCACCTGGTCCAGATCTTCACAGATCTTTCTTTATGCACAGTCCAAAAACATCGATCCCTCAATCCTCTGCTACAGGTTCTGTCCTAGAAGGATATCACCTACCGATGGTCCTTCGGCTTTGTGAATTATATTGATAATTCTCCTTGTGGCGTCAGACGCCTGCCTGCCCTTGGTGAAACCAGACTGGTCCTGGTGGATCAGGAGGGGCATAACTTCTAACAATCGGTTGGCAATCAACTTGGCGTAAATTTTTGTGTCTAAGTTCAAAAGGGATATTGGTCTGAAGTTTTGTGCTTGGGTTGGTTCCTTGCCTGGCTTCGGTATAGTGACAATTAAAGCTTGTAACATTTCTGGTGGGAGGGAGGAGGAAGAGGCAGCGTCATTACATACTAAAGTTAGGAAGGGAGACAAAGTGGAGCTGAATTGTTTATAATAATTGCTAGTAAGGCCATCCGGGCCAGGTGATTTGTTGGACGAGAGAGCTTTGATCACGGATTCGACTTCCAAGGCTGTGAAAGGGGTATTTAAGGAAGCCAGTTGGTCTGGTGATAATTTTGGTAGGTTAATTTCCTGAAGAAAGGATTGGATGTCTGACAGCGAGGGTTGGACAACAGAGGCGTTGTCTTTTAAGTTATAGAGGGTATTGTAATAGTGACTGAATGCATCTGCAATATTTTGGGGGTCAAGTAGTTTTTGCTTGGAAGTGGGGTGGAATAGATGGGTAATTTTGGATTTAGCGTGGTGGCCCTTAATTCTATTTGCCATAAGTTTGCCCGCTTTATTACCCGTAGAATAGTGGGTTTCTTTAAAATAATTGTGGGCTTTCTCATACGCCTGTAGGAGGTGGGATCTGAGCTCCAATCTGAGGGCATCTAATTTAGCTTTAGTTGTTGGGGAGGGAGCGGATTGGTTTAGGTGTTCAAGCTTGCTAATTTCTGAAGTAAGTAGGTTTAGATGCTGTGATCTCTTCCTCCTTTCTCTAGCACCTATTTGTATGAGTATACCCCGAATGAATGCCTTATGGGCATTCCAAAGGACAGTATTATCAGTAACAGTACCAACATTATTATTGAAGAATTCGACTAGACAGTCTCTGATGTAAGAGGAGTGGGTTGGAGAAGCGATGATTGCCGCGTCAGCTCTCCAAAGTCTGGTTCGAGAGCGTGAAGATGAGTCTTCTAGGGAAATGGTAACCGGTGCGTGATCTGACCACGTGATGGTGTCTATTGTAGATGAGGAGATTTTAGGTAAGGTACACTTATCCATTAGGAAATAATCAATCCGGGTGTAGGAGTTGTGACGGGGGGAGAAATAAGAGTAGTCTCTTTCAGTGGAGTGATGGCATCGCCAGACGTCAAAAAGAGCATGGGAGCGAATGAAAGAACCCATAGGGGAGGTCAACCTGTTGGGTTGGGAAGAGGAGTCTATGGAGCAGTCAGGTACCAGATTGAAGTCTCCACAGATTATCAACTGGCCTTGCTTAAATCTGTTGATTTTCTTCATTAATTTAGAGAGGAAGCGGATTTGTCGTTTGTTTGGAGCATACAGAGTAACAATAGTGCATCTGGTGTTGTTTAGGTCACAAGCTATTGCGAGGTATCTGCCGTCCGGATCCTGTATGGTGTCATGAAGGGTAAATGAGCAAGTGTTATTGATGGCAATCAACACCCCTTTTCTTTTTTCAGGACCAGAGGCCTTGAAGATGTGGGGAAATGATCTGTGGGAGCAAGTAGGTTCTGCAGAGTTTTTGAAATGTGTTTCTTGAACACAAAGCACATCACAGTGAGAGTCTCGAGCCGTATGCCAGAGGGACTTTCTCTTGGCCGGATGGTTGAGGCCTTTAGCATTAAGGGACAAAAATTTGGGCATAGTGTGGAGGGAGAGTGGTGGTTATTCTAAGTGGATCCGCGATTTAGCAGGGCTGTTTGAGGTAGAAGATGTCCCAGAGGAAGGCAGGGAACTGGCAGATTCTCTTGGAGGAGCCGTGGGATCATCCGTTGCGTCCGGGAGGTCTGTGTAAGAGGCCGCCGAACGTTGTGAGCCTGCGGGCTGTGAGGCGCCGCGGGCGCCATCTTGGATCTTTTCTCCATGAGGGAGCGCAAAGAATTTGGTAAGTTTCTTCGGTGGTTTGAGGTCCTTTTCGTTTCCGAGAGCCTCCGGTCGGGTTCCCCCGGGTGTGAAGATCCGCTGAGATCATTTTGGTGTCTCGATCGGTGCTGTAACAGTCCGTTTATTCCGTTCGGTGCAGGAGCTGAGGAATCAAGCTGCCATACCGCTCGGTGGTTAGCCACGCCCCCCTATGTCCCTTTTTTTGAAGAGGGATATCTTGGTAACGGCAGCAGCTGTTGCCACAACCGTATCCATATATTCAGGCGGGCGGTTCAGTAAACAATAATGGTGGTCTCTGTGGCAGATTCGCTGCAAGATCACCGGTATCGGCGGCGGGGAGGTGCCACCCCGCCACCGCTCTCAAACGCCCTCCACCACTTACCGGAGCCATCAGCAGAGGCGGAGGAGATCGGGTCCTATCACTTCCTTGGTATGGAGACGAGTGAGGCCCCCACCCATCTCCATACCATAGCAGGCAGAAGGCACATTTTTTCATGACATTTTTTCAAATTACAAATTTTTTTATATATTTTTTTATTGTATTTAAGTCCTAATATGAGATCTGAAGTCTTTTTGACCCCAGATCTCAGATTTAAGAGGACCTGTCATGTTTTTTTCTATTACAAGGGATGTTTACATTCCTTGTAATAGGAATAAAAGTGACCCAAATTATTATTTTTTTGTTAAAAACAGTGTAAAAAAAATAAAACAAAATAAATAAGAATGTTTTTTTTTAAAGCCCCCCATCGCGACGAGCTTACACGCAGAAGCGAACGCATACGTGAGTAGTGCCCGCATATGAAAAAGGTTGTCAAACCACACACGTGAGGTATGGCCATGATCGATAGAGCGAGAGCAATAATTCTAGCCCTGGATCTCCTCTGTAACTCAAAACATGCAACCTGTAGAATTTTTTTTAAATGTCACCTATAGAGATTTTTAAGGGTAAAAGTTTGACGCCATTCCACGAGCGGGCGCAATTTTGAAGAATGAAATGTTGGGTATCAATTTACTTGGCGTAACATTATCTTTCGCAATATAAAAAAATTGGGCTAACTTTACTGTTGTCTTATTTTTTTAATCAAAAAAGTGATTTTTTTCCCCAAAAAAGTGTGCTTGTAAGACCGCTGCGCAAATACGGTGTGACAAAAAGTATTGCAATGACCGCCATTTTATTGTCTAGGGTGTTAGGATAAAAATTATAATGTTTGGGGGTTCCAAGTAATTTTCACAGAGTCTGAAAAAGAGACCCGGTCCTTAAGTGGTTAATCAATCTCTTTTTAGTATATAGAGAAACAAGCTATACTCCTATCAGTTTACCATAGCGGTGTTTAGCGTGAACTCCTAGAGTTTCAAAAGGGGCTGTTACAAGCAGGTTTATCCCCCTACAAAAAGTTGTTTATGTATCTCTCACGCAAATGTTAGGCCGCGTACACACGCGGGGACTGTTCGCCCAACTTTGTCCGCTGAACAGTGTTTCGGCGGACAGTCCGCCCATGTGTGGGCTTTCAGCGGACAGTTTCAGCGAACAGTCTGCTGAACAAAGTTTTTCGGAAATTCCAAAAAACTGTCCGCTGAAACTTGGTTTCAGCGAACAGTCCCCTCGTGTGTAGGCTTGTTCGTCAAACTAAGTTCCGCGCATGCTCAGAAAGGATTTACACGCCGAAAGTTGTAATGCAGTGTATAGGACGTCGTATTTTCCGTCCCGTCGTACGTGCCGTTCACGTCATCGCGCACGGTTTCAGCAAACTGTTCGTTCGTCGTGTGTGGGCAAGTCCGTCCATGCTAATTTTGAGCGGACTGTTCGCTGAAACTGTTTGACGGACAAAGTTGAGCGAACAGTCCCCGCGTGTGTACGCGGCCTTAGTGTCGGTTCCTTGGTTATCCTTGCATCCTACTTGGTCAGCGACTGGTGACCACATGTTCTTTTATCATGTGGGGTGGCTCATTGTTGGTGGGGAGAGGCGTGGGGGTGCCTGCAGTGGTCCAATTTTTGTTTCAGTTGCATAATTGTAGCTCTGACTTTTACCAGTTATATTTAATTTTTAAAAGATGGGGTGACCGTAGTGTTTGCAATACACCCCCCCTTTGACCACGAGAGGCTCATTTTCCTCTCAGGAGCAGATTATTTCTCCCTTGTTGTGCTACAGTTACGGGGCGGGAAGTGGTGGGTCCCTTCCCGGCCCTTTTGGAAACTGGGGTTTTATTGTATATTTTGTTTACTAATGTCTACCTTCCTTATTCCTTTTTTCCCTCTTTATCTTTCTGCTTGTCCTCCCTCTGGACACTCGCTTTGGACTTCCTGGAGCTCCACCATCTTCTACTCACTGGAATGGGACATCAGAACCTTTGTAGAGGTATTGCACTGCCGGAGAACAAATCCTCTTGTGGTGAGATATTTGTCATCTTTAGAGTTTGCCTTTCCTCTGATCCATGACTAGTGCAGATTCCCATAATCTAAAATTACAGAGTGTCTCACATAATGTACAATGACTTAACTCACCTGTAAAACATAAAAAATGAATCCAACTATATCACACCTTAAAAGCTGAGGTGGTACTCTTACAAGAGACTCACTTCCCAGCCTCATACAATCCCTGGCAAACGCAGAAAATAAAAATGAGTGGCAATTTGCTTCTCCAAACATATTAATTTATCTCCTACTAAGGTTGGCACGATAGATGGAGGTTTCTACACATTTGTATCACACTACACTCCTAATCGGGGCCAGGGAAAATTTTTTGACAAAATGATGCAGACTGTAAATCTGTTTTTCACCGGAACGGTCATTTTGGGATGGGATTCAAATATTGCTTTTAACCTCTCTTTAGACAAATCAAACGACCACTCCAAAGCCCAAGCATCCCCCAATACAAAGCTTTAAAATAGCACAATTGTTGCACACAAATGGACTGGTAGATATATGGAGGCAAATTAACTTGCATGCAAAAGATTATACGCACTACTCGGTTACTCATAGCACTAGGCAGGGATGAGAGGGAAATCTATCCAAATCTCTGCCCAGCTGAAACACGAAAAACGTCATAAAAACAATCCCAATCCTGGGAATCTGACCCAAAAGGATACTGCTCGAGTAAAACTTAACCTAGCACTAACTACTATGGCTGAAAAGCATTTAAGATGAATCGGCGCAAAATTCTACTTACAAAAAGATAGGATTGGCTCTAAATTAGCAACTAAACTTAGCCCTAAAATCTGCACATTATCCTTTCCCAAAATCCGCATCTTATCCGGTGATCTGACCCAAAACCCTATTAAGATCATGGAAACCTTCCATGATTTTTATTCCAAGATTTATACTGATACCCCCTCCACCAATCCTAGTAAACTAGATTCCTTCCTTTGGGTTATACACCTGCCCAAAATATCACGAAAGCAGCGGGAACTTGATGCACCCATCTACTTGGAGGAGATTCTTGGGCAATCAAGTCTTCCAAGACAAATTCTCCCCCAGGACCTGATGGTTTCTTATTATAGCAAATTTGGTCCTTATTTGGCCCCATTTATGGTTTGATTTTTTAACTCTCTTTGGGAGAGATCTTCCCTGGTCAATGAATTAAACTCAGTCTTCATCTCAGTCATACCCAAACCAGGGAAAGAAATGATTTTTGTCAGTAACTTTTGCCCAATTTCCCTTATTAGTAATGACATTAAAATTATGACAGAGATACTGGTAGTGTGTCAGGTAGTCACCGGGGCCGAGTTGCTTCCCTTGCAACTGGGTGCACAGTACCCCTGAGGGTGGAACAGCGGGTACAGGGCACGGAGGAGCATGGGTTGCCAGCAGGTGACACGTATGCAGGAGGTCTTCCTATGAGAAGAGGTACCCATACAAGATGGTCTTGGAACTTGAGAGAACACCCGACTGGTGCTCTAACACCTGGAGCTTGGAACAGCATGGGGCTGAGGGTCAAACACCAGGAAAACTGGATAGGTTCAGAGTTTGAGAGCAAGCCAGGTCATACACAGGAGGTCAATCAGTGGATCTTGAATGTCAAACACAGGGAGTAAGCAGAGACAAGTCCAGCAGGAGGCCGAGGGTCAAACACAGGAATCAGGCAGGAAGGGAGATCTGAGAAGCAAGCCAAAGGTCAATCATAGGAGAGGTTCAAGAGTAGTCAGGTACGGCCCGGGTCACAACGGGTAGGTTCAAGGAACAAGGTACAGGAATACAGGAACACAGGAACACGAGCTGAAGAGACAAACCAGCAAGTACACAGAGAACACTGTTGCCTTTTATATGCCTGTCAGAGCAATCATGTGGTGCACAAACCCGTGTTACTGTGTGTGCGCGGACCCGCTAATTTGCGCACCTGTATGTGCAAACACGCCACATCGCGCACCCGTGTGTGCCGTTGCGCCATTCTACCCCGCAGTTGCATGGGGAAGCACCAACACTGACAGGTCTGAAGTCTGTTGATCCTCTGACACAGTGAGACCTTCCAGCTTTATCGCAGAACATATCAATAAAGACCAGGTGGGATTTATCCCGGGGGGAGACAAGGGCCAGAAAAAATTAGGAGAGCTATTCACATAATCTCACTTCCACAATCCCATTGGGATGGGGGCGCTCCTCAAGAAGGTTATCTGTTATCCATAGATCTTCAGAAGGCCTTCAATTCAGTATCTTGGCCTTATATATTTGAGATTCTGGAAAGATGGGGCTTCGACACAAAATTTTTGGGGATTATTCATGAGTTATACTCTAATTCGTTAAGCATTCAAACAGAAACTAGCCAGGGCTGTCCTCTATCCCCCCTAATATTCGTAGGGGGAATAGAGGAGTAATGTGTGGTGGCCGAGATGAATATAAATGTGCGTTGTTTGCAGACAATATGCTTTTATTTATCACATTTCCCCTAATATCAACTCAAATGTAATTAAGCTACTTCAAGATTTTGGTGCTTAAAGTTAATGTAGCCAAATCAGTGGCAATAAACGTATCGGTCCCCCCCAGACTAGTAGATCAGCTTAACCACTTGCTTACTGGGCACTTAAACCCCCCTCAGTCCCAGACCAATTTTCAGCTTTCAGCGCTGAAGCACTTTGAATGACAATTGCGCGGACATACAACACTGTACCCAAATGAAATTTTTATCATTTTTTTCCCACAAATAGAGCTTTCTTTTGGTGGTATTTAGTTACAGCTCGGAGTTTTATTTTTTGCTAAACAAACAAAAAAAGATGCAAAAAAAAAAAAAAATCATGTTTAATAGTTTGTTATAAAATTTTGCAAACGGGTAATTTTTCTCCTTCATTGAAGTGAGATGATTAGGCGGGACTGATAGGCTGCACTGGTGGGCACTGATGGGCTGCATTGGTGGGCACTGATAGGCTGCATTGGTGGGCACTGATAGGCTGCACTGGTGGGCACTGATAGGCATAATTAAGGCGGCACTAATAGGCACAGATAAGGCGGCACCGATGGGCACAGATAAGGCGGCACTGATGGGCAAAGATGGGGACAGATAAGATGACACGGATGGGTGGCACGGATGGGTGGCACGGATGGGTGGCACAGATGGGCACTGATAGGTACCACTGATAGATGGGACTGATGGGCACTGATAGGTGGCACTGATAGGTGGCTCTGATAGGTGGCACTGCTGGGCACTGATGGGCGGCACTGCTGGGCACTGGTAGATGACACTGATGGGCCTGGATATGTGGCACTGGGGTGCAGCACCTTTGAGGCAGATTGTGGGCACTGCTGGGTGGCACTGCTGGGTGGCACTGTGGGCACTGCTGGGTGGCACTGTGGGCACTGCTGGGTGGCACTGACGGGGGGCACTTACTTTTAATACATGTGGCACTGCAGGGGGCAGGTTGGCACTGGCAGGGGGCAGGTGGGCACTAGCAGGGCTGGCTGTGATCGGGACTGATGTCCCGATCACGGCCGCCGGTGATCGGCTTTTTTTTTTTCTCCTCACGCTGACAGCACGAGGAGGAATAATAGCCGATTACCGGCTCCGTTATATCACATGATCAGCTGTCATTGGCTGACAGCTGATCACGCGATAAGGGGTCGGGATCGACCCCTTGCACGGATCGGTGATCAGGCGAGTCTCATGGACTCGCCGATCACAGAGCGCGCCGCTCGTGCCCCTCAGGGGGCGCGCAGGCCGCTCGTACACGGGACGACGTCAATAGACGTAGTCCCGGAAAAGGAGATCCGCGCTGTAGCCGTCATTTGGCTATAGCGCGGATCTCAAGTGGTTAAACAATGTTTCCCTTTCCCTTGAACAAATGATTCCATGCCTTATTTGGGAATCAAATTAACAGATAATATAGGCAATATGTATACAGCCAATTACCCCACATGTTCCAAAAAGAAGAAGAGGATTTAAAAGCTTGGTCAAAATGTGGTCTGCCCTGGCTGGGCAGGATTAATGCCGTCAAGATGACATCGGTTTCAAGACTAGGGATGAGCTTTGAGTTCAAAACGAACTCATGTTCAACTCGAACATTGCCTGTTCGCCTATTCACCGAACAGCAAACAATTTGGGGTGTTCGTGGCAAATTCGAAAAGGCACAGAACACCCTGTAAAAGTCTATGGGAGAAATCTAAAGTGCTAATTTTAAAGGCTTATATGCAAGTTATTGTCATAAAATGTGTTTGGGGGCCTGGGTGCTGCCCCATGGGACATGTATCAATGCAAAAAAATGTTTTAAAAAGGGCAGTTTTTTCGGGAGCAGTGATTTTTACAATGCTTAAAGTGAAACAATAAAAGTGTAATATTCCTTTAAATTTCATACCTGGGGGGTGTGTATAGTATACCTGTAAAGGGGCACATGTTTCCCGTGCTTAGAACTGTCCCTGCAGAAAGTGCCATTTCTGCAGGAAAAAAAAAAGTAATTTAAAAGCACTCATGGCTATAATGAATTGTCGGCTCACCGTAAGACAGAGAACAGTCATTGATAAAAAAAAAGAATAAAAAAAAGCGTGGGGTTCCCCCAAATTCAATTACCAGGCCCCCCACATGAAATAAAAAAAAAATCCCCCCAAATATCCATACCAGACCCTTCATCCGAGCATGCAACCTGGCAGGCTGCAGGAAAAGAGGGAGGGAAGAGAGAGCGCCCCCCCTCCTGAACTGGCCACATGCCCTCAACATTTGGAGGTTGCTTTGGGGTCCCCCCAAAGCACCTTGTCCCCATGTTGATGAGGACAAGGGCCTCATCCCCACAACCCTGGCTGGTGGTTGTGGGGGTCTGTGGGTGGGGAGCTTATCAGAATCTGGAATCCCCTTTAACAAGGGGAGTCCCAGATCCCGCCCCCTGTTTGAAATGGTAAAGGGGTACAAAAGTACCCTTACCATTTCACAAAGAAAGTGTAAAAAAATGTTAAACACACACACACCATCGTTGCAAAAGTCCTTTATTAAAAATAAAAAAAATAAAAAAAGATTCCAGCGGTGGTAATCCACTCTTGCTATCCAGCGATGGATGATTATCTCTCCGGGGTCCAGCGATGGGTGATCTGATCCAGAGATGAGTGATCTCTCCCTCCAGAGGAGCGCATCCATCCTCTGTCTCCACCGGAGACACTGCGGGAATCCCGGCAGCCTGACACTTTGTAACCGAGGAGGGCCACCCGTCACCTGACCCCGCCCCCCTCTGATGCAAGGGGAAAGCCAGTAGACATGTGCAGAGTAAAATATTCCGTTTCGGAATTTCGTTTTCGTCCAAAAACTTAATTTATTTAGTTACTCCCGAAATTCGTTTTTATTTATTTAGTTTTTCGTTCAAAAATTGCATTCGTCCGAAAATCCACATGAATTACGGTCGAATCTGTCTTTGAAGGCTTATGGTGTCTGTCGAATGTATAAGGAAGATTCGATGGAGCTAGTATATAGCATACTTTAGAACCCCTATTAAAGTCTATGGGACTCCAACGTTCAAAATCTAAAGTGCTAATTTTAAAGACTAATTTGCAAGTTACTGTCCTAAAAAGTGTTTGGGGACCCGGGTCCTGCCCCAGGGGACATGTATCAATGCAAAAAAAAGTTTTAAAAACTGCAGTTTTTTCAGGAGCAGTGATTTTAATAATGATTAAAGTGAAACAATAAAAGTGTAATATTCCTTAAAATTTCGTAGGGGGGGTGTCTATAGTATGCCTGTGAAGGGGCGCATGTTTTTGGTGCTTAGAACTGTCCCTGCACAAAGTGTCATTTATGCAGGGAAAAAAAGTCCTTTAAAATCACTCGCAGCTATTATGAATTGTCGGCTCCCGTAATACAGAGAACACTCATTGAAAGTCATTGATAAAAATAAATAAATAAATACATAAAAAATTGTGGGGGTCCCCCAAATTCAATTACCAGGCCCTTCAGGTCTGGTATGGATATTAAGGGGAACCCTGCCTCAAATTTAAGAAAAAAATTGACGTGGGGTTCCCCCTAAATATCCATAACCAGACCCTTTATCCGAGCACGCAACCTGGCAGGCTGCAGAAAAAGAGGGGGGGACGAGAGAGCGGCCCCCCTCCCTCCTGAATCGTACCAGGCCACATGCCCTCAACATTGGGAGGATGCTTTGGGGGTCTGTGAGCCCTCAAAGCACCTTGTCCCCATGTTGATGAGGACAAGGGCCTCATCCCCACAACTGTGGCCGGTGGTTGTGGGGGTCTGTGGGCGGGGGGCTTATCAGAATCTGGAAGCCCCCTTTAACAAGGGGACCCCAGATCCCACCCCCTCTGTTTGAAATGGTAAGGGGGTACAAAAGTACCCCTACCATTTCACAAAGAAAGTGTAAAAAATAGTTAAATAAGACAAACACACTTTTGAAAAATTCCTTTATTAAAAATAAAAAAAATAAAAAAAAGATTCCAGCGGTGGTAACCCACTCTTGCTATACAGCGACGGACGGTCATCTCTCCAGCGATGGCTCATCTCATCCAGCGCAGCAAATCCATCCTTCTTCTGTCTCCACGGAGGAGACACTTCAGGGATTCCGGCGGCCTGACGTTTCTTATATACGGAGGGCGGGGCCACCCGTCACCTGACCCCGCCCCCCTCTGACGCAAGGGGAAACCCGGGGTTCCCTGTGACGTATGGGTGACCCCGCCCCCCTCTAATGTAACGGAAACCTGCCTGTGTTACATCAGAGGGTGCGGGGTCACCCATACGTCACAGGGAGCCCCGGGTTTCCCCTTGCGTCAGAGGGGGGCGGGGTCAGGTGACGGGTGGCCCCGCCCTCCGTATATAAGAAACGTCAGGCCGCCGGAATCCCTGCAGTGTCTCCTCCGCGGAGACAGAAGAAGGATGGATTTGCTGCGCTGATTCAGTTCAGCCATCGCTGGAGAGATGACCGTCCGTCGCTGGATAGCAAGAGTGGATTACCACCGCTGGAATTTTTTTTTTTTTTTTAATAAAGCAATTTTTCAAAAGTGTGTTTGTCTTATTTAACTATTTTTTACACTTTCTTTGTGAAATGGTAGGGGTACTTTTGTACCCCCTTACCATTTCAAACAGGGGGGGGCGGGATCTGGGGGTCCCCTTGTTAAAGGGGGCTTCCAGATTCTGATAAGCCCCCCGCCCGCAGACCCCCACAACCACCGGCCATGGTTGTGGGGATGAGGCCCTTGTCCTCATCAACATGGGGACAAGGTGCTTTGAGGGGTCACAGACCCCCAAAGCATCCTCCCAATGTTGAGGGCATGTGGCCTGGTACGGTTCAGGAGGGAGGGGGGCCACTCTCTCGTCCCCCCCCCCCTCTTTTCCTGCAGCCTGCCAGGTTGCGTGCTCGGATAAAGGGTCTGGTATGGATTTTTAGGGGGACCCCACGTCATTTTTTTTTTTAATTTGACGCGGGGTTCCCCTTAATATCCATACCAGACCTGAAGGGTCTGGTTATGGATATTTAGGGGGAACCCCACGTCAATTTTTTTCTTAAATTTGAGGCAGGGTTCCCCTTAATATCCATACCAGACCTGAAGGGCCTGGTAATTGAATTTGGGGGACCCCCACGCTTTTTTTTTTTATTTATTTATTTATTTATTTTTTATCAATGACTTTCAATGAGTGTCCTCTGTATTACGGGAGCCGACAATTCATAATAGCTGCGAGTGATTTTAAAGGACTTTTTTCCTGCATAAATGACACTTTGTGCAGGGACAGTTCTAAGCACCAGAAACATGAGCCCCTTCACAGGCATACTATAGACACCCCCCCCCCCCCACGAAATTTAAAGGAATATTACACTTTTATTGTTTCACTTTAATCATTATTAAAATCACTGCTCCCGAAAAAACAGCCGTTTTTAAAACTTTTTTTTTGCATTGATACATGTCCATTGGGGCAGGACCCAGGTCCCCAAACACTTTTTAGGACAGTAACTTGCAGAATCTTTTCTCTCTGTCAAATCTTTTTTCTCTGTCGAATATTTTCTCTATATAATCTTGGACTAATAGAGGTAAGGTTAGGCACATTCGACCACAGGTTCTATAGACAGATTGTTATTGTCAGAGTCATGTCGAATCTCCTATTCTATATCGAACTGTTGTAACAATGAAAACGAAAATAAAGCATTTATTTATGTTGGATCTTTCGTTTTTCGGATTCTGTGCTTTCGTTATCGTTTGTCAAAACGAAAACGAAAATAGCTGAAATTCGGACGAAAATGCATTCGGACGAAAACGAATGCACATGTCTAAAAGCCAGGCATCCCGAGTGACATACGGGTGACCCTGAACCTGAACGCAGGTTTCCATTACATCAGTGGGGGGTGGGGTCACTCGCACGTCACTGGGGAAGCCTGGGATTCCCCTTACGTCAGAGGGGGTCGGGGTCAGGTGATGGGTGGCCCTGCCCTCCTCAATTAAGAAGTGTCAGGCTGCCGGGATTCCCGCAGTGTCTCCAGTGGAGACAGAGGATGGATGCGCTGGAGGGAGAGGGCAGGATCTGGGGGTCCCCTTGTTAAAGGGGGCTTCCAGATTCTGATAAGCCCCCCGCCCGCAGACCCCCACAACCACCGGCCAGGGTTGTGGGGATGAGGCCCTTGTTCTCATCAACATGGGCATAAGGTGCTTTGGGGGGACCCCAAGGCATCCTCCCAATGTTGAGGGTATGTGGCCTGGTACGGTTCAGGAGGGGGAGCACTCTCTCATCCCCCCTCTTTTCCTGCAGCCTGCTAGGTTGCGTGCTCAGATAAAGGGTCTGGTATGGATTTTGGGGGGAGCTCTACGCCATTTTTTTTTTATTTGGAGTGTTATGGTATCATGAATACTTCTCTATTTGAAGCAAGTATTAAAGTATTCATCAGATGGTACTATGTCCCTGCCAGACTGGCCAAGATCTATCCGGACACGTCTCCTCTGTGTTACAGAGGGTGCAACCATGTGGGCGATATGCTCCATATTTGGTGGGCATTCCCATGTATAAGAAGCTATTGGAATAAATTCTTCCAAATAGTACGGAAAGTATCAGAGGTTTGGAATCCACAGGACCCCACATATGCTCTCTTGAATCACAGGGTAAAGGATACATCTAAACATATACAGTCCCTGATTCTGTTTATGTTTCTGGGGGCCAGAATCACGACAGCAGAAGCATGGACGAAATCTATGGTCTTGATTTCAGTGACCAAATGGAAAATATTGTGAATCATGTCTCAAGAACAAATAGTTTCTAAACTACGAGACACAGTCTCACATTTCAAAAAAGTTTGGGAACCCAGGGCACTTTATGTTCAGGTCCCCTCGCTTTGTGGGACATATGCACCTTTAGTTGGAGACCCTGGGAAGTTCTGCTCTCTCCTTTATTCCTCTCTCTTTCCCTGCCTCTCTGACTTTCCTCATCTTGTTCCTATCTTCTCAAAAAAAAGCTTATATGACGGGGGCACATGCGCAGCGCGATGCGGAATGGACGTGCTTAAACAGAGCTCCGTCTGACCCGCACAGCCAAGCTCCATCCCCAGAGCCAACTGATCCTCTAATACACCCCACAACATCAAGCACCCCTGTGGGAAAGTGTAGTGCATTCCCTCCGGCTCTCAGCACACACTTACAAACTATCTTCTCAACACCAGGAAAGGCATTACAAGAATGATCCAAAATGGCTCTGGCCCCTCGGCAACCACATGCAGCCCCACGCCCCAGCCATGCCAAGCTCCTCTTCCTTCCTCCTGCAGTCCATGCAGTACAGGAGATTCAGTTTCCTGTTCCCGGTTGGACTGACAGGAAGTGCACATGCTCACTTCCTTTCAGTCTGGCTGGCTGGGAACAGAAAACTGAATCTCCTGCCACGTGGTACGAGGAAGGGAGAGAGGTTATAAATATGCAACAGCAGTATTTGCACTGTAAACCTTTTTTGATTTATATAAAGTGTTGGTGAACTTAAACTATATCGCTGTGCTTTGACTCCTGTAGGCCTGTAGGCTTTGCGTGCGTGCGGGGGGGGTGCGTGTCAATTTTGCTTGGGGCCCCCAAATTCCTTCAAACGGTGCTGCCTGTGAGTACAATTCCCCATTATCCAAAGCAGACCTTGATGCTAGTTTATCCCCTATTTATTAGAAATGAGTGGATACGATTCAGCTAGAACTGCATAAATAAACGAATATACTGTCCCAGGAGATTGCAGAAATAGGAGGCAGAAGAGACATACTTGAGAATAAACATGATGAACTCTCACTGGCTCATAATGACCTAAGGAAGGATTATGAAATGCTGGCTGATAATTTCTCATACATGCAGGCTCAGATCGAAGATTTCATTGTAATCAAACAGAAACAACATAAGATTGCGTGGGATTCCTGAATATAAGATTGGTCTTAAACATATTCCAAGATGCTAATATATATTCCCGCCAAGTCTGCCTATTAAGCCTTGACATACACAAGGCATTTGATAGTGTGAATTGGACATACTTAATCCACCTACTGCCTACATTTTTTATACCAGATAAATTTATACATGGATTCAAAGCCATATATCACACCCCCCAAATTAGAATCAAAATACCAGGTAACAATTCAGATTTCTTTCCACTAAGCATTGGCACCAGGCAGGGCTGCCCATTATCCCCCTTACTCTTCCTGCTAGCAATCGAACCTCTCGCTCAATCAATAAGAAATAACGTCAACATTAAAAGGTTACACCAAGGGCCCTAAGGATTTCAAAATGAGTTTATATGCAGATGACACACTCCTATTTTTAACTGACCCACTTATCTCTCTACCTAATCTGTTGGCAAAACTCCATACATTTCATAAACTCTCTGGTCTAAGCATAAACTTAAACAAATGCTCTGCTCTTCCTATTAACATCACTCCTATCATGACTTCCAATTTGCAATAAAAATTTTCTTTTAGGTACCTTGGAGTTAATATTACCGCTTACTATAACACTCTTTACAAATCTAACTACCTACTCTAACTACTTTACAGATGAGCTCACTATTGAAATTATGGTCCTCCTACCATATTTCATTCCTTGGTAAAATTTGCGCTTTCAAAATGACAATACTCCCAAAACTTCTCTACTTCTTCAGAGCCCTTCCAGTCAACATCTCTAAAACTAGATTAGATGCACTTCAAAGGGAAATTAATACATTCATATGGTCAGATAAAAACCCAGATTCAGCTACTCCCTAATGCATAGACCACAATTCAAAGGAGGCCTGGGACTACCAAACATCTGGCAATACTTCTTAACAGCCAGATTCTCACAGCTAGCACAATAGTCTGCCCAAATAGATTTTATACCATGGTTATCCTTTGAATATATCTTGATCTTCCCATTATTTCTTCCTGGTCTCTTGTGGTCAGAGATGAACTCTCACCATAAAATCCTAAAACCAAAATGTAATAGTTGCACACTCCTTCCAACTATGGTTTAAACACAAAAATACTTTTAAATTTTCCTCAGAAGTCCCCCCTTAGCCTCATTCTTAGGGGATTCTAGATTCATATAGACATATAATGACTACAGCCCCTACACACTGTGGATTAACAATAAACTAACCTCTCTTAGATCCCTTGTCAATGACCTGAAGTTCCCCACTTTCGACCACCTCCAATCTTGATTTGGACTCCCAAATTCGGAACTTCCTAATTATACTCAGATTAGAAATTTCTTTGCAGATCAATATGCACTTATTACAACCCCCATATACAATTTTTGAACACATCTGTATAAGCTCCCCAAGAGATAGAGTTATAATTTCCCTATTATATAGTCATATCAGACTTTCCCTCCCAGAGAAATCTGGACCCATGCTACATTGGGAAACAGATTTAGACTGCTCCTTCACAACCCTATCTTGGGAAAAATGATAGACAACCTCCGCAAAAGCAACTGTGCTATCTCAATCAGATAAACACCAATTAAACTATTAACCAGGTGGTATTTGACCCCTCAAAAAATTCATAATTTCTACCCTATAGCCTCTCCTAATTGTTTTAGGGGCTGCTCAGAAAAAGGGACCAACCAGGCAAGCTGCTAATATCAAAATTAAAGAAGCTTCAGGCCAAACAATTGAACTTACACCAACAATATGTCTTCTGTTGCTTCCATACTGAATATCCCAACCCCTTGCAACAGACTAATACATTCATTTTTTAGTGCCATCCAATGGATGATCTCTTATAATTGGAGATCAACTAATCTCATCTGGTCACTAGTACTATGCAGAATGGAAATAATGAAACTCACTGAAAGAATCCATCATACACTCCGTGACAATATGCATATTTTCAATAAAAAAATGGTCATGTTGGGATACTCCTTACTCTTCTAGATTTCTCCTAACACTTGTATACCACTGTAATATAGCAATTGTAATTCCTTTGCTCATTTTGCCTAGACAATGTTATCCTCCTCCAAGTTTCCTTTTTTCCAATAACTTCTCTTTATGTGATATACAGTATTGTACAATATAATTTAATTTAATGTAATTATCTGCTTTGTACCACCTTTTTTTCATTGATCTTCCAATAAAAACTTTTGTAAACCAAAAAAAAATATATAGCTTATATGACATTACCAGTTAATTCCATAAATTGCACACTTCAAGACACAAAGTGTTTGAGCAATGTAGATGCAATGTTCCTTTCAGGATCTCTTTGATTAACATTGACTACAAGAGTCGTATCTAGGAATTAGCTTTTAGACTTCTTAATGCAATGTTCTGAGGCCATGGAAACCAAGGTCATGGTGTCCTATCCCCTGGCTCTGAGAGGGAAGCAGGGATGAAATAGTTGGGATCGCGGTGATACCCAGTGGATTCCTCAGTTCCACAGTGTGAACCTATAGGGGTGGATTGGGGGCCTAACCTTGACTGGACTGGATCCAGACTATAAAATATCACTCCTTGGGTTTATCTGTTCAAAAATTTCCTAGATAATTTAGAGATATATATGTAGATACTAAACATAATATTTAGGTGTGATAAAAGTTTTTGGCTCTCTATGAACCACAAAAACAAACCTGCTAGCATTAATACTGTATACATTGTCAAATATTTTATAATGGGTCATGCAGGACAAGTTTATGTATGTTTTTCTTATATTTTTATGAAAATTTCTAAAAATATTGAAAAGAAGATAAATATATATATATATATATATATATATATATATATATATATATATATATATATATATATATATATATATGTGGTGTGTATATATATATATATATATATATATATATATTCCCATTGTAGCCATTTGCAGTGTGATATTGGCATTAGGGATGAGCCGAACACCCCCCGGTTCGGTTCGCACCAGAACTTTCGAACAGACCCAAAATTTGTACGAACATTAGAACCTCATTGAAGTCTATGGGACTCGAACGTTCGAAATTAAAAGTGCTAATTTGCCTAAAATGTTTTTAAAAATGGCCGTTTTGGCGGGAGCACTGATTTTAATGACGATTAAAGTGAAAAAAAAAGTTAAATATTCCTTTAAATATCGTGCCTGGGGGGTGTCTATAGTATGCCTGTGAAGTGCCACGTGTTTCCCGTATTTAGAACAGTCCCTGCACAAAATGACATTTAACGGAAATAACGTCATTTAAAACTGCTTGCGGTTTTAATGTTATATCTGGTTCCGGCAATATGGATGAAAATCATTGAGAAAAATGGCATGGGTAGTCCCCCCTGCCCATTACCAGCCCCTTTGGGTCTTGTACGGATATTAAGGGGAACCCCGTACCCATATTAAAAAAAGGAAATACGTGTGGCCCCCATGCCCTATATACTCAGAACAGCAGTATACAGGCGGTGAAAACAAGACAGGGACTGTGTAGGTTTGTTGTGTTAAGTAGAATCTGTTTGTAATTTTCAACTGGTACATTTTTAAAGTGTAGCTCCAGTCAAAAAATCTATTTTTAAGCTTTTTGGAAAACATAGGGAAGGGTTATCACCCCTGTATTATTTGTTTTGCCGTCCGTCTTTTTTCATCTCACTTCCTGTTGTCTCATTCCGTTTGCAAGTAGGAGACGTTTGTAAGTTGGATGTTTGAAAGTAGGGGCCTGCCCTATATGCTCTGCAGAAATGGCAGAACAAGGTGTTGGTGTTGCCACAACATTGTAAGCCCTCAAAGTGATTCTTGGTGGGCGCTGGAGCGCCCTGCTGTGAGCGATTATATCAAGAATTGTAATTACATGCCATTGTTGAACAGTGGTAGAAAAATTGGGCCTTTGGTGGTTGTGGCGGTGGTGCTGGTGCCACAACACTATAAGTCCTCACAGTTACTCTCGGTGGGCCCAGGAACAGGCCCTGCTGTGAAATATTATATCAAGAATTGTAATTACATGCCCCTGTTAAACAAGGGCTGAAAAATTGGGTCTTAGACACTGGTGCCACGACACTGCAACCTCTCCCATATACTCTAGTTATGGTGCAGGAATGAGCCCTGCTACAAAGCATTGCATCAAAAATTATAATTAAGGTTGAATATAATTTTTATTGTTACAAATCAGGTAACAGTATAATGCAGTAAGAGTTGAGGGGGGAAGGAGGGTACAGAATAAAGAAGGTTGGGGAAAGGGGGAAGGGTAGGGAGTGCATTTCTTACAAAACAACTTACAGGCATCTGCAGAGTCTGTTCATCAAGTTATACAGCAAAACCCACATACGAAGGGATTGATCAAAGACCCCTCTCTACGGTTATGTCCATACAAAAACCCTGTGTGGGAGGCCTATGCAGACAGGGGGCCCGTGAATCTAAAGTAGTTGCTCACAAGGCATGAGGCAGTTCCGCCGTTTGCGTGACCTCTTGGTCCGTCTAAGTAGGGGAGGTAGGATGGCACCAAGAGGGGTTCAGTGAGAGCGGTCCCAGATAATTCACCTGGGGGTCCGCTGTAAGCTCTGTGATTCGTGAGACCACTCTGAGCGGTCTGCCTATGCCCCGTGTCTGCACGGCCTCCGTGGCACTAAACCACACTACTGAGAAAGCGGGCTGTTGAAGAGTGATGGAGCCAAGGATACCATAGGGACATATAGTTATCCCATTTGTCAGTTCGTTTGGCGTGCAGTTCTTCCATGAGCATAATATCGTTCATGGCATCAGTCCATCTCGTAATCGGGGGGATCAAAAATTGTAATTAAACCCCCCTGTTAAAAGGGGGCTAAAAAATTGGGCCTTAGGCACTGGTGCTGGTGCCACAACACTGCAACCTCTCCCATATACTCTAGTTGTGGTGCAGGAATGAGCCCTGCTACAAAGCATTGCATCAAAAATTGTAATTTAACGCCCCTGTTAAACAAGGGCTGAAAAATTGGGCCTTAGGCACTGGTGCTGGTGCCACAACACTGCAACCTCTCACATATACTCTAGTTGTGGTGCAGGAATGAGCCCTGCTACAAAGCATTGCATCAAAAATTGTAATTAAATGCCCCTGTTAAACAGGGGCTGAAAAATTGGTCCTTAGGCACTGGTGCTGGTGCCACGACACTGCAACCTCTCTCATATACTCTTGTTGTGGTGCAGGAAAGAGCCCTGCTGCAAAGCATTGCATCAAAAATTGTAATTAAATGCCCCTGTCAAACAGGAGCTTAAAAATTGGGTTGGTGGCATCACCCAGAACCAAAAATGTTCTTCCAACATATCAGCGGAGGAGGAAGAGGATAGACAATCAACATAACAGCACTGTCAACATAACAGCACAGACAATCAACATAACAGCACAGTCACTCAGCATCAGCATACGCAGTCTTGAAGGGATGTGATATTTCAAAAAAATAATTCGGTTACATCAGCTTCAGGTGCTTGGTAGCTGTGGGTGATCCAAGACTGATTCATCTTGATGAAGGTCAGTTGATCAACTGAGTCGGTGGACAGGCACAACCTGTGATCGGTAACAATGCCACCAGCAGCACTGAAGGTGCGTTCCGAAAGAACGCTGGATGCAGGACAGGCCAGTAGCTCAATTGCATACTGTGCAAGCTCTGGCCAATGATCCATCCTCAAAACCCAGCCCAGTAAGCCAGAGGATTTTCGGTGGGGAAGGTGTCCAAGTCTGACCTTGCCCCTAGGTATTCCTGCACCATGTAAATCAGACGCTGGCGATGGTTGCTGGAACCGATCATACCTTGGGGCTGCGGACTAAAAAATTGTCTGAATGTATCGGTCAGACGGCCACCTTCTCCACCGCTCCTTCTGACCGATGCCTCAGCAACACATTGTCCAGGACCAGGAGTTTGTAACCTCCCTGTCTCTGGGAACGCGTTGCAAAGACCTTTCTGCAAGGCCTCCCGGAGATGTCTCATCCTCTGCTCCCTCTGCGATGGCAAGATAAGGTCGGCAACCTTACCCTTGTACCGTGGATCAAGGAGAGTGGCCAGCCAGTAATGGTCCCTCTCCTTGATCCGAAGAATACGAGGATCCTTCCGCGGGCGGGCTTCGCAGGATCAGGGAGGCCATGCATGGTAGGTTAGCTGAGGATTCGGTCCAGAGTCCTCTGGGTCACTAAGGACACCATGATCCGCAGCTACCTCCTCCCAGCCACGTACAAGTCCACGGGTTTCTTGGGACTGTAAATCATCCCTACAAAACTGCTGCTGCTGCTGATGCTGAGTGCCAGCCTCCACCTCCATGCTAACACAATCATCCTCCTCCACCTCTTCCTCCTCATCCTCTTCCTGTGTGATGGGTGGGACAGCAGGAACACTGTCTGGATAGGGGGGGCATTGAGAAGCAAGGAAGTCCTCCTCTTCCTGCCTCTGTTCTGCCTCAAGTGCCCTGTCCATTATTCCATGCAGCGTATGCTCCAAGAGGTGGACAAGAGGTACAGTGTCACTGATGCCTGCACTGTCACTGCTCACCATCCTTGTGGCCTCAAACGGTGACAGGACAGTGCATGCATCCCTGATCATGCCCCTCTGGCGTGGTGAGAAAAATCTGAGCTCCCCTGACCCTGTCCTGGTGCTGTAGTCGCACAGGTACTCATTGATGGCCCTCTGCTGCGTGTGCAGCCACTGCAGCATGGCCAACGTTGAGCTCCACCTGGTGGGCATGTCACATATAAGGCGATTCTTGGGCAGGTTCAACTCCTTTTGGAGCTCAGGCAGCCGAGCACAGGCATTAAATGATCAGCGGAAATGCACACAGACTTTCCTGGCCTGCTTCAGGACATCCTGTAAGTCTGGGTACCTGCCCAAGAACCGCTGCACCACCAGGTTAAGGATGTGAGCCACACAGGGGACATGGGTCAGTTGTCCCTGTCGGAGGGCGGAGAGGAGGTTGGTGCCATTGTCGCAAACCACCATTCCTGGCTTAAGCTGGCGTGGCGTCAACCACCTCTCGGCCTGCCCCTGCAGAGCTGACAAAATATCTGCCCCATTGTGGCTCCTGTCCCCCAAACAAATCAGCGCAAGCACGGCATGGCATAGTTTTGCCTGCGTACTTGAGTAGCCCCTGGAACGCCTACGGAGCACCACTGGTTCTGAGGACAGAGCACTGGAAGAGACCATGGAGGAAGAAGAAGAGGAAGGGGTGGAGGAGAGAGGTGTGTCACAACCAATAGTAGCATTTTGGAGGCGTGGTGGCGGAACAACTTCCAACACTACTGCACCTTGTCCTGCATCCTTCCCAGCTGCCAGAAGAGTGACCCAATGGGCCGTGAAAGACAGGTAAGGTCCCTGTCCATGCCTGCTGGACCTTGAGTCAGCGGTAATATGCACCTTACCGCTTACCGCCCTGTCCAGCGAGGCAAGGACATTGCCTTCCACATGCCGGTAGAGAGCCGGAATCGCCTTCCGTGAGAAAAAGTGGCGTTTGGGGACCTGCCACTGAGGAACCGCACATTGTACAAACTCACGGAAGGGGGCCGAGTCTACCAACTGAAAACGCAGCAGTTGAAGTGCTAGCAATTTAGCCAAGCTAGCATTCAACTGCTGGGCATGTGGATGGCTTGGAGTGAACTTCTTTTGGCGGTCCAGCAGCTGGGGCAGGGACATTTGCCTGCTATAATCAGACGTGGGTGTACTGCTAGCAGAGTGGCCAGAAGCACTTGGCTGTGACACACCTAATTCTACACCTTCATTCCTCTCAGAGCAAGTTTCAGAGAGGACTGAAGGTCTAGTGGGGTTGGAGATCCCAGCTGATGAGGAGCAAGGATAGGTCCGCTTTGTTCTTTGGTGTGGGTCTTTGAGGTACGCTTGCCAATGAGCTGCATGGCAGGTCAACAAATGTCTGGTCAAGCATGTGGTGCTCAAGCGGCTGATGTTTTGGCCAAGCGAGATACGCTTGAAGCATATGTTGCAAATAGCAGAGGTGTGATCTGATGCACTCGTGTCAAAAAAGGCCCACACCAAAGAATTTTTAGAATAACGCGCAGAGGCAGCGCCCTGCACAGGCGGAGCTCTGCACAGGCGAAGCTCTGCGGTGTGATTCAGTCGGTGTGCTGCCCCTAAGCTGGCCCCCGGAGGGCATCCTGCCTCATTGGACATGTGCCTCTTCCTCCTCCTCTCTCCTTCCAGGCACCCACGTGGAGTCAGTGCCCTCATCATCCCCTCCCTCTTCATCGCTGTAGCAAACCTGGCAGTATACTGCAGCTTGTGGAACATGACTGCCAGATTGCTGTCCTTCTTGAGCATCCCCTCTCTCTGCGCTCACGCTACTGCCTTCCTCTAGCTGAGTGTCATCATCAGAGCCCACAAAACACTGGGCATCCTCCTGGAGCATGTACCCAACACTGTGCTCAAAGAGTTCAGGAGACTCCTCAGGAGGACGTGGTGGGTCTAGGGAAGGAGTCACTGATGATGACATTGAGAGGAGGGAAGACGATGCGTTGGCAGCTGCTTTGCTAGTACCCTGAGACTGGGTGAGAGAAAATGAGGAGGATGAAGAGGGCTTGGTCATCCACTCTACCAAGTCGTTGGCATGTTGCGGTTCAACATGTCCAGCTGCCGAAAAGAAGGACAAGCGTGTCCCATGGCCACGTGCTGATGACAATGCACCGCGTCCACGACCAGCACTGTTGTCTCTAGACACAGAGCCTGCTTGCCCTCTTTTATCGGCTCGCGCCTGTCTGCCTCTCCTTGCTGGCCTTCCAGACATGGTAATGGCCTGAAGGGAGTTGGGTAAAACAGCAGTGTAATGGAGTCACACAACACCCACTAAGCCCTGCAGATGGCTCTATTAGAGAACAGCAATAAACGGTAGATACAGGTGTATATTGTGCTGGAGTCACACAACACCCACTAACTCCTGCAGATGCCTTTATTATAGAACACCAGAGATAAAGGGGTATACTGTAATTGAGTCACACAACACCCACTAGGCCCTGCAGATGGCTCTATTAGAGAACAGCAATAAAGGGTAGATACAGGTGTATATTGTGCTGGAGGCACAAAAAACCCACTAACTCCTGCAGATGCCTTTTTTATAGAACACCAGAGATAAAGGGGTATTTACAGATGTATACTGTGCTGTGCTGGAGGCACACACAACTTCCAATAACTCCTGCAGATGGCAAGTGGGCTCAAATAGAGAAGAGCTATGTAGGTGGACATAGCGGTGTGTACTGGGTACAGAGCACGCAGACAGCACGCACAAGCTCTTAACACTACTGACTGCAAGCTCTATTATAAAAGATAGATCACTAGCTATATAGGTGAGTTGAATATAGCGGTGTATACTGCGGTCAGGGCATACAGACAACAACCACTACACAACAGCAAGATCGAAAATCGGCCAAAAACGATCGGTGTGTACTGTGTTGAAGGTACACAGAACACCCACTAACTGCTTCAGACGCCAACACACTACACTAGGCCGCCGCGCTGGCGGCCTTATATAGTGTGGGGCGTGTACCACACAGCCTGAGCTATGATTGGCCACAGGCATCCTGCCTGTGGCCAATCATGACTCTCCTCGCTGCTGGCGCTGTGATTGGCCAAGCATGCGGGGTCACAGTGCATGCTTGGCCAATCATGAGCCAGCAATGCACTGCGATGATGCAGTGCATTGTGGGCCGTGAGCGCCACACGAATTTGGTGCGAACGGCCCATAACGTTCGGAATTCGCCGAACGGGCGAACAGCCGATGTTCGAGTCGAACGTATGTTCGACTCGAACACGAAGCTCATCCCTACCCATACGTCACGGGAAAGCCCGGGTTTCCCCTTGCGTCAGAGGGGGGCGGGGTCAGGTGACGGGTGGCCCCGCCCTCCACATATAACAAACGTCAGGCCACCGGAATCCCTGCAGTGTCTCCTCCGTGGAGACAGAAGATGGATGGATTCGCTGCGCTGATTCAGATGAGCCATCGCTGGACCCCAGAGAGATGATCATCCATCGCTGGATAGCAAGAGTGGATTACCACCGCTGGAATCTTTTTTTTTTTTTTTAATAAAGGAATTTTTCAAAAGTGTGTTTGTCTTATTTAACAATTTTTTACACTTTCTTTGTGAAATGGTAGGGGTACTTTTGTACCCCCTTACTATTTCAAACAGGGGGGGCGGGATCTGGGGGTCCCCTTGTTAAAGGGGGCTTTCAGATTCTGATGAGCCCCCCGCCCGCAGAAACCCACAACCACCGGCCAGGGTTGTGGGAATGAGGCCCTTCTCCGCATCAACATGGGGACAAGGTGCTTTGAGGGGTCACAGACCCCCAAAGCATCCTCCCAATGTTGAGGGCATGTGGCCTGGTACAGTTCAGGAGGGAGGGGGGGCACTCTCTCGCCCCCCCTCTTTTCCTGCGGCCTGCCAGGTTGCGTGCTCGGATAAAGGGTCAATTTTTTTTTTAATTTGACACGGGGTTCCCCTTTAAGATCCATACCAGACCTGAAGGGTCTGGTATGGATATTTAGGGGGAACCCCACGTCAATGTTTTTTTGAAATTTGACGCAGGGTTCCCCTTAATATCCATACCAGACCCGAAGGGCCTGGTAATTGAATTTGGGGGACCCCACGCTTTTTTTATTTTTTTATTTTTTTTTATCAATGAATTTCAAGGAGTGTTCTCTGTATTATGGAGCCGACAATTCGTAATAGCTGAGAGTGATTTTAAAGGACTTTTTTTCCTGCATAAATGACACTTTGTGCAGGGACAGTTCTAAGCACCAGAAACATGTGCCCCTTCACAGGCATACTATAGACACCCCCCCCCCCCCCTATGAAATTTAAAGGAATATTACACTTTTATTGTTTCACTTTAATCATTATTAAAATCACTGCTCCCGAAAAAACTGCAGTTTTTAAAACTTTTTTTGCATTGATACATGTCCCCTGGGGCAGGACCCAGGTCCCCAAACACTTTTTAGGACAGTAACTTGCAAATTAGCCTTTAAAATTAGCACTTTAGATTTTGAACGTTGGAGTCCCATAGACTTTAATAGGGTTCTAAAGTTCACACGAAGTATGCTATATACTAGCTCCGTCAAATCTTCTTTATACATTCGACAGACAGCATAAGCCTTCAAAGACAGATTCGACCGTAATTCATGTGGATTTTCGGACGAATGCAATTTTTGAACAAAAAACGAAATAAATAAAAACGAATTTTGGGAGTAACTAAATAAATAAATTTTTCAGACGAAAACGAAATTCCGAAACAAAATATTTTACTCTGCACATGTCTAGTTATCACGGCTATGAAGGATAACGCTTTTCTCCAGAAGGGGGTGACATGAGGGCATTACCAGAAACTGTGTGTCAGTTAGCCATCATCTAGGTTTTCAAATTTGTGCATTTGAACAAGGGTCAGGTACTATCTTAAGTGAAGTTTTTGAGATACCTCCCAGTAGTTGACACTTTTAGCCACTTGAGACCCGCGCTATAGCCGAATGACGGCTACAGCGTGGATCTCCTTTTCCGGGACTACGTCTATTGACGTAGTCCCGTGCACGAGCGGCCTGCGCGCCCCCTGAGGGGCGCGCGCGGCGCGCTCTGTGATCGGCGAGTCTACGAGACTCGCCTGATCACCGGTCCGTGCGAGGAGAAAAAAAAAAAGCCGATCACCGGCGGCCGTGATCGGGACATCAGTCCCGATCACGGCCAGCCCTGCCAGTGCCCACCTGCCCCCTGCCAGTGCCCACCTGCCCCCTGCTTTGCCTGCCTGAATAAAAAATGTGTCCCCCCTGTCAGTGCCACCCAGCAGTGCCCATAGTGCCACCCAGCAGTGCCCACAGTGCCACCCAGCAGTGCCCATAGTGCCACCCAGCAGTGCCCACAGTGCCACCCAGCAGTGCCACCCAGCAGTGCCCACAGTGCCACCCAGCAGTGCCCACAGTCTGCCTCAACAAAGGTGCTGCAACCCAGTGCCACATATCCGTGCCCAGCAGTGCCGCCCATCAGTGCCCAGCAGTGCCGCCCATCAGTGCCCAGCAGTGCCACCTATCAGAGCCACCTATCAGTGCCACCTATCAGTGCCCATCAGTCCCATCTATCAGTGGTACCTATCAGTGCCCCTTAGTGCCACCCATCCGTGCCACCCATCTGTGCCACCCATCCGTGTCATCTTATCTGTGCCCGTCTTTGCCCATCAGTGCCGCCTTATCTGTGCCCATCGGTGCCGCCTTATCTGTGCCTATTAGTGCCGCCTCAACTATGCCTATCAGTGCCCACCAGTGCAGCCTATCAGTGCCCACCAATGCAGCCTATCAGTGCCCACCAGTGCAGCCTATCAGTGCCCACCAGTGCAGCCTATCAGTGCCGCCTCATCAGCGCACTTCAATGAAGTGGTTAAAGGCAATTTGGTTATAGTGGATGGCTTGACACCATTGTGCATTAGAGAAAGATATTTTCAAGTCTCGTTTCCACCTCCTGGGAGTAAGAGCTGGATTTTTAACAAATGTACCTTGGCCACATAGGAAACCATAGAACATTGAAATGCCTTTAAGTGTTGACGAATCAGCAGATAGAAAAGACCAAACTTTGAGGTAAGTGTATAACCGGGGATGGGATTTTTTCATAGGTAAGAGGTAAGTTTATTTGGCTTGTAAAGTTAGGTAGGGAAGGAGGACCATTGTTTGAGTGATATATCAGGGAGGATGAATTGGAAGATTTCTACTTTTGTAGGAATATATATGTGTAGTAGCGCTAAACCCTTATATTGAAGCAAAATCGTAAACGATTAAACAACCATGTATACAAACTACATAGGCTTTGCAAAAAATGTTTTGGTGAATAAATAAACACCAAATCAATGTGCTCGTGTATAAAGAACAAAATAATGAAAAATGTGCAAATATAAAGTCTCTTAATGTCCAAAAGAATGTTCAAATCCCACGTGAAGATGACACTTCAAATATGCCGTCTGATCACCAAAAGATAAACATGCGAACACCCATGTGATGATACTGCCACCTCAACAGATGTAGGCTTACCAGATGGTTATGACCCAAGAGAATATATATTCTGAGGGTCCTGCAAGCTTTCTATTGGTCGTGGACACTCAAATTTGCTGATATTGGAATGCCCGATAGCATGAGTTGACAAGGGCTGAACTAACAGACAATCATATGGAAATTCCTTACAGCAACAGTAGATTCTCTCCTCATATATATAGGCCCGTTTCAAGACAATGGATATATGAAAAGAAACATAGGGCCATATAGTGTAATTCCATAAAAATAAAATTTATTAAAAATATAGTAACAAACTCACTTTTTTGTAGTCTTAAACAAGCACTTCTTACAAAACAGGCGGCAGTGGAGTCCACCTGACACGTTTCATCCTCATAGACATCATCTGGGGTGCCCATCCACTGCTGCCAGACTCAATTTTATAATCTAAAAGGCCCATTAGACAAGATTCCCCTCACCTGTGTCACCGCGTATCACTTCCGGTATTACGGAGGTCAAAGATGGCCACACATCGTTTTCCAGCTCTGTTACCATGGGCATAGAAGTTGGCCGTTCATCTTTAGTAGAAGTTTAGCATGTTTGGTATGCTGGTTGAGGGTCATTTTTGTTTAGGATTTCTAGTTTATTTTATGGTATGTAATGAATCAGTTAACTGTATTTTTGCCCTGGAATTGAGTTTTACCAAAACCCCTTGTTTATAGGCTTTGTGAGAAGCCTACAGTGTAAATGGATTGCTGACTGGATTGAGGGTAAAGCAATCTCTCAGTTGGTTTTGGATCTGGAGGTCATTGGCTAGAATTTACATTAGGTGTGGGTCATTGCGCCAATTATTGAAGGATGTGCACTCTTGTTTTTATCCTAAAGTCAGTGAGATGGGCTCATGGTCTGACCATGTTATTGCATGAATCTCAGATTCAAGATCATCTCGGAGCAGTTGTTTATCTCCTAAGAACTAGTCTATTCTGGAATAGGTAAAGTGCGTTTTGCAAAGAATGTATAGTCTTTTCCTGTGGAATTTTGACACCTTCATATATCATATAGGGCATTTGTATGTAAGCCCCTGTACACACGGTCAGAGATTTCCACAACCAAATCCGTCAGATTTTGTCCGTCGGATTTTGTCCATCGGATCTTGTCCGAAACTGTTGCATACGCGGTCGGACTAAGTTGTCGAAAAATCTGATCATTCAGAACGTGATGACGTAATTTCGTTACGATGGGACTACGTTCAGGCTAGTAGCCAATAGCTTTGATGTAGGAATTTGATCTGAGCATGCGTCCCACTTAGTCCGATCAAAATTCTCTAGACATGATCGGAGTATGTCCGATCTAACCAGTTGGTTGGGAAAGCAATATACATGCCCCACAACTAATACAAACCTTCCACAGCAGACATTCCACAAGATTGGCTAGGTTGGGCATCCCCCTTGGGGCGGACACTGTCAGGGAAACAATAATGAAAACAATGGCAGAACAGTTAACAGGCATTATCAGCAGGTTCCCACATGCATGCATGGAAGAATGGTGGTTCAGCGTTTGCTGGTGCGTGATGGGACAGCGCGGGCACAGGCACATGCGCGGTAGCACGCGAATAGTGTGAAGGACACAATTCCATGGTGGCCTATAAAATGCTGCTCAGAATCCCTTCTCGTAGCTGGATTGTCTTCAGCTCTCCCTGAACTCTTGAACCTCCATCTGCTTCCTGTATCTCCTGCTGTGACCCTGACTGTTCTTTGACCTACGTGATCTTCTCCTGGTTCTGACCCTTATCTTAAGGACTTCAGTTTTGCCTAAACCTGTCTGTTTACCCATGCATGATCGGGCTAGTCCCAAGGACTTTGCTTCTTTTTAGATCAACCTGTTTACCTGTGAATAAACCCAGCTTGCCTCAAGGACTTTGTCTCTGCCTGAACCCACCTGTTTACCTGTGAATGGCCCCAGATTTTATCAAGGACTTTGCATTTGTTGCTTCACTTGCTTGTCTATACATGTATGACCCCAGATTGCCACACCAATTCCTCTTGAAGCAGTTATCAGCTGTTCACTTGTGTTGGATCCTCTGCCAGGCCTTTACCGAGCTTCCTGGATGCTCCAACATATATACCCTGTTACGTCTCACTAGGACTTTCTGGTGCATATGCTGTGGCTGCATAGCACGGGCAACATCACTAAACAGAAAAAATTATGCCCTGCATGAAAATCTTTATTTTTATTTTTCAAAAGTGTGTTTGTCTTATGTAACGGAAACCTGCGTTACATCAGAGGGGGGCGGGGTCACCCATACATCATTGGGGAAGCCAGGCTTCCCCACTTGCATCAGAGGGGGCGGGGTCAGGTGATGGGTGGCCCCGTCCTCCTCATAAGAAATGTCAGCCTGCCGGGATTCCGCAGTGTCTCCGCCAGTGGAGACAGAGGAAGGATGGATGGACTTCGCTGCGCTACACTGGAGGGAGAGATTACTCATCTCTGGATCAGATCAGCCATCGCTGGATCAGATCAGCCATCGCTGGACCCCGGAGAGATGATCATCCATTGCTGGATAGCAAGAATGGATTACCACCGCTGGAATCTTTTTTTTACTTTTTTTTATTTTTAATAAAGGACTTTTCCAAAAGTGTGTTAGTCTTATTTAACAATTTTTTACACTTTCTTTGTGAAATAGTAGGGGTACTTTTGTACCCCCTTATCATTTCAAATGGGGGGGCTGGGATCTGGGGGTCCCCTTGTTAAAGGGGGCTTCCAGATTCTGATAAGCCCCCCGCCCAAGGACCCTCAACACCACCGGCCAGGGTTGTGGGGATGAGGCACTTGTCCTCATCAACATGGGGACATGGTGCTTTGGGGGGACCCCAAAGCATCCTCCCAATGTTGAGGGCATGTGGCCTGGTACGGTTCAGGATGGGGCGCGCTCTCTCATCCTCCCCTCTTTTCCTGTGGCCTTCCAGGTTGGGTGCTCGGATAAAGGGTCTGGTGTGGATTTTTAGGGGGAACTCACGTCATTTTTTTTTTTATTTGACGTGGGGTTCCCTTTAATATCCATACCAGACCCGAAGGGCCTGGTAATTGAATTTAAGGGAACCCCATGCTTTTTTTTATCAATGACTTTTAATGACTGTTCTCTATATTATGGGAGGTGACAATTCATTATACCCGTAAGTGATTTTAAATGACTTTTTTTCCTGCAGAAATGACACTTTGTGCAGGGACAGTTCTAAGAATGGAAAACATGCGCCCCTTTACAAGCATACTATAGACACCCCCCAGGTATGAAATTTAAAGGAATATTACACTTTTATTGTTTCACTTAAATCATTATTACAATCACTGTTCCTGAAAAAAACTGCAGTTTTTAAAACTTTTTTTTGCATTGATACATGTCCCCCAAACACTTTTTAGGACAGTAACTTGCATATTAGCCTTTAAAATTAGCACGTTCGATTTTGAAGGTTCGAGTCCAATAGACTTGAATAGGGTTCTAAAGTTCACACGAAGTTTAGGTCTGTTCTCAGGTTCTGGTGCGAACCGAGCCGGGGGGTGTTTGGCTCATCCTTATTGTCTGAATTACATCTTAACGTCACACAAATCATTTTGTTTAGACATGAGCAACCATGTAGTCAATCCAAAATGACCTATAAAGTAAGAATATCACATGCTGAACATATTTCATTATCACAGTTGTCTTGCTGTCCTATGTAAATGTCAAGAGAGGCCAGGAGTAATGCCGCAGGTATCAGCGCAGGGGCGGAATGACAGGGGTTAACGGGTCAGGGCAAAGGGGAAAAATATTGGCAGCTGGGGGCTGGCAGATTCATGGGGATGGGGTGAAGCTGTATAGTTTGGGCAGGAAGATGAAGAGGAAGTGCCAGTCGACATGAGGAGCCGTGAGGGTAAGGAGCTTCTTCCTGCCCTGCTGCCACTTCTTCATTCCCTGTGTGCCATTGTGATCATTCCAGTCGAGTTATGGCAGACATGGATTGGCTGTTACAGCAACTGCGGGCTGCAGTAATGGTGCATGGCACCGATTGGCTGATCGTCCAGGTTGGGGGTTTGCTGATGGGAGTCGGAGAAGGGGAGCATGTCCCTGCACCCCCTGCTGTATCACGGGCTGGGAAGTCTAGGCCTCCGGAGCACCTCAGCCCGGATGTTTTTCCCAGGGTTTAGGGCTGCACTTGCAGCCCCACGGAGTAAGCCTCCAGGGACCCTCCAGCGCCCGCACTCAAACTCTGGTCCCAGGCAGTGGCAGCAAAGCCTGGGAGGAATCCTCTACCTAGACGGGATTTGTGGGATGGGTCATGGGGATTTCGGTGGCCCATTTCTCCTCGGTGGGTCAGATGCGCAATTGCGGCACCCGGCTCTGGGGTGACCCGGGCAGCTCAACGGGGGAGAGCTCAGTGCTCGGGAACCAGTCTGGTGCCTGGATTGGCTGGATGTCTGATGGTGGCAGTGCAGCTGTGAGTGCCCGGGCTCAGCCTGTGAGAAGTGCAGGGTGAGCGGTGTCATCCCTACCAACCGGGGTGAGTGCCCATCTTGTCACTGATGGATTGGGATAAGCCGGAAGTTTGAGTCGAATGTAAGTCCGACTCAAACATCGGGCGTTCGCCGAATAGCAAACAATTTGGAGTGTTTGCGGCAAATTCGAAAGCCACGGAACACCCTTTTAAAAGTCTTTGGGAGAAATCAAAAGCGCTAATTTTACATAGTTACATAGTTAGTCAGGTTGAAAAGAGACACAAGTCCATCCAGTTCAACCACAAAAAAATAATAATAATTATATAATAAATATCATACCAGCCCATATACCCAATTCTATACCCACAGTTGATCCAAAGGAAGGCAAAAAACCCCAGCAGAGCATGATCCAATTTGCTAAAGCAGGGGGAAAAAATTCCTATGGTCTATGCGGGAGCTAATTCGAGACATAAAATTAGATTTTTTGGGGCTGCTAATGGATTACCCAGACTTGGTCATAGTCTGGTCTGACATGGTAGCCCGTATGCAATGTAGGTGGGCCAGGTCAGTGGTGGGCATCAACAGGGCAAGGGCCAAAATGGTGGGCATCAACAGGGCAAGGGCCAAAATTAATCAGGAGGTGGCCAGATTTTTGATGAGGAATGGGAGTTTAGCGGTGCGACACCATGAACTGGAGGAGATGCCCTGTAGATATTTGCGTGGAGACGGTGTGCATTTGAATGATGTCGGAATAGACATGTGGCCTCTTGGTTTGGAGGAGGGTTTACAGAGGGCCCAAGGGAGTGGAGGTCTGCTCAAACCTAAGGTGTCAGGTTTGAGTGGTGGTGGCATCATGTAAGGTCCTTGTTAGGTCATATGGGCACCTAAAAGGCATGGTTTAGGAACCCGTCTGAGGTACGGCTCCCAGTTGGTATATGGGTACCTGCTAGTTGTCTGTGAGTCGGAGGCTTTCGCGACTTGAGGCCTGAGAAGTGACTAGCAGGTACAGTTATGGGTTATGCCTATTGTTGAGATAGAACTGATGTGTATATAAAAGGTTATTATGTTGTTATTATTTTAATTATGGAGATTTATATATTTGGTTAATAAAATGGCTGCTATAGCCAATTCATTCCATCTAAGCCCTTGTACACACGGTTGGAGAATCCATCGGAATGTGTCCTATCGGACCGTTTCGTCGGATAATCCGACTGTGTGTGGTATGCATCGGACTGATTCTGTCCGAATATCCGTCGGACCTAATTTTCCAACATGTTGGAAATATTTCCCGACCAACTAGTTCGATCGGACATACTCCGATCATGTGTAGCGAATTTTGATCGGACCAAGTGCCACGCATGCTCAGATCAAATTCCTGCATCAAAGCTATTGGTTACTAGCCCGAATGTAGTCCCATCATAACGAAATTACGTCATCACATTCTGAAAGATCGGATTTTTCAACAACTTAGTCCGACCGTGTGTATGCAACAGTTTTTCGGACACAATCCGTCGGACTAAATCCGACGGACAAAATCGACGGATTTGGTTGGCAGAATTATTATTCAGGATTTATATATAGCGCCATCAATTTACGCAGCGCTTTACAATATAAAAAGGAGACAATACAGTTACAATACAATAAAATACAAGAGGATTAAGAGGGCCCTGCTCAGAAGAGCTTACAATCTAATAGGGTGGGGCAGGTGATACAAAAGGTTATAACTGTCGGGAATGAGCTGATGGAAGTGGTAGGAGATTAGTTTGAGACGTGATAGGCTTCCCTGAATAGATGAGTTTTCAGGGATCGCCTGAAGGTAGCGAGAGTAGGGGATAGCCGGACCAGTGGAGGTAATGAGTTCCAAAGGATTGGAGAGGCTCTGGAGAAATCCTGGAGACGAGTATGGGAGGAGGAGACTAGAGAGCTTGAGAGTAGGAGGTCTTGAGAAGAACGGAGGGGACGATTTGGGTGATATTTGGAGACAAGATTGGTGATGTAGCTCGGGGCAGAGTTGTGAATGGCTTTGTATGTTGTGGTGAGTATTTTGAATTTAATTCGCTGGGTGATTGGGAGCCAGTGTAGGGATTGGAGGAGAGGGTTGGCAGACAGTGAGCGGTTGGTAAGGTGGATAAGTCTGGCAGCAGCATTCATGATAGACTGAAGAGGGGACAGCCTGTGGAGAGGCAGGCCAATGAGAAGGGAGTTGCAATAGTCAAGGCGAGATATAACAAGGGAGTGAATGAGGAGCTTGGTGGTTTCATTTGTTGGAAAGGGGCAAATTTTAGAGATGTTACGGAGGTGAAATCTACAAACTTTTGACAATGACTGGACTTGGGGCTGAAATGACAAGTCAGAATCTAGGGTTACACCTAGTACCCTGGCATGAGGGGAGGGCCTGATGGTTGCATTGTTGATTTTGATGGAAAAATCATGGAGGGGGGCATGTGCAGGGGGGAATATTCATAGCTCAGTTTTAGAGATGTTTAGTTTAAGGAAGTGGTGCGACATCCATGCTGATATGTCAGTTAGCAGGTTAGTAATGTGAGAGGAGACTGAAGGAGTGAGGTGAGGAGTAGACAGATAGATTTGGGTGTCATCGGCGTATAAGTGGTATTGGAAGCCGTGGGTGGTTATTAAGTGACCAAGGGAGGAGGTGTAAATAGAGAAGAGAAGGGGTCCAAGAACAGAGCCTTGGGGGACCCCCACAGAAAGAGGCAATGGAGAGGAGGATACAGAGTTGTAGGTGACACTGAAGGAGCGCTGTGATAGATAGGCAGAGAACCAGGAAAGAGCAGAATCTCGGAGGCCAAGGGAATGTAGTTTATTGAGGAGGAGCGGGGGGTCAACAGTATCAAAGGCAGCAGAGAGGTCAAGTAGTAGGAGTATGGAGTACTGGCTGTTGGTTTTAGCAGTTAGTAGATCGTTAGTGAGTTTTAGTAAGGCAGTTTCCGTGGAGTGCTGCGAGCGAAAAGCCAGACTGTAATGGGTCAAGAAGGTTATTTTCACTGAGGTAGGAGCTAAGTCGGTTGTAGACTAAGCATTCTCGAAGTTTAGAGGTGAATGGGAGCAATGAGATAGGTCTTAAGTTGTTCAGGTTGGTGGGGTCCAGTGAGGGTTTTTTAAGTATGGGGGTGATCTGCGCATGTTTTAGAGGGGAGGGGAAGGTGCTACTTGAGAGGGAGAGATTGAAGATGTGAGTGAGGGAGCATAGGATAGAATTAGAGGGTGACCTTAATAGTTGTGAGGGAACAGGGTCCAAGGGACAATTGGTTAGGTGAGCATCTGAGAAAAGTTTTGCAACCTCTTGAGTAGTAGCCAATTCAAAAGAGGAGAGTGTTGAATGTGCTATTAGGCCAGGTATGTTGGGTGGGGAAGATGTACGCACAGCAGAGGTGTCCTCACGAATTGCATCAATCTTGTCTTTGAAGTGACTGGCAATCTCTTGGGCAGTGAGTGAGTTAGTGGGTAGAGGGGGTGGGGTACGAAGCAGAGAGTTAAAAGTTGAGAAGAGCCGACGGGGATTGGATGACAAAGTATTAATAAGAGATACAAAGTAGGCTTGTTTGGCAGCATGGAGGCAGGAATTGTATTTTAGAAGGGCAGATTTATATATGGTGAAGTCTTGGAGGCATTTGGTTTTACGCCACAGCCGTTCAAGAGCACGGCAATGTCTCTTGAGATTTCTAGTGTTGTCAGTTTGCCAGGGTTGTAATGGTCGGGATCTGATTCTGCGTGTGGTTAGAGGAGCAAGTGCATCGAGTGATGAAGAGAGTGAACTGTTGTAGACAGAGATGGCAAGGTCAGGACAGGACAGGGGAGAGATTATTTCATATAGGTGATCAGTAGCAGAATAGAGAAGAGAAGGCTTAAGGTGGCGAAGATTTCTACAAGTGATAGTTTGCTGCTTGGAAGGATGGGTGGTTGGAGGCAAGGATAAAGTGAAACTAATGAGGTTGTGATCAGAGAGAGGAAAGGGGGTGTTTGTGAGGTTGCTAGGGTTGCAGAGATGGGAGAATACAAGGTCAAAGGTATTACCATTAGAGTGAGTGGAAGTATGTGTCCATTGGGTTAGGTCAAAAGATGAGGTTAAGTCGAGAAATTTAGCTGTAGTTGGGTTGTTAACATTGACAGGAATGTTAAACTCACCAAGAATGATGGTGGGTATTTCAGAGGAGAGAAAGTAGGGTAGCCAGGCAGCAAAGTCATCAAGAAAGTGCGACACCGGTCCAGGAGGCAGATAAATTGCTGCAATTCTCAGAGAAATAGGAGAAAACAGACGAATACAGTGCATCTCGAAAGAAGAGAGGGAAAGAGAGCGAGGGATGGGAAGGTCTTGGAAGGTATATTGTGGGGATAGAAGGAATCCAACTCCACCTCCTTTCTGTCCATTGGGTCTGGGAGAGTGAGTCCAATGGAGACCACCATGGGAGAGGGCAGCAGGACAAGCCGAGTCCAAATTTTGAAGCCAGGTTTCAGTTATGGCGAGTATGTTAAAGCCATGAGAGATGAAGAGGTCATGTACAGATGTTAGCTTGTTACAGATGGAGCGGGCATTCCAAAGGACGCATGAGATAGGTGGTCTGCTTTGAGGAAGCAGGGGGATAGAAACTAAATTAAGTGGATTGCGGTGGTTGCCAGAGGGGGAGGGGTATTGGAGATGTGGCTTGCAGTTTGAGAATGGCGGCCCAGGATTAGGAGAAATGTCACCTGAGACTAGGAGAAGGAGGAGGGTGAGGAACGCAAGATGGGAGTGAGATGTGCATAAGCGTATGTGTCTAGTGGCCTTGGAGTTTATGCCAGCATATGGATGCAGCAATGCAGGAGATGATGGGTGCAGTAGTAGGGAGAGGGTAGGAGTGAGGGTGATATGTGCAAGCTGCAGGGTAGAGATGAGGGGTAGAGTAAGGAGAATTTGAGGATAGAAGACACTGATGTGAGAAGGAAGAGAATGAGGAGCATCATACTAGATAGAATGGGAATCTGACTTGATACAAAATAAATGAGAAATGCTGGTTTGCTTGTCGTCTGGCAGAGTGGAGCAGAGTTCTTGTTGTATCTTCATCCAGCTTTAGTTATCCTGCTTTGCTGAAACTGCGCATCACTCATGACAGAGCCACTCAGGAAAGAGCCATGATGTCTGCGCCTTGCCCCAGTCTGCGCCACCCCATAGGGTGCTTTAAATTTATAGGGAGAGTAAGCAGGCATGCATTTCTCTATTGGTCATCATAGGGTCTGATTTAAGACACCTGAATATGAGAGAGAAGATGGCCAATACCAGACACAGGCTAGGGTCGGAAAGCTAATTACTTCTCTTGATCACTCAAGCCAAAATGGGGTTTAGAATCAGTCACCAGTAATGTTGCTATTGTAGTGTGGTTGTTATACAGCTAGCATTAAATATAGAAGTTTAAAGAGATGACAGCAGAAGACATTTACCAAATATGTTACAGCAATGTCAGTTCAGCAGAGTAGAGTGTACAGATGGATAATTATACAGAAAGAAGCCGCGCTTGTGGAATGGACTACAATAGGCAGGATTATAGATATATATTGATGTATACTCAAAGAATTTTTTCTTTGTTTATTATTTTTAGAGGTTGCTGCCTCCCTAAAATACACGGGCTGCGTTAAACAACCCGTGTTAAAAAAGTAAATAGTTAATATAGGCTACTGGCGCTACCTCAAATTTATTTCTATTCAAAATATAAAAGGATTGAAACTAAACTTATTTTAATCACCGTTCTCTGGCCCTAAGGCCTATGATACACTCAGTGTTTGGCGCTTTCAATCAGCTAATGTGTATAGGCTGAAAAATTCCTCACTATTTTACTCGGAGAAACTATATTTTCTCAATATTTTATACCAAATCCCATAAGTGACCTAAAACATCCTCACTCTTAATCTAAACAATTCTGTGACAAAAAAGAAAAAAGAAAATGTTTTCCTTATATAGGGAATATAACGACTAAACTCCCAGTGTTAAACAAGGCCAACTACATAAAATATTCCAAGTGATAAGTGTACAGAAAAAAATATTCCAAGTGATAAATATACAGAAAAAAATATATAAACCACAATCCTACACCTTCCTTAGGCCGCGTACACACGCGCGGACTGTTCGCCCAACCTTGTCCGCTGAACAGTGTTTGGGCGGACAGTCCGCTCGTGTGTGGGGCTTCAGCGGACAGTTTCAGCGGACAGTTGGCCGAACAAGGTCTTACGGAAATTCCGAAAAACTGTCCGCTGAAACAAGGTTTCAGCGGACTGTTCGCTCGTGTGTAGGCTTGTTCGGCCAACTAAGTCTCGCGCATGCTCAGAAAGGATTTCCACGTCGGAAGGTTGCATTGCAGTGTATAGGACGTCGTATTTTTCGTCCCGTCGTACGTGCCGTTCACGTCATCGCGCACGGTTTCAGCAAACTGTTCGTCCGTCGTGTGTGGCCATGTCCGTCCATGCTAAGTTTGAGCGGACTGTTCGCTCAAACTGTTGGACGGACAAAGTTGGGCCAACAGTCCGCGCGTGTGTACGCGGCCTTAGACTACTCATAAAATAGCAGTGTTCTAATGTGAAATTATATATATGGAAAAAGTATATCTATAAAAATTATATATATAAAGTAATTAGAAAAATGAAAAACAGTGAAAAAAATCTAACTAAAAAATTCTAAAATCAAAAACCAAAAAACAAAAAAACTTTTTTGAGAGAAATGTATATATAGTCTACAGTGACTCTTTTATCAAGTGTCCACACATATGAAAATTTCTCTGCTTCAGGAGACAAGAGAGTGACTTTCGTGATTATGGCTGCTTATTCGTGACTTCCGTGCTCATTCCCCCTCAAGGGTCCCCACTAGGGATGAGCCGAACACCCCCCGGTTCGGTTCGCACCAGAACTTTCGAACGGACCCCAAATTCGTACGAACGTTAGAACCCCATTGAAGTCTATGGGACTCAAACGTTCAAAATTAAAAGTGCTAATTTTAACGGCTAATATGCAAGATACTGTCCTAAAAAGGGTTTGGGGACCTGGCTCCTGCCCCAGGGGACATGGGTCAATGCCTAAAATGTTTTTAAAAATGGCCGCTTTGGCGGGAGCACTGATTTTAATGACGATTAAAGTGAAAAAAAAAGTGCAATATTCCTTTAAATATGGTGCCTGGGGGGTGTCTGTAGGATGCCTGTGAAGTGCCACGTGTTTCCCGTGTTTAGAACAGTCCCTGCACAAAATGACATTAAACGGAAATATCACCATTTAAAACTGCTTGCGGTTTTAATGTTATATCTGGTTCCTGCAATATGATTGAAAATCATTGAGAAAAATGGCATGGGTAGCCCTCCCTGCCCATTACCAGCCTATTTGGGTCTTGTACGCATATCAAGGGGGAACCCTGTACCCATATTTAAAAAAAGGAAATGCGTGTAGCTCCCAGGCCCTATATACTCAGAACAGCAGTATACAGGCGGTGCAAACAAGACAGGGACTGTGTAGGTTTGTTGTGTTAAGTTGAATCTGTTTGTAATTTTCAACTGGTACATTTTTAAAGTGTTGCTCCAGTCAAAAAAAAATTTTTTAAGCTTTTTGGAAAACATAGGGAAGGGTTATCACCCCTGTATAATTTGTTTTGTCGTCCATCTTTTTTCATCTCACTTGCTGTTGTCTCCTTCCGTTTGCAAGTAGGAGATGTTTGTAAGTTGGATGTTTGAAAGTAGGGGCCTGCCCTATATGCTCTGCAGAAATGGCGGAACAAGGTGTTGGTTTTGCCACAACATTGTAAGCCCTCAAAGTGACTCTTGGTGGGCGCTGGAGCGCCCTGCTGTGAACGATTATATCAAGAATTGTAATTACATGCCATTGTTGAACAGTGGTAGAAAAATTGACCTTTGGTGGTTGTGGTGCTGGTGCCACAACACTATAAGTCCTCACCGTTACTCTGGGTGGGCACAGGAAGGGGCCCTCCTGTGAAATATTATATCAAGAATTGTAATTACATGTCCCTGTTAAACAGGGGCAGAAAAATTTGGACTTAGGCACTGCTGCTGGTACCACCACACTGCAACCTCTTCCATATACTCTAGTTTTATTGCAGGAATTAGCCCTGCTGCAAAGCATTGCATCAAAAATTGTACTTAAACACCCCTATTAAACAGGGGCAGAAAAATTGGGCCTTAGGCACTGGTGCAGGTGCCACCACACTGCAACCTCTGCCATATACTCTAGTTTTATTGTAGAAATTAGCCCTGCTGCAAAGCATTGCATCAAAAATTGTAATTAAACGCCCCTGTTAAACAGGGGCAGAAAAATTGGGCCTTAGGCACTGGTGCAGGTGCCACCACACTGCAACCTCTGCCATATACTCTAGTTTTATTGTAGAAATTAGCCCTGCTGCAAAGCATTGCATCAAAATTTGTAATTAAACGCCCCTGTTAAACAGGGGCAGAAAAATTGGGCCTTAGGCACTGGTGCAGGTGCCACCACACTGCAACCTCTGCCATATACTCTAGTTTTATTGTAGAAATTAGCCCTGCTGCAAAGCATTGCATCAAAATTTGTAATTAAACGCCCCTGTTAAACAGGGGCAGAAAAATTGGGCCTTAGGCACTGGTGCTGGTGCCACCACACTGCAACCTCTGCCATATACTCTAGTTTTATTGCAGAAATTAGCCCTGCTGCAAAGCATTGCATCAAAAATTGTAATTAAACGCCCCTGTTAAACAGGGGCAGAAAAATTGGGCCTTAGGCACTGGTGCTGGTGCCACCACACTGCAACCTCTCCCATATACTCTTGTTTGATTGCAGGAATTAGCCCTGCTGCAAAGCATTGCATCAAAAATTGTACTTAAACACCCCTATTAAACAGGGGCAGAAAAATTGGGCCTTAGGCACTGGTGCTGGTGCCACCACACTGCAACCTCTGCCATATACTCTAGTTTTATTGCAGGAATTAGCCCTGCTGCAAAGCATTGCATCAAAAATTGTAATTAAACGCCCCTGTTAAACAGGGGCAGAAAAATTGGGCCTTAGGCACTGGTGCTGGTGCCACCACACTGCAACCTCTCCCATATACTCTTGTTTGATTGCAGGAATTAGCCCTGCTGCAAAGCATTGCATTAAAAATTTTAATTAAATGCCCATGTTAAACAGGGGCAGAAAAATTGGGCCTTAGGCACTGGTGCTGGTGCCACCACACTGCAACCTCTTCCATATACTCTTGTTTGATTGCAGGAATTAGCCCTGCTGCAAAGCATTGCATCAAAAATTGGGCCTTAGGCATCACCCAGAACCAGAAATGTTCTTCCAACATATCAGCGGAGGAGGAAGAGGATAGACAATCAACATAACAGGACAGTCACTCAGCATCAGCATAGGCAGTCTTGAAGGGATGTGATATTTCAAAACAAATTATTCTGTTACATCAGCTTCAGGTGCTTGGTAGCTGTGGGTGATCCAAGACTGATTCATCTTGATGAAGGTCAGTCGATCAACTGATTCGGTGGACAGGCGCACCCTGTGATCGGTAACAAAGCCACCAGCAGCACTGAAGGTGCGTTCCGAAAGAACGCTGGATGCAGGACAGGCCAGTAGCTCAATTGCATACTGTGCAAGCTCTGGCCAGTGATCCATCCTCAAGACCCAGTAAGCCAGAGGATTTTCGGTGGGAAAGGTGTCCAAGTCTGACCTTGCCCCTAGGTATTCCGGCACCATGTAAATCAGACGCTGGCGATGGGTGCTGGAACCGATCATACCTTGGGGCTGCGGACTAAAAAATTGTCTGAAAGCATCAGTCAGACGGCCACCTTCTCCACCGCTCCTTCTGACCGATGCCTCAGCAACACGTTGTCCAGGACCAGGAGTTTGTAACCTCCCAGTCTCTGGGAACGCGTTGCACAGACCTTTCTGCAAGGCCTCCCGGAGATGTCTCATCCTCTGCTCCCTCTGCGATGGCAAGATAAGGTCGGCAACCTTACCCTTGTACCGTGGATCAAGGAGAGTGGCCAGCCAGTAATGGTCCCTCTCCTTGATCCGAAGAATACGAGGATCCTTCCGCAGGCTTTGCAGGATCAGGGAGGCCATGCAGCGTAGGTTAGCTGAGGCATTCGGTCCGGAGTCCTCTGGGTCACTAAGGACAACATGATCCGCAGCTACCTCCTCCCAGCCACGTACAAGTCCACGTGTTTCTTGGGACTGTAAATCATCCCTACATGACTGCTGCGGCTGATGCTGCTGATGCTGATGCTGAGTGCCAGCCTCCACCTCCATGCTGACACAATCATCCTCCTCCTCCTCTTCCTCCTCCTCATCCTCTTCCTATGTGATGCTTGGCACAGCAGGAACACTGTCTGGATAAAGGGGGCCTTGAGGGGCAAGGAAGTCCTCCTCTTCCTGCCTCTGTTCTGCCTCAAGTGCCCTGTCCATTATTCCACACAGCGTATGCTCCAAGAGGTGGACAAGAGGTACAGTGTCACTGATGCATGCACTGTCACTGCTCACCATCCTTGTGGCCTCCTCAAACGGTGACAGGACAGTGCATGCATCCCTAATCATGCCCCACTGGCGTGGTGAGAAAAAACCGAGCTCCCCTGACCCTGTCCTGGTGCCGTAGTCGCACAGGTACTCATTGATGGCCCTCTGCTGCGTGTGCAGCCGCTGCAGCATGGCCAATGTTGAGTTCCATCTGGTGGGCATGTCACATATTAGGCGGTTCTTGGGCAGGTTCAACTCCTTTTGGAGCTCAGCCAGCCGAGCACAGGCATTAAATGATCGGCGGAAATGCACACAGACTTTCCTGGCCTGCTTCAGGACATCCTGTAAGCCGGGGTACCTGCCCAAGAACCACTGCACCACCAGGTTAAGGACGTGAGCTACACAGGGCACATGGGTCAGTTGTCCCTGTCGGAGGGCGGAGAGGAGGTTGGTGCCATTGTCGCAAACCACCATTCCTGGCTTTAGCTGGCGTGGTGTCAACCACCTCTCGGCCTGCCCCTGCAGAGCTGACAAAACATCCGCCCCAGTGTGGCTCCTGTCCCCCAAACAAACCAGCGCAAGCACGGCATGGCATTGTTTTGCCTGCATACTTGCGTAGCCCCTGGAACGCCTACGGAGCACCGCTGGTTCTGAGGACAGAGCACTGGAAGAGGCCATGGAGGAAGAAGAAGAGGAGGGGGTGGAGGAGAGAGGTGTGTCACAACCAATAGTAGCATTTTGGAGGCGTGGTGTCAGAACAACCTCCAACACTACTGCACCTTGTCCTGCATCCTTCCCAGCTGCCAGAAGAGTGACCCAATGGGCCGTGAAAGACAGGTAACGTCCCTGTCCATGCCTGCTGGACCATGAGTCAGCGGTAATATGCACCTTACCGCTGACCGCCCTGTCCAGCGAGGCAAGGACATTGCCTTCCACATGCCGGTAGAGAGCCGGAATCGCCTTCCGTGAGAAAAAGTGGCGTTTGGGGACCTGCCACTGAGGAACCGCACATTGTACAAACTCACGGAAGGGGGCCGAGTCTACCAACTGAAAAGGCAGCAGTTGAAGTGCTAGCAATTTAGCCAAGCTAGCATTCAACCGCTGGGCATGTGGATGGCTGGGAGTGAACTTCTTTCGTCGGTCCAGCAGCTGGGGCAGGGACATTTGCCTGCTATAATCGGACGTGGGTGTACCGCTAGCAGAGTTCCCGGAAGCACTTGGCTGTGACACACCTATTTCTACACCTTCATTCCTCTCAGAGCAGGTTTCAGAGAGGACTGAAGGTCTAGTGGGGTTGGAGATGCCAGCTGATGAGGAGCAAGGAGAGGTCCGCTTTGTTCTTTGGTGGGGGTCTTTGAGGTACGCTTGCCAACGAGCTGCATGGCAGGTCAACATATGTCTGGTCAAGCATGTGGTGCCCAAGCGGCTGATGTTTTGGCCACGTGAGATACGCTTGAGACATATGTTGCAAATAGCAGCGGTGCTATCTGATGCACTCGTCTCAAAAAAGGCCCACACCAAAGAACTTTTAGAATAACGCGCAGAGGCAGCGCTCTGCACAGGTGGAGCTCTGCGGTGTGATTCAGTCGGTGAGCTGCCCCTAAGCTGGCCCCCGGAGGGCATCCTGCCTCGTTGGACATGTGCCTCCTCCTCCTCCTCCTCCTCCTCTCTCCTTCCAGGCACCCACGTGGAGTCAGTGCCCTCATCATCCCCTCCCTCTTCATCGCTGTAGCAAACCTGGCATTATGCTGCAGCTTGTGGAACATGACTGCCAGATTGCTGTCCTTCTTGAGCATCCCCTCTCTCTGCGCTCACGCTACTGCCTTCCTCTAGCTGAGTGTCATCATCAGAGCCCACAAAACACTGGGCATCCTCCTGGAGCATGTACCCAACACTGTGCTCAAAGAGTTCAGGAGACTCCTCAGGAGGACGTGGTGGGTCTAGGGAAGGAGTCACTGATGATGACATTGAGAGGAGGGAAGACGATGCTTTGGCAGCTGCTTTGCTAGTACCCTGAGACTGGGTGAGAGAGGATGAGGAGGATGAAAAGGGCTTGGTCATCCACTCTACCAAGTCGTTGGCATGTTGCGGTTCAACATGTCCAGCTGCCGAAAAGAAGGACAAGCGTGTCCCATGGCCACGTGCTGATGACAATGCACCGCGTCCACGACCAGCACTGTTGTCTCTAGACACAGAGCCTGCTTGCCCTCTTTTATTGGCTCGCGCCTGTCTGCCTCTCCTTGCTGGCCTTCCAGACATGGTAATGGCCTGAAGGGAGTTGGGTAAAAAAGCAGTTGGGTAGTGTATATTGTGCTAGAGGCACACAACACCCACTAACTCCTGCAGATGCCTTTATTATAGAACACCAGAGATAAAGGGGTATATACAGATGTATACTGTGCTGTGCTGGAGGCACACACAACTTCCAATAACTCCTGCAGATGGCAAGTGGTCTCAAATAGAGAAGAGCTATGTAGGTGGATATAGCGGTATGTACTGGGTACAGAGCACGCAGACAGCACGCACTATCTCCTAACACTACTGACTGCAAGCTCTATTATAAAAGATAGATCACTAGCTATATAGGTGAGGTGAATATAGCGGTGTATACTGCGGTCAGGGCACGCAGACAACAACCACTACACAACAGCAAGATCGAAAATCGTCCAAAAACGATCGGTGTGTACTGTGTTGAAGGTACACAGAACACCCACTAACTCCTGCAGATGCCTTTATTATAGAACACCAGAGATAAAGGGGTATATACAGATGTATACTGTGCTGTGCTGGAAGCACACACAACTTCCAATAACTCCTGCAGATGGCAAGTGGGCTCAAATAGAGAACAGCTATGTAGGTGGATATAGCGGTATGTACTGGGTACAGAGCACGCAGACAGCACGCACTATCTCCTAACACTACTGACTGCAAGCTCTATTATAAAAGATAGATCACTAGCTATATAGGTGAGGTGAATATAGCGGTGTATACTGCGGTCAGGGCACGCAGACAATAACCACTACACAACAGCAAGATCGAAAATCGGCCGAAAACGATCGGTGTATGATTGACATACTGTGTTGAAGAACACCCACTGCTTCAGACGCCAACACACTACACAAGGCCGCCACGCTGGCGGCCATATACAGTGTGGGGCGTGCACTACACAGCCTGAGCTATGATTGGCCACAGGCATCCTGCCTGTGGCCAATCATGGCTCTCCTCGCTGCTGGCGCTGCGATTGGCCAAGCATGCGGGGTCACAGTGCATGCTTGGCCAATCATGAGCCAGCAATGCACTGCGCCATCGCAGTGCATTGTGGGCCGTGAGCGCCACACGAATTTGGTGCAAACGGACCAAAATGTTCGGACTTCGCCAAACGGACGAACAGCCGATGTTCGAGTCGAACGTATGTTCGACTCGAACACGAAGCTCATCCCTAGTCCCCACTCACCGAATCCACGCACCCCCTAGGGGGTTGTACGCATGTAAGCTGTATCCCACTTTGTTGAGGATTCCACCAATCCGCTGTATCTTCCAAAACGATTCTCCACAGATATTTTTGTTGTTAGAGAGAAAAAAACCTCCTATGTCCCGTGGTAGTTCCTCAAAGGAAAAAAAAAAACACTCATGGTGTAGTATTTCTGGTGTACAGCACACTTATTGTTGGGGGGAGGGGAACAAGTTAGAGCTATTCTTCTATTATGCTCTTAACACAGCTAAAAGAATTTTATATATTTATATATAGTAGGAGGCCTGTGACCACTATTTAAAAATCAATACTTTATTACAGAGATAAAAAATCTTCCAAACTGCGAAAGATTTTATCACAGCAGTTATACAGCAAAAACCATTTGTTAAAAAGTTTTTCTTTTGCAAAGAATTTCTTCAAAGTACAAAAAATATATATATAAAACAAAAATAAAAACAAAAAAATAATATAATAAAAATGCAGAAAATACAAAAAATATATATGGAAAAAATACTTTGAAAAAACTACAAATTTTTAAATAGTCAATCTTATAACGCCTATTTTTCCTCCTTAAGAAGTGGGGATCTAGATTGTTATGTCCTCCAGAGGATTACTCTCTATATATTTTGTATCCCTAGGGGAACCACTTCCCAGGCTGTTTAGGCTCTCTGTAGATTGAATCTATTTAAAACCCGATTTAATATGTCCTTAGAGTCCTTGCGCAAAAAGGGCCAAAGTGAAAAATCCCACCGGTTCGCCAGCACAAAGCAATCCGTTGAGCGAGCGGCGTGCGTTCCAGCTGCGCTCCAATGGAACAGGCGCACCGGAAGTGACGTAGTATGCGTAATGACGCTGTACGCGTTTCGTCAGAGACGTCCTCAGCAGCGATACCACGCATACACTCACTGTCATCTTTGAAGGCGATCGTTTCTCCCACTCTCTGGTTTACACCAATGGACAGCCAGGGTGGAACTACGATTTTATTTTCGCCTCCTTCTCTAGTGATTAGATTACAGCGGGCGGGCCGATCTTTATTTACATACCTCCTAGAAACGGAAACACATAATCTTAAGGGAAAAAAACTGTATGTTTATAAAAGGAACAGTATCCAATTGTTACAGTATTATATCCCTATCTTAGTGAGGAGAGAGGGGACGGTCAGCGAGGTCAAGCTGTTCTCCACTTCTATCATGCTATTATTAGCCTTATGGTATTCCCATATTTCCATCCTATTTTACTAAAAGCCAAATTATTTTTCAGTCTATCTTGTTACACTCACGTAGTTATTTGACCTTATTTACAGATTCAAAGAGAATTTTCTTATTTGCCCACATCAGGTTTCTACTCCCAAAATAACTCCAGTTGTCCATGCCAGATATTATCCTGTAAAACTCCCGGTGGGCAAAAAAGAAGAATATGTCTATTTTAATCACTTTTTTATTTATTTATATACAGCTCACATGCTTACTTTAGAACCTTTAACAGTATCAGGGGTATTTTCTCCTGTTTTTCCATATCAGATATTACCTTGTAAACCTCAATGAGGAGTGGGTTATATATGTTACATATTCGAGACAAGTATGTTGTCTCATTATTTTTGCAGCATAATTTTATCAGTATCCTTCTTACTTTCTACCATCATTAGGCTTCATTAACTAAAACCCTGTCAACCTCAGATATTACCATGTAAACCTTCTGAAAAGGAACTTTTTTGACCAGTTTACCTTAATACTAATCCTTTTCAATTGCTTTAATTTTGTCCAACTTATAAAGATAAAGGGCAAAAAATAAATGGGCACTGTTCCCCACATATAACCCAGATATTATCTTGTAAACAGCTCCTTTGAAGTTTTGACTCATCAGAGAGCCCATACTCAAAGCAGTCTTTCTACATCACCTCCAGTTCAAAAGACCATAACTTATTATCTCTACCTTTTATGGATTTGCTATAAAACAATTAAGGTCTATGTCAATATTTAACCCTTTTGGGGCTAAGGTGTTTAATCTATATATCCAGCTGGTTTCATTCTGTGATATAAGGGTGGTCATATTGCCCCCTCTCCAATTTAGTTTTATACAGTCAATTCCATAAAATACCAGTTTTGAGGGGTCTCGTTGGTGAAATAGATCAAAGTGTCTGGATACATTATGATTAGGGAACCCCTTCCTGATGTTATTAATATGCTCCCTTATTCGTATGTATAGTGGTCTAGTTGTTCTACCCACATATTGCAAATTGCAGGGGCATTCCAGCACATATGTGACGTGTGTACTCCTACATGTCATAAGTTCTCTAATCTTATACTCTATATGGTCTGTTTTGGATCTAAATGTCTTTTTCCTTCGAGGTTGAGGCTTACTGACCCTACAAGCTAGACATTTGTTACACTTATAGAAGCCTTTCAGTTCCTCTAGAAATGTATTAGTTTTGGGACCATCGATCACATTGTGTGCTAACATATTTCGTAGTGTAGGCGCTTTCCTATAAATAAATTTTGTTTTTTTTGGGAGGATTGCTGATAGAATTTTATCTTCCTGGAGAATAGGCCAATACTTTTTCACTATTTTTTCTACTACGTGGTATTGTGTATTATATCCAGTAATGAATGCCAGATCGAATTTTTGCTTTTCTTTCTTTGATTTCTTTATCAGGGTATTCCTATCTGTGTTTCCAACTTCATTTTTTATTTTAACCAATGATTCATATTTATATCCCTTTTCTACAAATTGTGCAACTAGCTTGTCAGCTTGGGAAGAAAAATCCTCCACTGAATTGCAATTCCTCCTTATTCTTAGGAGTTGTCCCTTTGGGATATTAGCTTTCCATTTAGGATGATGGCAACTTGAAGTGGGGATATAACTATTTCTATCCGTTTCTTTGAAAAAAGTTTTCATATGAAGACCATCATTTTTCTTAAACATTTCTAAATCCAGAAATTCTATCTTCTGCTCATCGCATTTTCAGCTAAATGTTAATCCATATTTGTTATTATTCAGGTTTAATAGGAATCTCTCAAAGTCTTCTCGGTTACCATCCCATCTCTGACGAAACGCGTACAGCGTCATTACACATACTACGTCACTTCCGGTGCGCCTGTTCCATTGGAGCGCAGCTGGAACGCACGCCGCTCGCTCAACGGATTGCTTTGTGCTGGCGAACCGGTGGGATTTTTCACTTTGGCCCTTTTTGCGCAAGGACTCTAAGGACATATTAAATCGGGTTTTAAATAGATTCAATCTACAGAGAGCCTAAACAGCCTGGGAAGTGGTTCCCCTAGGAATACAAAATATATAGAGAGTAATCCTCTGGAGGACATAACAATCTAGATCCCCACTTCTTAAGGAGGAAAAATAGGCGTTATAAGATTGACTATTTAAAAATTTGTAGTTTTTTTCAAAGTATTTTTTCATATATATTTTTTGTATTTTCTGCATTTTTATTATATTATTTTTTTGTTTTTATTTTTGTTTTATATATATATTTTTTGTACTTTGAAGAAATTCTTTGCAAAAGAAAAACTTTTTAACAAATGGTTTTTGCTGTATAACTGCTGTGATAAAATCTTTCGCAGTTTGGAAGATTTTTTATCTCTGTAATAAAGTATTGATTTTTAAATAGTGGTCACAGGCCTCCCAATATATATAAATATATAAAATTCTTTTAGCTCTGTTAAGAGCATAATAGAAGAATAGCTCTAACTTGTTCCCCTCCCCCCAACAATAAGTGTGCTGTACACCAGAAATACTACACCATGAGTGGGTTTTTTTTCCTTTGAGGAACTACCACGGGACATAGGAGTTTTTTTCTCTCTAACAACGAAAATATCTGTGGAGAATCGTTTTGAAAGATACAGCGGATTGGTGGAATCCTCAACAAAGTGGGATACAGCTTACATGCGTACAACCCCCTAGGGGGTGCGTGAATTCGGTGAGTGGGGACCCTTGAGGGGGAATGAGCACAGAAGTCACGAATAAGCAGCCATAATCACGAAAGTCACTCTCTTGTCTCCTGAAGCAGAGAAATTTTCATATGTGTGGACACTTGATAAAAGAGTCACTGTAGACTATATATACATTTCTCTCAAAAAAGTTTTTTTGTTTTTTGGTTTTTAATTTTAGAATTTTTTATTTAGATTTTTTTCACTGTTTTTCATTTTTCTAATTACTTTATATATATAATTTTTATAGATATACTTTTTCCATATATATAATTTCACATTAGAACACTGCTATTTTATGAGTAGTCTAAGGAAGGTGTAGGATTGTGGTTTATATATTTTTTTCTGTATATTTATCACTTGGAATATTTTTTTTCTGTACACTTATCACTTGGAATATTTTATGTAGTTGGCCTTGTTTAACACTGGGAGTCTAGTCGTTATATTCCCTATATAAGGAAAAAAAAATATTTTTTCTTTTTTGTCACAGAATTGTTTAGATTAAGAATGAGGATGTTTTAGGTCACTTATGGGATTTGGTATAAAATATTGAGAAAATATAGTTTCTCCGAGTAAAATAGTGAGGAATTTTTCAGCCTATACACATTAGCTGATTGAAAGCACCAAACACTGAGTGTATCATAGGCCTTAGGGCCAGAGAACGGTGATTAAAATAAGTTTAGTTTCAATCCTTTTATATTTTGAATAGAAATAAATTTGAGGTAGCGCCAGTAGCCCATATTAACTATTTACAGATGGATAAGACATTTACCTGCAAGAAAGCAGAGGAGAAGACATGATCAGGATTGATAACTGCGTTGCTAAAACTGCGCATCACCCGTGACAGAGCCACTCAGGAAAGAGCCATGATGTCTGCGCCACCCCATAGGGTGCTTTAAATTTATAGGGAGAGTAAGCAGGCATGCATTTCTCTATTGGTCATCATAGGGTCTGATTTAAGACACCTGAATATGAGAGAGAAGATGGCCAATACCAGACACAGGCTAGGGTCGGAAAGCTAATTACTTCTCTTGATCACTCAAGCCAAAATGGGGTTTAGAATCAGTAATGTTGCTATTGTAGTGTGGTTGTTATACAGCTAGCATTAAATATAGAAGTTTAAAGAGATGACAGCAGAAGACATTTACCAAATATGTTACAGCAATGTCAGTTCAGCAGAGTAGAGTGTACAGATGGATAAGACATTTACCTGCAAGAAAGCAGAGGAGAAGACATGATCAGGATTGATAACTGCATTGCTGAAACTGCGCATCACTCGTGACAGAGCCACTCAGGAAAGAGTCATGATGTCTGCGCCTTGCCCCAATCTGCGCCACCCCATAGGGTGCTTACTTACCGTGTGTACAGGGGCTTAGTGTTGTGTGGTCATTAGAGGGAGGGATGGGGTTATTGGACAGCAGGATAAGCCATAGTTAATATCATAGTCATGAAAAGATTTAAATATATTTTGTGTTTATATTATTGTATAAAACAGATACAATAAGTTGAGTAAAGCATCTTCTGGTGTTCTGTCCATTGCTCCATGCAGACATATGCTGGAGAGTTCTTTATACTCTAGACAAAACCAGAAAGGTTTTATCTATTTTATATTAGTGGTTCCAAGGTCATTCCCTGTGCATAGCCTATAAATCATATTGTTCACATTCATGTGAGGCAAAGCACATTTGTATAAACAAGGAACCAGAATAGAAGGATCATGAAAGAAAGCATGCCAATTATTTCACCTTTAATTAGGTGAAAAGAGTAGGAAAACATATTTTTACACTAGTAAACGCAAGCAATGTAGATGTGTTTTTAACCACTTCAGCCCCGGACCAATTTTCAGCCTAAGGACCAGAGGTCTTTTTACAATTTTGCACTGCACTGCTTTATCTGGTAATTGCGCGGTCATGCAATGTTGTACCCAAACTAAATTTGCGTCCTTTTCTTCCCACAAATAGAGCTTTCTTTTGATCGTATTTGATTGCCTCTGCGATTTTTATTTTTTGCGATATAAATGGAAAAAGACCGAAAATTTTGAGAAAAAAAGATATTTTCTACTTTTTGTTATAAGAAAAATCTAATAAACTCAATTTTAGTCATACATTTAGTGCAAAATTTATTCAGCCACATGTCTTTAGTAAAAAAAATGTCAATAAGCGTATTTTTATTGGTTTGCGCAAAAGTTATAGCGTCTACAAACTAGAGTACATTTTCTGGAATTTACACAGCTTTTAATTTACGACTGCCTATCTCATTTCTTGAGGTGCTAAAATGGCAGGGCAGTACAAACCCCCCCTCAAATTACCCCATTTTGTAAAGTAGACACCCCAAGGAATTGCTGAGGGGCATGTTGAGCCCATTGAATATGTTTTTTTTTGTCCCAAGTGATTGAATAATGACACAGACAAAAAACAAGAAGTTTACAAAAAGTTGTCACTAAATGATATATTGCTCACACATGCCATAGTTATATGTGGAATTGCACCCCAAAATATATTCTGCTGCTTCTCCCGAGTACGAAGATACCACATATGTGGGACTTTTTGGGAGTCTAGCTGTGTACGGCACCCCGAAAACCAATCACTGCCTTCAGGGTTTCTAAGGGTGCAAATTTTTGATTTCACTCCTCACTACCTATCACAGTTTCGAAGGCCATAAAATGGCAAAATAGCACAAACCCCCCCCCCCCCCCAAATGACCCCATTTTGGAAAGTAGACACCCCAAGCTATTTACTGAGAGGCATGTTGAGTCCATGAAATATTTTAGATTTTGCCACAAGTTGCAGGAATATTACAATGTTTTTTTTTTTTGCACAAAGTTGTCACTAAATGATATATTGCTCACACATGCTACTTCTGCTGCTTCTCTCGAGTATGGGGATACCACATGTGGGGGACTTTTTGGGAGCCTAGCCATGTACGGGACCCTGAAAACCAAGCACTGCCTTCCGGATTTAAATATAAAACACTATAAAAAAAAAACTGTTAGCAATTGCAGGGATCAGGCCTGACTCTGCGATCGCTGCAGTTATGTGTTTAGTGTTTTGTAAGTGACAGTGATCGATCTATACTGCACTTGGGTGGGCTGGGCGGAGGGGCAAAACGCAGGTGCTAGCAGGTATCTGGGCTGATCCTGCTAACAATGCGTTTTTTTGGAACCCTAAACTGCTGGAGACGCTAGTATAGATCTGATCAGATCAGATATTGATCTGATCAGATTCTATACCACTACGGGAGGTGTATGCTTTGCGCGTGGGTGTTAGCGGTACTGGCACTAACCTAGCGCTGCCTGGGGCGACGCAGACCCTGACCCTAAAACCTAATTGATATTACCCGCCGGGTGATCAGGGGGTTAAACCTTTATTGGGTAATAAATGGTGGGTGCCCTGATGCTATAAAAAGTAAACTAACTAACCAGAGTCACCCATAACACTTATACGGTGATCACTGGGGAAAGGGTTAACTAGGGGCAATCAGGGGGTTCAAATCTTTATTAGGTAGTATATGGGTGTCCCTGATGCTATATAAAAACCTGACGGGGAACCTAAATAACTAACTGGCTAACCAGCGTCACCAGTGGCACTTATATGGTGATCGCTGGTGAAAGGGTTAACTAGGGGCAATCAGGGGGTTAAAACCATTATTGGGTAGTATATGGGAGTACCTAGCGCTATAAAAACCTGGCGGTGAACCTAAAAAAATAACTAGCTACCTAGTGGCACCAGTGACACTAATGCAGCGATCAGAAAAACGATTGCTTAGTGACACTGGCAAAAGGGGGTGAAAGGGTTAACTAGGGGCAATCAGGGGGTTAAAACCAATATTGGGTAGTATATGGGGGTACCTAGCGCTATAAAAACCTGGCGGTGAATCTAAAAAAATAACTAGCTACCTAGCGGCACCAGTGACACTAATGCAGCGATCAGAAAAACGATCCCTTAGTGACACTGGCAAAAGGGGGTGAAAGGGTTAACTCTAGGGGCAATCAGGGGGTTAAACTTTTATTGGGGGGGTAGGGGGCTACCCTGGACCTAACACTAACTGTCCTGACAGTTTTTACTGTCACAACTGACACTAAATGCAGTGATCAGTAAATAAATGATCACTGCAATCAGTGACACTGTGACTGGGAGGGGGCGATCGGGGGGGTGATCGGGGGGGATTTGCGCCGTGATTGGCTGGAGCTGCAATGACGTCACTCCTGCATATGCGCGGTAACTGCCACTAATGTCATGATCGCCATTAGCAATGGCATGCTCAGTGCACCTGCTCACCGCTGTCTATGATGCATGAGCCATAGACAGTGGCGACTGTCTTTTGCAAATATCTCGTAAACTGTGTGAGTTTAGGAGATATTTCTTGCACCTACAGGTAAGCCTTAATCTAGGCTTACCTGTAGGTAAAAGTGGTCTGTAAGGGTTTACTAAAGCAAGGTGAGAATATTCATTAAAAAAAACCACAATAATCCAATTACATAAAGTGAATCTTCACTCTTTTTTGATAAACATTCTCAACTTCTTTAGTAAATCACCCCCTTTGCAGTTCGCCTTGCTATCCAAAAGACATATCAAATGTGTAAAAATATTTTTCTGACAATAACTCTAATGATGTCTAATTAAAACATAATCTACCATCAGGGACTTCTCCACTAGTAGCTTAATTGAGAAAGGAAAGAAAAAAGTAAAAAGTCTTTTTTTTTTGATGTTCGCAACAAAAGCTTTTTGTTTTGGTGTATTACTTCTAACTTTGTGAAATCATTACTTGTGCTGTTTAAAGCCCCATCTTGTACTAATAAAAAACAATCCACTATAAATTAATATTTCCATGGTGTGTTTTTAGTGTCACCTGCACTTTTTGGTGGCTTCTTTTTTTATGTCTACTGCTTAAGGGAGAAGTCAAATTTTCATTGCTGTTTGTATTTGTGCTGAGGACATTGTATCATAAACCCTGTCCCACTGACCAAATTTCACTTTTTTGTAACTGTCTAAATGTATTGTCTCTCTGCCTATTCCCATTTTCCTGTAGTGTATATCATCAGATCATTTTTATAGCATATTTAAAATGTGTTGGTTATTTTATGCTTGGAACTACATGCTAAATATTCTATGCCAGATCATCATTTTACTTGAATGGATTATATTTTTAATTACTTGATTTATTGCCCTCTTTAATAATTTTTATTTATTTAAAAATGCTTCCCCCTTAAAAAAAAAGGTTTAAATACATTACTTGCAGTCGGAGTCTTCACTTGAAAATGTTATACCCTAACTACCAAGACTTGAGGTGTGCCTTGGCCTAGCTGGTCAGTGAGCCTAAAAGAGGGCATACCCTTAATGTATTAAAAAAAAATTATGTTGTGTATAATTATAAGTATTTGAAGGTTTGGGGGAAATGGGTGGGTGGGAACTATGGAGATGAGCCGACGCAGGACGAGGGAGAGGAGTAGAGATATGTACCCCCCAAGCTCCTCCTGTAAATGCAGGTTAGCCTCCAGCCAACCTTCTTACTTGTAGTCAGAGTCTTCACATGGAAATGCGATAACTACCAAGACCTGAGGTGTGCCTTGGCCTACTGGTCAGTATGCCTAAAAGAGGGCAAAAAAGACACAAACATAGGTGTGATAAGAAAGCTTTCCATTACATCAGAGGGGGGAGGGGTCACCCATACGTCATTGGGGAAGCCCGGCTTCCCTCACTAGCGTCAGAGGGGGCGGGGTCAGGTGACGGGTGGCCCAGCCCTCCTAATATAAGAAATGTCAGGCGTCGGCATCCTGTAGTGTCTCCGACAGTGGAGACAGAAGATGGATGCATGGATGGACTGCGCTGGACTGAGAAATCACCTGTCTCTGGATCAGATCAGCCATCGCTGGACCCCGGAGAGATGATCATACGTCCCTGGATAGCAAGAGTGGATTACCACCGCTGGAATCTTTTTTTTATTTTTTTTATTTTTAATAAAGGAATTTTTCAAAAGTGTGTTTGTTTTATTTAACAATTTTTTACACTTTCTTTGTGAAATGGTAGGGGTACTTTTGTACCCCTTACCATTTCAAACAGGGGGGGCTGGGATCTGGGGTTCTCCTTGTTAAAGGGGGCTTCCAGATTCTGATAAGCCCCCCACAAGGGCCTCATCCCCCAGACCCCCACAACCACCGGCCAGGGTTGTGGGGATGAGGCCCTTGTCCCCATCAACATGGGGACATGTTGCTTTGAGGGGTCAGCATCCTCCCAATGTTGAGGGCATGTGGCCTGGTACGGTTCAGGAGGGGGGGCACACACTCTCACCCCTCCCCCCCCTCTTTTCCTGTGGCCTGCCAGGTTGCGTGCTCGGATAAAGGGTCTGGTATGGATTTTTAGGGGGACCCCCACGTCAATTTTTTTTTTAAATATGACGCGGGGTTCCCCTTAATATCCATACCAGCCCTGGGGGGGGGGGGCGACCCACCACCTTCAGAATGAAGGTGAAGAACAAGACCAAGCACTTCTGGAAATTACTGCCTCCAGTGACTGATAACGAAAGCATGACTGTCTGCTGAAGCCAAGATACTAAATACAAAAGACTCCAATGAGATAGCGATGATACCCACGTGCAGGTCTGAAGACGGGGGATGGGAGATTCCAAACACAGCCCCTAGGAAAGAACATTACTTGGCTCAGATATATTGAACCAGAAACCTTGACAAAACCGGTGGACTAAGGGGAAGCCGACCTTGACTGTAGAAATGTAGGAGGAACAGGAGCTGGGGGTGCAATGACAACCCACCTCCGACTGAGTGAGCTTCAATCACCACCATCCTGTCTAGCAACTGTAATAGGCAGTGGAGTAAGAATATTTAGCCAACACGAATCAGAGTTAAAGAAGATGCCCAGAACATGTACCATGCTGGTGGATGGGAGTAGCTGGGACGGTATTGGAAACAACAAACCCAGCTGTGGAAACCCCTGTGCTTGAGCATAGACCAACTCCCAAATGGTGGAGTACTACCATGTTCTGACCCCCCATGTGGTTCTCCCTCCAAAAGCAAAAAAAAATAAAAATAAAAACAGCCATATAGAAAAGTAAAATCAGTATACATTACATATTGTCAGGCATACAGTTAACCTCTTGATTGTGCCTAGATATCTCAGTGGCATTAGTACAGTATAAATCACTGTATTAGTGTCACTAGCAAAATCAGTGTCAGTTAGTGACCCTCCCAGCCAGTGTCTGTTAGTGCCAGATTGCCTGCCATCCTATCACAGTCCCACTTTAAGTCTCTGATCACTGCCATTACCAATTGTTTGTCATAGCTGTATAAATTCCAGTATATACACCATACTTTGTAAACTCTATAACCTTAAAACAAATCGATTAATATACCCCTATTGAGATTTTTTTTAACACAATACATTTTGGTCCAATCACATGCCTCCCTGATGGTAAGGCAGGATGGATAAGTATCTGCCTGTATTTCTCAGGATTGGGGACACCATTGATCCTGACCAAATCTCCAACCCCATTTGCAGAAATACCGCCCCAAACTTGCAAGAAACCTCCGCCATGCTTTACTATTGCTTGCTGACACTCATTATTGTACCACTTTCCAGCTCTTCAGCGAACAAACTTCCTTCTGCTAAATTTTTTTTTTACATTTAGTTATGACATCATGCCTGGCCTCTGCATTCAAAAAAATGGCACCGCCTCAGCTGGGAAGCCAGGATCGTTTTTTATTTTTTTTTATTTTAGGCTTCCCAGCCTAGAGGTAAGATGTGGGGTCTTATTGACCCCATATCTCACTGTAAAGAGGTCCTGTCGTGTCATAATCCTATTACAAGGGATGTTTACATCCTTTGTAATAGTAATAAAAGTGATCTTTTTTTTTTAAAGTGTCAAAATAAAAATTAAGTAAAATTAAAAAAAAAATTTAAAGCTACCCTGTCCCTGTATGCTTGCACGCAGAAGCAAACGCATACGTAAACCTGGCCCACATATGAAAACGGTGTTCAAACTACACATGTGAGTTGTCGCTGAGAACGTTAGAGTGAGAGCAATAATTCTAGACCTCCTCTGTAACTCAAAAGATGTAACCAGTAAAACATTTTAAAGCGTTGCCTATGGGGATTTTTAAGTACTGAAGTTTGTCGCCATTCCACGAGCGTGTGCAATTTTTAAGCGTGACATGTTAGGTATCTAGTTACTTAGCGTAACTGCAACTTTCACATTATGCAAAAAATTAGGCTAACTTTACTGTTTTTGTTTTTTTAAAGCATGAAACGTTTTTTTTTTTTAAACGCATTTGAAAAATTACTGAGCAAATAACATGCTAGATAAAAAGTTGCAATGACTGCCATTGTATTCTCTAGAGTGTCTGCTAAAAAAAACATTTATAATGTTTGGGGGTTCTATGTAATTTTATAACAAAAAAAATGATGATTTTTACATGTAGGAGCAAAGTGTCAGAATTGGCTTGGATGCGAAGTGGTTAAAGATAATGTTTTGCAAGGTGAAATATTTAATAAATGTATACAACGAAAAGGATACATATCATATAGCTAGAAGGAAGAACATTTTTATTACATATTAGGAAATATGAATTGGCAACATACCGGCCTCTTTTTCTTTTCATAATAAAAAAAAAGGTATTATTTACATAAACAAAGACGTTTTAAAATACCTTGGCTACTATATTATTTTTTGGCAGTCAGATGAAGTGAAACATCCAAGAATGGAGCTTACTTTGATAATAGAGCTCCAAAATTTTCTTCATTATCCTCACTAATATTTCAGGTTCTGTAGAATCTCTCTCAGGCCATATGCTAGTGTGAAATTACAATGAAACAGATTTTTGAGAAAAAAAAATGAAAATGGGGAAAAATACTTCCCCTGTGGCTGGACGAAGTTGATACCTATTAAAACAGTTTGTTTTACAAGCAGTTCTGGAAGTCTCTTGATAGAACAGATTCAATTGTCCAGTTTTGAAAACCACATAATTTTGTTAATTTGCACATATGTGCTAGAGCCAGCACCTTCATGACTTTTTCTAGGTTTTCTAAAGGCAGAGCTGTTTAGATATCTGAGCAGGTTCCTATAATGCATATTAAATCATCCTTCATCAGGAGAGAATATATCATTTCTGTAAATAATAAAGGGTGTACTAAATTAAATAGCCCATGGTTTGAAAGATATTATATATAGATGGATTTATGTAAAAAGATGGTCAAGTCCATTTACTGCTGACCAGATGACCAGTTCGCATTGCCTGCCTCATATCACGTATAGACTCAATATCCGCTACCTAGGAGTACCTTTTTATGGGTTTATCCATATCCTCCCTCTTTTAATTACTGTTTCACTTATACTCATGCTGATCCTTTATGATCATCACTTAACAGGATTTCACATGGTCACTTGCTCATTCCTTATTTCTCTTGGTCCATATATATTTTCCTTCACTTTGCATTGCTTCATTCTTAGCCCCATACACATTCTGACAACAAAATCCATCTGATTTTTTCCGACGGATTTTGTCCTGAACTGGTGTTGCATACACATCGTCGGACAAAGTTGTCGGAAAATCCGAATGTTCATAACGCAATGATGTTATTTCGTTACGACGGGACTACGTTCAGGCTAGTAGCCAATAGACATGTGCAGAGTAAAAAATTTTGTTTCCGAATTTCGTTTTCTTCCTAAAACTTAATTTATTTAGTTACTCCCGAAATTCGTTTTTATTTATTTCGTTTTTCGTTCAAAAATTGCATTCGTCTAAAAATCCACATGAATTACGGTCGAATCTGTCTTTGAAGGCTTATGGTGTCTGTCGAATGTATAAAGAAGATTCGATGGAGCTAGTATATAGCATACTTTAGAACCCCTATTAAAGTCTATGGGACTCCAACGTTCAAAATCTAAAGTGCTAATTTTAAAGACTAATTTGCAAGTTACTGTCCTAAAAAGTGTCGAAAAGTGTCGAATATTTTCTCTATATAATCTTGGACTAATAGAGGTAAGGTTAGGCACATTCGACCACAGGTTCTATAGACAGATTGTTATTGTCAGAGTCATGTCGAATCTCCTATTCTATATCGAACTGTTGTAACAATGAAAATGAAAATAAAGCATTTATTTATGTCGGATCTTTCGTTTTTCGGATTCTGTGCTTTCGTTATCATTTTTCAAAACGAAAACGAAAATAGCTGAAATTCAGACGAAAATGCATTCGGACAAAAACGAATGCACATGTCTAGTAGCCAATAGCTTTGGTCTAGAAATTTGATCTGAGTATGCGTGGCACTTTGTCCGATCGGAATTTTCTAAAAACGATCGGACAAAGTCTGATCGGATCATGTTGTTGGAATATTATATCCAGCTCTCAAACTTTGTTGGTCGGATATTCCGACGGAAAAAGTCAGATGAAGCCCACACATGGTCGGATTATCCGACAACACGGTCAGATCGGACATTTCCCGTCGGAATGTCCGACCATGTGTACAAGAGTTTATGCAATCTTTTTTGCACATCTTCTAGTTGGTTGTTTATTTTTTGTTCCATCTCTACAATGTCACACCACCCTACTTTTCTCTCTCTATGCATTCTACTTCTTTGTTGTCTGGCAGTGCTACCGGTTTTATCATAAATAATACCTTCTATCTATTTTATAGATTCTGCTTGCCATTACCAGCATAATACTCAAATTACTCTAATTGTCTGATGGCTGGGGGCTTCTCACTGTGGGCCTGGGGCTTTGGGTGGACTCTCTGCGCCTCACCTCCCGGGGGAGGCTTGATGTGGCAACCTATGCACACCACATAATCAGTGCTTGGCATTCCCATGGGGTATGTTCTTTGGACTTGACCATCTTTTTACATAAATCCATCTATATATAATATCTTTAATACCATGGGCTATTTAATTTAGTACACCCTTTATTATTTACAGACATTATATATTCTCTCCTGATGAGTCGGCCCACTGACGAAATGTGACAAGCCATTGAGGATGTAATCCCTCACATTTCCAAAATTTTTACACTTTTATGAATTTTATTGTATACCAGTACAACAGGAAACAAATAAATCAAGTACGGCGCTGTCACATCCTATCCAGTTCCTCCAGAATACCTCTGCACAATATATATTGCTTGTTACATCCACTCTGGGTGTTGCTGCTCTTATTAAAGTCCACTGGGTGGCAGACAAACCTAAAAAGCACAGAGAAACAGAGCGCACACCAGCCCTAGTGCATTAAAGTTTATTTAACTCAATAAAAGGTTAAAACAGCCAGGTATGTCACTCACAAACATCCGTTGAGTAGTAGCATTGGTATTGAAACACACATCTCAATTGCCAAAAAGTAGGTATGCAAATACATATGGCGGGTCTCAAGCTAGGGCTCATGATAGTAAAAGAAGCTGCACAACAGCGAATAACATGGAGTATGCAGAAAGCGATAAGAATACAAGGAAAAATAGGAATGGAGCGGAATTAGCGTCGCCCCAAAAAATAGCAAAATCCGTTAATCAGGGAGCAGAGCAGAGCATAGAGAATAGCTTACAACTTGTAGCAAGTAGCCCCCGTATCCCATGTAGTCATGGGGAAGAAGAAATGGGATATAATATTAGTATCCCTATTTCCAACACATTTGAAGTATTAAGGCCACTTATACAGATGAATGCCACTATGGAAGAGAGGGGGTCAGTAGGAGGTGTGGTCCACAATAGTGGTCATTCCGCTCAGGTAGCAATAGCGGAGGATAACATTGAGCATACTGGGGAGATGATCGGTAATTTTTTAGTGCACCCCCCTCCCCTATCCGAGAAAAGAAAAATACCAGAAGAAGGAGAGGAACTAGAGGAGGGGTTAGAGGGAGAAAACAAAAGAGTATCAAAAAGAGGGAAGATAGAGAACCAAAATCTACAGTAAAAATCTTCAACCTCTCGTCACATATACTAGCAGAAGGTGAGATTAGTCTTTTGCAGAAAGGCTTAAACTTTGCCCCAAGCAGTAATGCAAATCTATTTGAGCTATTTAAAGATCTACACAAATATATTAGAGATATCACGGTGAGGCGTTTCTTTGGTCTAAAAACAGATTCAAAAATAGATGAAACTCCAAAAAAGGATGGGAATATAACTATGGGTGAATTAAGGGATACCCAAAAAGAATCTAAAAGTGTTCCTGAAATAGTTTGCGGAAACACTATAATTAATAAAGCAGAGGAAGAAGCTCTATATATCCTTGAGGATCTACTATGGGAGGGGGGAATGGAGACGGAGGCATTTATATCTACACCTTATGCCAATAAGATCATTGAGTCCACATTCCGCCCAAAGTCAACATTTTATCCACATCATGTGAAAAATGAATATATTAAAACATTCTGTGCCATGGTGTATACAGATTTTGAGAAAATATGCAAGGCACAGCATGGCAAAATGAACACACATAATCTATCTAAACAGGAGAGAGATGCGTTGTTGGCATTCAAAGAAAATGGAGACCTAGTGATCCGTATGGCGGATAAAGGAGGTGGTATTGTGATCCAGGATAGGGATGAATACCTAAAGGAGGCACATAGACTCCTATCGGATAGCGCTACCTATGAGATACTCCGACATGACCCTCTGCAAGGCTATAAAGAGGAACTTATAACCTTGATGAATCAAGCCTTTACTCAAGGATTAATACAAAAATCAGAAAAACATTTCTTTGTAACCAACTATTTTAAAACGCCATATTTCTATCATACACCGAAGGTCCATAAAGACCCGATATGTCCACCTGGCAGACCCATTGTAGCCAGTATGGACAGTATCACTAGTAGAGTGTCTCAGTATGTAGATGTGTTCTTACAACCTTTGGTGACCTCCCTTCCTGCATATATAAAAGATTCTTCACATGTGTTGGAAACGTTGCAGCAGTATAAGTGGGAATCAGGGTACCTCTGGTTATCTCTTGATGTCAGCTCACTCTATACATCAATCCCCCATGAGGGTGGATTAAGGGCAGTCGAATACTTCCTATCTGAAGCAGAATTTATGAACCCTAATCAGTCTAAGTTCATATGCCAGTGTATCCAGTTTGCTTTAGAAAAGAATTATTTCTTTTTCCAGGATAAATATTATAGGCAGAAGGCAGGCACAGCAATGGGCGCGCATTTTGCACCCTGCTATGCTAATCTCTTTATGGGATACTGGGAAAAATTCTGTATTTGGCAGCATAACCCATTTGCTAAACATCTAGTGTACTATGGGAGGTACATTGATGATATTCTTATCATCTGGGATGGGACATTGGATTTAGTCCAAGAATTTGTCTCATACTGTAACAACAATACCTTTGGCATCCACTTTACTTATGTAGTGGATGCTAGGTCACTAGTATTCTTGGATCTTGAGCTTAGCTATGACACATATGGTAACATCATGTCAAAAACACATTTTAAAGAAACAGCAGGCAACTCCTATTTACATCGTAAGAGCTGCCACCATCCCAGATGGAAAGAAAATATACCCCATAGCCAATTCTGTAGATTACGGAGAAACTGTAGCGATATTAAGGATTATGAAGCTCAGGCGGCCATATTGTCTAAAAAATTCTTGGAAAAGGGATATGAAGAAAAACAGATAGAAGAAGCAAAAAACCGCTATATGAACGGAATCCCTGATAACAAGAAGGAAAATATGTGGGAAAAAGATCAGCGTGATATACCATTTATCACCACCTTTAATGACCAACACTGGGCTATAAAGAGAGCAGTACAAAAGTATTGGCCTATTTTGGGCCAGGATAAAATTTTGGGTAAAATTCTCCCAAAAAAACCTCAGGTAGTGTTTAGACGCGCTAAAAACATAAAGAGTATTATTGCCCCCAGTCGTATCAAAAAGGTGAAAAGTCACAATCAAAATATGCGTACTATACCCCAGCTTTTTGATATTATAGGCAGCTTTAAATGTAAAAGTAAAAAATGTAAGGCATGCAGATTTATCACACATGGACTAACAACATTTAGCTGCAAGGATGGCCGTAAGTTTCAGATTAAACAATTCATATGTTGCAGTACACAGTTTGTAATCTATGGGCTAAGGTGCCCTTGTGGGTTCCTCTACGTGGGTAGGACAGTACGCGAAATGAGAACTCGCTTCGGTGAACACAGGAGATTTATAGAGAAGAAAATAGAGAAACATAGTGTACCCCGCCACTTTAAACACAAGCATGACGGTAGCACCAAAGGGTTAGAATTGTTTGGTATAGAAGCCATTCCGATGTCCATACCGGAGGGTGAACGGTTTGACAGATTGTGCAAACGTGAATCCTTCTGGATCTTTACGTTAAATAGTATGGCACCGGAAGGGCTAAACGAGGAGCTGGAAATTGGGGCCCTCATATAACCCTAGGCTATCTATACCGCCCACCAGATGAAAGGAGTGTTCAAGCTGATAACATGCATGCTGGTATGCAGAGGTGCAAGTATATACAGAGAGAGATATATATGCAGAATATTTGTATATTATATATAATATAATGTATATATATGATGTATTTGTTATGTATATATATACACTTGCTACAAAGAAATAGCTTTTGTCTCCATATGAAGAAAATTTATATATCTATATATCTATATATCTCAGAAACCCATCTGTACTAGTCCCCTATAATAGACTTCTAATTTATATATATATTTTAAAAAATTTTTTTTTATCTTTTATCCTTTTTAAAAAAAAAAAAAAAAAAAAAAAAATTCATATAGTTCATTCATCCATTTGCAAAAAATTGTTTCTAGGTGCATGTGTACATGTTTATATGTGTATAATTTTACTTTTATTTATATTAATTTTATTTTTATTTTTAATTTTATTTATATTTTTATTTTTATTTTTATTATTATTTTTTATTTTATTTTTCATTTCTATTTTTATTTTTATTTTTATTTTTATTTTTATTTTTAATTTTGTAAGGCGCGCCCCCCTTCTGATTAGCCCGGGCTGGACTTTAGTGACCACTGGAAAGCCCTTTCAATCGATTGGGTAAAATCAGACAATCACACGAGTTGAGGATTATCGTGACTACAAGTTCTTTATTTCCTGTATACTACTTTTTATGTGCTTCAAATTGCATTGTCAGCCAATCAGATTTAGACAAGACATTCAAGACATTTGACCAATCATGAAACATTAACATCTAGTGCGTCATACAGTTAGTGGACTTTTTTAGGGGAATTCTGATCAAAAGTCTCCAGACATACAGACATATATTTATATAAATGACCTTAAGAAATCATCTATAATTAAACCACATAGCGTCATTTCACCTTATGAATATTTCCTACTTCCTATAAATTCTAACAGCTAGCTCTAACCACAAATGCATCCTGTTTCTTTCAGACTTCAGAAGTAACTTGCAAAGCATGGTGTTTCACTAAATATCTGTACAAGCAGCTAAATGTAATAAGCGAGTTTAAACTTAAAGGGTTACTCTCCCTACCCTTACAATCCCTCCTTTGATCATGAAGGACAAAGTCCTTTCTTGATCATTCTCAGAACCACCTATGTTCTGAGTAGAACATAGCCATGGCTGTGTATGGGTCTGAAGTGGAAGGTTTGATTTTGGCAATTCTACCCATTTAGACAAAATACAATCTTAATGGTGGCATAAATTGCAATTCCCAGGATAAGTATGATGATGAGGATCATTCCTACTTTCTTAAAGAAATTCATGATACTATCCCAGAACGAACCAAACCAACCTCCCACACCAGAGAATGGATTCCAGGAGTCTCCCAGACGTCTCATTCGGTCCTGCAATTTCGCCCTTTCATCATTGTGTCCCTTTATATGTTGCTAACAATATGATTGCTGTTATATTACATGTCCCATCCCTCCTCTGGATGTGATACTCAGTTGTTGCTGAAATTTGTGCTTTTGACATTATATCTCCTGTCTATATACAGAAGGGATAATTATAACTCATTTCTGTAAATGTTGCTCTACCCATGACCCCTATACTGTTATCCCTACTCATTCCGCATGAAGATGTAAGCCAGCACCCAAAAACAGTTAATAAGAATACCTTCATGGCTAATGCAATTGACAAAATAAGAATAATTTTAACATTGCACCTTCTGGGCTTTGTGAATTGGGGCTTGGGGGACCCTAGAAGGAAGGCAGCTTGGCTGTGGGACAAAGGGGGTCTGTGGAGCTGGAGGGGAGAGGGGCAGGGAGTGATGGGATCAGAGTCTCTTCGAATACGAGGGAGAGGGTGGCAGGGAGTGGTTGGGTCAGTGTCTCTTCAGATCCGTTTGGTCCTGGCTTTGGGTCCATCTCTGGTTCTGGGACCATCTCTGGTTCTTGCTGCTGTGGCACTTTCTTTATCCTTGATGCGTGGATCCATTGCGGGCTTTGCTCGGTCAGAATTGCTGTCCTGGAGACCTTGAGGACTTCAAATGGACCTTGGAAGGCGGGACCTGGTTGCTTGCGGACTGCAAGTTGTTTGATCAACACTTTGTCTCCTGGTATGAAGGGGTGTGTTGATTCTGTGAAAAGAGGAGAGAAAGTGCCAGCAACCTGATCATAGTTTTTAGTAAGGCTACCTACCAAATGTTTCACATGCTCTTCCTGTAAGGAAAATAAGTTAGACTCCTCACCTATTTTAGGGCTTTTGTGCTGGCCTACCCATTAGGTTTTCAAAGGGAGAGAGACCTGTCCTGGCATGAGGGGTGGTCCTTATCTGGAAGAGTACCCCTGGCAAGAAATGAAGCCAGTTCTTCATAGTACCCTGTGTGGCCTTCCTTAGCTTGTCCTTAATGTTCCTGTTCATCCTTTCCACTACTCCTGCACTCTGTGAATGGTAAGGAATGTGGAACTTCCATATCCCCAAAACTTTCACTAACTGTTGGGTGAGTTTTGCTGTGAAAGCGGGCCCCTGGTCAGAGTAGCAGGTAAACCAAACCTACTGACTCCCTCCTTGTTTGACCACAATCCATCCGGATTGCGTGTCAAACCTGCATGAACCCAGCAATCCATGTCTTTGGGTTGTGCTTTTCTTTGTACAAGGTATCTTGTTGGCTGCTCTGTCAGCTAAATTGTTACCTTTAGTAGTTTCTGTTTTGTCAAAAGAATTGCCTTTCACTCTTATAATATTAACTTTGGATGGTAAATGCAGTGCTTTCAGGAGGTTTTCCACCCATTTTTGGTTGGCAATTTGTTTGTTGTCTGCAGTTTTAAACCCCCCGATTAGTCCAGATCATTCCATAATCATGGGCCACGTTGAAAGCGTATTTGCTGTCAGTGTAAATGTGTAAATGTTCACTTCCTGTCCCTGAAATAACTGACATGTTCTAGTTAAGGCATGGAGCTCAGCTTGTTGCGCTTAACTGGTCAGGCAAAGTAACTACTGCATACCCTGTTTTGTACGTGCTATCTGAGGGCCTGGAACAACTTCCGTCAACAAAAATGTCTTAAAATTCAGGGTTGAGAGTGTCAGTCTTGGTGAAGTTGTATTAGTCAATTCTTTAGAACAGTCATGGTACCATTGCACTGGATCTCTGAGCTGTCATGTGTTGAGTTTACATGTTTTGTAGAAGATGCACTACAGCGTGTGTGGTATACAGAGTTGTGTCAGTGCCGAGAGTAATTTTACATGCCTCCTTTACAGTCATTGCAAAGCAGCCACAGCTTGTAGACAGGCAGGCAGGCCCTGGACTTGAATTGGTAGTTTTATTTATTTATTTATTTATTTATTTTTTTTGAAAGGTAGGCCACGGGGCGGTAGTGAGTACCGGGCATTTGCGCTAGAACCGCAGCGAATGCAGGGTCCCTGACTACAAAGGATTTTCTGTAATCTGGCAAGCCCAGTGCTGGGGCACTGGCCAAGGACTGAAACAAAGAGTTAAAAGCTTGTGTCATTTCCTCAGTATATGTGACCTGTTTTGGGGCAGTCAATGCAGTGGCAGGGCGTAGGACTGAGTCATAAAAAGAACAGTCTGGGATCCATCGCCTACAGTAGATGATAAAGCTGAAGAAGGAAAAGAACGCTGCCTTATCCTTCAGGGGACCGAGACAGGTCAGGGTTGTGACTTGTTCAGGTGACACCTGTCGTGTCACGCCTGAGATAATACATCCTAGGTATTCCACCTTGTCCCTGCACCACTGGATCTTTTTCCAAGACGCCAAGTGGTCCTTGAGAAACAGGTGATTCATCAGGCTTTTCGAAGTCTGCTGCACACTGCATCCCGCTCACACTACACAACAGTAGGTCATCTACATATTGTAGTGGGACAGATCCCTGGGGTGATACCCATCCAAGGTGACTTTCAAAACCATTGAAAAGGCTGCCAGACTGTCCACACATCCCTGAGGGAGACAACGTGTCCAGGTCAGTTGTTGGCCAGGGACCCCAGGTAAAAAGGGAAGATTTCCTCAAAATCCTCATGTACATCAATGCTAAAGAAAAAACATTGGATAAGTCTAGTACCGTGTAAGTGGTTGATGTGGCAGAAATTTTTAAGATCCCGGTAATGTCTGAAACTATTTGTTTAATCCCTGCAGGTCCTGCACCATCCTCCACTCCCCACTGGCCTTTCTGACAGGATTTATGGGGGTATTCCAGGGACCAATGATGGGTTTAAGGATTCCCCTTTGTAAATACAATTTGTGGCTGTATACTCTGTAGTTTTTAGTGTTCAGTGTGTATTGTTTCTGAAAGATGCAAGAGGTGCCGGGCTTGAAAGTAGGGACATATGGAGTGCATTTGATATGTCCTACATCTGTCTTGGACTTCGCCCAAATTGGGTGAGTCTCCAGGGGGGGGGGGGCTGGTATGGACATGAAGTAAAATGTCAGGTCCCTTCGCTTAGGCATAGTTAAGTCACAGTTAACTGCTTTAGCTGTCATACCCCCTTGTAAGTCAAATTTAATGGCTATCGCCATCCTCAATGAGGACATAAGGTCCCGTCCCATTAGACATAAAGGGAAATCAGTGAGGATGGCAAAACTTTGCTTGGTTAAGGGTCTATCCTGCAAGTCTGACACCTGAAGTGGTTCTACGGGGTGTTTGTCATTAGGTTGATTTGGAGAACGACCGGGAGTTCTACTTTCACTTTGTATGTGAGGAGGTTTCCGTTCTTGCGGATATCCCTGTTGGTGTTGTTGACCCCTTCCCTGATATTTGCCTCTGAAATCAGCTCTCCTTGGACACCTCACCGTGGTCTATAGCCCTTCCTTTGAGGACAATCAGATTTCCAGTGGGAAGAATCCCCACAGTTAAAACACCCTTGATTGTCATAGGGCTGAGGATATGACCCTCGTGGTTTGTCATTGAGAGCAGTAAACATGGCAGAAACACCAGGGGAGATTTCAGGTGTGGTTTGCGTGAATAATCCCCCTTTTGTATGAAAAACCCCGTTTTTTAACGTCCTCCATAAAATCTTTAGGACTCTGTGTAGCCCAATCAGAATTGACAAATTTTATAATTTGTGTGACTTTAGGGTCTCCATTATTCATGGCTGTGCTGACAAACAATAGTGGGCTACCAATTTCACAGGATGTGTAAATTTTAAACAACTGTGACACAAAGGAATAAAAATCTCCCCCTGTTACATCTTCTGACACTAATTCTGTTTCATTTACAGACTTTTGGAGAGGCATTTTAAGGTGACTCATTTTTAAAGAGAGGTCATCATCTTGTGACTCCTCTATTTCTTCTTCCTTGCTCTCTGACAAGAGAGCGAGAACGACTTCTAGAACTATGTATGTATGTATTTCTGTAACATCTGTCCCATTTATTCCCATAGAGCAGCCCTCGGTATAGTTCTCAGTGATATAATGGGGGTCATTACATAAGGGACAGGGGGCATGCATCTAGGGGATGAGGGAACCGTTTTCTATATTCCTTCAATGTTTTAGACCATGCTTTATAACATTCAATCATGTAATCATTATTATGGGGAAATGGTGGATAATTGTACTGTTTGTGTTGCTCACAAAATTTAGTAACCTCCTCCCAATCCTCTTGGCAACAAGGGCCGTCAGCAGTTAAACCTTAAACTTGAAGAATATGAGCTCTGGATACTATGTTTGCCCAGAAGGGTTCAGTACAATGTTTTCCATAATTTCCCAACACGAAATCAAATGGGGTGGGCTGTTCCAGCTTACCTCCTGGACCTCCCTTACCCAGCTGATTTCCCATGTTCAATTCTTATACTTTAACTTATAATATGACTTCTATTTATATACATTATTTGCAGAACACACTCTTAATGATTTTGGACAGACTATAAATTGTTCACTTGTTCTGAATTCAATAATATTCCTGACACCTTTAACAGTTAAACCTTCTTGAAACACAACATTATTATATATATTAAACCTTAATGTTTGTATCCGTGGTGCACCTTCACGGAACATAAAACCCTTTTTCCCACCTTGTGATAATAACCATCATCAACACTAGCAACCAAATAGGTTTGAGATTATTTGTATACAAATAATAAGCCTGTTAAACACTCAGGGCAGCGTCCTGCCAACAAATACCCAGGAAAATGTCCTGACATTAATTCTAGAGGTTTCCAGTGACCAGTCCTTTGTAATTGAAAACTTAAATTTTCAATTATTTGTCTATATTCTTATGTTTCATCCCAGCCATCCTAGCGAGGATTTTTTCTTTATCTTATTCCTGACCCCGGCCCGCCTAGCGAGGGTCTCAACACTTATAACTCTTTAACTGAGCGAGCTGCCTTCTTTCAAAGACAGAGACAAATTATATCATTGTCTTGAAAACCACAATCAAGTACATGACGTGTTCTAGGTACAGCATTAAAACAGGCAAGTTTCTCAAAAAGACTTATAAAAAGTAATTTCAAAGAAATCTTACCTGTTCAAATGACTGCACCCCACTTCTGGTACCACTTGTAAGGCGCGCCCCCCTTCTGATTAGCCCGGGCTGGACTTTAGTGACCACTGGAAAGCCCTTTCAATCGATTGGGTAAAATCAGACAATCACACGAGTTGAGGATTATCGTGACTACAAGTTCTTTATTTCCTGTATACTACTTTTTATGTGCTTCAAATTGCATTGTCAGCCAATCAGATTTAGACAAGACATTCAAGACATTTGACCAATCATGAAACATTAACATCTAGTGCGTCATACAGTTAGTGGACTTTTTTAGGGGAATTCTGATCAAAAGTCTCCAGACATACAGACATATATTTATATAAATGACCTTAAGAAATCATCTATAATTAAACCACATAGCGTCATTTCACCTTATGAATATTTCCTACTTCCTATAAATTCTAACAGCTAGCTCTAACCACAAATGCATCCTGTTTCTTTCAGACTTCAGAAGTAACTTGCAAAGCATGGTGTTTCACTAAATATCTGTACAAGCAGCTAAATGTAATAAGCGAGTTTAAACTTAAAGGGTTACTCTCCCTACCCTTACAATCCCTCCTTACCCACGCCTCCATTCGGAGACCAGAAGAACTGGCTTCATTTCTTGCCAGGGGTACTCTTCCAGATAAGGACCACCCCTCATGCCAGGACAGGTCTCTCTCCCTTTGAAAACCTAATGGGTAGGCCAGCACAAAAGCCCTAAAATAGGTGAGGAGTCTAACTTATTTTCCTTACAAATTTGATATAAAATTCTTTTTTCTAATTTAATTCTTTATATATACTAATTTTGTTGGTTCAGTTTTTAGTATTATCTTAATTTTATGTATATATAATATAATTTTATTTTATTTCCTTGTTATGGTTACATGCAGATATACATTGAAAGAACTTCTAATAGCTATGATTGTAATAGTAGTCTTATAATATCCTTGTTTCCTTGTCGCTCTTCTTGATTGGTAGATGGGCTTGTCTCCTCCCCTAGATGTTAGGCTCCCTGTGATTGGCACTAGCAGGGAGGGCGGGGAGGGTGTCAGCGTATTTATGCTGTAAGCACACATTAGGGCGTCACCTGAAGAAGGAGGCCACGCCTCCGAAACATGTTGTCTTGGGAACAGTTATAGCCAGCGTCAGAGTCAGTACACACGTTGAGAGATCCGCCCCCCGTTGCGAGTGACGTCATCCAGAGCCGGCAGGTCCGTGCGTGTGAGGCGTGGATAGAGAGTGTACCTGCAGCCAGCAAGCGAACCGAGTACTTAACCATCTGTATTGCTAGCTACTGCAGGGAGCCTAAAATCGGGGAAGGAGGCAACAGTGGAGGCTGTAAATACCAATGCTACTACTCAACGGATGTTTGTGAGTGACATACCTGGCTGTTTTAACCTTTTATTGAGTTAAATAAACTTTAATGCACTAGGGCTGGTGTGCGCTCTGTTTCTCTGTGCTTATTGTATACCAGTACTGTATTATTCCTATGAAATTTGTATGAAAATCTTTTTCCCTGCTATGATAATCAAGTTCTATATCATGTATACTCAGATGTCCTGTCTGTACATGTATTGAACATTCAGTTGTCACATATAAATGCTCCTTGACATTTTTGTATAGGTATTAATAAAATGTCAACTCTTGCATTGTTTTCGAGCCTGCCTCATTTAAGGTCCCACACTCGTTTTGTCTTTTTAACTAATTCAAACTGTTTAAATATGGCATGCTGAGCAATACTGCTCCCAAACCTGCAATTTTTTTAGAAGCACAGAAACCCCATAAAAGTTTGATGTTTTGTTGACATTTCTACAGATTTTATTTTCTTTTTTGTGATGTGATCTGGTCTTTTTTAACCACTTCTTCATGCAAAGATCTTTCAGTTGTACAATGTTTGTGGGTTTTCCTTGTCCAATCTGCCCATTTCAGAATCCACCTATAACATTTTAATGGGAATCAATTCACAGCTCTGACAAGGGCATTCCATAAGCCTCCATTTCTTCTTTGAGCCATGTTGAGCTTTTTATGGTGGATTTGCTAGGGTGCTTCAGATTTTCCGATTGATAGACCCATATCATCATATACTGTTTACAGCCCAATGAGAACCCCAAACATTCAAGAGTCCAGTTTTAATAATAAACTTGGGTAAAAAATCCAATGCATTTGGGGGCTTCCCTTCAATAACATGCACTTTCACCCCCTTTCTGCCCAGGCCAATTTTCAACTCTCAGCACTGTCATACTTTGAATGACAATTTTTTCACACAAATAGAGCTTTCCTTTGGTAGTATTTAATCACTGCTGGATTTTTTTTTGCTAAATAAATGAAAATAGACTGAAATTTTTGAAAATAAAATTTTTTCTTCATTTGTTTTATAATATTTTTCAAATAAATAATACTTTTTTCATGAATACATGTATACTGCTACATTTCTTTGGGAAAAAAAAGCCAGATCAGTTTATATTATTTATAATACTCTAGTTATAGAGTTCACAAACTTTGTATATAAATGTATGTCTGATCAATCCTGATGTACTGTTGGTCTTTCTTGAGGCCCAAAAAAGCCAGAAAAGTACAAATATTCACTAAATAACCCCTTTTTTGGAAGGTAGACAGTCCAAGGCATTTACTGCAAGTTTTTTGAAGTTTTCCTTTTGTGGGAATTTAAGAAATTAAAAAAAATGTTTGTTACATAGTTAGTAAGGTTGAATAAAGGCACCAGTCCATCCAGTTCAACCTGAGCGAGTGTCTATAATTGTCCCTATCCCTGTACGTTGCACACTCACATTGGTCCCTACCCTCAATGAGCCCACAATCCAAGGTCTCTTTTCCTATAATAGGGCCAATTTTGGACAGAAGCCAATTAACCTACCTGCATGTCTTTGGAGTGTGGGAGGAAACCAGAGTACCTGGAGGAAACCCTTGCAGGCACAGGGAGAACATGCAAACTCCAGGCAAGTAGTATCATGGTTGGGATTTGAACCAGCGACCTCTTTTTACTGCTAGGTGAGAGTGCTAACCACTACACCACTGTGCCACCCACTTTTTTAAAATTGTATACACTGTCACCAGTGCAGTACAGCATCATCACATAATGGGTGTGATGGTGATAAATGACACCGACTAGTAACACTGTACTACTCTGGGGAGTTGATCAGGATTTTTTTTTTACATACTTATAACAGTGAATATCACTGTTATAAACAACCATTTTTAATGAATGAAATATATGCAGTCTGTATTGTTGAAATTAGCTGTGATCAGCTAATCACATAGTACAGATGGGCTGTGATTGGCCTTGTCGGTACTATGTGATCATTGTAACCAATCACAGAGATCAACACAATGGTACACAAAGAATGGCATGGATCAAATTAATTGTGTGTAATTGTCATGTGCTCTGCTGTGATTGGTCACAGCGATCACATGGTACTGGCAGCGGGCCGGTACACGGATGTGTCATCCACTGTGTCCAGTGCATGAGGTATGATCCTGGGGTATGATCCTGGGGCGACGTCATGGCATCCACCCAGGATAATAGGGCTCCTGCATGGCCATCATTTTACAATAGGCCAGGTGGGAACAGTTAAATAATTTTTTGTCTGAATCTGTTAACACTTCCATAACCTGCTTTCTGAAATAGTTTCAAGCAGAAATTTATAGATTTATCCAGTATGGGCTTATCAGCTAATCAAAACTTTGGATTCTTAGCCCTTGTACACACGATCGGAGATTCCGACGACCAAATCCGTCTGAGTTATTCTGACGGATTAATTCCGGACGGGGTCCGGAACTGATGTTGCATACACACGGTCGGACCAAGTTGTCGGAATTTCCGGTTGCCAAGAGCGCGGTGACATAAGCCGCTTACGGCGGGCCTACAAAAGGGAAGTTCAGCACCACGTCCGGCACCCTTTGTGCTCCTTCTGCTGATCTGGCGTGTATCGCGTGTTAGTAGAAGTTTGCCGAGAGACGATTCACGCTTTTCAGATTAGTGATTCAGATCGCTACTGCTCTTCAGTTTCTGCTTGTCTTTGCGCATCTGATAATCAGTGCGTGCAGTCAGTAAGTATTTGTTTCTCATTGTGGACTATATCTTGGTATAGTACACTTTGATTTGCATTTCTTATTGTCTGCTTGCTTCTGTTATTCAGTTCGTTCTTTCAGGCATTGCTGTTTATCGGTGCTTTCTGTTGTCCGTTCTGACCAGCCGACCATTTTGAAACCATGTTTCGTCTACGTACTCGTCGTAGAGTTTGTGCTGTGCAGGGGCTTCGTGTTGGGGTTCTTACTTTGACACAAGCCCGGTCCATGAACAGGGAGGGGAGGCGTTTGTGGATCAAGAATTGGTTAAGCCAGCTTGACCAGTTCTCGCACATGCCTTTGCTCCGTGAGATTCGGGAGAATAATCCTGATGATTTCAGGAATTATCTCCGGATGACGGACCCCGTTTTTCACCGTCTGCTGGCTTTGCTGACCCCTTATATCACCAGGCAGGATACCTGCATGCGGCAAGCCATCACTCCGGAGCAGAGGCTCATCGCCACGTTGCGCTACTTGGCGACAGGGAGAAGCCTTCAGGACCTCAAGTTCTCTACAGGCATCTCCTCCCAGGCTCTGGGGATCATTATTCCAGAGACCTGTTCTGCCATCATTCAGGTCCTGCAGAAGGACTATATGAAGGTAAGTTTTCTCCTTTAACATCACATTCTATGTATTTCACGATTGCTAATGTATTGCATTTCTTTCCTCATTCCCTAATTACCATCATTGCAATATGCTCTAATTCATATACTCTGCCCCTTTGTCCTCAGGTATATTTGCCTCACTAACTTCTCCACCATGCTCTTCTTGGCCCATAAAACTATAGTCTAGTCACTTACCAATGTCTTTTGTCAGCTCCATAGTATTGCTTTCCCCTAAACACCCCCTATAATGTCTACAAATGTGATGTGTGTGCTTCAATTCATGACATCTGACATTTTTGGTTCTGCCAAACTCATTAGGAACCCCCCTCGCCCCAACTGCTAGCTCAGCTGATAGAGGATTGCTATCTGCTGACTTTACCAAACCCAATACACACTATACCTACCTTTTTGATGCTCACAGTTATGGATGAATTCACCAAAGCATGTAGTGCAAGGGCCTGCCTCAATACTTTCAAATGCTATTTTTTTTCCCCTATTATCTTGATATATAATAGCAGAATGTCAAAATGTGCTTCCATTTTGTTATTATGACACTTCTTACCTTTCTGGTGGGCTGCCAATAGTGTAACTAAGAAGGGGCTTCCCAAAGTATCACACATTATTTAGGCATTCAGCTCTCAATCAAGTGGAGAGGGTTACCTGTTCAAAACATCCCCCCTCATTTTTTAGCAAGGGCCCATCAGATGGGGGGGGGGGGGGGTGATGACTCTCATAAGGGGACCTTAGACTTTAGGCTTTAAATACTCAGTTCCTAAAATGTTATTGTCAGGTATCAGATAAGACCAGAACTGTGTGGACTGCAACAGAGGAAACCCAAACGTGTATAAGTGAAATATGATTTATTAAAGAAAGTGAATAATATAAATACAACCACACAGTGCAATAAACCAACCAACAAGACCCCCAAACAACAACAGACAGATATGTACAATAAATGGGAAATGCAAGGACCGTAAACGATAGGCAGGCCAGGGTCATACACAGAGGATCAGCAAATAAACAAAGGCAGTCCAGAATCAGAGTCACAAGCCAGGCCAAGGTCATACACGGGGAGATCAGCAAATGGGGTAAGGAACACAGGACAGGGAGAGGATGGACGGATCAGACTGCAGGACAGGGATAATGGTAACAGGTGGGACAGGGTAGGGACCAGGACAGGGAAACAGGATCAGAACCACGGGTCACAGGTTCAGGGCACAGGAATAGGTTCAGAATCAGGATCGCCAGCAGCAGGTCAGGGCACAAGGAACAATACCAAGGCGAGGTGTGTGTGCACCTGCCGGGTATTTATAATGGCTGCTGTCAGTCATGTGACGCCTGACTGTAGAAGACAAAACCTGCTCCACACTGCCAGGATCCCTCCGCTGGTGGACACCAGTACTGCGGACCAAAGATTACATAATTCCAGCAGGAGACACCTGCTGGTGGATCGCAGTACTGCATGCCAAATGATTGATATTACCAGCGGAGGGAACCTTTCCTGACAGTACCCCCCCCTCAAAGGAGCGACCTCCGGACGCTCCAACTAGCAGTTGCTGGGGAAAGTCCATTGCGTCAAGCTGGGCTATGAGCAAAGTCACATCAAGTTGGGTAACGGGCACTTCAAGCAGGACAGCAGACAGAAGCACATCGGACCGGGAAGCTGGCACATCGGGCTGGAAGGCAGGCAGCGGCACGTCAGGCTGGAAGGCGGGCAGCGACACGTCAGGCTGGAAGGCGGGCAGCGGCACGTCAGGCTGGAAGGCGGGCAGCGGCACGTCAGGCTGGAAGGCGGGCACTGGGACGTCAGGCACATCAGGTTGGACAGCAGGCACATCTGACTGGAAGGCGTTGGACTGCAAGGCCGGGACATCAGACTGGAAGGCGTCGGACTGCAAGGCCGGGACATCAGACTGGAAGGAATCGGACTGCAAGGCTGGAACATCAGACTGGAAGGAATCGGACTGCGAGGCCGGGACATCAGACCGCGAGGCCGGGACATCAGACTGGAAGGCATCAGACTGCCAGGCCGGGACATCAGACCGCGAGGCCGGGACATCAGACTGGAAGGCATCAGACTGCGAGGCCGGGACATCAGACCGCGAGGCCGGGACATCAGACTGGAAGGCATCAGACTGCAAGGCCGGGACATCAGACTGGAAGGCATCAGACCGGAAGGCCGGGACATCAGACTGGAAGGCCGGGACATCAGACTGGAAGGCATCAGACTGGAAGGCCGGGACATCAGACTGGAAGGCATCAGACTGGAAGGCATCAGACTGGAAGGCCGGGACATCAGACTGGAAGGCATCAGACTGGAAGGCCAGGACATCAGACTGGAAGGCATCAGACTGGAAGGCATCAGACAGGAAGGCATCAGACTGGAAGGCCGGGGCATCAGACTGGAAGGCCGGGGCATCAAACTGGAAGGCATCGGACTGAAAGGCCGGGACATCAGACTGCAAGACATCAGACTGAAAGGCCGGGACATCAGACTGCAAGACATCAGACTGGAAGGCCGGGACATCAGACTGCAAGACATCAGACTGGAAGGCCGGGACATCAGACTGCAAGACATCAGACTGGAAGGCCGGGACATCAGACTGCAAGACATCAGACTGGAAGGCCGGGACATCAGACTGCAAGACATCAAACTGGAAGGCCGGGACATCAGACTGCAAGACAGACTGGAAGGCCGGGACATCAGACTGCAAGACATCAGGCTGGAAGGCCGGGACATCAGACTGCAAGACATCAGGCTGGAAGGCCGGGACATCAGACTGCAAGACATCAGGCTGGAAGGCCGGGACATCAGACTGCAAGACATCAGGCTGGAAGGCCGGGACATCAGACTGGAAGGCATCAGACTGGAAGGCCGGGACATCAGACTGGAAGGCATCAGACTGGAAGGCCGGGACATCAGACTGGAAGGCCAGGGCATCAGACTGGAAGGCATCAGACTGGAAGGCCGAGGCATCAGACTGGAAGGCATCAGACTGGAAGGCCGGGGCATCAGACTGGAAGGCATCAGACTGGAAGGCCGGGGCATCAGACTGGAAGGCATCAGACTGGAAGGCCGGGGCATCAGACTGGAAGGCATCAGACTGGAAGGCCGGGGCATCAGACTGGAAGGCATCAGACTGGAAGGCATCAGACTGGAAGGCCGGGGCATCAGACTGGAAGGCCGGGGCATCAGACTGGAAGGCATCGGACTGAAAGGCCGGGACATCAGACTGCAAGACATCAGACTGGAAGGCCGGGACATCAGACTGCAAGACATCAGACTGGAAGGCCGGGACATCAGACTGCAAGACATCAGACTGGAAGGCCGGGACATCAGACTGGAAGGCCGGGACATCAGACTGCAAGACATCAGGCTGGAAGGCCGGGACATCAGACTGCAAGACATCAGGTTGGAAGGCCGGGACATCAGACTGCAAGACATCAGGCTGGAAGGCCGGGACATCAGACTGCAAGACATCAGGCTGGAAGGCCGGGACATCAGACTGGAAGGCATCAGACTGGAAGGCCGGGACATCAGACTGGAAGGCCGGGGCATCAGACTGGAAGGCCGGGGCATCAGACTGGAAGGCATCAGACTGGAAGGCCGGGGCATCAGACTGGAAGGCATCAGACTGGAAGGCATCAGACTGGAAGGCCGGGGCATCAGACTGGAAGGCATCAGACTGGAAGGCCGGGGCATCAGACTGGAAGGCATCAGACTGGAAGGCCGGGCATCAGACTGGAAGGCCGGGACATCAGACTGGAAGGCATCAGACTGGAAGGCATCAGACTGGAAGGCCACGGCATCAGACTGGAAGGCCGGGGCATCAGACTGGAAGGCCGGGGCATCAGACTGGAAGGCCGGGGGAATCAGACTGCAAGACATCAGACTGCAAGACATCAGACTGAAAGGCCGGGACATCAGACTGCAAGACATCAGACTGAAAGTCCGGGACATCAGACTGCAAGACATCAGACTGAAAGGCCGGGACATCAGACTGCAAGACATCAGACTGAAAGGCCGGGACATCAGACTGCAAGACATCAGACTGAAAGTCCGGGACATCAGACTGCAAGACATCAGACTGAAAGGCCGGGACATCAGACTGCAAGACATCAGACTGAAAGGCCGGGACATCAGACTGCAAGACATCAGACTGGAAGGCGTCTGGCTGGAAGGCCGGGACATCAGACTGCAAGACATCAGGCTGGAAGGCGTCTGGCTGGAAGGCCGGGACATCAGGCTGGAAGGCATCTGGCTGGAAGGCCGGGACATCAGGCTGGAAGGCGTCTGGCTGGAAGGCCGGGACATCAGGCTGGAAGGCGTCTGGCTGGAAGGCCGGGACATCAGGCTGGAAGGCCGGGACATCAGGCTGGAAGGCCGGGGCATCAGACTGGAAGGCCGGGGCATCAGACTGGAAGGCATCGGACTGAAAGGCCGGGACATCAGACTGCAAGACATCAGACTGAAAGGCCGGGACATCAGACTGCAAGACATCAGACTGAAAGGCCGGGTCATCAGACTGCAAGACATCAGACTGAAAAGCCGGGACATCAGACTGCAAGACATCAGACTGAAAGGCCGGGACATCAGACTGCAAGACATCAGACTGAAAGGCCGGGACATCAGACTGCAAGACATCAGACTGAAAGGCCGGGACATCAGACTGCAAGACATCAGACTGAAAGGCCGGGACATCAGACTGCAAGACATCAGACTGAAAGGCCGGGACATCAGACTGCAAGACATCAGACTGAAAGGCCGGGACATCAGACTGCAAGACATCAGACTGAAAGGCCGGGACATCAGACTGCAAGACATCAGACTGCAAGGCCGGGACATCAGACTGCAAGACATCAGACTGCAAGACATCAGACTGAAAGGCCGGGACATCAGAGTGCAAGACATCAGACTGCAAGACATCAGACTGAAAGGCCGGGACATCAGAGTGCAAGACATCAGACTGCAAGACATCAGACTGAAAGGCCGGGACATCAGACTGCAACACATCAGGCTGGAAGGCGTCTGGCTGGAAGGCCGGGACATCAGACTGCAAGGCGTCAGGCTGGAAGGCCGGGACATCAGGCTGCAAGACGTCAGGCTGGAAGGCCGGGACATCAGGCTGCAAGGCGTCAGGCTGGAAGGCCGGGACATCAGGCTGCAAGGCGTCAGGCTGGAAAGCCGGGACATCAGGCTGCAAGGCGTCAGGCTGGAAGGCCGGGACATCCGGCTGCAAGGCGTCAGGCTGGAAGGCCGGGACATCAGGCTGCAAGGCGTCAGGCTGGATAGCAGGCAGATGATTGGCAGAATCAGGTGGGTGATCAGGTTCAGCTGGCATGCAGGCAGACTGGAGCAGGTTGGTTGATGTGGAGGCAGGTTGCGTTACTGGCAGGATCAAATGGGTAGGAAAGAACTTCCGTCTCTTTTTAGATTTAGCTCTGAAGGCCTGTAGGTAGCTGCAGATCTATATAGTCAAAAACGTTAATACCAAGTAACACTGCGCTATCCCAGAAAAACCCAAAAATAAAGCTGCTAACACAATCACAAGGATATAAAACAGTGAATCATTTGCAAATATTAAAATATAGTGTAGCGCTAAAAAAGAAAGAAAAAGTGACCTTACGTATATCAATCAGTGATCACATAATGTTTAACCAAACATTAAACCCAAAATTATATAACATACAAAAGATACACCTTATGTGCATAATTCATTAGTGTAAAAAATATAGTGATAAAAAAAAGTCCAAAGGAAAAAAAGTCTCTTAGTAGATATTGATCCAATCCAAACGTGAAGTAAAAATCACCGTCCACCTTCTTTATATGAGACTAACATGCAGACACCTTGTGGTATTCCCATCACCATTTACGATATCAGCTTACCAGATGTATTAGATCCAAGCGAATATACATTCGAAGGATCGTAAAGGCTTGTGCACTCGTATGCAAATTTTTCAAAGACAAACTCTCCAGGGAAGTTTCGGATCGGACTAATCCATTCCAGTACCCAAAACAATTGTCAAATCTTCAGCGATAAAATCCAACTCAAATTGTTGAACCCATACAAAGAGAAATGAGGGCCACAATAGTGTAATTCCGTTTAAGAGAAAATTTAATAAAAAAAGTAGTGAACTTACATATGAACAAAGAATCAAGCGCTTATTCCATAAAAACACTGCTACAGTAGGAGTCCCGACGCGTTTCGTCCTCAAAAGACGTCATCTGGGGTAACACTCCACTGTAGCACACTTACTTTTATACCCAACCTTCCAATCTGGGCGAAAATTCGATTTGCCTGTGTCACCGCATATTACTTCCGGTTTAACATGGCGCCCGGCGTGCGTTCCACGCCTCATTGTGATATTATCTCATAAATCTACTAATAATTCCATGCTTTAATGTATATCAAATAAGCCGTTACGTAGAACCAACATTAAAGCATTTAAACAGCATAAACGAACAAGTATTAAGAAGAGCGACGTTATACAGTAAACGTCACTTCCGGGTCATGACTGGGATGTTATCAAGTCAGGTGAATAGATGTAGGTGTGTCTCCAATAATACCCTGGCTATCACAGCCCGTCGACGAGACCACACCTACCAGAGACGTCCGACAAGGGAAGCTCGTCTCAACGTGGGAGCAACGCAAATTGAGACGTAACATTTCCGGCCAGTACTGAGCCGCATCCAGGTCTGCGCTGGAGCGCACAGCACACAGGAAGTGCCAACCCGAAAGGCGCATCCGACGCCGGAAGTGATGCAGATGAAAACACGCCACTTCCGGTTACTAACGGAACGCATATAAAAAATACGCCGGAACGCACGGCTGAAGGGATTATACCATTATGCACCCGCCCTCTTCAGAGTACGAGAATTATTAAAAATAGCACAAAAGAAAAGCAAAAGAGAATGGGGTTTATGCCAATCTCGCTTTGTATTCAATTAAAAAGTAAAAAATACACATGTAAAGATTTATTATATGCCAGATTACACTTGACAAGTAATCTAAAAATGCATTCACCGTAAATAAATCATCCACAGATTAACAAGAATAATTATATGAAAGATACTGAACAACTGTGCACACAGGTCAGCAATAATATGCATGCAGGTATGCACATAATGCCCTAAAGCGTTGACACATAAGGCAGATAGAATTCTATCCCAGGGATGGTACAAAATATGAATAAATAACAATCCTGAAAAAGATTCCATTTACATAAAAATTTAAAATATTAACCAGAAATATATTAAAAAATTACAAAAAGCAGAACAATTTTTTTGAAGAAGAAGACAAAATGAAATTGAAAGTAGGACACTGCCCTTACACACTTTAATCATCATTAATGAACGCATTAATATCCCACTCTACGTTTAGGCCAAACGGAGAATGGGATCGAATCGTATATATCCAGTAGGTCTCTAATCTGGAAACACCCCGAGTCATGGCACCACCCCTCCAAGGGGGTGTATATTTATCGATAGCCAAAAACTGGGTACCTGTAGGATCGCTGTTGTGACATTCCCTATAATGTCTCGGGACAGTATGTTTGGAGACCTTACCCCTTATCAGGGCTATATGCTCCCCTACTCTAATCGCAAACGTTCTTGTTGTCCTCCCCACATACTGTTTACCGCACGGACAAGTGATCAAATACACTACGTACCTAGTATTACAGGTACAGAATGATTTTATAGTGTGTGTTCTATTAGTTGTTGTCGATATAAACTCAGTTGTTTTATGTCTTCCAGCTGTATTAAATTGGCACACGCCACATTTTTTACAAGGATAAAAGCCCGTTAAATTATGAAAAAATGATGGACGACAGGGTGGATTGATAACATTGGGAGCAATGCAGCTCCGTAAAGAGGGTGCACCCCTAAAAAGTACTTTCGCATGCTCAGGTAGTTTAGAACCGAGAACTGGATCACTTCTCAACACATCCCAATGTCTGTTTATAATGGTCTTGATTTGTTTGTGCTGTATTGAAAAAGATGTAAGCATAGACCATCTATAGGTATCATCAGATTCCTGACGTGATTTCTCCGCAACGAGGCTTTCCCTGTTAGTGTCGATAACTTTCTGTATCTCTACATCAAGAACCTTTACATCATATCCTTTATCTTCAAATTTCTGTTTAAGAGTTTCTGCCTGTGTCATAAACGTATCCAGGTCAGTGCAGTTCCTCCGCAGTCGTAAAAACTGGCTGCGTGGTACCGAACTCAACCATGATCTGTGATGACAGCTATCGAGGGAAATAAAACTATTCCTGTCCGTTGGTTTAAAGTGCGTTTTAAACACAAATTTATTGTCCACTAACTCTATCTCTAAATCAAGGAAATTAATCCTAGAAAAACTCATTTCAAACGATAGTGAAATGCCCCTGTCATTACAATTCAAATTCTTGAAAAATTCAATCAACGAATCTGGTGAACCACTCCACAGGAGGAGGATGTCGTCTATATACCTTGCCCATAGGACCAAAGAAGGGTTCCGTTGGGCATAGACGACATCCTCCTCCCATTTGGCCATAAATAGATTAGCAAGGCTAGGGGCAAATTTTGCCCCCATCGCCACACCCCATTGTTGTAAATAATAATTGTCGTTAAACCAAAAATAATTGTGCTCCATGGCAAATTCTAAAAGTTCTACGAGGTAATCACATTGAAATGACGCCAGAGAATCCTCAAGATTCAGAAAATGTCGAACGGCCTCTATACCCATCCCTTGGGGTATGCAAGTATAAAGGGACGCTACGTCCGCTGTAGCCATAATACATTGCTCATGAAGCACTATATCCTCTCTGGCGTCTCTGATTCTCTGGCGTCATTTCAATGTGATTACCTCGTAGAACTTTTAGAATTTGCCATGGAGCACAATTATTTTTGGTTTAACGACAATTATTATTTACAACAACGGGGTGTGGCGATGGGGGCAAAATTTGCCCCTAGCCTTGCTAATCTATTTATGGCCAAATGGGAGGAGGATGTCGTCTATGCCCAACGGAACCCTTCTTTGGTCCTATGGGCAAGGTATATAGACGACATCCTCCTCCTGTGGAGTGGTTCACCAGATTCGTTGATTGAATTTTTCAAGAATTTGAATTGTAATGACAGGGGCATTTCACTATCGTTTGAAATGAGTTTTTCTAGGATTAATTTCCTTGATTTAGAGATAGAGTTAGTGGACAATAAATTTGTGTTTAAAATGCACTTTAAACCAACGGACAGGAATAGTTTTATTTCCCTCGATAGATGTCAACACAGATCATGGTTGAGTTCGGTACCACGCAGCCAGTTTTTACGACTGCGGAGGAACTGCACTGACCTGGATACGTTTATGACACAGGCAGAAACTCTTAAACAGAAATTTGAAGATAAAGGATATGATGCTAAGGTTCTTGATGTAGAGATACAGAAAGTTATCGACACTAACAGGGAAAGCCTCGTTGCGGAGAAATCACGTCAGGAATCTGATGATACCTATAGATGGTCTATGCTTACATCTTTTTCAATACAGCACAAACAAATCAAGACCATTATAAACAGACATTGGGATGTGTTGAGAAGTGATCCAGTTCTCGGTTCTAAACTACCTGAGCGTGCGAAAGTACTTTTTAGGGGTGCACCCTCTTTACGGAGCTGCATTGCTCCCAATGTTATCAATCCACCCTGTCGTCCATCATTTTTTCATAATTTAACGGGCTTTTATCCTTGTAAAAAATGTGGCGTGTGCCAATTTAATACAGCTGGAAGACATAAAACAACTGAGTTTATATCGACAACAACTAATAGAACACACACTATAAAATCATTCTGTACCTGTAATACTAGGTATGTAGTGTATTTGATCACTTGTCCGTGCGGTAAACAGTATGTGGGGAGGACAACAAGAACGTTTGCGATTAGAGTAGGGGAGCATATAGCCCTGATAAGGGGTAAGGTCTCCAAACATACTGTCCCGAGACACTATAGGGAATGTCACAACAGCGATCCTACAGGTACCCAGTTTTTGGCTATCGATAAATATACACCCCCTTGGAGGGGTGGTGCCATGACTCGGGGTGTTTCCAGATTAGAGACCTACTGGATATATACGATTCGATCCCATTCTCCGTTTGGCCTAAACGTAGAGTGGGATATTAATGCGTTCATTAATGATGATTAAAGTGTGTAAGGGCAGTGTCCTACTTTCAATTTCATTTTGTCTTCTTCTTCAAAAAAAATTTTCTGCTTTTTGTAATTTTTTAATATATTTCTGGTTAATATTTTAAATTTTTATGTAAATGGAATCTTTTTCAGGATTGTTATTTATTCATATTTTGTACCATCCCTGGGATAGAATTCTATCTGCCTTATGTGTCAACGCTTTAGGGCATTATGTGCATACCTGCATGCATATTATTGCTGACCTGTGTGCACAGTTGTTCAGTATCTTTCATATAATTATTCTTGTTAATCTGTGGATGATTTATTTACGGTGAATGCATTTTTAGATTACTTGTCAAGTGTAATCTGGCATATAATAAATCTTTACATGTGTATTTTTTACTTTTTAATTGAATACAAAGCGAGATTGGCATAAACCCCATTCTCTTTTGCTTTTCTTTTGTGCTATTTTTAATAATTCTCGTACTCTGAAGAGGGCGGGTGCATAATGGTATAATCCCTTCAGCCGTGCGTTCCGGCGTATTTTTTATATGCGTTCCGTTAGTAACCGGAAGTGGCGTGTTTTCATCTGCATCACTTCCGGCGTCGGATGCGCCTTTCGGGTTGGCACTTCCTGTGTGCTGTGCGCTCCAGCGCAGATCTGGATGCGGCTCAGTACTGGCCGGAAATGTTACGTCTCAATTTGCGTTGCTCCCACGTGGAGACGAGCTTCCCTTGTCGGACGTCTCTGGTAGGTGTGGTCTCGTCGACGGGCTGTGATAGCCAGGGTATTATTGGAGACACACCTACATCTATTCACCTGACTTGATAACATCCCAGTCATGACCCGGAAGTGACGTTTACTGTATAACGTCGCTCTTCTTAATACTTGTTCGTTTATGCTGTTTAAATGCTTTAATGTTGGTTCTACGTAACGGCTTATTTGATATACATTAAAGCATGGAATTATTAGTAGATTTATGAGATAATATCACAATGAGGCGTGGAACGCACGCCGGGCGCCATGTTAAACCGGAAGTAATATGCGGTGACACAGGCAAATCGAATTTTCGCCCAGATTGGAAGGTTGGGTATAAAAGTAAGTGTGCTACAGTGGAGTGTTACCCCAGATGACGTCTTTTGAGGACGAAACGCGTCGGGACTCCTACTGTAGCAGTGTTTTTATGGAATAAGCGCTTGATTCTTTGTTCATATGTTAGTTCACTACTTTTTTTATTAAATTTTCTCTTAAACGGAATTACACTATTGTGGCCCTCATTTCTCTTTGTATGGGTTCAACAATTTGAGTTGGATTTTATCGCTGAAGATTTGACAATTGTTTTGGGTACTGGAATGGATTAGTCCGATCCGAAACTTCCCTGGAGAGTTTGTCTTTGAAAAATTTGCATACGAGTGCACAAGCCTTTACGATCCTTCAAATGTATATTCGCTTGGATCTAATACATCTGGTAAGCTGATATCGTAAATGGTGATGGGAATACCACAAGGTGTCTGCATGTTAGTCTCATATAAAGAAGGTGGACGGTGATTTTTACTTCACGTTTGGATTGGATCAATATCTACTAAGAGACTTTTTTTCCTTTGGACTTTTTTTTATCACTATATTTTTTACACTAATGAATTATGCACATAAGGTGTATCTTTTGTATGTTATATAATTTTGGGTTTAATGTTTGGTTAAACATTATGTGATCACTGATTGATATAGGTAAGGTCACTTTTTCTTTCTTTTTTAGCGCTACACTATATTTTAATAGCTGCAGATCTATAGGTAGGGGATGAAGCAGACTGGAGAGAAGGGTTGGAATATGGCAGGGAAGAGGTAACAGTGGCTGGGGGAAGATCTTGAGGGATAGTGGGCCACGGGAAAGAGGCAGTTGGATTAAAGGCAGGATATGTGCAGCAGGAAGAAACAGGGTATTGATATTTGGTGGGGAGTAGAGTATATTGGGCTGAAACTGAGGTTGCCATAGGTGATGGAGGAAGAGACTCTTGGGCAGGCAGTTGTTTGGTAGCAGAGATGGTTTGTTGTGGGCTGGCTGTGGCTGATTGCAAAATACCAGACCATGCTAAAAGTAGTGGTTGTACAAACTGCAGGTTACATACTGCCTGTCTAACAAGGGATTGTACGGAATCAACACATTCTATTATCATCTGTTGGGAACAGGCTGTGTAATGCTCAAAAAAGTAAGGGGAATCATCTTCCAGAAGCCATACCAGTGATGTGACTTGATTAATACTGAAAGGGGGAGAAAAATCATCCTGGCCCCCTGGGATGCAGGGCAGGGCCAGCTCTGTGCAGATTTTAATTAACGGCTGAACATCCCCAAACAACATACAGCCCTGATCAACCCAGGAGTGAGCTAAACAAATGGTTTCCAACAGCTAATCACTGGTCCACCCTTTCAGTGTCTGGCGGAGATAGTCACCACTCTCAGACGCCAACAAAGCATAATAACGAATCACTTCCAAATTCATTTCAGTAAGCAACCTGAACCAAGATGGTTCCTCTGTGTAGCCACTTCTGGTCAGGGATGGCCTTGGTATTCTGTCATGTATCAGATAAGACCAGAACTGTGTGGACTGCAACAGAGGAAACCCAAACGTGTATAAGTGAAATATGATTTATTAAAGAAAGTGAATAATATAAAATACAACCACACAGTGCAATAAACCAACCAACAAGACCCCCAAACAACAACAGACAGATATGTACAATAAATGGGAAATGCAAGGACCGTAAACGATAGGCAGGCCAAGGTCATACACGGGGAGATCAGCAAATGGGGTAAGGAACACAGGACAGGGAGAGGATGGACGGATCAGACTGCAGGACAGGGATAATGGTAACAGGTGGGACAGGGTAGGGACCAGGACAGGGAAACAGGATCAGAACCACGGGTCACAGGTTCAGGGCATAGGAATCGGTTCAGAATCAGGATCGCCAGCAGCAGGACAGGGCACAAGGAACAATACCAAGGCAAGGTGTGTGTGCACCTGCCGGGTATTTATAATGGCTGCTGTCAGTCATGTGACGCCTGACTGTAGAAGGCAAAACCTGCTCCACACTGCCAGGATCCCTCCGCTGGTGGACACCAGTACTGCGGACCAAAGATTACATAATTCCAGCAGGAGACACCTGCTGGTGGATCGCAGTACTGCATGCCAAATGATTGATATTACCAGCGGAGGGAACCTTTCCTGACAGTTATACTAATCTTGGCCAAAAATGTTTGTGTCTAATCTGCTTGCAATGTTGATTTGTAAAATTACAAATTTTTGGTCTTGTTTCACTCCACAGTGTCCTTCAACGCCACAGGAATGGCAGACTGTGGCCTCCCACTTTGCCAGTCGTTGGGACTTTCCTAATTGTGGAGGAGCAATTGATGGGAAGCACGTCCGCATCGTCCCACCACCCAACTCGGGGTCGTACTATTATAATTATAAGGGGTTTCATAGTATTGTGATGTTGGCGGTGGTGTCTGCAACCTATGAGTTTTTGTATGTGGATGTGGGGCAAAATGGACGGATGTCGGATGGTGGAGTGTTCGCACGGACGGAGTTCTACTGGCGTCTCCAGAGTGGCAGTCTGGGCTTGCCACCCCCAGAGGAGAATCAGGAAGGACTCCCGTTCATCTTAGTCGCGGATGAAGCGTTTGCCCTGGCGAACCATCTGATGCGGCCTTTCCCGATGAGGACCCTCACCCCAGACCAGATGATTTTTAATTTCCGCCTGTCCAGAGCCTGAAGAGTGGTGGAGAACACCTTTAGAATACTGGCCAGCCGGTTCTGCCTTTTTTTAACGCATATCCACATGGCGGAATACAAACTCAATCACATAGTGCTGGCGTGCTGTGTTCTGCACAATTTTCTCAAAAGACTTTCTGCGAAATATACGGTCTCAGTTGTCCAACAAGAAGCAGACTTGCTGGAAAATGATAACTTCAGGGGCCTTGAACCTGCTCATCCTGGCTTGCCCCCCCAAAGTGCCTATGAGGTTAGAACACAATACATGGACTACTTTGTCGGTAGGGGGGCCATTGATATGCCAGACAATGTCTGAGAGGCATTTTCTCAATAAATTATTCTTTGAAACTCCTTCATTTACTGCTTGGCATGCTTTTAGGTGTCTCCTAGGTAAATTTATGTTTTTTCTTGTTGTGCCTTTTTCACCAACAGTGCAAACCCAAGTTCAGAGTGAGATGAGGGGACAATCTCTTCTTCAGATAATCTTACTATGTTGTGGGTCTGCTACACACACACCTTTTTTTTTTTTGGTAACTAATGTATGTAGTGCATTACTGACCAAAATCGTGCTCATTTTCAGCACCATGGCAGGAAAATGGCATGATTGTCCAAATTAACACATCACTGTGGGTGTTTTTTTACTAAAGGCACATCCACTATGCACTACAAGTGCACTGCAAAAGTTCACCTGAAACTGCACTTGGAGTGCAAAGTTGAGTTTCCTTTAGTAAATAACACCCATTCTCACCGCAATCAAAAATTTTACTCCAAATACATCTTTGGCGCAATGAAAAAGAAAGCCACACATGATAATTTCACTTTTTAATCCAAGCACATTCACATGTGCATTTAGAAAAGGGTTTTTACAACAAACCAACAAATTGTGTGTATCGAAAACAGTCTTTCAGGTAATTTTTGTTTACTTGGTGTTTTTGTGTAAACAGGCATGTATTAAAGCGTAAAATACAGAACACAGGAACTTACAAAGTTCAACTTTGAAAAGTGAAGACAATATCAGACATGAGTATGTACAAACTGGGCTGATAATGCCTTCATCACATGGCGTGTGACCCCTAGAAAATCCAAATTTGGAAGATGCACACAGTGTGTCAACATGTGCTATCTCCCATCATGGGGGATCAATGTACATGTTTTGGGGCTGCAACCCCTTCATCTCAGCCACTTTCCACAAAACACGTACATTGATCCCCCATGATGGGAGATAGCGCATGTTGAGACACTCTGTGCATTTTCCAAATTTGGATTTTCTAAAAATACAAAAGTAGTGGTTTAAAATACAAAAACTAAAACCCTAGCTTGTTTGTGGTGTTTCACACTCTCCCCAAAACATCAATGATGTACTTCATTTAATTTTTAACATCATTGCTGTTTTGCTGTATATTTTCCAATTCCTGATTGCACCCCATTATCTCCCCAATCAGGATCTGGGCACTTTCACTGGTAAAATGGGATTCTTCTTCCACATCACCTACAAAACAAATAAAAAAAACACACCACGTATTAAAAATATGGTGATATACATTGATGAACTTACCGGAAGATGTGTTCTCCGACACTCACCTGTTGTGGTGACAATTTGTCCAACTTCAACGATCTCTCCTTCCTCCTCCTCCTCCTCCTGCTCCTCTGCTTCTGGTTTGGGAATTTGGCCTTCTTTGGGAGGGGTGTGGTCCCTGGTGTCCTCATACTTGCCGAGTCTTCTCTCCCCTATGAGAATGTAAAAAAAGAATAATTAGCACACAGAGGGCAGAATTAGGAATATGAAACATTGCTTGGAAGTGTTGTACAATTGTTTTTTTTGGCCGAGTTCCAAGGTGAGAATATTATTGGGGACACTTTGTTAAGCTGGAATACTTACCTGCAGAACGATGTTTTCTACGAACGAATAAAACCATGAACTTGAAAGTGGCCATTTTAAAATGCACAACATGAAATCAAAGCACATGGAGCAGTATGCAAGCAAGAATAATCATATGAACACACGACAAATACTTACTTTTTTCAAGAACACGCTTGATTCTTATGTACTGCTCGTGCTCCCTCAGTTTCAGGTCGGACCAGTGTTTTCTCTGTTGATCCATGGATCGCCGTACCCCAAAATTCTTATGAAGACTCTTCACAACTTTAGTCATGATCTTGGCCTTTCTGATATTTTAGTTTGGGTAAGGTCCATACTTCCCATCATAGTCGGTCCTGTTCAATATGTCGACCATGTCCAACATCTCTCCAAAAGACATATTTGAGGCCTTAAATCTTCTCTTTCTGTATTGGGACGTTTCAGGCTCCGGGCTTTCCTCACACTCCTCCTCGTTAGTGGAACTGTTATTGCGCACCTGCATTCTCTCCGCTATGTGCTCTCCCCACTGCACCGAAAGCGAAGGGGTGGGGAATAGTCTAGAAAGAACGTCAGGGGCGGGTGGAGTTTCACGCATGCGCACTGTATATAAAACGCAACACGCATGTGCTGTCCGTACGATCTGTGAACAGAGGGAAAAGCTGAGGCGACGAACGTGCAAACGAAGGTAAAATTTTGAACTTGTTACATCACTAGGCTATACTGCTTCTAGATTGAGGCCTGCATTAGTGGAGTTTAGCCTGACATTAGGGTTTGTCTTGTGTTGTGTCTTGCAGAGATTATGGACGGTTTCAATCATCACAGTTTCCTCCCTCTGTTCATCTATAAATACAGGGAGCTGCCCTGCCTGTGGCAAGCGACGCACCCTCATTATAGTAACAGACTAAAGAGGCAGGCAGCAATGGAGAAACTGGTTGAGTTTGTGAAGCCGGTGGTCCCCAGGGCAGACATCCACTATTTAAAAGTGAAAATCGGTGGCCTGAGGAGTACATATATGAAGGAGAGGAAGAAGGTGCTGCAGTCCATGCAATCTGGAGCTTCAGCAGATGACGTTTATGTCCCCAGGCTGTGATATTATAACAGGATGCAGTTTCTGTCAGACCAGGCTGAGGTGAGAGAATCCCTCTCTACACTTCCTTCCATGCGTCCTATGCTACATTCCACACCCAATGAGTCTTCCGACACCAAACCTGGGCCTTCCACTCAGGAAGAACTGGGGGCGTCCAGCTTGAGCCAGGTATAGTATTGTTGTACATATTTTGGGAGTAAAAATGTATGATGTTAACTTGATTTTTGCTCACTAATTGCTGAGTTTAGAAAGTGTTTCACATATCAATAGACAGTAGTGGCCAAAACCTTTGGGACAAGAAAGAAAAATGCTGGGCACAGAATGATAGTCTTTTCTATTGGTTAACAGTTTGCAACAGTGTTGATGTGAAAATTGTGTGTATTTGATGAACCAAACACTAAAACTATGTCCCTTTTTCATACACAGGAAGAACTAAGCCAGGAACAGGAGGGTGTGGAATGCAGCAGCCAGGAGGTGGCTGTGGAAAGTGGCAGCCAGGAGGAGGCGGGGGTAAGCGGCAGCCAGGCAGTGGGTGGGCAAAGGAGCTTTACAGAATGCCAGGTCCCTCCCCTCCGCCTTCCGAGGCCGAGAAAGGGGGGGAATGTGGAGGAGTCGGCCCTGAGGCTGATTGGTGAGGCATCAGTGGCCCTCCAAGCAAAACCCACCTACCAAGAGGCCTTTGCCGCCTTGGTTGCATGCAAGCTTGAGAAAATGGAGGAGGGGCAACAGCTCTTGTGTGAGGAGGTTATTATACACACCCTCAACTAGGGTCTGTTGGGCCTTATGACACAAGAAACACACTTGTGTGGTTTGGCCCCTCCTCCTTCTCCTCCTTCTGCCACACCTCCAGCACCACAGCCACAGCCTGGAAGGAAGCGTGGAAGGAAGACCAGAGAGTGATGACCTGGGTTCAGTCTGGTCTGACAGAACATGCAGCCTGTTGTAGTACCACAGCCTGGGAACATCTGCTGCTGTTCCGGGTTTCATGGACTTCAGGACCAGACTTCTCTCCCTAAGACATGTTCTTCTCAGGCCACCAAGTTTTGCGTTTAAATAGTTGATGTGTGCCCTGGGGGCCAAAGGCTTCGTTAATCCCCCCAGTTTCTACATCGCTGCCTCCCTCTTTATCTGTTACTGACACCTAAATAAAGGGTTTTTTTTGTTGGAAGAAATACGTGCGTATGTGTTTTACTTCAAAAAGGCCAGTTTATTTGTGAGCAGGCAGGTACATTTCAAAAATAAAAAGTGACATGAATAACAAGGGGTACCAACACTAAACAACCTCCTGTAGATTAAAAAAGAAAACCTAAAAAATAAAATAATGTTGTTGTGGTAAGTTTACACACAAAACACACCCCAAAAAATGGAAAGATGAGCAAACTGTCAAAAAAGGAGATGTTTAGGCAAAAATAATGCAGCCAAAAAAGAATAAACAAAATATAAAATTGTGTAGATGTGACGAAATCAAAAATTGTATTGCCGAAATGAGTAAAAAAGAGTCAGGAAATACACTCAAGAAGTGTGTGTGACTATGAGCATCTAAATAAGTTTCTTCTTGCAGCATTGTAAAGAATAAGAGAATGCACTTCATGAAAGAATTTTTAACATTGCAGCGTGACGAATGTGCTATATATCGATTACGAGCAGTAGTTTTACCTGAACGAGCGCTTCCGTGTCAGAATTTGAATGTGAGCATGCATGGCACCTTGTCCGTCGGAGTAGGCTACACATGAGCGGAGTATGTCCGATCGAAGCATTTTGACGGAAAATATTTCCGGCAAGTTGGAAAAGTTGGTCTGACGGATATTCCGACGGAAACAGTCCGATGCAGACCACACACAGTCGGAATATCCGACAAAACGCTCCGATCGGAAACATTCCGACGGAATCTCTGACCGTGTGTACAAGGGCTTTGTGTTTGTTTGGGATTCTCAATTAACTTTATATAATTGGATTCCAAGTCTGCCCCCCCCCCCCTCCACAGTTTAAGGGTGTCTCTAATTTGTAAAGTGCTGCTGAACTGGAGATAGTGTGCCATTGAAAATTTTAGTGACCAATTAAAAATCTGTATTCAGTACCTCGCTTTTACTTGTGTTTATACAACCATGGGTGGAAGGAAAGAAAGTTGCTTGATTTCACCCCTCAACACGGTGTTAATAGAGGAATGCCTCCCCCTTCTCCATTGTATTCTGCCAGCGTAGAATGCTGGAAGCATTCCTGGCAGGCAGAATACAATGGTTACTGCTACCAGCTATAGCCAATACCAGTGACTGTACGTAGAATACTACGACATGCTGGTTGTCAACCAAAAGTTTCAGTTTTTGTAACCAAATTGTTTTTGTCACCTCTGGCAGTTTACTGCATACTTTTTTATCATTTTAGGTCATTTACAGAACTCAAACTCTCAAATTTCAATAAAAACTGGAAAAATGGGAGTTCTAAAACGTTTGCAGGCCAGTCAAGTTCCTCCACCTCATCCATGTCTTTATGGACCTTGCTTTGTGCACTGGTCCAAATCATTTGGTGGAGGGGGAGGGGGAGTTATGGTGTGGGGTTGTTTATTAGGGGTTGAGCTTGGCCCCCTAGTTACAGTGAAGGGAACCCTTAGACCCCTTTCACACCACGACGCCCATAGTGTCGGCAGTAAAACGCTGCTATTTTTAGCAGAGTTTTAACGTCAGATTTGCGGCGCATTTAGGCCGATAGCGGGGCGCTTTTACCCCCGCTAGCGGGCGAGAAAGGGTTAAAACCATCGGCAATATGCCGCAATAGCAGCGTTTTGCCAGCGGTATTACAGCGCTGCTCCATTGATTTCAATGGGGAGCAGCGGTGGAGGAGCGGTAAACACACCGCTCCTTCACTGCTCCAAAGAAGCTGCTGGCAGGACTTTTCCTGACGTCCTGCCAGCGCTCCGCTGCAGAGTGAAAGCCCTCACTACAGACAATGGTGCAGATGTTTTAGGGTGGATTGCAGGTGCTATCTCTATCGCCTGCAAAACGCCCTTGGTGTGAAAGGGGTCTTAAGGTCTCAGCATACCAAGGCATTTTGGATAATTTCATGCTCCCAACTTTGTGGGAACAGTTTTGGGATGGCCCCTTCCTGTTCCAACATGACTGTGCACCAGTCCACAAACAAAGTCGATAAAGACATGGATGAGCGAGTTTGGGGTGGAGGAAATTTAACTTCTGACTTATAACAACCTGCAACTACTAATTGCTGACCTTTGGCTTGTTTACTGACTACGCTTCTGCTCAATCCTTATCTGCTTATCCACTACTGGACCCCGGCTTGCTCACCTCCTGGTGGGGCGATCATGAGGATCACGGCCTGGTACTAACATGCAGCAAACTTATCTCCACCATCAGGAGCTCTGGTGAACACCGGTTAGTACTTAGACTCCACATCTCAGGTGAGCCTGCATCATCAGACAGGATGACCTGCCTATGTACCTATCTTGCTGGTCGGTGTTAGTCCCGCTACTGTTATAGGAACTGATATTCAATCCTGACCCCCGACTGTGACAGCCAAGCTAGAATTGAGCCACATAGGTTTAGCCTTTTTTTCTTTTTCTCTATTTGTTCTCTATTTGTTACTCAGGAAATGCTATTGTTGATCCATTTCTCCTCAGTGTTCTTTAATTTAGAACATTACACAAAGAGTGCAACTCACTAAAGTTGGCTTTTTTGAAATTTAGAGTTCCAGTGGTACCCTTGTGTCTGTTTTCCTGTCAAACATAATTACACTGTGATAACTATTGCCTATGTTTTCCCTAACTTACATGTCTGGAATGAGCTCTGTGTTATTAGCAATCACAAGATCTAGCAGCATTTTTTCTAATTAGAGTTTCTTCCATTTAACCCATTAAATTATCCCTCTGAGTCAAAATCTTGCAAGCCTTAGTTGAGTGTGCAATACCATTTGTCCAGTCAATGTCTGGATAACTGAAGTCCCCCATAATATTCACAACATTATACTATTTCCCAGTTAATACTGTCCATAAAAGGAGGAGATTTCTCTCCTCTTATTTAATGTTAGGCAGCCTATAGCATACTCCCATAATCACTTTACTATTTGTAGAAGTTGCATGCTGCCCCGGTAATTACATATCTGCTCCATAACCACATTCAATGCAGATATCCTCTCTTACACTGAGTTTCAGATTGCTCTTGACATATATAAATACCTCACCTCTTTTTTAGTATTCCCACAAAGTCAACTTACTCCTTGAATAGCAAAAGTTATAGTTCATTAATTTTATGCCCCACCTAGCCCATTCAACACATACATATATATCAATGAAGGAGACATTTTTTTATAACAAAATACAATTTTTTTTTTAAATTCTGTATTTTTATTTTAATATATTTTTTTTTGACGAACACTTCACACCACGTGATTTGTACATAGAAACCAGGACTTGTGAACAATCCTAGGATACAAGTGTAAGGGCTTACCTAGGTTGGAGTCTATGATGCAGAGACGAATGAATGCTCACCCTTGCAAATACACAAAGCCCATGGTAACAGGATAGTAAGCTACCTGGGCTGTGAATCTGTGCACAGGGGCTTGACAGGAATTTGCCAAAGGATAGTGGAGGTAAAGCTGTAGTCAGGGACTCCAGAAAACAGCATAAATGATAAGCAGAGCCAGTGTCAGAAGCCAGAGTCAGTCTTGGAACTCTGTAACAGGAACACAGAGACAATTAACTGACAAAGTCCTCAGAATGAGGCAGTGTTTTATACATAGCTGATTGGATAAACTGCCTCAGCTGAACCAGGAGTGACAGGTACAATCAGAGTATCGCCCTCAGTACTTCATGCATAACTAGGCGTAGCTGGAAAGCAGGCTGGAAGGAACTGAGGTGTGGCTCAGAGGAAAAGCACTAAACTGGCAATCATGGGTTCAACACTTCCTTGAACCACTTGGAGTATGACCATAGCTGTCTGCCTGCTTGGCACCGTAGGGACTATGACAACAAGCTGGGTAAGCATAAAGTGATTTAAAACCATATGTATATAATTTCCATCAGTGGAGATATCTATTCAAAACCAATTATGTCTTACAGATATTTTTCTGCAATCATTTTCCATAAAATGTGATCTGATCTTCATCTAGATCAGAACAATAAACAAACACAATGCACTTTTTTATGTCTTTATTGAACACAATTATTACACATTCATGGTGCTGGAGGAAAGGTAAGTGAACTTTTGGAGATAGTAGCTGGTCAAACCTCCTTTAACAGCAATGACTTTAAGCAAGCTTTTGGTATCTCTGTATCAGTCCTGTAAAGCATTCAGGATGAATTTTTGACCATCCATTTTTTACAAAATTGCTTTAGCTCAGACACATTTGTAGGATGTCTGGTGTGAACGGCTCTCTTGAAGTCATGGTAAAGTTGCCAGAAAAAAAAATGGTGTTGGGTCCCCCCAAAAATCCATATCAGACCCTTATCTGAGCATGCAACCTGGCAGGCTGCAGGAAAAGAGAGGAGAATGAGAGAGCGGCCCCCCTCCTGAACCGTACCATGCCACATGCCCTCAACATGGGGAGGGTGCTCTGGGGTAGCCCCCCCAAAGCACCTCGTCCCCATCTTGATGGGCAGAAGGGCCTCATCCCCACAACCCTTGCCCGGTGGTTGTGGGGGTCTGCGGGCGGGGAGATTATCGGAATCTGGAAGCCCCCTTTAACAAGAGGACCCCCAGATCCCTCAACCCTGTTTGAATTGGTAATGGGGTACAAATTTACACCTACCATTTCACAAAAAAAAGTGTCAACATTTTTAAAAAGACAAAGCACTGATTATCTGCACTGATGACTTGCACTGATGATTAGCACTGATGACTTGCATTTATGACTAGCACTGTTGACTTGCACTGATGACTAGCACTGATGACTAGAACGGATGATCTGCATTGATGACTAGCACTGATGACTTGCACTAATGATCTGCACTGATGACTAGCACTGATGATCTGCATTGATGACTAGCACTGAGGGCAAGCACTGATGACTAGCATTGATGACTAGCACTGATGACTAGCATTGATAATCTGCACTGATGACTTGCACTGATGGCTATCACTGCTGACTAGCGCCGATGACTAGCACTGATGACTTGCATTGATGGCTAGCACTGATGATCTGCACTGATCACTAGCACTGATGACTTGCACTGACGACTAGCACTGATGATCTGCAATGATGACAAGCACTGATGACAAGCACTGATGAATTGCACTGATGTCTTGCACTGATGACTAACACTGATGATCTTCACTGATGACTTAGACTGATAACTAGCACTGATGATCTGCACTGAAGACTTATAGTAATCACTAGCACTGATGACTTGCAATGAGGATTAGCACTGATGACTAGCACATTTGGGGATACATAGTGTATATGAATAACAAACATACACAAATAAAATAAAGGTTAAACTTTTATTTTTCACTACATTCATTCACTGACAAATGTTCCAATTGTCCATACTGATACAGCAAATCTCCATCCAGGCATTATCCCTCTTCATTTGATCCTTATAATTCAGATCACATTTGTCGTAAAGGACTGAACGCTGCCTCATGAGCCTAATGAGAGCCTCATTGTCAATGGGCCCTCTGTGCATGACCTCCCTGTGGGCTCTGGTAGATATTGTATACAATCAAAATCTAGCATACAGGTCGACGAGTACATACAGAGACACTGGTATACAGGACGTGCTCTGTATGCGCCCCCCCGCCCCAAAGAACCTTGTCCCCATGTTGAGGAGGACAAGGGCCTCTTCCTGACAGGCCTGGCCATTGGTTGTTGGGATCTGCAAACGGGGGGCTTATCAGATTCTGGAAGCCTCCTTTGGCATGATGGGGCATGATGGGTGGTGACGTCATAAGGGGTGTGGCCTCCAGATTACATGACGCGGTGACCCCGCCCCATGCCAATATATTTAGTGGCACAATGCACACCCAGCATTAGAGCAAGAGAGAGCGTTGAGTCAACATCTGAAGAAGAACAGAGGGAGAAGACAGCAGAGAAGACACAGCAAAAGAGCGAGAAGACAGTGGAGAAGACCTGGTAAAAGAACGAGAAGACAGCGGAGAAGACCCGGCAGGGGCAGAAGACAGTGGACAGAGGGAGAAGGACCGGAGAGGGCTAGAAGACATCAGTGGAGAAGACTCGGGAAGGGGAGAGGTAATCAGAAGCAACACCGGAGCTGCCTTAATAAATTACTTTAAAAACCTGTGTACTGCATTTTATTTTTAGGTGAATAGGTAGGGGTACAATGTCTTCTTATAAGCCCCCCACCCGCATCCCCGACAACCAATGGCCAGGGTTGTCGGGAAGAGGCCCTTGTCCTCCTCAACATGGGAACAAGGGGCTTTGGGGTCCAAAGCACCCACCCCCCCATGTTGAGGGTATGCGGCCTGGTATTGTTCAGGAGGGGTGGGGTGCTCGCTCGTCACCACTAGGGATGAGCCGAACACCCCCCTGTTCGGTTCGCACCAGAACCTGCGAACAGACCTAAACTTCGTGTGAACTTTAGAACCCTATACAAGTCTATGGGACTCGAACGTTCACAATCTAAAGTGCTCATTTTAAAGGGTAATATGCAGGTTACTGTCCTAAAAAGTGTTTGGGGACCCGGGTCCTGCCCCAGGGGACATGGATCAATGCAAAAAGAAGTTTTAAAAACGGCCGTTTTTTCAGGAGCAGTGATTTTAATAATGATTAAAGTGAAACAATAAAAGTGTAATATTCCTTTAAATTTCATAGCTGGGGGGTATCTGTAGTATGCCTGTGAAGGGGCGCATGTTTCTGGGGCTTAGAACTGTCCCTGCACAAAGTGTCATTTGTGCAGGAAAAAAAGTCTTTTAAAATCACTTGCGGCTAAATTGTCGGCTCCCCGTAATACAGAGAACATTCAATGAGTGTTCTCTGTATTAGCCGACAATTCATTCATTCATTGATAAAAAAACAAAAAAAAAAAAGCGTGGGGGTTCCCCTAAATTCAATTACCAGGCCCTTCAGGTCTGTCATGGATATTAAGGGAAACCCCGTGTCAAATTTAAAAAAAAATTGACGTGGGGGTCCCCCTAAATATCCATACCAGACCCTTCAGGTCTGATATGGAAATTAAGGGGAACCCCGCATCAAATTAAAAAAAAAAATTGACGTGGGGGTCCCCCTAAAAATCCATATCAGACCCTTTATCCGAGCGGGGGGGCCGCTCTCTCGTGAACCGTACCAGGCCACATACCCTCAACATTGGGAGGATTTCTTATATTAGGAGGGCGGGGCCATCCGTCACCTGACCCCGCCCCCTCTGACGCTGGTGAAGGGAGCCAGGGGTTCCCCAGTGACGTATGGGTCACCGGCTAACCGGCTAATACAGAGAACACTCATTGAATGTTCTCTGTATTACGGGGAGCCGACAATTTAGCCGCAAGTGATTTTAAAAGACTTTTTTTCCTGCACAAATGACACTTTGTGCAGGGACAGTTCTAAGCCCCAGAAACATGCGCCCCTTCACAGGCATACTACAGATACCCCCCAGCTACGAAATTTAAAGGAATATTACACTTTTATTGTTTCACTTTAATCATTATTAAAATCACTGCTCCTGAAAAAACAGCCGTTTTTAAAACTTTTTTTTGCATTGATCCATGTCCCCGGGTCCCCAAACACTTTTTAGGACAGTAACCTGCATATTACCCTTTAAAATGAGCACTTTAGATTTCTCCCATAGACTTGTATAGGGTGTTCCGGCTTTTCGAATTTGCTGCGAACAGCCCAAATTGTTCACTGTTCGCTGAACAGGCGAACAGGCAATGTTCGAGTCGAACATGAGTTCGACTCGAACTCGAAGCTCATCCCTAGTCACCACCCCCTCTCCTGACCTGCCAGGCTGTGTGCTCGGATAAGGGTCTGGTATGGATTTTTGGGGGGACCCCATGCCTTTTTTAGTGTGTGGGTTCCCCTTAAAACCAGGCCAGACCGAAGGGCCTGGTATGGTCTTGGAGGGGGAACCCGTGCCGTTTTTTTTTTATTTGGCGTAGAGTTCCCCTTCAAGATCATAAGAGCACCAGTCACATGCCAAAGTCGTATTAGTTAAGACTGCCATCCGACTTTAATCTGACTTCAGTGATATTCAATGGGCTGAAGTAGGATCAAAGTTTGACCAAAGTAGTCCAGGGATCATTTTCAAAGTTGGACTGACTTGTGTTGGACCAGTTTAGACGTCTCTCATAGGGAAATATTAATTTTCACAGGTCATGTGACATGAGCTCCCAATGTCGTTTGTCGTGTGAACCTGGCCTAAAGTTGATTGATTTCTATGCAGAGCTGCATCAGATTTTGCACTCCCCAGTTTTAGTAAATTAACCCCATTGCAACACCTCCTCATCATATGCTTTAACCACTTACCAACTGCCCGCCGTCGATTAATGGTGGCAGAATAGCACTCCTGCGCAAATTGGCGTAGCTGTACAGCGGGCGCTTTAAGAAATATAGGGGTGCGCACATGCCAGCTGCATCCCCAAGGAGTCGGTGCTTGTGCCCGGCGGCTGCAATCTCTGCCAGGGACCCGCGATCCCTTCTGACAGAGCAAGAATGGGGATTTGAGTGTATAAACACACAAATCCACAAACCGTCAGGGGAGTATATAGGAACAACGATCGGTCTCCTCCCCAAGTCAGTCCCATCCCTCCACACATTATAGCCCTCCTTTATTTTATCCAAAATGAAAAAAAAAAAAAAAAGTTTTGCGTTTAGTTACACTTTAAATAAATGATAGTGACTGATATACAGTAGTATAATAAAACAAAAGTAGACAGACTGTAATGGACCAATACAAAATCAAAATTAAGCTAATGTACTTATTGAAAACAACCCAGACTCTATTTTGTCTCAAAATCATTCAATTATTTTTTTCGTTTTTGTTTTTTGTTTTTTAAATACAGGAAGGGGTCATAGAAAAAGCAGTAGGCAGCTTAGTGTCTTGTCATGTTTAGACATTATCTGTGCAACGTGAAATTATATTGCTTGGTTCTCAATGTCATTTTGCTATAATGCCTATCCTATGACTGCTCAAAGCAAACTTTACAGCAGACTGTCAGCATTAATAAAAATTGCTATAGCTTTGTTTGCTAAGAAGCCTTGGAAAGTTCAAGGATCTCTAAACATTAAAGCAACTGCACAAAAGAGACACATTAACAAAGCAGGCTGGAATGCTTCATTTTTAACATGCATGGAGGGATCACTCATGGCAAATATGTTTAATATTTGACATTAAAAATTTGTTCTTACAGTTATTAAAACTGTGAACAATTAGCACTGTTGACATGACACACTGTTAAACGTCAAAGCTAGCTTTCATGTGTCAGCTAATGATAAGGGAAGATGTTAGAAAGCCAACGGGAACCAATCAAGTTGTGTGAGTATCCTGTTAAAAAGACTTTGAAGACTGCTACTATTTTATCATTCACAATCATGTTGTTTTATGTTTCACCAATCATAACTTTGGTTCAACTTCAAACTAAAAATGAACAAAAATCCTTTGTTCTTTTAGTACAGAACACAATATAACTCCATAATTAGTATGGATAACTTCATTTTTTATATGCCATGAACACCATTTGATAGTAAACAAAAGGAAGATGTTAATTGAGGTTTTTCTTTTAACAGCCATTTCTATTAAAAGGCATGAGAATTCTCTTAACATTTCATTGAAAAATGCTCCCATTTAGAATCAAACAATACATTTATTGTCTCTGATTATAACAACCAATTGCATTTATTTTATTTGTTAGGGTATTGATATATTAAAAGAACTGTCATTTTGGTATAATTAATTGCCCAACTATTAGGGGACTATAGAAGGATTTGTATGGTCTAACCACAAAAAACATGTGGAGCATATGTTGATTGGGCATGTATGATTATTAGCCAGCTCAGATTTGTGGTAAAGCAATCTTAGCTGGGGTCTAGGGCAGTTTAATGTTCTTTGTTTTAATGATTTTTCATGCTATTCTTACTAACCCTAATATAGTAGTGGAATGTAAAAAATATTCAAGTATAATAAAAAGTATAAAATATATAAATATTCAGGTATGTGTTTGGTAACTGGCTAACATCAGGACAGTGCACTAGCTATTCATTAGGAAGCAAATAGAAAGAGACAAGGCAGGTTTTATCTTACAATGAAAATTAGAACGCATTATCCGAGAGACAATAGTCACAAATATTGTTCAGTGGCTGGACAGTATGTACAGTAAGCACTGTGGTTAAGCCACAATATAAGATGAAGTGACAAGGCAGGTTTCATTTTGAAATAAACATTAGAGTCTATTATTATAATAGTCTAATCATGTAAAGACCTCTGCGCTACTAAAATTAACAGTGTATATGTAAACAAAAGGAAATGCTGCAAAATCAAATAGTGATCACAAATCACATAATCACAGAAATAAAAACATGTGCAAAACAATGCAGATAATGCGCATAACCTCAGTAATTAAAATGCCATATCAATAATATGGGTGAGATGATCTATAAATAAAATAATGCACACCTCATAAACAAATTGTAAAGAGTATGCAATGACCATCTAGGCTTGAGTAATATAAAGTGCATCCACTGCAATCAATAGAAAATACTAATCAGTCCATAAAGTGCAAGCCAGCATATAAAGTGCTCAAAAAGTGCATAAAAAGTGCAATTTAACAAAAGTCCAATGCTGTAATTCAAATGAATATATGTGCTCTGTTTCGACAAGATTCCCACTGCCAATCCCTGACTGTAGTTCCACTGGTGTGCTCTCAGTGCTCTTACCTCATGGGCATAAATAAATGCCTTAAGTATATGCCTTAGCCATCTATGGGATTAGGCCCTTGTTGACATAAGTGCAGGTAGGTCAAATGAAGAGGTAAACATCCACTATGAGTTATATGTGGGAGCTTGCGTTTGTTAGCATTATCCACATGTAAAAATGAATGAATCCCCAATAATGTATTACCTAACAAAAAAATGGTTTATTACAACATTAAAATGGCTGCCACCACATATGTTACTTCCGGTGTATGATCTCTACTTTCGGTCTGTAGTAACGACTTCCAGTTCGCAGTGACTACTTCTGGTTGCTTCCTTACGTCCTACGCGTTACATCACGTACCTCGTGACTTCTGAGGAAGTCACGAGGTACGTGGCGTAATGCGTAGGACATAAGGACGCAACCGGAAGTAGTCATGGGTTAAAAGCCACCTCCAGGGTTAAAAACCACCGCAAAGTGCCTCCGCCCATTGGTTTCAATGGGCAGGAGCAGTGGTATACACACTGCTCCTTTCCCGCTCCAAAGATGCTGCTAGCAGGACTTTTTTACCATCCTGCTAGCGCACCGCTCCAGTGTGAAATCCCTCAGGGCTTTCACATTGGAGACGAAGCAGCGGCTGTTTTAGGGTGCTTTGCAGGTGCTATTTTTAGCGATGTAGCACCTGCAATGCGGCCCAGTGTGAAAGGGCTATTAGACACAAAGTAGGTTGTAAAAGCGAATAAACTAATATAATGAATGCTAGAACCCCCCTTATATCATATAACACCCAGCTGCTGTATTAGATATTCCCTTGATACCTATTATAAATATTCCAATATATAGCACTACAGATTAAAATGTGCAAAGCAATAAACCTGTGTATAAATGAAGTGTTACAGTACATTCTATGAATCCTAAACTTGATATAACAACCCCATGTAACTATATACCTTGTGCTAGCATCTTGTGGCCCCTTTACCGTGTCCTGGCACCATATAAGAGTAACTAGAAGAATGAGAATGTTACACAGATTGCATAAGTCCAGTAAGCGTTTTCTTTGTCATGACACAAAAACAGAAAGGTGACTTTTCATGGGCTCAGAACTCCCCCTTTTTGAAGGTGGAGAAATAATATAACATAAAAAGGGTGTCTAAGACAGCAAAATCTAAAATCTAAAAGAATTTATAAGAATGCATAAAAAGATCTAAACTGGGGTATCTAAGATCTTATAGCAATATTATATATCTACAGCAGTGTTTTTCAACCTTTTTCCAATCAGGGCGCTCTTGAAAAGTATTTTTGGTCTTGAGGCACCCCTGTCCAAGGCTTGGTTCACAGTAATGTGTGTCATGGAACACACGCAAAATTGTACTCATTCCTGACACACAGACAAATGCTCTGCTCTTTAGGGGTATCATTAATTCCCCACATATTGGCAAACATGGGGTGCTTTTGGTGCGGTACAAGAAAAGGGTTGGGGACTTCTTTCCCTGCATTTCTACCCTACACACAGCACGTAGCCACACAGATGTGAACCAAGGGCTTGTTCACGTGTCAATTTGGAGGGGTGGTAAAACCACATGCTATACATGATGACATAATAATAATATGGAAGGGTAAGAAGGAATCACTCATCAACTTCCTAGTAGGCCTGAATACCAATAACAGAAATATCCAATTAACATGGGAGATCAGCGATAAGAATATCAAATTTCTAGATTTAGAAATTATACAGAAGGACAACAAAATTTCCTCCCAAACACACTTTAAAGAGGTAGACAGGAACAGTTACCTTCCAATAGGAAGTTGCCATCATAACAACTGGCTGTTCAATATACCCAAAGGACAATTAATGCGAATAAAGCGGAACTGCACTGACGATCACATTTTCAAAGTACAAGCAGAAACCCTGAGATATAAATTCTTGGAAAAAGGATATGACAATAAATTTATCAATAAAAAGATCATGGAAGTTGCGGAGATAGACCGAAAAACACTACTAGAAGATAAACCGAAACATATACCTAAAGACGATGTAGTACCAATTATCCTCGACTATAGTTCCCAATTTAAAGAAGTGGAGAAAATCATCAGATGAAATTGGAATATCTTACTAGCAGACCAACAGCTACAACAGATACTCCCTTCAAAACCCAAATTTATATATAGGCGGGCTCCGACTATTCGAGACAAGCTAGTAAAAAATGTCCCGGATCCCCCTAAAAATAACTTTTCATTCTTTACTGGAAAAGGTTTCTTTCCTTGTAGAAGATGTTATGCTTGTTTAAAAACGGGATGCCAGAATAAGAAACGAAAGGAGTTCACATCTACAACTACTGGAAACACATATGAGATAAGAGATTTTATAAGTTGCAACACTGAGGGAGCGGTCTACGCACTGGAGTGCAATTGCGGCCTCCAGTACGTGGGCCGCACAAAAAGACCCCTTAGAGTTCGTCTGAAGGAACATGTAAAGAACATCTCAAAAGGCTTCAACAAGCACAGTGTATCCAGGCACTTTGCTGCTGTCCACAACAAAGACCCATCCCAACTAAAATTTTGGGGCATAGAACCTTACACCAAACATTGGCGCGGAGGACACAAAGTCAGAACATTAAGCCAATTGGAATCGAAGTGGATTTTCACCTTAGACACTTTTGCCCCTCAAGGGTTAAATATAGAGTTTGACCTGAACTGTTTCATCAGCGATTTTTAATACATACATGTTTTTTCATTAGACTCCTCCCACTAAATTTTAATCATTTTTGCCTCTTATGAGTGCTTTATCTAACCTTTAAAGTCATTATATATTTTTTACATTTTTATATTTATTAATATTTTTAATAATTAATTTGGATAAACCTCTCCTCCTTTAATTATGTGTACACCGATGTACAAACACATTTACACTCTCTCCCCCTAACATAACCGACAGATTTTATATTTATATAAGTGCACATTGACGTAAATTTATTTATACTCTCCTCTCTCAATTCACTTTGGCGCGTTATATTATTCCTATGCTCTATTTTACATACACAAATCTAGTTTTTATCTAATATAGCTTCTATATTTTAATATATTTCTAATTTTTAGGCATGCATATCGATACAAATATACTTTTTATAGTTTTTATATATACCTTGGTGCAGCATACTATTTTTTATATTTTTCATTTCCACATATTTAAAAGGGTATTTTTATATAATATTGTATTTCACTGCACTTTATATGAGCCCAGCGATATATTTCACTCTCCCTCTAACCTGAGCTTGGTGTAATTTAGCTTGATATACCTCCAATTCAATGAATGCTGGTATATTTCCAGCGACATACCTTACCAAAAATGGCCGCCATGGAACTTCCTGTTCCGGTCTACAAGAAAATGGCCACCGTAAGTACGAACAATCAGCATAAAAACACAACTCCTTTCTCTCTATTCATTTCCCTGAAGAAGTCACGTGACGGTGACGAATGCGCAAGGAAGGAAGTGAGAGAGACACTAGGAAGGACATTGGAACGCACCGTTCGTTACTCTGCTTGTTGCTCTATTACTGCAGTTTTTATTCACTCAGAATGTGAGTACCCTGTCACTATACTTAAATAAAATTCAATTGGTTGAAACTACTACACTATGGGACATTATCTCTTTATCTTGTGAGGCATACCTATCCCAGGAACAGGAGCCAGTTACCCACCTATACTATTAAGGCTGTAACCTCACAGCCGTGAGGCATACCTATCCCAGGAACAGGAGCCAGTTACCCACCTATACTATTAAGGCTGTTACCTCACAGCCGTGAGGTAAGGGCACATCCATCCACGTATTGGATAAATAGGAGGATTAAGTCACTGCACATGTATGCCTGCATGGATCACTGAAGTTCAAAGCTAGTGCTTCCCCTTAGAACACAGCACGTCCACAGGACTGAATATCCCAGACTGATTACCAGCACCTTATTTTTATGTGTTTATCATTTCACTTGTGTTGTAATGTTTTTTTGCTGCTAGCACTATTTGCACTTTATAAACACCGCATGGAACATGCATTTTGTTATATTGGATTGATTGTTATCTGTATTTTTTTCACTTGCCACTTTATAAACAGCGCATGGAACATGCATTTTGTTATATTGAATTGATTGATATCTGTGTTTTTTCCACTTGGCATGTCACATGGGATTGTGCTTATGTGATTATTCTCACTGTACACTTTTAGTCATATATTTTGGACTATCACCTTAAGTTATATACTCATTTATTGTCAGCATATTTTATTGCAGTTTTGCACAGCACCCACAATTTGTATGTCTATTGTTTCAGGCATTCATCCATTACTGTGAGTTTTTATTTGTATGGCACTCTATCAGAATCTATATTTGACTGCCACTCTCTAACATTTATTTTAGTTTAGCACGTACCGAACAAGGATTTGTGCACACCCAGACACATATAATTTTACACTAGCACTTTTTGACCTTTACCCTTTTATCCTTTACCTGCATACTCATCTGTTCCCCTTCCCCCTCCCTGCCCTTTCTTCCCCTTCCCCTTTTTCTTTTCTCCTTCCCTCTCTTTCTCCCCCTTCCCCCCCTCCCTCTCCCCTCCTTTCTTGTATTCCCCCATTTGCGCAACACTAAAACCACTTAATCGATATTGCCCAGGGAGCAAGTGAAGCTCCCTTCAGTGTTTGCAGCATCCCTCTATTCCCCTTGTCAAGGTGGTTGGCGCAGAGGTACTTTATACACTAATTGTTTAAAACCACATGGTTGAGCTGTTTTTACCACCTCCAACTTCTCCCCCTTTAGCTACCAAGACAGCAGTTGGTGGTGTACACATGCTGTGGCTGCAGCTGGAAATATATTCTATGTATACTGTGTGCATTGCTCGGTTGCGGTGTGGTGACGTTACATTTACAGGCTTAAAACAGGTGGTGAGGAGGCAACATATTGCCTCTTTACCACATGTCAAATGCCTCTGAAAAGCAATATGAGCATGGATTGCTTTTCAGAAGAGCAGCAGTCCCTACTAGGAATGAGTCCACGGTTTGAGTCGAACAAAGCACCCTCCCCGCGTTGAGGGAATTTTGCCTGGCATGGTTCAGGGGGGGGGGGGCACTCTCTTATTCCCCTGTGGTCTGCCAGGTTTCATGCTCGGCTAAAGGTCTGGTATGGATTTTGGGGGGGACATCCACGCCATTTTTATTTTTTTTTTCCATGGAATTCCCCTTAATATCCATAACAGACCTGAGGGGCTACAATTACTTTTTATGTATATTGCCGGGATCGGACAATACATTACAGCAGCAAGCAATTTTAAAATACATTTTTTCCTTTAGTCTTTAGAAATGTAATTTTACTGTGGTACTGGTATAAACATGGGGAAGATGCACTACTTTACAGGCAGAATAAGGGGATCCCCCATGCATGATATCAAAAGGAATGTTTGATTTTTATTGTTTCACAAAAAAAGTGAAAAAAGTGGTGTTTGGGGACCTGCCATCGCACAAAGTCACGGGGCAGGGAGATTTGCCTGCTACAATCGGACGTGGGTGTACTGCTCTCAGAGTGCCCACAAGTACTTGACTGTGACACACCTAATTCTACACCTTCATTCCTCTCAGTGCAGGTTTCATAGAGGACTGAAGGTCTTGTGGGGTTGGAGATCCCAGCTGATGAGGAGCAAGGAGTTCTTTGGTGTGGGTCTTTAAGGTACGCTTGCCAATGAGCTGCATGGCAGGTCAACATATGTCTAGTCAAGCATGTGGTTCCCAAGCGGCTGATGTTTTGGCCACGTGAGATAAGCTTGAGACATATGTTGTAGATAGCAGCAGTAAGATCTGATGCACTTGTCTCAAAAAAGGCCCACACCAAATAACTTTTGCAATAACGCGCAGAGGCAGCGCCATGCACAGGCAGAGCTCTGAGGTGTGATTCAGTCAGTGTGCTGCCCCTAAGCTGGCCCCTGAAGGGCATCCTGCCTCGTTGAAGATGTGGCTCCTCCTCTCTCCTATCAGGCACCCACGTGGAGTCAGTGACCTCATCATCACCTCCCTCTTCATCACTGGAGCAAACCTGGCAGTATGCTGCAGCTGATGGGACATGACTGCCAGATTGCTGTCCATCTTGAGCATCCCCTCTCTCTGCGCTCACGCTACTGCCTTCCTCTAGCTGGGTATCATCATCAGAGCCTTCAAAACGCTGGGCATCCTCCTGGAGCATGTACCCAACACTGTGGTCAAACAGTTCGAGGGACTCCTCAGGAGGACATGTTGGGTCTAGGGAAGGAGTGACTGATGACATTGAGACGAGGGAAGAGGACGCATTGGCAGCTGCTTTGCTAGTACCCTGAGCCTGGGTGAGAGAGGATGAGGAGGGCTTTGTCATCCACTCTACCAAGTCTTCAGCATGATGCGGCTCAACACGTCCAGCTGCCAAAAATAAGGACAAGCATGTCCCATGGCCACATGCTGATGACGATGCACCACGTCCACGACCAGCACTGTTGTCTCTAGACACAGTGCCTCTCCTTGTTGGCCTTCCAGACATGTAATGTAACATGTAGTAATGATCTGCAGGGAGATGGGAAAACCAGCAATTGGGGAAGCTTTAGGTGCCCACTGAGCAGATGACACAGTACATCGACTGTAATTACTGCAGCTGCCTGCCTGTGTAACATAAACAGAACAACACCAGCAATAAGGGGTAGTTTCAGGTGTATGCTGTGCAGGAGGCACACAAAATCTATTGTAAATGCTGCAGATGCCTGTATTACAGAAAACCAGTAATAAAGGGTAGATACAGGTGTATACTGTGCAGGAGGCATACAACACCCACTGTAACTGATGCAGATGCCTGTATTACAGAACCAGAAAACCAGTAATAAAGGGTAGCTTCAGGTGCATACTGTGAAGGAGGCACACAACACCCACTGTAACTGATGCAGATGCCTGTATTACAGAAACAGAACACCAGTAATAAAGGGTAGCTTCAGGTATATACTGTGCAAGAGGCACACGACACCCACTTTAACTGCTGCAGATGCCTGTATTACAGAAAAAAAAACACCAGCAATAAGGGGTATCTTCAGGTGTATACTGTGCAGGAGGCACACAACACCCACTGTAACTGCTGCAGATGCCTGTATTACAGAAACAGAACACCAGCAATAAGGGGTTGCTTCAGGTGTACACTGTGCAGGAGACACACAACACCCACTGTAACTGATGCAGATGCCTGTATTACAGAAAACCAGTAATAAAGGGTAGCTTCAGGTATATACTGTGCAGGAGGCACACAACACCCACTGTAAGTGATGCAGATGCCTGTATTACAGAAACAGAACACCAGTAATAAAGGGTAGCTTCAGGTATATACTGTGCAAGAGGCACACGACACCCACTGTAACTGCTGCAGATGCCTGTATTACAGAAAAAAAAAACACCAGCAATAAGGGGTAGTTTCAGGTGTATGCTGTGCAGGAGGCACACAAAATCCATTGTAAATGCTGCAGATGCCTGTATTACAGAAAACCAGTAATAAAGGGTAGATACAGGTGTATACTGTGCAGGAGGCACACAACACCCACTGCAACTGATGCAGATGCCTGTATTACAGAAACAGAACACCAGTAATAAAGGGTAGCTTCAGGTATATACTGTGCAAGAGGCACACGACACCCACTTTAACTGCTGCAGATGCCTGTATTACAGGAAAAAAAAACACCAGCAATAAGGGGTAGTTTCAGGTGTATGCTGTGCAGGAGGCACACAAAATCCATTGTAAATGCTGCAGATGCCTGTATTACAGAAAACCAGTAATAAAGGGTAGATACAGGTGTATACTGTGCAGGAGGCACACAACACCCACTGTAACTGATGCAGATGCCTGTATTACAGAACCAGAAAACCAGTAATAAAGGGTAGCTTCAGGTGTACACTGTGCAGGAGGCACACAACACCCACTGTAACTGATGCAGATGCCTGTATTACAGAAAACCAGTAATAAAGGGTAGCTTCAGGTGTATACTGTGCAGGAGGCACACAACACCCACTGTAACTGATGCAGATGCCTGTATTACAGAAACAGAACACCAGTAATAAAGGGTAGCTTCAGGTATATACTGTGCAAGAGGCACACGACACCCACTTTAACTGCTGCAGATGCCTGTATTACAGAAAAAAAAACACCAGCAATAAGGGGTATCTTCAGGTGTATACTGTGCGGGAGGCACACAACACCCACTGTAACTGCTGCAGATGCCTGTATTACAGAAACAGAACACCAGCAATAAGGGGTTGCTTCAGGTGTACACTGTGCAGGAGACACACAACACCCACTGTAACTGATGCAGATGCCTGTATTACAGAAACAGAACACCAGAAATAAAGGGTATCTTCAGGTGTATACTGTGTAGGAGGCACACACCACCCACTGTAACTGATGCAGATGCCTGTATTACAGAAACAGAACACCAGCAATAAAGGGTATCTTCAGGTGTATACTGTGCAGGAGGCACACAACACCCACTGAACAAGCGCTAGGTTCCCAAGCAATAAAGACACTGTCCCTGCATATCGTACTCTTTCCCTGACCGCCGCAACACACTACACAAGGCCACCACGCTGGCGGCCTTATATAGTGTGGGGCATGTACTAAACCCCCTTGAGCTATAATTGGCCATAGGCATCCTGCCTGTCTCCAATTATGGCTCTCCTTGCTGCCGGCGCTGTGATTAGCCGAGCATGCTAGGTCACAGTGCATGCTTGGCCAATCATAAGCCAGCAATGCACTGCGATGGCACAGTGCATTGTGGGCTGTGAGCGCCATATGAATATGGCACGAATGGCCCACAGCGTTCTGGCTTCGCCGAACGGGTGAACAGCCGATGTTCGAGGCGAACATGCGTTCGACAAGAACACCGAGCTCATCCCTATTGGAGATATGGTAAAACTAGGAGAACTAATTAACATATCTTTTTAATTGTTAATTGTACCTTTCTGGTCCCTGGTGGTGTCTCTGCTCCAGCGAACTGTTGAGTACCCTCGTTCACTTGATCCGTTATATCTCCTCCTGGGCCTGATCTGGAAAAGGCCTTGAACAGCTCGGCTTCCTATATTTTACTAGCTGCTAAGAGAGTAATTTCACTGTGTTGGTTATCTCCCTCCCCCCAAACCATGCTCAGTTTCTACAAGCTATTGTTGACATATGTAGACTGGAGCACATGACAGCCATAGCCATGTTAACAGGTTTGACAAGATCTGTGACTGGTGGGATCATTCTGAGTATGGTTCTCCTCCCTGAATCCCTCTTGTACCCCACATACAGCTCCATGTCCTCCTGTCACCATCCACCCTCCATGTCTCTTTGCAGACCTAGTTACACAATGCAGCCCAATGCTTAATACCTTCCAGGTCTATGTTCTTGGTGTACATCCTGCTGACACTCAATTGTCATTGGCTATAATCTTTTCAGTAATTTTGCCTGTTTTATGATCAACATGTTTTTATTCTTTCTTTTTTTCTGTTATGTTTGATTTGTCTGATTTTACTGTGCATAATGTGCTTTATTTATATTCCAACAAATCTTCAATAAAGTAATACAATTTAAAGAAAGTTCACAGTGAAATCTTTGATTGAACTTAGCATGTTTTTGGCCCTTTATTGGAGTGGAGTTTCTGTTAATGACTGAAAAAAAACCAACAGAAAAAACTGACGCTTTTGGTGGAAAATCATTAATATTTGGTGATTTTAAGGCTCCCATATATTTTTTTGCATAATAGGTTTTAACAATATTGCTTTTTTTTTTAAATGTATGTTTATTGAAAAAAAAATTACACAACAGAAAAAATATACTTCTGGTATAAACAATCAATATTGTCATTGCAAATTTAACAACATGTTCCGCCGCAGGCGGGTTACAAAGTATTAAGACACATATAGATCACGGTTAAGGGGGGGGGGGGGGAGGGGATACACCACAGGTTTTAATACAAAAGTTGTATAGATAAAAAATAAGATGTAAGTTGTAAAATAAGTATGGAGTATGAATCCTGAGACAGAACCCTGATATTACATTCCTGGAGGTTTGCATCAATATATCAGGGCGCTGTCTCTGGGTTGAATGGGGAGTTATCCCACCTATCCCATATCTTTGAAAATTTGGGTAAGGAATCCTGGACCAGTGCCATCATGTGTTCCATCCTGCGTATTTGCGCAATGGCGGTGATTAGCTGTGAGTGCATAGGGGGGGTGGGAGACAGCCAGAGGGCAGGTATTATTCTTTTGGCTGCTAAGAGAATAAATGCCATCAGCTTCTCGGTGTGTTTAGATAGAGCCGGAATTGGCAGGCCTAGTAAATAGTGGGTGGGGTTCAATGGGATATCTATCCCTAGCACTGATTGGAATATGGATTGGACCGAGGACCAGAAAGGTGCAATTATTGGACAACTCCAGAAAATATGATAATGGGTGCCGTTATTTCGCGAACACCTCCAGCATAAACTAGATAATGAGGGATCGTATTTATGTAACACTTCCGGGGTTCTGTACCAAAACATCAAAACCTTATAGGCCGTCTCTCTCTGCTCCACGCACCTGGAGACTTTAGAGGATGAAATCCAGATCTCTTGCCATTGAGAGAGGAATAAAGGAGTCGGCAGAATCTTGGCCCATCTCCTCATATAGAGGTGGGAATCTATTGTACCCTGTTTCCCCTAAAATAAGACCTAGCGTGAGTGTCGGTGATGGCTGCAATATAAGCCCTACCCCCAAATAAGCCCCACCCTCTTTCCCCGAAAATAAGCCCTACCCTGAGAATAAGACATAGAGGGACTTTAACTAGGGCTTATTTGGGGGGTAGGGCTTGTATTGCAGCCATCGTCGACAATCACGCTAGGTCTTATTTTAGGGGAAACAGGGTAGGTGACTTTGAATTGTGGAGTATCTTATATATGGAGGATATGAGGCCTTTCTGATAAGGGTCCTGGGTGCACAAAGTCTCAAAGGCATTAGGTTTATCTAAGGTCATAGTAGGTGATTTGGAATGAAAATAGTGTTTGAATTGGAGGTATGAAAAGAAGAGCTGTTTTGGAATGTCATATTTATTTTGAAGCTCTGGGAAGGGCAGAAGTTTACGGGTCATCGGGTGCACTAAGTGGCGAAGTTGGAATATGCCCGATCTAAACCATGGGAACATATTCTTCGCAGAGTGGCTGTCTGGTAGGTCGGGGTTGAAGATAACATTCAACAGGGGTGGGCATGGAGAAGAGAGAGAGAACTTCCTATGACATTTTTTCCATATGGACAAGGTAAATAGCATTGGCCCAAGGTTTATGCGTCTGAGTTGAGCTATGGAAGAGGATAGCTCCGACCACAACATAGAACAGGGATGGACAGGACTGGTAACGCTCATCTCCAGCTCTGACCATCTACTGGTAGCGAAATACGACGACCAGGAGATGGTTGCTAAGAGGTGGGCTGCATAGTAATACTTCACAATGTCAGGTGCTCCCAGTCCTCCATGGGAACGTGGGGCATAGACCACCGTATGAGCAATTATATGCGATTTATTCCCCCAAATGAATTTAGTGAAGGCCCGTTGGATATTTCTGAGTTGTGGCATGGGATAGCGATTGGAAAAGTTTCGAAGAGGTATAGGAATTTAGGAAGTATGGCCATTTTGAGTATGTTAATCCTACCCAGAAGGGACAGAGGGCAATCTATCCATCTACGGAGTAAGCTGTGCGTTTCTGCAATTAGGGAGATAAAATTAGCTGCTTATAGAGAGCGATATGACACGTTAAATGAATGCCAAGGTATTTAAGGGACACATGGCACCAGTGATAGGGAAAATTGTGCTGCAAGGAAGAGAGGAGCGAGGGAGGTATATGGATGGGAAGCACTTCGGTTTTAGTTGTATTAACTTTATACCCCGAGAGTTTGCTGAATGTGTCTAAAAGGGCGTGAAGGTTAGGGAGGGAAATGTGTGGTTTCGTCAGGGTGAGGAGTATATCATCAGCAAAGAGAGACAACTTGTACTCCTTCTGTCTCAGGGAAACTCCGCTTACATCTGGGCTCTCCCGGATGGCTGCAGCTAGAGGCTCAAGGCACAGTATAAACAGTAAGGGGGAGAGGGGACAGCCCTGTCTGGTGCCATTGCTGTGTGTAAATAGTTGAGATACATAAGATGCCAATTGAACCTGGGACATGGGAAGAGAATATAGAGCCTGTAGGGCCGACATAAAGGAACCAGAGAAACCAAAACGCTGAAGCGTGGCAAACATGTAAGGCCAACCAAGCCTGTCGAATGCTTTTTGTGCGAAACAATATTGCTTTAATGACATATGTTTCCATAGTGCTACTCCAATTTTTTCACATGGTTTATCACTAAAAAAGTTAACACACAGTTTGTGGCGCAGGTGTCACTAGTTTATGTTGGGCTCACCACTAATGATGATATGTGACGAATAAACATTGTAGAATAATAACATAATATAATAAAAATGATGATAATAAATAATCATAAAAAATACAAGCTTTTATATACTGAACTAGACTACATACTGTATATATTTAGAGAGAGCCAAGCATAGAATAATAAGACAAAGACCAGAAAATATGCGTTTACCTTTTTTTAACACCTATGCATTTTTTTTTTTTGCGGCAAAGCAATAAAGTTAATTTAACATGGTTTCCTATGGGACACGTTCACCTCTATGCTTTTTTTCGGCTGCTGCATTTTTGGGAAGGGTTATGTACTTTTTAAATGCAAAATGGTGTTTTTTTTTTTCTGTGTTTGTTCAATAGACTTCAAGAGAGAAGCTGTAGAAAAGTGTGTAGAGTGTTTTTACCTCGATTTTACCGCAATTTGCATTTTGCATTTTTTAATCTGCCCAAAAAAAAATTGGCAAAAAAAACCCCATAAACAATACAAAATCCAAATCACGGTAAAATTGCGTGCACCAAAATGCCCCGAGCCTAACATCATATTCAGGGTGTAACATGTTACCAATTTACCCCCCCCCCCATCCCCAACTTTGGCACCATTTTTTTCCAAATATTTGTATTTATTTATTTTGTATTCTTTTTTGGTACTAGTAGTTGCCTTCTATGTAAGACATTTACAAAAGCACCCTATGAGTTGTAGTGTCAGTCTATATCTTTTTTCTGCCATTACATTGTGTAATTTTTGGCATCAGAATAGGCGGTAAAACGTGTAGTTGTGCACATAAATCTCACCACATTCTTGTGGAAATCACATGCATTGTCTGTGCAGTGCGATTTGAGCCATTCATTTTTTTTAGCTCAAACCGTTCTGCATCCACACCAAAATGGTACAGGACCCTTTTTTTGCCACACCTAAATCAGATTGTGTGGGTGTTTACACCTATGCTCGTTCTGGCAATCATGTGATGTGTCATTTTACTGCACCATGGGTTACATTTTATTGGGAATACCCCTGCTGCTAACCACCCCTATGTGTGCAAAACACTACCTAAATTAAAAGTAAATTGTGGGCGCTTAGTACCCTCTAAAAGCCATTGGAATATGATATCCCTTTGTATATGAAAAACATATAATTACTATTTATAGTGCAATCTTTTGTACAACACCACAAATTCTGCTCATGAATTCATTTCCTTTTACTAAAGGAAAATCCACTTTGCACTGCAAGTGCACTTGGAAGTAAAGTCACTGTAGATCAGATGGGGACATGCAAGGAAAATAAAAAAAACAGCATTTTAGCTTGCACATGATTGGATGGTAAAATCAGCAGAGCTTCCACTCATGTCAGATCGACCCCTTAGATTTAGAGTGACTGCACTTTCAAGTGCGCTTGCAGTGCAAAGTGGTTTCGACTTTTCGTAAATAACCCCCATAGTGTCCATAAATCATATAACGTGTCAAATTCCACTTGTTTGCTGGGTGATATATATCCTTATAGATCAACATATGCAAGTCCACTGTAGTGCTCAGTGATTTATTACTGTTGTGCTCCGATCAAGCATAAAAAGTGCTTTGTGATTTAAATCTTCATGATCCTCTCCACCACTGCACACACTGACACTTGCCAGACTTTAAGACCCAATGTTTTGTGGGTCAGCTTGCTCTCAGATACACTCCCCATCAGCTGGGCTTTCTATTCCCCTCTCCTCTCCTAATCTCCTCAAGTCCAGTAAAGTACTCCAAAAAACAAAACAAAAACTCAAACACTCTCCATGGCGTAACCCTGTTTTAATTGTAAAATTCTTAAAGTGGCAAAGATAGGAATAAATGATCCAAATGATCCACATGATCCAGTGCCTGAGTTGGCACCCCGTGATCTTAGCAGTGTTCTTTATGGCCGTCTTCTCCCGCGTGGGGTATCAGCATGCACTTCAACCAGCGGAAACGGAGTAGGAAACCACCTAATCCCACCTCTATACATTTCATCATGATGACATCATCTGGAAGCCCGTGATTCTGGAAATCACACTGTGTTTTGCAAGCTGTTTTGGTGTGTCATTGTTTAACATTGACACTTGCAGATCACATGAACAGACTGTGATTTCAATGCGGTGCTGGAAACGCACAGGATGCACTGCATTTCCCGCATCACATAGGTCTGAACTTAAGCCCACTATTTAGATACCATACCTTTTGTAACAATTTGCTTTGTTCTGATTTCATGCCAAATAAGTACTCAACAAAAAAAATTGCTCATCTGGTAGCAACCAGCTGAACGGCATTCATGTCCGTACAGCAAACATCACATTTTTCCCTGATTCCTCCTAAATAAACCTAGCTTTCTGTCATGGAAAAAAAATAACAGCATTTTTTCAAACTGCAAGGTTTATCAGTTTGTCTGTGTACAAGATGGGCTAATATGTATAGTAAATGTAACTAAAATCCACAAAAGTCCAATCTGTTTATTTATGGCAAAGTATTCTTTAGTCTCTTGCTGCAGCTCAGACCTGGAAAGAACTAGTATTTTTCTTACGCATTGTGTTAATTTTTAATATGATGGCATTCCAGATGGAAGTGTCCTTGAAAGAAAAGGATGCATTCTTGTAAACAATATTATTGCTTTCCGAGCACAGTGATGGTGGCAATGTGTAAGAAAGAGGGCAAAGATAATGTTATTTTGAAGAATATATTTCATACAATTAAATATATTTTAAATAATTTCCCTTAGGAATTTAAAGAATTTGAATTGTGTTATTTTCCACTGACACTATACTAAATTGTAGCAGTAATTCTAATTCTCTGTTTCTCTCATCGTCATTGTACAGTGCTAGTGCAGCAGATGGCAGGTTTCAGGAAACCTCTTACCATGGTTTATATGCAACTCCCCAGTTTATAATTACAAAAAGATGTTTTATAGTCTGTGGTTAATCACAATGATGCCAACTCCACCAGCAACAAAAGATTTAGCTAGTGCATATATTTTGTAACAAACCCCACAGATAACTACTGATTCTTCAGGAAGCTGGGGTAGAAAATAGAAAAGAAAGCCCAAAGACTTTAGCCTCGGAAGGTTTTGCCCCCTTCCTGACCAGGCCATTTTTTGTGATATGGCAATGCATTGCTTTAACTGACAATTGCACGGTCATTACAATGTCCTTTTTTCCCAACAAATAGAGCTTTCTTTTGGTGGTATTTACTCACCTCTGCAGTTTTTATTTTGTGCGCTAAAAACAAAAAAAGAGCTACAATTTTGAAAAAAAAAAACACAATATTTTGTACTTTTTTGCTATAATAAATATCCCAAAATTAAAGAAAAAAAATCTTCATCAGTTTAGGCCGATATGTATTCGTCTACATATTATTGGTAAAAAAAACTTGCAATAAGCATATATTGATTGGTTTACACAAAAGTTCATAGCGTCTATATAATAGGGGATAGATTTATGCTATTTATTATTATTATTATTATTGTTTTTTACTAGTAATGGCGGTGATCTACAACATTGAGGTGGACAGATCAGACACTTTTGACACTATTTTGGGACCAGTGACATTTATACAGTGATCAGAGCTAAAAATAGCCACTGATTACTGTATACATGCCATTGAGAGGGAAGGGGTTAACACTGGGGGGGCAATAAAGGGATTAACTGTGTTCCCTTGGTGTGGTATAACTGTGAGGGGTGGGACTGACTAGGGGAGGAGACCGATTGGTGTTCCTACTTAGTAAGAGCACATGATCTGTCTCTTCTCCCCTGACAGAACCGGGATTTGTGTGTTTGCATCACGGGTGCCCGGCGTGCCCGGCGGTCATCACACTCACTGGACACGTGCATTGGCTCTGGGGACATGCTGCGGGTGCCTGCTAAAGCATCTTAAAGAACCAACCTACAGATGCGATGGATCGTGCAGGGGAGCCAATTTGCAGCAGTATAACTGCAGTGCCTGGTCGGGAAGGGGTTAAGTTAGAATACCCATTTTGCAGCTACAAACACTCATCCAAGATAAGACACCAAAAAAACTCTTCCGAATATCAGTTTTATTTAGAAGAGGATAAAGGAATAATATCTACAACTAAAGGTAAACATTCATAGCCCAATAAATGTAACACTGTTGGGAATAATCAGGACAGAGTACAATATGTGTTAATCTCAGAACGATAATAAGTTCTTAAAAATCCCTGAGACTGATCACCAATCATTAACACCCAAGATGGCCATTTTGTCTGAACAAAGATCATTGGAGGCTCATGTTACTCCCTTGCTCTACCTTAGAACCAACATCAGAATCAAGTAATGTCTGTGCATCGTCAACAAGCAAGTGGCTGTTGCGTTCTTAAATGCAGCTGACTCCTCCATGCATGATGCTGGAACTGTGGCAGGAGTAACTGTGGACAAGGATGCAGAATAAGCCACTCTGGCAGCTGCGGTGGACTGCGCACTAGTGTCAGCTTGGGTCATAGAGGATGAGTATGGTTTAGTAAGCCAGTCCACCACCTCCTCTGCATGGTGTGGCTGGACAGCACGGGCAACCTCACTAAAGAGAGGCAAATGTGCCCTGCCTCAGGACGCCGATGCTGCTGGCCTCCCTCATAGTGGCATGAGAACGGTTGCCTCTCCTTGTTGGCCTACCAGACATGATGGAGGGCTTACTATGCAATATCAGTAGAAACTGAGAAATTTGTGATTAGTGCCCTTTATTGACTGAAAAGTGCTGCTAGGTGCACTTTAAATTGAGGACTGACACTGATAGAAATGTAAAAACTATAAAAAAATAAATAAAAAGGAGGAACACCAGCATTGCAGTCATAAAAACTGTGGCTGACAATTAAAAAAAAGGGGGAGCAGGCAAGGGACAAAAAAAAGACAAAAAAAACCCCACACAGCTTCCAAAAAAAAAAAAGTATCCAGCACTAAATGTTATATAATGCTACAATGCTATAATGCTGTGTTATATAACACACTATGCTGACACTACACTATACTGACACACTATAATAACACTACACTAACACTCTACACTCACAATAAGTGAACACACTAACTTGCCACTCCAACACAGTGCAAAAGCTTTCTATGGAAAGGAACCTGTGTGGGGTGGGACTATGAGCACTTAGCTGTGATTGGAGAAAGTCATCATCACTTTGTCCAATCAGGGCTCTGACAGTGCTCTGTGCCCTAATTGGCGAAGCAGTCAGATCAGGTGCAAGGCTTCACCGAAGTAGGGCTCTAGAATGCACTGTGAAGTATGCAGTGTATTGCGGGGCACTCAGCAATCAAACATCTTGCTCAAACTGTTCACCTAACACTAGACAGTGATGTCAGGGTTGGCCTGACATCACTTATCCTTAAAGAAAATGAGGGACTTCCTTGACTGGAGCTATACTCTATGTTTCCACCCTGTATTCAAACCAATATGTTGCTGAATTTTCAAGCATAGTAAGGCAGGAAACAACCAGATCTGTGGGGCTGGATGAGCAATCTGTGAGAGACCTTTCCGTTCTGTCTGCCATCTGTGCACCTCTAGCATAGTGCACATCCAACAATGCACTATGTGCTTTTGCATTATATGGTGTGCCCTTTGTGTTAGCCCCTATGGAGCGAATTGACTTTATACAGTTTTACTACTGCACTACTACTACTACTACATTGTTTTTTTTCCTATTGCCATATGTGGAGTGTCTTTGAACCCTATTACCATTTGAGCTATGATATATGTCTAAAATTGGAACTCATGACATATTGTACCACTTGGTGACTGCGGACTCTCCAGTACATCTCTTTTTGCTACATTGCCAACAGGACCAAATTTCACAACATCAGAATTTGAGACCTCTGGTGGTGATGTCAGGTGCAGTATGTAGTTCCTCTGTATGCCTTATGTCATGTATGTGACTGGTGTTATGATAGTCTTCTAAAGGATTGGGCCTATTCCCGGTACCCAGCTATCCCCAGGGCCGCTGATAGGGGGGGACCACCAGCCCTCCTGTACTGGGCCCTGCCCTGTAGGGGGGCCCAGAGGCAGAGGGGGGACTCCAACATTATAGGGACTATACTAATCCTGAGCTAGGGTCCCATGTAGTGTGCGTGGGAGGAAGCAGAAAGCAAATTATTTAAACACTTTTGGGAGTAATCTGCAGCCGTATGTCCAGACTATTACATACAGTACATTACACAAGTCCCAGTCTCTTCTATATCAATACACCAGCAATACACCAGCCAGGACTTGTGTAATGTAATTGTCTGGACATACGGCTGCAGATTACTCCCGAAAGTGTTTAAATACTTTGCTTTCTGCTTCCGGCTGTCCAACTTCGTGCCCAGGTGGAAGGAGCAGAGGTTTTAGAGGAGCTCAGCTTCTGGCCGGTCCCCACACTCCCAGACCCAGGAGAAGCACTGCATGAGGACCCCAGATAAAAGAAGCCAGCAGGACCAAGTACTTGTGAAGTCGGGGGATGTTAGGTGGAGGTAGAGACTGGGCCCGGGCTCTGAGCATAAAGTTGGCCATACTGCATACTGCTTTCCCACATATCTAAAATATTGTGGGTATTCACCGTGCCCAGAGTGAAAGTCTTTTCCCTGCTGTACGTTCTATTGCGTTAATATACAGTATTAATGCTGCCACAGTAACCACATGGCTGGAGTGACACATCTCAGGGGCATAATTGCTGTGTATTAGTGAATGCTTGTGTTGGCCACTGAAGAGTCATCCACAGTGGATCACTTTTCAGTGGGTTTTTGCTAGGTGGTGGGGAAGCAATAATTTGCCTCCTGATTTAATCCATTAAAACCTGTAACTGGCTGCAACTACATTCATTGTACACAGTTGCAAGTGGTCCCCTTTAATGGTATGGGTCATTTTGGGATATCAAGTGCCACACGGGAAATAACATTTGTATACCCATTTGCTACCTCCTGACCCCTGCACTCTGTATGCTACATACTCCAGATCCTCTGTATTCTATGTATTACCCAATCCTGACCCCTGAACTAATCAATACCCACTCCTGGCCCCTTTATTCTGTACAGGCATACCCCACTTTTAAGTACACAATGGGGTTTATTTACTAAAGCTGGAAAGTGAAAAATCAGGCTCACTTCTGCATAGAAACCAATGAGCTTCTAACCTCGGCTTGTTCAATTAAGCTTTGGTAATAAAACCTGGAAGCTCATTGGTTTCTATGCAGAAGTGAGCCTGATTTTGCACTTTGCAGCTTTAGTAAATAAACCCCATTGTGTACTTAAAAGTGGGGTATGCCTGTATGTTACATATTCCAAAACCCCTGCATTATATGCATTACCCACTCCTGACCCCTGAACTAATCAATACCCACTCCTGACCCCTTTATTCTGTATGTTATATATTCCAACCCCCTGCATTATATGCATTACTCACTCCTGATCCCTAAAACATGAACATTACCCACTTCTGATTCTTGCATATGTATATTAAACCCTGCATTTCTCCATTGTACACAGTCCATGGGTTAGAGGGAGGGGTGCTCAGGTTCAGTCTTATGTGGGGGGCCCCGCCAGGTAGACTGTACGGGGCCCCATGATTTTTAACAGCGGCCCTGGCTATCCCCATCTGGTCTCTTAGATTTGGACTCCATGCATTATCAAATTAGCAGGTGGTGAGCCAGTATGTGTGTGCCGTATGATCAGCTACTGTGGTGAGCTAAAAATGTTGTAATTTTTAACTGTCAAGTTGTGGATTTTATGTAGTTTTTCTTGTCAAATTTGTTTATTGGTTTTCAAGATAAAATACAGAAGCAGACAATAACCACCAGACTTTTTAGCATAGAGGAGCTTAAGGAAACATTTGGTTACTACAATGCAGAACTGGCCAGCAGGAATCAAGGATGAATGCTAGTGAGTAAAAGCCAGCTTGTTAGTAATTCAGAGATGGCATTCCAGGCGTGCACCGAAGAGGCAAGGGCAGGGCATTGCTTATGGAGCAAACAAGTCTGTATAAATATAGAGAATGATATCAGAAACAGAGGCAGATAGGGTGGAGGGGAGAGGAAGAAGAAAAATAGAAGAAATAGAGGGAGATTGATGTAGAATGGAAGGGTTACTTAAAGAAGAACCTGAAGCTAAGCCTGCATGAGGAGGGATGTGAGGAAGAGCAAAGAGTAAAGTAAGAGTGGAAGATAACTTCAGAGGAGGTAGTGCGACACTAGGTTTCAAGGTACTGAAGGGTAAGGAAAAACAAAAGGAATTACCAAGGCATTAATACAGCATCATTGAAGTCTGGAGGTAAGCAATGCTTAATCCAAGGTTGAAAGGTTTTCTCAAACTATGAAGCTTGTATTTTTCAATGGCTTCCATCTTAGCATGAATTAATCCTGTGTTTAGTTTCAGCTACAACCAAGGATGGGGATTTTCAAGCTTTGGCAATGGTTTGTTTACCAGCTGTTAAGAGCTGTAGGAGGAGGTGGAAACTGACTCTGCGTAACCCCTTCTGGTTTTACATTGAAGAGGGCTGTTGCTGGATCTGGTCGAATAGTGCTTTTGATGTGCTTTTGATGCTATGTCAAAAATGGCCTTCCAAAAGCCTTTGGCTACTGGGCAGTCCTACCACACATGTAGGTGTGTGCCTGGGTCAGAAAGGAAACAGCCACAGAAACACACTGCTGAATAATTGGGGACAAATTATGCAATTCTGGCTGGGGCTAGGTACCAGCAGGCAAGGATATTATAATTTGTTTCCACCACAAGAACATTTGGAGATGAAGATTTGATTGTGGCCCAGATTCCAGACCAATCTGCAATATCAAATGTGCGTACTAAGTTCTGCTCCCATTTAGTGACATATGATGGTGGTCCAGCATAACATTTAACACTCGGCTGTTTGTAGAGAATCCATATAATTTCTCTGATATGAGGGTCATGTTTACAGATAAGTTCAAACTGAGACATCTGGGTCAGTAGAGAACCTGTTTTGAGGTATGACATATAACAATTTTTGTGTAAATTTTGTAAATATTGGAATAACTCAGAATGGTGGAGTCCATAAGTTACGCAAAGGGTGGGAAAGGGGTGGCTTGAAGTTGGGGAGACTAGCTTAGGTAATCATATGAGGTTTGCATTGGACCATGAGTGGGGTTAGGGGAATCCCAGGCTGGATAGAAAGATGGATTTCTGAGAAAAGAAAGGCGTGGGTTGTGGGGTGATTGAAGACCATAGGTGAATTTGAGTATAGATACATGCTTAGCAATGCTGATCCATAACATATTGGCCACTAAGATGGGATCACAATCAACCGATTCAATAGCCACCCATAATGTTTTTTCATTAATTGCATGATATTTAGGGAGGTTAGCGAGATGTGCTGTGTAATACTAGGTAGCTAGATTAGACAAACACAGACCGCCACAAAGTTTAGAGAGCTAAAGCATGGATTTTGGGATGTGGGGTCTAGCATTATCCCAGACAAAGGTCATAATTCTACGTTGTATTACACATAAGAAATAAGACAATACAGGGACGTGAGTTATACCCCCAGGTAAGGGAGGCTATGTGGTGCCCATGTAAAAGGCATTGTTAGTTTGGCTTCTTAAAGTTCTGATGGGGACAAAGAGATATTCAGAGCCATAGATTTCTGAAGGTTTACATGTAAGCCCGAGACGCAAGCAAAACAGTCTAAAGCCTCATACACACGATCGGACTTTGTACAAACTATCCCATGGACTTTTGTACAAAGGGCGTTGGCCCTGAACTTGTATTGCATACACACGATCAGACTTTTAGGAAACAAACGCGATCGTAGTGACGTTACAATATACTGATGACACTTCAAAAGAGGATGTTCAATTTTCTGGCATCCCCCTTCGGGCTCCTTCTGCTAATTATGAGTTAGTAGATGTTTGGTCAGTGCTGATTCACGGTTTTCCGCTCCGTGCGTTACTTGTGCATTTCTGACCGTTCGTTGGGCAACCAGCCATTTTGCGCAATCCTAGGAGAGAGCGCTCTATTTGGGCTTGGAGCTGCTGCTGTGACTCTAACCCGGTCCAGGAATAATCGGAGTAGCAGGATGAGGAGTGCTTGGGCCAAAACTTGGCTACTTAACTGTGACGAATTTAGCCATGTGCCCTTGCTGCGTGAGCTGCAGGAGAATAATCCAAATGATTATAGTAATTATCTCCGGATGACGGACGCCTGCTTTCAGCAACTATTGTCCTTGCTGTCCCCCCTATATCATGAAGCAGGACACCGGCATGAGGGCTGCTATTCCAGCAGAGCAAAGGTTCATAGCCACCTTGCGTTATTTTGCGACAGGGAGGACATGTAGTGCCATCATCCAAGTCCTGCAGAAGGACTATATTTGTGTAAGTTTTTTGCTTTAATATCACCTTCAACTTGTTTTCGAATGTATTTTATATTTTTTGTATTCCATCCTTCCCATTTTTGTAATATGCTTAGAATGAATGTCCTCTTTGTCCTAATGCATGCTGTAACCTTTTTCGTGGCCCCAGCATGCTACCCTGGGCCCATACATACCTAGCCTAGTACTTAATACTGTATTTTTTATGCTTTATTTTTATGTTTACCCTAAACACCCCCTAAAATGTGTCCCAATCTTATTCCTGTCCTTAAATTCATGCAGAGTGCAAGAGTCCCTTTTTTTTCCTGGGTTTTTAACGTCATCATAACAAATAATCATAATTAACAAGCATTGTTATTATTTTGTATGATGTGTGTCAAAATGTGTATAGATTTGGACAATGTGCATTGTTATTTTTGGATTATGCCACTTCTTACCTGTCCACTGGCCTGCCAATATTGTAAAGATGGATGGGCTACTCCCGATTCCGGCGCCACATGAGGAGGATGTGATCCTCCTCGACTCCCTCTACACTCCCCACAGAACCGGCGACGGATATCCACACACACCTCGGGGAGACCCCCCACTACACCCGCTGACTGGTGAGCATCCATGAATCGCTTTGTGGGGTGATCCTACGCTAAAGCAGCCTCTTCCGTGCTGTCTCCGGTGTGAGTGACACACATGGCCAACATGGCGGCCACGCCATCCACAGCGGAGCACAAGCAGCCACACACAGAGCCTCCTGCAGCCCCGGGGACATCACTAGCCGATCCAGCCTCTCCCGAGGGCATAGCTCAAGCTGTGGTAAAGCTGCTGGGACCGACATTAGCTGCCACAGTAGACGCAGACGTACACAGAGGGCTGGAACAGCTGCACCTTGAAGTGTAAGCCCAGGCACAGAGCCTGACACACACAGATGAGCGGATCTCCTCTCTGGAGGACGAGGCTGCTGCCACTTCTGTGACATTGGCACGTATAGCTACCACACACAATGAGATTTGGGAGAAACTCGATGATTTGGAAAATTGCTCGAGGAGAAACAATCTACGGATTATAGGTCTCCCGGAATTGGTCACCACTGCCCAGCTCACTAACATCTGCGTTAAACTATCCCCAAGCAACTGAGCCTTCGCATACCATGCACGATCGAAAAAGCACATCGCATTGGGCAATACTCGAAATCACGCGCCAAACCCCGCCATGTTATTGTTAAATACCTGAACTATGCAGACAAAAATGCCATCATGCAAAATTTTCGCCGCACGCGTTCACTGACAGTCAACGGTACAAAACTACTACTATTTGTGGACTATTCAAATGAAGTGATGAATAGATGCAAAGCTTTTTCACCGGTATTGATACAGGAATAGTGGTGCGCTGTACTAGAGGATATGTAAATTTAAAACAGTTGTGTATTGTGTAAACTTGTATAAATAAAATTCAAATAAAACCAACGAGGGTGAATATAATAAATGGAAGGAGCGTATATGCAGGTAAGTGGATGATGGCTAGTAATACATCAAATATATAACAGAGACCTAATTTGTCCTATCATTTGCCCCTAGACCTCTCTGGAACGGATCCATCCCCTCATGCTTTGGGCTCCGACCCTGTCCCCCAGATGGACCCCCTTATCTCACTGGGACGGATATCTCTTTAACTCCTTGTTGCGGACCATACCAAACCCTTCTTATGCTCCTCTCAGTCTCTACTCCCCCTCTCTCTCTCACTCTTGGTAGTTGACCTGTATCTAGCAGTCTGTACCTATACATCTCACACTTTTATGGTCTTTTCAGTTTAGGAATGTTTACATGCACAGCCTTACTGAACTCATTGCATGTTTAATTTGAAATTTTGTTGGCATCTTACTCCTCCAATTGTTGGGGATCTCTCTGTACGTCTGTACTTTTGTGCCTACTATTTCTTTTCAATAAAAATTGTTAAAAAAAAAAAAAATATATATAACAGAGATAAAATTTAATAATCATATGATGCCATGGATCAGTGATTTAGCATACACATCAATACACAGAGATAAAAATAATTCGTAACAATTGATGATATTATAATAGAAGATGCAACAGTTAATAGAAAAACGTAATAAATAACGTAAAAAAGTAAAAATAAGTTAAAAAATAAACGACAAGGTGCAATAGTGCTGAGGGCTGAATTCAAGTGAAAAAAATAAAGTTCAAACAATCGTCTAAATTGACGGAAAATTATTTATATCAAATGTCCATATAGAGGTGCATATAGTGAAGTAAAGTGCTAACTATACAAAGCCGCATAAAGTGCAAATAAGTTGTGTAGCGACTATAACATAAGTCGCATAAAGCATAAGTGAACTTCGAATCAAAAAATCGCATAAAGTAAACTACAGGTGTAAATAACGTGCTGAGTGTTCTTCAGTACAATAGGTGATGGTTAGGGTGATCCAACGGAGTTCAGTGTGATCCTAAGTGGTCAATTTATGGATGTCCCCTTACCTTACTGCTGTAAGGTTACAGCATATATTAAGTATGTCTTTAGGTGTTCCTGGAGGTCTTTCCCTTTATGGATCCTAATATGGCAATTCCTGTTTGGCGTCCCTCTCCTACTCCCTATATGGTGCGTGGCCTCTTTAAGAGTCACTTTGGGATGTTCGCCGGTAGGTAGTCTCATGCCGACTATATAGGATTAAAGCATAAAGGAAGGATGCCCCATAGTGTAGTATTTTAAAAAAGTGCAATATTTATTAAAGAAAATAGATTTCAGGTACTCACAAACATAGGATGACAAAAAGCAATGTAAAAACGAGCAGCGAGCTCGACCAACGTCACTTCTGGTAGCGGTAATTCCCAAGTGACGTTGGTTTTATTAGAAATTTATTTATACAAGTTTACACAATACACACCTATTTTAAATTTACATATCCTCTAGTACAGCGCACCACTATTCCTGTATCAATCTTTCTCTTCGGGTTCAGACATTTCCCTACAGTGAGTGCAGCAGTACCCCATTCCACCAATAATAATATTTTTCCCATTTTGGCGCAGGAATATCTTTTTGTTCTGTTTTTTTCACCGGTATGCTCCATTCTACACAACAACCAAATTAAATTCACCTTGGTATACCCGGCCACCCTCCACATCCAAACGTATGAAGGAGACCAACTCCCATACAAACGTATCCGTGTCACTCCGAAAGATGACTGCACAGGCCACCGCTGACACAATACCGTAGTGACCGTACACATGACGTTAGACTCAAAACCTATAGCTATCACCAACATATATGCCCCCAACTCGCCTGATACTTCTTTCTTCCAAGACATGGTCCAGTGGATTCTTACCGCACCCGAAACAATGCAATTAGTAGGCGGAGATTTTAACTCAGTCATGTCTAACTTAGAAGACCACACAAAAGGCCAACACATCGTACAAATAACTTGGCTCCCCTAATACCCCCCCCCCCCCCATCTTGCACAAGCCATTACTTCCATGCACTACGTAGATACTTGCCGTCTACAACACCCGACTAATCAAGAGTATACCTTTTTTTTCCCCCCGCACAAATCCTTCTCCAGCATTGACTATTTCTTTGCCTCCCCTGCACTAATACCCTCCCTGTGTGACTCGGAGATTCTAGATGCAAGGCTCTTGGATCAAAGCCCCGTACTAGTACATATGACCCAGTCCACACCTTCCTCTCCCTCACCATCATGGCGCTTCCCCTCATATCTGATAGATAACGAAGACTTTAAACACACGTTATGCGAAGCCTGGAACGAATATGTCTCCACTAACGGGGCACACATCACCGAACCAAACCTGTTCTGGGAGGCTGGTAAGGCTTTCCTGAGAGGGAGAATCATATCTTACACCTCCCAATTCAAGAAACACAACAGGCAGCACTATAACCAAGCTAGTGAAGCTTTACACACAGCCCACGAATGCCTACTTCTAAGCCGCACACCTGATAATATCCACAGTTGGCAGCAGGCTAAAAGCTCATTTGACCTCTGGGCAGAACAACAAGAAACTTCTAAATTGTCCTACACTAAATTACACTATCACAGGTTTGGCAACAAAGCAGGTAAATTACTGGTGAAATTGTGTTCTGGACCCAGATGACCCACTCGTGTCTCTACCATGAGAGATACGGATGGATCCCTGACCACATTAACCAACAAAATCAGCAGTCTGCTTACTAAATACTATACAGACCTATACACAGCAGACCCCACAGACCAAACTGCGGCCTTATTTTCCAGAGTATGTTTACCCAAACTTCAGAATACACACTTAGATGAACTAAACGCCCCTATTACAGTGGAAGATATTAGACGAACAATCCAAACTATGCCATTCGCTAAAGCCCAAGGGCCAGACAGATATGCGGCCGAATTTTACAAATTGACCATTGACTTTATTCCCGACTCACTTAAACATGTGTATGCAGGCATCTGGAATGGAGGGCCCTATCTGCCTACTGGGACACAGGCATATATCAAATTGATATCCAAGAAGGGGAAAGACCCCCTACTGCCAGGCTCCTACTGCCCAATATCCTTAACCACTTGCTTACTGGGCACTTAAACCCCCCTCCTGCCCAGACCAATTTTCAGCTTTCAGCGCTGATGCACTTTGAATAACAATTGCGCGGGCATACAACACTGTACCCAAATGAAATTTTTATCATTATTTTCCCACAAATAGAGCTTTCTTTTGGTGGTATTTAATTACAGCTGGGAGTTTTATTTTTTGCTAAACAAACAAAAAAAGATGCAAAAAAAAAAATCATGTTTAATAGTTTGTTATAAAATTTTGCAAACAGGTAATTTTTCTCCTTCATTGAAGTGCGCTGATGAGGCGGCACTGATAGGCTGCACTGGTGGGCACTGATAGGCTGCACTGGTGGGCACTGATAGGCTGCACTGGTGGGCACTGATAGGCATAGTTAAGGTGGCACCAATAGGCACAGATAAGGTGGCACCGATAGGCACAGATAAGGTAGTACTGATGGGCACAGATAAGGCGGCACTGATGGGCACAGATGGGCACAGATAAGATGGCACGGATGGGTGGCACGGATGGGTGGCACTAAGGGGCACTGATAGGTACCACTGATAGATGGGACTGATGGGCACTGATAGGTGGCACTGATAGGTGGCTCTGATAGGTGGCACTGCTGGGCACTGATGGGCGGCACTGATGGGCACTGATGGGCACTGGTAGATGACACTGATGGGCACGGATATGTGGCACTGGGGTGCAGCACCGTTGTTGAGGCAGATTGCAGGCACTGATGGGTGGCACTGTGGGCACTGCTGGGTGGCACTGACGGGGGCACTTATTTATTGATGAGGTGGCACTGGCAGGGGGCAGGTGGGCACTGGCAGTGCTGGCCGTGATCGGGACTGATGTCCGCCGGTGATCAGCTCTTTCTTTTTCTCCTCACGCTGTCAGCGTGAGGAGAAATAATAGCCGATTACCGGCTCCGTTGTATCACATGATCAGCTGTCATTGGCTGACAGCTGATCACGTGGTAAGGGGTCGGGATCGACCCCTTGCTCGGATCCATGATCAGGCGAGTCTCATAGACTCGCCGATCACAGAGCGCGCCGCGTGCGGCCCTCAGGGGGCACGTAGGCCGCTCGTGCACGGGACGAAGTCAATAGACGTAGTCCCGGCAAAGGAGGTCCGCGCTGTAGCCGTCATTTGGCTATAGCACGGATCTCAACTGGTTAATAAATGTGGATGTCAAAATCTTGTCCAAAATAGTAGCATTGCGTTTAGCCCTTCTACTCCCCTTCCTGCTTCATTCAGCCCAATCCGGCTTCGTTACAGGCCGATCAGCCTAATGGACCTAAATGACACTAAAACACACCCGGACCAAGATGTCACAATTATATCACTAGACGCAGAAAAATCTTTGACAGCGTCAGTTTGTCCTGGATACTTAGAGTAATGGGGTTTCTCCAACAAATGTATGCATCTCCGATGGCACGCCTTGTCACGCCTGACTTTATATCTGGATCAATACCCTTAACTAAGGGAACTAGGCAGGGATGCCCACTGTCACCCCTACTGTTCAATTTAGCCATTGAGCCCCTGTCTAGAATACTTAAGTCACGAGATGGGGTCAGTGGGATTACAATAGGAAACCAGGTCTTACACTCTGTTTTATTTGCAGATGACATACTGCTGTTTTCCACTGATCCCCCTCTCTAACTTTGGCAACTTAAAAGAGCTTTTTGCGCCTTTCAAATGAGCTTGGGCTTTTGAATAAACTTTGACAAAAGTGAAATCTTACCCCTCCACCCAAGGCTAGCTCTTAAGTGGAAACATCTATCTCCATTCACCCTAGCGACATGTTCTATTACATATTTGGGAATACATATAGGCCGTGAACCCTCCTCTTTGTATGTGCTCAACTATCCCCCTTTAATAACCAAAATTGTTCAGGAATTAGAGATCTGGGCGACCCTCCCCCTCTCACTCTTCAGGAGATGCCACTTATTTAAAATGGTTTCCTTTGCACGGTTACTCTACCCAATGCAGACCATACCCCTACTACTGAAGCACTCAGATATACAAAAGATTCACAAGGCAGTATCTGCTTTCCTATGGTCTCACAAAAAAGCAGGCATTGCTCTGCATAAATTGAGCCTCCTGAAGTCCGAGGGCGGTGCGAGTCTACCAAATATTCGCTTTTATAATCTTGTATGTCTACATAGACAGGGACTAGACTGGATAACGGGAAAATCCAAATACTGCAATACACTTCTCGAAGGGGTAATGGCCTCTCCATACACCCTAGCAACTATCCTACACTCCAATCATAATGCCTTACCACCTCATCTTAAGTCAAATGTACTTATCAGAGACACTATCATTGCTTGGAGAGAAATACGTAAACTATTGGGGCTACCATCGAATATCTCTAGACACTTGCCAATCCAAGGAAACCCTATGTTTCTCCCATCTACCCTGCATAAAGCATTTGACCAATGGAAAGAAAATGGCCTCACATCAGTTACATCCATATATCAAGGCAGACCGGGAGAATTCAAACCCTTCTCGTCTCTATCATGAGAATTCTCCCTTCCACCAGCACACATCTTCTACTATCACCAATTAACTGACTATTTGAGATCCTGCGGTGGACCCAAATCTGACCCCTTCCAGAAGTCATTCATAGACACGGTGCTACAGACGGAGGAGTATTCCATCACCAATCTATACTCCGACCTTATCCAACACCAATCTGAGAAGTATCATCTCAAACCGTTCCAAACATGGTCTGTCCTTCTTGGCGAAGATGACCTACCGGGAAAAATACTGGAAGGATACAGACACATTCACAAACTCACTCAGAAACATGGCGTGAAACCCAATTAAAAATAATTCACAGAGCCTACTACCCATTTTACATCGACAAAGATAACGCAAGTCTAAAACAATGCCCTTGGTGCTCTATACCCCTTCCCACTCTGCCCCACCGTTTCTGGGACTGCCCAACGATTGGCAGATACTGGTACTTGGTTATATCCTACGTTGGTAGTATTACTAAAAAGCAGACCCCGAAGGACCAGCTTTTATGTCTATTTGGATATGCACCCCAACTATCTCCCTCAATGATTAAGAGACCTGCACATATTCCACAATGGGCACACCTTACCCTTCTTGTAGCTTGCAGAATGATTATGACCTACTAGATCTCCAAAGACCCACCTACTCTACCCACAGTGCAAAGAGCAATGGAATCGCTCTTTTATATGGAAAGACTGGACACCATCACAAGGAACTTTTGCCCTACTTCTCGCTTTTTTGCACGATGGCGCAAATACATGGAGGCCACACTAACTCAGACAGACATGCAAATGGTCATGAACCCATTCCATTACACAGCCTGGTACCTGAAAGGAAATCTTGCTGGGTCACTAGGTAATCTTAAGCTGTTAGCTCAATGTGATTCTTCAGCCTATCAGCTGCCATGAGCCTCCAGCGACTACTTTGGCACCTTGACTTCCAGGATTCTACCTCTGGCCTTGCTCCCACTCCCGAGAGAAAAATGTTATGAGCTGTTGTTACTATGCATAAAACATGTTGTTTAATCGAACTCGTATAGATTACAAAGACCCATTTGGTCACCCCCACATTAAACAAAAATCCACACTCTACCTAAGCAATGTTTTCCTCTACATTACTCAATGTATGTGCAAATGTACTAATCTGTTTCAGTGATACGATATTCTATGTGTTTATGTATATAAGTATGCAAAAGCCAATAAAAAAAAAAGATGGATTGGCTGGTCAAATTAAACTTACATTTTAATGCATTTAGCTCTCATGGAAGTGTAGAGGTTTACTTGTCCAAAACATCTACCCATTCAACTCCCCCCCAACATTTTTATAATGTGCCACCAGAGGGGGTGAGGGAGCATATCATTCTAACTTATCCTTTTTTTTGTAACTACACATTTAAATGTTATCATAGTATGTTACCCCACAATGTTTGTGTCAAATATAGTTGCAATTTTATGTGCCCAAGTATTATTTTTTTTCTTTGTTTGACTCCACAGTTTCCTTCAAACACCAAGCAATGGCAGGATATGGCAGCCCAGTTTGCCAATTTATGGAATTTCCCCAACTGTGGAGGTGCCATTGATGGCAAGCATGTGAGGATAGCCCCGCCATTAAACTCAGAATCCTATTATTTTTATTATAAAGGGTTTTGCAGCATAGTTCTGCTTGCTGTGGTGTCAGCCAACTATGAGTTTATGTACGTTGATGTTGGTATGAATGGCCGCCACTCTGATGAAGGTGTGATGATGCATACAGAATTTTATGAGCAGCTACAGAAAGGGACCTTACATTTGTCACATGCTCAGGACAATATTGAGGTGCTAAATTTGGTGTCTGTGGCAGATGAGGCCTTTTCTTTGGGGGTACTTATTCTAAAACCCTTTTCAATGAGGAACCTCACCCCAGAACAAAAAACTTTCAATTATCGCCTCTCTTGTGCCCAAAGGGTTGTTGAAAATGCCTTTGGCATGCTTTTGAGTAGATTTAGGCTCTTTTTAATTGCCATAAACTTGGCAGAGTATAAAATTAACCATGTGGTGTTATGCTGCTGCATCCTCCATAATTTTTTAAGGAGGAATGCTTCCAGCTACATTGCCTCAGGGCAAAATGATAAGACTTTTTCCCGACCAGCTGAAGAGGCTGTGATGCCAGCTCTGGAAAGTGCACATGCTGGTTTGGGCTCTCAGAATGCCCGTCTTGTCCATGAACAATATATAGACTAATTTGTTGGTAGAGGGGCAGTGCCTTGGCAGCAACATGTACTTGCTAATTTGTAAATATTTGACTTATTCATAAAATACTATTTCATTTGAACTACTGTTGTCCGTGTTTACTATGTTTGTAATTTTGTAGTCTTGATCTTTGCCATTTTTGCCACTAGTTCAAACCAACCTGATGTGCAACATGAGGTGACAATGTTGCTTTGAGCTAACTACAGGCATACCCCACTTTTAAGTACACAATGGGGTTTATTTACTAGAGCTGGAAAGTGAAAAATCAGGCTCCCTTCTGCATAGAAACCAATGAGCTTCTAACCCCATATTGTTCAATTAAGCTTTGGTAATAAAACCTGGAAGCTCATTGGTTTCTATGCAGAAGTATATTGAATTTGCACTTTCCAGCTTTAGTAAATATTGTATTATGTTGTGCTGTGTCTCGGCCACACACATTTTAGAGCACACTGTCAATGTAACTACAACAACTTAACAAATATACTGGTATTGAGCATTGAAACAAGAAGCCACACATTGTTTTTAGTTCAAAAATTTTAATCTGCGCACATTCACATGTGCATTTTTAAAATATTTATTTATTTATTTATTTATTTAAGAAACAGGCATGTTTTTAAACATAACTTACATAACTCTGGAATTTACAAAGTTCAACATCTAAAAACTGTAGGCAAATATCACACATATTATTTTTTTTTTTGGTCATCAAAATATTTTTTTTGTTTTCCCATCAAAATATATATTTTTTGAGAAAAATAAGCATGTTTAAAAACATAACGTACACAACTATGGAACTTACAAAGTTCAACGTATACACCTTGAAGGCAATATCAGGCATTATAGTGTCAAACATTTCTTGATATTGCCTTCATCAGATGGGGTGATGTCACCCCTGTAAAAGCCAAATTTTGAAGATGCACACTAATTGGGAGTCCAAATGGGTAATGTCAACATGTGATATCTCCCATCATGGGGGATCAATGGATGTGTTTTGTGGGTGCAACTAGCGTTATGAAGAAGGATTTGAGGAAGGGGTTGTACCCACAAAACGCATACATTGAGATCCCATGATGGCAGATAGCACATGTTGGCACACCATGTGCATCTTCAAAATTTGGCTTTTAAAACTTAAACAAAAAAAAAATTTAAATTGGGATGTGGACATCATCATGCAGCAGGAAATGAAGAACATGATATATATTTTGGGGAGAATCGAATCCCTGTTTCTGTTAAAAAAAAAAATATATATATATATATATATATATATATATATTTTTTTTTTTAGCAGAAACAGGGATTCGATTCTCCCCAAAATATCTATCATGTTCTTCATTTCCTGCTGCATGATGTCCAGGTGATTGCGCATGGCATCAATCTCCCCATTATAGGCCATGATCTGGCCAATGAGCCTTTGTGCGCTGTCCATAGTAAAAGGTTCTGCTGCCTGTTCCACAACCAGCACATCACCTAAAAATGGGTTAAAAAAACATGTATTTATAAATATGCAGGCAAACATAGATTACCTGAAGTTGGGGTGTCAGACACTCAGCTGATGGGGTGCACATCTCTCCCACTTCCTCCACCTCTCTTTCCACCACATCCGCGGGGATGCTGGGGCTAATTTGCCATTCAGGCTGGTGAGGTCGGTGGTCCCTGGGATCCTGTTGTCTGAATCTTTTCTCCCCTATGAGAATGAAACAAAAGGTATACTTAGCACACTGATATTTGTGACCAGAAATAGGAATATGAAACATTGCTTTAAAGTGGTGTAAAATTGTCTGTTTATGAAGAGATCCAACTTGAAGACATGATTAAAATTCCCTTTTAACCAAACTGAAATACTTACCTTTTTTGTTCAAGTTTCTCTGATGTCCCACATTAGTGCTCCTGAGTCCAGATGTGTAAACAGCTGCTGAGTGTCCTCTCCTTACTGAATCTATTTAGCAATTAATTCAAATTTCAAAGTCACCTAGATAACAATGTCTTAAACTTCATTCAGTCAGACAAATCATCATGACCAAAACATAGTCAAAACTCTATATCAGCTAAAGACATCGTATTTATTGGCAAACGATCGATGTTCCCTATGAACGGTGTTTCCTACCTACGAACGATTAATTACAACAGTAAACAAAAGCACATGGAGCAGCATACAAGTTAATAATCATAATAGGAACACAAGACAAGTACTTAATTTTTGAAAGCACCTTCTTTATTTTGAGATACTGATCCGGCTCCCTCAGTTTAATGTCGGACCCGCTCTTCCTTAATTGGTCTTTGGACCATCGTACCCCAAACTTCTGCTCCAGAGTGCTCACAACTCTACTCATGATTTGGTCCATTATCAAATTTGGATGGGTGTATGGACCATGTTTCCCATCGTAATCCTCCCTGTGCAAAATATCCACCATCTCCACCATTTCATCAAAGGCCATGTTGGTGGCTTTAAATCTCCTCCTCCTAGATCGGGACATTTGTGGCTCCAATTAAAGCCAATGAAACCAATTAAAGTCAATGGGACCCAAACGTTAAATATTAACGATGCATTGCAGAATCTGTATTCTGGTCACGGCCCAGCATCATAACTCTTGGAGAGCAGAGGTTTCATGCATACACCGGGTATATCAGAACAAACGTGTGATGTAATATAACATTCAGAATAGGTGCGAGACGAACGCAAGCTGAATAAAGAAGGTACTGTACATTTCCAAATTCTGTCGCTACCACTAGGACTTTTAAATGCCTGTCTTTTGCTTTGGAAATGTAATTTTGCTCTCGGACTGTTTTTTAATACGTTTTTTTGCATTGATACATGTCCCCTAGGGCAGGACCCAGATCCCCAAACACTTTTTTTTTTAAATGTATATTTATTGAAAAAAGATTTTTGCATAACAAAGTAAATATACTTCCAATACAGACAATCAAAATTAACATTGCAATTGTAACAGCAAAAACCGCCGCAGGCGGAATATAAAATGTTGATATCTTGATACATCACGTTGGGGGGGAAGGAAAAAGGATACACCACAGATTCGCAAACAAAGATGCATAGTTAAACCAAAAGCTGTAATTTGTAAAAGGGACGTAGAGTTAGGATCCCGAGAATAAACCGTAGGGGAACCTTCCTGAGAGCTCGTATCTACATATCAGGGTGGTGCCTCAGGGTTAAATATGAAGTTGTCCCACCTGTCCCATATTTTAGAAAATTTGGACAGGGAGTCCTGTACCATTGCAGTCATATGTTCCATCCTGCGTATGTATGCAATAGCGGAGACTAGCTGTGAGTGAGTCGGGGGGGGGGGGGGGAGGGGGACAGCCAGAGAACAGGGATCACTCTCTTGGCAGCTAGGAGGATATAAGCTGTCAGCTTCTTGGCGTATTTAGATAGCGCCACAATAGGCAGGCCTAGTAAATAATGCCTAGGGTCCAAAGGGATATCTATCCCCAACACAGTGTGGAGTAGGGATTGGACCATAGACCAAAAAGGTACAATCAAAGGGCAGCTCCAAAAAATATGATAATGGGTGCCCTCATTTCGTAGACACCTCCAACACAGCTTAGATACGGTGGGATCGTATTTGTGTAACATTTCAGGGGTCTTGTACCAAAACATCAGTATCTTATAAGCTGTCTTTCTCTGCTCCACACACCTAGAGACTTTGGAAGTGGACATCCAGACGTCCTGCCATTGAGAAAGAGTTAAGGGGATCGGTAGAATTGTGGCCCATCTCCTCATATAGAGGTGGGCTTCCGTGGTGGGGGAGATTGAATTGTGAAGGATGCTGTATATAGAGGATATTAGGCCTTTCTGGCAAGGACCCTGGGAGCATAAAGTTTCAAAGGCACTAGGGTTGACCAAGGTCAGATCAGGAGATCTGGAGTGAAAATAGTGTTTAAATTGGAGGTATGAAAAAAGGAGTTGGTTCGGGATGTCATATTTATTCTGAAGCTCTGGGAAAGATAGGAATTTACGAGATATCGGGTGCACCAAATGGCGGAGGTGGAAGATGCCCGAACTGAACCAAGGGAACATATTCTTCAGAGAGAGACTGTCTGACAGATCTGGATTGAAGATGACATTCAACAGGGGTGAGCATGGAGAAGAGAGAGAGAACTTCCTATGACATTTTTTCCATATGGACAGAGTAAAGAGCATCGGCCCAAGGATTATGCGCCTAAGTTGAGCCATAGAGGAGGACAGATCTGACCACAGCATGGAACAAGGGTGAACAGGGCTGATGACACTCATTTCCAGCTCCGACCATCTACTGGTAGCGAAATACGACGACCAGGAGATAGCCGCCAAAAGATGAGTTGCATAATAATACTTCGCTATATCAGGAGCTCCCAACCCTCCATGAGACCGTGGAGCAAAAACCACTGTCTGGGCAATTCTGTGCAATTTATTCCCCCATATAAATTTAGTGAAGGCCCGTTGAATATTCCGAAGCTGAGGCATGATTGGTAACGTTTCAAAGAGATATAAAAACTTAGGGAGTATGGGCATTTTTAATACATTAATCCTACCCATGAGGGATAAAGGGCATGTTGACCAGCCTCGGAGCAGGCTATGTGTTTCCGCGATCAGAGAGACAAAGTTAGCTTCGTATAAGGAGTTGTATGTGGCGGTTAAGTTGATGCCAAGGTACTTGAGGGAGACAGGGCACCAATGATAGGGGAATTTGTGTTTCAAAGAAGCTAGAAGTGGGGGTGGAATGTGAATGGGGAGCGCTTCAGTTTTAGTTGTGTTAACCCTATATCCCGAGAATCCGCTGAATGTATCCAGGAGAGTATGAAGTTTGGGAAGGGAGATGTGAGGTTTCATCAAGGTGAGGAGTATGTCGTCAGCAAAAAGAGACAATTTGTATTCCTTCAGTCTGAGGGAGATTCCGCTTATGTCCGGGTCCTCCCTTATAGCTGCAGCCAAAGGCTTAAGGCATAATATAAACAGCAGGGGGGAGAGGGGACATCCCTGTCTAGTGCCATTACTGTGTGTAAAGAGCGGGGATCTATAAGATGCCAATTGGACCTGGGACGTGGGAAGCGAGTACAAAGCCTGCAGGGCTGACAGAAAAGAACCAGAAAAACCAAAACGTTGAAGCGTGGCAAACATGTAAGGCCATCCTAGCCTGTCAAAAGCTTTTTGTGCGTCTAAACTTAAAATAATGGCAGGGCGAGACGTCCTATCGAGCAGGTCTATGAGGTCGATGGTACGTCTAGTGTTATCACCAGCTCACCTACCCAGGACAAACCCCACCTGGTCGTTGTGGACCAGGGCGGGAATCATTGAGGAAAGTCTATTAGCTAAAATTTTTGTGAAGATCTTATAATCGGAGTTAAGTAAGGCTATGGGTCTGTAATTATCCGGTAGAGTAGGGGATTTACCCGGTTTCGGGATAACCGTAGTGTGCGCATGTAGGAACTGGGAGTGAGGCACGATACCCTTCTGTAAAGAGGAAAAAAGATTTAGAAAGTGGGGGCTTAGTGTCGGAAGGAAAGTTTTATAATAAATATAGGGAAGCCCATCGGGGCCTGGGGATTTATTGGACGGGAGTTCTTTTACAACCGCTGCCAACTCTTCTGGCGTGACGGTAGCATTAAGGGTTTCCACTTGTGAAGAGGACAACACTGGCAATTTCAAGGAAGTACAAAAGTCATTAAAGCTATCTTGAGAGAATACGTGGTTGGGATCGGAAGTTAGGCAGTTATATAATTTTTTGTAGAAAGCACCAAAGACTTTAGTCATTGTTAAGGGACAGTAAGTCGGAGTGCCATCTGACTGAATAAGGAGATCAAGATAGGAGTGAAATGGGCGGGGCTTGAGCTTATTCACCAACATCCTATGAGGCTTGTTGGCAAACTCATAAAATTTCTGTTTTGCCCAAAGTAGGGCTTTAGAGCATTTATGCATATCTAAAGATTTTAACCTTTCGCGTAGGGAGGTCACTGTGCGAAGACGAGGCACCGAAGGGGAGGACAAGAGCAGAGCCTCAGCTTTTTGCAATTGTGAGATAATGTCCAGTCTCTGCGCAGCCGAGTCCCGCTTAAGGCGGGAGCCGGCTGAAATACACAGTCCTCTGAAAAAGGCCTTGTGAGCCTCCCAAAGGGTGGACACGTCCCGCACAGACCCTTCATTAAGTTGAAAAAATTTGGCTAAACTTTGGGACAAATGAGTTTCAGTGACCGGATCGCGGAGGAGAAAATCATTAAGTCTCCAGTGGCAGGTTCTGGGTGTAGAGGAGGAGAGGGTGAGGTCGAGCTGGACCGAGGCATGATCCGAGCATGTCATGGGGTTCAACTCCGAGGCTACTGCAGACGTTAATAGAGGTGCCGTAACAAAGATATAGTCCAATCTGGAGTACATCTTGTGTGGGGGAGAGTAGAAAGAAAATTGCCGGTGTGTAGGGTGTTTAATCCTCCAAATGTCTAGAAAATTATGGGACCTAATAAGTTTGCGAAACGCAGTAGATTGACGTTCGGTTTTAGAGGAGGGGTTATCTGAGAACAGGGTTTGTCTGTCCCTCCTAGCGGACATAGTCATATTGAAGTCCCCGCCGATGATCATGAATGGCTGGGCATATGTGCCCAGATTACCCAAGATCTCAGTGAGGAATTGAATCTGACCCGAGTTGGGGGCGTAAATGTTAATTACAGTAAGAGAGTGGGATAAGTAGTCACAATCCAGGAAAATATATCTACCCTGTGGGTCAATAAATGAAGACTTAACCCGTAACGGACAGGTTTTTTTAATCAGTATCGCAACCCCTGCTTTACCAGAGGGGTCGGAGGCCATAAAAGAGACCGGAAAATGCTTGGCGGCAAATTTAAGAGAGCCCCCTGGGCGGAAGTGAGTCTCCTGGACTAGGACCACGTCCGCGTTTGAGGACTTGAACTCCTTCAGAGCCAACCAACGCTTATGAATTGAGTTCAAGCCCTTAACATTGTAAGTAAGTACCCTCAAAGCCATTGTGTACCAAATAGTTGGAGCTTAAAGTACCCACAATAAACAGACAGTAAACAGATATAACCGTACAAACCAAGAAAATACTGGGATCCGTGGTGTATCCTAGGAATGAAAGGCAGGTGAAAGCATATAATAACAACAATGCATCTAAAGAGTGAAAAAGAGAGCACCCAAAATAAGCAAAAAATGAAAAAAAGGCCAAAAAAAGGCCTAAAAAATAGAAAAATAAACCATAAGTATTAGAAAAAAGGCCTGGGGGGTAAAAACCACCCAGGAGTCCACAGCCGCAGCCGCGGAACAAAAGGAGGCACATCAGGGGTTCCAGCTCATCTGGAGGGACCCTGCCACCTTCCAGCAATAGTTACAGGTAGTAAGAACAATATACTATAGTCCCAACAACCAAAAATGGAGATAGAAGAAAAGTTACAACCCATAAATAAGGGTGTAAACACCCCCTGTCAAGGGGGGAAACATGGTGAGATAGGGGCCGAGGCCAAGGCCAACCAAACACTGCACATGAGAGTTCTCTTCATGGAGGGAGTCTGGGATGTAGATTACGCTGGGGAGTAGAGAAGGACTTCTGCGATTTCTGGCGAGCGGGGGTCCAAATCCGCGCTGGGATGGATGTGGGTCTAGGCGTCGTTGGAAGCGGGATGGGATCTTCGTCTGGCAATGGTGGTAGACCCAGGTTGCGTATGAAAGCTTCACTTTCCTGGAGGTCCCTCATGGAGTATTGAGTCCCGTCTTTAGTAGCCGAAAGACGAAAGGGGAAGCCCCAGCGATACGGGAACTGGTGATTCTGCAGATGTGTAGTTACAAGGCGAAAGCTGCGACGTTTAGCCAGGGTAATAGGGGATAAGTCACTGAATGTCTATCTTGGCCCCTTTGAATTCCAGACGAGATTTGTTAGGGGTGGCCATGATCAGAGCTTCTTTGCTGTCGTAGTAGTGGAAGCGTACAATAATGTCTCTAGGGTTGGCCCCAGCAGGGGGCTTTGGGGCTAAAGATCTGTGGGCTCTATCCAATCTCCAATCTATGTCCGGGATTTTAGGGGCGACATTATTGAAGAGGCTGAGTAGGTATGGTTTGATCTCTCCCTCACTAACGGCCTCAGGAACTCCTCTGATGCGTAGGTTTTGGCGGCGTTCCCTGTTCTCCAGGTCTTCCTGTTGGGACTGGAGCTGAGAGACAGATTGCTTCAAACCGGCGTTGTCTTCTTCTAAGACGTGTACATACTGTATTAAGTCATCAAATTTGGTTTCCAGGACGTCAGTCCGTTCTCCAATCTGAGCAAGCTCCCCCCGCAACTCCTGGGCAAGTTTACCCATTTCCTTAGAGACATTGCTGGTCAAGTCTTGCAGGAGAACTCGCAGCTTGTCATCGAGTACTTCAACTGTGACAGGGGTGGACATTGTGTCCGAGTGGCCACTTGACAAAGAGCTTGAGCTATCTTGTACTGACAATTGGGAGGCCACTTGTGCATATGTGGAAGAACCTGGAAATGGGGCAGGGGAGGCCGGCCTGCTCAGAAAGCGATCTAGAGTCTGTGAGGGCCGCAAATCCAGAGACAAAGACTGAGGAAGGTGTTTTGGCCCGTATTTCACCATGAGGCGCTGGGACTAGGCATATATTCAGTTACATGTGGTGCTTCCCATGTGGAAGTAGCGACTGTGAGCAGTACGGGAGCATTGGAAGGTGGCTAAGGCTCATGTAGAATGATCACATGTCTGTGAAGAAGGGGGACCCGGGGTGTGACCCCGAAATAGAACGTTGCAGGGTAGAGAACACAAGCCAGCAGGGGGGAGGGAGTGGGTGAACAGACAGTAGTAGTCCCAAGCAAACAAACAAGGGGGAGACTCCAAGAAAAACAGCACCACTAAATTACAGGGATAGTCCAGGCAAAAGTCAGGGTGTAGAGTGAGCAGATGTAGGCCTCAGGGAGTGGAAGGAAGCGGGTGAACCAAGATGGCCGCCGGGGAGGCCTAGGGCAGTTGCAGGATGTGGAGAGGCGTGTGATCCGGACAGGCAGCCACCTAGGGGGAGGCAGGCACCACTGAGGCAGGGGTTAATGCCTTCGCTTTAGGGGATAGCAAGCCAGCTGCCGGAGGAGGCGAGCGGGTACACTGCAGTAGGCCTTGGGTGTAGCAAGATGGCCGCCGGAGCTCACCTCTTGGGTTGGAACGCTGGCTCCTTTCCAGGCATCCGACGGGCGGTCATCAGATCATTGGCACAGGCGGGGGAGTCCTGTGGGCCCAGCGGCGAATGATGTCTCTGATCCGGCTCGTGATCTGTCCCGAGAGCAGCTGTCCGGAGGTCCCGAGGAGCGGGGTAGGCCGCAAGATGGCGGCGGAGACCGGCCTGTCTCGCCGCCCGCAGCCTCGGGCTCGATCTCGGCGTCGGAATGCCCAAAAAAAAACAGCCCCGTCCGGAGCCTAGATGTCCCACCGGCAGGATGGATGATCCGGTGGGCAAGAAAATCGCTCGGTGGGTGAGGATGGACGTGGATGTCGAGAGGCCCTGACGGAGCTCCACTCGGACACGTCCGTCCTCTTCAGCTTCCGGCCACGCCCCCCCAAACACTTTTTATGGCAATAGCTTGCATATTATCGATTCAAATTATCACTTTTGAATTCTCCCATAGATTTTTATAGGGTGTTCCACGGCTTTCGAATTTGCCGTAAACAACCTAAACAGTTGATATTCGGCGAACCGGCAAACAGCCAATGTTCAAGTCAAACTCATGTTCATCCCAAACATACAGCCCATCGCTACTGCTTAAATAAAGGCCTATATTGTGAGCAGATTATGAGCTATACGCCACTCATTATGGCTTGTCTGTTTTGCAGACATCTGATACTTGTCACCAAAATGACGAAGTCAGGTTTGAATTCACACAAATTCTTTAGCCAATTTATCAAAAAATACAGGGAGCTCACTGCAATAAAACCAAGATGATGGCAGCAATTGAGAAACTGGTGGAACTGGTAGAAACTGTGTACCCAGAGCAACCTACAGTTTGATAAAGACCAAAATTGGGGGCTTCAGAAGCATGTACAGTGGTGTGAAAAAGTGTTTGCCCCCTTCCTCATTTCCTGTTCCTTTGCATGTTTGTCACACTTAAGTGTTTCGGAACATCAAACCAATTTAAACAATAGTCAAGGACAACACAAGTAAACACAAAATGCAATTTGTAAATGAAGGTGTTTATTATTAAAGGTGAAAAAAAATCCAAACCATCATGGCCCTGTGTGAAAAAGTGATTGCCCCCTAAACCTAATAACTGGTTGGGCCACCCTTAGCAGCAACAACTGCAACCAAGCGTTTGCGATAACGTGCAATGAGGCTTTTACAGCGTCCTGCAGGAATTTTGGCCCACTCATCTTTGCAGAATTGTCCTAATTCAGTTACATTAGAGGGTTTTCGAGCATGAACGGCCTTTTTAAGGTCATACCACAACATCTCAATAGGATTCAGGTCAGGACTTTGGCTAGGCCACTCCAAAGTCTTCATTTTGTTTTTCTTCAGCCATTCGGTGGTGGACTTGCTGGTGTGTTTAGGATCATTGTCCTGCTGCAGAACCCAAGTTCGTTTCAGCTTGAGTACACGAACAGATGGTCGGACATTCTCCTTCAGGATCTCTTGGTAGACAGCAGAATTCATAGTTCCTTTTATCACGGCAAGTCTTCCAGGTCCTGAAGCAGAAAAACAGCCCCAGACCATCACACTACCACCACCATATTTTACTGTTGGTATAATGAGACTGTCATAAGGGAAAGGGGGACAAGGGAAAGGTTGGGACTTTGTATGAAGCATGTAGTCTCCATGTAGTCTCCATGCTTCATACAAAGTCCCAACCTTTCCCTTGTCCCCCTTTCCCTTATGACAGTCTCAATAGACAGGGATGGAGCTATATGACCTAAATGGTCTCTACCTCATATAAAGTCCCAAATAGATACTATATTTTCCAACTGTTGGTATAATGTTCTTTTTATGAAATGCAGTGTTCCTTCTACGCCAGATATACTTGGACACACACCTTCCAAAGAGTACCATTATTGTCCACAGAATGTTGTCCCAAAAGTCTTGGGGATCATCAAGATGTGTTGTGGAGAAATTGAGATGAGCTTTGATGTTCTTTTTGCTCAGCAGTGGTTTTCTCCTTGGAACTCTGCCATGCAGGCCATTTTTGCCCAGTCTTTTCCTGATGGTGGAGGCATGAACGCTGACCTTAACTGAGGCAAGTGAGGCCTGCAGTTTCTTGGAAGTTGTTGTGGGGTCTTTTGTGACCTCTTGGATGAGTCGTCGCTGCGCTCTTGGGATAATTTTGGGCGGACGGCCACTCCTGGGAAGGTTCACCACTGTTCCATGTCTTCGCCATTTGTGGATAATGGCTCTCACTGTGGTTCGCTGGATTCCCAAAGCTTTGGAAATGGCTTTATAACCCTTTCCAGACTGATAGATCTCAATTACTTTCTTTCTCAATTGTTCCTGAATTTCTTTGGGTCTCGGCATGATGTGTAGCTTTTAAGGATCTTCTGGTGGACCTTACTGTGTCAAGCAGCTCCTATTTAAGTGATGCCTTGATTGTGAACAGGTGTGGCAATAATCAGGCCTGGGTGTGGCTAGAGAAATTGAACTCAGGTGTGGACAACCACAGTTATAGTATGTTTTAACAAGGGGGGCAATCACTTTTTCACACAGGGCCATGATGGTTTGGATTTTTTTTCACCTTTAATAATAAACACCTTCATTTACAAATTGCATTTTGTGTTTACTTGTGTTGTCCTTGACTATTGTTTAAATTGGTTTGATGTTCCGAAACACTTAAGTGTGACAAACATGCAAAGGAACAGGAAATGAGGAAGGGGGCAAACACTTTTTCACACCACTGTATAACAGAGAACGAAAGAAGATAGATGAATCAAAAAAATCTGGAGCAGCAGCTGAAGAAGTCTATGTTCCCAAGCTGTGGTATTTGTCCAATTTTTGTCTGATCAAACTATACCACACAGATCTCTCTCTACACTACCCTCTGCATCAGCTGAGGCCACCGATACTGAGCCTGATCCTACACAGGATGAAGGGGAGGAGGAGCTCCGCTTGACCCAGGTATAGCATTGTTTAAAAGCTTGGCGAAAAAAATAAAAATGATGTTAATTAGATGGTAGTATGCCTAATAATTTGTTGTGTTAAAAAAGTGAGTTCCATATCAATAGACGACAGTAGTGGCCAAAAAGGATTAGGACAAGAATGAGAAATGCTGGAGTCATAATGATAGTCTTTACTATTTGGACACATTCCAAATTAAAAAGTCATGAACTGAAAAGTGTTTGTAATTGATGACCAAAAATTTAAATGATGTTGGTTTTTCACACACAAGAACTTTTGAGCCAAGAAGAGGCTGAGCCCAGCAGCCAGACAACTGAGTGCAGAATCCCTCTCCTGCATCCTCCCAAAAAAAGTGCCAGGAAGAGCTGACACCTGGATGAGGCCACAGCTGACTTCCTAACTAGGGCTACATATGTGATCACCACAGCACCCAATAGTGCTGAAGGGTTTGGCTGTTATACAGCTAATAAGCCCTGCAACATTGACCCAGATCAAAGGGAGATATGTGAGGGTATAATCATCCAGCTACTCAGCAAGGCCAGGAAACGAGAGCTAACCACAAAATCACATGTGTGTCATTTGGACCACACACCTCCACCTCCTCCACAACAAGCCTACCCACCCCAGCAAACCTACCCACCCCAGCAAACCTACCCACCTCAGAAAACATACTCACCTCAGCAAAAGTACACACCCCAGCAAGCCCACCCTCAGCAAGCCCACCCACCTCAGCAGCATGGTGGTCAGTGGCCAAATCAGCCCCAGGATGCACAACAAGGTGGTCTGTGGAGTTTAGGGGATACTAATTTAGCATATTGTATTTTTGGATTTGAGTTTGATTTAATAGGCTATATTTTATATTATTTTTTTTGTTTGTTTTTTGTTTTTTTTTCAAAATCTTTTATTGAAATAATAGTTAGTCGAATACAATAAAGTTGCATAGTAAAGCAAAATACAATGAAATGAGCATAGCAAATTCTGACCATAAATTGCATTACACAGGCAAACAGATGGTTGAAACTACAAAACGGACATTAATCTGAAAAGTAGTGAAGACAATAAAGTCATATCTGAATAAATGGTAATAAATTAACAAGAGGTAATAAAAGGGGAAATGTTCCCTAATATCCCCTAACATGTCAGGAGAAATATCAGGTCGTTGTGGGAGATAAGCTGTATACGGGTTACATGTAAGAGAAAAAAAAAAGGAAAAAAAAACGGGGATGACCGGGTTCTCCACCGCAGGGTGGTAGAGAACCTGTTAACAGGTGAAGACACTCAGCCGAGACTCGAAAATGATGCCAGCAAGCCCAGGTCGCCCAGAATTTAGTTGGGGTATCATTTGATTGATGTATCAATTCTTTCATCTCAGCTATTTTAGATGTTCGCTTGATCCAGTCCGCGATGGAAGGAGGGGAGCTAGATTTCCAGGCCACAGGAATGCACATCTTAGCCGCATTGAGTAGATGTTGTGCCAATGAGCGGTGATAAAGTTTCCTGGGAAGACAAGAATGATGCAAGAGCATTTGGGCAGGGGAGAAATCAATGGGGATACCGGTGATGTGTCTTATCAGGCGGTGAATCTCTCTCCAAAAAGGCTGGAGACGCGGACAGAACCCCCATGTTGATGAGGACAAGAGCCTCATCCTCACAACCCTGGCCGGTGGTTGTGAGGGTCTGCGGGCGGGGGGCTTATCAGAATCTGGAAGCTCCCTTTAACAAGGGGACCCCCAGATCCCGCCCCCCCCTGTTTGAAATGGTAAGGGGGTACAAAAGTACCCCTACCATTTCACAAAGAAAGTGTCAAAATGGTTAAATAAGACAAACACACTTTTGAAAAATTCCTTTATTAAAAATAAATATAATAAAAAAAAGATTCCAGCAGTGCTAATCCACTCTTGCTATCCAGCGACGAATCTCCGGGGTCCACCGATGGATGATCATATCCAGCGACGGGGGATCTCTCAGTCCAGCGCTGTCCATACATCCTTCTTCTGTCTCCACTGCGGAGACTGCGGAGATCCCAGCGCTGACGTTTCTTATATTAGGAGGGCGGGGCCACTCGTCACCTGACCCCGCCCCCTCTGACCATGGTGAAGGGAGCCAGGGGTTCCCCAGTGACGTGTGGGTGACCCCGCCCCCTCTGATGTAACGGAAACCCCGTCCCCCCTCTTTTCCTGCAGCCTGCCAGGTTGCGTGCTCGGATAAAGGGTCTGATATGGATTTTTAGGGGGACCCCCACGTCAATTTTTTTTTTTAATTTGGTGCGGGATTCCCCTTAATATCCATATCAGACCTCAAGGGTCTGGTATGGATATTTAGGGGGACCCCCACGTCAATTTTTTTTTTAATTTGACACGGGGTTCCCCTTAATATCCATGTCAGACCTGAATGGCCTGGTAATTGAATTTAGGGGAACCCCCACACTTTTTTTTCTTTTTTTTTTTTAATCAATGAATGAATGAATGAATTGTCGCCTAATACAGAGAACACTCATTGAGTGTTCTCTGTATTACGGGGAGCCGACAATTTAGCCGCAAGTGATTTTAAAGGACTTTTTTTCCTGCACAAATGACACTTTGTGCAGGGACAGTTCTAAGCACCAGAAACATGCGCCCCTTCACAGGCATACTATAGATACCCCCCAGCTACGAAATTTAAAGGAATATTACACTTTTATTGTTTGACTTTAATCATTATTAAAATCACTGCTCCTGAAAAAAAGGCAGTTTTTAAAACTTTTTTTTGCATTGATCCATGTCCCCTGGGGCAGGACCCAGGTCCCCAAACACTTTTTAGGACAGTAACCTGCATATTACCCTTACACTTTAAATTTCTCCCATAGACTTGTATAGGGTGTTCCGGCTTTTCGAATTTGCTGCGAACAGCCCAAATTGTTCACTGTTCGCTGAACAGGCGAACAGGCAATGTTCGAGTAGAACTGGAGTTCGACTCGAACTCGAAGCTCATCCCTACACAAACCTGATAGAAAGGCGTCCGATTGGCCTACTGGGAATGCAGGGTTATGTTTAATCGGTGTCATCGGGCTGCGATGAGAGGAAATACGATGATTATGACATGCTAAATGAAAGGCATTTAGTGTACTAGCAATCAAAGGGTTCAGTTTGCACTTTGGCAGGACATATATAGGATCTATCCAGGGTAAAAGTTTTAGAGGAATAGTGGAAAACATGTTTTCTATTTGGTGTGAGCATGCACATTCCAGTCTACTATTCTAGACAGGTGACTGGCTAGAAAATATTTCTTGATGTCAGGTAAACCGATGTCGCCTTTCGTTTTGGGTAAAGTCAATCTGGTAAAGCTAATCTGGGCTCGTTTACCACTCCATATGAAATTGGAACATGTGGACTGGTAAGATTTAAAAAAGGCGGGAGGGGCGCATGCGCGGAGTCTCCCAAGATGGCCGCCGGCTTCTAGAGCTCCGCTCCACCACAGCCCTGCAGTGACCACCGAAGCACATAGAGCGCCCTAACACGCAGCCTGTCGGCGGATTTCGAACGGGGGAACACTCCGGGATCCCGCGGATGGCGTCCCCGAACGCCAGGAAAGACCTATCCGGCCGTATGAAGGCCGAAAACGGCCCAGTCAGTTATGCCAAGATGGCGGCGGCTACACGAGGCCTCCCGGTCACAGCGCCGCAGGACACATCCATTGCGGACCAGGACCAAGATCGGCTGCCTTTTCAAGGTACAGACTGTGCTCCTTTACAGACAGTTAACTCTCCCTCTTCCACTGAGTCTCTGCTGGGTGGATTGAGTACAGGATATCCCTCCACCCCTATGAGGGATCCCCATACAGGCCTGCTGCTGGCAATCAGTTAGGCACAAGAAGATTTCCCTCCCCCCACAGACTTTGCTTCCATGATGAATGCTTTCTCACACATGCTGTCCAAAAGCCTAGCTATTCAGGCAAATCAGATCACTACTTCTTTACAAGCAGATCTACAGCAAATAGGTCTGAGGTTGGACACTGTGGAACGGAAAACTGACCAGGCAGTACCCCGGATCAATCAGAATTCGGCTAGACTAGAGGAGGTTCAGGACCAATTAGAGACTGCGTTTTCAAAAATCGATGACCTCGAAAATAGGTCGAGAAGATACAATTTAAGGGTACGGGGGATCCCAGAATCTGAAAAGGAGGTACATAAGGTGGTGAGATCTCTCATAAAGAATTTAATCCCGGACATTCCGGATCGCCATTTGGAATTGGATAGAGCCCATAGGCCACTCCAGGCTCCCCGTTCTGATGGTTTACCCAGGGACATTATTGTCAAACCCCATTATTACTCGGTGAAGGAAGAGGTCATGCGTAAATCCAGATATGCGGAGAATCTCTCGTTTCAGGGTCACAAGATCCAAATATTCGCTGACCTCTCCCCATACACTATACAGAAGAGACGATCGTTCAAACCCTTGCTACAAGTATTATTGGACAAGGAAATCGCTTACAGATGGTCGTTTCCTTTGCGGCTGAATTTTTCGTACAAGAACAAAAGCTTTGGTTTCTCCTCGTTCCTGGAAGGCGAAAAACTTTTGACTCGAATTGGTCTGATACAATTGGAACCCAAGACGGAACACTCCAACAGGGGTACCCCTGCGTCAACCAAGAGACCATCCCCAGCGAGCCCGCTGCAACAGATCTGGATGACACAAAGCTCTAAACGATCAAAAGAAAATCTACCACCATGAGACTGCTTTTGTTTCCCCTTATGGGGATGAACTTTCTATCTTTTTTGGATCCCCTGATTGTGCCACAGGTTACAGGATACAGGGGTCTCTAGGGGCTCCCCTTGCCCCCTCTTCCTTATAGAGGGAAGCGAGAGGGAGGACTCCCCACATCTTGAGCTGTATAGTTGGGCCCTCATTTCTTTTTTCTTTTCTTCTTGTTCAGCTCCTGTCTGGTCGCAGTGCGCCAGTCCAGTTTGGCCCATTGTTCTCCCTGCAGAGGGGTGTTTTCGGACTGTTTTTATGTTCTTTATTTTTCTATTTGCCACACATCTTTTAGTTTTTTTTTGCTCTTGGTCTGGGTTAGCCTCTTTTGCATTCGGATCAAGGTGTCAGACCTTGTTTCTCATGACTTAAGCAGTCAGTACAGCGGACTAATTCCACAGCGGAAAGGCCAGACATGTGACTGTCTTGTCGGTGATAATATTGGGTCTTCTATCAGCGGCTGAAAGGGATGCTCCAGGGGACCTGTTTATTTTTATTTTTTTGTAACATTCAGTATGGGTTCTAGGTAGTGGTTCGATAGGGGATAGGTCATTCCACCACCTTCCCTATTTTGGGGGGGGGCGGGGGGGTGTTGGGACTGGAGCGAGATACTGGGGTCATACCCTTTGCTACAGGTCTAGAATTAAGGTTCCCCTGTTACAGTTCATTATGGGCGCTCCGTTAGCAGTTTGATATGGGCCCTTGTCGGCTCAATAGTTTATATAGTTAAAGGTGGCGGGGCAGTGGTGGTTTCAGTGCGCTCCCCCTGGTTCAGAGGCACTTTCGGTGCTTCTGTGCCACATACGGGGTACCCTTATCTAGGGTTGCCCCCGACTCTTCACGGATGAGGGTTGGTTGGGGGGGTTCCGACCACTCAGGGGGGTGGATGGGGACTGAGGTCCCCTGTATGTTTTTATTTGATGGTAATGCGACATGGTTCTTCTCATGCTGCTGTCCTTTCTCTCTATGATTCTTCATCCCTCTTCATGTTCATCTCTTTCCTTCTTCTTTCTCCACATGTATATTGCAGACATCGAGACTCCAGCTTTGGCATCCAGCCTGCACTCCCGGACTTTTGTGAGACGTCTTGGTGGCTCTTGACTCGACGACAGCATGGCCCTCTTCATAGGAGCGGTGAGTTTCTGATCAATTGTGTAGTTCACCCCCCTCTGGTTCATGTCTGACACACCCGCTAAAGCGCCCACCCTTAAAATTGTCTCACACAACACTCAAGGCCTTAACTCCCCACTCAAACGTAGGAAGCATTTAGAGCATTATCGTTCCATACACGCAGACATTCTCTTACTACAAGAAACACACTTCCCTTCTACTTTCAAACCCACATATTTACACCAGCACTATCCTCAGTTTTTCTTAGCTTCCGCAGAGAACAAAACTAGAGGGGTGGCAGTGTGTTTCTCCAAACATATTGACTTGTCTCAACCTGAGATTTTTACGGACCCTCAGGGTCGATATATTTTGGTATCAGGACACATAGATGGGGAATGCTACACTTTTGTTTCCTATTGTGTGCCCAACAAGGGCCAAAGCTCCTTCTTTGCATCTATGCTGGGGAAGCTGCAGAACCGCCTTCAGGGCATGGTGTTTATAGGAGGAGACTCGAATGTAGCATTTGATTTTTCCCTTGATAAATCTGCGACTGGTAGGTCCAAACCCAAGCGTCCGTCGAAACAGAGCGTTAACATTGCCCACATGATCCACTCCGAAGGTCTGATTGACACTTGGCGAGAGATGAACCCACGGGCAAAGGATTACACACACTTTTCGGCACCACACCACACTTATGCCAGAATAGATCAAATTTTTACGAAATCTCAGACGATCCCTTTGATAGTACATGCAAGGATTTTGGACTCGTCCTTATCAGATCACTCCATGGTGGTTGTAGTGTCCAGGAGACCTATGGGATCCGGGAGTCGCCCATGCTGGCATCTCAGGGAATCCATTTTTGAGCGATCCTGCACATAGCGCAGCTTTAGAGGCTTCTATACGAGAATACTTTGAGCTGAATGATACAGGGGAAGTATCACCGGTTACTCTATGGGCTGCACATAAAAGAGAGGCAAATTGATACAGTTGTCCTCTAATCTAATCTCAAAGCACAACATCAGGCCGACACTCTCAAATTCACGGAAGAGTTTCGTTCACTAGCTAAAGCACATAAACAGCGCCCCACGGCGGATTCACTAGCCAAACTAGATGCGGCCAAGGCCCGACTGAACATGTCCTTAACTACAGCGGCTGCTCAACATCTTACTTGGACGGGGGCCAAATTCTATGCCCAGAAAGACAGGGTTGGCTCACGACTAGCGGTAAAACTGACTCCCAAGCCACGCTCACAGTCTTTTCCTAAAATCAGGGTTCATTCAGGGGACCTTTCTCAGAATCCTTCTAAAGTAATGGAAACTTTTTTGCGGTTTTACTCAGACTTGTACAAACAAGGGCCTATTCCCCCCCAAATGTGCTTGTGAGTCGCTCCTGAACGCTCTCCCATTGCCCACGCTGTCCAAGGAACACAGGGATCTTTTGGAGGATCCGTTCACTCACGCAGAAGTCCTTGACACTATTAAATCTCTTACCGTGGGCTCTGCACCGGGTTCGGACGGATTCTCCAATGGGTATTATAAGAAGTTTGGTACTTGTCTTACCCCCTATCTGGTGAAAATGTTCAACTCTCTCAGGGATGGAGCCACCATGCACCCGGATATGAACTCGGCATATATTTCAGTGATTCCGAAACCCGGAAAAGATGCCAGCGAGGTGGGCAATTTTCGGCCTATATCGCTTATCAATAATGACATTAAGATAATGACCAAAGTATTGGCGAACAGACTTTCAAGCTTTATCCCTTGGTATATACACAAAGATCAGGTGGGGTTCATCCCTGGGAGACAAGGACCAGACCAGATTAGGTGCGCAGTAGATATTATATCACTCCTAAAGGCACAATGGGACGGGGGTACCCCACAACAGGGGTTTCTGTTGTCCATCGACCTGCATAAGGCCTTTGATTCCATTGATTGGACATACTTAACTGATATCCTGGGGAGATGGGGATGCGGCCAGTACTTTCTTAATCTTATATCGGCACTATATTCTAATCCTACGGCTCAGGTGCGTCTGTTGGGCAGATATTCTAACACATTCAGCATTGGTAGGGGGACAAGACAGGGATGCCCACTATCACCGCTTCTTTTTGCCATAGCCATAGAGACTTTAGCCATTGCCTTACGTTCCAACCCCGACATTAGGGGGGTCATGTGTGGGTCATGCGAACACAAATGCGCTCTTTATGCGGACGACCTCCTCCTTTTTGTTACTTCACCCTTGACCTCCATGCCCATAATTAACCGGACTCTATTGGACTTTAGTAGGATCTCGGGACTTTGGGTCAATATGGAAAAATCTTTAGCTCTGAATGTTACGATCTCCACAGACACACTCTCACAACTTTCGAATAATTTTACCTTCTCGTGGGCGCACTCTCAGCTTCCATACTTAGGAATCAAACTCACTTCAGACTTGCACACACTATTCCAAGCTAACTATCTCAACATGGTGAAAAAATGTAGAACGGATTTGGTTCGTTGGTCCGGTTGTGGCATTTCCTGGCTGGGTAGGATTAATGCGGTGAAAATGACACTTCTACCGTAGTTATTATACTTGTTTCGTTCACTCCCAATTCCGGTCCCCAAAACATTCCTGAGCAAAATACAATCGGACATCGTGAGGTTTATTTGGGGGAAGAAAGGTTATAGATGCTCCTCAGACACACTTTACCGTTTGAAATCTCAAGGGGGGTTAGGTCTTCCCAACTTGTGGGGTTATTATCAAGCGGCGCAATTGGCCCAGATATCAATGGCTTTCTCTGGTTTTGTAAAACCGGATTGGCTATTGATGGAACGGCAGTCCATTCCCCACCACACAATAGATTTCCTGATGGGTTGCAACCCCAAACGTAGACCTGCGATTCTAGCTCCCACCCTTTCACACTCCATGGCGCTGAGCTCCAACTTATTTAAACGGGACTTGCTGATCTCCCCACTTAGACCACTAACACATATTTTTCATAATGGGGATTTCCCCCCGGGGGAAATATAGAAGCCTTTAAATGGTGGACGGACAAGGGGTTATACAGAATTGGACACTTCTTTTCCCCTACCGGCCCTCTTTCTTTAACACACTGCAGGAAGAAACTAGATATGCCCGATTCGGAAATATACAGATTTACACAAATTTCACACTATTTAAATTCCATTTGGACTTCTAAGCCACTTCCCCCTTTTATAAGGCAATATGAACAATGGTGTGCACAGACTATGGACCAGAGGGGGGGGGGCATCTCATTGATCTACACAGCTCTTATGAAGACGGACAACAAGCCCCCTTATGCCCGGGCATGGGAAGCTGACTTGGGCTGCTCCTGGGAGTCGAAACAATGGTTTGGGGCCTCGATGAGAGCTCACAAAGGTATCCTTAATGTTTCGCTAATCGAGGCAGGTATCAAAGTTTTATTTAGATGGTACTATGTTCCTTCCAGGCTGGCTAAAATCTTTCCGGGCTCTTCGCCAGTGTGTTTCAGAGGTTGTGGTCTGGAAGGGGACATGTTTCATGTCTGGTGGTCTTGCCCACGTATCCGCTCTTTTTGGCGGAAAGTATTTTGCACGGTTAGTTCCATTACGGGGATCACCTTAGTACCACACCCCAGTACGGCCTTACTAAATCATATCATCCCGGCTCTACCCAAACGTTTACAGCAACTGGCGTTTTTTATCTTTCTTGGGGCCAAAGTTACGATAGCCAAGGCCTGGAAGAAACACACGGTTTCCTTTAAGATGTTTAGAACTAAGGTAACTTGGATTATGGTACAAGAACAAGTAGTGGCCAAATGGAATGACAAAACGGAGAGATTCCGGTTGATCTGGGAACCTTGGGCAACGATGTGTAATATTTCTCTTATTCCGGGGGTGCAGCCTGGAACTCTGTCCTCCGGGGGCAGGTAGCACTTGAATAGCATATTACATTCTCTCTTCTCCTCCTTCACACGTTTTCTCTCTTTCCTCCTTCGTCACCTCCCTTGGTGTACCAAGATGTGCCCTGTATGGGGTCCTAAGAAAGACAGCAGCCATGCTATGGGCTAGTTAGTCGCCCGAAATTCCTATCGGCATCCCAGGTAGTGTAACCCTGTGGGGATGGGAGTACCCTGGTTTTGGTGGGCGGTCCCAACCCCTGGTCTGCAGCTTGATCCCATTTGGGGCGCCAGGGGGACTGGGGCCCGTGTGCTTTGACTGGACATACTCCATTTAGGGGAATTGACTAGATGATATGGGTGCATGATAATACAATTGATATATCAACATAATGCCTGATTGTTTTACAGGTCTGTTCTGTTATGTTATTGTCTAGGTCTATGTTTGTCTAGATTGACTATATATATGCAAAGGTGTATTTTGTCTGTTTGTTTCAAGGAATGTTCATCTTTTTTGTTCTGATGAAAATCTTCAATAAAAATTATTGAATTAAAAAAAAAAAGGCGGGAGGGAGTTTTATGGGTACAGTTTGTAAAATGTATAACAAACGTATAAGACATTCATTTTAATAATTGAAGCCCTGTCGAACCAAGAAAATACTCCTGTCGACCAAGCCTTAAGATCTTTCTGAATAGTTTGGAGGAGGGCGGTATAATTGAGGGAGTAAAGATCGGCCAATCGTGTTGGTAATTTGATACCAAGGTATGTTATAGCTCTGTTAATCCAACGGAAGGGAAAATTATATTGACATGCGGCTACTGTGTCTGCACTTAGGGAGATGTTCAGGGCCTCAGATTTTGCAAAGTTGATTTGCAAGTTGGACAAAGCCTTGAAGTCTTCAAGGTCTTTGAGGAGGTTAGGGATCATGACATGCGGTTCCGAAAGGAAGAGTAAAACGTCGTCCGCAAAGGCCGCTATTTTATGTGTAGTGTCCCCAATCGTTATTCCTTTAATATCTGGATTTGCATTTATTTTTCTGAGGAGAGGCTCCATTGTAAGAATGAAAAGATAACAGCCTGTCCGGGAAGCCCAATTTCTGGAGAACCTCGGCCATGTAGTCCCAGGCCACTCTGTCGAACGCCTTCTCCGCATCCAAGGAAAGAAAGAAACCCTTCTGTTTGGAGGAGGAAAGCCAATGGTGTATGGAGAGTGCCTTAATCGTGTTGTCTCTACCCTCTCTCCCCAGAACAAAACCCACCTGATTGAGAGATATGAGCTGGGGTATGAGAGGGAGGAGACGATTAGCTAATATTTTGGCGAATATTTTTAAATCCACGTTAAGCAAAGATATGGGTCTATAGTTTGACACTTGGGACTCGTCTTTATTTGGTTTCGGAATTATGGTTATGTGGGCCCTCAATAGGTCTCGCGGGGGAGGAGCACCCGACGCTAATGAATTGAACGCTGCCAAAAAATATTGTTTCAAGGTAGCCGCATAGGACTTATAATAACCTGCGGTGAGGCCGTCGGGGCCTGGGCTTTTCCCGGGTTTCAATTGTTTGAGGGTATCTTCAAATTCGAGAGACGACAAGGGGGCATCTAACTGAAGTGCTATTTCGGAGGATATGGGGTGTGGTGCGTAAGACTGTAGAAAATCCGAGATTCGTTGAGACCTAGATGTGGAGTCCCTGTGCGGGGATGGCTCGTGCAAATTATATAATTTGGTATAATATTGGATGAATTGATTGGCAATTAAGTGGTTCGACACAACTTTATTACCCGTGGGGTCCGTGATAGAGTGGATAGTTTTAACAGCCTGTTGTTTACGGAGTGCTCTGGCCAATAGTTTACCGGATTTATTGCCATATTCATAAAATAGTTTACGCGATAAAACATAGTGTCGCTTAATTTTTGAATTTATCAATTGCAAGAATTCTTGTCTGGTTTGAGTTAAATCAGAAAGAATATCTCGGGCAAGGGAGAGTTTGTGGGCTTTTTCCAGAGTTTTGATGCGGTTAGTGAGTTGTGTCCTGAATTGGGTGCATATATATTGGCTAATGTAATACATTTCCCTCTAAGTGTACCCTTGACAAAAAGAAAACGAGCATCAGGATCTAAAAGGGTTTCCTCAATTTGAAGTGGACAATGTTTGGCAACAAGGATTGAAACTCCTTTAGATTGGGACGAAGTGTTGGTGGCATGGATAACCGTCAGAAATCTATAATTTGATAGTTTATGTATATGGTTGGACTTGAAGTGGGTCTCTTGTAGGAAAACAATGTCTGCTCTGCTTTTGTGAGCATAAAGGAGCAACTGAGACCTTTTTTCAGGTATATTTAGCCCGCGGACATTCAGGGAAACAATCTTAAGAGCGTCCGACGACTTAATGGGCGGTTTGGGTGCCATATTCGCGACTAAATAAACTAACAAGAACCCAAATGAGAAAGAGGGGGCAATGCACTTAGGTTAGAACACTTCCGTTACTAGGGTTGTTAAAGCAAGCTCAGGTCAACCGGACTATCAAGGTGGTGAAAAATTGAATGAATATCGGAAGGTAGCCTGTGTTGCTCTACTGGATCAATGCAGGTTACAGGAAGAGATGAGGCCCGACGGAGTTGCGAGAGGTTTTGGGAACCTAGGCGAGTGGCTCAAATGAGAGTGGTATATAGGCGCACCTATATGAGTGGAACAAGTGGTAAGGAGTCTCGGATGAGTGTCTGTAGGAGGTCGGGAGTGTGGGAACAAAAACTAGTCTAACTTTTGTAAATGTATCCGGGGAAGAACTAGGCCCGCTAGTTCTTCAAAAGTAGGTTGAGGAGATCAACCAGGGTCCGAAAAAGATTGGTGGGTAGTCTGCGTATGTAATGAATAAAAAAAGGAAGAAAAAAAATCTACACGTGGACACCACCTTTTGGGGATATGACCCTAAACAACTAAAGAAAGTAAAAAAAAAAAAAACTTGAAATTCAATACCCGCTGTACGAGACTTATAGAACAATGGTTTAATACTATCAGTAGAACCAGCATTCAGAGAGGACATGTGTCATGGTTATGCAGTGATCTTCCTGTGTTTGCTTACCTCCCCTCATGTGTTCAGACTAAGAGGCCAGCCACTTCCACCTGGTGGTTTTTATAACCTCTCCTCTAAGCATGGCTCCACCCCAGGCCCTATCAGGGAGCCCTATATTAACCTGTGCACTGCAGGCCATCAGGGCTGATCAACCATTGTGTATTCCTTTGTGTGTTTAGCTTCCTGTTACCAACCGTGTGCTCTTCTGTTGTTCCGTTACCAACTTTGGCGTGTCTTTGACTATCCCTGTTTGCCTGTGATCCTGACCTTTTGGCGTGTCCCTGACTATTGCTGTCTGCTTGTGGCCCCGACCTTGGCTTTGTCCCTCACCATCCCTATCCTCCTGTTGCCTACTGTGGGTGTGAGCTGGGGGACCCTGGGGGTCGTGACCTGAAGCCAGTTGCAGCCAAGTCCATCCTCACCACTCGAGGCTCTGGTGAACACCTGCTGGCTCTTAGACTCCGCGCCCCAAGGAATCTTACGCTCTAACCCCGGTGGGACCTGTCTCCCGTCCGCAGCAGTCAGCCGTAGGGTCCACAACCTTGCGGTGCACTCCTGATCCCTACGGTGTGCATCTGTGACCTGACAGTTTGATCAGCCATGGACCCGGCTGACATGCCGCTTCCTGCAGATGATCCATTGCAGAGCTTAGTTCGCAGACTTGAGACCCAAAAATCGCATCAGACCCAGGTGATGCGATTCCTTCAGGATTTGGCATCACGTGTTGAACAGGTTCAGGCCTCATTAGGACCCTCGGTTCAACAACCTCAACCGCTATCTGCCGCTGCACCTACCGCATCAGTCACAGCCACACATTCATTACAACTACCAGTTCCGGTCCATTTCTCTGGGGACTCCAAGGCTTGCAGGGGGTTCCTTAGCCAGTGCACAATTCATTTTGAGCTTCAGTCCCAAAACTTCCTGTCCGATCGGGCAAAAGTCGCATATATCATATCCCTCCTGTCCGGCGAGGCGTTAGCTTGGGCCACCCCTATGTGGGAACTGAATGATCCAGTGGCTTCTAGCCTGTCTGATTTCTTGAAACTTTTTCGGAATATCTTCGAGGAACCGGGTCGTGTCTTCTCAGCGGCTAGCGCTCTTTTACGTCTCCGTCAAGAGTCTGCGTCTGTGGGACAGTATGCTCTTCAGTTCTGTATCCTCACAGCTGAATTGAGCTGGAATAATGAGGCCCTAGTTGCAACCTTTTTACATGGCCTCTCTGATAGAGTGAAGGATGAATTAGCAGGAAGATCCCTTCCTGCTGATCTGGACAGTTTCATCACCTTGTGTAACCAGATCGATATTCGCTTTCAGGAGAGGGCCCTGGAAAAAAGACGCCAGCACTCCCCGTTCTTTAGGCAGCCTGAGCCCCCAGTCCCTTCTCTTCGATCCGAGGAACACCCCCTGCCTACTGAGGAACCTATGCAGTTGGGCTGGACTAAATTATCTCCCAAAGAACGTGCTAGGCGCAGAACTCTGGGCCTATGACTCTATTGTAGGGCCAAAGGTCATTTCCTTGACACTTGTTCTCTTCGTCTGGATAAACGCTCAGGGCTAATACATCTGGAAGGGGGAGTATTAGACCCTGAAATATCACCTTCACCTTCTCGTCTTCTCCTTTCTGTGTTGTTTCATATCGGTGCTTCCTCTCATTCGGTCTCAGCACATCTGGATTCCGGAGCCGCTGCCAATTTCATGGATTGGGAAACTGCATCCTCCATGAGACTTACCCTTTTGCCCCTTACAACGCCATTGGTGGTCTTGGCAATTGATGGCACGGTTTTCCCAGGGGGCCTTATCCGCTTTCAGACTCTTCCTGTTAAGATGTCAGTAGGGAAACTCCACCAGGAGTGGATATCCTTCCTTGTCTTACCTAAGGCTTCATCTCCTATCATATTAGGTCTTCCTTGGTTACGGTTCCATTCTCCACATGTTGACTGGTCTGCTGGACAGATCTTGGCTTGGGGTTCCTCCTGTTCCTCTTCCTGCCTACTCAAGGGTACCCCAAAGGAGAAATTTCCTGTTACCACCATCCCAGTATCTTCTGTTCTTCCCGCTGTATATAGCGATCTCTGGGATGCGTCCTGCAATAGTCGGACTGATGCACTCTCTAGGTCATGTAGTACTCTGGATGAGGGGCCCACCTATGAACCTGAGTCGATCATTCACTCCAGTTCGCATAACCATTTACCTTTGTCTGTCCCTAATCTCCCTTGGACGCACAGCCAGGCTAACTCGTCTGCAAGTTCCACAGTTGCTATGCCCTGTGATGCGATTGAGATGGTCGCTACACCTGACAATACTATTCAGTTGACCTCTGCACCAGTTATGCCAGTCCAGCCCATGCCCAATGAGCTTCCTGCTTCTTGTTCAGCACCTTTGGTGACCTGGCCTCACCCTACTGCTACTATGTCCGTTCAAACCCGTTTAAGAGGCTCAATCCATCCTTTGAATAGAATACCTCATTCGGCCAGGAGGGGTTTTCAATCTTTTTCTCAGGGTTCTCTGCGTTCTGTTTGTGTTGCAGCTATCCAGCTTGACTCTTGTGACATGTCACTTTCTAACCAACCTGACCTCAGGGATCCACTGACCTCTGCCCAGTCTGGTGGTCCTGTTATGGATGCCCAGCTCATCTTTAAGGGTGTTGGGCACCCTGCTCAGACTCCTGATCTTCTCATGCCCTTACCCATTCCTAAAAAGCCTTTAGTCCTCAAGTCCTCTCGTCCTCTCCCTACCACTGTTTCGGTCTCTGAGGATAATCTAAAATACAAGGTTAGTCAAGTCTTGGATTCCTGACTCCGTAAAGGCATTCTTCAGTACCTCGTACTTTGGAAAGGGTTGGGTCCTGAGGAGAGGTCTTGGATCACTGCATCTGAGGTCTTTGCTCCCTGTCTGTTAAGGAGGTTCCATCTGGAGTTTCCCTTTAAGCCTGGACCCAGGCGGGGAGGGGGAGGCCTCATAAGAGGGAGGGTACTGTCATGTTTATGCAGTGATCTTCCTGTGTTTGCTTACCTCCCCTCATGTGTTCAGACTAAGAGGCCAGCCACTTCCACCTGGTGGTTTTTATAACCTCTCCTCTAAGCATGGCTCCACCCCAGGCCCTATCAGGGAGCCCTATATTAACCTGTGCACTGCAGGCCATCAGGGCTGATCAACCATTTTGTATTCCTTTGTGTGTTTAGCTTCCTGTTACCAACCGTGTGCTCTTCTGTTGTTCCGTTACCGACTTTGGCGTGTCTTTGACTATCCCTGTTTGCCTGTGATCCTGACCTTTTGGCATGTCCCTGACTATTACTGTCTGCTTGTGGCCCCGACCTTGGCTTTGTCCCTCACCATCCCTATCCTCCTGTTGCCTACTGTGGGTGTGAGCTGGGGGACCCTGGGGGTCGCGACCTGGAGCCAGTTGCAGCCAAGTCCATCCTTACCACTCGAGGCTCTGGTGAACACCTGCTGGCTCTTAGACTTACGCGCTAACCCCCCGGTGGGACCTGTCTCCCGTCCGCAGCAGTCAGCCATAGGGTCCACAACCTTGCGGTGCACTCCTGATCCCTACGGTGTGCATCTGTCACCTCGCCTCAGGGTGACCTGACAACATGGAAATGGTGTCAATCAAGAATATCAAAGAATATTATTGTAATATACCCCACAAATCATGGTAAGGTAGCTACTGAAGAGTCAGGTCCAGTCTTAAAACAAGTACTTTAACAAGGACTAGAGAAGGGAAACCCAAGTCTGAACTATTAAACCCAAATAGAGAACACAGCACAAAATAAAATATTAGGAGGTCACACAGTCCATAGTTGCCATATACAGACATTGTACAACTATCTGAAACCACAAAACTATGAATGGTATATAAACAGTGGACCGTAGCCCACTTATTACCTGGTATGCTGACTCGGGCCCAATATGACATGCAAGCCAGAGATCAACAGGCGAGAATGTGCTTGTTGTGGAGAAAAGATGAGTGGAACTTATAAACTGAAAAACGGTTAACAACAACATCCCATTTTCGCCCAAAACAAGCCAGCCCAGCCATAGCCTAAGAAAGGAACCCCACCAAAATTGGAGGGGGGGGGGGGGGTCCCAATCAACCGTTAGAACAACATACAGAGGATTGTAGCTATTTGGTGAACTACCTCTGCTACCGAAGACCATTATGTCAATAGAACTGAATGGCTTGTTTAGGAGATTGGGAGGATTGCAAAGAATATGGGTAGGAGAATGAAATCCAGAGACCAATAGTAGGTCAGGAGATCATCTGTCCCACCTCAGGTGACCAATTCACGTTGCAAAGAGAAGAGCGCACGAAAGTGCGATCAATAACAGTAAATTCTGAGGGGGCCTCCAGGGTCGGAGGATCATAAACATTTAGATCGGGGGAAAGAACAGAGGGGGAAACCCATCCCATGTTAAATCTCAGTCCCCCAATCTCCGGAGACCGGGAAGAGAAGTGATCATAGTACATTGTAGCAACTACTAGTGCCCCGGTGATTAACCCAAAGAAGTAAGGAGGCCGGGAGAGTTCATTCTGAGGTGTAAAATACAAACCACTGAGTCTTCACAAAGAACGTTTAAGTATGATGTGCAGGTAGGCTCCAGAAAAAACAGCAGGCATACTGTACTGTTAATATTGGCTCGCAAACAGGGCAAACACAAGGGTAACAGCCCATAAAAGATGCAACCTCGAGTTCGTTACAAAACACTGGGACATGCTCACGTGAACATCTCAACAAAAAAAAACAGGTTTGACTGTGGAGACTGTCCGTGGCTATCTGCCGCTTGCTCTCCGCAGCAGGAACATAGCAGTCTTAGTGTCATCAAATATGCTGCTCCGTATGCCGGGGTAAAGGAGGAGAAAGAACGGCAGCAAAGCAAGGTTATAGAGAAGAGGGGAGAAAGCGTAGAAGAGAGATATAAAGAACAGAGGGAAAAATAGCAAACGGGCAAAGAAAATGTCCGTGCACTAGACCTTGCTCAGCGATCGCGGCGAGCTCTCCTTGAGTGCGGAGCTGTCAACGGGCTGGCTCCACGATCAACTCCTGGATGGGTGTGAGGCATCCTTGGTTCAGAGGGACAGCGGCGTCTCCGGAAGCGGGTGTCTTGATATTCCATGGGTTCAGAAGACAACTGTGTGGATTTGGGGACAGCTGGGCGGAACTCCGCATACCATTCTGGGACCTCCGTGAAGGGAATATCCAGCATTAAACAGAAATTATGTAGATCTTCTGGTACCCGCAACAGGGCTGTTTTACCCCCCGAAGAGGCTGATAACACAAAGGGGAATTTCCATCGATAGGTAATTCCTTTGGCGCGCAAAGTATCCAAAAGGGGGCGGAGTTCCCTGCGCCTCCTCAGAGTGATGTTAGATAGGTCTTGAAAGAGCGTAATGGAGGATCCTTTATAGGTGATCGGTGTGTCTGTCACCCTTGCTTTATGAAGGATCTCCTCTTTCAAAGTATAATCAATCAGACAGCAAATTATATCACGGGGGGATCCGATTCCTTTCCTCTAGGGCGTAAGGCTCTGTGGATGTGCTCCATTCCGATCAAGGAATCGTGCGGCCTGTCCAAGATGGCGTTAAATAAGCCTGTTACCTCAGTCACTAGTCAGTCCGGAGCAATGGATTCCGGAAGGCCTCGTAGGCGGATGTTGTGGCGTCTGCCACGATTATCGAGATCTTCTGTGTGACGATTTAGATCCCGTAGTTGTAGCGTGTGTGTGTCCAAAATCTGACAAGATTTTTTGAGAATTGCGGAGTGGGTTGAGGATATTTTTTCCACATCCTGGACTCTATTTGCAATAGCTTGAAGGTCTAGCTTCAGATCTGAAATGGCGCTGGTGAGGGCGGCGGTGAGGGTCTCCTTAATATCTGCCGCAACAGATCGTAGGTCCTGTAGACTTGGTTGGTTGTGCGGGGTAAGAACAATCCCAGCGCCTGAGGACTGGGTCTGTGAGGAATCTGTTGGCGGTCTCTGGTCCCGGGAGGCGGCCATGTTGGAGTGGTAGGAGCGAAACATCTCCGGGATGTTTTGAGTGATACGACTTGCCTCGTCCCTCGGGGAACGGGACCGGGAGGCCGAAGAGCTGCGGGAAGAAGTTCCCATGGTATTTGGAGGTAGGGATGAGCTTTGTGTTCGAGTTGAACATATGTTGGACTCAAACATCGGGTGTTCGCCCATTCTGCGAATTCCGAACTTTATGGGCCGTTCGCGCCAAATTCGTGTGGCGCTCACGGCCCACAATGCACTGCGCCATCGCAGTGCATTGCGGGCTCATGATTGGCCAAGCATGCACTGTGACCCCGCATGCTTGGCCAATCACAGCGCCGGCAGCGAGGAGAGCCATGATTGGCCACAGGCAGGATGCCTGTGGCCAATCATAGCTCAGGCTGTGCAGTACACGCCCCGCACTATATAAGGCCGCCAGCGCGGCGGCCTTGTGTAGTGTGTTGGCGTCTGTAGGAGTTAGTGGGTGTTCTGTGTACCTTCAACACAGTATACACCGATCGTTATCGGCCGATTTTTCGTTCTTACTCTTCTGTAGTGGTTGTTGTCTGCATGCCCTGACTGCAGCATACACCGCTATATTCACCTATATAGCTAGCTATATTTCTCTTTTTTAATAGAGCTTGCAGTCAGTGGTAGGAGATTGTGCGTGCTGTCTGCGTGCTCTGAACCCAGTATACACCGCTATATCCATCTATATAGCTAGCTATCTTGCTCGTTTTAAATAGAGCTTGCAGTCAGTGGTAGGAGATTGTGCGTGCTGTCTGCGTGCTCTGAACCCAGTATACACCGCTATATCCATCTATATAGCTAGCTATCTTGCTCGTTTTAAATAGAGCTTGCAATCAGTGGTAGGAGATTGTGCGTGCTGTCTGCGTGCTCTGAACCCAGTATACACCTCTATATCCATCTATATAGCTAGCTATCTTGCTCGTTTTAAATAGAGCTTGCAGTCAGTGGTAGCAGATTGTGCGTGCTGTCTGCGTGCTCTGAACCCAGTATACACCGCTATATCCATCTATATAGCTAACTATCTTGCTCGTTTTAAATAGAGCTTGCAGTCAGTGGTAGGAGATTGTGCGTGCTGTCTGCGTGCTCTGAACCCAGTATCCACCTACATAGCTCTTCTCTACTTTCAAAAGATTTTATTTTATAATAAAGGCACTTACAAAAATATACCAGTATAATAAACAATCTTCATCAGGGAGGGCCCGATGTCATAGTGTAAGTATTGAAAACAGGAGACAGTTGTGGAAGACATACAATATCAAATAGGTACAGACATCTTGCCCCGCCTCAGCGGGGAGCTAAACAAAAAAAGGAAAAACAAGGGGCCACCCCACGTGGGGAACCCATCCAAGATATCTGTAAGGGGTAGCAACCAGGAGCCCCCACCCCGACACCCCTAAGAGGGAGCTTGCTGTGTCAGGGTGGGGGAGTACTCTCCCGGGCCCCCCCCTCTCAAAGGGAGAGAGAATTCGATGAGCCGTCCACAGTGGGCATCTTAATTATCAATTTGACTGTACAGTGAACCTGTCAATTTTAGTTCTGTTGATCAAACCACAAAGATAAAACATCTAGAAAGACAGAGAAGAGAAAAGAGGAAGAAAGGAGGAGGACAGAGGGGTAAAGGGAGGTAAGCTATATCCGAAAAAGGTGGAGGGGTACAGTGGTAGAATGCTTGGCACTCGAGGAAAGAGGGAGAGCTTTAGGGGTGAGGTCCGGTCACTAAGGTAGAGCCTGGGGGCATTCCCGGCAGCAGGGATATTCCCATATAACGGGCCCAAGGTTCCCACACCTTTCTAAATTTAGGCGTGGTATCTGACAGAATGCCTGCCATTTTTTCTTGGGACATTATCCAGGATATTTTCCTCTTAACTGCGAGGAAGGAGGGTCTGGGTTGCTTCCAGGCGGAGGCAATCACAATTTTGGCTCCTAAAAGGATAAAATGGATTAGTTTCTGAGTGTAACCAGGCAACAAAGGAGCAGGGGCATTGAGTAACGCAACCTCAGGAGCTTTTGAAACCCGGCAGCCTGTGACAATGTAAATCAAGTTAAAGTTTTTAGTCCAGAACGAACGAAGTCTAGGGCATTCCCACCAGATGTGGATCATGGAGCCACGAAGTTGGCACCCCCTAAAACATAAGGGGTTTGCCGTGGGGTAGATTTTGGCTAGCCTGGCTGGAGTGAGGTACCACCTGGTTATCAATTTGATGCTAGCCTCCATAAGTGAGGTGTTTTGGATCCCACGAAAGGATCTGGCTAGGGCCAGCTGCCAGGTTTCAAGACTGCCCGAGGTCTGAAGATCAGATTCCCATGCCGTCATATATGGGGATTTGCCCGTTGGGGCAGTGAGAGCCGCATATATTACTGAAATACCACCCCTCTGCTCCACGATCTTACCACACCAGGCTTCGTACTCAGTAAAGGGGGGAGGAAGGGGTTTGTTCTTCCAAAGCGAGTGTAAGAAGTGAGATATTTGTTGGAAGCGGAACCTCTCTGAGTCTGGTAGCTTTAAATGTTCGATACAATAAGCCAGGGAAATTGGACCCCTAGAATTGAAAAAATGACCTATCCGGTATAGTCCCTTGTCCAACCACCATTTGAAGGCCTCAATATCCAGGCCCGGGGTTAAGTCATGGTTGCGGAAGATGTGAGCAAGGGGTCTTAAAGTGGAGACTAGGGAAGGCTCTTTGCGGATACTGTCCCACAGGGCGCAGGAGTGAGAGAAGGATGGGGACATGATGGGCGGCCTAGCCTTGGGCGGACACCACAATAGATAATCTAGTGTAAAAGAGGGTACGGAGCAGCGTTCAATTGACAGCCAATCCGGTTTCTCGTATTTGGAGTAGAGCGTGGAGAGTTGGGCCAGGTGAGCTGCAAGGTAGTATTTGTGAAGGTTAGGCAGGCCCAACCCCCCCCTGCGTCTGTGTAGGAATAGCGTGTTTTGCGAGAGACGGTACCCTTTGTTGCTCCAAATATATTTCAGTATTTTGATTTGCAGAGAGCATAGGTATGGGGAGGGCTCGGAAATAGTATAGGATTTTGGGAAGAAGGGTCATTTTTATGGAGTTAATCCGGCCAAGCCAGGATAGTTCGTGTTTAGACCATGAACAGAGATCAGTTTCCAACTGTCTGTAAAGCTTGGGGTAGTTGTGAGCATACAACATCTCCATCTTAGGTGTAAGGAAGACACCCAAATATTGGATGGCAGTGTCACTCCATTGGAACGGAAAGGATTGTTTGAGTTAGAGAACTTGGTGGGTGGGAAGAGTAATATTCAAAGCCACAGACTTAGAGTAATTGACTCGTAAGCCTGAGACCTTGGCAAAGTCGTCTAGTACTCGAGATAAGTTGGGTAAGGTTGTGAGGGGGGAAGTGAGGAATAACAGTATGTCGTCTGCAAAGAGTCCGCATTTGTGCGTTTGGCTACCGCATTGGACACCTCCAATGTCTATGTTGTGGCGGACTGCTATCGCTAGCGTTTCAATGGCTATTGCAAATATGAGGGGAGACAGGGGGCACCCTTGTCTAGTCCCTCTGGTAATGGGAATGGGAGTGGATAGGTATCCCTGAAGTCGAATTTGAGCCCTCGGCTGGGAGTATAAGGCCCGTAGGAAGCCATGGAAGCGAGCCCCAAATCCCCACCTGTCAAATAACTGGAAGATGTACTGCCAGGAGACCGAGTCGAAAGCCTTCTGGATATCTAAGGAAAGGAGGAAGCCAGATTGTTTGGGTCCCCCTTCCCAATTAGACTGCAGAATGGAGACAATGTCAACCGCCCTCCGAATTTGATCAGGTCCCTGTCTGCCAGGGATAAATCCAACTTGGTCCTTGTGGACGTATCATCCGATAAAGGAGGCCAGCCTATTGGCCATAACTTTCGTAAGAATTTTGAGGTCATTATTAATGAGGGATATCGGCCTGTAGTTGCTGACATCCTCCAAATTCTTGCCAGGTTTGGGAATGACCGTGATAAACGCTGTGTTAAGGTGGGGATCTAGGGGGCTTCCATTAGCTTTATGATTACCGAGATTGGCCAGGTGGGGGGCAAGCGTGTTGGTAAAGGCTTTATAGTAAGGGATCGAAAGACCGTCGGGGCCTGGGGCGGAGCTTTTTTTGAGTTCCTTTATGACTCCCAAAATCTCCTCCGCTAGAAAGGGGCATTCCATGACTTGTTTGTAAGCATCCGACAAGGCAGGGATGGGGAGTCCCTCCAAAAACTTTGGAAGGAGGTTTGCTTTGGGAGACGGAGAACTGCTGTAAAGAGAGGTGTAAAAGTCCTGAAAGGCATTCAGAACTGTGACCGGGTTAGACGTGGGTGGGTGCACTTCTGATCCGGGGGAGGGTGCTTAGCTTGGTTCTAGGGGAAAGTATATTAGCCAGGAGTGTGCCTATTTTATCTGCCTGTGAGTAAAACTTGTGACCAGACCACCTAACCGATTTTTCTGCTTTCGTGGTAAGGGCGAGATTAAGTTCTAAACGAGTTTTGTCAAGCAAGGAGGTGGGGGTGCGGAGGGGGTCCTTTTTGTGAAGAGCCCTGAGTCTAGAGTATTCCTCTTCTAGCTTCAGGATGATTGATTGCCTTTCCCGTTTCATTTGAGTTCCTAGTTGAATGAGTTTTCCCCTAATAAATGCTTTGTGCGCCGCCCACAGGGTTTCCGGGGAGACATCAGGTGTCGCATTAATAGAGAAATATTCCTGCAGTGCTTTGTCAAGATCCATGACTCGTGATGGTTCTGACAGGAGGGATTCGTTCAACCTCCAATGCCTGGGGTGTCTCCCACTCGAATCCCCAAGGGCCGTCACAATTACCAGAGAGTGATCCGAGACCACCGTGTCAGTGATGGAGGCTTTGAGCACCCGGGGTAGGAGCGAAGAAGGGACAAGTATGTGGTCAATCCTTGCATAGGATTGGTGCGGTGCCGAGTAGTGGGTATAGTCTCTCTTTGTGGGGTTTAATTCCCGCCAAGCATCGGATAACCCATAAGCGTGGAGCAATTTGGCGATCTGCAGGCTTGCCTTCGTGGGCCGGGTTAAACGGGCATGAGAGGAGGAGGATTTGTCGAGGCCTTGATCAAAGGCGACGTTAGAGTCCCCTCCAACAATAACCGTCCCCTCTAAAAGAGGCGCAAGGGTGCGCAGCAGGGATTCAAAGAATTTGACCTGTCTTGTGTTCGGGGCATAGTAGGAGACCAAGGAATAAAGGTGGTCCCCTACAGTGCCCTTTACAAGTAAAAACCTACCCTCCGGATCCGCCTTTTCAAAACTTTTATTGAATTTGCACGTTTTGGCTATCAGAATGGCCACCCCCTTGGTTTTGGATTCTGCGTTGGCTAAGTAGAGCTGAGGGAAGTGGGCGTGCAGGAACTTGGGACTATACCGGATAGGAAGGTGCGTTTCCTGAAGCAGGATTATATCAAGTTTCAGAGATTTATAGTAATCGAGAGCTTTTCTACGTTTGACGGGGGAATTAAGGCCCTGTATGTTGTGGGTAGCTATCTTAAGCCTGACAGCTTGTTGATCAGCCATGGAGCAGAGGGGGAGCCCAGCATCTGAAGACGACCTCACTTACCCAGTCAGTAGCGGGGTTCCCGGCAACAGCATTGGGATCGACGGCCTGTGGTTTTCTCGTGGAATACATTGCCGTCTGGGTCAGCTCAGCCAGACCTGAAAAAAACAACAGTGTCATGCAAACCTTCAACAGAAGTAGCTTACAACCTAGTGGGGAGACAGAAGGAGATAGGACAAGGAAAGAAAGTGTTCCTGGGAAAAGAAGGAGGAGGTCGGGGCAGGAGACACCCCCCGAAATCCCGAGAAAGAACAGTGTTAACAGCCGACCCATAGGGTCAGATGTCCCGACCCTCAGGCACCCGGGAGATACCGAGGGAGGGGGAGTTGCACATGTGGTCCCTCGCGGAACTGGGGACCCCTAGTCGGGAAACATCCCGATCTGTATATTCAACGGTATATAACAATAGAAATTAAGCAACAATAAAGAACATAAGGCACGGCCAAACATAGTGATTAGGAGACGCTGGGGCTAATCAGTGCAAGCTGGTCATTAAACATAAAGTGAAGTAACATATCCAGGGAGCGTGCTGGGGACTGCAGCCCTCTAAATAGTCCTTCAAACAGACCGGAGGGCCTATTTCGAGGGGGCGCAAAGAATGTGAGGGGTTGCGGGCAGTCCAGAAGGTGGATGAAGTACTGCATAGCGTCCCGGGTAATCGAAGGCAATGGGAAATGGGGTAGCACAGGTCCTAGGCAGGGGGAGGGCAACAAAGGGTGGAGGACCAAACTTCCAATGGTTGGGGAAAAGTCCTCTGGCCCTCTCCAGGACCTCGGACGGTCAGGCACACAAAGGAGAGTCAAAGTAGTGGTCTGAGTGTTGCTCAGGTGGGTGCATTGTCCTTGACCTTCTTGGCTCTTCCGGAGGTCCACAACGGGGATTGTGGGCTGTTAGGAGTGGGCCGTTTGTGTGAGCCCTGGCCAGAGTGAGAAGTGTCCATGTCGGCTTCTTGAGAAATGATTTTCAACCTGGTGAGGAGCTTTTCCCCCTCGGGGAAAGTGGAGAAAGCATAAGACTTCCCTTTATCCGTGAATCTGACCGCAAACGGGAAAGCCCACTTGTATTTTATGTCCTTTTGTGACATTGCAAGCAAGAGGGGTTTCAGGGCTCTCCGTCTCTGTATGGTGGATGGGGAGAGGTCCGCAAAGATCTGCACCTGGTGGCCCTGGTAGATGACGTGTTGCAGGGATCTGGCTCTCTTCATAACTTCGTCTTTCACCAAAAAGTGGTGTGGCTTGGCCAGTACATCACGCGGAGTGCCATCCTTCCTAGGGGGGCCAAGGGTTCTGTGGACCCGGTCAAGTTCTAGCTTAGGAGCTGGGATGTCAGGGATTAGCTGCGTAATGAGGTCCTGCACTGCCTTGGACACATCAGTTATCGATTCTGGAAGCCCTCAAATTCTGATGTTGTATCTGCGTGACCTATTTTCAAGGTCATCAATACGGGCCATGGCTAGGTCTAATTGCTCCTGCACTGAATAAATGTGCCTGGAGTTTTGAATGGATCTGGCAATCGTATCCTCCATTTTATGCTCGATCGTTTCGATCCGGGAGCCTAGGTTAATAAAGTCAGCTTTCAATTCCCCCGTGATTTGCATGGCAGTTTGGGAGAGGCCCCTTTCCAACAGTTCAGTGAATTTGCCAAACAGGGCATCCATGTGGGAGACTGGGTCTGCATGAGTAGCCTCATGTGAGGCCTTGGGAGCCTGGGCAGCCCTGTGTGTCCCCGCTGGGGATGGGGAGAATTCCTGGAGGGTGCGATCCAGCAGGGAGACCGTGGAGGCCGGGGACGGTGTGGCTTCCTTGGGAGGGCCCCTGAGGTTGCCTGGGGTGGCGTGGAGCGGAGGAAAGTCTGTATCTGACCTTAAATCCACTGTGCCTGTGGATCTGTGGTCCTGGGATAGGAGCTGTGCTGCGGTGGCCATCTTGGATTTCTCCCACACGTCCAGTGAAGCAAACAGCGGGCCCAGATTGCGTTTAGCCGGTCCCCCGGTCATTCGGTTATGTGCCCCAACTCTCCGGGAGTCCGTCCCTACAGCTCGGGAGGCGGAAGGGTGGCCGTGTCGTGCGGTAGGGGTTGCGTCGTTCCGCGAGGCAGCGGAGCTTTAGATGATCGCGGCCATCTTGGAAGCCTCGCGCATGCGCACTCTACATAGCTCTTCTCTATTTGAGCCATCTGCCATCTGCGCACTCTACATAGCTCTTCTCTATTTGAGCCATCAGCCATCTGCCATCTGCAGGAGTTAGTGGAAGTTGTGTGTGCCTCCAGCACAATATACACGACCTAATTGCTTGTTTTCCCAGCTCCCTTCAGGCCATTACCATGTCTGGAAGGCCAGCAAGGAGAGGCAGACTGGCGCGAGCCGATAAAAGAGGGCAAGCAGGCTCTGTGTCTAGAGACAACAGTGCTGGTCGTGGACGCAGTGCATTGTCATCATCAGCACGTGGCCATGGGACACGCTTGTCCTTCTTTTCGGCAGCTGGACATGTTGAGCCGCAACATGCCAACGACTTGGTAGAGTGGATGACCAAGCCCTCTTCATCCTCCTCATCGTCTCTCTCACCCAGGCTCAGGGTACTAGCAAAGCAGCTGCCAACGCATTCTTCCCTCCTCTCAATGTCATAATTTTTTTTTCCAATATAATTTTATTGGTGAATTTTCAAAAATACAATCCAGAACAAGAAATACAGTATGAGAATACAATATTCCATACAATGAACATAGTATAACAACAATCTGTATACAGTCAGCAAGTCCTATTCATACAGTTGAATGACAAAAGGTGATGAAAGAGGAGAATATTGTTCTTATTACATTGTCCTTTTTCACTGTAATGAATCCATGGTGACGTTGTAACTAAAACCTCATATCAGCTATGGGAGAGGCTCCTTGCAACGTGTGAAAGGCCATTAGATAATTCTACGAGTAAGAAGAAATCCTTCTGTGTTCTACTAGAGTAATTATGTTAACTTACTTTACTAGCTATGCCCTACTCAATCTCTGCACCCCTTACGGGAGCTTTCTGTACAGAGGGAGCGGGGACATATTTGTTCTTTCCATACATCAAAAATCAGATTCTAGTAAATCGTGTGTAACCTCCTGGGTGGTTGGGCCACATTCGTTATTAAGTCAAAACATCCGTCTTATAGATATATTCCCTTAGACTCGAGACGAGAGTAGCCAGTCCCATAGAATGTCTATTTGTAATTTGTAATAGTACCCACTAATGTATGTCATAATGTATTTATTTCCGAGCGCTATAATTATATCCCAACGGGAAAACAATGTTGAGAGAAGGGGCTTAAAGAATCCGACCAGGGTTGCCGAATCGCGGAGAGGATTTATAATCAATCCAGCATATCCATAATGCGGTGTATTTAGCTGGGGTGTCATGTGCCTGATGGATTAATTGTTCCATTTCAGAGATTCGCTCAACCCTGGTGATCCAGTCTGTCACCGTTGGAGGTGTTGTAGTCCTCCAGAAAAGAGGGATGCATTGTTTAGCTGCATTAATTAAATGCGGTATGATCGAGTTCTTAAGGTTAATGTGTAAAGAGGGCGAGTGATTTAGTAGAAATTGCATCGGCGTGAATTCTAATGTTCTCGTTGAGATTTCTGCTATTTGTTTGTGAATGTTTTCCCAAAAGGGTTTAATCCGTATACACTCCCACCAGATGTGCAGAATAGTTCCTATTTCCTGGTTGCATCGCCAACATAATGGCGAAACAGAGGGGAAGAACTTGTGTAGTATGTCTGGCGTTCGGTACCATCTCGTGAAGATTTTATATGAGTTCTCTTGAGTAGACACGTTAATCGCGCTTTTGTGTATATTGCGAAAGATCAGTTCCCACTCCCCGTTCGAGAGATCTAAGTTTAGGTCTCTCTCCCAGTTGCGCACCGCTCGTAAATTTTTGGGATTGTGGTCTCTGAACAATAATGAGTATATCTCTGAAATTAGGTGCCTGAGAGGAGATGTGCTCAAACACAGAGCTTCGAACGGGTTCAGATGTCTACTCCATTGCGATAAGTGGTTGGCACTATGGAGGAAGTGTCTGAGTTGTAGGAATTTAAAGAAAGGAATATCATAGTCTGGGAGGGATGAACATAACTCATTGTATGAGAGAACAGTACCATCGGATACTAATTGTGAGGCTCGCAAAATTTGGTTTTTAGGGCCTCCCGCAACTTCTCGTAGGAGATTCCCGGGGTGAAATCCGGATTATTTGATAGAGGAGTCACCGGACCCTGCGAAGTATTCCATTGCAATTGCGCGGCTACATCTCTGAACACTTGCATAGATGCGCCTGTGAGCGGGTGTGAGATATAGGCACTGGGTGCTTTGCCTTCCGAGATCCATGGCAAGTGCATTACAGGAGTAGGGTCAAGGAAATCTTCTATGATAATCCAGTCTTTTAGCTCTTTGTGTACATGCCAATCGACAATTCTCGTAAGGTGGCAAGCCGAGTGGTATCTACGAATATCGGGTAAACTGAGACCTCCTAGAGCTTTAGGTAGTACCAGTGTATCCCAACTTATTCTCGGAGATTTGGAGGCCCAAATAAAGTTTCTGCACAACCTTTTGTACGCTGTAAAAAATAATGTAGGAAGTCCAATCGGAACCGCTTGCATTATGTATAAGATGCGTGGCAAGATGTTCATTTTTATGATGGCTATGCGGCCAAACCAGGAGAACTTGCCAATCGTCCATTTGGCAAGGTCGGTTTGTAAGGACTGAAGGAACTTTTTATAATTTAAAGAGGAAAAACACTGCGCTATAGTTTGTGAAAAGATGGCCACAACGGCCACAACAGCAGCCAACACCAAAAACAAACAAAGTTCAACAGGTAAAATAATAAAAACAGTGTAGCGCTTCAATAATAATAAATGTAATCAACATAAATTATAAAAATAATAATGATAAAACAGAAATCGCACAGAACTAAATGTATGAAAATAAAAAGTCCAACGTTAGGAACTCATTCCACTATGTTGACGGCATAGGAGTGTCCAAACCCTCACAGGGAAGGAAAATGGTCTACTGGACAAATGTGTTCATGCGGATAAACTTGATTGTAAACATCAGTGAAAAGTAGATAAATACTTCTTACCGGAACAGTTGGACTCACACAGTCATATGACGGTTGAGTCTAAAAGGCTTGAGGTCACAATCTGGGACCAAGGAGTGTGAGGAGAGAGGTCAGTTGAGCTGATGGAGGAGCTCCAGATGGTTGTAGGCTCAATAGCGGATCCTTTCAGATGGAACATCAAAGGTCAAGCTCAGACGCAGCCCGTTGTACCAATACTCCAACTTCCCCCAAATGGGGAGGGGGGTGTTTGTGAAGTTTTAAACCAAAGCAATGGAGAAAAAGAAAAAAAGGCTCCACATGGTGCGGGTCAAACGATATAAAAACGTTGGTTTATTAAAGTCAAAGGGTAATGAATGACTTGGTGATCACATAAAAAAAAACAAAATGAACTTAAAAGCAATGTGGGGTACCAACAGCTCGCCCGACGCGTTTCGACATATGTGTCTTCAACTGGGGCATGTTGGAACCCACCACATTGCTGACAAATATATAGAGAATGAGAGAGAGGCTCCGCCTAACAGGAGGCGGGAAATCCAATCTCAGACAGCCTCTTAAAGCTACAGTGTACAATTTAGTCAAATCAAAGTATACCAATTCAGACACTATAAGCAAATACAGATAACATTTAAGAATATCACTCATATAGACTGTTAGGTAAGTATTGATGACAATAAAATCTAGAAAATAAGTGGAAAGTAAGCCACCATGCTCGCGCATGGATAGCACTAAATAGATTACATTGTTCATAGCCTAATCAGATATATAGATGCAGGATGATTCGATTCACTTATAAAGCATATGCAGAGAACACATCAAGCACTAATACATAAAGATCAGACCTGCGTTGTTAATTATAAATAAATCACATTATACCTTTACCAGAAACTGCCAGTTTACATTTGCATTGTTCACAGCCTCATCAGACTTATGAATTGCAGACAGCCCCAATGCACATACAGAGCGCAAACAGAAAACACATCCAGTTCTAGTACAAACAATCAGACATGCACTGTCGATTATACATAAACTGCATTATACTATCCCTAGAACGAACTAATTTATTTATATTATATCATGAATGGAGCTGTAAAATTCTCAGTGATAATGTCTAATAGAGATCTATCATTATGTAATTTAGATGTCTCTTACTTGTTGTACCAGCAATGTGTAACCTGGAGATGTGCATAAGTAACCATGGTGATGATTCATACGTGATGATCAGTTTTGTAAAGTTCAGATCAAATAATCTGAAGTGTCATAACATATAATGACACAGAGAAAAATAAACCAATCACTCAATGTGTGTATCATGTGGCTAAATGTGGGAGTGGTTGAGAAAGGCTCACGTCTATGGAGTAGAGGCGTGTGTATTTGCACATCATTAAGCAAGAATGTAAGGAGAGGGTGTCATTCAAAGCTTGGCGCCAATTACTCCTTATTGTGCGTTCCACGCTGCGGATCATAACAAGCATCGTGAGCGCTTATAGGTGCATGACGACTAAATGGGGCGTGTGTATACAAAACGTCGCATGTTACGTAGTCATGCAAAGGAGTAAAAGGGGGCGTGTAAACATAAACGTCACGCTCTATATCTCTCCACGAAAGTATAGGGAAGGGGAAGGCATTTAAACCTGGCGCCAATTTTACACATGGAGAGGGTCACACGCCACTGGGCGTGGCCGGCAGCAGAAGGGCCAATCCGAGGGTGTATCACTATACACATGCGCCATGACTATTGACGTAATTACGTCATGTCATGCGCAGTGGTGGATCAAGGGTAGATGCAACAAGGTAATCTCGGGGAATATAAAAGATGTGACAATATCACGTCACGTCCAATAATAAAGCCCGACGTAACCGTGGCAACCGCGGAAGCGTCATCGCATTTAAAGTCAAAAAGAATACCACAAGTAAAAGGAAACAAATACAAAAAGAAAAGACAAATATCGCTCCACAATCGGAATATATCTTACTCCGGAGATTTTACCACTAATAACCAAAGGTTAAGTGAAGTAAAAAATAATCACGTGAGTCAGATGCAGTGCATACAAATTATGCACATATTAACCTAAAAAATGTATATTTTGAGGTGCCTGGAACCCGAAAGTGGCCTTGGAATATGATAAATATGGCATATTCTCAACTAATGTCAAAAAGTGAGACTAAACATTAGAGTGAGTGTGTGGAAGGAAATCCGTCCCAGATCCCACATGATCTAGGAAGAATGCATAATAAACGCATATATCTAGATTCAGGCAGAAATCTGAAAAAGGGGATATGTGAAAGAAAAAATATGATAGGTACGCAAAGTGTATGCGGTGAATTGAGCATTGTGTCACAGAGAACACAGATTGGGTGATAAAATGAAAGTGGGGTGCCCAATAAATAAATAATGGGTATGTTGGTGTGTAAAACCAAGAAAGGGAAAGCTGAAGAAATAAAAGAGATATAAGTCAAGTGAATAATAAAGATAATATAAGGCACTAGTGATCCATAATAAGATAGATTAGGCCTGATTAATAAAGCTGTTAATGTCCCAGTCTGTGTTCATGCCGAAGGGGGAGTAGCACCTCAATTCATAAATCCAAAATGTCTCGAGACGCGAGACCCCCCTCAGGCATGAATCGCCTCTCCAGTTTGGGACAAATTTGTCAATGATTTGAAAGCGTTCAGACCCCCATATAACCGCAATCATCCATCAGGGCCCCCTTATTATCAGGATTTTCACAGGGATACCCCCATACGTGGAGGAAACCAAAAACCAAACGAGGCACCAGAGGGGGGAGGCGCATCCAGCATAAAAAGAAAAAGGACACAGTAGGAGCGGGCATTTTTAATTTAAGCACAGCAACATTATCAGCGAGTGAAAAATGTATTCTAGATAAGGGTCTTAAATTTGTCCCACCTAGAAAACTTAACAAATTTAACACATTCATTGATGTGCATAAGTTCATCCGTAAGTTACATATTCAGAGACATTTTTTGTCTCTTCCAAGTGTAACCAATAAAACCTCTAATTCTACATCAGTTAGACACTCTGGTTTGAGCAATCCATCTTTGTTCAACCCAGGTATCTTACCTCCATCTATTAACGTTTTTAAAAATCTCGTTTTAAACGATTTAGACAAGTTACCCATAAAAAGGACACATCAAGACCCTTCTATAGCACAGGGCCTTAAATCTCTATGTGAAAGGAAAAATCTCATCATTCGCCCTGCAGACAAAGGGGGGGGGGTATAGTGGTCTTAGACAAATCTCGTTACATAGGGGAAATGAACAGATTATTGAGCGATGCCACCACTTATAGCCCCCTACCAGGGGACCCCACCCTCAAATACAAAAAAACACTCATACAGATCATAGATGAAGGCTTTTCTCTGAACATTCTAAATAAGAAAGAAAGAGAATTCATGATTCCACTGGCCCCACGCATCCCGACAATATACCAACTCCCTAAGATACATAAGGATTCTGTGAACCCACCTGGCCGCCCTATTGTGAGCGGTATAAATTCCATCACCTCGCGAATAGGGAAATATATAGATTCCTATTTACAGCCCCTAGTAAGGAATATACCTTCCTACTTACAGGATACAGGTGATACAATTCGACTACTTGAGAATATTGAGTACCATGACGACCTTATTCTTGTTACAGCAGATGTTTCTGCACTATATACTTGTATCCCACAAGATTTAGGCCTGAGAGCTGCTGAACTGTTTCTCTCTAGGGATACCACACTCCCTGTGATACACAGGAATTTCCTTATGCAGCTATTAGAGTTTGCTATGTCTCATAATTATTTCTGGTTCCAGGGCATTTTTTATACCCAGAACAGAGGGGTTGCCATGGGGGCCAAATATGCACCCAGCTTGGCCAACCTGTTTATGGCCCAGTGGGAGGAGGATGTCGTCTATGCCCTTAACAGGCCTGAACTGGTACTGTGGGCTAGGTATATAGACGACATCCTCCTCCTATGGAGGGGCAGCCGGCCTTCTCTTGACTCCTTCATGGCAACCCTTAACGCCAATGATCGCGGCATTCAGCTGACCTTTGAGGCCAGTACAACTAACATCCATTTTCTTGACTTAGAGGTTACAATAGTACAGAAACGCCTGGTCCTGAAAACTTTCTTCAAACCAACGGATCGGAATGGTTATATTCCTGTTGACAGCTGCCATCATCGCCAATGGCTTAATTCCATCCCACGCAGTCAGTTTCTCAGGCTCAGGCGCAACTGCACGAATGTCAGTGACTATATTTCCCAATCCTACACCATTCGCAAGAGGTTCCAGGACAAAGGTTATGATCCACGTACTCTTGATGTTGAGATTCAAGCAGCTTTACACACCGACAGGGCCTCTCTTACCCAAAAAAAAGTCAAAACATTAACAAGTGATAAATACAAATGGTCTTTCTTCACAACTTTTTCCACACAACACAATGACATAAAGAGAATTATTAATAGGCACTGGAAGGTACTACAAAGTGACAAAGTTTTGGGTGGGACGATTCCAGATAAAGCTGGAACCATCTACAGGGGAGCCCGATCTATACAAAATGATATCGCTCCTAATGTAATAGATATCCCCAAAACGATACAATTTTTCCCTCAGAGTAAGGGTTACTTTCCCTGCAGAAAATGTAACGTCTGCCTACATAATATGCTGGGTAAGGGGAAAAGTGACTCCTTTACATCCTCAACTACTGCACGTAGATACCTTATGAAACACTTCACCACTTGCGTCACTAGGTACATTGTTTACTTGATTACTTGCCCTTGCAACCAACAATATGTTGGCCGCACTATTCGCAATTTCTCCATTAGAGTCAACGAACATCTTAGTAAAATCAAAAAAGGGTGCGATAAACACCCCGTTCCGAGACATTATCTTGAAAAACACAATAGAGATCCTACGGGCACCCGCTTTCAAATCATTGACAAATTTGTCCCAAACTGGAGAGGCGATTCATGCCTGAGGGGGGTCTCGCGTCTCGAGACATTTTGGATTTATGAATTGAGGTGCTACTCCCCCTTCGGCATGAACACAGACTGGGACATTAACAGCTTTATTAATCAGGCCTAATCTATCTTATTATGGATCACTAGTGCCTTATATTATCTTTATTATTCACTTGACTTATATCTCTTTTATTTCTTCAGCTTTCCCTTTCTTGGTTTTACACACCAACATACCCATTATTTATTTATTGGGCACCCCACTTTCATTTTATCACCCAATCTGTGTTCTCTGTGACACAATGCTCAATTCACCGCATACACTTTGCGTACCTATCATATTTTTTCTTTCACATATCCCCCTTTTTCAGATTTCTGCCTGAATCTAGATATATGCGTTTATTATGCATTCTTCCTAGATCATGTGGGATCTGGGACGGATTTCCTTCCACACACTCACTCTAATGTTTAGTCTCACTTTTTGACATTAGTTGAGAATATGCCATATTTATCATATTCCAAGGCCACTTTCGGGTTCCAGGCACCTCAAAATATACATTTTTTAGGTTAATATGTGCATAATTTGTATGCACTGCATCTGACTCACGTGATTATTTTTTACTTCACTTAACCTTTGGTTATTAGTGGTAAAATCTCCGGAGTAAGATATATTCCGATTGTGGAGCGATATTTGTCTTTTCTTTTTGTATTTGTTTCCTTTTACTTGTGGTATTCTTTTTGACTTTAAATGCGATGACGCTTCCGCGGTTGCCACGGTTACGTCGGGCTTTATTATTGGACGTGACGTGATATTGTCACATCTTTTATATTCCCCGAGATTACCTTGTTGCATCTACCCTTGATCCACCACTGCGCATGACATGACGTAATTACGTCAATAGTCATGGCGCATGTGTATAGTGATACACCCTCGGATTGGCCCTTCTGCTGCCGGCCACGCCCAGTGGCGTGTGACCCTCTCCATGTGTAAAATTGGCGCCAGGTTTAAATGCCTTCCCCTTCCCTATACTTTCGTGGAGAGATATAGAGCGTGACGTTTATGTTTACACGCCCCCTTTTACTCCTTTGCATGACTACGTAACATGCGACGTTTTGTATACACACGCCCCATTTAGTCGTCATGCACCTATAAGCGCTCACGATGCTTGTTATGATCCGCAGCGTGGAACGCACAATAAGGAGTAATTGGCGCCAAGCTTTGAATGACACCCTCTCCTTACATTCTTGCTTAATGATATGCAAATACACACGCCTCTACTCCATAGACGTGAGCCTTTCTCAACCACTCCCACATTTAGCCACATGATACACACATTGAGTGATTGGTTTATTTTTCTCTGTGTCATTATATGTTATGACACTTCAGATTATTTGATCTGAACTTTACAAAACTGATCATCACGTATGAATCATCACCATGGTTACTTATGCACATCTCCAGGTTACACATTGCTGGTACAACAAGTAAGAGACATCTAAATTACATAATGATAGATCTCTATTAGACATTATCACTGAGAATTTTACAGCTCCATTCATGATATAATATAAATAAATTAGTTCGTTCTAGGGATAGTATAATGCAGTTTATGTATAATCGACAGTGCATGTCTGATTGTTTGTACTAGAACTGGATGTGTTTTCTGTTTGCGCTCTGTATGTGCATTGGGGCTGTCTGCAATTCATAAGTCTGATGAGGCTGTGAACAATGCAAATGTAAACTGGCAGTTTCTGGTAAAGGTATAATGTGATTTATTTATAATTAACAACGCAGGTCTGATCTTTATGTATTAGTGCTTGATGTGTTCTCTGCATATGCTTTATAAGTGAATCGAATCATCCTGCATCTATATATCTGATTAGGCTATGAACAATGTAATCTATTTAGTGCTATCCATGCGCGAGCATGGTGGCTTACTTTCCACTTATTTTCTAGATTTTATTGTCATCAATACTTACCTAACAGTCTATATGAGTGATATTCTTAAATGTTATCTGTATTTGCTTATAGTGTCTGAATTGGTATACTTTGATTTGACTAAATTGTACACTGTAGCTTTAAGAGGCTGTCTGAGATTGGATTTCCCGCCTCCTGTTAGGCGGAGCCTCTCTCTCATTCTCTATATATTTGTCAGCAATGTGGTGGGTTCCAACATGCCCCAGTTGAAGACACATATGTCGAAACGCGTCGGGCGAGCTGTTGGTACCCCACATTGCTTTTAAGTTCATTTTGTTTTTTTTTATGTGATCACCAAGTCATTCATTACCCTTTGACTTTAATAAACCAACGTTTTTATATCGTTTGACCCGCACCATGTGGAGCCTTTTTTTCTTTTTCTCCATTGCTTTGGTTTAAAACTTCACAAACACCCCCCTCCCCATTTGGGGGAAGTTGGAGTATTGGTACAACGGGCTGCGTCTGAGCTTGACCTTTGATGTTCCATCTGAAAGGATCCGCTATTGAGCCTACAACCATCTGGAGCTCCTCCATCAGCTCAACTGACCTCTCTCCTCACACTCCTTGGTCCCAGATTGTGACCTCAAGCCTTTTAGACTCAACCGTCATATGACTGTGTGAGTCCAACTGTTCCGGTAAGAAGTATTTATCTACTTTTCACTGATGTTTACAATCAAGTTTATCCGCATGAACACATTTGTCCAGTAGACCATTTTCCTTCCCTGTGAGGGTTTGGACACTCCTATGCCGTCAACATAGTGGAATGAGTTCCTAACGTTGGACTTTTTATTTTCATACATTTAGTTCTGTGCGATTTCTGTTTTATCATTATTATTTTTATAATTTATGTTGATTACATTTATTATTATTGAAGCGCTACACTGTTTTTATTATTTTACCTGTTGAACTTTGTTTGTTTTTGGTGTTGGCTGCTGTTGTGGCCGTTGTGGCCATCTTTTCACAAACTATAGCGCAGTGTTTTTCCTCTTTATATTTCTCTTTGTGACTCATTATCCACTGCAGCTTCTTTTAGTTTTTTGCCCTTCATATAATTTTTGGTTATATCGTTTTTCTTTTACAATGGATATCTTTGAATATAGGACCTCTAGATCCTTCAATACTGATGGTGTGTTTACACCTAATTCCACTAACACTGAAGTTAGTGGTCTCTTTATTAGACTCAAGAACGTGATGGTCTCAGAAGTTCATCTTCAATGGGACATCGCCTTCTTGAGGCAATATATTAAAGAGAATATGGTCCCTCGGGGTTTACGTTGGGACATACATCCCCAACAAGGAGAGGTTGAGTTTGATGCCTGGTTCATCTTTTTCAATGAGATGGGTATTAAACTATTAAACTTCTTGATTGATAAGAAGCAGGCCAGGCTACCCCTTATTGACAGAGAAATTAAAGATATCAAAGAAAAACTTACACCAGCATTGGGTACATCAGAGTACAATACGTTATCCTCCAATCTAAGAAATCAACTGGAGAAAGAGGAAAAAGATCAACGTATTAAAAAACAAAAAAAGTACAATCGTGATGTTAACGATTATAAATCCAATGCTGTCTTTAATTGGCAGAAAAAAATTGGTTCAGAACCAGGTAACAATCCGCCATCAGACATTATGCAACCTGAGGCTATGGAGACGGAAAGAAGGTTAATATATGAACCCCCCCCACCCCCGCCTAGGCCCAGCGGACCTCCTAGAACTAATAACTATGTATACAGATCCCCTGCCCAAGTCCAATACCCTAACCTTCAAGGGAAAGGCTCCAAACCTCGGCATAAGGGTAAAGGGAGAAACAATCAGGGTCATGGCCTAGATAGACACCATGGAAATAACAATGGCGGCTATCAACATACTTCCCGTGAACATAGTAGAACTCGGAGGGATGACAATTATAGTCACAGTAGGGAGGATTACCCACATAGTACTCCAATTCGTACTTACAATCGTTACCTACCCCTTAGGGATGAGGATCATTTTGATTCTCAACGCGACCCTCCCCCTTACATGACTTACAATGATGAACCTCCGTTCAGACCCCCATATAACCGCAATCATCCATCAGGGCCCCCTTATTATCAGGATTTTCACAGGGATACCCCCATACGTGGAGGAAACCAAAAACCAAACGAGGCACCAGAGGGGGGAGGCGCATCCAGCATAAAAAGAAAAAGGACACAGTAGGAGCGGGCATTTTTAATTTAAGCACAGCAACATTATCAGCGAGTGAAAAATGTATTCTAGATAAGGGTCTTAAATTTGTCCCACCTAGAAAACTTAACAAATTTAACACATTCATTGATGTGCATAAGTTCATCCGTAAGTTACATATTCAGAGACATTTTTTGTCTCTTCCAAGTGTAACCAATAAAACCTCTAATTCTACATCAGTTAGACACTCTGGTTTGAGCAATCCATCTTTGTTCAACCCAGGTATCTTACCTCCATCTATTAACGTTTTTAAAAATCTCGTTTTAAACGATTTAGACAAGTTACCCATAAAAAGGACACATCAAGACCCTTCTATAGCACAGGGCCTTAAATCTCTATGTGAAAGGAAAAATCTCATCATTCGCCCTGCAGACAAAGGGGGGGGTATAGTGGTCTTAGACAAATCTCGTTACATAGGGGAAATGAACAGATTATTGAGCGATGCCACCACTTATAGCCCCCTACCAGGGGACCCCACCCTCAAATACAAAAAAACACTCATACAGATCATAGATGAAGGCTTTTCTCTGAACATTCTAAATAAGAAAGAAAGAGAATTCATGATTCCACTGGCCCCACGCATCCCGACAATATACCAACTCCCTAAGATACATAAGGATTCTGTGAACCCACCTGGCCGCCCTATTGTGAGCGGTATAAATTCCATCACCTCGCGAATAGGGAAATATATAGATTCCTATTTACAGCCCCTAGTAAGGAATATACCTTCCTACTTACAGGATACAGGTGATACAATTCGACTACTTGAGAATATTGAGTACCATGACGACCTTATTCTTGTTACAGCAGATGTTTCTGCACTATATACTTGTATCCCACAAGATTTAGGCCTGAGAGCTGCTGAACTGTTTCTCTCTAGGGATACCACACTCCCTGTGATACACAGGAATTTCCTTATGCAGCTATTAGAGTTTGCTATGTCTCATAATTATTTCTGGTTCCAGGGCATTTTTTATACCCAGAACAGAGGGGTTGCCATGGGGGCCAAATATGCACCCAGCTTGGCCAACCTGTTTATGGCCCAGTGGGAGGAGGATGTCGTCTATGCCCTTAACAGGCCTGAACTGGTACTGTGGGCTAGGTATATAGACGACATCCTCCTCCTATGGAGGGGCAGCCGGCCTTCTCTTGACTCCTTCATGGCAACCCTTAACGCCAATGATCGCGGCATTCAGCTGACCTTTGAGGCCAGTACAACTAACATCCATTTTCTTGACTTAGAGGTTACAATAGTACAGAAACGCCTGGTCCTGAAAACTTTCTTCAAACCAACGGATCGGAATGGTTATATTCCTGTTGACAGCTGCCATCATCGCCAATGGCTTAATTCCATCCCACGCAGTCAGTTTCTCAGGCTCAGGCGCAACTGCACGAATGTCAGTGACTATATTTCCCAATCCTACACCATTCGCAAGAGGTTCCAGGACAAAGGTTATGATCCACGTACTCTTGATGTTGAGATTCAAGCAGCTTTACACACCGACAGGGCCTCTCTTACCCAAAAAAAAGTCAAAACATTAACAAGTGATAAATACAAATGGTCTTTCTTCACAACTTTTTCCACACAACACAATGACATAAAGAGAATTATTAATAGGCACTGGAAGGTACTACAAAGTGACAAAGTTTTGGGTGGGACGATTCCAGATAAAGCTGGAACCATCTACAGGGGAGCCCGATCTATACAAAATGATATCGCTCCTAATGTAATAGATATCCCCAAAACGATACAATTTTTCCCTCAGAGTAAGGGTTACTTTCCCTGCAGAAAATGTAACGTCTGCCTACATAATATGCTGGGTAAGGGGAAAAGTGACTCCTTTACATCCTCAACTACTGCACGTAGATACCTTATGAAACACTTCACCACTTGCGTCACTAGGTACATTGTTTACTTGATTACTTGCCCTTGCAACCAACAATATGTTGGCCGCACTATTCGCAATTTCTCCATTAGAGTCAACGAACATCTTAGTAAAATCAAAAAAGGGTGCGATAAACACCCCGTTCCGAGACATTATCTTGAAAAACACAATAGAGATCCTACGGGCACCCGCTTTCAAATCATTGACAAATTTGTCCCAAACTGGAGAGGCGATTCATGCCTGAGGGGGGTCTCGCGTCTCGAGACATTTTGGATTTATGAATTGAGGTGCTACTCCCCCTTCGGCATGAACACAGACTGGGACATTAACAGCTTTATTAATCAGGCCTAATCTATCTTATTATGGATCACTAGTGCCTTATATTATCTTTATTATTCACTTGACTTATATCTCTTTTATTTCTTCAGCTTTCCCTTTCTTGGTTTTACACACCAACATACCCATTATTTATTTATTGGGCACCCCACTTTCATTTTATCACCCAATCTGTGTTCTCTGTGACACAATGCTCAATTCACCGCATACACTTTGCGTACCTATCATATTTTTTCTTTCACATATCCCCTTTTTCAGATTTCTGCCTGAATCTAGATATATGCGTTTATTATGCATTCTTCCTAGATCATGTGGGATCTGGGACGGATTTCCTTCCACACACTCACTCTAATGTTTAGTCTCACTTTTTGACATTAGTTGAGAATATGCCATATTTATCATATTCCAAGGCCACTTTCGGGTTCCAGGCACCTCAAAATATACATTTTTTAGGTTAATATGTGCATAATTTGTATGCACTGCATCTGACTCACGTGATTATTTTTTACTTCACTTAACCTTTGGTTATTAGTGGTAAAATCTCCGGAGTAAGATATATTCCGATTGTGGAGCGATATTTGTCTTTTCTTTTTGTATTTGTTTCCTTTTACTTGTGGTATTCTTTTTGACTTTAAATGCGATGACGCTTCCGCGGTTGCCACGGTTACGTCGGGCTTTATTATTGGACGTGACGTGATATTGTCACATCTTTTATATTCCCCGAGATTACCTTGTTGCATCTACCCTTGATCCACCACTGCGCATGACATGACGTAATTACGTCAATAGTCATGGCGCATGTGTATAGTGATACACCCTCGGATTGGCCCTTCTGCTGCCGGCCACGCCCAGTGGCGTGTGACCCTCTCCATGTGTAAAATTGGCGCCAGGTTTAAATGCCTTCCCCTTCCCTATACTTTCGTGGAGAGATATAGAGCGTGACGTTTATGTTTACACGCCCCCTTTTACTCCTTTGCATGACTACGTAACATGCGACGTTTTGTATACACACACCCCATTTAGTCGTCATGCACCTATAAGCGCTCACGATGCTTGTTATGATCCGCAGCGTGGAACGCACAATAAGGAGTAATTGGCGCCAAGCTTTGAATGACACCCTCTCCTTACATTCTTGCTTAATGATATGCAAATACACACGCCTCTACTCCATAGACGTGAGCCTTTCTCAACCACTCCCACATTTAGCCACATGATACACACATTGAGTGATTGGTTTATTTTTCTCTGTGTCATTATATGTTATGACACTTCAGATTATTTGATCTGAACTTTACAAAACTGATCATCACGTATGAATCATCACCATGGTTACTTATGCACATCTCCAGGTTACACATTGCTGGTACAACAAGTAAGAGACATCTAAATTACATAATGATAGATCTCTATTAGACATTATCACTGAGAATTTTACAGCTCCATTCATGATATAATATAAATAAATTAGTTCGTTCTAGGGATAGTATAATGCAGTTTATGTATAATCGACAGTGCATGTCTGATTGTTTGTACTAGAACTGGATGTGTTTTCTGTTTGCGCTCTGTATGTGCATTGGGGCTGTCTGCAATTCATAAGTCTGATGAGGCTGTGAACAATGCAAATGTAAACTGGCAGTTTCTGGTAAAGGTATAATGTGATTTATTTATAATTAACAACGCAGGTCTGATCTTTATGTATTAGTGCTTGATGTGTTCTCTGCATATGCTTTATAAGTGAATCGAATCATCCTGCATCTATATATCTGATTAGGCTATGAACAATGTAATCTATTTAGTGCTATCCATGCGCGAGCATGGTGGCTTACTTTCCACTTATTTTCTAGATTTTATTGTCATCAATACTTACCTAACAGTCTATATGAGTGATATTCTTAAATGTTATCTGTATTTGCTTATAGTGTCTGAATTGGTATACTTTGATTTGACTAAATTGTACACTGTAGCTTTAAGAGGCTGTCTGAGATTGGATTTCCCGCCTCCTGTTAGGCGGAGCCTCTCTCTCATTCTCTATATATTTGTCAGCAATGTGGTGGGTTCCAACATGCCCCAGTTGAAGACACATATGTCGAAACGCGTCGGGCGAGCTGTTGGTACCCCACATTGCTTTTAAGTTCATTTTGTTTTTTTTTATGTGATCACCAAGTCATTCATTACCCTTTGACTTTAATAAACCAACGTTTTTATATCGTTTGACCCGCACCATGTGGAGCCTTTTTTTCTTTTTCTCCATTGCTTTGGTTTAAAACTTCACAAACACCCCCCTCCCCATTTGGGGGAAGTTGGAGTATTGGTACAACGGGCTGCGTCTGAGCTTGACCTTTGATGTTCCATCTGAAAGGATCCGCTATTGAGCCTACAACCATCTGGAGCTCCTCCATCAGCTCAACTGACCTCTCTCCTCACACTCCTTGGTCCCAGATTGTGACCTCAAGCCTTTTAGACTCAACCGTCATATGACTGTGTGAGTCCAACTGTTCCGGTAAGAAGTATTTATCTACTTTTCACTGATGTTTACAATCAAGTTTATCCGCATGAACACATTTGTCCAGTAGACCATTTTCCTTCCCTGTGAGGGTTTGGACACTCCTATGCCGTCAACATAGTGGAATGAGTTCCTAACGTTGGACTTTTTATTTTCATACATTTAGTTCTGTGCGATTTCTGTTTTATCATTATTATTTTTATAATTTATGTTGATTACATTTATTATTATTGAAGCGCTACACTGTTTTTATTATTTTTATAATTTAGGTCGTAAAGGTCGTCTGGTGAGGAAGTTAGATGGATACCGAAGTACGTGAGGGCTTTAGGTTCCCATCTAAATGGGAAATTCAGCTTACAAAGGTCTACCATGGCCGAGGGGAGAAAGATGTTGAGAGCCTTTGATTTTGAAAAGTTAATTTGTAAATTGGATATTTTGTTGAAAAGCGTGAAATCTTTCAAAACATTCGGTAAGGTAATTAGCGGGTCCGAAAGAAACATAAGGATATCGTCGGCGCACGCCGCTCGTTTATATTGGTTATGACCAATATCAATGCCTTTAATAGCAGTGTTCTCCCTAAGTTTTCGCAAGAGGGGTTCGAGGGTAAGGATGAAAATGATCGGTGATAGCGGGCATCCCTGTCGAGTTCCGTTCGACACAGAGAAGGCGTCCGACAGGCAACCATTAATCCGTACCTTAGCTGTGGGAAAAGAATATAGCATCGCTACCATCTGTCGGAAGTGGGCAGGGAGTCCTAACATTTCTAAAGAGGCAGCCACATAATCCCAGGCCACCCTGTCGAATGCCTTCTCTGCGTCCAACGATAAGAAAAAACCTTTTTGTTGAGTCTTCTTGGTAAGCCAGCGTTGTATATGCAGAGCTTTTATCGTATTGTCCCTGGCTTCTCTTCCGGGAACAAAACCTACTTGGTCCAGGGAGATTAATTGTGGGAGAATCCGGAGGAGACGGTTAGCTAATATTTTGGCAAATAATTTCACATCTACGTTTAAAAGCGAGATGGGTCTGTAATTCGAGACAATGGTGTCGTCCTTACTGGGTTTCGGAATCAACGTTATATGAGCTGCTAGTAAATGTTTATTGATGGGGTCTGAGGGGGAAAGAGAGTTAAATGTGTTCAGCAGATGTGGGGAGAGCGTCTTCTGAAAAGTTTTGTAATAGCCAACAGTCAAGCCATCAGGGCCCGAGCTCTTGCCAGGCTTTAATTGGCTCAGGGCTAAAGTAAGTTCTTCCGTGGTAATCTGTCCGTCTAAAGATTGCATGTCGTCTATCACCGTCCGAGGAGTCCCGTATTCGTTAAGGAAGTCTAGTACTAGGTTTTGTCTATCGGTAGCCTGTATTGTCGAGATAGTTGGGGATAAATTGTAAAGTTTCGAAAAGTAATGTACGAATTGTTTCGCAATTCCATCGGATGTCACATGACTCTTTCCTTGAGGGTCTACGATTTTATGTATAGTAGCCGCTGTTTTCTTACTTTGTATTGCTTTCGCTAGAAGTTTACCCGATTTGTTACTAAATTCGTAAAATAGCTTTTGTGAGAGAACATATTTCCTTCGTAGTCTTGAGAGCAACTCCTGTCAGAGTTCTTCCCTAGCCTGCAGTAAATCCGTAAAAGTGGTATGTGCCAACGACGCTTTGTGCATCCTCTCTAGTTTATAAACTTTGTCGTATAATTCTTGTAGTCGTTGTTTCCTAAGTTTGTGCCTGTGCGCAGCTATGGATATGAATTCTCCCCGTAAAACACATTTATGTGCCGCCCATATGCTCGACTGCTTAGTGTCCCCTACTGTGTTTTCTCTGAAGTATTGTGATAAGCGAGAGGATATTTTCTGAGTAATGTCCAAGTCAGTGAGTAAAGAGTTGTCCAGTCTCCAAATTGGGCTCGGGGTCTGTGAGGTAGATAGGGTTAACGTCATAGCTATCGGATTGTGGTCTGAAATAATCATTGGTTCTATGGATGCGTGGGTAACTAGCGTCAGATCGTTTTGAGAAATGAAAAAATAATCCAAACGGAAGTATTTGTCGTGTGGGGAGGAATAAAATGTGTAGTCCCTGTCATTTGGGTGAAGAGTACGCCATGTGTCATGTAATGTCAGTTCTTGCAGTTGTGTTTTGATAGCTCGTAGAGCTCTATAAGTAAGGGAGGACGTTCCGTTAGATGAGTCTTGGGTTGGGTTTAAAGTCACATTAAAATCCCCCCCGAGTATGAGCATACCTGTTTGGAATTCAGTGAGGGTATGGAGTGTCTCTCGAAAGAACGCGACTTGACTCTTGTTCGGGGCATATATATTCGCTAATGTAATCTGCCTATTGTGGATTGTGCCTTTAGGGACAAATATCTGCCCTGTGTATCTTGTTTGATGTCAGTTACTTTCAGTGGGCAATGTTTAGAAATCAGAATCGTGACGTCTTTAGATTTGGATTCGTCTGTCGTAGCGTGATAATATGTGGGATAGTGTCGATCGTACAGTTTAGGGATGTTGTTTGTACGAAAATGAGTCTTTTGTAGGAATACAATATGCTGTTTGTGTTTTTTAAGGGTATATAGTAATTGTGACCGTTTTTGTGGGGTATTCAGTCCTCGAACATTGAGTGAAGTAAAATGGATTTGTAGATCTCGGACTAGGGACATCATTCCCGCGGGAGTACTTGGATTGTGGGCTTGAGAGGCCATGTTACTGTTTAGATATTAGGACGCCAATCGTGAAGGTTAATCTATAAGACAAGTGTGAATGTACACACCGTGAGGTGTAATGAAATGCAGAAAATGAAAAGAAACCAGGACTGTGTGACAAGATGTAATGATAAAGAATATTACTCTGACCTATACTACGTCAGTACAGGCCAGGAGAGTACGGTGACGTGTGTCGAATCCGTATACGTAAATAACGACACGGATCCACCCACGACAACGTTGGGGGGTCGACCAGGGCCTAACACCAATACAATATTCTCAAAATCAGCGAAACTACCGCTGAACTCTCAAAACGTTATCTACTTATGGGGAAATCATGAAACATAAGTGTAATACTGGGCTTCCCTACACAAGGTGCGAATCGTGCCGGCATATGCACGAGTCCAATTAAAGACTATGCACTCTGTAAAACCAGTGGATAGAGTAGCCCCATGTACATTTATAAACACATATACCGGTGGTGATGAGGGTAGGCATAGGAGACAAGAGAGGTTCAATTGTGCATAAAAGGGGGAACCGCTTCACTGCATACTAATAGCATAGAAGCCAGACGTTTGGTTAGTCGCCGATTCCCCAAACGGAGAGCATTCCTTGTCATGGCGTTTCTATCCAATGAACCTCTGTCTCCGACGCCTAGACCCATCTGCCCAATCTAACAACAGTAGTCTTATATCTAAACCTTCAGAGGGGTCTATGACCCAGTAAAGACATTATTAATAAGTAACTTAATCATATGTAACACCAGAAGATACTAACTATGTTAAGTTAACATTCAAATGGAACAAACATTTATGTGAGCTCTAGATCACATTCTGAACATGCTGATACGACCAGATACTCCCACCAAGATGGGCCTGACAGGTATGGTTCTTGAGGTAACCAGTTGGGATCACCAATCAAGATTAAGATCTTCACAATACTTGTGTTGAGATACCTCACTCATGGTCAGATCTCAAACAGTCAGAAACCCCAAATTGGTGAGGTATCAGCTAATGGCCAAACTACAAATTTCTAGTTATGGAAAAACAAAGGGGTGAAACAGCGAAAGGATACCAACTCTATCAGATTGTTAAACGTTTCAGCAAACTGTGTGAGATTCGGTAGAATTGAGCGGAGTTACTTGTGCCGTAGATCCGGTGCTGTCAACGCCCCGAGCTGCTCAGGAGTGAGGCGTTAGGTAAGTCTCTTCAAGTCACGAGGTCTCAACTCGATGATTCAGCGCGATACATTCCGGGCATCCGAGGGCCACTACAGTGTGCGGATCATCTGTGTTGCGCGCCAAGCAGACAACCACGTCGTGCGTTCAGTTCTTACGGTCGAGTGGAATTTGTCTCCTGTCAGCCAGTATAAGTGAGGTGATCAAACATATTGAATGAAGTCGGAGATATCAGCCTCAGGCGGACAGGGCGAGCTTATGTAACTATGCAGCAACTGGAAGCTGAAGTCAAAAGAACAGTGGAGAGAGGAGATCCCCACTCCGAATGGAGGAGTCAGTGTCGTCGACTACCCGCTCAGTAATCTCTGCGAGCCCTACGGGAGCGCGGTGACTCTTCAGGACTATAACCACGGCTATCCCTGTGACGAGAAGAGCAAGTTCTGTGTCCGGACGAAGACCGTCTCCTACGGGGTCGTTGTTCTTGTACTTCCATTCGTTCTTCGGATGGCGGAGATGAACGCCTCGACGAATAGGTGCGGAAGTCTGCGTACCAATTTGGTACGTCCACCAGCAGAATGTCCAGTGATCGGCAGAAGTGTCGTAAGTCTTCGGGTAATCGTAAGAGTGCAGATTTACCCCTATGTGTGGCAGAGAGACCAAAGGGAAACTTCCAACGGTATTGTATGCCATGGGTGCGCAAAACTTCCAGTAAAGGTTTCAAGTCTCTGCGGTTTTGTAACGTGATGGCCGACAAATCTTGAAATATTTGGATAGTTACACCTCCGTGTAGGAGCTGTTGTTGGCTCCTTGCTTGTCGTAAGATCTCCTCCTTAAGTCTATAGTCCACGATACAGCAGATAATATCTCTAGGGGGGTCAGTCTCCTTTCCTTTGGGGCGTAAGGCCCTGTGGATTCTCTCCATGTCTATACGAGTATCTCTAGGCTGGTTCAACAGCGAATTGAAGAGAGTCGTTACCTCCTGCTCCAAAACGTCCGGTTCGATGCTTTCCGGTAACCCTCTAATCCGAATGTTATGGCGGCGGCCGCGATTATCAAGGTCTTCGATGCATCGTTGTGTCTCCCGCAGTTGGAGTGTGTGATGATCAATCTTTCTGGTGGCTTTACGCAGTACATTATCATGTTGCGCGGAAGTTTTTTCCACCTCAAGAACTCTGTCTGCGAGCGCGTGTATGTCGACTCGAAGGTCCGCAATGGCGGCTGATAGCGTGTCCTTTATGTCGGCCGCTATACATCTCAGATCTTGGATACTGACCAATTGCTGCAGGGATGATTCTCGGTTTGCATTAGGTACTTGAGAGGGCTCTCGAGAAACCAGGATGGCATCCGATCGCGGCGGTGTAGAAGGTTGGTGGCGTGTTTGGCGGGAAGGCGCCATGTTGCCTCTCTGAGAACGGAACATTTCGGGGATATTATGAGTGTTCCCACCCGAATGTCCCCTAGGCGACCAGGATCTAGACGTCGAGGTGTTGCGGGATGCTGTCCCCATCTCTTTGGCCGGTAATCGCTACTTGATCTCGCCGAGAAAGCTGAAGAAAGAGAGTCAGCGGCAGGAGCGGTTCTCTCACGCGTCCATCTCGGTGCTCAGCCAGGCCATGCCCCCTCAATGTCATCATAAGTGACTCTTTCCCTAGACCCACCACGTCCTCCTGAGGAGTCTCCTGAACTCTTTGAGCACAGTGTTGGGTACATGCTCCAGGAGGATGCCCAGTGTTTTGTAGGCTCTGATGATGATACTCAGCTAGAGGAAGGCAGTAGCATGAATTCAGAGAGAGGGGATGCTCAAGAAGGACAGCAATCTGGCAGTCATGTTCCACAAGCTGCAGCGTACTGCCAGGTTTGCTCCAGCGATGAAGAGAGAGGGGATGATGAGGGCACTGACTCCATGTGGGTGCCTGGTAGGAGAGAGGAGGAGGAGGAGGCACATGTCCAACGAGGCAGGATGCCCTCCGGGGGCCAGCTTAGGGGCAGCACACCGACTGAATCACACCGCAGAGCTCCGCCTGTGCAGGGCGCTGCCTCTGTGCGTTATTCTAAAAGTTCTTTGGTGTGGGCCTTTTTTGAGACGAGTGCATCAGATTGCACCGCTGCTATTTGCAACATATGTCTCAAGCGTATCTCGCGTGGCCAAAACATCAGCCGCTTGGACACCACATGCTTGACCAGACATATGTTGACCTGCCATGCAGCTCGTTGGCAAGCATACCTCAAAGACCCACACCAAAGAACAAAGCGGACCTCTCCTTGCTCCTCATCAGCTGGGATCTCTGAAACTTCTGAGAGGAATGAAGGTGTACAATTAGGTGTGTCACAGACAAGTGCTTCCGGGCACTCTGCTAGCAGTACACCCACGTCCGATTATAGCAGGCAAATGTCCTTGCCCCAGCTGCTGGACCGGCGAAAGAAGTTCACTCCCAGCCATCCACATGCCCAGCGGTTGAATGCTAGCTTGGCTAAATTGCTAGCACTTCAACTGCTGCCTTTTCAGTTGGTAGACTGTTGGTTGCCCCCTTCCGTAAATTTTTACAATGTGTGGTTCCTCAGTGGCAGGTCACCAAACGCCACTTTTTCTCACGGAAGGCGATTCCGGCTCTCTACCGGCATGTGGAAGGCAATGTCCTTGCCCCGCTGGACAGGGCAGTCAGCGGTAAGGTGCATATTACCGCTGACTCATGGTCCAGCAGGCATGGACAGGGACGATACCTGTCTTTCACGGCCCATTGGGTCACTCTTCTGGCAGCTGGGAAGGATGCAGGACAAGGTGCAGTAGTGTTGGAGGTTGTTCCGCCACCACGCCTCCAAAATGCTACTATTGGTTGTGACACACCTCTCTCCTCCACCCCCTCCTCTTCTTCTTCCTCCATGGCCTCTTCCAGTGCTCTGTCCTCAGAACCAGCAGTGCTCCGTAGGCGTTCCAGGGGCTACGCAAGTACGCAGGCAAAACGATGCCATGCCGTGCTTGCACTGGTTTGTTTGGGGGAAAGGAGCCACACTGGAGTGGATGTTTTGTCAGCTCTGCAGGGGCAGGCCGAGAGGTGGTTGACGCCACGCCAGCATAAGCCAGGAATGGTGGTTTGCGACAATGGCACCAACCTCCTCTCTGCCCTCCGACAGGGACAACTGACCCATGTGCCCTGTGTGGCTCACGTCCTTAATCTGGTGGTGCAGCGGTTCTTGGGAAGGTACCAGGGCTAACAGGATGTCCTGAAGCAGGCCAGGAAAGTCTGTGTGCATTTCCACTGATCATTTAATGCCTGTGCTCGGCTGCTAAGCTCCAAAAGGAGTTGAACCTGCCCAAGAACCGCCTTATATGTGACATGCCCACCAGGTGGAACTCAACGTTGGCCATGCTGCAGCGGCTGCACATGCAGCAGAGGGTCATCAATGAGTACCTGTGCGACTACGGCACCAGGACAGGGTCAGGGGAGCTCGGTTTTTTCTCACCACGCCAGTGGGGCATGATCAGGGATGCATGCACTGTCCTGTCACCGTTTGAGGAGGCCACAAGGATGGTGAGCAGTGACAGTGCATGCATCAGTGACACTGTACCTCTTGTCCACTTCTTGGAGCATATGCTGTGTGAAATAATGGACAGGGCACTTGAGGCAGAACATAGGCAGGAAGAGGAGGATTCCTTGCCTCTCAAGGTTCCTGCTGTACCACCCATCACACAGGAAGAGGATGAAAAGGAGGAGGAGGAGGAGGAGGAGGATTGTGTCAGCATGGAGGTGGAGGCTGGAACTCAGCAGCAGCAGCAGTCTTGTAGGGATGATTTACTCTCCCAAGAAACCCGTGGACTTGTACGTGGCTGGGAGGAGGTAGCTGCGGATCATGTTGTCCTTAGTGACCCAGAGGACTCAGGACCGAATGCCTCAGCTAACCTACGCTGCATGGCCTCCCTGATCCTGCAAAGCCTGCGGAAGGATCCTCATATTCTTCGGATCAAGGAGACGGACCATTACTGGCTGGCCACTCTCCTTGATCCACGGTACAAGGGTAAGGTTGCAGAGCTTATCTTTCAGTCGCA